>NC_134542.1:75591035-77016035 GCF_050624435.1 Tenrec ecaudatus
GAGCTCCCAAGTGCCCGGGACCAAAGATGCTGGGCAAGGGCAAGGGCAACGGCCAGCCGACCATGTTTCCGTCCATGAAAGTGGGCGACACCTAGAGCTCCCAAGTGCCCGGGGATTGCCCTCCAGCAGCCTGCACCTGGTGGGTGCTTTGCTTTGATGTGTTTTCAAATCTCACCTTCAAACCACCAAAGGGGTACCTGTTAGGAGGTAGGATGCGCCTCCCTCCCCTTTCACCTCACATCCGATTCCTGCATCAGGAAAAGGTAGTTTCATTTCAAGGTTTGCCAAAACATGACAAACACATGCAGCAACCAAAGGCTTCCTTATTGGTTTCGGTAGTGGGTGTGTGCCTGTGACTGCGTGCGTGAGAGAGAGAGAGAGAGAGAGAGAGAGAGAGAGAGAGAGAGAGAGAGAGAGAGAGAGAGAGAGAGAGAGAGAGAGAGAGAGTTTTTGTCCCTGAGGTTGCCCCCTTCAGGGGATTGAGCACTTCTTCTTACACTCCAGGCTGAAGGTAAAATGACTAG
Organism: Tenrec ecaudatus; assembly: GCF_050624435.1. Lineage (NCBI taxonomy): Eukaryota > Metazoa > Chordata > Mammalia > Afrosoricida > Tenrecidae > Tenrec > Tenrec ecaudatus. The sequence goes on from NC_134542.1 coordinate 75,591,560, forward strand.
TCACCTCACTGCCTGGAATTTTTGGATTCCTCCGCCTCCTCCTCCCTCCTCCCTAAACAGGCGGCAAACACAGCTGGTATGCTTAACATTAAGGAATTCACATAAAATACTGACATGTTTGTACTGTGCATACAGGGCAACTATTCCCAACATATAAAATCAGCTGCTTTCAAATACTTACAAGGAAAGGAAATACGCTCAACCTTTTCTCCACTTGCTATCTCCGTTGGTGTTGTTTTCCCCCTCCAGACTTGACTGAAATTGACGTAATCCTTTAAAACCCAAACACGAACGGATTCTCTTATTCTGTGTCTGCCCACTGCGTTTCCAGACGTGGAATCTGACAACCGGCCTCTGAAAAGTGCACGGCATTTCGTACTTTAAATCAGAAATTGGACAGAATTCACTAGTTCTTTTAAAGGCATCTCCGCAAGAGCACATATGGAGCTCTCATTCCAAGAGAGCTGTCCCAAATGGTTCGCAAGGAAGAAGCAACTCCCGACAGTGTAAATGGTAGGTACCGGGGTACGAAGCAGGGGAGCATAACAACGCTTGATTTCAGTTCATGAATCCTTCTGAAATTTACAAGGGACTCATTCTGGATGGACAGTGGGGGCTCACAATTTCTGAAACGGCTGTGGGAGAGATTTAAAAGGTTTGAAAGTGCGGCTTCTGGTTCTGCCCTCTGGATTCGTATTGTGGGCTTTGCCTTGTTCCTACATGGGCAGAGAAGAGCGCGTTGGCTTCTGCATCAAGAACGCTAAGTGTATTCTCTATTGAATAATATTGGGAATATATATCAATCACATTGACTATTTTTAGCAAATCATCTCAAAAGCAGAGAACATAAAAATCTCCTGGCTTGCTCTCAACATATGTAATGTGGTTATGCGATACAATTAAAGGGACCGTGCTATATTCAAGGGAATGCAACTCCAAACCAAAAAACCAACCTCACTGCCATCGAGTCAGTGATGACTCATACTGACCCTAAAGGACAGGTAAGGACTGCCCCATGGGAGTTCCAAGGACTAACTCTTTATGGGAGGAGAAAGCCCTATCCTTCTCCCATGGAGGGACTGGTGATTTCAAACTGCAAACCTTTAGGATAGCAGTCCAACAGGCTCCCAGTTCATACTATATTTTCCTACCATATGCACATAAGGTACTGCATATCTTTCCAAACCTTTCCTGCCCCCACCCATGCGCACTTAACACACTTTCTTTTCTCCTTTGAACCTATCTATGACTGTGATGCTAGAGGACTTTGAATAAGAATACCACAGGACATGGAGCAAATGGACGTTTGCCATGGACTGATAACGAAAGGTAATAAGTACCCTAATGCTCACTGTTTCAACCAAATCTCTAGCCTTCCTTACATTTCGCCGATTTAATATATCGTTTGCCTACTTTATGCCTGTTTCCTTCATCCCTCTTTCACCTAGGGCTGTGATTCCCCAACTTCCGCCTTCATAAGGATTATTTGTTAAAAAGTTCATAGGCCCCAGACCCAGAGACTCTGACGCAGTAGATAGAGTGAGGCCTATGTACTCAACTGGCTGATAAGCTCATGGATGATGCTGGACCGTCTAGTTTGAAAACCATTGGCTTTGAAGTTGAATTTTTTTTTTTAAACCACAACAGAGCTCCAATTCTATGGGAAATTCAAGAAAACATCTGGGGCTGAGTCATCCTGTGGACCCTCCTCTCTGTGAGTAAAAAAGCTTTAAATACCATCTAGAAATGAAAGACAAAGGAAGTCAAACAGTAAACATCATTCTGATTCATTTCAAATCATTCTTAGACATCCCTTCCTAACCCTAAATAATTACTTACAGACAGACGGTTGCTTTCCAACGGCCTACACAGAGTGGCTCCGAGTACTCACACTAAACATTGGTAAGTATAACAGCCATGAACAGAAACAATGGAGAGGATGAACAGAGACCGTGCATGCGTAGTTTAAATCCTTTCTCCTCTCACCCATCCTTCACTTGTTGGCCACACCTAGTGAAAATTTTCAAATCGAAAAAAAAAGACATGGGAATATAACTTAATAAAGTACCAAAGGGATGATATTTGCATTCATTTTGTAGTTAAAGGCTTTGTGATAAGAGGATATTGTCCAATGTTTATCTTAATTGTTTTGTTAATGCCAGGAGAAAGATTTGAGGGTTCATCTATGTGCAAGTCATATCACATAAGCAAATAGTCATTCAGTCGTATTTAGCACATTTCCCCTCTCTGTAAATAGTAAGTGATAAAGACACACGGCAGTTACCAGGAGCCTTGGAAAATAATTTCTACCAGCTCCTACAAGGTAACATTTTCCTGCTACCTATGCGCTAGCACTCTGCTCTAAGCTAAACAATTGCGTTTAAATTGAGCCTGCATTATTCATAAACCAATATATTATGCTAGTAGTTAGGCTTTGATTTTAAGTAAGAGATTCCAGAGTCAACAGTCAAAGTAGCAAAATTGTCTTTCCTAGCCCTTGGAATCTAACCTTTTTCTGACAGTGACTTTAAGAGTGTCACCTAGCACTTTGTTAGTTCCCTGGCCCCAAACTGAGCAGCTTCGATTACACATTCTCATAGAGTTTGTCATATTTTATTTTCCTTTTAGAATCCATAGCTAACCTATGATAAACAGGGTCGGATGATCACATAAGGGTCCCTTAAACAATAGAATCTACACTATTGGGTAGGAATCCTCTTAAAATGTTAGATGAGTTACATCATCTAGGCCTCCTATAATCCCAATAGACTCTGTAAATGGCATTGATAACAATTTGGGGAGGTGGATCCACCATCACTTCCCCATATTATCTTTTAATTAAGTTCCTTATTCTCTTTAAGTTTTCAAACTTCAGAGAAAGTTGAAGGGGGTAAAAGAGAATATGAGAAAGGTAAGGAAATTAAATTAACCTTATTATATACATTTATATCTTATTTTTATTTATCGAATAATTCATCCAATAGTTTTTTTCTAACGCCAAAGTCTTCAGGTTAGCAATGTAAATGAGAGAGTTTTGTGTGACTTGACAATAGGTAACATTGGTTGGGGGAGGGGTAAAGGAGGACTGATGACTATACCTCTTGAAGGTAGTTGGGTTTGAGTATTTTTCCCCCTAAGCATTCTTCGTAATCTAGATAATGTAAAATAAATTAGCTATAGGAGGTCAGTTACATTTAAGTAAAACCTACAGTCTCTGGAATGATAAGTCTGGTAAGCAAATGTCTTCAATTGGACATCCCTAAAATTCAAGCTAAGTATTATTTTTTTCTAAGTATTACTTTTCATAAACATTCAGTTCTAATAACTGAATGGATGATCATTTTTAGAGAAAAAGATCAAATAAGAATTATCAAACTAGTGAAAAGGAAAACAATACTTTTTTTGTACTACAATGCCTCATTATGCTAAGACAAAAATGACTTAGAGTCTAATAAAATGATAAAATTCATGTTTGTAAATATGCAGTATAATATAAAATATATTATTTAAGAATCTCTCTGCTGTAACTATATGATATGTCAAGAAGGAATGGATTTGCGTGCACTTATTAAGGCAAACGCTTGACTTTCCTTCATAACATTAAGTATTCTTATAAAGGACAAACATCAAGGCAAAATTTGTCTTAAATCAGGGAAACCGATTACAAGAATCTACGTGTAGCCTCCTCCCTGGGGGATGGACAACAGAGAAGTGGGTGAAGGGAGACGTCAGACAGTGCAACATATGACAAAATAATAATTTATGAATTATGAAGGGTTCATGAGAGGGGGTGTGGGGAGGGAGAGGGAAAAATGAGGAGCCCATATTAAGGGCTCAAGTTGAAGGCAAATGTTTTGAGAATGATGATGGCGACAAATATACAAATGTGCTCAACACAATGGAGGTATGTATGGATTGTGATAAGAATTGTACAAGCCCCCAATAAAATGATTTTAATTATTTGTTTTAAATCATCACAGAGATGTATATAAAAATGAACTATGCCATAGTACAATCATTATAATAATGACCATTTCAAGGTAATCAGCTTGACCCAGTGCTACATGTTTTATTGATCTGGAATCTCTTCAACACCTCTGTGAAGTAGATGTTAATTTTCCAGAGGAGAAAGATGAAAATTAGCAAATTAAGTCATGTGTTCAATGTGAAACAGACTGTAAATGAGGAAGAATTTTAACCCAGTGTACTCATTCAAAATGCAATCTTATTCAACACTTTAGTCCAGTACCTAAAGTCTCAAGTGACCCGTGCCCACAGTTAGGCATTCTTCAAAAACCATGATAGTTGTAATTAAAAGAATGACAAAATCTATTATTTTGTGTATCAAGCTTCTGGATTTCAGATTTGACCTGTCAGACAGATACGTAGTCAACTCTTTCTATTTGTTTTTGTTTTAAATTTTCTGTAGTAATACAGTCAACATTAATTGACCATAAAATGCAGATAAAGTGCCCACTTTACTTGCAATTAATCCCCATAGATGAGATTTGAATTTGGTGTAGTTGAAGACTATTGAAAAAGTACAACCAGAATGTTTCTTAGAATTGACCATGTCCCTTGAAATTGTTATCAGGAGGACTTAGTTCCTGAAGAAGGCCACCATGCTTGGTAAAATAGAGAGTCAGTTAAAATAAAAAAGGCGGGTGGGAGTAGGGTAGGGGTAGGGTATTCTCAGTCAGATGGCTCACACATAGGAATGACGGTGAGGACGACACACAACCAGGCAGCCTTGTCTTCTTTTGTACTCAGGGTCCTTATGAATTAGAGCCAACTCCACAGCACCTAATAACAAAAACACAAAATTCATGAGCTAGGTACATGTTCAGTGTGATCTCCCTGACCCAGATGGAAGCGAGCGAGCTTTAAAAAGCATATTATCGAGATCAATGAAGCCTTGACAACTATGCAGAAGAAATAAAGGACATCGTCACGAGGCTTCTGAAAAAAAAAATGGAATCAAAAGGTAATAGATATTTCCATGAACTTTTTGGAGCCTTCTCTGACACCTTAGATGTCTCCCTCCTCTCCAACTCTCATTGAGTTATGCTTCATTTTACAGTTACAACGCTCTTAAAGGTATGTTTCTTCCCTCACTAAACATACTGTCTGAAGAACCATCATTTATAATATGATCTTATTCCATTTTCTATCATAAAGGTCATTTTGTAGTAAATGTAAACAGGAAACACTATGTTTAGAGAGCTGTATCACTTCATTGATTGCTGATATATTCAACAATATTTAAGGGTCTTGTTATGATTGCCATCTTTGTTGTTGAAGCAGCATGAGTAATCGGCAGAGTCAAAGAGTGTTGGCAATTCCTGTTCTGAATGTGGTTTTTTGAGCAGCAGCATGGTTAAACCTTGCCTCCCAAAGTAAGGAAAATCAGTACAACAAAATGAGAAATTTTGACTCAATTAATTTAACCAAGGACTCAGATTCAAAGAGGGCTTCAGACATAACTTCCTTCATGTCTGCTCAGTAGGCCATAATGAGGTAGGGTATAAGTTTTACTTTCCCTCTTGGAAATTATGAAAACCTTCTCAAAACATTCCATTGTTTTCAGGATTTTACTTCCTTTTCTCCTTTAACTACTTTAAGTAAAAGTAATATATATATACATATATATGCACACGTGTATATGTGCATATCTTCTAAAAAGTCATGGCATATCACAATTGTTCTCAAGATGAGAGAAAGAAATGTGTGCTGACGTTTAAAATAATGCACTACGTGAAATTAGAACTCAGACTAAAGATCACACTGAAAGTCAGAGCAACTCAAAAAGATGGCATGCTCCTTTCCAAGTTCTCCGTTCATATATCCTACTCTGACCTATTGTCTATCTGTACAATGTGCATTTTTCTATTAGTTTGCTATAGATGGATAGGTTTTGTAGGCTAAGACCTACTTCACTTACTTTTAAAGACAAATGTTTGCTTAGTGTCTACAAATGTGTGCTAACTGCCGTCCCTCAGACATTCATTAGTGTTTAGAGTTTGCACTTAAGGAGGACAAAGGCATTGTAAATGAAAATGACCAGTAGCCAAAGGGAACATATAATTGTTTGTAATTAAACAAAAGTGTTGCTGAGTTAATCAAATTCGCATCTTAATATACTTTAAAGCATTGCTGTCTTGTCAAAACGAAGACTTCAGTTTTCTGTCTCTTTAGAATTTTTTTTTCTTAATTGGTAGTGAAAACTAAGCAAATTATACCACTGAGAATTTTTTAAACCCATTTAAGTACAAGAAATAAGCCACGTATGTTTTGATCAAAGTTTTCATCAGAATTTCCTTTTAACTTTTCACCAGTTTCATAATGAACCGTTTGTACAGGCATTGGCCTATGGACCGCTTTGACTCTGCAGTGCCTGTTTGAATTACAATACAAGCGTACTGGAGCATTACATCCTTCCTGTGGAAATGGTATCCTTTATTTGAAACACCACCCGTTGATATAATTCTTCTGGGGAAAGTTTGTTATTTGATTGTTGGTGTTTGTTTTTTCTTTTTACTGTAATACTTTGAGATTCTCTGTTGGTTAACTCACTCAGTGCCATCGGTCAATTTCTGACTCACACGAGACAGAGTGAAACTGCCTCAGTGCCTTTCTTTCGGAGGCTGTAAAAATTACCAGCAGCAGAAAGCCTAGACTACCTCCTCACCTCCAAAGGATCTGCTTGTGGGTTCGAACTCCTGACCTTGTGATTAGCAGCCCGGCACAGAACTGTGCCACAAGGGCTCCATCATTTGTTCAAAAGAGAGATCAAATGAAAGAACTCGACATGAAACGTCGATTGCCTTGTTAGAATTAAAAGAATTGGTATGATTTTTTTTTACAACAAATCACATTTCTAGAACCTGTAGAACATTCTCCAGTTTAGAATGGACTATCTTACTTTTTCTCAAGTCGAAGGGCTTATCGGGCTTTGTTCTTCAAAAGGAAAAATAAAAAGCCAGAGTGATAAGAGAATCTAAAGTTATGTCAAACAAATTACGTTTTAGTTATTAGTGGCTAGTTTGTAAATATCAAAGATCCACTTATTGTAGTGCGCGGAGCTGCATTTGCATGCTGATGAAATGCAAGTGGCTGGCCGTGAACTGTGGGGTTATCTCGAGCGCGGCAGTGGGGAGCGCCAGCATCAGACAGTTGCGCGTCTGACCGACTGGAGAGTCCGAGCTGCAGACCTCTTCTGTTCACTTTCTTTACAACAATTAAAATATGCAAAGTGATAATTTTCCTTAAGTAGCCTTAAATGTGCGATCTATTTAAATGTGAAGAAAATTGCCTGAAGCTTCTGGTGTGAGGGACAAAAAAGAATAAATTATGCAAATAGCAGAATAGGACTCTACCACTTGAACGCCTAATTTTCCTGTAATAAGCATACTGTTTCATTTAATTTTTTGCCTCTTATTAAAAGTGACAGTTCTTTTGCACTGTCTGATGGTTATATCTGACACAAGCTAGGGAAATGACTGCCAGACTAAATGCTAAAGCATTTTGGTAGCTTTTTTAGATGATGGTTACATTCACAAAGTAATTATGCACTGAAGAGTGGAGAAATAAGGTTTAATTACACAGTAATCGCTTCTGATGGACACGGCAGAAGTGTGAACACCGCCAGACTGCAATCCATCAATGACAAACCCCTGGCCACTTTTAATTCCTCCTCATTTGCATCATAACCTCCGCACCAAGTTGCACAAATGCTGTGAAATGTTAATAGGAGCTGTCTCTCCACTCAAAATGAATGCTTAAGCTGTTTCATTTTTTTCCTCCTCCACCTCAGACCTTCAAAACCAGCCCCTCTCCGAGAGCAGGCATTAAGCACAGAGCACGGTGCGTGGTCACTGTTGTGCTAATTGGGAGCAACACTTAAAGTTTTATCTCTCAAGCGCTAATAATGCACACTGCTGACAAACCAGTGAATAAGTAATGCACTTGGAGGAGGGGGCGGGGGGAAGGCATGCCCAGAATGAAAAATGCAGTTGGGACCGTCGTTCAGTGACTAGCTATTTGATTAGGCCCTGTAGTCATATTTAATCCAGATCCTTAGGGAGCATAGACAAAATTACATCTTCATCTCATCAAACATTCAGCCATATTTAAGCCTTCAGCTGATCAAGCTTTTATTGTTTCTCCTGCAGCACCACGGAGGCATCCTGGTGCTGCGCTCTCCAGTGCAGGGCTGCCAGAGGGAAGGTCCCCGGAGCTTCTAGCGCCCATGTGGTCAGGGGATCGGAGCGGTGAAGGCATATAGTAATTCTCTACTGCGCACCCGTGTCCACGTGGGTGAAGCTTCCTCCAGAGCTCCAGGTCTATTTGTTTATTGACCCAGGCCTGAACGCTCCATCTCACTTTCCCTATTTGCGTTCTCTTCCCTCTCTGCCTGTCTTCCAGCGCAGCCCATTTCCTGGGGCAGGTCTACATCATTAAACTGCAGATGGCTCTTTTTCTAGGAAGCAGCAGGTATGGTTCTTGTTCTGACAGAAGGAGGCTCCACCTGCTGCCGGCCCACCGATCCTTCCAGCTGACTGCTTTGCAGAACAGGGAAGGCAATTTGTAAGCAGCCTGCTAAGTTTAACAGTAGACTCCAAGAAGTGACAAAGAGCCATTTTCTGCATGAAGATTGAGAATTATCAACACCTTTCGGTGCATAATAGTTAAGCCTTTATCGCTTGAGGAGCGGCTGATAAGGTTAAGAACACTAGACAAACTGCTCATTAGTGGAAAGGTTTGCCTTTTCCATTAAAGACTGCTGGGTACTGAAGTTCCTCCAGTGAGCAATACATCCGTGGCATTTGAAAAGAACGAGGTGATCGGTGTACATAAATGAATATGGAAAAGGAGCCCTGGTATGTTCTAATGATATTAGTGAGGTTTTTCTCAAGCATCAGGGATGATAAGCCTGTTAAATATATTCAAACGCTGAGTGATCTGCGAGGTGCAGCCCTAGATGAGAAGCCAGGAGACCTATGATCCGTTCTCTGCTTCCCTTCTGACTAGCTGTGTATGAACTTGGATATGTAATTTACAATTTACCTAAGATAAAAAACTAAAACATGTTAGAAGATGATTAAAATATGGAATATCAGTATTCATTAGGTTGCTTCTAAATCATCTGGATCAGCTGTATGCACTAATATACTGATAATAAATATAAGAGAGAAAGAGATTATTCCTAGTCATTCGCTTTATTCTGGTAAATTGGAGTTAAAGCCACTTTCACTGTCGATTGCGACTCATAGTGACCGTACATCAGGTTTCTGAGCCTATAAACCTATAGAACCTTTGCTCAGCCTCCTCTTTCTCCTGAAGAACACGTGGTAGGTTTGAACTGCCAACCTTGCAGTTAACAGTTGAGTGCTCACCAGTGCTTCTTGCTAGGTTTGGTTAAATAATTCAACCAAACTCACTGCCCGATTTAAATAGCAATAACAAACCAAAAGCCAAACTCACTGCCATCGGGTCAATGATGACCCATAGTGACCCCTCAGTGGGTTTCTGAGACTGTAATTGTTTACAGGACTAGAAAACCCAGCCTTGCTCTTTTAAAGCTGCTGGTGGTTTTGAACTACAGCCCAACAGGTAACCACTACAGCTTGATATCACAGCCACTTAGTCAATACCAACTCTCAGTTCCCCTTTAGGACAGAGTAGAACTGTCCCTTTGGGTTTTCGAGGGGCCCTTTGTGATTCATAGTGGCCCTATAAATTAGAGTTCATTTAATTCATCCGAGAGCCCTATGTGATCATAATAGTGAAATCGGTAACTCTCTCTCTCTTTTTAAAAATCTATAAAGTGTTTATTACTTGGGGGATGAGGACATCACACAATTCAGTTCAGATTACCTGTAATCCTATCAAGTCAGGCAACTGGAAAAAGACATCTTAAGGTACAAACTCTTGACAGCAGTTAACTAAAGCTCACACTGTCAGGCCAGCATCCCATTCCCTTAACCTCACCCAGCCTCAGGGGACTGCTGGAGGGCACAGGGGTGGAGGCCCTTCTGCTGGCTACTAGATAGTCAGGGACAGAGTTGAAGCTTCTCTGCTATGTCCCAGGTTTGGGGCAGAAGGGACAGCAGGAGTGACTTCAACTCACTGGAGACTAGTAGTCACTATTTCTGCTTTGCTTTAAGATTAGAAGCAGCTTTCAGCTCATCAACACAGGCCCTTTCCTTCCTCTACCCCTCTGTCACAGAACGCCCTCTGTCCCAGAACCTTTGACATCACTTCGGTATCACCCAGGAGACATCTTATACATGTTCGTATGGGCCTGACATCTTACAGGTCCCAGACCCCTGCCCTCCTATCTCACTTTCCTGCTTGGACTAGACCCCAGATTCCCACCCCAAAGCCCAAGGACAGATGTCTCCTGTAGCAGGAACCTCAGAATCCAGCAGTTTTCAGCCTCATCTAAGCCACCATAGCATTCGGAACTCTTGGCTATGGTTGGGAAATACACTTAGCGGCCCCATGGCAGTTCCAAATCCAAACCAGTGTCTGGAAATCTTCATTTTTAACAGATACATACAGTGGAGGCTCCACCGGGTTTCTAGAGAACTGCCCCCTTCCTTTAACAGCCACTATGGATTGATCAAGGAGCCCTGCTGGGATAGTGGTTAGGGATTTGGGCTGCTTACCTCAAAGTCAGCAGCTCGAAGCCACCAGCACTCCTCGGGAGAAAGATAGGGCTTTCCATTCCTGTTAAGTCACAGTCTTAAAAACTCACAGGGGCAATTCTACCGTCCTAAGCATCACCATGAGTCTGTATTCGCTTGTGGCATTACCAGGGAGCAGCGCTGGGCTGCTCCTGAAGCTCCTGCTGGGCGACGGTCTGAGGCTGGGGCAAAACCTCCAGGGATCTCACTTAGGTAAGGTTAGAAAGTGAGGGCTAGAGAAGCTGTCAGAACACACATTTTTATTTACTCAAAAAAGAAACACAAAAGCCCAAAAGGTCAAACATGTCAAGGGAAAGCGCTCAAACTCAATTACCAGTAAGGTATAGGTCGAGATGTTGGGGGAAGGGGGGAAAAATTACAGAACACCATGTCTGGAGAGCAAAGCATCAAGGCCCAGCTGTTGGGAAGCTCCGCCCCAGCCCCACAACTGAGTGACAGTCTGGAAAGGCTGATCTGTGCACATGAACCCAACATCATGGAGCAAATTTGATTTTTGAAAGTTCTGGGATACTTTTTAACAAGACTTCAAGAATTTTGGGGGCAAATGGGTTTGGCTTTGTAGTTGCTAATGTTTCTGTGGGACTCAGGGGTGGGGGAAGGGGTAGACTCTTGTTGAATGGACTTTCTTGCTCCAGGAGTCATTCATGCTTCTAATGGGATTCACTAGTGCCCAGCAGCAGCCCTGAGTGGAGAGGCAGCTTCCAAACATAGCACAGAAGAGTCTGTGGGTGGTGCAGACGTCAAGTAAAAGATTAGAGGTTTGAGTCCATCCAGGGGTCTCTTGGAAGAAATGCCTGGCATCTGTTTCTGAAATAGCAGCCACTGAAAAATCTATGCCGCACGGAGCTGTTACCCGGGATGGCGATGACTTGGAGTCAACTCCGTGCCACCTGGCTTAGCTGGTTCCTTTCCTGTGACCAGCAGACATCCAGCCCTGACTCTCCTTATTCTTTATGCTTAGGTTTTTCTCCCAGGTACACCTCTTCTTCCCAACCCCTGCTGCTGTCAGGCAAGCTAATTAGCTTACAAGTGTGAAAATGTGGCATTATCAGCTTTCTTCATTGGGTGAAAACAATATTCTTTGTACTCTCTTCCTCTCAGGAATATGGACTCTGTAGGAATTGGGTCCAAGTTTACCTTCAACACAAGCCTCCAGAAAGTGAAGACTTCATAGCAGCCAGGTTCTCCCACACTGAGTCCTTTCCCCTTGTCTCTGTCTGCCATCTTGCCATCTTGGCTTCCCAGGACATCTGATCTGTAATGCTTGAGCCTTGAGGCTCCCTTTGCATGTTTTGGGAAACCTGGTGTGGCAACAGGTGGATATTGCTGCCTAGCCTGCAGAGAGATGTCAACAGCCACTTTGGAATGTGGATGTAGTGGGAACAAATTCACAGCAGGTGGCCTTTCACCTGGGAATTGGCAGTAGGTCCTAGAAAGGCCCCCTCTTTCCTTCTCCTCCCTGTCTTATGGTCCATTGGCCATCCTCCATGGATATCAGGCCCCCCATCCTATCTTCAAGAGCAGCTCAACCTGGGCAGAGGAGGGGAGGAAAGAGCACTACAAGGGCAGCCAATGGGAGTCCATGGGCCACAGAGTGACTCTGAGCCTCAGACAGCATTTCTCTCTACCCACCATAGGGCCCTGCCTGGAGTTCAAGGCCAGGCCCACCTAATACTTTCGAAGGCTCCTAATTGAGATCCAGTTCCTGTACTTCCTCTTCACTTTTCAACCTCCTTCTTAACTTCTGTCTACTTCCTCATCACCTGTCTTCTGCTTCCTGTTTCCTCCTCTGAATGATGCACCTTCATCTGTGGGCATTGTGTCTGGCTCTATCTTGTCCCCTCCATTCCAAGCCAAACCACATCATATCGGGTTGGCCTGTGGGAAGCACCTGGCATCCCTCCAGATAACATGGCTATGTGGGTAAGTCAAAAGCCAAGGCCTTGGCTGGGGCCAGAGTAGGCACTGGTGTTGATTCATGTGAGCTGGGCATAAGAGCCCTCAGGAGCAAGAGCTCCAATAACCAGGACCAGCCTCCAAAAGCTGTGACTCCGGCCCTGGTGGTCAGCAGCACCTCAGCCCAGTGAGGGGCGAGAGAGAATGAGGAGCTTTTATCTACTTGTAGCTGACCATCATGGCAGGCCGGTCAAAGGTCTTCAAAGTATCACTGCCTTCAGTAGGATTCTTTTTCTTCTTTCCTCCTTTCCAAGCCTGTCGCCAAATTCTTGCAGCAAAGGTGTGGCATGAGGGGGAGCGGAGAGAGGTTCCCTTCAGAAGCAAGCAGCTCCTGTGCTGCCCTCAATGGCAGTCACAGGCTGACTTGCCACTTATTGAAAAGACCGACTTGCCAGGTTCTACTCAAATCCGCCTCCCTTCCCCCTCTGTAACCACCAGGCTGCACACCCACCCATGTGCTCCCCTTTGTCATTTTCCTCCCCCTCGCCTTCTTCATGGGAAGGCTCTGGCTTTAACCAACAAACTTCCATCTCACCCCTCTCTGCTCACAGCCTAATCCTCTGGGCACTGGCCTTCTGGTCCACCTGCATAAAGACACGGGAAAAGCTGACTCAGTAGTAAGGACAGGGATGACTTAATCTCACACATACACAGTTCTACTAAGAAAGAGTTCTGTTTTTCTTCTAAGTATTTTGTTGTTGTTAAGTCCAATAGTCTTGGCTTTGCTGGGGTTCCAGAGCAAGCGCTTCCATTCACTCTTGTGACTCTTGCCCAGCGGCTTCCACCAGTGTACAGAGGATGCCGTGCTGTTGGCTACTCAAAGGGAGCGGAGTAAGCTGCAGCGAATCCCTGCAGGCCAAAGGCCATAGACAGGCATCCTTTGGTGACAGCCTTGCCGCTGTTCATGCCTTACTTCTTCACGCCTGCCCTTACTTTTTCTTGGGCTTTTCTCAGCTCGTAGCGCTCCAGGATGCAGGCCAGGTGCACCCTCCTCGAGGTCTACGCCCCAGGGACGCTAGTCCCACTAACCGCCGCTCCAGGTGTTCCAGATGGCAGTCCCTCCTCATTGTCCTCCTGCCGCCCTCACCTTCTATCGCGGGAAGCTGCTGGCCGCCTTGCTTCGGAGCCAGGCTGGGAACCCTCAGACCATCAAGCAAAGTGAAATCATTATTTCTAGATCCCTGTTGTCATGGCTTGATATAAATAAAAAATGGTACTTTCCTTGGAGACTTTTCCCCATGCACTTAATTAAAGTTTCCCAATATAAAAGGAGCTCTGATGACATAGTGGAGTCCTCTTGGCTGTTAACCACAAGGGCCCCAGTTTGAATCCACCACCTGCTCCAGTGAAGAAAGACCAGCATTTCTACTTTGGTAACGATTTTCAACCTCAGGACTCCACAAGGGCAGTTCTGTCATGTCACATGGGGTTCTCCAAGTTGGCAAGGACTCGGTGCCAGTGGTTTGGTACAGAGGGTCATCTTCCTAAAGGTTCCAAGTAGTACAGTTTGCTTTCAGTTGCTACCTTTCAGGTTCACGCTGTGGCACCACGGAAGAAAGACCAGGCTATCCGCTCCCATAAAGATTCCCTCCAAAGAATCACGATGACAGGAGTCCAGTCTACTCTTCAATATGAGCCAGGCATCACCAGCAACTCAATGAAGACAGGTCTTTTTTTAAGATTGTTTTCGTGATCAACCAGGAGGCTGCCTGGGTGGCTGAAATGGTTTGAGCTTCACCACTAATCTAAATGTCTGTGGTCTGAACACAAGCACCAGCACCACAGAAGCCATGCCACCCTCAACGGTTATCACCAATAAAACCTTATAGAGCTAGCCACTCTGTCGTGCCTTGGGCGACCGTGAGTCAGCACAGATTTGACAACCATGGGCTATTGTTCCTAAAAAGCACAGAAAGTAGATAATGCTCACTGTCTTTTAAAGATAACCACGGAAATAAATAAATAAAGATGACCACGGAACCAGTTCTGGAACTTTGGTGGACTAGTGGTTACACATTGGGTTTCTAACCCCAAGGTCTGCAGTTCAAAACCAATAGCCATGCTGCAGGAGAAGATGAGGGTTTTCTACTCCTATAAAGAGTACGGCCTCAGAAATCCATAGAAGCAATTCTAGTCTGTCCTCTAGGGTCTCAATAAGTCAGCGTCAACTTGAGAGATGGCTGTGAGGTTGGTCTGGGATGGGCAGTTCTTGTCTGTCCCATAGGGTTTCTATGAGTCACAAACAGCTTGATGGCCCTGGGTTTGGTGACTGAGGAAACTGAATTTATCCAATTTTCACTTGTGAGGAGCTATAGTGGGATTTGAACCCATGTAAGTATGTTTATAAATCCTGTATGCTTTCCCATGTTTTGGCTGTAGAGTTCCATTTGCACAGACTAGCAGAGCAAACTACACCTATTTCCATCCTTCTCTTTTTTTTTTTGCCTTCTTAACATGTGCCTGATGCCCATGAGAGAGAATAAAGCTTACCTTCTATCAAGTTAGATACAGTTCAGATTACTGATGGCATTGATCAGTGGTGAAGTGCTCTCCTTAAAAACAAACAGGACTTTCTATTCAAATTGTTGAAATAAAGCATAGCACTGAAAATCTGTTCCCACACATAAAATCTGGGGTGTGTCAACGAAATGTACTTTGAGTAACATTGCTGTGCACCAACATACCACCACAACCTACACAATCGGCATCATGGCTTTAGTACAGACAGTCTGAAGAAGCATCTTTTTTCCTTCCCTAACAATCTCTCCCTCTTTGCAGGACCTCAAAAAAGGGTGTCCAAGGGCGTTAGGTACTAGTTTCTCATTGCTTGATCAAAAGGGAAGAAATGATGGTTCAGACTAAAGGATCCAAACCCAAACTCACTACCATTAAGTCAATTCCTTCCCATAGCAACCCTAGAGCACAGAGTAGAACACCCCCTTTGGGTTACTGGGGCTGTAAGTCTTAGGGGAAGAGAAAATCTCATCTTTCTCCCATAGAACAACTGGTGGATTTGAACGGCTGACCTTGTGGTTAGCATGCCAGGAGATGCCAAAAGCACTGATGAGGGAAGTACAATCCAAAGAAGTAGGAGGAGAGACATATGCGTGAAGGCATGAAATTTGAAAGAAAAGCAAAACAGTGTTTTTCTCTTAAAACAGCTTGATTTCATTGTTAGTTTTTTTTTCCATTTTGATGCAAGTGTCCCAGTACATGCCCCCAATCCAATTTGGTTTATTTACTCAATTATAGGTTTCAGGATGTGACAGCAGTAATCAAGTAGTCAAGGCAGTTTATTCTCCCTTTATCCACTGAAACAATACACTTAGAATGTACGTTCTTCTTTTGTTAAGGGACTATTGTGTGACCAGCTTTAGAGTTAAACATCCATAGATTTGTTTTAAAAGATTTTGCATAGTCATGTAATTAGTAAAATTATTTCTTGGTCTAGGACTTCTCCCCTCCTCCGTCATACTCTAAGTATATCTTTGGATAATCTGTCTTGTATAGCACAGCACCTTAAATCCATCAGGACATAAAGAGCATAAACCATCTTTCTAGGAAGACTAGCAAGGAGCAGGGACATAATACTTTTTTTTTTTAATGTGTCTGAAGATGCACTAGAAACCTAAGCTCTAATGTTTTTTGGAAGAGAGACCAGAGATATCAAACTTCCAAACTGAGACTCCTTGTCTGTTTAACCACTGTGAATCTTAATGCAAAGATATGAGTATCCGGAACTGTACGCAACATATGAGAAAGAAAACATACTGAAACTAGTTTTAATACAAAACATTTTACAAAGAAGACCCAAATTATAAACTAGTAATGAAAACGAAATTTCTGTTTGCTCACTGTTTTTAATATAAAAGACTTAAATACTAAAATATAAATAGACATGTAGCAACAAACCTGGTGTCCTGGTCATTGTGTGTTCAATTAATTTTGAGGTGTTATTTGATTTTTTTAATGTAGTCTGTTGCCCAAGTAACATTACAATCTACCCCATGTTATTACACTGAAGAAAAAGTTATGGCAAATTTGAATTGAAAATCTCTAATTAAATCCTTAAATTATTTTAACAGAGATCAATACTATATCCTTGATATACACTCTGGGAGTATTTTCTGGAAAGTGTATGTGATCTGGTGAAAATTTGTCATGAGTTAATATATAAGTCTGTATGAATTCTGTTCTTCTACACCAGCTTCAGAAAGGCACCAGTGTACTTTGAGATTCCAGAATCAAAGGCACGGCACAAGTAGAAAGTGGTGCACGTATTATTAACCTTTCTGTGCTTGTTTCCTCATCTGTAATATGGGGTTAATGATATTTCTGTACCTCACAAGAATGTTGTGCGAATTAATGTTTGTAAAGTCCTTTAAGATCCACGGATGAAAGATGCCATAAAAGTCCAAAGGTGATAATATTATAGTTATTGAAATTGGAAACACCAATAATGCTGGGAACTGAATATATATTTTGTTGCAAGGCACCCTGTACATTATAAATTCACCAGGCACTTGCAGAAGCTTACCATTTCAAAATTAATGTTTTGATATATGTATAGAATAAATCCTAAAGAGATACTACACATATGGTATAAGCCAAATGGAGGTAATTTGTTCATAACTGGTGAAAGCACAGTGGCACACATTATTTCCATGTGTCTTTATAGAAACTACTGCAATAAAGTACACTGGTCTTGTGCTCAAAATTATATAATGTCAAAATTGTCTTTTTAGAGAGAGGCACTAAATGACATGTTAAAAATGCTAGCATGATTTAATGAAATCATTATCTGTACCTCTCTTTTGCTACTGCTGTAGTTTTTCATTTACATTTTTGCATCCAGTTGAATAGTTTATAAATATTCAGGACAAAATACCTAATAGCAATCTTTTTTAAGACATTAAAAAAATAATGCTAATTAACAGTTGTCACTGTTTGAACTAATTTTTATGTGGATATTAAATATTTTTCTAAAACTTAAAAATGGCCTTGTGCTAAAAATCATTACTATACAAAAGAGAGAAGAAAATAGATTTTTCAATATCATAGATATGGTTTTAAAATATTCAAGCATCTCATGGGACATATGACAGTTACCTTATTTAATTAATACATTAATTTATTCATTCATTTCCATTGGTGTTAATGTTTTGTCATTGCATGAGATAATGATAATTTTGAAACACAAGCTTGCAGCGCATATGTGAGTGCCTGTGCATTTTTATATGTACAGAAAACAGTCTACAATCATGTGCACCATTCCACTACCAAACTTCATAGCAATTATGTCTAGAAAATTGTCTTGGAGCAGGAAAAGTGAAGAAGAGCTTTCATTTTCCATCCCACATAATTCAATACTGCTTGATGCCTGACCAAAAAACCAAAACATGGCCATCAAGTCAATTCTGACTCTTCGTGTTGATGAAAACAACTTGCAATGTTTAATTCTTTAAAAGCAACAATCTCCAGATGAAAAATAAGTTTGAAACACTGAGAAATAAAAATGAGATAGAAGTAAAGTTAAAGAAGTAAAAGGAGAATTTAAATACTGGATTTCTTGCCAACCAGACTGAACAGTAAGGGAAACTATTTAAAGGGACAAACCATCATCCTTGAAAACAACTTATGGGGGACTTCTGGGAAGATGGCCACGGAGTGACACATACCAGAGGGACGTCGCAGAATTCAACCCAGGAGAGTTGCTTAGAGGTGTATTCAATGTGGCTGGAACAAAGGAGGAGCATCATAAAGATAAGTAGGCACAGATCCACAGGGTTTTGAGGGGCTGGGGGCTTTTGGCTTACCTCAGTGGAGGCAGGCTGAGGCTTGACCTTGGCCCCTTGACTGTCTCTGCCGGAGCTGGGACCATTTGGAGCCCTTGGGGGTCTTGGTCTCAACACAGCCACAGTTTGCCACCACCAGTCTCGGGGCAGGGACTGGACCCTTGCAGCTCCACAGGCAGGGATCAGGACTCAGCTACATTGTTGTGTTTGTTTCCATCTCTTCACTATATCCCGCCCCCCACCCCCCCCATCCCTGCACAGGTTCAGCAGGCTTACTTTTAAATTATTTTTCTCTTTGTCTCTTTCCTGTTCTTTCACACTCCACTGCCTACCTCCAGATCACTCCCCTTAGCCTAGGGCATTTATGCCTGTGCCACACACAGCTAGGAGAGCTCCATCCTGTGTAGCTAGCCTAAGGCTATAGAAAGCCCTACTGAACTCCACCAGGGTAAACTCTGCCCAACTCCTTACCAGGGAATTCCTGCCTGTGTGCCTGGGGTCCTAAGGTAGCTCGGCCAACATTCTACAATGTTCCAAGCTGCTGCAGGAACCTCTGCCACACCAAAGTAGGCAACTCCCAGCTCTCTCGGGCACTCCTCCTGAGAGGGAAGCCACAGGAGGATAAAGTGGTAGGTTAATTCCATAGTGAAATTAGCTGTAGGCAGTTCGAAGAAGCATTTCTTCAAATCTCCCAGAGAAAGCCAGTGCTCTTCAACTTCCTGGAAAATTGCACATGGCTCTTCTAAAACAAGGCAACAAAACAACCATCAGTACCAACAACATCAAAAAAAAAACAACCCTGGAGAAACAAAAGACAATGGCAGAAGATGTCCCGACCATAATGATGTGCATAGAAGAAGCAGACATTGGGCTGCCACAGAAATTTTCAGAATGCTACTTGGAGTCATACAGGATATGAGGGAAAGAATACAGAAAAAAGGTGAAATGATATAAGAGATAAAGGCCATACACTGAAGGGAAATACAGGAGCATAGGGAGGAGATAACAAAAACCAGTAGCAGAAACACAGAAATCGAGAATCGACTGGAGGAAGCAGAGAACCGCATCAGTGACTTGGAGGACAGCCAAGCCGACTTTAACAAACATGAACAAAAATCTAATAAGATCATAAGAGAAGCTGAAGAAAACTTAAGAGCTATGTCTGATGCTATGAAGCAGAACAACATTAGAATTACTGGCTTATGGAAGAAGACACAATAAAGAAGTCACCTGCAACAATAGTGAGAAAAGCCAGGCAACCATTCAGGAAGCTGAAAGAACACCACCTAGACTGGAGCTCAAGAAGAAGTCACCAAGGCACATAGTAGTTAAGCTATCCAACTTTGAGGAAAAGGAGAAAATCATATGAGCAGCTAGGGAAAAACAAGCAATCACATATAAAGGTTCCCATATAAGAATATGATCAGACCTATCAGCAGAAACTATGGAGAAGAGGAGAGAGTAGAGTAACATATTCCAGAACTTGAAGGAAAACAATGCAAACCCAAAAATACTCTACCTAGCCAAATTATTGATCAAGATAGATGGAGAAGTAAGAGTCTTCCCAGACATGGAAAACTCAAAGAATACATTAGAAGAAACCCAGCCCCTAAAAAAGCTCCTTGCCAACCCAGTATGGGCAGAAGAACAACACTCACCAAGCATAAATAACAGACTGTCACATAGAACAAACTCACCCAGAGGGCAAAAAAGAGAAACAGACCATAAGATAGCTTTGGCTTAAGGATGGAAAGAAGTCAAGGTCTGCTTAGGTAAGCTTTAAAAAAAAAAACAAACGCAAAGGGGGCATAGGGAAAAAGCTACTGTATACAAACATTCCTGGGGTGAGGACCATGTAATATGGCAGGGACCAGACCAAATACAGGGATACACATGGTAGAAAACTAAAAAAGAGGTGGGGAAAGGAAAAAATAATAATAAAAAAAGAAATGGGTAGTTGGGGCACAGGGTACTAACCCACCCAAGGGAAGGGTATTGTTTACATGTCCACAGAGAAAGAGGGATCAGACTTCAACCCAGTGCTCCAAGATGTGAATGCAACATACTGGTGTGGAGTAGGGAACCAGTGGAGAGGTCTGGGGGCCAGCCTCAACCTCAATTACTAAGTGGACACCTGCCCCTCCCTCCAGAAGAATTTATTCCAAAGGATGGCATTGAATCTGCTGCTCCCCAACAAGGACATATCTGATCAGAGCACACGGGAGCAGATGAAGAGGGGGGTGGGGAGAGAGAGAGTGAAGAACATCCTGGCCGAACATGCCAGGAGGACTATGTTCCCGTTTAGAACAGCCAGTTGACAGAGAGGACCGCATGGCTGGCCCCACTATGAGACATGATGTCCCTCACTGACCTATAGCCCTACAGTGGACAACACCAGAGACACAGTGTGGGAATTGTACCCGATCTGATCCCAACACACTGAGGCAAAACACTAAGGCAGTGCAACTCAACAGTAAGGGAATGGAGCCACGAGGTCCTCAGGGAATGCTAAAGGTGGAATTTGGGGCCAGGGCATGGTGTCCCAACAGACTGGACTGGAAAACACTCCTAAAGGCCAACAAACAATCCTTGAATTAACTACAAACTTTTTTTTCTTGTTTTGTTGTATATTGTTGCTTGGTTTTGCTCTGTCTTGTTTTTATGCATGTTATTATCTCTGCAGGTCTGTCTAAATAAGACAGGCTGGATGAACAATTGGTGGAGAAAACAACAGGACCGACAGTTCCGGGGAGACACGGGAGAGGGGGAGGTGAGGGGGAAGGTAGTGATGTTAACAAACCCAGGTACAAGGGAGCAACAAGTGATCCAACTCAGTGGTGAGGAGGGTGTGGGAGGCCTGGAAGGGTATGATCAAGGGTAATGTAACCAAGAGGAATTGCTGAAACCCAGGTGGGGACACAGCATGATAGTGGGACAGGAGGAAAGTCAAGGGAAATAGAGGAAAGATCTGGGAGGCAAAGGGCATTTATAGAGGTCTAGATAAAGACATGTACACATGCAAATATATTTATATATGAGGATGGGGAAATAGATCTATGTGCGTATATTTATACATATAGTATTAAGGTAGCAGAAGGACACTGGGCCTCCAATCAAGTACTCCCTCAATGCAAGAATACTTTCTTCTATTAAATTGGCATTCTATGATGCTCACCTTTCCGACACAACCGCTAAAGACAAAGTGAATGAACAAGCAAATGTGGTGAAGAAAGCTGATGGTACCTGGCTATCAAAAGATATAGCATCTGGAGTCCTAAAGGCTTGAAGGTAAACAAGCGGCCATCTAGCTCAGAAGCAACAAAGCCCACAAGGAAGAAGCACACCAGCCTGTGTGATCACCAGGCGCTGAAGGGATAAGTTATCAGGCATCAAAGAACAAAATACCATATCATTGTGTGCTTACCTCCCTGATACGATCGCTGAAGACAAATGGGTGTATAAGCAAATGTGGCAAAGAAAGCTGATGGTGCCCAGCTATCAAAAGATATAGTTCCTGGGGTCTTAAAGGCTTGAAGGTAAACAAGCGGCCATCTAGCTCAGAAGCAACAAAGTCTACATGGAAGAAGCACACCAGCCAGTGTTATCATGAGGTATCAAAGGGATCTGGTATTAGGCATCATTAGAACAAAAACTCTTACCATAGTGAATGTGGGGTGGGGGGTGGGGGGAGGCTAGTGTGGAGTGAAGACCCAAAGTACATCTGTAGGGCACTGGACATCCCCTTACAGAAGGGTTTTGGGGAGGAGATGAGCCAGTCAGAGTGCGACATAGCAACGATGAAAAATACATCTTTCCTCTAGTTCCTAAATGCTTCCTCCTCCCCCACTATCATGATGCCAATTCTACCTTACAAACCTGGCTAGACCAAAGGATGTGTAGTAGTACAGATAGGAACTGGAAACACAGGGAATCCAGGGAGAATGATTCCTTCAGGGTCAGTGGTGTGAGTGGCGATACTGGGAGCGTGGAGGGAGGGTAGGTTGGAAAGGGGGAACTGATTACAAGGATCTGCATGTGACCTCCTACCTGGGGGAAGGACAACAGAAGAGTGGGTGAGGGGAAACATGGGACAAGGCTAGATATGACAAAATAATAATTTATAAATTATCAAGATTTCATGAGGGAGGGGAGAGAGGGGAAGGAGGGGGAAAAATAAGGAGCGGATGCCAGGGGGTTAAGTGGAGAGCAAATGTTTTGAGAATGATGAGGGAAATGAATGTACAAATGTGCTTTACACAATTGATGTATGTATGGATTGTCATGAGTTGTATGAGCCCCTAATAAAATGATTTGAAAAACAAACAAAAAAGAATAAGTACCCATTCCTTTTTTAAAAACAATTTATGAGAATTAACATGCGTGTGTGTGTCTTTGAGGTTGTTGTTTTGTTTTTTGTATTTGCTTTTAAAGACACATATTAGAAAATTTCAGACGTTTAATCGGAGAGAATACAATTTTGTCTTATAATTCTTTGAAGCACAATTTTCAAAGAAGCAAAGAAAAGGTTAACTTCAGATGATAATGGCAAACCAGTCAAGGAAAAACAACAGAGTTCACAATTAAGTCAAGGAGTCAAGAAATGTTGTATTTAGAAAGTCAAGAGCTTTGTTTTGGGCTGTTTAAAGGTTTTCTCCAATTTATGGAAGGTTCAAGGTTACACGCTCACCATCTACAGCTCAAAGTCACTCTGGAGTTTATCCAATAGTAAAGTTCAAATATTTAAATGTGTATTATGAAGGGTAAACTTGAAATCTGTAACTAGTGACCTTAAAAAGCATAAGTGAATAACAGTAGAAGGCTACATTTGTCAGCATACCGTTAGAAAACAACAAGGGAGAACTATATTTAGAAGACTGGAATCAAAGAATATTAAAACATATTCAATGCCTAACAAAGAGTTACAAGTTCTTATATGCATATATATATATATATATGATGCTTTTTAGAAAATGTAGATCATAGTTTATTAGAATGGAGATATTATTAACTCTGATTTTATTTCTTTTACTATAGTAATAGTTATAGTAATAGTATCTCATTTATAAATGTACATAAAGGAATTTGTAAGTTTTTGGTAACCATTAAATATCATTTTTTGATTCATTATTTTTTAATGCAAATCTCTAAATATAATTTTGCCTGCTTACTGATTTACTTTAAATAGGTATCTTGAGATATAATTTACATATCATATACTTCCATAGTTCATTCAGATTAAAGAGTTCCTTCATATTATTACAAAAAGTTATAGAACATGTTCTTCCTTCTTGTATTCATTACTAGCTCTCTACTTCCCTCCGACCTCCCGTCTTACATTCACAATAAGCCATTAATCCAGTGACAGTCTATAGACTTACTTATCCTGAATTTCATATATAGGAAAACATATCCCCACCCCCACCCCAAGAAAAGACCCAATAATCAAAATAAGTCAAAGGCAAAACCTCAAACAAGAAAAAGCAGGGAATATAAAACCTAGAGCAAATTTTAAAAGTAGGTCAAAAGTGAGATCAAATGATCAGATATGACATTTTAACCTAATTGCGACCATCACAGCCTTAATTGACTTTACAAACCCGCTCTGTCTGACAGAAAGGCTATCCGCATCCCTTGACTATGGTCAGATGGGATGTACCAGAGGCTTCATCCTTGGTAGGGAAACCGCCACTGGATTTTTGGGTTTCCATTGTCATACTTAGCTTTCTGCAAATTGGGTATTCACAATTCAAGCTCTGATACTCTTCTTCCCTTCAGATTTGGATTGATTTATTCATCATCTTTGGATCACACAGACTGATATGCTTCTCCCAAGTGGTCTTAGTTGATGCCTCACTTAGTTGGCTTCTTGTTTGAAGACAAGCCTTTAAGATCTCAGATGAGCTTTCTTCACCACACTTTGTGGTAGCAGATCCATATCTTCAGTGAGGGTGAGCATTGATAGGTGCCATGTCATAAGAACTCATTGTTCTCAGATTTGGACTAGAATTAAGTGTGCCTCTTTGCTGATTAATTGTTTAGAGCAAGGGTGTCAAACTCAAATAAAACGCGGGCCATTTGGTGCAACAGGCAAGATTCACGTGGGCCACATCACATCTACAAATTTTGTTAAATTTATATTTTGAAGTGAGGATTCAGGCATATGGAAAAGATAATTGCAACACTATGTAATTGCTTTTATTTAAACACTTATGTTATTTAATGTATTTATAACACTAAAATGATTATTTTTACCCAAAACTTGCCAGCGCTTTCTTCTTACTAGTTTTCACTTACTTTTTATGTTTTGACCAGAAAAAATAACAAAGTAACTAATAAAAAACACAAAATGTTGAACAGCTGACAAACGTGATGGACAATCGTAATGGCTTTCCTCTAAAAATGTGAACTAGCGCTGCCACTGGGTATGACACATAACAGCACAACCCAGAGTGCTCTTTTTAATCTTTTAGCTGTTGGGATCTGTTTACATTGACGTGACACAGAGTGGCAGACATGTCACTTCCAAACGTCGCCGGAACTGAGTCAGCGCATTTATACACGTCCACAGCCCCCCAGGAAAGGCACTGGGCCACGTGTAGATCCATCTTCAGTAGTACAGTATTGCCTCTATTTCCCCTAAGCACAATTTTCTTCATAACCATGTTTTCTATTTTCATTTTATTGAAGAGCATCGCAGGCCACAATTACCTCGGGGGCCGCATGTTGACACTCTTGGTTTAGAGAAAAATCTGGTTCGAGTGCAGGGTTTGGCAAATTTTGAGCCAATCCTGTCCCTCACTACAATTTAAAATTACCCAAGAATGATAAGTATATTTTCACAAACAAATGAAATTACCATTATGTGAATAATAGCCTTAATTTCCCAATGTACTTCAAGTCACATGTACTTACTGAAAGAGCTGTGCATGGCTTGTGAGCCTGTTTACTGCCACCTGGTCTAGAGATATGCTGACTCTTGTCATCATCTATCACAAGTTGCATACGATTTTTGAAGGCACTCCAGTAGAGTGTCATAGATCGGCCTGCTAATCACGTGGTCACCAGTTTGAGCCCATCAACTCCTCTGGAGGAAGAAAAAGCTGTGTGCTTCCAGAAAGAGGGACCGTTTCTTTGGGGAAGTTCTGCTGTGCCCCAACAGGGTCACCCAGAGTGGGAACCAGTGCCCTGTCCGGGGGGTGGCTTTTCATATAACTGTTTCACTTCAGGTCTTCACTTTTTTGTAGTCTTTTCTTTTTTTAACCTATAATAGCCTTAATATTTAGGGGGGGAAAACAGAAAACAAAAACATGGTATTCCAAGTAATAAAGTACACTAAAAATGCCAGAAGCCAGTAATAATTTCTTATTTGCCTTTTCCTTTGACCAGTCACATACATGGCTTTTTCATTTCCTTAGCAATTATTTCAGAATCCTTTATAAGATCGTATTATCTGTCAAATTTTCTGTACAATGTATTGGGCTATGATGAAGAGATCAGTGCTTAGCATAGTGTTGAGTAAATAAATAGTCAGTGACCAGTAAAGATGAACATATCGATGAATCAATGAAGCAAGCACTATGCTCTTATTAAAATAAAGCGGTTATCTCACCCATTTGAAGCAAGTAGGAGACAGAAGTAAACCCCTTGTATATCCTCTACCCTCCATGCAACTTATTGTCCTACCCTCTTTCCTTTTCTTTATTTACAGAGTTGTGTGTGTTTAAAGGGTCTAGCTATAGCTTCCTTTCTTTATACACCTGATGGCAGAGTCTATTATCTCCTCCAATTATTTCCACATTAATCTTTCTGATTTCAAGTATCAGATCGGATGATAGGCACTCTGAGTAACTAATTCTTTCATTCACTCATTCAAAAGGTATTTGAAGACCACAGTCCAAAACTATCAGATGACAGGAACAGTAACAATATGTTCCAAGCATGTTGCTTCCTCTAGCCTTTCTCAACCCAACAGCCAAAGTATCCTCTAAAACACAAATCAAATCATGTCATTCTGCTGATCACCACTCTTCCATGACAGAAGGATTTGCATTCATATTCAAAGACCTTAATTGGCCTGCCCCTATCCAATCTAGGATCTCATCTACTGCTGTGCTCTTCAGTTCTGCTCATTTCACAATCCCTTGCCATTTCACAAATACAGAGTGTAACCTCTGCACTGAGGTCTCCTTTTGGAACACTCAATCCTTCATCTTTTTGCAGTGCTAATTTAAATGTTATCTTCTGTCGATAGTATTTAAAATGGATATCCTTCACGTCAGCATTTCCCACTCAGTTAGTTAGTTTATTATGCCAACCTGGCCGATAAACACATGTGGGATTAATTGAAGTGCGGAGGGATAAATGGCTTGGTGAGCCTAGCCATTGTAGTTCTCGGGTCTCTTGCTTTGTGATGGTCACACCAGGGTGCAGCTGCCTTAGCAGTTTCCTGCCCAGCCCACAAGTCCAACATTAAGCCATTAACCCAAACACTAGTCCACAAAGTCCTCCTCCAACTCACAAAACAGACACAATGATGCCGACTGCAGGAAGATAGCTCAGTCAGTGAATATGTAAGCATCTCACCACTGGCAGGGATCTCCACATGGCTGCTCCAGCACCCAGGGCTGCATTGGGGTAGGTCCATGCGGCTTCTCCTTGGGGATGTCTTGCAGGAAGTCAGCCTTGCCAGCTAAAGCAGGGAATTGGCTAAGGCAGCTCCACCCTGGTCCAACCATCAAAAAGCAAGAGACTCAAGAACTCGAAAGGCGAGGCTCACAGAGCTAGTTATCCCTCTGCCCTTCAATGAATCCCACATGTGTTTATGGGCTAGGTTGGCCCAATAAACTAACTCAACACACCCATTCCCAACCTGACATCTGTACATAATTCTTTAGCTTCACAATTGCAATTAATTAACACCTACACCTTAACCCTATAATCCTAAGAATTTTTTCCCCTACCTATGAAAGTTTGTAAGCCAACCACTTCATGTCTTTATCTCCCCCAATTTGGGGAATCCAATTTATATACTGCCCACTTACATCAACCCAGTTCTCTGAGAAGACAATCATATTTTTTGACATGAAGAGTCTTCAATCCAGCTGGAACCTTGTGAAGTCTGCCTCCATAAGCAAAGTCAAATCAGGCCAGGCCATCCACGAAGTCAGCAACAATATGCACCAGTTTACAGGCTCAAATATCTCCAGCTGGTCAGGTTCTGGTCAATTCAATATGGGCTGCCTCACTCAGCCTCCACAGGGTGCCCATTGGTTGCCTTTCCCGTAGATCATCGGCTCTCACCAACACTCAACAAGCCTACCCCCTTATGCTAGGTCATGAACCTTAGACCAGTCAATCCACTTTCATCTTCTCCCTTTTTTTCCCTGTGAACCAAGTCCGCAGGTGTCAGTGGCCAAACTCAACCCGCCTCTTTATAGCTGCATTTTTATTTTCCTACTTCCCATATTTTCCCTAGAAAAACAACCGAGTAAATAGTGTGGCTTTAGGTCAAACAAACATCTACTCTCTATCTTATGATTTGTTTCTCCAGTACCCCACTCCCATGGTACCATAATGTGATAGTCTGGGGACTTTAGAGAAAATAATCCACAGAAAATCATGTATAAGAGAGAGTGTTATGTAAAGGTTAAGGGCACATCAAGAAAATATCCCAACACAGTGCTGCCCAAGCCCACAAGTAGGGAACTCCTAAGGCAGCTGCACCCTGGTGCGACCATCACAAAGCAAGAGACCAGAGAACTAGAAAGGCGAGGCTCACGGAGCCATTTCTCCCTCCACACTTCAATTAATCCCACATGTGTTTATCGGCCAGCTTGGCACAATAAACTAACTCATCCACCATCTTCTGTGCTTGCTTGTTTCTTTCTTCCTTCCTTTCTCTCTTGTTTTCATTTCCCCAGTCAATATTTCAACCCAGAGATTGGCCAACTATAGCCACTGAACAAATTCAGTTCCATGCTCCTGCTGTAAATAAAGTTTTGTTGAAGCACAACCTGGTCCATTCATCTGTGAGTTCTCCATACTTTGCTTTGTGCTATAGGGAGAGTTGGGTAGTTGTAATGAGACTACCTGTCTCATAAACTTAAGATATAGACAATTTCCCTTTTATAGAAGAGTTTCTAATATCTACTCAAACATATCAATGATCAAGCAGATAAATATATACATTCTTTCTCTTCTCCGTGGCTCTCTCTGTGGTGCCTAGAACAGTGCTTGGAACATGCTGTTGCTGTTAGGTTTCATCTCGTTGGTTCTGACTCACAGCAACCCCATGAAGAACACAGTGAAACCCTGCCCAGTCCCGCACCATCCTCGGGATCCTGATGTTGCAGCCCATTGGTGCAGCCACTTTTCCATCCTGAATCCATCTTGTTTAGACTCTTCCTGTCTTTAGATGACTTCCTACCTCACACAAAACATGATGTGCCCCTCCCCCCAGGGACTGATCTTACTTGATAGTATGTCCAACATACGTTAGATAAAGTCTTACCACCTTTGATTCTAATGAGCACTCTGGGTATACTTTTTCCAAGCCATATTTGTTTGTTCTCTGGCAGCCAAAGTTACTTCCAAAATTCTTTGCCAACGCTATAATTCAATGAGTGGATTCTTTTTGGTCTTCCCAATTCACTGTCCACTTTTTACATGCATATGAGGTGATTGAAAATACCAAGGCTTGGCTCATTCACACCTTAGTTCTTAATGTGCCATTTTTGATCTTTAATTTAAAGTGGTCTTGTGCAGCTAATTTACCCAATTGATACTTTTGATTTCTTGAGGATCACTTGAATAAGCATTGACTATGGATTCAAGCAAAATGAAATTCATGTCAACTTCAATCTTTCTTCTGCTTATCATGAAGTTGTCTATTGATCCTGTTTGGAGGATTTTGGTTTTCTTTAGCACTGGGCTCCTAACCATAAGGTTAGCAGTCTAAACACACTCACTCATTAGCAAGTGCTTCAAGTCTGCCTTCCTTTCAGCAAGCAAGGTTGTGTTATTTGCATATTGCAGGTTGTTAGTAAGCCTTCCTTGAATCCTGATGCCACATTCTTCTTCATAGAGTTGGAGATCATTTGTTCAGCATGCAGACCTAATAAGGATAGTGAGAGGGTGCAACTCCAATGCAACCTTTCCTGATTTAGAACCACCCAGTATGCCATTGTTCTGTCCGAATGACTGCCTCCATACAAATACACATCCATGGAAGTGAAATAAAGTGCTCTGGAATTCTTTTTTTTTTAAATCATTTTTTTTGAGGACTCTTACAGCTCTTATAACAAGCCATCCATCCATCCATCATGTCCAGCACATTTGTACCTATGTTGTCATCATCATTCTCAAAACATTTTCTTTTTACTTGAGTGAGCCCTTGGTATCAACTCCTCATTCCCCCCTTCCCTCCCTCCCTCCCTCATGAATCTTTCATAATTTATAATTTTGGGGGGTCATGTATTACACCAACTGTTGACTCCCTTCACCCACTTTTCTCTTGTCTGTCCCCCTGGGAAGGGATTCTATGTAGGTCATTGTGATCAGTTACCACTTTCTCCCGCTCTGGAATTCTTATTCTCAATGTCATCAATAGTTTGTTATAATACAGACAGTTGAATATCTTTGCATAATACTAAAAATCTAAAACAAATGCATTGCTATAAAATTGATTCCCATTCATAGGGGCTCCGTCAGGGTAGAGTACCCCTGTACCTGGTGGTTTCTGTCACTGTAATTCTTGAAGACGGGAGACAGCATTGCTTTTCTCTAGCAGAGAAGCTGATGGCTGAGACTGCAATCTTGCAGTCATGAGCCCAATGCTTAACACTCAGCACTACTAGGACCCCTAAAAAGCAGTAGGTACTCACCACATATTTGTGAACAAATGAATCACCGAACATATGCCAAATGTGAAGCATGTTCCTGGGCACGGAGAGGATGTTTGCTCCTTATTTAAGTGTGTTCTTGTTTCTCTTTCATTTGTCCTTCACGACAGCAAAGTTGAAAAAAAAATAGCAATTTCACATCTCGTCACACTTCAAACATCCCTTTACTTTTTTTCACTCATCTAGTAGCATTGCTAAGTATTTACCTGATAAAGTAGAAACAGTCTGAGCAAAGCTATCGCAGCTTTCAGTACTTCTATGAGCGTGTGCTATTCTGATTATATTTACCCCATTTATTTCTGTCTCCAGTCTGATCAGTTCCATATTCCCCACCAAAGCTCCTTTCCTCTACTCCCTTTAATAGGAAAACTCTTTTAAAAAACATTTCTATGCTTGCCATCTCTAGTGAATCAATTTTCATTCATTTTTTAAAGTTCATTAGGATAAAACTTTAATCCCCATCACTACAGATGAAATCTCATTAGTCAACGTTACCAACAACCAATTGTCACTTGGCTATTGCCCCTATGTTATTTGACCTTGTAGTAGTTGACAGCATTGCTTATTACTTCCATCTTAAATTATTTCTCTTTCCTAGATACCATATTCTTTTGCTTCTCTTTCTAGTTTATGAACTAAGGTGTATTAGTCCCCTCCATTATTTCATCCTGTTCTCTAAATTTGAGATGTTTTGGACA
Organism: Tenrec ecaudatus; assembly: GCF_050624435.1. Classification (NCBI taxonomy): domain Eukaryota; kingdom Metazoa; phylum Chordata; class Mammalia; order Afrosoricida; family Tenrecidae; genus Tenrec; species Tenrec ecaudatus. Next base: position 75,622,618 of record NC_134542.1, read on the forward strand.
TTATTCTCAGTTTTTCTACTTATTCCCAGGAGCTATTTTTCATATATGTCAAGTTAAACAACATCATCATTCTTTTACCAATAAGAACCCTTGTAGAACATAAAAGGTACACTCAGATTGGTTAAGAGACTTTGATTAAGGAACTATTTAACTACAAACACAGGCAAGAAGTAGAAGGTATGTACTTTAATGCTGAATCCAGAAAAGCAAAGCTCTGTTTTAAATCATGTGCTGGAGAAACTAATACTGATTTAAGAAATGATTGTTAAAATGTCAGGAATTTTGCAAGATAATTGTCTACACAGCCACTATTAAAATTGTTACATAAGTTATACTCAAAAGAAAGGTAATAAACACACAAAATCTATTGTTCTCCACTCTTTTACTTATTATACAAGCTCTTAAAACTTATATCTATTACAACTTATGATGAGAACACTACACAAAATAGCATAGTACATCAACTACACAGTAAAGTGGTAACTTGGAAATTGTACTTACACAACAGAGATAAACAAATGCTACAACTCAAGGTTTGATTTACTGTTTTGTTGATTATGTAGATTAAAAAGGTGATGGAGGCAGTGTTACCAATGTAGTCTAACTGTACCATATCTATAACCATTATCATGGGAATACTAATTTTTAAAGTGGTAACATATTCTTTCATTATAAAAACTATTATCCAATGGAGTCAAGAAGTTACTCACCTAGTTTACTAACAAATTCAAACCCATCTTCATGGGTAGACTTCCATACCAGCATTAACATAATTCACATGGGCATAAATGAAAATATCAGTCAAAATTCATATTGAACCTACACATCTATGTCAATTGCAAGAGGTCAACAAAAATCAACCAAAACATTCTCTTCAAATCAACTGGCCACAAATAATCCATTGTATTGCATGTAGGAGGTTAGCTACTGGCCCCCACATTATCAATTATTAATTCCTGGAAAGTGTATATATTATGTTATTTAGAAAAAGTTTTTTTGTTTTGCAAATGGGACTAAGGTAAGGGTTGTATCTTAAAATATCTGATTGAGCCCTGAAAAAGAGGCAGACAATGGGGATTATTTATAACATTCCCCCAAAATTCTGTCTCTAAAGGGGGCCAGGGAAATATATATTTGATATACATATATTTGAATCCACACTTAATAGTTGTAAGCCCTGTATAGGAACAATTATTTCTTATGATGTGGCCCAGCTCAATACTTGCCCTCATAAAAAAGATCATTGATATAGGTGCTATACCAATTATGGTGAAGACATTAGATGGTGCCTGGCTATCAGAAATAATAGCGTAAGGGTCTTAAAGGTTTGTCTTAAAATAAGCAGCCAACTATATGAGGGGTCAGCCCAGTCTGCACAGAAGAAGCACACCAATGAGCATCATCAAGCAATTATTAACAATAAAGTCCAATGTCAGAGAAAGTGTGTGTAACTAAAATTTTGAGCACCTGGTTGTTAGGTTTTGGATGACAATGAAAGCCTGTGTTAGTCTGGTAGACTAGAGAAACAAATTCATAGACACTCATATGCATACAAGAAAGGGGTTTATATACAAGAGCAATTTGAATATTGAGAAAACATCCCAGCCCACTCCCGATCAAATCCATAAGTCCGATATTAGCCCGTATGTCCGACACCAATCTATAAAGTCCTCTTCAGACTCACAAAACACATGCAATGATGCCGAATTCAGGAAGATCACAGGCCAGTGGGTGGGAAGTCTTGTAGATCCAGTGGCATTGTAAGCATTTCAGAGCTAGCAGGTGTTTCCATGTGGCTTCTCCAGGTTCAGGGTTCTGGCTGCATCAGAGTAGGTCCATGTGGCTTCTCCTCAGGGAGTCAGGGAATCAACCTTGTCAGTAGAGAGTCTCCAGGGAAGAACGTTGAGAAAGAGAGGGAGAGAGGGAGAGAGAGAGTCTGTTCCCACCTCCAAAGATGAAATCCCATAATTCTCAGGAGAAGGCTGTGCCCAGACAGAGACCTCATTGACTATGATTCAATTGACCGACTAGACTCTCCCCCTTCACTCTTAATCCTCTCAAGTCCCAAAATTGACACCAGGTTATGTAACTACCACAAAGCCCCAAATCCACTTACAGAGCTCCCACATAAGGTAAGGCTCCACTGAATTCCCTGAGACCATGGACCAAGAATATGAACAGTCTTGAACCCAAACAGAGTGCACCAGAATGCGGATTACTGCAGATTTGAACTAATCCTCAATTTGTTCTACTTTTGCTACATTCTGCTCTCTTTGGGATTAAAGTTCTTCTGGGTTTTAATCTGTTGTGGTTGTTGGGGATTTGTTGTTTCATTTTTGGGGGGTGTTTTATTATTTAAATGGTTTTCTTTATATGAACAAGGTAGACTATGCGAATGTTGTTGTTGTCAGGTGCTATTGAGTTGGTTCTGACTCGTAGCAACCCCATGCACAACAGAACGAAACACTGCAAGACCCTGCAGCACCCTCACAATTGTGCTTATGGGTGAGCTCGTGGTTGTAGCCATCATGTCACTCTATCTCACTGAGGGGCTTCCTTGACTACTGGACTATTCCTCTTCTTTATCCAATGTCCTTTGCCAGGGACCTGTCTCTCCTGACAACATCTCTAAAGGGTGAAAGATGAAGTCTCGCTATCCTCGTCTCTGAGGATATGGATATGGATTTACTTCTTTCAAGACAGACTTCTTTGTCCTTTTAGAAGTCCCTGGTATCTTCAATATTCTTTGCTATCACTGCCATGAAGACATGCGGATTGTTCCTCGGTCCTCCTTATTCAATGGCCAACATGCCAATTCACAGGAAGCAATTGAAAATCCAAGGTTTGTGTCAAGCTCACCTCAATCCGTGAACTAACACCCTTGCTTTTCAAGCCTCTAAAGTGGTCTTGCACAGAAGATTTACTCAATGCGACACATCTTCTGATAAGGAAGCAGAGGCAGCAGGGGCCATAGGCTGTTAGATTCACAAGTAAATGAATTCAAAGTTGGCTGAATGAGTCCCTCGTTGGCAGTCTGCTGATGACTTCTGGGATCCGCAAGCAACACTAGAGGACCTCGGGCAACCAGATGCAAGAGCCAGCTCCTGCAGAAGGTGACAAGTCAAGAAGGCTTGGACTCTGCTTAGTATCTTCCTTGTACAAAGGCCATACTCCCCCTGAGCAGTTGGGCTCTTTTCCAACTCTTACCCAGGAAAGTTTTGTTGACATAATACCTCAGCAAAACAGGGGAAAGTGTTTTACACATGGCAAAGACTTACATTTAGAGGAACCAAATGGCAGAATGCCATTGATTGAATTGTGTCAGCAACATATGTGTCCTTTGTCTTAACCATGGTTTCCAATAGCTTATGTTTGACCTCTAGTTTGTGATTTGACATAATTGTCATATCTTTTTTGACATATTTTATAAATTCTAATTTCTCCCATGTCCCCTGCCCCCTGAAATGTTGGTCCCATTGTTTTCTTCTCCAGATTGTTTATCCCTCCTATCTTATTTAGATAGAACTGCAGAGATAATAATATGCACAAAAAACAAGAAAGATCAAAACAAAGCAACAAAATAAAACAACAACAACAAAAGAAAAACCTGTAAATAGTTCAAGGTCTGTTTGTTGACCTTTAGGGGTGTTTTCTGGTTGAATCTGATGGGGTGCCATGCCCTGGCCTCCAAGTCTATTTTTGGTATTCTCTGGGGACTTCCTTGCTCTGCTCCCCTTGATGTTCTGTTGCACTCCCTTAGTGTTTTGCTTCAGTGTGGGTCAGATCAGCCACAATTCCCACAATGTGTCACCAGTGTTGTCTCCTGTCGGGCTATAGGTCAGTGAGGGATGTTGTATCTCATAATGGGGCTGGCCATATGGTCCTCTCTGGGCATTGGCTGCTCTGAGCAGGGATATTGTCCTCAAGGCTTGGTGGGTTAGGATGTGCTCCACTCTCTCTTCCTCCCCCTTCATTTGTTCCTGTGTGCTCTGATCAGACATATAACCCCCTACCTGGAGGACTGACAACAGAAAAGTGGGTGAAGGGAGATGTTGGACAGTGTAATACATGACAAAATAATAATAATTTAAAAATTATCAAGAGTTCATGGAGGATGGCAGGGGGGGAATGAGGAGGAATGAGGAGGAAAGAGATGTTGGACAGTGTACTAGATGACAAAATAATAATTTATAAATTATCAAGGGTTCATAAGGGAGAGGGGAGTGAGGTGGGAGGGGGTAAAATGAGGAGTTCATACCAGGGGCTTAAGTGGAGAGCAAATATTTTGAGAATGATGAGGGCAATGAATGTACAAATGTGCTTTACACAATTGATGTATTTATGGATTGTGATGAATTATATGAGCCCCTGATAAAATTATCTTTTTAAAAAGAAAGAAAATGTTTTCAGAATGATGATGGCAACAAATGTGCAAATGCATTTAACACAATGGAGATATGTATGGATTGTGATAAGAGTTGTATGAGCCCCCAATAAAATGATTTTAAAAAAACCCTAATTTCTGCCTGTGGTTAAGGAAGTTTAATTTGGTTAGGTTAAAGAGGAATAGATTGTGCTTGGCATACGTTAATGTAGGATCCGACACCCTTGCTCAGATCGCAGGTGCAGCTATATGTGCAGGGGTTCCCTTTGGGTGTGAGCTGCATCAACTTTTATCTCACAAGAGATAGGAGTCAAGTAGAGAAGAAAGCACATGATTACCACTAAGAACGAAAAACACATGGAACAGAGCACGTATTTTAGATCTGAGGTCCTTGCCCAAGGAATGCAGGCCCACAGAGGCTGGGAGGAGATAAGGACTTTCCTCCAAAGCTGATGGGGTAAAACGCCTTTCCCTAGAGCAAGCTCCCTGAATTTGGTTTTCCAGACTCCTGAACTGTCGAGGAATGAATGCATGTTTGTTAAAGCCATCCAGTTAGGATATTTCCTGTACTCAGCAGTAGATAATTCAGACAATCTGGGGAAGATTGAATCGGCAAATGTTGATATATTTACAATGACAATACTACCACCAAGAAGCATTGCCATTGAAGCTTAATGTACAACTGAACATCTCACGAGATTAGACTTCTTGGTTCGAAGGTTTGGGGTCATGGATCATCTTAGTTAAATGACCTAAGAATGTGTTTGGGTGCATCTGGTCTACGCTCAGTTTGTTGTTTTGTGTCTGAAGTCTTCAAAGCTTATAAGCAGTCATCGAATAGAGCTGAAAAACCAAGCCCATTGCTACTGAGTCCACTTTGATTCTCAGGGACCTGGTTCCAGGGTTTCTAAGATTGGAAGTTTTACAGAAGGAGATGACTTCCGTGTTCTCCCAGGGAGCGACTGGTGGGCTGATACTGCAGACCTGCCAGATAGCCATCCAAATTTACCTGTCAGCACTACCCAACTATTGTCCTTTATTCACCTGGAGTAACAAAGGAAGAAGGAAAATCAAAACAAGGAAATAAAACCTGTGGGAAATTGCCTTCATGAACAACTAACTGTCTCTTTTTCCCTTGAGACCAGAACTGGAGGGTGTTGGCTACCATTAGGGAACCTGCTGATCAAACATTCTATAAAGTAGTACTAAGCACAAGGAGGGTCTTGAGAATAGAATTTTAAATTCTCTCTTGGAGTTCAGACTGTCTGAAGCCATTAAGGTTAAGCCAATACTCTCAGCTCCTAGAACTATTAATTTGAAATTACCTTTAAAGACTAAACCAAAAATATCCTTAGAAATCATCTTAAAAGCAAACAATAGTTCATCTTAACTAGTAAAGAACACCTACTTTGAGCATTGTGCTCTTTTAAGATCTATTGATATGGGAGCAGATTGGCAACAGGAATTTGATAGATTCGATAGGAAACATAGGAATGTATGTTAATGGGTGAGAAAACATGGGGTTTTTTTTCCCCTCAAGAGTTACTTCATCTCAAATGGGGCATTCTCTTAGTCCAAGATGTAGAATCCACACTGATTCTCCTATTGCAAATTGACAGATGCTCCAAACAGAAGAGAAAATAGCTCACTCGTCAGTCCAGGTGGTTCCATTTTCAGCAACAAAGCGCTAAGTGGAGAACAGGGGAGATATGGCAGTTTCCCAGACATTTCTAACAGCCCCGGGTCTCCCGGGACATAAAGCAAAACTGCAGAGCTTTTCCTTGCTCCAGGACCCACGCAAATGTTACTACTGTAACATGAGGGTGTACAGTTAGTATATTTTCCCTTCAAATGGAAAAAATTTGGGAAAGCAACGTGCACATTCTATTATTCTGACTCCTGAACAACGTTAACAAAGACTCAGGCTTCTGAATTTCCATGGCTCTATCACTAGCTCGTTGGCACTTTAATGTCTATTAACCTTCAAGGTACTTTCTTACTCTGATTTAACAAATGCAATAATTATGTTATTCTATGTTATTTCATATTCTATGAAATATGCAGATAGCCAAATTCTCTGCTAGATTATATTATGACAGAGATGAGATTGGTTGCTGCAAGTTCAGTCAAGTAAAGGGCTGTTGATATCCCTGCCATGGTAAGAACAATTGATTCTACGTATCTTTACTAATAGTAGGTAGGCAAAGTTTATCTGTCAAGCCACAGATGTCAAAGACTATTGATTGCTTCAGCAAAGATACTATATTGAAATAGAAAATCCTACTGCCAGAGAGTGGATTCCAACTCATTATGACACTATCTAGGTTTTCTAAGGTGGCAAATCTTTCTGGGAGCAAAGAATCTCATCCTTCTCCTGAGGAGTGGCTGGTAGGTTTGAACCAATGACTGTAGCTAACAATCCAACACTTATCTGAGAGCACCAACAGGGCTTCTTGGTCTTTTGCTAAGATCAAGTGCATCATTTGACTAAGATGCTGACAATCTATCGTCACTCTCAAAGTCTCATCTGATTTTTGCAATTATCATCCAGAAAGTGATTTAAATGGGGACATTATGGAACCTTCCACCTCTGTAATCTTTCAGGTGTTTCCAGTTGCAGTGACCCCGGGATGAGGGATTATGTTTATTCATTGTCTTGACAAGGGAAGGTAGTTTCCAAAGCTTCCAATTGCCCTTTATTTTACAACAGACTGACTTCACAGTGGAGAATTTTCATAGCTTTACAATATATTCTTGGTCTATAGGGAAAAATGCATCAGAAGTTCCTGTAAATACCTTTTGATACAGACTTACGCTGAGATCCTATTACCAGACCTCCCTAAACCCCAAATCTGATCAGTGAGCCTCAGTGGTGCTTCAGATCTCCAGGTATAAACATCACATCGGAGGCACTAACTCAAATGCCCATGGTAAAATAGTCTGGATAGTTTCTAAAGCAGTGATTCTCAAGGTGAACCAGCAGAATCGGCCTCATCTATGGACGTTCTAAATGTGCAGAATCGGAAATCCTGGGTGTGAGACCTACCAATCTATGTTTCAAAAGACCTCAGGTGATTCTGATGCACACTGAAATTAACAACAACAACAACAACAATGAAACACAGTTCCTGTGCATACCATTTAGCTGAACGACTACAGGTACATTAAAGAAGACTTGAATGAAGACTCCTGCTGTGTACCTTTGACCCTCTAACCACATTATTTACAGGGCCTGGCCTCCTTCTCATAGGAGGTCTGTAAACCGGCTTTGGTAGGAGGACCAGGTTAGAAAGTTGAATACCCACTAAGTTTCTTAAGTTAATTTTATGTCCAGCAGACCTCTATGAGCTAGTTCAGCCCATATATGTCAAGGAGCTCCTTAGTCGGCTATCTTTTTGTTTTATTTTTTTCTCTAAAAATCCTGTTATTAATTAGCTGCTGTTAAACATTCCTGGATTCGAGTTATTACTCTATCTCTTTGGGTTATAGTGATACATGTGCCCACTTGGCTAAGAGATAAGCACATCTATTTGTGCTTTTAACTCTCTGGCATTCTATTATTTTGATAGCCATCAAGAAACCCAATTTCTGTGTATTATGCACTACCATAAGGTTGAGAACCAAGGTATCAGCCATGATATTCTTGCCCCAGCTTTTCAAGCACGATGGTTGGTACATATGGTTTATTTCAGTATATTCCTAAAGTCTAAGTTCTGAGTCTTATGAGTAAAAATTGGCTAAGTAGGTGGCATTGTGTTGGTCTGGGTATTCTAGAGAAACAAATCCATAGTGACTCATATGTATATAGGAAATAGTTTTATATAAAAGGTAAGTTTACATTAAGAAAGCATCCCAACCCAGTACTGTCCAAGCCCATAAGTCCAACATTAGTACATATGTCTGACACCGATCTACAAGGTCCTCCTCAGTCTCACAACACACACACACACACACACACACACACACACAAATGACTCTGACTGCAGGAGGAGAGCCGAATCAATGAACATATAAGCATCTCAGTACTGGCAGGGGTCTCCACAAGGCTGCTCCAGCACCCAGGGCTGCACTGGGGTAGGTCAATGTGGCGTCTTCTCAAGGATGTCTTGTAGGAAGTGAGCCTTGCCAGCTGAAGCAGTGAACTGGCTAAGGCAGCTGCACCCTGGTCTGACCATCAGAGAGCAAGCCACCCAAGAGCTAGAAAGGTGAGGCTCGCCAAGCCATATATCTCTCTCTGCCCTTCAATTATTCCCACATGTACCTATCGGTCAGGTTGGCACAATAAACCTTAACTATCTCAGGCATATAAAATTCCAGACTAGAATTCCTATTTTACTGAGATTCCTCTACTATTCTAGGTAGATTATATTATCCACCCTTCCTGAGTCTTAGCTGTCTTTGAGTCCAGGTCTCAAGCAGACAGCCTAATAGATTATTTAACACTGATCCTCGTTTTGCTAAAGATAGCACATTTAAACCCAAAACAAGTTTGAATAAACTTTTACCAAGAAGTCAAACTTAATCCAGCCTTATTGTTTTTCCCCTTTATCTAACATCGCATCCCTCCCTTTCACATGCTTTCCAACCATCTAGCAACAGAAATCAAGCACATCTACCAGCCCTTTGATGGAAAGGAGATATTTTCTCTCTCAGGTCCGGCTTTGTACTTCTCCTTCTGGTTACGTTGGAGTCAAAAGTCTGGGAAAGTGGCATTATGTGCCTCCATAGCTTGACTTCTTGAATCCTGAAACTGCATATCGTAAACTCACTTTGCATATTCTTTTATGTTGTTGATTCTCTTCTACCATATTGGAGTCACCTACTTTCCTTTTCTTCCAATTTAATTGTTTCCATTCACACTTCAAAGATGAACTTAAGTAGTGGTTTCTTTATATTACATTAATTGACTGCTTAGACAAATACTCTTTCTCTGTGATTCTAGTGCACATTGATTCCACCTTTATTCTTCATGAAATCATAGTTTTCAATTATCCTGTCTTTGGTATTATTTCAGATCCACCTTGAAATCCAGGATGTTGTCTTATTAATTCCTTTATTTCCTCAGGTTTCTTATTATAGAAATAGGTGTTATACATAATGCATGTAACCTATATCTATTTAAATGAAATTATGATCGGCAATTTGTGTTAAGCGCACAAGGTTGTTTTCTACTGACAAATTCAGCATATTTTTGCAAGTTTTCTAGTGTCCCTCCCCAATCTCAAACAATAATAACAGATAGCCAAAATAGCATATTACCTTTTAGCATACTTTCATTGAACATCTACACAGCCTCCACTGGCCTCGCTTTTGCAAATATAAAGCTACTAGATTCAGTCTTTTAATTTCTTCATAGCCACTGAAACTTTGTTTCCACACCCTAATACATGAGTATGTAACATATCATTCTGGCAACAATGGCCAGAAATGATTATAATCCAGAAGGGGCCTTGGCAAAGCTGTGAGTGGGTTATGTCTCCCCCATCCACTCCCTGCAACATTCACCTACCTACATTTCCCCCACTCTACCTGAAGTCAGAGTCACAGCCTCTAGGATAGGGTTGTGGGTGCACTAGCCCCACGTCTAGAAGCCCACAATCTCCACTTTATCAGATTAGCAGAAAGAACTTTGTCAGGCAAAGGAGCTCTCTCTGCCCATCCTCAGGGAGAAAGAACTCCAACCCTAACCACTCACTCGAGCCCCAAACGGTTCTCTGCACCTTGAAGTTACAGGAACCAGGAACTTGACCTCAGTCACCATCTGAGCTAGCACAAACCATTTCCGGATCAGGTCCCTGATCCGAGACAGTAATTGCACCTAAGACCTGGCTTCACACTTCCTCACCCAGTGAGCTGCGCTGGCTGAAGGTGGCAACCCATACCAGGTTCATATCGTTTTCTCCTGGCGAGGTCCCTCCCTGCATCAGTTTTCTCCCTTCTTTGTTGTCTTGTTTTTCTTTCCCCTTTCTTGATGCTTTTGATCCTCTCTTTTTCTGCTTTCCTGTTTTGTTCTTTTTCTCTGTTCTCTTTTTTCTTTATTAATCTTTTTTTCTATTGACCTTTTCCTTTTCTCCCTGTTTTTGTGTAAGGCACTCTCCTGGCATAGCGGGTTACTCATGGTGGCACTCAGGGTAAGGTCAGCAGTTGAAGGCATCGGCTACTCCATGGAAGAAAGATTAGGCTTTCAATTCCTATAAAGAGTCACAGTCTCAGAGACCCAAAGGGACAGTTCCACCCTGTCTAAGAGGGTCATGTAAGTTAGAGTCAACTAAATGGAAGTGAGTTTTGAGTTATGCTTATTATATTTTTTCTTTCTGTTTTTCTCTGTAGTCTCCTTCATTTTCCTTTAATTTTTTTCTTTCCATGTGTTAAATTATATTGCCTACTTTCCTCTACCTGTTTTAAAGTTCTTCTTTTTCTTTGTTGGTGTTGAAAATTTTTTGTTTGTCTCTCTTGTTGTTTTTGTTGCTGTGTTTTTTATTCTTGTTTTTGCTTGTCACCCCAACTGCAGATAACAACCATGCCCAAAAGCTCAGTCCCACTCGGACCTCATGCAGTCCCACCTATTGCTGGAGGGCCACTACCATCTAGCCTTTGAGCCAGCACCAGTCAAACTTGGCCTGAATTGTGCCACACAAATAGAAAACGGATCTGTGCACATGCTCGCCTTCTCATTTATACCCATCAGGAGATGGTAAGTGCCTAAGGTCACACCAATGTGTAAAATCATCAATTAAATATAACAGATCAACAATGCCTCAGAGACAACAGAAAATTTCATTTTTCATGAAGAAACAAGATAGAATATAATTCAAAAGAATAGTATATAAGGTCAATCAAGATATTGAACCAAAGATCTAGAAAGCTGATGAAAAAAGCAAGGAAAACACAGAAAAACCTTTTATCAAATTTCAGGAAAACCATTACTAGAACAAATTAACAAAATCAATAAAAAACTAGAAACTTCACAGAAAAACAACAAACAGAAATCTTGGAGATTAACAGTAAGACTTCAGAAATATATTGAAAGAACAAAAGACTAGAATCATATCCATGAAAGGTCGAAATAGTAAACTTAAAAACAAGTCTGCCGCTACAAATATGTCAGATGAGCAATCAGAAGAAAAGGAACAAATGAACTTGAAGAAAGACTACGAATTGTGTGGATGCCTTCAAGAGGTACAGCTTACCTGTGACTCAAATTCCAGGATAGGAAGAGAACAAAAGTTCAGAGGAAATTGTCCAAAAGTTCTTGGAAGAAAATGTTTTTAACATCTCAAAGGAAGGAGTCATTGCTCCTGAAGCACAAAATACAACATGATGTATTTTCAAGAAACTGAGCAAGACTCGGAGAGGAGGGACCTTAAAGGAACATTATCAATAACATTTTCCAAAAATCAAAGCTAAGGAAAGAATCCTGGAAACTGCATGGTAAAGATGAAGCTATCTACAAAGGGGAACCTATGAGACTCACAAGAAACCATGCAAGCAAGAAGACAATGGGGTTGACATATATAAAACAGTAAAGCAAAAATTGCTAACAAAGAATCATACCCAGAAAAACTGTCTGTCAAATATGATGGTATAATTAGGACATTTTCAGATAAATGTAAATTAAAGGGAATTGTAAAATCCAAACCAATCTTAAAAGAACTACTAAAGAAAATCCTTTGGACAAAGAACTAACAATAGTAGAAATAACCTGTGATTGTAATACATTATACCACCACCGAGAAAGTCAACCCAGGTATAGAAGTATCCAAAATAAAGCAAAAATGCAAGATTGAAAATAGAGAAAAGGGGATATCAGTGCGTAATGAAGATAATTTCAAAGTATATAAAGGTAATAGTAGAGTACAGAACATTTAAATGGAGACTAAGTCAAGTAGATTTCAAGATAGAACAGACTGCTTTACATTGAGGGATAAATTAAATGGAAATCTCAAAGAAAATGAATAAAACTAATCAAAATTAAAGAGAAAAATCATGAAGATTTTGTGAAACTATTGTAAAAAGTAATCACATTAAAATAAACATTCTTAGATGGTCACCAAGGTCGAAGAAGAAATCACTGGGTAGAAGGTAAGACAAGCGTTAACTTACATGAAAGGAAAGGCAATATACAATAAGAGGCTGAAAATGATGGAGAAGATACCAAGAAGTTTGCAAAAATTAAAGACAAGAGAAGAACATATTATTAAATACACAATCTTGCAGTAACACGTAGGATGGACAGACTGAACAGAGGAGAGTGTGAGTATACCCATGCGTATATATGTAGGTTTTACAGAGGGTATCTGTATGTGTATATTTACCTTTGCTACAAATAAGGCCATGAAGGTGGTAGATCATACAGAGGGCAGAGTTATAAAACTTACTAGACATAACCAAGCAGCTCAAAGGAATGCGTCATTGCTCCTGAAAACTCAAGACCATAGCCTTGAAGGACCCTGTGTTAGTCCGGGTAGACCAGAGAAAAAAATTCATAAACACTCATATGTGTATGAAAAGGAGAATTATATAAAAGAGCAATTGAATATTGAGAAAACACCCCAGCCCACCACCCATTTGCAGAGTACCTGGTCAGACTGAGCCAGTGGCAGATCTGTTCCAGCCATAGGCAAGAGTCTCAAGCAGCCTTACTAGGAGGCCGAGACCATTGTAATCTTTTTTAATCATTTTATTAGCGACTCATACACCACCCATCTCGAACCATACATACATCAATTGTGTAAAGCACATTTGTACATTCATTGCCCTCATCATTCTCAAAACATTTGCTCTCCACCAAAACCCCTGGAATCAGGTCCTCATTTTTCCCCCTCTCTCTCCCCTCCCCGCTCCCTCATGAACCCCTGATAATTTATAAATTATGATTTTGTCATATCTGGCTCTGTCCCACGTCTCCCTTCCCCCACTTTTCTGTTGTATGTCCCCCAGGGAGGAGGTCAAATGCAGGTCCTTGAAATAGGTTTCCCCTTTCCAACTCACCCTCCCTATTCCCTCCCAGTATCGCCACTCACTCCACTGGTCCTGAGGGAATCATCCGCCCTGGCTTCCCTGTGTTTCCAGTTCTCATCTGTACCAGTGTACATCCTCTGATCTAGTCATGCTTGTAAGGCAGGATTCGGATCATGACAGTGGGAGGGGTGGGGAGGGGGAAGGAAGCATTTAGGAACTAGAATAAAGTTGTATTTTTGATCGTTCCTATGTTACACCCTGACTGTCTCGTCTCCTCCCCAAGTCCCTTCTGTAAGGGGAAGTCCAGCGTCTTGATCATGCTGGATCAAACTCAACACTTGGCCAACTGACCCCCCTCTAGACATGACCTGAATTTGTTCTGGGTGCAAGCATCTCTTACTGGTTCCATGACAAGACACAGCCTTTTGATTATTGTTGGGGATCTTTTCCTTCGGGTGCATTATTAGTATTTCTGTTTGTGTACTATTTTGTTTTTACCCTCACCACCTTAGCGCGACTTTGTTTTCTGTTGAGTCTCCCAGCTGTGAAGCACAGGAGGGGTGGAGGCATAATGATAACAGACACGGGGGTATAGGGAATACAGAGCAGGGGGACGGGGAGGGAGAGAGGGGGGTTTTGGAAGTAACTAATGAAGACCGGCGGGGGTAGGGAGTGCTAGAATGGATTGTGATGACTTGAATCATCTTAAGGGTGATTTGACCATGGGGGAGGGGAGTGTTCTAAAATTGATGTGACAATAATTGTACAATTCTCCGTGATATGATTGAATGATTGAACTATTGAGTTATATGATATGTGAATTACTTGAAAATAAAATTGCTGGGAAAAATAATAAAATACAGTCAAATATTTTAAAAAAATCCAAGCCTAGTTTCAACATTGAAGGGTGCTATGGGAAAATTATTGAATGATGCAGGAAGCATCCAGAGAAGTTGGACAGAATACATCAAAAGGAACTAATCAGTTTATTCAACCATTTCAAGAAGTAGCATACGAGCAAGAACCAATGGTACTGAAGGAAAGATGTTTAGCCTACAATGAAAGCATGAGCCAAAAACAAGACCGCAGGAACTGATGGAATAGCAACCGAACTGTTTCAACAAGCTGATAAAGCACTGGAAGTCTTTACTTACTCATTTATGCCAAGAAATGTGAAAGATAGCTACTTGGCCAACTGACTGGAAGAGATCCTTATTTGTACCCATATAATGAATATAACTTGCAGATGAATTTTGCTGAAGATCATCCAACAAAGATTTCAGCAGCACGTGACAGGGAGCTGCCAGAGATTCAGGCAGGATTCAGAAGAGCACACAGAGATGTCATTACTGACATCAGATGACTCTTGGCTGAAAGCAGAGAATACCAGAAAGATGTTTACTTGTGTTTTGTTGACTCTGCCAAGGCATTCGACTGTGTGGATCATAACGAATTATGAATAACCTTAACAAAAGGAATTCCAGATCACTTACTTGTGCTCATGCTGAGTCGGTACATGAATCAAGAGGCAGTCATGAGACCAGAAAAAGGAAATAACACACGTTTAAAAATCAGGGAAGATGTGCTTCAGGTTTATATCCTCTCCTCATACTTATTCAATCTGTATACTGAGCAAATCATCAGGGAAGCTGGACCATGTGAAGAAGAACTTGGCATCATGATTGGAGAAAGACATAGGACCAACCTCCATTATGCAGTTGACACAACCTTGCTCGCTGATAGTGAGGAGGATTTGAAGCACTTGGGCATGAAGATCAAGCACGGCAGACTGCCGTACAGATAACTACTGAAGTAAAGAAGACCAAAATCCTCACAACTGGATCAATAGGTAACGTCATGATAAACAGGGAAAATATTGAAATTGTCATGGATTTCATCTTGCTTGGATCTACAATCAATGCTCAAGGATTAGGTAAATCAGCTGCACAAGACCTTTTTAAAATGTTGAAAAGCAATAAGGTTACTTTGAGGAATACGGGGCATCTGGCCCAAGCCTCGATGTTTTCAGTTGCCTCGTTTTTATGTGAAAGTTGGACACTGAATAAGGAAGACTGAAAAAACATCCATGCATTTGCATTATGGTGCTGGCGAAGAACAGTGAAAGTACCAGGGACTGCCCAAAAGGACCACTAAATCTGTCTTGGAAGAAGTACAACTAGAGAGCTCTTTAGAGGCAAGGACTGTGAGACGTCATTGTACATGCGTTGGACATGTTTTCAGGAGAGAACGGTCCCTAGAAATCCAGGGCATCGTGCTTGGTAAAGTAGAGGGACAGTCAAAAAGCAGAGCGCCCTCGAAAAGATGGAGCGACAATGACTGCGACCATGGCTGAAGCCTATGCACGGTTGTCACAATGGCGCAGGACAGAGCTGTGTTGCTTTTTGTTGCCCCTGTGAATTGGAACCAAGCTGACAGCGCCCGACAGCAACAGAGATTATGAGTATGCGCATTTTATGAAAATTTTGAAATAATAGATATTTAAGAGTATTGCTGAAATGAAACAATCATCGCTTAAGCCTTAGCAGTAGTACTAAACTAGTATGCTGACACATTAGCTGACAAATTCCAAATGAAAACACATATTTTGACCGAGTGCAATATTTATTATAAACACCGCTATTTGTAGGATAAGTAGTGCCTATGTAGGGTCACTATGAGTTAGTATGACTCAAGGACATGAGAGCGGTTGTGGTTTTTTTTTACCTTGCTATGGAGATAGCATAGTACAGTTTATTGTCAATTGATCGCATATAGTCTTATATGGTTTTGTATATTTATCAGAGTAGCATGAACACAGGATTCTATAGTTCCTTCAGTGGGAGTAAGAGAGAGGACCATGGTGGTGCAGTGAGTTCAGCAGAAGCTGCTGTTAACAGATTAGTTTTTCAACCCCTGTTATTCTTTCTGTGGGTGAAAGTTGAGGTGTTCTATCCCGTATAGAGTTACGCTCTTAGAAATCCTGTGGGACAGCTCCATCCCTCTGGATAGGGTTGCTATGAATGGAAGTTAACTGGGTAGCAGTGGGTGTGTTATCTGAATTTTGAGTCCAAGGGTTTTAGATATTTTTACACAGAAGTTTGCATTATACTTTAAATTCTAACTTGGCTTGTAGAAGGCTACCTACCTCCATTCTGAGTCTTCACATGGGGTCAGATGCCCTTTGAGTCCTTTCTCATGATTAAACCAGTAACCTGGCCATACTTAGAGGTGAGTCTGGGGCATACCGGGAGACGGACACTTTGCTTAGAGAAGGGGTATGAGTTCAAAGAAGTTGAAACTCCCTGGTGAATTTAGGAAGGACCCGTTTGCCCTTCAGCATATATAAAAAACTGGGAACATACCTTAGTGGGCCCTTAATGATAGACTGAAAATAGCCACAGCTTATTTAATTTAATTTAAAAGTTGGGGTCTGGGTTACTTAGACATAGGGTTAAAGGGTCATGAGCCCCACTCACAGCCTGGTGATCAAAGTCCCAGAATCAATCCTGTAAGCTTCTCAATTCTGTTGTTGTTTCAGTAGCTCCATCGTGGTTCTTTCCCCACTTCTGTGGTCCCTCCTCAACCATGAGGCACTGACTGGCTGCCAAGCATCACTTGGTGATGCCTTCCTTTGTGTTCTCTCATCTCTAATTAACCCCAGGTCTGTGAGTCAACAAACTCCGTTTGGCCTCTATTGTGTGCTTGCTGATGACTTCCCTCATCTGGAATGATTATCCCTGTTTTGTCATTGTCTTGGTTAAGGCTTAATTAAAAAGTCTCCATAGCATATGTTACTGGCTGAGGACTCCTTTTCTCCCAGCAGATTTGTTTAAAGACAGGACTGTTGGAGAAGTAAAATATGGATCCCAAGTGACCTTTCATATTTTAGCAATCGGCAAAGAAAATGTACATATACGACAAGTTTTACGTCATCATCATTTCTGGAAGTTTTGTCTCATTTGCAAGGACGCGTTAAAGATGTATTTTTAAAATGATTTTCTAGAGTACTTACATGGGCTGTTGTCGGTATGGCTGAAGGGATCACTATTTTGGTTGTGAAATCCAACCAAATTAAGAGCTTTCATTACCGTGCTACAGTAGTAAGACGGAGAGAAAATACCATAGGACTCCCTAATGGATTCAAAGGCAGAACGACACAAACAATGCTATTGGCTTCCAACCACATAAAGTAACAGTTGTGTTTTCCAGATACCATGGACAATTAGCCACCAAGCCCAGTTTCTTCATCGTTATAATCTATTAAACTTATAATGCACTATACTTAAATTGAAAGGTAGAAAGTTTAAGGATAGAGGGGGTTGTCTCTGCCAAATGCCTACACTAAATGAAAATTAGCTCTCCTTGCCACAATAAAGGAGTTGTAAAGAAATCAGGGACCCATTAGACACCTGTAGAGACATCCAAAGCTTGGCATGCTCAGGCCAAAGTCACAAGTCACTTAGGCCTAGCTGAAGGGCAACTAGGACACCAGCAGCATCACGTCACAGGTGTGCTTGAACTCAGCTAGTAAGATGGGTCAATACCCTCCACCATGCCCCGACCCCAAGGGGGAGAGGGGGATACAGAGCAGATAGAGGGCAGGCCACACCCTCTTTCAGGTGCTCTCTTGCAGGCTGGAGTGCAGGATCGCTCCTGGGTGCAAGGACGGTGTCCACAGACCCCTCAGGGCCCCCACTCTCTCTATCCCTAGCTCTTCTTCCCTTTTTGGGTTCAGGCACTCCCTTGGCTCTGTGGACTTCCATTTCTGTGTAGTTTTCCACGCTTCCCTGAAGTGGCCATCTTCAGTCTTGAACTCTTGCGTGGTCCCCTGCGTGGCCTTGCAGCACGCTTTCCACGGGTAGCGTGGACTTTCTGAGACTGTCCTACCTGGAACTTCCCTTCCCTTATAGACATTTCTGGGATTTACAAAAATGCTTCTGAGTGTGAATTCTTTCAGCATTGAGAAACAAGAATGGAGGTAATCCATCCCAGGAACCTAACAGAATGACTAGGCTACTGTGGAGATCTTGTAAATGAATCATAATATAGCCCTCATCTCACTTCCTTTGATCAGTTGGAAAGTGGATGTAATGCTTGTTTAATGCAGATATTGAACAGAAGGAGCAGGGAACGCAGTTTATGTTAAGGTACTAGCGGCTAGTCTCGATTCCTTTAAACGTCTCTAATTCATGCTATTGTTGATGGCAGGCAAAAATTATGGCTTCCAACATAATCCTGGTCAGGTCAGCAAAGCTGCTGTCTTACAAGTTGTAGATGTGGAAACATCCTCCACAGGACTGACAAATACAAACAAGGGACATTGGATTCACCAATAGAACAGAGAACACTGAAAGAGCAAGGAGAGAAATAAAATTCTATAAGTGTATGTTGATCGATTGCTGCTGATCATTTGAAAAGTGTTAAGAACATGGACAATTACGCTGAAAAGAAGAACAATCTGCACAAAGTGGACGCTTTTTCAAGAGATTTAGGCCATCAGCACAGGCTGTCAGCTCTAGCTAAGGCCAGGAAAGAGCTGGAAAAGCAAGTCTAACAACTCCTGGAATGCCAGGAATTGACATGAGCTGAGAGTAAAAGGACAGCATGTCTGATCAGTTTTCTAAAAGGAGCGAAGACAGGGTTAATTTGGGTTCCCCACCCACTCCCTTCGGGTAAGGCCAGGCTAGTAACCCTGATTTTACTACCAAATAGATCTAGCCTAGGAGCCCTAGAGAGCTCCTCTCGGAGTAGCGTGATGGCTCTTTAGAGTTAGGGACTCATTGATGGGTTGACAATTATGATGGCCCTTTTCCTTTCTTTCTTTTCTGTGATATAAAAACTATACTGGGACCACCAAATGGGATTTAAATTGAGTCATTGCTGCTTAAAGTTATGACATTAATTTCTGATTTCTTAGGAGCTGAGGCTTCAGTTAGAAATACTCCCCTTGACAGAAAAAAAGTAAAAATATATTACAAATGTTTTAAATATATAAGATATACTATACATTTATAGAACATTGGTGCTAAACACTAGCTCTATCTTAATTAAAAGGAGAGTGGTCAAGTAATCACAGATAGCTCTTTTTTCTGCCGATTCTCTGAATTTGGCTCTGGCAATTTTTCCTCTCCAGTTAACAAATACATGTAATTCCGGCTGCTTTTATTGACCATGAGGGGGCTTCCAGAGATGTGGAGATTTTCCATTATCATTGCAAAAGCAAAGCTGGAGTGTTAAAATTGTGGCTTCGGTGCAGGTTTGCAGAGTAAGTCAGTTTCCATGCAGCAGTTCATGTACCTTTTGTTTCCTGTCACTCACTGCCATCCCACAATCTGAACACATGGAACACGTCATGAATCTGTGCCGGGGGCATGCCAATTTTCTCTGTACCGTTCCAGTTTTAATACAGGTGCTACCCGTGCAAGTACTCCATTATCTTTTCACTCCAGGTTTTCCATACGCTTTTTGAAATCGTGTATTTGCTTTGTCTTGTTGTTTTCGGTAGGTGCCATCAAGTTCGTTCTAACTCATCGTGACTTTATGGACAACAGAGCAAAACACTGCCCAGGTGTGCGCCATCCTCACCATTGTTGCTAGGCTGCAGCCTATTGGTCCAGCCCTCCTGTCAATTCATGTTATCGAGGGTCTTCCGCTTCGGGGCTGCTCTTCTACTTTACCAAGCATGAAGCTCTTTTCCAGGGACTGGTCACTCTGGCAGCATGTCTACACATAAAACTAAGGAAGGCCATCCTTACATAGTGCTCCTTCGAAGGAGCACTCTGACCGTACTTCTTCCAAGAGAGATTTGTTTGTTCTTTTGGAAGTCCATAGTAATTTCAGTATTCTTTACCAGCGCCATAATTCAAATGCATCAATTCTTCTTCCGGCTTCCTGATTCAATGCCCAACTTTCTATTGCAGATGAAGCAACTGAAAATATGATGGCTTGGGTTAGGTGCACCTTTGTCCTCAAAGTAATATCCTTGCTTTTTCGATATCTGTCTTGCGCAGCAGATTTATCCAGTGCAAAAAGTCTTTTGAGCTCTGGACTGCTGCTTCCATGAGCATGAATTGTGGATCCCAGCAAGAAGAAATTTGGGACAGCTTAAGTCTTTCTTACTTTTATCATGATGTTTCCTATTGGTCCAGTTGTGAGAATTTTGATTTTCTTAACATTGTATTGCAACCTGTACTGGAAACTTTGATGATTCTCATCAGCAACTGTTTACAGTTCTTTTCCCTTTTAGCAAGCCACGCTGTGTGATATGCACGTTGCAGGTGGTTAGTAAGCCTCCCTCCGATCCTGATGGCGCATTCTTCTTCATACCACCTAGGTTCTCTGATGATTTGCTCAGTATATAGATAGAAGAAGTGTGGTGAGAGGATACAACCCTGACACACACCATTGCTGACATCACAAGGCTCTTGGTTGAAAGCAAAGTACATTAGAAAGATGTTTACTTGTATTTTATTGACTATGTAAAAGTATCCAATTGTGTGGATCATAATACCTATGGATAGTCTTGAGAAGAATGGGAATATCAGAACATTTCAGTGTTCTCACTTGAAACCTGTATATGGACCAGGAGAGAATTGTTCCAACTGAACAGGGTAATATTGAGTGGTTTAAAATTAGGAAAGGTTGATTTAAATGAGTTGTCAATTCCAGTGATATATAAAGTCTTGTTTTATTGTTTTATATCTTTATAACAAACTCTAAAATTTGAATCAAAGAGATTTCTGCTGTAACACTGAGATAATTAATTTTACATAACAAGTAGTCTCTACAAATTCATTACATGAAGTTTAAGTTGATAATCTTAGGCAAAAAAAGGACAGCACAACAATGATAATCTCTGAGAAAATATTGTCATTTAATCTTATATTCCTATAAGTCTTCTTCGAACATCTCATTTAAGAATATAGCCTGACTAAGAATCCTCATCTTACTGTATATTTCTATCTTATCCAGAGAACCTTTTTTGTGTGTGTAGTCCAAGGGATTTGTGTAAGATTTGTGCACCAGCAGCCCAAGAGCAAAATGATCCTTAACTAAGGAACTCTAAAGTCAATTTGACACTTGACTTCTGATCGTGCTGTGAATGTGCTTGACACGGGGTGACCTGTGGCAAACATATTCACAAAGAAATAGTCATTATGCCATTTATTAATGTTAACACCAGTGTTATGTTCACACTACTCAGCGCCTACCATAGCACCATGAGTATGCAGTTGTTAAATAAATGATTGGTTGGAAAATTATTAAAGATCATGTGCCCGACTGACTTTTTACCTATTGGCTATGTAACAAAATGGATGTTACAGTTGATGTGTCCTGTCACCATGTCCAGGGATATACATGGCTGATTGCTTCACATCATTCAGGTCTCAACTCAAGTGACCTTCCTTAACTACCAAGGTAAGTAGTCTCACAGTTGCTTTTCAGCTTGTATCTTGACATTGATAAAGCATATCAAGCTTCACTTTTATATACATTTTATGCTTTATTGAATAGACTCCCTCCTTAAAGTTTTTGCTGTATAAAAGATCTCAACTCTATTGTTCATTTCCATATTCCTAGCACTTAGATCATAGTCTCTCATACCTGGTAGGCACCCAATTTGTATTTGTTTAATGTACTATCAGATGAATGAATTATAAGCCAATTTAATTATATTAAATCCTCACAACTTATACTATTATTATAATATTGATAATTTTAGATTCAAGAACAATGAAAAGAAAACTTGAAACAATCTTTTCAGTAAATGTTATTTTTTACAAGTATCCAAGATTTTGAACTTTTCATATGAACACATCTGCATTTCCTGACTATATCTCAGCTGTAGAAACAATAAGAGTCTTTCTCCTACTTTCTGAACAGATAACGTGGCAAATATTTTAGATGGCTCAAAAGGAGGCTTTGGCAATAAGAGGCAGAAATAATGAGATTTTTTGGCTATTAACTAATACTGACTACCATCTCTATGAATTAAAAAAACTAATTTATAACTGTGATAAACCAAAAACAAAAGACCTGCTGCCACTGAATTGATTCTGACTCATAGTGAATCGAGGGTTTGGGGTTATAAATCCTGAAGGAAGCAAGAAATCTCATCATTGCTTCTCTGAGTAGGTGGTGGGTTTCAGCCACTGACCTTAAAAGTTAGTCTGATGTTTACCCAGCAGCTCCTCCAGGACTCCTTATGACTAGGACAGACATTAAAACTTATTTTTCAATATCTATTCTCTCACTTTTGAAAATTAAATGTTAAAATCTCATTATTTTAGATAATACGGGTCAGAAATATAAATGGCACTTCCTAGCCCCATTTGATGCTGTACAGCCAATTGTCTTATCATTGGCAAGTTAGATATCGGGGAACTGTTAGCAGGTTTCTTTTAACACGGGAATGGGTGGAGCCCTAGTTAATTTCTTCTTTCATTCTCTACCTTGGAAAATACACATGAAAGACAGGCTCTACCAGCTACCTTGGACCATGTGAACAAGCACCACATTCTAGAACTGGTGATGGATTGGAAGATTGCTGGCTTCCTTATGTCTTCATAAAGTTGCCAAAGCAGTGCTAGGTTCTCTTATTCCTGAATTAAATGTGGGAGAGAAGTAAACATATTGAAATTACTGATCTTTGATAGTTGTGTTGTTTCATTAATACATTAATCAGAAATCTTTTCTACAATATTCATGAAAAGGTTGTATAATTTACAATGGATCTTTATAATTCTTGGCTTGCCTGAAGTTTTTTTTTTTTTTTTTCGATTTAACGATTAAAGCACCCCAGTTTCGATTTATCTGGCATTTCAAGGTATATTCCAGTAAAAAATAGTTTGTTTTGTATCCTTAAAGGACTGATTTTTCTTCATCCTTGGGGGACCATTTATGCAATTTATAGCACTACTAATTAATCCTTTTGTATTATAACAAAGTATGGGAGGGAGCCTTGGTAGTATAGTGGATTTTGTGTTGTGTTGCTAACTGCAAGGTCAGCAGTTCAAAACCTCAAGCAACTCTACATGAGAAAGATTAGACTTCCTACTTCTGTAAAGAGTTACAGCCTCAGAATCCCACAGGGGTGGTTCTACACTGATCTATCAGGACACTACAAGTCTAAGTGGCCTGATGGCAGTGATAACAATGCATTATAATTGGCTGCCTACTCTGTTATGCCTTCCTTGCCATCCCATGTATATGAGTCTTTTTTACTGATGTGTCCGGAGCACTTTATGATCCTGGACAAGTATTAAATACTCACTTAATTATGAAATAGGCATGGTGATATTTTAGTCATCAATTTACTTATTTTCCTTACATATTTATCCCGAAAGTAATGGAATCAGGCAGGTTTAATACAATTTCAGTCGGAGAACAGATAGGCTCCCAAACTTATTTGACCTACTGTTCCTCTTTTAAGAAAAAAGAACAACTTAGAAACTTTTTAAGAAAAAGGAAAAACAATTGAAAACGTTTGTACTATAGGCCGTAATCCGGAGAAAGTGTAGGCATCCTCTTTGCAGCCCCCTGGATTGCTCCAGTGTCCCTCGGGGCAGTATCATTCACTTTGGGAAACAATGGGCCAACCTAATTGGACCTTCCTCCTGGTGCTGTGATGCTATTTATTCCTTTAACAGAATTGGTAGTGCAGTCGCAGTGATTCTCCAAATATGCTCTGAATTAACAGCAGCATCATAACTCCAGGGAAACTGCTTATGATACAGACATGTCTACAGTGATGAACAATGTGACCCAGCCATGGAAAGGCACTATATCATAATATTTAAGGATGTAAGGTGTGAGAAGAGAAAGACCTGAAATCAAATCTTTGTACTATATATGTGAACAAATAATTCTTCTTGTAGAGGTTTATTATTTTTATTAGGTACCGTGGAGTCAGTCTTGACTCATAGTTGGGTTTATTGTGCCAGCTAGGCCACTGGGAACATGTGGGTAGAGTTTGGTCATTTGGAGGATGACCAAAATAAGTAAAGACAGCAGGCATCCCATCTCCCTCTTGCTCCCTGATGATCGGACCACCATATTGCTGCTTTAGCTAGTTCTCTGCCTCAACCTGGGGGCTACACTAACTGTGGACCAAGCCAACTCATGGATCCAGTCCCTCGAGCTTCGAAGGTCCTTGGAGACTTGAGCTTGAGGCTGGTGGACCTTGTTGCTGTGCTTGAGCTCAAAATGTCATAGGCCCTGCTTTGTTAAGCTCCTGAGCTAGTGACTGTTGGTGACCCCACCCTGCTCTATGCTGCCTGAAGGCAGACTCTGCCTGCCTTCCCTGAGGGAAGAAGCAGCTGTCTGCTTCCTTGACCTTGGACCAGGCACCCCATATGAGTTCAGGGACTTCTAGTATATTAACTGTTCCACAAAAATGAGTTGAATTGAGCACTCTGTACTGCTGTGTGGACTGTTATATTCCTTGTCCCTGTATAAACTTATATCTATCTATCTATCTATCTATCTATCTATCTATCTATCTATCTATCTATCTATCTATCTACCTACCTACCTACTTATCATCTATCTATCAAGTGTCCAGGTTTTGTTTCTCTAGAGCAGCAGTTCTCAACCTGTGGGTCACGATCCCTTTGGGAGTCGAATGACCTTTCACAGGGGTCGCCCGATTCATAACAGTGGCTACATGACAGTGATGAAGTAGCAACGAAAATCAGTTTATGGTTTGGGGTCACCACAACATGAGGAACTGTATTAAAGGGTCACGGCATTAGGAAGGTTGAGCACCACTGCTCCAGAGAACGCTACCTGTCACATAGTACGTCTATGGTCACAGAGTGCCACTACCACATCCTGCATCATTTTCACAACTGTTGCTCTCTTTGAGCCCGTAGCAGCTGCCACCATGTCAATCCATCTCCCGAAGGGTCTTCCTTTTTTTTCACTGATCCCCTACCAAGCATGGCGTGTTCCTTGGGGTCATGGCCCTCATGGTAACATGTCCATAGTCTTGTCATTCTTGCTTTTAAAGGGCATCCTGGCTATGCTTCTTTCCAGACAGAATCATTCTCTGGCAGCCTCTGGTATGCTCACTCTTCTTCACCAATACCCTAATTCAGTGGTATTAACACTTCTTTGGTCTTCCTTACTTATTGGCTGGCTTTGCATGCCTATGAAGCAGTTAAAAATACCAATGTCTTATATAGTCCTCAAAAGAAGATCTTCACATTTTTGATCATTTAAAGAGGTGCTTTGCAACAGATTTGTCTAATACAATATGTAATTTGATTTCTTGACTGGTGCCTGCTTGGGCATTTCTTCTGGGTCCAAGTAAAATGAAATATTTGGCACGTTCAATCTTTTCTCTTTTTATCATGATTGTATTTATTGGTTCAATTTTGAGGATTTCTGTTCTCTCTGTTGAGATGTAAGCTATACTGAAGGCTATATAGTCTATGATGTTCATCAGTAAGTGCTTCAGGGTGTGTCTACTTTCAGTAAACAAGGTTGAATTTTCAAGGTTCTAAGTCTCCCTCCAATCCTTGTGCCATATTCTGCTTCATGTGGTCCAGTTTATTCACTCTGTACACAGATTCAAACAATATGTTAAAGGGATAAAACCCTGATATAAATCTTTCCTGGTTTTAAACTACACACTGTCTTTTTGCTGTATGCCAGGTACTGCTCAGGGGCCCATGTACAGGTCCTGCAGGAGGGCAACCAATGTCATTGCCTCACAATGGTGCCATAATGTATGGCGATCCATACAGTCTAGTGCATTTGCATAATCAGTAAAACACAGGCCAAGGCCTTTCTGGTAGTCTCTGCTTGCAGGCAAGATCCGTTAGATGTCAGCAAAAATATCCCTTGTTTCATGTCCTCTTCTGTACCTTGGTGGGGTTTTTGGAAGTTCCCTTTCACCATACTGCTACCACGATTTTTGACTTGTTTTCAACACAATTGTACTTGCACGTGATGCCGGTGATGTGTCACCGTTCTTTGTAAGAGACACAAAGATGAACACCTTCTAGTGGGTTGGCCATGATTGAATTATTTAATAATTAATAGTAAGAAAGGGCTTTGTCTTCTCAGAATATCAAGTTCTCGATGCAGCATTTGACACATAGCAAATATTCCACAGTGTCAACTACATTGAGTAGACAGTTTAAGATTGAGACCCATTCCTCAGTGTGGCTTTAGGTGGAACTTGTAGGTAAGTAGGGAAAGGTGTATACAGTTTTTGGTTACCCTTCCTGTAGTGCGAGTCAGTTAAGCATCGGGCTGCTAACACAAAATTGGTAGTTCAAACCCACCAGCTGCTCGGCAGGAGAAAGGTGAGACAGCCCTGGGAAGCCTAAATCACAGTTCTAATCTGCCTAACAGGTCACTAACAGTACCACCTCACTGGCAGTGGTGGATCAGTACCGAAAAAAGAAAGAGTTCCAAGATTTTTTTAATGACTTACAGCTGCCTGTGAAGTAAGGGAAGGTGACTGTGAGGCAGATTTTGTTGTAAGTAGTGGTTGATTGGAGCCCTGGTGGTATAGGGGCGATGTGTTGAGATACTAATCTCAAGACTAGCAGTTTGAAACTACCAGCCACTCTGCAGCAGGAAGTAGAGACTTTCCACTCTCCTGAAGAGTTAAGAGTCTCAGAAACTGACAGGGGCAGGTCTATCCTGGCCTATAAGGTTGTTATGCATCGCAACAAACTCAATGACAGTGTTTTGTTTTAGTAGTTCATTCAATTGATTCAGAAAAACAAACAAACAAACAAACTCACTGCTATTGAATCCATTCTGAGTCAAAGGATTAGTATAAGACAGAGTAGGACTGCTCTTACAGGTTTCCAAGACTGTAACTTTGTATGGGAGTAGAAAGCCTCATGTTTCTCCTACAGAACAGCTGGTGGATTCGAACTGCTGACCTTACTGTGAGAAGTCCTACACATAACCCACTACTCCACCGGCTCCTTAAATCTGATTCAGAATAAAGGCATACTGTAGTTAGTTACTAGGAATTTGAAATAAAACTTATGGTCACATATATTTTATCTTCTTCTCTAGTAAACCTGCTGGCTTTCTTGATTTTTCCCTTTAGTAATCAGTTCATCAAATGCCGTACTGATTTCAGAGGCGAAACTGAGCAGTAGACTAGACTAGACTTCTAAATTCTGTTGAAAATCGATGACTAATTGTAGGATTTCCAAAGTTAAACAAATCTGCATTGCCTTTGTGAAGTAGAATATGTTTGTTTTCATGTTTAACTTCTATTTGCACAGAAAGGTATATTAGAAATAGAAAAAAATCATTAAGTTTTAGATCTTAAAGTTTATATGCACACTTATATACTAAGAGCCAATTTTAACTTTTTTTCTAAAATAATTTTTTGGAAATTTTCTTAATGTTAACTATGAAAATGTAAATTATTCTTAATACATTAGATTCTGCAAAAACTTTTCTCTTCATTTTCCTCAAAATCCAAGATAACTGACTCCTTCTAAAGTAGCATGATGACTCCCTCTCCATCATCCTCACAGGCTTCTGTCATGTCTGGACTGCTCACCCCATCCTTCTAATGTAGCAGTCCCCTTGAGACCAAAGATGGAGAACTGGAAGGAAACTTCGAGATTTGACATGGCACGCAAATTGCATTTGCACATTCATCTTACTTATATCCTTGATACCACACTCCACTACATTGAGAATCTGATCACTAGAATAAAACAGCCCAAATTCATGTGCATGGATTTTTACTAAAACTAGTAAATAGATAGAAAGCAAAAATAAATGTTTTTTCCACCAATTATCATCATTCGTACATGAAAACTAAATTTGTTTTTCAAAAGTAGATTGAACTTCGTGAAAATAGGTTTACATCGAAAGGTTCTTTGATCTGCAATAAGAGTAATATATATTAACATGTTGCATTTTAAAGTGACGCCGCCTTTCATTAATCAAGTGCCTGTATGGCTGATTAATTTGTACAAGGCTTAAATTGCTATGAAAATTTATCATTCATAGCCATGATCTCCATTTACATATATGTTAATTATGGTAAATGTAATCTTTTTCTGAATCCTCTGGGCTGCATACTAAAAAGACCAAGTGATCAGAGTTACTACTTTTTTTATTACAAAAGTATTCACCGAAGCCTGATGTAGTTGTCAAAGCTAGGTTGAAAACATTATACTCTTTTCTGTTTAAGGTGAGTCCAAATGTTAAAGAGAGCATTTCCTTTTCAATTCATTTCTTTATTCAGCAGCTAGAAGGTTTACACAATTACCCGGTCTTTTCCACAGCATGTAGTGTTACCCCGAGTACTCTGGAGTTCTCTCTTGCTTTGAAGCTTGCTCTTGTATTCTTAACTCTGTTATTAATAAGCACAGGCTATATTTCTAATATATCTTCCAGAATAACTCAAATATGTTTAATTGTAATACAATTTAAATTAATTAATTCCTACAAGTAGACTCCTTTCAGGTTATAGAATTTTGAGACTACTTGTGAAGACACTGCACAAAGAAGATACTACATGAAAGTCATTGTCAGGCTCGCTAAGAGAAGATTGGATTGATATTGTGTTTGGGCAGAAAATCCTTAGTACTTGAGGCAACTGAGTGTTGATAGTTTGTTTTCATCCTTTATGAGCTAAATACCTTTTAAAGTTCATCAAACAACATAACCACAAGTGTTACAAGGTCTGACTAAATTCACAGTTCAACATTTTCAACTGTAAGGAGGAGAACAGAATCTTGTGTGAGCTAGGAACACTGATCAAGCACGGGCTTGGTCTGACACAACATCACTTGTGGTCTTTTCTCTGGGGATGTCTGTCGTATGGGTGCTCTGAGTTCAGAGCAATTCAACCCAAAATTATTTTCATTCTATTTATCTGCTTATGTGGGGGAAAAGTTTTCCATTTATTCACCAATTGTGATTCTTCTTCTCTCTTACCGAGTACTTGGTTTAGGGGGAAAAACTGCTCGTACAAGGAAAATATATAGTTACTAATGCTTTAGAGTGAATGTGATAAGTCTTAGTAGGCAAATGTTGGAAAATTTAATTATTCTTATTAAATGTCTATAATTTCATGCTTAGATTGTTAATATTTACATAATATATTCACATCAAGTGAGGCCTCATTTCTTAGTCACAGCTTAATACAATTAAAATACACGCCTTCAAACCTTTGCAAGCATAGCACCTCTGACTACCTGACGAGGCTCTTTGTCAGGACACTTATTTGGTAATTTTCTTATAGTCAGCCTAATCACAGGCGAAACAAAGTAATATGGCCCTGCTCATCCCCTGCCTCAGACCTCGCGAGACGGTTTTCAAAGAAGCATCACTTTTCTCGTCACAGATCTGTATCCACCTTTAAGTTAGAAACAGCAGACGCACAGGGCAGAAGATGAAGAATATATTATCCAAACTAAAATTACGGGGAAATTTTAAGTAGGCAGAATATAATTGCCCAATTTGGAAATTAGCCAGGACACAGGGTTTAACATCATCTTTACTCTTTTGAAAAGTGCCATGGGATTTTTAATAACTGCTGGTGGCCAGGACCTTGGCGTTACCCTCATCCATTAGAGGACACCTCCAGCAGTGCAGGGCCCCCTCGTACCAGGCTGGGGCACCAGTTCAGCACTGACTCAGTGAAAATTGTGCCACCTACTGAATCATCCACGGCTCATCCGAGAGTGCCCTGGCTTTTAGAATTTCTCTGGAGAGTTGTTATGAAATATGGGAGCAAGGTCCATGAAGCTTAATTTATGAGATTTCAAGGCTTTAAATGGTTAAGAGCGCAGATCAGAGTTTTATTCTCAATTGTAACGAACAGATCTTTAAGGTTTTTTTTTTTTTCAATTTCCATGGTCCATAGGGAGGACTAATCTCTATTACATATCTTTGAAAATGAGAGATCAAGACAATGACACCTGTACTTTCACACAGCCACGCACACTGATGCATTCCGTGAAAAGCAGATCCTCTCGCATGTCCTGGGTCTGCTTCCCTTAAAGTGGAGCCAGAGCCGCACTTCCACGCCAATCCACGCAAACTACATTCCATAAGGAATTAATCTCATCTTCAGATTTTCAAGAATGAAGAAGCGATTACTTTTAAAAAGCTCAGAAGTGGTGAACTCTACAAGCCAAACAAATAAACTGATTTCTTCTGAGTGAAAAATTTTGTCCAACCTTTCCTGGAAACAACCTTGCTACCTTACAAAATAATCTTAAGACAGCCGGGCTCTCCAAGAATTTTAGACAGAACTTAAAAAGCACCAACATTTTTAGCCAAGATGCAGGTGCATTCAAAAGTAAGATGTTTGCTTAGATTAAATCGCTAATGTTTTATTTTATGACTTTTCTCTATTCCCTGTCAGTATGTGTACCAAAGCCCAAATCCACTGTGGTAGAGTGGATTCTGAGTTTCGGTGACCCCAGATGCCTACTCTGTACAAATTGACAAGAAAGCAAACAACAAAGCAAACCTGGCCTGTCGAATTTCAGGAATCATGGCCTTTGAAATGATTTTCTGAAATTATTTTTTGGTTGTTAAAAGTATTGGTATCCTCAAGTGTTATCGGTAAATAACATTGAGTAAATGCTGTTGCTGATGGGCGAGAGGGAAAGAGTTGGGCGTTTGTTAAAAATAATAGATTGAGGCAAAAGAACTGAAGCTTCCAAATGGATTCAAATCCATACCTGTGTTTTCCTTCAATCTTATGCATCCTGCATCATAAACACTCTCAAGGTAGCACACATGCATACACGTGCTCCAGAGCCAGTGTGCGCACACACACAGGCACACACATTCATGCCCATTTATTTTCTGTTTTCCTTCTGTGATCTGTCAGTGTCAAACTTACTCTATCATTTATTTTCCCTTTTAGGAATAATCTGTAAGGACAACTTCTTGCTAGATAAAAAGCCTCTTTCAACTGAAGCAGCCTTTTCCCCAGACTTACCTTATGTTTCTGCTGTGACTTGATTGTTTCTCACCTGTATATTAATAACCTAAATATTGGAACACCGGGGATCAAGGAATAGGAAAGTATTTTAGGGAACGTCAGTCCAATCTGTTGAGTCGATACAGCTGCAACATAATTAATGTGCCTCCAAAGCGACTGGTTTACTACCAAATAGAAGACCAGCCACTTAGTTTTATTATTACCCTGAAGGCCATGAAAGACAGGAATCCGTGCATCATTAAAACAAAACAAAACAGATGCAGAAACTCCATGAATAGGTCAAAAACTCTTCCTTAATCCATGAGAAGTTTGTGTGAACGGTGGGCAGCAGTGGCTTGGATTGAGCACTTAGTGCTGAGATGATGGTAGCTTTCTTCAGTGTGGATTTAGAAATAAAAGTTGCTCTTTAGTTGATGCTCAAATAACAAAATGAAGTATATTTCCTTTATGAAGTTTTTTCCCCATTTAAATACTCCCAATCACATTTCTTTTTCATATCCAATATAGCTGTTTTGAATTCCATTATGATATCTCTCCTCGGTGTTAGCTTCCTCCTCTTTAATTACCACATTTTAAAGCAGCCTTTCACTCGCTAATGTTCCCCTCTATCATCAGCTTATTCTAATTCCCCTCTTCCAAGTATACTTCCTTCATCCTAAAAAAAAAAAAAAAAGATTCTTTGGCTAAATATCACTCAGATCAAAAGAGAAAAATACGTAAAATATTTGGAAGCAGTTGGCTCAGGTGTAAACTGCCAAAATGTCAGTTTACACACACTAGGTTCTATTATTGTTAATTGTTACTGCACGCATATGTGCTGTAGAAAGTACCCTGAATTTCTTCACAAGTAACATGTGCCCTCCAGCTTTATCTGTGAACTGCGCCCTCACTCTGGGAGGCATTTCTGTAAATACAACAGCACACTGAACAAACTCACTGCCATCGAGTCTATTAAGACTCCGTAACCCTAAAGGACAGGGTAGAACTGCTGCTGTGGGCTTCTGAGACTGTCGCTCTTTGTCCACAGGAAGAGGTACCAGAAGTTCACAAACAAGCAACTAAATTGATGTGAAGGGGCATAGATGTAGTGGAGACCCCAAACCCAGCTGTAAGATAATTGGACAGTTCCTCTCAGAAGGAACACACAGAAGGGATGAAAAATCCAGGGTGCAGTGAAGCACTGATGAACTGCAACATAATTATCCTCTAGTTTTGTTTTTTTTAATATTTCCTCCCTTTACTATCATGGTTTTTATTTGTTTCACCTCACTAATCACCTTAGATTGTCATATGTTCATTTGTATATTTGAGATCATTCGGTACATGAAAGCCTAGCTAGATAACCATTCAGAAACAGTCACAGGAGTAATGGTTCCCTGGGGGTACGGGAAGAGGAAGGGGGCGGAGGGGATGAAGAATTGATAGCATTGATGAGTGTATAACCCCACTCAATCAATGGGATCGAACAACAGAATTATATGTGAGTAGATATATTAGATGAGGTAAGATATGGCAAAAAACTATTATAGGGGACCAAAATAATAAGGGTGCCTGGGTGGTAGGGTGGGGGAGGGAGGAGATAAAGGGGAGCGGATGTCAAGGAGTTCAAGAAGAGAGAAAATGTTTTGAAACTGACTGTGGTAGCCATTGTCCAATACTGTTTGATGTGATTGAACTTTGATTTCTATAAAAGCTTCCAATAAAATTATGACTTTTTTTTCCCAGAGTAGAAAGCCTCATCCTGTACCCACAGGGCAGCTGTTGGTTCCCAACTGCTGGCCGTGTGGTTAGCAGACCCTTGCTTAATCACGATGTCACAGGCTCTGTTTTGGGTTTTAAAAAAACTTTTACAGCAACTAGTATTTTTTTAAAGGCATAGCAGTTAGAAAAATGCCTCCCCAGGGGATGTAGCAGTTGGCTAAAGATGCATGATACTTGCATGGAAATGTGGTACAGATGCTCTTCAGCCTGCAAATGAGAGCCAGCCCTCTGTCTTTAAGAATTTGTCAGGGGTTAGAAACCACTTGGCCGGGTTCAGTCATGGCTGAAAGAGATGCTGTTTTAAAATAATGGGGAAGCGGGAGGGTAGTCAGAATGGGAAAGATTATGGATCAAAGCCTTGCTAGATCCGAAATTTCCTTTTTATAGGATGGCCGTGTACATGCCGCACAACAACCAAGCTTCTTGCTACACTTCAGCCCAAACGTGGCTGGGCCCCACTCAAGAATGAAGAACAGTAGCACAAGCCTTGAGGGTGTGTTGCTGCTCTACATCCCAGCAGTTACCCAATCTCATACATCAGGCTCTGGACATTGTTTCTATGCTTCTTCCAAGGTTCAGATTCCGGGTCTCCGATCTGGAATTTTCCTCATTCTGGCTCTGGTGTTGAATCTACCAGATTGTAAAATGTAAGGTCGAATCCCGTTTCACATTCTGCCATGACAAAATTGGCATAATCCTTTTGAAAAAGTCATAAGGCATAACTAGTGCACACCTATATTTTCCACCTCTCGGGTTTAGTGGGAAGCAGTTATCCCATGTTTAGTGCATGCTGCTATCTGGCAGGTGCTTGTACAATTGTGTGAATATGAATTAATATCTCAGTGAAATATCAGGGAATATGTGTCCCATTAATTGTATCAAATTTGTGTTATCTCAAAAGAAGTTTTTACTCATTTTATTCAAAATGCTTTCCATTACTGAAAACATATTTTCAACAACAACAAAACTTTACAGTAGAACATAATTAAGTTTTGAAATGATGAAAGGGCGAGTAAGAGTTGTCCATAGTTCGACATTTATAACTCAGGCCTGCCAGGGTTTGACTTTTTGCATTTGTGACAGCATGGGTAACATGTTGGTCTGCTAATGACAAACCCAGCAGTTCGAAACCACCAACTGCACCGTGGGAAAATGATGAGGCTTTCTACACCTGTACAGACTTACAGTCCGGGAAACGCACAGAGACAACTCTGCCCTGTCCTATACGGTCACTGTGACTCAAATTGGAAGTTTG
This sequence comes from Tenrec ecaudatus, assembly GCF_050624435.1. Lineage (NCBI taxonomy): Eukaryota > Metazoa > Chordata > Mammalia > Afrosoricida > Tenrecidae > Tenrec > Tenrec ecaudatus. The sequence continues at coordinate 75,656,935 of NC_134542.1, forward strand.
AAGCTATAATCATGTATATGAGGACTATTTCTGAGGCACTAAACAACAATACAAATTTACTATCACTCTAGGGAAGTGGTTGACAACCTTCCTCATGCCGCGACCCTTTCACACCGTTCCTCACATGGTGGTGACCCCCACCCCCCAACCACAATATTATTTTCGTTGCTACTTCATCACTGCCATTTGCTACTGTTATGAATTGGGCGACCCCTGTGAAAGGGTCCTTTGACTCCCAAAGGGGTCGTGGCCCACTGGTTGGGAACTGCTGCTCTGGGGGTTCTGAAGCTGTAACTCTTAAGGGTCAACTGCTCATCTTTCCCTGGGGAGCAACTGTTGGGTTTGAACTACGAAGCTGGCAGGTGGTAGTCCTAGGTCATCCGCCAGTTCGACAGGGCTCCTTACTACCTGGGGACAGAGACAAATGAGGGAAAAAATGCACGAAGGAGAATCTCTGGCACTCAGTTCGCTATTATTTGAAATGTACTTGTTCCTCTGCTGTATTTTTTCCTTTCGAAGCATTAATGCCTTGCAGTGTACTTTAACAAATGATTGCAACGTGCTGTGGCTGATTGTTATTACTTCAGTCTCTTCTTACATCATAAAAATGAGCCTCTGTTACAGAGGAAAAGCCATGTTTTCTACACCCAATGTGAGTCAACGTTTCCCTCAGTAAGAACTTTTAATCCTAGAAGGAGATCATCAGAATGTGACAGTAATTCCAAATCATATTATCTGACCAAGTACAAATACTTTTAAAAGTTAAAGCTTGAATATATATTCATTTATTTAAGCTACACTAAAGGGGTCCCAAATTATTTGCTCTGGAAAAGAAAGAAAAATCGAGGGCAAAATCAACATCATCAAACTACGCAATATCAGAAGAATAATTAACTTTATGTAAATGAGTTACATGGTGGCTCAAAAGAGAGAAGTCCAAGTTAAATTCTTTGAACCAGTGAATGTTTCCTTAATTGTAAAAAGTGATCTTGTACATGTAACTAAGTTAAGGATTTTGAGATGGGGAGATGAGGGTTACCTGGGTGGGTTCCAAGTCCAATGGTAAGATGCTGAGTATCCTTACAGGAGACACCTGAGGAAAGACACCAACAGTGGAGCAGGAGGCAGAGATGGCAGTGTAAGGGAGGGAGACCCAGACGTCTCTAGGAGAGTAGCTAAAACCTTGATTTCCAGAATAAATGCCTGCGCTTTGAGCCACCCCATTTATGATCATTCATAAAGGCAGCCTTCAAACTTAAAACCATGGGTGTTGAGATGCAAACTGTGTGGTAATGATGATGGTAGGATTGGAAGCAAACCCAAAAAGCTCACTAATAAAATTACAAAACATAGAAGTGATGAACAGTTAATTTATGAATTATTTTTGCACTGTTTGATCAGAGTCCAGTGGATTAAGTGATCTCAGTCTCCCACTAGAGTTAACATCTAACTATACAAACTGGTGACTTACCTTTAATTTTCTCGAAGTACATGGGTGAATCGTATAATGAATCTTAATTAACCTTGACCACAATGATTCCGAAGGCCCTGAGATGTAGAAGAAATGAAAGGCCCCAACAGCAGGGAGCAAATCACAAACAAAGTGTGTGGGTGTGTATGTTGGAAGTGCGGTGTGAAGGGACTAGAGTGGCTTCAAAAGAGGCTGGAGATACGGGTCTAAGCATGTCACGGCGGAAAGTGTAAAACATACTCTCAGTGCACAGTGCGCTGAAGGATCCACATTGTTCAATGATCAGCCTGCTGTTGTATTGAAACTGAAGGAGATGGGAGGAGCAAGTGCCGTAATCATGCAGAAAGAAATACCGGTGGCTGGGACCAACGGTTAGTGTTCACTTACTGTGAAACAAAGATCATAATAAGCCAACAGAAGAAATTTAAGGATGCTTAATATATGATTTTCAAATCAACAATTAGGGAGTAAAAAATAAATCCAAAGATGAAAGAAATTCCACACTTTTTTATACACTATCTTATCTGCAATGCCATGGAGAAAGAGCTAAAAAAAAGTGTTCATACAATAATAATTTACCCTCAGTTTAGTCTGACCTTGGAGTTTCTTTTTCTTGAAACTGACTGCACATAGATGTCTGTTCAAAAGAGCCCGTTGCCCAAGGCAAAATGGACCTCCTTGAGCAACTGGCTAAGCTATTGTCTGACTTAAAGGTGACTTTAGAAAGCCAGTTTTCTCAAGTCTCGTGGCTCAAACCAAGATCTTAAGGCAATGGCCCTGGTGCGTCACCACAACTGCATAAACTCCAGAAATCCAGATTCCCATAGAATTAAAATTACTTCTCAGTATTGCAGGTTCGGGCACATGCAGCATCATTGTGGAAGAAAGGCCTGACTGTGGCGGCCAAGACAACCCTGGGGCCATTCTGCTTTCCAGCACACAGGCTCCTCGTGAGTTGGGATGGACTTGACAGAAACAAGTCTGGCTTTTTTTTTCTTTTAAAAATAAAATTAAGGCAGTGACATGGTTTGTGAACTACCTTGGGACACAGCCCCTAGCGTATTGATTTTTATATTGGTGGTGTTCTTTTTCCATGGCATGATAAGGTACTTAGATTCTTTTACTATCAAATCTTTGTTATTTTGTTATTGTTACGTGACATGGAGGTGACTTGGTCTTCTAGTGAGTCGATCCATAACAGAACGTAACCCTGTCCATCCTCCCAATAGTTGTAATACACAAGTCTATGTTGTAACCACTGTCTTCATTTCCACTAACCTTTGTGTCAATCATGTTATCCTTTTCCAAGCTCTTCATCTCTCGGGATAACATGTCTGATGGAAATGCAAAGCCTTTCCGTCCTCAGTTCGAAAGATTGAGGCTTTACTTTTCCAAGGGAGATTTGTTTGTCCCTCTGGACATCCAGGTTACTTTCAACATTCTGTTCCTGGATCATAATCCTAATGTATGAATTCAGATCTTGTTAAGTAGTAAATGCTCAAGAAACCAATGTGAACCGAATAAAGGAAATACCCAATTATCTATCGCTGGTTGCTTCTTTGATTGCAACTCAGTTGGAATCACAGTTAGATGAGAGTGAGTGTGTGAATGTAGGAATTAACCCGAGCTAACCACAAGGTTCAGAGCCCTGGTGGCATAGGGGTTACACATTGGCCTGCTAACTACAAAGTCAGCAGTTTGAAACGACCAGCCACTCTTCAGGGCAAAGACAAGGCTGTCTACTTCTGCGAAGGGTCTCAGAAGACCAGAGGGGCAGTTTTGCCCTTTTCTATAACATCAATGTGAGATGGAATTGACTCAATGCAGGGGTGGTTTGGTTTGATTTGGTACATCATATGCAAGTGATATAGTTAGTTTGGGGTTCAGTGATATGGCCTCCATGTCAATTGTGTCATATTCTTTATAGTCTTTTGGTTGTCAGGATATGTTTTTCCCTAATATGCTTCACTTAGTAGGCCTCATATTATTTTCCTGCAGAGTTTAGTGTATCTGCTTTCTAATCTCTTGTTATGACACTAACATTTCTTATAACTGAAAATAACTAGTTACTGCACCCCATCCTCATTTACTGACATGACTAGATTTCAAAGAAAATACTGTTACATAAAATTTTATGTCATGCAGAAATGGAGACTAACCACATCAGATCACATCCCGGAGTATGATTCCTTATCTACCTAACTGCCAAACCACTGAGATTCATTGCCCAAATAAGCTGGTATCTCACTTTAACCAAAGCACCTAGCCTCAAACTCATTCTTTACCTCAGAGTATGTTACTGCCAGATGCAATTGTTCATGTGCAAAGTAGTCAGATAATAGATTTTGTACTGTTGTGAATATGAAATATTATATAACAAAGTAAAGCAGTAAGAAATAGGTGTATTATAAATATTTCTTCAACCTATTTTCTAGTCTAAATCCAGGAACTCTATGTACAAGGATGAAACCAATATTTAAGCTTTTTAGAGTTTTCACTGATTCTTTCAATATCTTAAATTCAATGGTATTTTATTAAAAATGCCATTACATGAAGTCCAGAATTTTTGGAGCATGACCCAAAATTTTCTTTTCTCTGTGAAAGAAAACGGCTTCTCACAATTACAATAGTTATGGAATCTGGGAAGAAAATAGTTACATTTGAGATTCTGAGATATTTCAACAACAAAATACATTTTTACATTTGAACAAATTGTTCAGGATCATTTCAATTGCAAACTGTTGCAGGGTTTCAAATTATAGCCTACTTGTTAGTTTAAATTTTCTTTTTTTTAAAATCAATTTACTGTGAGCTCTGAGATATTATGACAATCCATAATCCAATTAGAGATAGCATAACTGTACAATTTCTGCCACCATCAGTTTCAAAACATTTTCTTTCTTCTTGAACTTTTGGAAACCAGCTCCTTTTTCCCCTCCCTTCCTCACCCTCCACCCCAGGAACCCTTACTATTATGTAATATATATCGTTATTATTATTATTTGCCATATCTTACACCACCCAGTGTATCTGTTCACCTACAATTATGTTAGTTGTTCCCCGTGAGTAGAGTTATACAGTCATCATTGCTATCAGTTCCTCCTTGCCCCCTTTCCCCTGTTTAAGTTTTCTTAAAATTAAAATGTATTATTTTACAGGAAAAGATATAGGAAGGTGAATCCAGAAAAATATGCGTCCTTGTGAAACAGTTAAAATATTCTGCAAAACTTCGTTTCCCCACCATTAAAGCATACAGAATGGAAAGATTTCCTTAGAGAACTACAGGTTGTTTATTTCAGCATGCCTCAAGTGTGAACCTGGAGATTAAAGCAACAAAAGTGTAGCCGATAAAGTGAACCAAAGAGTGAAAAACCAACAAAGTTCTAAGAGGTAGTTAGAAAAAAGAGAAAGAGGGGGCACAATAAAAGCAGGGAAAGAATGAGGATGGGTAAATCTGCTCCTAGCTTTTCAAAGCGTCTGTGATAACCAGCCTTTGTGTAAATGGATTTGATGGCTGTGGACTGAAGGTGACTGACAGCTGAACCTAGACCCCCTGGGGAGTGTCACCGGGGATTGTCATTGCTGCAGAACCATTTCTTCAGACTGACCCAGAAGAATTATTATCTCCAGGAGACTCTAAAAACAGCCACTTCCAAGAAACCTGGGCATTAAGAGCAAGCAACGGAGTCTCTTTCTTCAGCAGTTAATTACAGCCATGAGGCAAACTGACTTGCGTGCAAGTCTCTCCCTAACCCCAATGAAAAAAAAAAAAGTTTTTAAGAATCCGAAGATTTTTTTCCCCCTCAACAAAAATGTCAGAGCGTCCCCTCAATGTCTGTTAGTTGGAAAATAGACAAACCTCTGTGTCCTCCTCAGGAAGTGTTAAGGGAAGAGGACATTGTAGGTAAATGCTTCAGGGTCTCTCTTTTGTATTGTAAAGCTAATGTGTTTACTTTGGGGGGGATTATACCCAAGTACATTTGCTACTAGGAGACAGCTACAGTCTGGACATAGAGCCTTAATACGGTAGGAACCAAATCCCTTATACAGAGTACTGCCAGACTGACAAGTGAACACCGCATGTCTGCCCCTCTGAAAGCAGCAGCGTTCAGTCCCCCAATCCTGGTCAAAACTTCTTCCAGGAAACCACTTCTCTGGACTGGCTCCAGCAGGATCCTGGGGGTTCTGGAAGATAATGAATTTCTTCTAAACTGCCAGAACCACTCCACAGGCACCTTCAAGGTAGTACAACCCACTGTCATCAAATGGATTCGAAACCAGAGCGACCATCTACAGGGTTTCCAAGACTGTAGGTCTTTATGGGAGTACACAGCCTGCTCTTTCTCCCATAGAGCAGCTGTGGCTGGGAGTTAGAATCGCTAGCCCACCGCACCACGGGGACCCTTCAGGTTAGTCAAGTCACCGTGTGAAGCAGACAGCTATTATGAACCGCTGGTATTTGTTCTGGTGACTCAAGGCAGGATTTTCTGTTCCTCCTTCTGAAATGACTCACTCATACCCCGCAGAATAGCAAAGCTGACCAATGCCAAGTTAGTCTTCTCACCCTTATTTGTATAACTACTTTACATGTAGTTTACATCAAGTCTCTCTGCACAGAAATCTCTGCATGATTTCCAACTACAACATTTTCTTTCCTAGTGGAGCAGTTTAAGCATTACCACCACCCAGGGACACCATTGATAGATTACTTATTTTTGAAAGCTGATAAGCCTGTCAGGACATTAGAACTATAATGTTATCACTGTTTTTTAACTTCTCATTGTGAATAAGTTGAAGATTTACAGAGCAGATTAATTTCACGTTCAATAATTCATGAACAATTGTTTTGACACATCCATTGCAACCCCCTTAATATGCCATGATTTATCCTACCTCCCTGTATTTTCTCTTTTCATCATTTCTCCTTTTCTACCCCTCTTGTGATGAAGTTAAATTACTTGGCATGGAAGATCTATCCATAGTCTCAGTAACTTGCACCAAATGACTGGATGGAAGCATGCAAATAAGGTATAGAGGTTAGTCGATTCCCTAAAGACAAATATTGTATGAGACCACTGTTCTAAAAGGAAAAATGGCTTTCATACAAAACAAAAAACAAACAGACTTGGATAGTTCTGGAGGAGCTGGGGTGAGGGAGGATGGAAAAGGAGAAAGGGATAAGAAAATTAATTAATTAAATTTAGATATATATAGCCCCACCCAGAGGGACAAATAATAGAAAGGTGAGTGAAGGGAGACAATAGACAGTGCAAGGCACAAAATATCAATAATAATATATATACTTTATTAAGGATTTTTGATGGTGGGAGGATTGGAGAGTGGGCGGGGGGTTGGGGTGGAAAGAGGAGCTAATACCAAGGGCTCAAGTAGAAAGAAATTGTTTTGGAAATGTTGTTGGCAACATATATACAAGTGTGCTTAATACTATTGAATGGTGGATTGACATAAGATTTCTAAGAGACCTCCGAGAAATGGATTATCATATATACTTGAGCATAAACTGGCCAGGATATAAGCCGAGGCATTTAATTTTACCACAAAAACTGGGAAAACTTATTGACTCAAGTGTAAGTCTAGGGTGGGAAATGCAGCAGCTACTGATAAATTTCAAAATAAAATGTATACCAATAACATTACATTAATTGAGGCATCAGTAGGTTAAATGATTTTTGTATTTTTATTTCAAAGAAAAACAGTAAACTAGCTCTGTAAGTGGAAAAGAGGGTCAACAAAAACAATATGGTATCAACAATAACTTTAAAAGTACAAAAACCTTAGCTCAGTCAGCAACCAAGCTAAAACACAAGAGTTAAAATCCTTCAAAACTGGATTTTTCATCATCATCTGTCTGTCCAAACAGAGCTTCAGCTTTAGCTGGTGTGAGGTTATCAGCACAGACATTGTCGTCATCACTGAGTTTGCAGTCATCACCATCACTGCTGTCATTCTCATACAACGCACTCTCTTCATGCCATCCGTAGCATGACTAAGGTCACCTTTCTTGAAGGCGCTTTGCACCATGTCCTCTGGAATCTCTTCGCATGCCTCACGAACCCACTTTGCTAACAGTTCTATGCCAGGCTTCATAGATGTCCAACTTTTGTCAGTCAGGCTTGACCAGGTGACTTTCATTCATGCCACATCTTTTGCACACAGTCTTTGAAAGGTTAATTAAACATACATCTAGGTGCTGTGATACAGTTGTAAGCTCACCTGGAATAACGGCCAAAGTAACTTGAGAAGACTTTGCCATTTTTTTTTTATGGCATCAGATGTGGGTTCTCTGACCATATCCCAAACTAGCAATGATAGTTTTCTTTTTTTTTTCTTTAAGGCTGCTTCTGGTTGTTGGGTCCAAATTTCTTCCAGCCACTTTTTTGTTCCGTCTTCATCCATCCAACCTTTAATATGTGCACACACTGTAATTCGTGGTGAGAATTTGACCTTTTTAGGCAAGGTCTTTCCTTTAAAAATAATGACAGGCCCCGGCTTACCATAGTTCCATTAGCCAAACATGACAGAACAACTGTGAAATGTTTTGTTTTTTTTTAATTCTTGTGGTTCTGAGAAAAATAGTTTTGTCTCCCAAACTTGCCACAATTCTGTTGTTTGTAAGATCAAAGGTCATAGGTGTTTCATCCATATTCCCAATATCTCCCAGGTCATAGTTATGGCTCCTTCTTTGTTTTATGATGAATGAATGGAATGACATCACTTTTTCATCAAGGTCTTTTGGCAACTTCTGCGAAATCTTTGTTTTTTGCCCAAACATAGGGCAAATCTATTCATGAAGCAAGAATACCATCGTGCTATTACAACAAAATTTCCAGTGCCCAGTGATTTTAGTTTGTCGTCTTGTCATTTAAAGGGCAAATAAGCAAATTCCCAAGCCTGTTACACAGTAACCACTGTGATGACACTCCATAACCCATTTATGCAATTCATTCTCTTGAGCTCCATATGAAGTCGTTAAACCAGGTCCAGCTTTTTTTGCCTTTGGTATCTTTTCCAAGTCAGCTGTCATTTTCCACCCCTCCCTTACTTGTTTTTCGTCAACAAAAGATTCCCTACTTGCAATACTGTTATTGTTTTATTCTGCTCTTGACACAACCTTACGTTTGAAACCATCTTCATATGACATGCATTTTTGTTTTGTTTCAGGATTAGAAGTATTGAGATCCATTTTTAACAGGATAAATAAAAAGACATTGAAAAAGAATGCCATACCATAGCGATTGAATTCTCAAAATATACCGTAAGCCCTACTCCAAAAGGAAGCCCTAGTTATAGTTCTTAAAAGAGGTCAATTTACAGTAAAAATGGTGGTGTCCATGCAACTACCAGTATACATATAAATAAGGAAAATCAATTTTCAATAGAATGCAGCAAAACAGATAGACTTCACCACGGAAAACAGATACACTCCCCCCTATCCCCACACACGAAAGAATCGCACTCAAAAGATACTAAGAGACCCCAAAGGGAGCTGACAGTAATTCAGCATTGGGAGAGTTTGGTATGATAATATTCCACAATGTGATGACAGCCTATGTTAGGGCTCACACTGCACACGTTGTGTTACTGCATGTGCTGCAATACTACATACACTGCCTTACCGCGTGTACCCAACACAGCCTGTATAGTTTGAGGCCTAACGCAGGCTGAAGGTATCCCAGAATGCGATGACATGACTGTTTGCACAGAGTAGCCTGTGTTAGGGCTCATGACATACACGCTGCATTGTGTATTCACTGTTTTACTGCATGCACTGCGTTACTGCATATGCAGCGTTACCACATATGATTGGGAAGTGCTAATGCAGCACATGCAATAATACATTGCAAACACAAGGCAGCGTGTATATTATGAGCCCTAACACAGGCTGCTCTACACAAGCAGACTCAACACTGGGTCTAGAAAGAGGTTAAGAAAATAAAATATAGCAAACTAAGTACTGCAAATAAATGTACTGTATATCCAAGACCAGAGATATACCAGTACTTACATTCAGCAATGTTTGGACATAGCAAGGGAGTGTGACCAAGCACGGGTAAAAGTGTAAAGGGTATGTCATTGGTCACAGCCCTGGAAAAGAGCGGGAGAAGAAGAGCGGCAGCATCCGACATTCCCCTGACAAGGATGCGGTGCACCCAGGTAACAGCTCACAGAAGCAGGTAGGTTCTTGCCCAGTACAGCACAGAGGCTGAGAAAAGATGAGCAGTGATGTCAGCAGTCACTGAACCACCCACAGGGATTGCAGGCACCTGCAGATGAGTGGGCAAGACTAGAGAACACCCGCACTGCTCCGGAGAACAGGTAAGTGGGAACCTCACTTGAGTATAAGCCAAGGGGGGCTTTTTCAGCATAAAAAAATTGTTGAAAAACGTGGCTTATACACGAGTAGATATGGTAATTAAGAAAAACCTGAAAATGCATAAATACACATAGATAAATACAAACATAGGTGTATAGATAGACATATAGGTAAAGGAGATAGGTAATAGATAGATAGAAATATAGAAACATCAACAATAAAAACACTGAAAAACAATTTGCAGCCATTGAGAAGATTCTGAGTAATATTAAGCGCGTTACTAGGGTACGTTATATTTCAGTATGGCTCCCTGACCTGCTTGAAAAAAGAGTGGAGGGGAGGACAAATGCAAAAAAGAACCCCCCAAAGAGCATTTAAAAAAACAGCTATGCATATTCAGTTCTATTGGTCTTTGTATCAATTGCTGTTGTGAAGATTGTGTCTGTGAAGTAGCTTTGTGATCTGGAAAGACAAAATGGACCAATCCCCAAGTTAGAGTCCTCTTCACCCATGTAAATCCATGATATTCATGTATTATTTCTTTTTTAATGTGCGTGCGTGTGTGTGTGTGTGTGTGTGTGTGTGTGTGTGTGTGTGACCACCACTTGTCTGCCAGTTTGTCATAGTGTACTCTGGTAACCTGAGTGTGGCTGTGAGGCTTGAAGCTATGTCACTAGTGCTCCAAATGCCATCAGTGTCACCTGAAGTGAGCAGGTTTCAGTGGCGCTTCCAGCACTAAGAACAGGCCGTACAAGAGGAACAGGCTGCCCACTTGAAAGAAGTGGTCACTGAAAGCAGTATGCCTAGCTTCAGAACACTGTCAGAGGCTGAAGGCCTAATGAATGGAAGCAGATCATTGTCCAAGTGTTTCAGGATGGGGCCTTCAGATTGGAAGGTAGTCAAAAAGTGCTGAAGAGGAGCTACTTTCTAGAAGGGAGTTGACCAGGGGATGCGAGTGGGGCAAACCTATGGGAGTGGAGATTTTGGGGTCGTCAGAAGAAATAGCTGCAAAAATCCGCTAGTGATAGGAACTTGGAATGAATGAAGTATGAAGCTGGGCAAATTGGAAGAGATCAAAAGAGAAATGGAACTCATAAAGATCACTATCCTAGGTATTAGTGCGTGGGCTATTTTGATTCAGAAAATCGCATGATTTACAATGCCAGGAATGACACAATCAAAAGGAATGGCCTGGTGTTCATTGTCAAAAGGACATTGCGAAATCATTCTTGAAGGACAGTGCTGCCTGTGATAGGATTATAAGTACCCACCTTCCAGGAAATGCAATCAATCCAACTATTATTCAAAGTTATCCACCAATCACTAAAGCTAGTGATGCAAAAACTGATCAGTTCTTCAGTCTGAAATTGATCAAACATGCAATCAAGCTGCATTGATAATTGTTGGCAGTTGAAATATAAAAGTTGGAAACAAAGAGAAAGAAAGAGTAATTGACCAATATGATTTTGGTAATAGAAGCAAAGCTGAAGATGACATGACAGAATTTTGCAAAACCAATGACTTGTTCATTGAAGATATCCTCTTTCAAGAACACAGTGGCAATTATATACTTGGACTTCTTCAGATGGAACATACAGAAATTAAATGGACTACATCTGCGGGAAGAGATAAAGGAGAAGATCAATATCAGCAGCTAACACAGGCCAGGGGTTGACTGTAAAACAGACCATCAATTGTTCATATATAAGTTCAGGTAAAGCTTACGAAAGTTAAAACAAGTCCATGAGAGCGAATATATGACCTTGGGTCTATCGCACCTGAATTTTGAGAATATCTCAAAAACAAATTTGATGCAATGAACACTAATGACAGAACACACAATGAGCTAGAGAATGATATCAAGAACATCATTCACGAAGAAAGCAAGAAGTCATTAAAAAGATAGGAAAGAAAGAAAAGATCCGAGTTGATGCTGGAACAATTCTGAAATTTGCTCTTCCTTGTAGAGTCGTTAAGGCAAATGGAAGAAATTATGTCAAAGAGCTGAACAGAAAATGTCAAAGGGCAGCTTGAGAAGACAAAATAAAATATAGTAAAACATGAAAAGACAAACAAAAAAGGAAGGACCTGCTCAACATATCTTTTTAAATTTTTATTTTATTTAATTGAGAGATCTTAAAGCTCTTATCACAATCCATACATGTATCCATTTTGTCAAACACATCTTGACATATATTTTCATCATCTTTTTCAAAACATTTTATTTCTACTTGAGCCCCTGGCATCAGCTCTTCATTTTCCCTCCTCCTCCCCTTGATAATTCATAATTTGTTTTTCATGATTTATACCAACTGCTGTCTCATTTCACCCACATTTCTGCTGTCTGTCCTCCTGGGATGTGGACCAACATTGGGATCGGTTCCCCCTTACTGCCACCCTACCCTTCCTTTCTCTCTTAAAGATATCAGCCTGTCTTAAACTGAAAGAACTCAAGAAAAAAATACCAGTCTCAAGTTGCAATATTGAAACATTCTATACCAAGCTACTGAATGATGCAGTAAGCATCCAAAGAAGATGGAAAGATTAAGAGTCACTGAGGCAAAAAGAACTTTCTGCAATTTTGAGAGGGAGAATATGAGTAAGAATGAATGGTTCTGAAGGAAGAATTCAGCTGCATTGAAGGCATTGGCCAAAGACAGGACTTAAGAAACTGATGAAATACCTACTGAAATGTTTCAACAGACTAATGAAGTACTGGAAGCATCCACTTGCCTATGTCCAGAAATTTGTAACACAGCTACGTGGTCAATTGACTGGAAGAGATCCCTATTTGCACCCATTCCAAAAGAAGATTACCCAACAAAATGCTCAAATTATAGAACAATATCACATGCTAATCAAATTTTGCTGAAGATCATCCAATGAAAGTTACAGCAGTACATTTAAAGGGAGCTGTCAGAAGTTCAGGATGGATTCAGAAGAGCCCATGGAGCAAAGATTATCATTGTTGATGTCAGATGGATCTTGATGTCAGATGGATCTTGGCTAAAAGCAGAGACTATCAGAAAGACGTTTCCTTGGGCTTTATTACCAATGCCAAGGCATTTGACTGTGTTGATCCTGATAAACTATGGATAGCTTTGAGAAGAGTAGGAATTTTAAACTTACTTTTGCTTATATGGAAACTGTACCCAGATCAAGAGGCAGTTCTAAAACAAAACAAGGGAATACCACATGGTTTAACATCAGGAAAGGTGTGCATCAGGGTTGTATCATTTTACCATACTTATTCAATCTATATGGCTAGCAAGTAATCAGAGAAGTTGGATTATATGAAGAAGAATGGAGGATCTGGATTGAGGGAAATCTTATAAACAACCTGTGAGATACAGATGACACAACCTTGCTTGCTGAAAGAGAGAGCTTGAAACCGTTGCCGAAGATTAAGGACCGCAGTCTTCATGATGGTTTGAAATTCAGTGTAAAGAAAACCGGAATTCTCACAACTGGATCAAAAGGACAACATCATGATAAACAAAGAAAGGATTAAGGTTGTCAATGATTTCATCTGGATTGGATCCATAAACAGTGCTCCTGGATGCAGTAGGCAAGAGATAATACAACACGTTGCACTGGGTAAGTCTGCTGCATAAGACCTCTTTAAATTGTTCAAAGGGGGTAATGTAATAGGCTCGAGCAGTGTTTCCCCAAATGGACAATGTTACTCCCTGAAGGGGAGGACCCTGGAATGATACATGGCGTCTGCAAAACAGATACCAACACTCTCTCCTGCCTGGATTATGGGCACTGCTATAAGTGTTTTTAATTTGCTGGGGTCACTGGGGAAGCTTTCTTTTATTTTTTTCTGACAAGAGGGCATTCAGCCAAATAAGTTTCGAAACCTATGGACTGTAAAATAGACAGGTATTAACTCGAGTGACGGGGAAGCTAATGTTCTGTAAGAGAGAGTGGAATCAACAAAGCGGGGGACACAATGTTAAGCTATTGGGAAGTTTTATAAACAGTTTAAGTTGTTGAATACAAAATTGATTATTTGGAATATAAGCCTCCACCTAGTTAACAATAAAAAGTTAAAAACTAAAGGAAGAGATCAAAAGAGACCTACATAAATGAACAATACACCAGGCCCATGTACAGGAATATTTAACATTATAAAAAAATGTCAATACTACTCAAAGCAATTGATAAGTATAATATCCCACCTAACCCAAATTCCAACATAATTTTGTAGAGAGATGGAAACCTAATCACTGCCTTTATACAGAATGAAAAAGATCCCAGATGAGCAAAGGCTTACTACAGTGAGATGAAATTAGTCAGCATGGCTCTTCCATCCATAGTGTGTGTTCGTGCATCACAAAGTCAGAGTCAGAGCGTGCAAATAAGGTGTCATCATTGCCACTGTTGACCCTCTGTATAATAGAATGAAATACTACCTGGTCCTGCGCCGTCTTCACAACTCTCAGGTTCGACCTCATTGTTGCTGCCACTGATGTCAATCCAACGTGTTGAGACTCTTCCTCTCACTCACCGCCCCTCTACTCTACCAAGCTTGCTGTCCTTTACCGGGGTCTGGTCTCTCCTGATACATGTCCAAAGCACAGGACACATCACCACCGCTGCTTCTAAGGAGCACTCTGGAGGAATTTCTTCAAAACCATTTGTTGGTTCTCTCGGCAAGCCATGGTATTTCAGTATTTGCCACCAGCACCATAATTCAAATGTATCAATTCTTCTTCAATCTTCCTCCTTCGTTGTCTAACTTTCACATGCTTATGAGGTTAACTGAAAATACTGTGGTTTGAGGCAGGTGAACCTTAGTGCCCAAACTAGCATCCTTGCTTTTCAACACCTCAAAACAGTACCAAAAACCCTCACAGTCATTGAATCAATGCTGACTCATCATCTACGACGACTAGGAGGACTAGGACTACTACTACTCTTTTTGTGGGGGTGGGGCTAATAACCAGATACATTTCTGGACCCTGCCTCTAGCTCATCAACTTCCTGTTCTCTGCACTCCCACCAATGACCTGTCATGTTTCCTGCCACTCCTTGGAATCGTTAGCAGCCTGTCACTTCACCTGCCAACCTTGGATTCATTTGCCTCTGCAGCCACAAGTATGCCATCTTCCTCTGATCTTGGCTTCATCCGCCCCCACAGGAGCCTACCATCTGACCCATGGACTCGGTACTTGCCACTTCCACAACTGTGTGAGCCGTTTTCTTGATGTAACTTAATATACTCACCTGTTGGAGACACTCGGTCATGTTTTTTTCACGTAAGTTGAAATTCTCAGTTGTCTCCGAGTCATTGCAGTGTTGCTGCTTTTGTATTTAATTGATGCTTGTATGTTGGTGACACCTTAGCCACCTCCCACCTCTCTCCTTGTGGCTATAACAGACAATATTCGTGTATAAGAAGTTCTGTTGGCAGCTTGTGTAGCACAATTGAGTATGTTGGGCATTTTCAGCTATTTATCAATGGTCAGGTGGTACAGGAGTGGGCAGTGGACTTTATCCCGTATGTGTGACACACATAGGACAGACAGAGGTGAGTGAAGCCTGTGATCATGTTTGCTCTCTCTCTTTGGGTGACATAAAGAAAAAACTGAACAAAAACCAAGAAATAAAAACAAACAAATCAAATGATAAATAAATAGAAAAACAAGCAAAATGGAAGATGCAAATGACAGCAAGAAAAAATATTTAATAACTACAACTTTTTTAAGAGGAAGGGAAAAAAGTTAGAAAAAAATACCAATTACAATAAATAAAGTTGGGGTCAGAAAAGCATAGAAGATAGTAAAGAAAAACACTGAGTCGAAAAGTAAAACAAGAAATAATGTAAGGAAGGAAAAGATAAGCAGACAAGCAAGACAAGAGGAGAGCAGAAAAAGAAATGATTTTTAAAAGGGGGTGGGGTGGGGGAGAACATAACAACAAAGGAGAAAAATAGGGCAGAGACAGGCAGGACCTGGATTGGAGACAACCGTTAAGAGATGGCTTTCTAGCCCCCTCTGCTAGCCAAGGTGCTCACAGGTTGCGGTGGAAGTGGGTTCTTGCTGGCCTACCTGTTATCTGGGGACAGGAACCCGACCTGGAAGGACTTAGCAGGCTCAGATGGTGACTGAGGCCAGCGGCTTGCTCCTGGAGAAGAAGCCCAGATGGCACGGGGCAAAGTGGTTGATTATGGGAACCGCTGCCCACCCAGGGGGGTTGGCCACAGATGTACTGAGCACTGTCCTTTCTGCTGATCTGACATGTTGGAGTTCACAAACCTCTTCCCAAGACAATGGTGTTCCCAGAACTTGATGCACAAGGATGGGGCTCTGACCTGCGGGCGAGCAGGAACAGAGTGCATGCGTTTGTGTGGAGGTGCACCGAGCTGCTGGGGGGAGCTCGGAGGATGGGCCCACTTCGGGTCACCTGGAAGGCGTGAGAAACAGCCACTGGGATGGCACTTGTGTGGCACCTGCGCAAGTGGAGCTGATTATAGTTACGTGAAGTTAGGCTATATAACAATTCACCTATCTGCCTCCTCCGTTTGCTTTTGTTCTGTTTCTTCTCTTGGTTTTTGATCCACATCTTTATCCATTTCCTTGGTGCTCAGGGCGATCATCCGTACCTTTTTCTTTTGTCCTTGTGCGTCTTTGTTATAGACTCTGGTCCGCCCTCCTCCCGGAAGTCCTCTATGTTTTCACTTCTCGTGTCTGCATTGCAGGGATGCTCAAAGCATCTGTGTGCAGCCTTTACTGGAGAGGGCGGGACTTCCTGTCCAGTGCCTAACAGAACAGAACAGAAAGTTGACAGGGAGCATTTGTAAGGTAGAGAGCTCTCTTGGGTGTGTTTCTGCTTCTTGAAGGAATTCTTCTTTGATGAGACAGACAAGAAAAACAGATTTCTGAATGCCTTATTATACTTTAATGTAAATGATAAGTTTTGATCGTCATGACTTAAATGAACTTGGAAAATCAACGTCATGGCCGAGTTTCCTTTTTTCTACTGTTGCTTCATGTGCAGGCGTTGGTGTGCTAAGCCGTCCCCAGCTGTCTTCTGTCTTGTGCTCATCTGCCCATTTTTCTGTTTCAAATGCCCTATAAAGTGCGTTTCATGGGGCCAGTAATGTAGAATAATGCCTGTCGTAGTAAGGGAATAGTTTGTCATATATTTGTGAAATTTTGTTTCCTGCTTTGCGATGAAATGCTCTTAATTTCCTTGCTTTGATTTTTTTCCTGCTAGTTATTTCTGAGTCATTTAATTCTAAAAATTTTCAAATTTGTTTATATGCATATTTTTTCCTATTGAAAACAATTGTTGTTAAGCCACCTTGGAATGTTTTGGCCCCTTGGTGGTTATTCATATATGTGACTGGATGCAAATGCTTACTTTAAAAAAATTTCAGTCTTGGATTTATTGAGGCAGAGTAGTGAAAGAGAAAGGTTGGGGCTGGGCCAAAAGCTTGATATGACCTCTTAGCATGATCACAAAGTTAAGATAGGTATATATCATTTCTTAGCAGAGTGGTGTGTAGGAATTTGATAAGACAATATAAAATTCTTTGTATGTAATACATAAGGAGTAAGAAATGTGGGACAAAACCAGAACAGAAAGCATTTGTGGTAATAAAACAGTATCTAGGTAGCAAGGATGCTTAGGAACCTAATGGAAAATGAGACTATTCAGCTGCTCCGATTTTAGCCATACCACTCGATTTGTATATGATTCCAGGAACATTATTTAATTTTGCCTAGGTCCTTGTTTTTAAAATAGGATATTACCTTTTTACCCATGTTCAGGAGTCCTATGACATTGGAGACATGGAATAAAACACCATGGATATGAAGACTGTCTTACCACTGTCAAATCTTATTACCCTATTTTGGGTGATAGAGTGTAGCTTTAGAAATGATTGAAGGAGTTGGTATGCAAAACATTATTGTGTTAATTAAACATAGGATTGTGTTATATCATTAGGTTAATTTTTCCTGAACATCCTGTTATCTTTATTTAGAATTACAATTAAGTAATTCAGCTTGACATATGCTTCCATTACTCAGTTTTTGTGTAGTGCTATTTTTGGCTGAAGAAAACTTATTAGAAATATACTGGTTGAGAGAAACGGTATTCAGGATTTGAAGTCCCAGTTTTCACATAGTTCTTAGATCAGACTTGCTTGTGATTCTTTCAGTGAAGCCTGAAAATAATGACCATGTTGGGCCTTGCTATAGTGAAAAATATCTGGGCCAGGCAACCCCAAGGAGGTTGCAAGTTCCAACCCAGTGGGAGGCCGACCTATTCTGCTGAAAGATCTTTCTACTATCGAAGTTTTGTTCCCCCACCAAGTACATGTAACTAGGCTGCAGATAAAAATTGAGGTATCAGTGTTGGAGGCTGAGGAAGAAGTAAGTTATGGAGAGGGAAACTGACCTATTAATAACTCCCTGTTGAGGAAAGACATTATAGCGATTAAGTGGAATGTATTGTAGATTGGCTACCAGTGTTTAGCTGTTTTCTTGCCTTGGTGACCCACAAAGCTAGTCAACACTAAGTAAACATTATTTCTTTTAAAAATCTTGAATTAGAATATCCATAGTTAATGTATGATGAATTTCAAATTGAGACATATACTTTCTTGACTGATTAATCCTCTCTCATTTTAATATCTTTCTCTGTCAGTCAGCATGTTGTTGTTTTAACTATTGTGTGTATTAAAGCTTATATTCCAAAACCCTTGTTTGTGGAAGGCTGCAGTCTACAGCAGACACCCCACCTTCATGCTCAGCCTTGGTGTAACGTCAGGCCCCGCTTGAGTTCTCTCTGACCATTAGAGCAGCATTGTGGCCAGTGCTTAGACAACTGCAAGGTAGACCAGCAGAGCGCAGTTGGCCCTGAGAATGAGTGGCTGGAAGAAGGTTGCAGTGACTGTGGAGTCTAAGCAGGAACAGTCTGCCTTCAGGCCCGCTCACAGAACTGTAGCATTTCCTTGGGCATGTCCTTACTGATTTACCAAAATAGCCACATGCCGTCGAGTTTCCATTACCAGTCGAGGGCCTGATGACTGTGACTCAGGACCACATGGTCATGAGTCCTAACCTGGCCACCACACAACCAGGTGATTGAAACCACAGAGCCAATCATCTAAATTTTAAAATCAGGGTTGTTTCCCAGATTCTATAGTTTCTGCAGCAGTGATTTCTTGACCTGCCGCCAATCATGATGATGTTTCCCTTTGCTTATTGTTTAAAAAATAATCCTATATAATCATCTCTTTCCCCATGAATCAGAGGATTCCATTCTGCTTCTCTTATCTGGGAGGGCTATGTCTGTTTTGTCTATGTCCTATCTGTGGCTTAACAAAAAGATCTCAATAGAATATGTTTGAAATTTAGATCTTTTGTCCCCTAGGAGAGACAACGTTAACAGAAAACTGAAGAGTCTTATTGACACCGAGGCACTTGCCAAGGGAAAATTTTAGAGAATTCCCCAGAATAAATCAGAATGAGTAAATAGAGCACTTCTCTCCATGCTTAAGGAAGAAGAAAGCCAATTGTATAATAATGACCATGATTATGTTTCCATTTAAGACCAGTTTAGAATGGCAAGTAGAGCCAGAGCGATATAGAGAAAAGAAAGGCCTTTGGACTTGGAATTAGAAGACACTGGTATTAGAATTCACCAGAACACTACTCCAACTTCATTGCCAAGAGTTGATCCCAAATCATAGTCATCCTATAGGACAGGATAGAACAGCTCCTGTCAGTTGGTTTTCTAGTTTGTAACTCTTTGCAGGAATAGAAAGCCTCACCTTTCTCTTGTGGAGCAGCTGGTGGTTTCCAACTACTGACCTTGTGGTTAGTAGGCAAACTCATAACCCATGTTGCCGCCAAGATTCCTCTCAACATTTTACTAGTGTATGACAAAAATACTAGTGTGTGACATTTCGCTTCCAGTAATTCATTTCACATCTCCAAGCCTCTCAATGTCCTCACCTTTAGGAATGTTTTCTGTGAAATCATTCCCTGACAGACTCCATGTTCAATGGAGTGAAACCACTGTCCCGGGCTGCACCATTCACCTGATTGGTCTTTTGAGATAGTTAGGGTTTTCATTGGCTGATTTTTCAGAAGTCCATCTCCAGACCTTTCTTCCTCCCCTATCTGGAAGTTCTGATGAAATTTTTTCAGCATTACTGAGAGCCACATTGGCCTCCAATGACAGATCTGCGATAGCTGCATTTGAGGTATATTGACTAGGAATCGAACTCAGGTCTCTGCTACTGAAGGTAAGAACTTTACCCTTGACTTACCAATGTTTTATTAGCTTTATAATGGGATAGTATGCCTTTCTTATATTTCACTATTTAAAAAAAAACCAAATAAGATATAGTAAGAAACACACACAAAATGTGATATATATATATATATATATATATATATATATATATGAAATCATCATATGGTGGTTTTCATATGTCTCAATAAATGTCAAGGGCCATCTATAGTAATCCCAAGAAGTCAGGCCACAGTCATATTTGTGCTTCTTCCAACCCCCCAAACAGCTTTGCTGGGAGGTCACAATTTTAAAAGTTTGACTACTGAGGCTAGAGTCTGAAACCTGCTTGCAACAGATATGTGCACCTATTAATCATGGTCATATAATCACAATATGGTTAATATGATGCAGATGTCTTTGCAAAACTCAGATACATGGAGGCCGGTGAGGTTGGGCACGTGAGCATCTTATAATACCCTTTAAAGTTTTACCTTCTAGGACTTGGTTACACTGCTATGGATGACCTCAAAGAGCTTACCTAGACAATTCCTCGTTGAAAAATAGAGAGAGGTTTATATACACATGCAAGCACACATTCTCTTAGTCTGCAGAGTGATGATGTCATCACCTGTCATGTAGCCTCTGTAAGTCTACTGAACACTCATGAAAGAATGGAAAATGAAAACAAACCCATGTTTTAAAATTATGAAAATACAGGTGACTTTATGAAACCCAAAAGAGTCAGAGTCCCCCATGGACCCTGAGACCACACTTTGAGAATGACTGAACTATTCATTTTGATGGAAATGTTTAGGTGTTGAATTATCCATCAATCCAGGTGTGTACTTTTTACCAGCTCTGCCCCGGGCTCAAAGACAATTGAAATGATGAATGAGAGCTCCTTCAAGGAGATTTCATGAAGTGTTTTGGTAAAATCTTCACTCTGAATCTGTAGTTTAGATTCCTCATGAATGTTATGTTGGATTTGTTTTCTTGAAGCATAACATTCTTTTCTCCTACAAAGAAGAAACAAACCCCTCGATTTTAGTTAAAACGGAATTTGATCTTTTTAATTCATTGAATATATTTATGCAAATCCACTTGACTATGTGGATCATAACAAACCACTGATAACTTTAGGGAAAAGGGGCATTCCGGAACACTCCATTGTGTTCATTCGGAACTTATGGAGCAAGTCGAACAGGGGAATACTAGATGGCTTAAACTCAGAAAGATGTGTGTCAGGGTTGTATCTTTTTACCATTTTTATTCAATCTGTAGGCTGAGCGAGTAATCAGAGAAGGCAGCATGACGATTGGAGAAAGGCTTACTCACAACCTTGCACATGCAGATGCCACAGCTTTGCTTAATGGGAGTGAGGAGGACTGGGAGCATTTGCTGAGGAAGATCAAGGCCGGCAGCGGATTACCATTCCATAGGTGGCCAAAAGAAGTTCCCATAGTACATTTTTATGGATCAAATTTGTCTCCTTTTACCTTTTAAAATATGTTAGGTGTTGTTCATTTATAATGAAAGACAAAAGCTTTCCAGTTCTCAAATGCACTTTCTCTGCTTCTCTGTGAGGTCATCATCATCTAAAAGAATCCCCAGTGATGCAGTGGTGAAAGTGCTCAACTGCAAAGCCAAAGGTTGACAGTGTAAAGCCACCAGCTGTTCTTCAGGAGAAATAAGTGCCAGTCTGCTTCTGTCAAGGTCTGCGGCCTTGGAAACGGGATGGAATAGTTCTAATTCTAGTGGAACTATAGGCACATATCAACTCAATGGCAAGATGAAGGGAATTTTGAAAAATCATGGTGAAAACAGAATTAAAAGATAATGGATATGCCACAAACTTTTTGAAGACACCTCATGTTTGATTTGGGGTTAGGTTGCCTGAATAGGCACCATGTTGGCACACTGCTTGAAGTGCATGACTGATAATACTCAGGTTGGTGATGCCAACCCTTCAGCTAATCTGAAGGAGAAATATGTGACACTGATTCTATTAGGACTTGCAGCCCCAGAAACCCAATGGAACAGTGCTACTGTATCTGAGAGGGCGCCTAGGTATCAGAATCAACTGGACAGCAGAGGGGTGGCCTGGATTTAGGTAGCAGTCACCATTTGCTTCTCCCTCTCAACAGGTTTTCTTGCAGCTGCTCTGTGTTGTCACATCTCCCAGGAGGTTTATTTGTTTGTTTGTTTTTGTTACAGCTGTGTCCTGCCTTCCAAGCCTCTCACACGTGCAAAGTATTCATCTTCTTCCATTGCTGCAGACACTCCCCAAGCCCAAACCACCCTCTAAACCAAACTGTCCCTTTCCTAAGGAAAACTTTGATATTCTTTCCCTGAAAAGATAACTTGATTTCCTTCTGTTTATATTGTTATTCAGGATCTGTAAGGCTAAAGAATCTACTTCCCACGCAAGTATTTAGAAAGTGGTATTTAGTCCGCAAATTTAAATCTCTAAGCCTTGTTACCTAGCTTGATTCTGAATCTTACACTTCTTTCATTTAAAATAAAACATTCTGCTTACTGTTCCACAGTGTATTTTATTATATACATACCTATATGTTCGCAAACGCCCTGTTAATTACATCAAATAGGATCTTTTTTTTTAATGGAAGAAGCCTTTCCTTCAGTGAAAGGAAATTTAATTTTATAAATTTGATCTGCATAATTCCTATATTGAATATATAATATGTATATTTAGTCTAGAGCATTAATATTCATGTGTAAGGGAGGAAACAATTAAACTTAACATTGTAGTGAACATTTGTATGAATATATTGGTCAGTCATAGCCCAACCTCTCAATTTTAACATAAATATATGTAATTCTAGGTTTTTATATCTTCAAGGTCCTCATTGTAATTTTAATTCATTGTAAGAAGACTTTGACCATTTATCTCTGCTTCCATTACCAACATTTGATAACTTATCTAAATTTTTTTTAGCTACATGGCTTGTCACTTTTAAGATACCTCCAAAGTTCAAAATAAGTTCTTTATCTTAAAAGTTAAACATGCCAGAATAAAATACTAAGGAATTCCTGTAGTTATATTTCCCTGAGACGCCATGCTTCTACTGATGCTCAATAAGAGTCCTGGTGGTGTAATGGGTACTCATTGGACTGCCACATTCAAAGTCAGCAGTTCAAATCCACCGGATGCTATGAGGGTAAAAGGGGAGGCTGTGAGTTTGGATTTGGAGTGGTGTTTGAAAGTACCTTGGTGGTGCGGTGATCAAACACTTAAGTAATGGTTGGTGGTTTGGACCCCCCCCCCATATGCTTTTTGGGAGAAAGATGTGGCAGTCTGCTTCCATAAAGATGTACAACTTTGGCAACCGTGTAAGGTGATTCTGCTCCGTCCTATAGGGTTACTATGAGTCAGAGTCATGTCTAAGGCAATGGGTTTGAATTTGGATTCAAAGCTGGTCAGAGATACGAGGCAGAGGGACCAGTAATTTTTACTACCTAACAAGTGAAATAATCCCCATGAATCACAAGGCCCGACCATCTTATTATTGTTATGAAAAATAATTTATAAATGAGAATAGGGAAACAGCCAGAGCTGTGCACTTTCTGAGCACCAGTGACACTGATATGACAGCCAGTAATAATTATTTATTTGTGCCAATATTGCCAAACCAATCACTTTAGCAATCAAGCCTACTATAAGAAATATTAAAAATGTTTTGTCTCTAGAAAGTATTTAAACACAAGGAAGTTTAAAGCTGGTTCGTTATAATTCAGACACACAATCATCTTAATATATACAGAAAACCTCCCGGTAGACCAATTAAAAGGAGCTTGCAAACAATACTGGCTCTTAATTCACATCATATTATAACTCAAGCAAGTTACATTTCAACATTTTTTAGATAAGCTCGATAAGAGTATGGGGGGAAAGGATTAGGGCAATGGTGAGACTTGAAGTGTGGTTTGTATCATTTCAACTGCATTTTAACAGGCGCTACGACTGTAAGAGGGAATAAGAATGCAGAAGGGAGAAACCTGTGTAGATTATTTTTTCATTGCATGCATTACTCCAGTTTAAAAATTCCAGTTGCTTGTCATGTTAACTAAAAATACATTCATGAGTGTACATATCTGAAGCTAGAGTTAAACTGAGACTTTTGCAAAGCACAGACACAAGGAAGTGATTTTCCTTCTCTGTGTATAAAAATAGAACTTTCAGAAATGTCATGGCGGACACATATAGCTGCTGGACACCAGAAAGCTCTTTCTGACTCACAACCTGTGACTGACAAGAACCCTGTCAGTGTCATCGAGAGACGGTATATTCTAAAGCACAAACAGTAGAGGGTGCTTTGCTATTTGGCCCTGTTTTGTAAAAGCAAAAGAGATTGAAATTTGGATCATAATATAAATAAATGGTTCTCATCATTATCTTTTTGACACAGAAGAAGAATTGATTGTGTAATGTGTGTTTGGAGCTGGTTACCTAATTTAATCAGTATTTTATGAGCATGTGAACTACTAAAGCAATGTTATATGGTCAGAGATAGACCGACTACAGAAATCTCTAATAGATGCAGGGTAGCTTGTCTGAGATGAGAGTACAACCAGCACTGACATTGGCACAAAGGAATGCGATGTGTTGCTGTTGGGTGGGGTCAAGTTGACCGTGACTCGTGACCACCCCGGGTGACAAAAGAGAAGTGTCCCAGAGGGTATTCTTGGCTGGATTTTTTTTTGAAATGGCAAATGATTTCTTACCTATTTATTTAACACGCACACAGGATTAAAAGAATCCAAATGATTTTGGAGATATTGATGGTTACACATGATTACTAATTACTGCCACTGAACTGTCCACTTAAAAATGACCACAATGGCAAAGTTTGCATTCAACTGAAAACAGAATTTTTAAAACACTCAGCAAAGCAGAAGAGTTACTGCAACATCACCAGGATTTTCTCTTGCAGAACTTCTGAGTGGGTTAGCGTCAGGAACCTATTGGCAGCAGGGTGCTTAACTATTGATGCCACAAGGACTTCTGAATGCAATACAATGAACCTTTCAAAAGCACAACTACGCCTGTATTTAAAAGACAATGTTTGGATACCATTTGTTCGTCTTTGACCTAGTAGGGAACCCCGGCACAGTGAGTTATAGATTGGGTTGCTAGCCACCATGTCAGCACTTTGAAACCCCCAGCTGCTCCGTGGAAGAAGGAGGAGGTTCCTCCCCCCCTGAAAGAGTTACAGTTTCATAAACCTAGGGCTCATTGGGCTTTGTCCTGTCAGGGCTCTCTGAGTCAGGACTGACTCAATGGCAGTGAGGCTGCATGAGGTTGATCTCATCCATAATTAGGGTATCTCTTCTTGAAAAGTGAGCATGCATTAAATTTCTCCCAGTCCTCCATGAGAGTTCACAGAAGATGCATATGTTAGCATCTATTGTGTATGGGAAGAGAATTTTGACCACATAAAAGACATTAACTTACAAGAACAGAATCTGGCTGAGTGAATATTTACATCAACATCTATGAAATAAATATAATCAAACAAATATACTCTTAGTAAGTATTCACTCCATTCTCCAGACTATAAGAAAAACTAGATAAGGTATATCTTCGTGAACATCTTGGAGAATTAAAGTGAATGCATTTTTAAGATATTTAAGCCCATGCACAATTACTCTAAAGCCAAGATGAGGCAATAAAGGGACAGGAAAACCAAAGAACAGGCAGTCCACAGATTACAAACAAGTTCGTTCCTAAACCTGTCTTTAATTATGCGAATTAAACAGGTGGAGGCAAGCTTGTATTTAATGTCAGTAGTTAGTTAACTGTCTGGGTAGTGTGTCTTTCTATGCATAAAATACTAAAGAAACACTTCTAGGTAATCCTAGAGAAATCATGCTTTTGGGTGTGCCGGAAAGTGTCATCTGTATTTTATTATGAACCACTGCATGTACTTGGCGTGCTTCAAAAGCAACTGGTTGAAGGTAAAGTGGACATTTGTAACTTGAGGACCGTCTTTATTGGAAACTGAACAAGCAGAACACAATTAAAATGAATATTGATTCATTATGTAAAATGTCACTAAGGTCACTGAACAATTTGTATGGAAATCATCAAATGGGAACTCAATTTACTATATACACTTTCACTGAAAACACAGAATTATAAAACATTATTTTAAAGTGTTTATGTTTAGTCCCACTAATGTAAATGATTGTAAATCTACTACTGTGCTTCCTTAAAGAGATTTTGCTTATAATTGGTCATTGATTTAGGATCCAAATTTCATACATTTATGCTTTTCAAAAGCAATTCATACTCATGTGGATGTGCTCATTTCTCTCAAGTCTGGTGGACTACAACCTCAACCAGGAAGAAAGTCTGTCCATTAATGTGCTGAGAAGAACCAGAGCTTTCGAATTAGCTTTGAATTGTGCCTCTGACTGTTGTGTGTAAACTTGGACACATGCCTTACATTTCTTGAGTCTAAATTGTCTCATTCTTATTATCGACAATACTTAACAATTAATAAATTATAAGGATTAACAGATAAAACAATGACCTGAAGAGACTAATAGAGTTCTAGTCATGGACTAGACACTTACTATAACTAATTGAGCTGTGATCCTCATGGCCAGCAGTTCAAAACCACCAGCATCTCCAAGGGAGAAAGACCGGGCTTTCCATTCCCTTAAGCAGTTACTGTCTCAGAAACCCACTGTGAGTCAGCATTTACTAGATGGCAGTGAGTTTTTGTTGTTGTTTTGATAACTAATTACTCTTTTCTCTGTTTCAAAATTAATCTTTTGCCCTTCCTCCCCTAAATTGTAGTGCCTCAATTTTTCCCTGGCCAGCATTTCTAAGGTTTATATGCTTTCCAATGTTAGTCCAAGACCACTTTGAAAATATACCACCAGGTAACTTTCCTGAATGTATCTGACAACTACAGAATAACTATTTTGTTATTCTGTCTCTTGTTTTAATCTCTTTCACACACTAGATTCCCATTATAGGTGCTATCAGATTAGTGCTTTGTGGTACAGTTAACGAATCACAGAATCATAGAACTATTCAATTAGGAATTGCAAACCCAAATACCTAAAGGGACTGGATAGAAAAAATAAAAAAGGATAAATTGGGCTTGGTAAGAATGTGCTTATACATTGTTAAAATAAAACCAAAACAAACTGGGAAGAGCTTGCATGGGTAGAGAGCAGGAGCAGGCAGCTGAGCGTAAGTTGCCATGTGGAAATCTGGTCTAGTGGTAGGTAAGCCTTGGTGGGGCGGGGGGGGGGAGGGATGGGTCAGGGTAAAAAAAAGGAAATTCAGGTTTTTATATGATATACTTCAATTACATTTCATTTATTTTAAAACTGTGGTCAAGACCAGGTTTCAAACAACAAAGGTGGCGGGGTGAGTGGGTGGGGGGATGACATCACCATGAATGAGGGGGAGTGCGTGATGGGGACCCAATGCCCATCTGTAGACAACTGGACATCCCTTGCAGAGGGGTAGTGGGAGGAGATGAGTCACTCAGGGGTCAGTGGAGCAACAATGAAACTCAAAACCTTCCTCTAGTTCTTGAACACTTCCTCCCCTCCCAATTATCATGACCCCAATTCTGCCTTGCGGACCTGGTTGGACCAGAGGATGTACAGCGGTGCAGTTGGGATCTAGAAACACAGGGAATCTAGGACGGATGAACCCCTCAACACCAGCAGTGGGAGTGGTGACACCGGGAGGGAAGTGGGTGTAGAAAGGGAGAACCAATCTTGGAGATCTATGTGTAACCTCCTCTCTGGGAGATGGGCAATGGGAAGGTGGGTGAGGGGAGACACCAGGCAGTGTAAGATAAGATAAAATAATTATTTATAAACTATTAAGGGAGCAGGGGGAAGGGGGGAACAGGGAAGGAGGGGGAAGGGAAAAAAAGGAAACGGAGCTGATTCCAGGAACCCAAGTGGAAGGCGAATTTTGAGAATGACGAGGGCAACGAATGTATAAGGGTGCTTTGCTCAATGGTGTATGTATGGATTGTGATAAGAGTTGTATGAGCCCCAATAAAAAGATTTATTTATTTATTTTTTTAATTATATGAAATAAACAAAAAACTGTGTCCAAGCACAATATATGTATTGGACAGACCCTATGGTAGTTACATAATTTCCTGTCCACATGATAAAAGTCTCTTCTGATGGCAGAAGAGACTGGCCTCTCTCTCTTTCTCTCTCTCTCTCTCTTTGTGCTACACCTTCCTGTTGACAAGCCACATGGAGGCTCTCTGAGGGCAGCCAGAGCACTGGGCATGCTTCCACTGCCATTGGATCCATAGGACTTTCCACCCACCGGCCTGTGATCTTCCTGCATTTGGCATCATTGCATGTGCTACGTGAGTCTGAAGTCATGGGCTACTATCAAATTTGGGGGCTAATATCAAACTTAATGACTTGCTCTAGACTGGGCTGGGATGTTTGATTGATGCATATTTACTTCTTGATACAAAGTTCTCTCTTACAAGAATATGTCTGTCAATGAATTTGTTTCTTTAACCACTACAGACTAACAGAGTCAGACAACGTATTTCCATTTTGGAGCCTCTGTTAAATCCTATGATGTAAATGACCTCATGTTCAGATGATGACAATGAAGCCCAGCGAGTCAAGAGACTTTCTCAAGGTTAAAGATAAGCACGGAGTAGAACCCAGGTCTCCAGATTCAGTTTGAGAATGCCGTCTTGGGCCAATTTTGCTTGTTGATTCTTCTCAACATACATGCCTATATTGAAAGTGTATGATTTCCTTTAGACCCCAGGGAGAGTATGCAAATAATTACACTAAAAATAATTCAATTTTCTAAGCACTTAACTCACTCAGGTAAAGTGTGTTTAATGAGAATTTGTAAAATAACTTACTATATTGTTATTGTTAAGTTCCATCAAGTCAGTTCCGACTTACAGTGACCCTATGTCCAACAGAGCAAAACACTGCCTGGTCCCGAGTCATCCTTACGGTTGTTCTTCATGTTTTAACAGCTTAGTGTGGCCGCTGTGTTAATCTGTCTTGTGGAAGGACTTCTTTCTGTTGCCGCTCTATGTACCATGCACGATGTCCTTCTCAAGGGGCTGGTCTCTCCTGACAACATGTCCAAAGGACATGAGATGACATCTTGCCATCTCGGCTTCTCAGAAGCATCCTAGTAGTACCTTTTCGAAGCTAGATTTATTGTTCTTTTGGAAGTCTTGGGTGTTTTCAATATTATTTTCCAGCATCAAAATTCAAATACATTTTTTGTCTTGATTTTTTCCTTTGGCCTTCTTTATTCAGGGTCCAAGTTTCACATGCAGATGAGGTGATTAAAAATACCACGGCTTGCGTCAGGCATACCTTCGTCCTCAAAATAATTGACTTCTTTCCTTATATAGCTCAATATATACCTTAATGCATAGCTTCTTAAAGTACACAATTTGTTCTTTTTGCCAACCTGTAGTACTTCTCTAAAATTATTTAGAGTTTATTATTATGTTTTTAATGACTACAGTTTACCTCAGTAATACTTTACAATACTAAAATGAACAGCTTAACATGCTTAAAAGATTTCAAACTAGCTTCTATATATATTTCAAACAGCTTCTGCTCATTTAGTCAAGTGTGGCCTTTTTAGAAAAAAAGATTAATAAGTGCACCCTCATATTTATTTGGGTACATCTGTATGCTATTTCTGTGTTATATAAAACAAAAAAGAAAACCTCTGTTGATTTTCTCATGAGGATCTCCATATTCAATGATTCCCTGGATTCAAATCTAAAGGCTGATTAGCAGTTTGTGAACAAAGTTGAGGTGTTTAAAAAAAATTGTACCTTAGAGGACATCATAAATGAAGTTAAAATTCTAGTGGGCAAACTTCCCCATATTATTATACATAACTCAGCATCAGTCGTTAAAGCTGAATCCTCTCGAGTCTTCTCATTTGAATATTTGAATTTTAATCTGGCACACCTATATTTTCAACACTAAATTCCATCCACTCTGTGTACGTACTAATTGAACAGAACTGTCCATTCCAATTGTGGTTAATGGGGATTAGGATGCTTACAAATGAAGTCCATTGATTAGTTCCTATGGTATCATTTTAGGGCTGTGAAAATTTCCTCCCCCTTCCCCTGGGGCACCTACTCTTCTCTCTAACCCCAACTTGCTTCAAGAGTTTTAAATTTGCTGCTAACTAAGGTGGATGCATTTCCTGACCTTACTGGTGGGAATAGAACAGAAGTCTCTCAAGTGCTGTAGGAACTAATTAATATGCATATTATCCCAAGAAAGAATCATTATTTTATGGATATCTCTGTCAGAGGGTATGGCTGCCATAATAGTTAATTGCTGCAGATATACCTATCTTTAATAGAGGAAGATATCATTCTTTATTTAGATATGGTGGTTTAGTTTTGTAACTTAAAGCACTTTCTACACATGTCTGGATGTTTATGAATAAATGAAGATTTTTCTACCCCTCTTAAACTATTTTTCAGTAAATTCTTGATAAATAGTACATCAAAATTGCAATAGTTTTTTAAAATGATAGAACTTCCTCAAGTATATTTTTAGGAATCAAAGCATTAAGTGGAATTGAAGCAATGAGTAAATCATTATAGTCATTTAGTTTCATTTAGTACAATAAGCACTAGTTACACGCAGAGCAAGGTATCTGTGCTAAGCAGGCTATGCTATCAATTTGAATTGGCCCCCTCTCCTAGGGCCTCTGTGAGTTCGAATTGGCTTGATGGTGATGAGTGAGTGACTAAGACTTATTATGTAGGCTGAGGACTTAGTTGCTGGTGACACAGGCCAAGCCAGGCACTCATAGGAATGACAGGGTAGACCCACTCTCAGAAGGGGGTATAGACAGTTAGAGGTTAGTTGTCAAGTGAAAGCAGCTAGTGTCACAGTGCAATGGGGATGGCCATAATATCATATGCCCAGTTCAAGGGCAGGATGGAAGCTAAGTCATGTTTTGAACCTGCAGGTTTGTGAACCAGAGAAACATGAAGATGTAAACCTGATCTGGAAAGCAGCATCCAGAGATCAAGAGAGATGCTGCATCAGGTGAATTTGCCACCGACGCCCTCTCTAGAGTATTGAAAAGGAAAGATGTTACTTAGCAGACTAGGCGGTGCCTGGACCAAGCCATGGTGTTTACAATCCATTCTATGTACGTGAAAGATGGATATTGAGTAAAGAAAACAGAAGAACAATGGACATGTTTGGATCATGTTCCTGGTGAAGAATAGTGAAAATACCATGGGTGGTCAAAAGAAAACCAAAATTCTGTTTTGGAGAAAGTACATCCAGAATGTTCCTTTGAGGCAAGGATGGCAAGACGTGTCTTATGTACTTGGACAGGAGATCTCAGTGCCTGGAAAGGGACATCATGCTTGGTAATGTAGAGTGGGAAACAGGAAGACCCTGGATAAGATGGACCAACACTGTGGCTGCAACAATGGGCTCAAGTGTAGGAACAATTGTGGGGATGGCACAGGACCGGACAGTGCTTAGTTCTGTTGTGCATAGGTTGCTATGAGCCGGAGCTGACTCCATGGCACCTAACAGCCACAGCAACATGTTAAATATATGAAGAAAAGTATGATGCCAATGATATTGAAAATCTCAGTAAAGAAATAGAAACTCTTATAAAGAATCAAATGGAAGATTTAAATTTAAAAGCGGAAAAAGAAAATCACTAGGCTAAATCAATAGCAGTTATAAAATAAGCAAACATAAACACAGTCACATAGCAAACTAAAACCCGAAGACGGATACTAGAAATAATAAATCAAATCTGAAGAAAAGATAGAAAAAGGAATGAAGAAAAAGGAATAGAGCATCATATGTTTGTGGGACAGCATCAAGTGTACCAACATATGAGGGGTATCCCCCCAATTTTTTAAAGCTATGTAATTTTAATTTTATTTTTTACAAAACATCCTTATCGCCTTCTATAGTACTCTCCATTGCATTTAACATATTTGTCAAATCTTTGATTCCGTTCTTGGAAACAGTTTTCAAACTCATCTGTTTGGATGGCTGACAGTGCCTCCCGCATTTTTTTCTTCACCTCTTCTGTGTTATCGAATGGCTGTGCTTTCATGTCCTTCTTCATTCATTCAAATAAAAAGAAGGTGCACAGAGCTAGGTAAGGTGAGTAAGGTGCATGGGACAAGAGAGGCAATGCTGTTTTTTTGCCCAAACCTGGTGCACTGAAATAGCTGCATGAGCAAGTGCATTGTTGTGGTGGCAAAACCAGTCTCCCGTCTGTCACAAACCAGGCCTCTTTTTGGTCACACAGTGTTACAGAATCATTTCAGAACCTCTAAATTGAAAGCTAAAAGTTTGACCTGGTGTAACTAACTCCACATTCACTCTCTCCCTCCCACCAAAAAAAAACAAAAAACAAACCAAACACTCCAAAACCCCTGAGGCTTGCCTTGATCTTTGATTTCACTTGAGCAGCTTTTGGTGGGTGAAGTGATGACAGTATCTTCCACTGCCTTGATTGATGTTTGGTTTCTGGGTACTAAGATTAGCACCATGCGTCATCACCAGTAATGAACTTGGGAAAAAAATTCTGAGTCGCTCAGAGCTCTTCTTTCAAAGGACAGCATGTTTCCGCTCGGCACTCTTCTTACTGGTCAGTCAGAACCCGAGGCACAACTTTCACAGCTACTGTTCTCATTCCCAAATCTTCCGTTAAAGTTCACGGAGCACAACTCTCAGATAGTCCAGGTAACTTCCCCATCTCTTCAGTGGTCCACTGCTAGTCTCTGAGCACAAATGCGTGGATTTTGTTGACATTTTCATGCATTCAGGAAGTTGACAGATGTCTAGAATAAGGTTTTTCATCAATAGACATTTCACCTTTTTGAAACCAGAAAAATACTCTGTACATGAGCTTTCCCCATAATGCTGTCCTTGGAAGTTGTGTTCCACATCACAACAGTTTCTGCAGCATTTATCCAAGCAGGAAACAAAACATCACAGCCACACACTGCCCTCTTCAATCAGCCATTACAAAAAATGATATTGAAGCAAAACTGCTTTTATGAAAAAATTCACTGTGACCAGAGAGAACCTTCTCAGGTGACACCACTGAGTGCACTAACTCAGAGAGAGCTGCTTGTTGCTTGCCTAGTGGGAAAAAGGGTGGACTGTGAAAGCTCTGCTCAGTAGAGCTTTTCTGTTTTGGGAGGCGTGGGGGATCCCCTTGTATGTGGGGTGTCCCCTTGTATGTGGGGTGTCCCCTTGTATGTGGGGTATTCCCTTGTATATGGGGTATCCCCTTGTATGTGGGGTATCCCCTTGTATGTGTTATGAGAGAGGTAGCAAGAGAAGGGAAAAGGGAGTAGGTAGAAATAATATCTGAAGAATTATGGCCGAAATTTTGGTAAATTTGATATGAAACTCTTCTACAGAGATCCAAGAAGCTTAGTAAATTCCAAACAAGATAAAAGCAAAGATATTCATATCGAAACACATTATAATCAACTATTGAAAGTCAGAGTCAAAGCAAAAATATTGAAAGCTTCAAAAAAGAGAAAAACAAGCAAATCTACCTCATTCTTACCAGAGAATAACAGTAGGAATATTAACTGACATCTTGTCAGAAAAAGTAGAGGCCAAAGTCATTGTATTGATATATTCAAAATGTTGGAGGAAAAGTGAATTTGTTGTCAGCACACCTACCTCACGAGAAATACTAAAGGATATTCCTCAAGCTATAAGGAAATGGCACAAGGCAGTACCTGAAATCCACAAGAAAAAGTGAAGAGTGTTAGAAAACATATGGGTAAGTATAAAAGGGTAAATAAATGTTTTCTATTTTAATTTCTCAAAAAGATAGGATACTAATCAATTCTATAGTTTGGCTTATAATGTATAGAGGTATAATATATGTAATAATGTTAGCTCCAAAGATTTGAAAACAAATGGGTATATGGAACGAAGTTATATTTTATTGAAACTCAGTCAATGTTAATCAAATATAGATTTTGACAAGTTAAGATGTCAATTGTACTCTATAAAGCAAACACCAAGAAAATAATTTTTCTTAAAGTTAAAATATTATAAAACAGATGAAAATTAGATTATTAAAATGTATTTGCTTAACATGCAAGAAGGCAGTTACCAAGGCAGAGATTACTAAGGATACATGCATATATAAAAATATTTCAAATAGAAAGTGGAAAACATACTTGTACTTATGTCAGTAATTATACTAATGGAATGCGCTAAATATTTCAGTGGAAGAAATAGATTGTAAGTCTGTATAATAATGCAAGAAGTAACTATGTAATCTATATTACAGACTCACTTTACATTTAAAGACATCAATAAGTTAAAAAGTAAAAAGTATAGAAAAAGATATAACATCCAAATCACGATCATAAGAATGCTGGGGTGGCTATGTTAGGGTCAGACAAAACAGACTTTAAGAAAAGAAGTATCACTCATATGAGAGACAAAGAGAGGCATGTCATAATGTTGGAATGATCAATACATCACGCAAACATAGGTCCCAGATACATCCCCCTGAAATAACTAAATTGAAGGAGAAATCAGACATTTAAAAATGTGAGTACTACAACTGGGTGTTAACTTCTCCCACTACTCTGTGTAAATGATCGAGTAATGAGCACTCAGCATTTCCACAAACCAAACGTTGTCTCTAACAAGAGCAGTGAATGGTGGTTTCTTTTATAAGGATTAGCACTAAGCTACTTCCTCTAAGGTAGAGGTTAAATGTGTCCCAAATGTCCAACTTTTCCAAGCTGCTGGGCCACTCCATCATCTCTGACATCAACTACTATCTCCTCCCCCCTAGGCTCACCCAAGTACTTTCCCTCCAGGCCTTTGGCTTTTCTAATGTGCTGCACTCTCACAGAACTCACAAGCCATACTTCCAGTAAACGGTACAACCCGGGCTCAGGAATGACTCAAGAGTAACGGGAACAACTCAGGACGCAGTTCTTGTTCGGGACAGCAGAAGCAAGATTCATGGAACTAAATTATATATATATATATGATGAGGAACAAAATATTTGAAGACATTTCACCAAAAAATCTGTAAAGTACATGAAAGTATCTTCAGTATCATTAGTCATTAGGGAAATGCAAATTATAACCAAAGTGGGACACCACCTCAATGGGTATAACAAAAATTACTGATAATAGCAAGTATTAGCAAAATTAGAACCCTTGTATATTGCTGATGGGAACTTAGAATGAAAAGCAACTTGGCTATTTCATAAAAATAAAACAATGCAGTAATATCATCCCTTGGTATACACGAAATATAAATGAAACATATGCCCATAAAATATTTACATGTGATTCTTTATAGCAACATTATTCATAATACCCCCAAACTAGAAACAATCTCCAAATGTCTATCAACTAGAAAACAAATGAACACAACTTGGTTTATTTACAAACAAAATATGGTGTATCTCTATAATAAAATATTTTTTCAGCAACCAAGGGCAAGCTACTAATACATGCTACAACAGACGAGTGAAGGAAGCTAAGTAAAAGAAGCTAGATACAACACACAAAAAAACATGTAATGTGTTAGTTCTTTTATAAAAAATTTCAGAAATTCAAATTTGTAGAGACAAAAAGCAAATTAGCAGTTGCTTGGGCCTAAGTGTGGTAGTAGGGATTGATTGATTGTAAATGATCTTGAGAGAATTCTGAGGTGACAAAAATTTTCTAAAACTTAAAAAAAATGCTGTCTTATATTCCTCTAGTTCTTTAATGCTTCCTCCCCTCCTCCCCATACTATCATGACCCCAGTTCTATTTACAAATCTGGCTAGCCAGAGCATTACATGGCTACAGATAAGAGTTCTGGACACACAAAATCCAGGTCAGATAACACCCCCCCCCAGGACCAATAGTGAGAGTAATGATACCATGAGGGGAGGGGGAAGGTGGAGGGAGAAGGGGGAGAAAGGGAGAACCAATTTTCATGATCGACATGTACCCCCTCCCCACCACATACACATACCTCAGGGATGAACAACAGAAATGTGGGTGAAGGGAGACATTGGATGGTGTGAAACATTAAAATCAAAACAATTTATAAATTATCAAGGGTTTACAAAGATGGGAGGGTAGGAAAGGGAGGGGAAAAAAGAGGAGCTAAGACCAAGGGCTCAAGTAGAAAGAAAATGTTTTGGAAATGATGATGGCAACATAAGTACAAATGTGCTTTATACAACCGATGTATAAATTGTTATAAGAGCTGTTAGAGCCCCCAATAAAATGACTTATTAAAAAAAAACACACACAAAAAACTGTGTTAAGAATAGAGATCAGACCTGCGTTCTGTGGCAACAATCACTACATCTCTTACTAATGTCTGGCATGGCCAAATAACTATAATGTGAACGCACGTGTTAAGAGGATTTCCCAAACCTGTCATTGGCTTTTATCAGGTTTAACAAGTGTGCGTTCCTGGAACACATGAAGGTGTGCTTACTTTGAGTCTGCTGCTAGGAACCACTGAGTCCGGTTTTTGTTTTGTTTTGTTTTCATTGAGGCCATTGTGACTCGACAACATTATGTACAACAGAAGGGACACCCCGCCGTCCTCCACAGAGCCACTGGGTCTGATGAGTGAGCCCATTGTTGCGGCCTCTATACCAGTCCATTTCATTGAGGGTCTTCCTCTGCCCTCCCCACCCCCAACCCTCCACTGTACCGAGCATCATTAGCCAATCAAAGCCTCTAATTAAAAACGATTGTACAAATCAAAGGATGATGCCCTGCATATGGGAAGTGATGGTTCTGATTCACTCTGGGGAAATCAACCCTCACTAGAGGTTTGTTTTGCAATTTTGCCATGCTCCTTGACAAGGAATTTTATCAGGAAACATGAAACC
This sequence comes from Tenrec ecaudatus, assembly GCF_050624435.1. Classification (NCBI taxonomy): domain Eukaryota; kingdom Metazoa; phylum Chordata; class Mammalia; order Afrosoricida; family Tenrecidae; genus Tenrec; species Tenrec ecaudatus. Next base: position 75,693,922 of record NC_134542.1, read on the forward strand.
ATATTTATAGGAAACATTGTATGACCTTCAGTGAAAAAATGGAAAGATTATAAATAGGAGAAAATTTGATTTATCTAGAGCCACAGTGGCTCATACAAAAGTAAAGGCGGTTGATTTTAAGGATCAGGGTATTCTGAAAGACAAGGTTGCCATAGTCTCTGGCCTAGTCTACTGGTGGTGGGTTGAGTCGTTTCTGGGTATAATCACACAGCAATATTAGGACGGGATGCTGGAGAGCTAGTCCTGGTTTTGCCCCTGCACACCGTAAGGAGAGCAGGCCATTGAAAGGTTTGATTGTGTCATTTTTCTTCAGAAACCTCCCAGTGACATTACATTCCGAGAAAAACACAAACCCTTTTATAGTGTACAAGGCACTGGGCATTCCGAGTTGTTTCTCTCTGATCTTACGTCCCACTGCTGCTTCTCCCTCTTCTTCCTCCTGTTCCTCTCCCATGGAATAGTCACTCTGGTTTCTCGGCTGTTTGCTTTGCAAACAGGTTAGACCTTTTCATGGCGGAGCTTTTGTTTGGCATGAGCTGTGTTTAAACATTTAAAAAACTTTTGATAACATTCCCGAATGCAGAGCTGGTACTTGAAATTTCTGGCTTACAGCGTCTTGTGAAATATTAGAAATGTTGCTGACAGTGGAGTGAGATTTCTGCATACTAGTCCCAGCCACACTGGAGCAGCCGCTTCCTCCTTGAAATGCATTCTGAGTGTCCCAGTTCATCACGGTTCCCAACCACGCTGAGTGACAAGAATTTGGGTTTGAGATCCTTGGCTATACAAATACTTACACAGTGTTAATTGTGTTGCCCATATTTGGAGAACTTGTTAAAGTTCAACATTTTGTGTCCAGTCCCAGTTATTCTGATTCATCAAATTTCAATAGGTGCCTGCAAAAAATGAATGTTGATGCTGTGGTCTAGGGATGCATTTTGAAGTGCTGTTAACATTCTTATTTATAGTAATTTTTGTCTTCGTAGAAGTATCCAGATTAAAATTAATTATTAGGAATTAGTATATATATATATATATATATATATATATATATATATATATATATATATATATATATATATATATATATACTATATATTTTTTAAGTTAAACCTTGATCATTAAGGATCTTTCTGACATACAATTAGTAATAATTAAGGCATTTACTCCCTATAGATCTTTAGGCCGAGATGGTAAATTCTTCCCCTCTTCCTCAGGGTGCTTCAGCTACCTCTGAATTTAACCTTACTTACATACAATTCTGTGTTATGGATTGGTCTTCCAGAGTGAACTAAATAGTCATTAGCATTTCAATAGCAATTTTCATCCCAGTTATTTTGGAAATGCCATCTGGCACCAAATATTAATAATGTCTTAGTAACAGAAAAGCCAAGACTCGTGTCTGCAAGGTGATGCTGAGCATCAAATAGTACTTATGGAGCACAGGAGACATATATTGTAGTCAAAGCTCGCCTGAACCTTTTAGACTCTGTAAATAAGGACCAGAGTTGGTGACTCAACTGATCAGCAGAGAGAATTGGATAACTTGACCAAGACCACACAGCTGCCGGACACCAAGTTACTTCTCTGACAATCCTAACCCTGCTTTCCACTGAGAACTGTAAATCGTGTCTTTAAAAAGATCATGTCTTAAAGTGGATTAGCGGTAGAGCTACCTCTAGTTCAGTGCAATGGAATGGTTTCTTGTATTACAGGTTTCTTGCCACTCGCCTGGGGCTTGACCCTCAGCAGGGAAGCTGCCACGGTTACCGCACTGCCTCTGGGGTCTGCAGAGGCGGCTGTAAGGAATCTAGCAGAGATGCTGGGAGGCAAGTGTCTTCAGGAGCTAGGTATAGAAATGGCAACAGCTGTTTCCCAGAGTGAATTAAAAAGACCTAAGCAATACCCTATATCTACAGTGCAATCTCTCAAATTTTACCCCACGAGTTAAGAGTCAGGGAATTAACAGCATTCAGGAACACTAACTGCTGCCCAAGGCAGCAGTCCATGGAGCTCATTAGAAATCTGTCGTGGAACCCAATAGGTTTTTAAAAATTAAGACTCTTTCTTCTGGGAGGAATTCTCTCCCCATCAAATAGTGACAAGGTATCCAACTCTTTAGGAATTACTCATCAAATCAACTGTCCAGGGCTAATTTTTCTTAGGAATTATTGTTAGTATTGAGTAGTTGGTTACTGACTTTAACTTCACTTGTTAGAGGTTAGTGGTGCTATGGAATTCGCATCTTCTAGGGACTCAAAGCACACCTTCTTTACTTGAAGTAAAGGCAGGTAGCTGTCAGAAAGCCTTGAATTCCTTCTCCAACGTTTTCTCTGAATTGGACTTCGTTGTCAATTTTTCTGCGATCAAAAGTTAACAATTATCTATTGAATGCGTACGATGTTTATGTGCCAAACACTATTCTAGGCACAGGAGATGCAGCAGCAGAGAACGTGGCAAGCCCGTCAATGGAAGAGAGGGAGAAGGCAGACAATAACCTATCATTGTCTATGTCATAGACATGTATAATGTGCAATGAATATTGTTTACAATACTTATTATTATAAATGCATAATTAAACCAAATGCATTCAAATAAATGAATGATTAGCCACCTAAATTCAGAATTCCAAAACAATAGCCATAAGTACTTTAAAATCAATAAAATAGGGTGGGCTTTACTTTTGGTAGTTAGGGAAGGTCTCTGTCAGGAGGTTCTAGACTTAAATCACATTGAAGGCCCTGGGAGGATTATGTTTTTAGTTGTGTTTTTTTTTTCACAGAAGAAAGGCTTGTAGTTCGTTCAAGGATCGTTTGCTGGCCCTTAGGAGCGTTTTCCAGTCCAGTCTGTTGGGGCACCACGCCCTGGCCCCAAAGTCCACTTTCAGCATTCCCTGGGGACTTTCCCACTCCATTCCCTTGCTGTTCCACTGCACTCCCCCAGTGCTTTGCCTCGGTGTGGTGGGATCAGGTCAGATGCAATTCCCACACTGTGTCTCCAGTGCCATCCCCTGTATCGCCCTTAGTCACTGAGGGGCATCATGTCTCATAGTAGGGCCAGCCATGTTGTTCTCTCTGTGGACTGCCTGCTCTACTCAAGAACATCATCCTCATGGCCTGGTGGGCCAGGCTGTGTTCCACTGTCTTCTCCTGCCCCTTCATCTGCTCCCGTGTGCTCTGATCAGATATGTCCATCTTCCAGAGCTGCAGAATAAATGTTATCCTTTGAAACAAATACTTTTCGGGGGAGGGGCAGAAATCCACTTAATTTTTCTGTTTTTAGTTTTTAAGAAAAAGAATGAAGAAAAGTGGGCAGGGCCTGAATCCTTTGTTGTGAGGTGCCCTCCTGTCGGTTCCACAGGGAAAGGATGACAAACGTCTGGCCCTTCATCATTGTCACAATCCCTACTACGTTTCAGCTCATTCTTGCAGCCAATGAGTCAGTTCATCTCATTGAAGGGCTTTCTCTTTTTCCATGACCTTTGGGTTTACCAAGCACACTGTTTCTTACATATTCATTGTCCAGTCTTCCCATGCAAAGGAGGCAATGGAAAATACCATGAGGAAGGTGTAAGAGCACCGGTACACTTCAATCCTTTAAGCAGGTCTTTGCAGCAGATATGCCCAATGCAATATACCATTTAATTTTTTGACCACTCTTTTCATGGGTGTTACAGCTCCAACTGAAATGCAATTCTTGACAATTTCAGTCTCTTCTCTGCCGTGATGTTGCAAATTAATTTAGTGTGATGATTTTTGTTTTCTTTGTGTTGTGGTGTAATCAGTACAGAAGGCTCTAGTTTTGATCTTCATCCATAACTGCATCCAGTTCCCTTGACTGTCCGTAAGCAAGATTGTGTCCTCTGACTATTGCAAGTTGCTCATGGGTCTTTTTTAACCATGACATCACATTCTTCTTTAGATAATCCAGCTTCTCATATTATTTGTTCAGCAGACAGCTTGAGAAAGTACGTGGAAAGAACACAACCTAACGCACCTTTCTGACTTTCATCGATAGAACAGCCCATCGTTCTATTCAAATGATCGCCTCTTGATCTATAGACAGGCTCCTTAGAAGCCACAATGTAAGGTTCATCAATTCCTATGTGTCATGTAATATGTTATGATCTACACATCTGAATAAAAAATACACATAAACATATTCTTCGCATTCTTTGCCTTCTGGCAGGATCCACCATATGTCAGCAATGATATTCCTTGTACCACATCTAAAGATAATTTTAGGACGTACAAACAAGTTATGGGCTTCCATTTTACTGAACGCGTACTTCAAAGACATCCGAGAATTTTAAGCAGGAAAGTCATATAAGTTGATTCATGATTTAGAAGGTGCTGTCCAGGTATGAGCTCCATGGGACACAGGTGTGACTGAGGAGACCCTTTGGGAGCGGTTCTATAGCTCAGGTAAGTGATGATGTTAGCTTGGAACTGGGTTTTCAGAGCAGATTTGGCAGGACATGACAGATGCACTAGAACACAGTGATGGATTTGACATGGTACACTAGGAGAAAAAATCAAGAATGACTTTTACAGCTTTCATTTGAAAAACTGAAGGCCAGGTGGGAAAGGGGGAGACATGGAAGGAATGATTAAGCCAAGGAAATAATGAAAATGGTTAGAAATAGATTTGGATGGGGCTGTGTATGGAACAAAGATTTCCGTTTTGGTCATATTATGCTTTGATGCCTAAGGAATGTTCAAGTGGAGAGATTGTGGGTAACGTTGATATAGGAGCCTGGAAACCAAGGGAAAGGTCTCTAGTTGAAATCTACATTAGACAGCTATTAGCATATAGATCATTTTGAAGGAACATAACTGCAACTTCACCATTGGGTAAAAGAACCCGACGACACATAGCCCTTGTAGCTTCAAGGACCCTAACTAAGTCGAACACAGAAAGACCCAGGAGTCCACAGCAAAATTGAGGGACCAGATATTGGGTGACTGATTAGTAAACTTCTAGGAAAATTGGAGGATAATTTCTTTCGGCTCTTGGATTATGGGTCATGCATACACATTTTGAAGCCGTGGGTACTTTGTGATGAAAAAGAAAGTGGTCTCATGCTTTGTTGTATAGAAAAAAAATACATTGTCTTATGATTTTATGGAATGATTCTATATAAATATTAGAATAACACCGAAGAGGGAAAATTCTGCTACAATTAAACTTCAAGTGCTTCGATGTAAAGGTTGTGTAGCAATATATGTAGGACTTGGTGCAGAGGAGACTGAGAGACATGTTTACATTCTCATTTTCCCACTTCCTACATATGCCACATTTTCTCATTTGTAACATAGGAATACCTATGTTGTGTCTAGGAAGATTGAAAGTAAAGTATATTATGTACTTAGAAACTTCCCCATAATCACCTTAATGATAGTTCTTATTTTTAAAAGAAGGAATGGGGACCTAAGACCCTAATAATTTTATATGGGAATGATAGGTCTTATTTCAGTTAAACTCCTTGGATTAGTCAATAACTGATTTCCTAATACATCAACCGCTTTCCCCTGTCTCTTTTATAATTTTTATTTGATGCAATGAAATCTATCATCACAGTCAGCTATAATGTTCTAAGACAGTGCCTATGTTAATGAGCACAGACCACCAGTTGGTAAGGATTATTAAGGGAAATTCACCTATAGCAAAGTTAATTATGTGTCTTTGACCTTCTGGCTCAGTTTCTCTGATCTGTGGTTTCCTCATTTTTAAAATGGTGAGCATTATACTTTCATCCGAAAGTTTCTAAGGCACCCAGACCCTTGTGAACAATATAGTTTCCGTCCTCCTTCGTTCTCACTTTTTGAACTGAATCCATGGACAGTGCTTGCTAGTGGTAAACGGGGGAGCACTGCCACTTCCCACACAGGCCCTCGAGGTGCTTGTCAACAGGTACTTTGCTGGCATATGACCTTCACTGAGGGTGGCAGAAAGATGACTGGTGTGGCTTCGTCCCCTTGCTCATGTCTCACCTGTTGGCTGGCTCCTTCTTGCTTTCCGTGTGCAGCCCAGAACCCAATGGATAATTTAACTTGTAAGCCCTGCAACTGATCTGTAGTCAGTGCCTTTCTCTTGTGAGCTGTGAGAGAGTTTAATTCAAATGGGCACTGCATGTAAATCCTTTATTTTTACAGAGCTTACAGGTTTCCACAACCCCACAAATAGTCCTTTTGGGATGAATAATATATTCTAACCGGTAGAAAGGTTCTTACTAGTTGAGCTAGTGTGAATTCCAGATTGGTCTCAGAGGCCCATTTAACCTCAATACCCCTGGGCTTCTTGGAGCAGCAGTACTTCTAGATGTAGAAGAGACATTGACTGAGAGGTAGGCAATGACAGAGAGGTAAACGGGGATGAGAGACTATTCCTACATAGTCTGATGGCTTTTTGAAGACTGCTGTACAGAACTCTGCTTGCCAGTATTATCTCAGCTTCATTGTGTTGTGACATTTCCCAATCCTCTGTTAAAACTGAGAACTCTCCTAAGACCTAACACATTAAGTTGTCATCAATTATCAGCACCTTAGAAGAAACTGACGTATGAGGAAATGGGTGAAAAATAAATTTACTTCACTGGGTAGATGAGCCAGACTATGGCAGATGTGCAAAACCTAGTTCTCATGTTATGAGGCAGCAAGCATGTAGGATGCTGTGATGGTGTCACATGCAGGTTTTTCTGCTTTAGGGTTTGGCTGCTAGCTGTGGTCCAGAGTGGCATTACTGTCACAACTGAACCAGGTTGATGCAAGAAGAAGAAGAAGCAACTTAGTGTGTGTTGTAGAGGTTGAGATATGACCATTGACCTGCCTATGGTTGACAGGTAAATAGTGGTGACATGTGGCACATTTTGCATTATTCTTGCCTTTAAAATGGTGCGTAGATATTGCGGGAATAAGATAACTAGTTTGAGAAGGACATGAACTGAGTAACAGTAAGTAATAATAAAGTAGTGATTCCGTGGTTATATTGAAATGCGTGGATAGAAAGAGTAACGCCTGTGCCACTGGGCATCCTGTTCCACAGCCTAAAGGCAGCCATCAACAATAACTTGAGGAATGCTTGGGAACTGCTCCCAATAAAGCTTTATTTGTTGACACTGGAATTTAGAATAGGAGCAGTGGATATCATCTTTACAAGGGCCCTGTGCTTCACATTGTCCTCAACTTGATATTCCCCCATATTTTTATTTTGCAGTGGACCCAAAAATTTAATTGCCAATCTTGGACAGAAGTATATATGAAGGGGTACCCCAAACCAGGCAATTGAGCTGGGTGGAGCGGAGCTTTCACGGTATGCATTTTTCCCTCTAGGCAAACATCAAGCAACTTGCTCTGAGATAGTGCACCCAGTGGCATTGCCTGAGAAGGTTCTCTTTGGTCATAGTGGATTTTTTTCCATAAAAGCAGTTTTGCTCAACCCTTGTTTTTGGTGATGTCCGATTTAAGAGAACAGGGTATGGCTGTGAAATTTTGTTTCGTACTTAGGGAAAATGCCCCACAAACTCTTGTGATGTTGCACACAGCTCACAAGGACAGTGCTATGGAAAAATCTCAAGTGTACAGAGTGGTTTTCTTGTTTCAGAAAAGGAGAAATATTGATTGATGATAACCTTGTTCTGGATGTCCGTTAACTTCCCCAACAGATAAAAATGCCAACTTTTAGTGCATTTGGAGTTCATTCCACCCGGTCAGACTCTTAATCAAGCATTCTATTTAGAGGTTCTGAAAATATAGCATTAACTGTGTGTGACAAAAGGTCTGATTTGTGGCAGACAGGGAACTGGTTTTACCACCACAACAATGCACCTGCTCATGCAGCCATCTCAGTGAGCCAGTCTTGGGCCAAATATATATATATCTCATGCCTTTCTTGACCCACGCACCTTTCTCACCTGGTCTCACACTGTGGGACTTCTTTTGTTTTTGAAAATGAAGGGGGACATGAAAGGACAGTGATTTGATGACATAGAAGAAGTGAAGGAAAAAAAATGAGGGAAGTGCTGTCAGTCATCCAAACAGGTGAGTTTGAAAAAATGTTTCCAAGAATGGAATCGCAGATTTAGCAAATGTATTAAGTGTAATGGAGAGTACTTTGAAAATGATAAGGCTGTTTTGTAAAGCATTTTAAATACATAACTTTGAAAAAGAAATTCTATTTGTTTTGGGTACCCCCTCCTAGGCTGTTAAACCTTTTTATTAAAAATTTTTTTAAGTTAAAACATTTTTGTCATCAAAAATCAGTAAGGATGAAACAAATGAAAGAGATTGTTTTTTAAAGCCTGAAAAAGCAAACAACCAACCACAGCCCCCCCATCCCCCCCGCCCCAATGCAGTGTTGGTGAGTATATAGAATGATGAATACTCTGTGGAGGGAATGTAAATTAGTATAGCCATATTAAAAAAGTTAATACTATGAGATTGAAGATATGCATTCATATGACCTATCAGTTGTGTTTCTAGTATCATTCATAAAGCATGAAGTGCTCCAGAATGTTCTTAATAGCAGTGTTTATAAACATTTTAAAAATTGGAACAATTCCAATATTTATCCTTTGAAAAGCTGGCTAAATAAATTTCAGTGTGTAAATTTAATGAAATACCATTTAGCAATGAAAAGTAAATGAACTAGGGTTATCTCTAACAACATGAATGCCATCCAAGCAATGGTGGGCGAGAGAAGCTGAACATAAAATCTTCAAGTTATATAAAGTGCAATTCCTCATGAAATGAAACTATTTAGCTATGGATGCATAAATTAGCCATTTAAAACACTAAAGAAAATGGAATAAGGGACTAATGTAATTGGACAAAATTTAATTCTAGTTTTTGTAATTCTGCTTTGGGTAGGTGTCTTCAAGTGAGTTCTGATTCCTGCACACCCTATGCACAGCGCTGCCTAGTCCTACACCATCCCCACAGTTGGTGTCTTCAAGTGAGTTCTGATTCCTGCACACCCTATGCACAGCGCTGCCTAGTCCTACACCAGCCCCGCAGTTGGCCTTGAGCCCACTGTTGTTGTCACTGTGCTAGTCCAGCTCCTTGAGATTCTTTCTTCTTAGGAGACACTCAGTGTTAATGAGCATGATGTTCTCTTCCAGGAACTCGTCTCTGCTGATAATATTTCTGAAGTGGTTGAGATAAAGACTCACCATTCATGCGTCAAAGGAGCATTCTGATTATACTTCTTTTTTTTAAAAAAAACATTTTATTAGGGGCTCATACAACTCTTATCACAGTCCATACATAAACATACATCGATTGTATAAAGCACATCTGTACATTCTTTGCCCTAATCATTTTCTTTTTTTTCCTCCTCTTTTCTTTTTTTTACATTTTTTTAGAGACTCATACAACTCTTATCCTGATTGTATATCTTTCAAGACAGATTTGTAGGTTATTTTGTCAGTCCATGGTTCTTTCAATATTCTTCTCAAGCTCTATAAATCAAATGCATCAGTTCTCCTGCAGTCTTCCTTTACAATGTCCATGTTTCACATGCATACGAGGCAATTGCTAGGACCAGGTGCACCTCAGTCTTCAAAGTAACATATTTGCTTCTCAACATTTTAAAGAGGTCTGTGCAGCAGATTTACCTGCCGCAATGCATCCTTTGATCTCTTCACTGATGATCCCATAAGCATTAATTGTGGATTCAAGCCAGATGAAATCTTTGACAACCTCAAAATGTACCTCCATTAATCATGATGCTATCTATTGGTCCAGTTGGGTGCGTTTTGCTTTTCTTTACATTGAAAGGCAATCCATGTTGAAAGCTGAAATCCTTGATCTTCATCAGTAAATTCTTCAAGCCTGCCTCAATTTCAAAATGCAAGTTTGTGGGTGAGAGGAGTCAAGATAGCCTCCAGGTAGAATCACCTGCCAGGCGCTCTTGCTGTTGTTTGACCAGAAAATTAAGAGTTAAGGAGGCTGAGACTGTGAGGCTCAGTGCTAAAAAAAATTTCAGTGTACTAGGATGTCGTTCAGAACTCCCCTCTGATTTTCATCCACTAAGCGATTCCAGAGCTCACAGAAAGGCTCTAAGTTCAGCATCTGCCTGCGGATTCTTTTAACTTTTCACCAGGTCCAGCAGGACGGTGTCCGCCCCTGTCCCCTGACCTGTGCTCCAGATACAAGACCCATAGGGAGGAGTAAGTTCCCCGGTCTACTGTCTCCACGTGGTCAGAATCCCAGGCTTGCAGAAAGCCTCTGAGAATTAGCCACAAGACCTCACACTGGAGTTCCCATTTTCTGTTATCTGTCCTGAACCTTCAATCAGGCCTTTGAAACTCTCCTCTCCAGCTAGGAATAGAGTGATTACATGGTCCATCCCCGGTTCAGATCAAGTCCAAATGTCCAATATTAACCCATATGTCCAATACCAATCTATAAAGTCTTCTTCAGATTCATGAAACACATGCAATAAGGCCGAATGCAGGAAGATCACAGGCCAGTGGGTTGGAAGTCTTCTGGATCCAGTGGCATTGTAAGCATCTCAGTGTAGGCAGGGGTCTCTATGTGGCTTGTCTGGCTCCAGAGGTCTAGTTGAATCAGGGTAGGCCCATGTGGCTTCTCCAATTCTTGGCACTAGCATAGTTCCATGTGTATTGTCAGCTGCAATGTCTCCCGGGGAGTGAGTCAAGAGAGAGAGAGTTTCTCCCACCTTCCAGGGAGGAAATCCAGGAATTCCCAGAATCCTTAGGGGAAGGTCATGCCCACATAAGAGGTCTCATTGGCTATATCCTGATTGACATCCTAGACTCCACCCCTATACTCTTAATTCTCAACTTGACACCAGATTATGTAACTACCACAGATAGATAATTAGACTACAATTTTCAGAAGTTAGAGAGATGCTGAGGTATTTGCCTGTGACAGAATGCAGTTCCCCAGGGCACAATGGGCAGTGCTGGTAAAATAGAACCTGGAATGACACAGGAGTTCAGTGGGGGTGAATTCAGATGCAGTTGACCCCAAATCCATTCTGATACTCAACATGACACAGCCCGGATACTAGGGCACCCCACAAGCCCATTATAAAAAGAAAAAAAAAATGAATGAAGCCCCCCACACACAAACACAGCACCCTGATATGATGGGAGAAAGTACAACGCCCAACACAAAAATTACAAGATGACAGCAATGAATGCACAGATGTTGATATAACTCAATGTCAGCGGCTGCCACTTACCCATTAAAAGACAAAGGATAGCAGACTGGCTCAGGAAACATAATGCCCATTAATCTGTGGCCTGTTAGAGACACATTTTAAGCTTGCAGACAAAAAAGATGAAGAATAGGCTTGGCTAGAGTGTACCAGGCAAACAGCAACTTAAAAACACAGGGGTTGCAATCCTAATCTATGAGAAAGTTTACCTCAAGTGGCAAATCACAACAAGAGACAAGTATTGGCACTATATAATGTTCAAGGATTAGTATACCAGCAACCAGTGAACATAATAAATATATATGCACCTAATGAGAGACCTGTGAAATTCATCACACAAAAAAACTATTCAAAAGATTAAAAAGGAAATCACAGATTCAACAATCATAGTAGGTGATTTTAATACACTGTTATCAGAGAAAGATAGATCACTGGGAAGGAAGCTCAGAAAGGAGGCTACAGAGCAAAACACTACAATTAGGTGCCTGAACCTGATAGACATTTATAGAGTTTTACATCTAAATGAAAAATTCACATTCTTTTCAAGTGAATTTGGCTTATTTTTGAAAATAGACCACATGCTGGGCCAGAAGTTGAGCCTGAGTAAATTCAAAGACATAGAGATTACTGAGACATCCCTCTCGGACCACCGTGCCATAAAGCTGGAGATTAACAAAAGGGAGACAAGAAAAGTAAGGGCAAACAATTGGACGACGACGAACGATTTTCTGCTACATGAATGGGTACTGGCCCAGAGGAGAGAGGAAATTAGGAAGTTTCTAGAAACTAATGAGGATGAGAATACAATGTGCCAAAACCCATGGGACACAGCAAAGGCAGTTATCAGAGGAAGCTTGATAGCAATAAATGCATATGTGAAAAAGGAAGATACTTAGAACTGATACGCGATCACAAAACCTCCAGCAACTAGAACGGAGTCAAAAGAAGAACCACTCCAATAGCAAAAGAAAAGAAATTTAAACAAGTGGGAAGACAGAATAATGCAAAAAATCAATGCAGCAAAAAGCTGGTTCTTTGAAAGGATCAACAGAATCAACAGACAGCTGGCAAACCTAACTAAGGAAAGGAAGGAGCAAACATCAATATCCAGACTGAGGGGGAATCATAATGGACCTCAGTGAGATTAAAAGGATAACCACAGAGTACATCAAAGTCTGTAACAATCCCTCCCTAGATTATGCCAGATACAGGTCAAGAACCTCAACAGACCCTAAAAAATAAGAAGAAAAACATGGTTATTAAGAAACGACCAACGAAAAAAGCTCCTGGACCAGATGGCATCACAGGAGAATTTTACCAAACATTCAGGAAAGAGTTGACACCAATCCTCTACAAATTAGTCCAGAGCATAGAAAAAGATGCCAAAGTCCAAAACACATTCTATGAAGCCAGTATAACTTTTATACCAAAAGAGCGCGAGGATCCCACAGGAATAGAGAACTACAGACCAATGTCACTAATGAACATAGATGCAAAAAATCCTTAACAAAATATTGGCCAGCAGAATTCAAAGTATATAAAACATATCCTGCATACTAGGGATGCAGGAATGGCTCAACATCTGAAAATCCATAAACATTATTCTCCACATTGGTAACAAAAATGGTAAGAATCACATGATAATATTGATAGATATAGAAAAAGAATTTGACATCATTCACTATCCATTCCTATTTAAGACACCCAAGAATATTGGAATGGAAGAAGTTAATACAAGCTATCTATGAAAAGCCAGCAGGTACCATCATAATCAATGGAGAAACTACAAAAACAATCCCACTGAAAAGGGGAATCAGACAAGGATGCCCTTGTGCCCACTTCTATTCACCATCTTAATGGCGGTCCTAATTCACAACATAGGCAATAGAACATTGAAGGTATCCAGCTGGGAGAGGAGGAGGTGAAACTATGGCTAATTACAGACATCATAATTCTAAACATTGAATATCCCCAAAGCTCCACAACAAGAGTACTGAGAGCCACAGAGGAATATGGAAGAGTGGCAGGATATAAGTTGAACAAACAGAAATCTAATGGTTTGCTGTATACATCAAGTAGGCAGTACCCTTGACAACAGCCAAATAGAAATATCTAGGGAATCTATTTAACAACAACAAAAACAACAAAAACAACCCAAAAGACTCATACAAGGAAAATTACAGCACCCTACTACAGGAAACCAAAAGCTACCTCCAGAAATGGAAGACTATCCCATGCTTGTGGATTGGAAGACTCAATATAGTAAAGGTGTCAATCTTACCCAAGGTCCTACATAAGTTTAAAACTATGCCAATTCAAATACCAATGATCTTCTTCAAAGAACTGGAAAAACTGACCACCAATTTCATATGGAGAGAGAAGCCCAGAATTAGCAGAGAACTCCTCAAGAAGAAGGACAAAGTAGAAAAGCTCATCTTACCTGACTTTAATTCCTAATACAGTGGAGCTACAGTGGTCAACACAGCATGGTACTGGAATAATGACAAATACCCAGACCAATGGAAAAGAATAGAAAACCCAGAAATTAAACCATCAGCATATAGACAACTGATCTTCAACAAGGGCCCCCAAAAGCATCAAGTGGGAAGTGGATGCCTTCTTTAATAAGTGGTGCTGGAAGCAATGCATATCCACTTTTAGAAAAATGAAACAGGATCCTTACCTCATCCCATGCACAAAAACAAACTCAAGATGCATCACAGACTTAGAAGTAAAACCCCAAACTATCAGGACATCAATGAAGATATCAGGACAAACCTAACTGCAATAAGGGAAAATCTGAAATCAACAAGTGGGATGTACTAAGGATAAAAAACCCGTGTACATTGAAAGACTTCCTCAAGAGAGTAACAAGGGAACCCACAGACTGGGAGAGGATTTTTAGCAATGACACAACAGACAACGTTCTTATTACTAAAATCTACAATAGCATCCTAGCCTGCACAATGAAGAAAACAGTTGACCCCTAAGGAAGTGGACAAAAGATCTGAAAAGAAGTTTCACTAGGAAGGAGACCTGAATGGCCAATAAATATATGAGAAAATTCTCCTGATCATTATCCATTAGAGAAATGCAAACTAAAACAAACATGAGACACCATCTAACACCAGTGAGGATAGCCCAAAACAGAAAATCAGAAAGCAACAAATGTTTCAGGGGGTGTGGTGAGATAGAAACTCTCCTCCACTGCTGGGTGTCTTGTAGATACATATAGCCACTGTAGAAAGCGAACTGGTAATATTTAAAGAAATGGATATTGAACTACCATATGACTCAGCTGTCCCTCTACTGGACACATACCCAGAAGAGTTAAGAAATAAACCACAACCAGTCATCTGTGCTCCAATGTTATTGCAGAGTGACTCATAATCTCAAAGAATTGGAAACAACCTAAATTTCCATTGATAAACTAATGGCTTAGAAGACTCTGACACATACATATAATGGAGTACTATGTATCACTAAAAAGCACTGATGATCACATGAAGTACATTGTGTCATGGGAGGAGTTGGAGGAAATTATGCTAAGCAAAGTTAGCCAGTCACAAAAGGACAAGTTCAGCATGAGTCTACTGAAGTAAGCATAATCAGCACAGTAGGCATAGAAGAAAAGCCACTTATTTCACACTATATGGGTCGAGTGGGGGTCAGACCAAACCCAAGGAGGTACATGTTATTCCAACACAATGAAGGGGCATAGGAGGATGAAAAAGTGGGGGAGGCAATGGCACAGAGAAGCAGAGCACTAAACCACCCAGGGCGACAGTATTGGTTATGTCTCCACAGAATTAGGAGTGTCCATGCAGACCGTACCATGGCGCAGCAAACCTTGATGGCAACATAACTAGGTGGAGCAACACATGAAAAGAGTGGACTCCAGGATCAGGCCCAATCAGAGCCAAACTGACCCTTCCCTGGAAGTATGTGCAACAGAGGACAACACTGAACATACAGGTTGGGGAGTGGGGCCAGCATGCCATGCCCACATGGAAGCAATCCAAAAGGAAAGAGAGACGGTCTAGACCCCATATTGGCATACCAATCTGGAGGACAAGCTGCTGAGGCACAAAGAGGGCTGACATGATGTCCCCTCACTGGAGCATACCGTGACAGAGGAGAATACTGCAGGACATGTGGAGGGGAGCTAGTCTGATCTGAACACCCCACAGTGGGATCAATGAAGAAGGAAATATAGCAGATCAGCAACGGGAGCAAAAGCCAAGTGTGGTAGTTGCGTAATAGGTTTTCAATTTGAAACTTAAGTGTGAAAGAGTGGGGTTTAGTCTGTCAATCAGGTGGCAGCTTGAAGACCTCATTTGGAGGCGCTAAGGTGATAAATAGCTCCCTAGAGGGTGGAAACACTCTCAATCCGTGTGGAGTGAGACATTCCTGTGGACAAGACACATGGAGCTACACTAGAACCCTGGAGCTGAAGGAGCCATGTGGAGACTCCTGCCAGTGCTGAGATGCTTTCAATGCCTCTGGATCCACAAGACTTTCCACTCACTGACCTGTGGTGTTCAAAGCATTTGGGCATCATTGCATCTGTTGCATGAGTCTGAAGAAGACTTTATAGATTGGCATCGGACATATGGGCACATATCAGATTTATGAATTTGATCTGGACTGGGCTGAGATGTTTTCTCAATATTCAATTGCTCTTGTATATAAAGTTCATTCTTATACACATATGAGTGTCTATGAATTTGTTTCTCTAGTCAATCGGGACTAACACACCAAGCCACAAAGCACCTGAGAAGCCCTTTAAATAGGCTTCAGGCTAGGAGGGGCAGTTCCTGGAATTCCTCCAGGACGAGTGGGGAGATAGTCATAAAGTTTAGTGGACAGACATGGAATTTTGTATGCATTTTTGGTTTTTTCCCTTAGTTATTATTATTTCCCCCTTTCTTTTTATTCAATCTTTTGTTTTGTCTCTGTTACTGTTGGTTTTGCTTACCTATATAAGATAGGCATGGGAAACAAGCTCGAGAAGAAAGCCATGGGACTGATGGTTCTGGAGGGACTCAGGGGGAGAATAAGGTGGGGGAAGGAAGCAGTGAGCAAACTAGTGGAATAGATAGGGGAACAACTATGGAATTAAAATCAACAACAGGGAGGATGTAGAGATCCTGGGGGTATTGGAGCAACAGCAATTTAGCTGAGAAGAATTACCAAGAGACAGAAGCAGGGCAAGCGTGATGGTGGGGCCGAAGGAAGGCAAAGGAAAGAGAGGAAATATCTAGGAAGCAAAGCTATGGATAGAGGTATGTACATATGTAAATATATTAATTTATAAAAATAGAAGTATTGACATATATACATATATTTATATGGCAATACACTGAGTTAATGGACAGACTTTGGGCCTCTACTCAAGCCCTGACTCAATGCAAGAACACTTTGTTCTAGCAACTTGGCATTCTGTGATGCTCACCTCTCAGCATGATTGCTAAAGACAAAATGGGTGCATAAGCAAATGTGAAGAAAACTGATGGTGCCTGGCTATTAAAAGATATATAGTGTCTTAAAGGCTAAGTTTAACAAGCAGCCAAACAGCAGAGAAGCAACAAGCCCCCTAGAAGAAGATGCACCAGCCTGTGTGATCATGAGGTGTTGATGGGATCAGGTAACAGGCATCAAAAGACACAAACAAACAAACAAACAAATAAAAACATATTGTTGAGAATGAGGGGGGGTCACAGCAGAGACCCCCAAACCATCTGTAGATAATGGGACATCTTCTCACAGAAGGGTAACAAGAAAGGGATGAATTAACCTGGGAACATTATAGCGCTGTTGAAACACCTGATATCCCACTAGTTCCTTGAGGCTTCCTCAACCCCAACATGAGCCCAGCCTTGCCTTTCACTTCAGGTTAAACTGGAGCATGTACACAGGTACAGATAAGAGCTCCAGACACATGGAATCCAGATCAGTTAAACTACTCAGAAACAGAAATGGGAGTAGCAATACCAGGAGGGTAGAGGAATGGTGGGGAGAGGAGGGAAGAGGAACCAATTGCAATGACAGAGGCATAACATCTCACTCCCAGGGGGACAAACAACAGAAAATGTGGGGGAAGGGAGATAGTCATTTGTGTAAGATAAGAAGATAATAATAATTTATCATTTATCCAGGGGTCATGAGGGTAGGAGGGGGATGAAGGGGAAAAGGAGGATCAGATACCAAGGGCTCAAATAGAAAGTAAATGTTTAGAAAACAATGGTGGCACCATATATACAAATATGTTGATACAATTGATATATGGATAATTATAAGAGCCCCCAATAAAATGATCTTAAAAAAACTCGAATGGTTGAACTACTCAAATGTAAGAGATATAAATTATGTGCCATTAAATTGTTGGGGATAAAAACCAATGTTGTATCATTTGCATAATGAATATTACTAATAAACCTTCTACCCATCTTGATGCTGTGTTCTTCTTAATGTAACTTAGCTTCTTGCTCAGCCTACATATTGAATAATATGATCAACGGAGACAATCCTGATGTACATCTTTACTGCTTTTCAACTATGCAGCTTTCCCTTGTTTTGTTTAAACTACCGATCCTTGGTCCACGAGAGCCTTGACGAGGTGTCCACCATCCTTGGATGCACGGGACTTTGCACGCGCAGGCCTGTGATCTTCCTGTGTTCTCCATCATTGCGTGTGGCTGCGTGAGTCTGAAAAACAACTTGTGGACTAGTATCGGACTTATGGACTTGAGCTGGACTGGGCTGTGATGTTTTTCTGGTATTTAAAGCTTCTTTATAAAAACTTTCTCTTATCCAATGTCACTGGGTTTCTTTCCTTACTCAACCTAGCCTAATGTGCACTCCGTGCAATCTTGATTACTACATCTTTATATATTTCACTTAAAATCATTTTGTGGTTGTCTTTGATTTTAATTGTGTGATATGTGCATTATGTGCCAATAAAACTGTTAAAAATAAATAAATAAACCATTAAATTTGCTATATGTATATATATATAGATAGATAGATTTTTTTTTAGTGTGTTTACCTCACAGGAGCATTTCCCCCTGGCTTCTTACCCCTTCACACTGTCTAGTGTTTCCTGATTCATTCATACTTTATCTCCCAATCACTGTGTAGGAATAAGTGTCTACCCTACTGGGGTGGAGGGTTCCCATCTCTTCATCTACCTCTGCACAGGCACCGTCTTTTCTATTTCTACTCTCCCTAATGTTTTTGGCTTTTTCATGAAAACAAAGAATTATTTCCTACTGTTATGGCCAGCTAACCAAAGGGTCAGTAGTTCAAACTTCCCAGCCACTCTGTAAGAATACAACGAGGCCATCTGTTCTCACAAAGAGGTACTACTTCGGAAACCCTGCAGGGTCTCAATGAGTCATAACTGACTCCATGGCAATGGCTTTGTTTGGTTTACCTTGGGTGACTCGAAAGATCCCTGAAGTTACTGTGGATTAGGGTTTCAACTGCTAACTGCGAGGTCAGTGGTTCAAACCACTAGTCATGCCACAGGAGAAATATGAGACTGTCAGTTAGGAGTTGGAGTTGACTTAATGGCAATGGGTCATTTGCTTCTCAGCAGGGATATCTGGGGCAGCTCAACTGGTGTTAGAAATCTGCTTCTACAGCAGTTCATTTACATGGCTAGCAAGTTGTGATGGCTGCTGGTTCCACTGCATGTGGGTCCCTCTGTGAGACCCTTTAACTTCCTCACAGTATGAAAAGTAGCTGAGTTCACCAGAGTAAGTGTTCCAAGAGATTTAAAATGTGGAAACTGCCACCTTCTTAAAAGCTGTGCCTGAAAACTGCAGTGTCACTATATCCTCTGCACTGCGGATCAAATAGATAAAGAGCCCAGTATGGGTACCGATGTATCCATAGAGGTAGGATTAACTATTTGGGGGACCATATTTTAAGCTGCTACAGTGGCCAAAGCAGATATAAAATCGGGAAATAAAGTCAGGCATTCAATAGCAAGCCATGGTGGTATAAGATTTAATAAAGCAATTTCTGAGGGAGGACTCTTCAGTTTCGTGCAACATAAAAGAATTCATGAATGTAGGGCTCATCCAATGGTCTAGTGATAATTTTAAAAATGCATAGGAAGCCCGTTAAACATTTGGATGCATCAAAAAAAAAAACCCTTCTAATTCAGGATTTTGGTTGAATTATCACCTATTTTGGAAGGGCCGTCCTTTTCTGTATGGCTAGTATTCACAGCTTCAAAACCGTGCAATAACAATAAGGCTGATTGCAGTCGAAATGACCAGAAGCAGCAAAGTAAATAATAAAATAAAACTCCTGCTTTAACATGTCTTTAAATGCTTTCAATTTACTAAATAACTAAAATATGCTTAGTCCACACACAGCGAAAAACTCAGACAATTAAGTTTTTCTAGACATGGTAGTATTTCTGACATTGTAGTGGCTTATAAAAATTGTAGGATATCTTCAGGAATAGAACTGATTGTGATTGATTTTGAAGTCTGTTTCATCTTCAACTCATATTGCCAGAAGAAAGGCAACAAGGGGGCAGGGAATTATTTTCTCCTGAATACTCTGTGCCAGGTATTAGACTAGGTGTGTCTGAATTATTTCATTTATGGCTCCAACAACCCTCTGTGGTGACTATTCGCAATCCTATATTTCACACTTAAGAAATTAAGACTCAGAGAGATTATGTAACTTTCCCCAAATGACACAAAGTAATTTTCACCGAAGGAATTTGAATTCCTGGTTGTTCAACTCCAAATCCCTTGATGTTTTTCCAAGGATCACCCCCATATTCAGAAGGCTGTCAGAACATTTGCTGATGGTCTATTTAAAATTAAAGGAAGACTATTAGAATATTAAAATGTTGTTTATTAAATCTGATATATAATTTTAGTTGACTTTTAAGATCATGGGCACGTCATACTTCTACCAAAAAATGTAGGTAGAATGAGTTGGCCACGTTAACATTTTTGCATTCTCCTTGAGATTATAGCACAAAGTCATACTTAGAGTGAGCATGTGTTAGGGTCAATGGACTTGACCGAGGAAGAAACGGAAGTTAGGTTCGGAAGCTCTAAAGCCCATTGCTGCATACAATGGCTCCATTTCAGTACCAGCCTTTGGGAGTTGAGGCGCACAGTCCATTTCAATTTTGAAAGAAATACAGCCCAGCAATTGAGAACGACATTGCAAGTTGGTGTTCACCCATTTGTCCAGACGTAAAGAAATCAAGACAGTAGCCACATTCAGACACATGGGAAACCGCCTATGTTTTGGTGTGGTCAGTCACCAGGAGAAGGAACCCACCTTTAGAGAGCAGTCGAGAAAGAAACAGAGCCCTGCCTTTCTTATATCGGCTAGGAAAAACCTAACCAGGAAACCAAAGGTCCACGCAAGCTGACTGAACAGGAAACTGAGGCTGAAATTTCAGCACACACACTGCAAATATGGTGACCCCAATGAGAAGGCTGTATGCATATTAAGCAATAGATACATGCATGCCTAATGCTCCATGCAGATCCATCGGCTATTATAAAATTAATTCCAGATGCCAGTGGTTGATGAATCTGACCTAGCAACACTCTGCCTCTTTTGATTCAGAGTAAGACATAAGATCCTATAGTGCACACAAAGCTGGAAAAGTATGGAATAGGCTGAGCAGTAAATAACTTTAATTTTACCATTTCTTCATTCATCACTCGTTAAACAAATATTTATCAATGCCTTGTCTATGTGCAGACAAAGATATAACATTTTAAAATTTAGACTAGTAAATACTACAATATTATTGCCTGGCTAAGCCATGCATGTATACTTCAGTTGATCTATTTATTTCTGATCAATTAGCAAACATCAATTAATAAGAGCCTGTTATATACTCTTTCTTTTACCTGTTCACTAAATTCTTAGCCTTTTTGAAAACTTTCTCCATCAATGCATCTTTATCTCTCTCATATTTTCCAAATTTTTCTGGAAGACTTAAAAATTTTGATCAAGTGTCTGCAAAACAAAACAGAAGGCTAGATGCTTGACGGTTTCTAACTTGGGTGAAATGGAAGTCGGCAGTCCAGAAGAGGAAGAGAGTGAGAGGGGAAATCAAGCAGCAAGTAAAAAATAAATGCTTGGTGGGGTGAGAGGGGAGCTGTGGCATAGTATCTTAAACTGTTGAATACAAAGTTTGTCATTGGAAATGATAGTCTCCACTTAACTTACAAGAAAAAAGTTATTAAAAATAAAATCAGATTGTCAACTTAAAAAATTAAAATATTCCTTAGGAGCGGGGTACAGTTCTAGATATTTGATTTATAGTAATTCATCACAATCTTATGACATTGTCACATTACATCGACATATCTTTTTTTGCCAGAGGACACCAAGGGGTAAAGAGTTGAGAATGATTGTATTCAAGATTGTGTGGCTAGCAAGTGGATGCACAAAGATAAGGCCAAGCAGGCTAGCTCCAAGGTCTGAATTCCTACCACAGAGTCATCTCTGGCTCCTAAAATCCTGTAAACCTTTTACTTTATTCCCTTTTTAGTCACCTTTCATGAAAGAAATGTCCACACTCCCATAATCTACTTTGAATCCAGTTCAGAAAGGATTCGATATATGCACTTCCGGTTTTTCTCTGGTCCATACTGTTTCGTGTACCACTTGATCAATGGTCTTCAAAGCCAATCATAGCCACTGCTGTTACCTCGACTCCTGGCTATCTTGGTTTCTGCCAGGATGAGGGCTGAAGCCTGGCATGATCTGTTCACGCATGTCCAGGAAAGAGGCATAGCTGCTCCATTGTCAATACTCTGACTTCCTCCACCACTTGGTACTCACATAGAGGGCTGTGTCAGTTAACAGCCCAAAGGGGAATTTTGACTAATGAGAGACTGGGATTGGAGAGTGAGGCAGGTGGAGATGCACTATAGAAATGACTCCTCCTTTCCTCTATTTCCTTTACTTTCCTCTTGCCTCACTATCATGCTCAGTCTTCATTTGGGTTTCAGTAATTCCTCTCGGTTACATTGCCCTTGATCAAGCCCTCCCAGGAGGCAAAGGGCATTTATAAAGGTCTAAATATAAGCATGTACACATGTAAATATATTTATATATGACAATAGGGAAATAGATCTATGTGCATAAGGTTTAGTATGAAGGTAGCAGATGTTTATTGGGTCTCCACTCAAGTACTTCCTCAATGCAACAACACTTTGTTCTATTACACTGGCATTCCATGAAGCTCACCTTCCCGACAGGATTGCTGAAGGCAAAGCAGTTGCATGGGCAGGAGAAGTGAGAAGACCTGATTGTGCCTGGCTAACAAAAGATATAGCGACTGGGGTCTTGGAGGCTTGAGGATAGACAAGCGGCCATCTGGCTGAGAGGCAACAAAGTCGACATGGAGGAAGCATGCCTGCCTGTGCGGTCATGGGATGTCGATGGGATCAGGTAACAGGCATCAAAAAAGAAAAAAACAAAAAAACTATCATTGTGAATGAGGGGGAGTATAGAGTGGGGACCCAAAGTCCATTTGTAGGCAACTGGACATCCCCTTATGGAAAGGTCGCAGGGAGGAGATGAGCCAGTCAGGGTGCAGTGTGGCAATGGTAAAACATACAACTTTCCTCTAGTTCTTTAATGCTTCCTACCCCCTCCCCCCATTATCATGATCCCAATTCTACTTTATAAATCCAGCTAGACCAGAAGATGTACACTGGTACAGATAGGAAATGGAAACACAGGGAATCCAGGACAGATGAACCCCTCAGGACCAGTGGTGAGAGTGGCGATTCCAGGAGGGAGGGTGAAGGTGAGGTAGAAATGGGGAACCGATTATAAGGATCTACATATAACCTCCTCCCTGGGGGATGGACAACAGAAAAGTGGGTAAAGGGAGATGTCAGACAGTGTAAGATATGACAAAATATTAATAATTTATAAATTATCAAGGGTTTGTGGGGGTCGGGGCAGGAGGGGAAAAAGAGGAGCTGATACCAAGGGCTCAAGTAAAAATCAAATGTTTTGAGAATGATGAGAGCAACAAATGTAAAAATGTGCTCGACACAAGGGATCTATGTATGGATTGTGATAAGAATTATATGAGCCCCCAATAAAGTTATTTTTAAAAGAAATAAATAAATTCCTTCTCCTTCTTCTCCGTTCAGCTTCTGCACATGATGGGTGTTTCTACAGAGCCCCTCCAGATGTCCAGCAGCTGGCTGTATTTTCTCATGGATCTAGCCGGCTGTATTATTTATAATGTTCCTCTATTGTGCTTTCCCTTATGCCTGATGCAGTTTTCTTTCCCCCTCATTCTTGCTGTCTTGGGATTGCATCTTCCAATAAAGCATTAGCCTCCGGCTCAGATTTTTTTTTTGGGGGGGGTGGGGGAACACTCAGACACTAGGTTCCTCATTTTTGAATCTATTGCAATAAGCTTTTATTCTCACTTCTCCACTTAAACTGTTCTCACGGAGATTACCAGTGATCTCCTCATTGCTCAATTGAATGCACATATATATTTTTCAATCCTTATTTTGTTTGACCTCCACTGCTTTGAACACTTTGACTATTTGTCCCCAGTACCGTGTGCAGTCCTGCATTTTAAAAATATCATCTACGCACTCTAGCTCCTCAACCACCCTTTCAATATTGAAGTTAATCAGAATTTTTCCCTCAGCCCCCTTTTTTCACCCCTCATTAATTATTTCATTTATATTAATTGTCTCAACTACCTGTTGTTTGAGAGAGCACAAATCCATTTGTTTAATATAGCCCATCCACCTAAACTTTGGATGCTGTGTTTTTATTTCCATACGAGTATAGGAGAAACACACTGCATGTGTCCACAATTCAAATGCACATCCCAGTTCTGTTTCTATCTCTGTGATATATATTTCATTTTTTGCCCCAAATCTTCTTTTCATTCCCCCTCCTCCCATTTTATGTTCTGGATAAATGGATTTATATGGACCACTAACTGCTTGTTCTCCAGTTTCTGGTTACTTGCAGTCACATATTTTTAAAAAATGTCAGTGGGAAATCAGAGGTGGATGGGGAGATGGAGATCTGGCTACGTACTGTTCCAGTTCTTTTAGAAATCACTGAAAGCAGGATGGGTCCTTATTTTGCAGAGCTGTTTATGTCTCATGTAATGATTCCTTCCCTTTGCTGCAGGTGGGAGAGAGATGGGACTTTTCTGCTCCCATAGTTCTAGGCTCAGAACATCACAGGGGTAGTTTGACCCTGCCTTACAGGCTCACTATGAGTTAGCTTTGACTTCATGGTATTGCATTTGGTTTTCCTAGAAGTAAAATCAGTGTGTTGGTCTGGGTAGACTAGAGAAAAAAATCCAGGGAGACTCATATGTGTAGAAGGAAGAGGTTTTTATACAAAAGGAATTGAACATTGAGAAAACATCCCAGCCCAGTCCAGATTAAGTCCACGAGTCCAATATTAGCCCATGTGTCCAATACCAATCTATAAAGTCCTCTTCAGACTCACAAAACACATGCACTGATGCCGAATGCAGGACAATCACAGGCCAGTGGATAAAAACGCCTTGGATCCAGTGACGTTGTAAGCATCTCAGCACTGCTAGAAGTTTCTACGAGGCTTCCCCAACTTCTAGGGTTGCATCAGGGTAGGTCCATGTGGCTTCTCATCAGGGTAGGTCCATGTGGCTTCTCCTGCCTGGCAGGGAGTCAGCAGAGGAAAAAAGTGTCTCCCATCTCCAAGGAGGAAAATCTAGATTTACAGAATTCTCAGGAGAAAACCATGCCCACACCAAGGCCTCATTAGCTATGATCTGATTGACAGACGAGACTCCACCCCGTCACTCTTAATCCTCAAATTGACAAATGATTATATAAGTGCCACACACAGGCAGGTTTATTTTCTTTTGTGCTCTTTTGGATTAAAAAAAATAAATGTGATACACATGTTATTTTATAGAATTACTTGAAATTATCCCATGAAACTCCTGTGGGCAGAGACATCATCTTATTCATTCCTCTGTCCCCGATTTCTACCGTCATCCCCCACAGACACTAACCAATGCTCAATAATTACAGATTAATTAAATAAGTGCTCAAATGTATGGCAAATGGCGAGGCATACAGAAGAATGGTTTTTTCCCTACCTTCAAATTGTGTGTGAAATGGTTAGTTAGAAATTAATGGGAAGGCAGTTTCTTGTTCAAGCAAGTGATTACTCAGGGATGTTAAATTTTTGAAACTATCAGAAGGCAGTAGGATTTTATAAATAAATAAGTGGTTCTGCTTATTGGACACTTAGCCTTTAAATCAACTTACAAATAAACTGCATACAACACAAGCTCAGAGGGACAGCACTGAAAGCAAATAAGCAAAACAAAACATTACCAACCTTTCCTCTTTCTAGTGCCTACATTTTTAACTAAAAATAAGTAAAATTGACATTCTTTGGTATTCATTCTAAGCCAGGATATGACCGGCTATTTCTAAGGTTGACTTAAATGTCATTCAGAGTTCTCTCTGCAGGTATTGAACTAGCTGACCTATGGCTTTGGCTTTAACATATTATGGAAAGGAGGGTGTGTGTGTGTGTGTGTGTGTGTGTGTGTGTGTGTGTGTGTGTGTGTGTGTGTGTGTGTAGAGAGAGAGAGATGTGGACAAGCTACAGATTCTATTCTAGAACTATCAATATTTAAAATACAAATTTCAACAAGGCAGACAATTTTTGTGTCTTAGTGTATACAATTATCTTGGTATTTAAAAGTTGATCAACCATAAACCCATGAAATAGCTTCAATGCATAGGAATATTGCTTTCTTCAAATTTCCAAAACAATTTTTTTCCAGTTGCTATAGTTGGAAAGCACTGACTTGAAGCAAGAATAGCTCCTCCCCAAATTTGAT
This sequence comes from Tenrec ecaudatus, assembly GCF_050624435.1. Taxonomy (NCBI): domain Eukaryota; kingdom Metazoa; phylum Chordata; class Mammalia; order Afrosoricida; family Tenrecidae; genus Tenrec; species Tenrec ecaudatus. Next base: position 75,720,008 of record NC_134542.1, read on the forward strand.
GCTCATCCTCATGAAGTGATCACTGCAGATGGTATTAGGTACCATCAACTTGGTGCCAATGCTTAGTAATCTGATACACAGGAGAACAAACACTCTTGTCCCATCTTCACTTTTTTTATACTTCGCACATTGCAAGTCCCAATCCTAAATCGATTTTTACAGCTGTTTCTTCTTACCTGAAGTCACTCCCCATCAGCAAATGAAGATTCTGAAGGCTGCCCTCACACAGGCTTCATTCCATTCAAGGCACCAAGGTCAAATCCACTCCAGGAAAGCAGCTCCTCCTCTCTCACTTCTGGATTGCCCTACAACTGGAGGGACCCGTCTTTGGGCCCTACATCGGAAAATGTTCGGCTTTCACTCATTAGGCTGTCAGTATCTGACAATGTTTTCATGGCAGGCATAAGGTTCTCCGTGGCTACTTCACTGAAACAATTGAGTCCCTCTTTATTGTCTGTTCTTTGTCTGGAAGCTCTGCTAAACCCCATTCACTTTCGTTGATATGGATGCTCTATCAAAACATGGGGAAACTCAACAATAAGCCATGAACATCAATAATAAACCCATGAAATAGCTTCCAGACATAGAGCTTCGGAATTCAATACATAGAAAGGTGATGCCCATCTATAAGAAAGAATAGTGTTTGATGTCTTAAAGATTTGTCACAAAAGATATAGCCGTCTAAGTAAAGCGTCAACTAAGTCTACATTGAAGAAGCACATCAACCTGTGTGATCCAATAGTTATAATAATGAAATCCAAATCTGGAGGAGGGAAGATATCAGTGCTTAAATTCTGAACACCAGTGTTCTGAAGGCTATGGATGCTATGCGAAGCCCCAGATCTGCACATGGCTTAGCTTCCAGTGCATCCCCTCTGACCACGGTCCAGGGGTGTGAATTCCCTTGCTGTAGACAGAGAACTCTGTAACGTCAATTATGGCAGATGCAGCTAGATTAAAATGTGATGCCTTACCATTTGCTCTCCCTTTTAGCCTATTTTAAAGTTGTTTCATTTTTAAATATTTTGTTTTCTTTTTGATTGATATTTTCCTTTATTATATTTTGTCATTGTACTTGGTTGGTTGATTTTTCTTTTTTTTGGTATGATTTTCAGTATGTTAAATTCACAAGTGGTACATTTGATAGAGCAAGTACTGGGTTAACAATTTCCAGGGAGCACTTAGTCAGGAACCCTGGTACTGTAGTGGTCATGTGTTGGGCTGTGAACTCCAAAGTCAGCAGTTCAAAACCACTAGCTGCTCTTTGGCATAAAGATGAGATTTTCTATTCCCCAAAATAGTAACAGTCTTAAAAACCCACAAGGGTAGTTTACTGTGCCCTATAGGATAGATTTGAGCCAGAATTGACTCAGGCAGTGAGTTTTGAGTGAAGGGCATTTATCTGCATTTGTATGGGCCTATATTTTTACTAATTCCAAAGAAAGATCCAACAAAATTCTAATGCAACAGGATGCTCAAATTACAGAACAATACCATTAATGTCACATGCAAGTAAAACTTTGGTGTGGATCAGCGATGTTGTGGCAGTATACTGACAGGGAGCTGCCGGAGGTGCGGGCTGTGCTTAGAAGAAGACAGGGACAAGGGGCAGCGTTGCTGGTGTCGGGTGAACCTTGGCCCAAAGAGAACGCCAGAAAGATGCTTACTTGCATTTTATTGACTATGCCACGGCATTCGACTGTCGACTATAAGACACTCTAGATCACCTTGAGCAGAATGGGGATCCCGGAACACTCAATTGTGCTCATGCTAACATCACAAGAACTACAGAGTGTCTGGCTACCATTGCCAATTTATCTGAAAAGGATCCCATTAGATCTTGGATAGAGTGGGAGACAAATATCATACAAACCTCAAAACTGCAAAAAGGACTCACTTACTGATCAGCTAGAGCTGCCGGACCCCCCAAACCTAGGGCCCTTAGTCACTCTTCAGGGCTGAAATTGTGCTTGCTTCGGTGGCTCCATTCCAAACGAACAACAGACAGATCTATGTGGGGTAACGCTATGAGGTGCGCACAGCTCAGAGTAACCAGCCATGTAAAGCTGAAAGGGCAGCATAGAAAGATAGAAGAAGGCAAACAGGAAAGACGATGAGGATGTGGGATCATGCTGATGTATAGAAGGGATTGCGAGGAATGACTTGAAACAAAATGTGTATGAATTGTTGAATGTAAAACTGCTGCTCTTCTCTTTAAATTTTCACCAATTCAAAATGAGTAGTTCTAAAAAATAAAGGAAAACAAACAAACAAAAAATCTTTGGAAACCTAAAGGGGCTGTATTGGTTATACTGTAAGATCACCATGAGTTGCTAGCACTTGATAGCCACCGAGGTTTGCTGGTTTATTTATAAGGTTTCTGATGCCACTAGGATTTCTTTCTTAGGGCTGCAGTACGTGATAGCCCTCCAGGGAGTGAAAAAATGTAAACACACTGGGACTACATACTCATTGCGTTTACCCTACATGCTCCCACAAACATCATTTCCCCTGATATTTCCATTATGTCTTTATAACGTAATGACCGGTTGACAGCTTATTTGTACGAATGTGTACATTTCAGCCCCTTGAATAATCTCAGGGTGCAAGATGGGGGAACCGAGAAGGAGTCGTTAGCATGTGGAGCATTGTTATTGTCATTGGGTTATGAATCTTAGCGACCATCTGCACTGCAGAAGGAACACTGCCTGGTTCTGCACCATCCTCACAATTGTTATGCTGAGCCCGCTATCCCAAGTATAGACCTAGGTACCAAAGAGAAGTGATGATGTGAAATGATTTGCTATGGTGTTTTTTCTATAGTCTTTGTAACTCCCATCTAGTGACAAGGCAGAAGTATGCAAATGCGACATAGAGAATTCTAGAGCCATTTCAGAAGCAGGAAAAAGGAATCCCAGGACCATCAAGAAAGAAGGGTCACTTGCATGAGCCTCTTCCTTGCCTAAAGTAGTGGGAACAGCAGAGACACCAGATGCCAAAGCATCAAGACCATGTGTGGCAGAAGAGCCACACAAGACCATGAGGCAGAGGAAGGCAGCAGTGTTAAGACCCTGAGGCAACGTTGAATGCCTTTGGGTGGGATGCCCGATTGCAGAGTGGGGTGCCCTCTGAGTGTCTGCTAGTGCTAAAAGAACTTTGTAACATGTGTCAGCGCATAGAGTGCTTGCGAGTCTAAGGATCAAAGATACGGCTGCTGGTATGGCTGAGAGGTGCTACTGTGCACTGTTCATAGCATGTCCTTTAACGTTATGTCTTTTTTTAACTGCTCGGCCAGATGTAGGCCTAGGGACCAAGGAGATTGTGTGAAGTGAACTTACTTGCTTTAGCTCTTTTTGCCATATCTTTTAACTTCCATCCAATGAATAGGTATGCAAATATGGCACAGAGGACAGTGTCTCAGGAAGTGGTAAGTCTTGACGCCTCACTGGTTATGAAAGAGAGTCATCTCAGAAGCAGGAGGACCCAAGGTCCGTCAGATTTATGAGGTGGTCTCTCCTAATGACAAGCCCAGAGTACACAAGCTGCAGTCGAGCTGTCCTCTAACCGTGCTCCCTCCAAGACAGATTTGTCTGTTCCTTTGACAGTCTGGGGATGTTCAATATTCTCCTCTGACCCCACAATCCCAAAGCATTCATTTTTATCCCATCTTTCTTTTTCAGTGTCCAACTTTCACGTGTGTATGAGGCAATTGAAAAAACAATGGCTTGGGTCAGGTGCACCTTAGTCTTCAAAGTAACCACTTCGCTTTCTAACACATCTAAGAGATATTGTGCACCAGATTTGCCCAATGCAATGAATCATTTCATTTCTTGATTGCTGCTCTGATGAACAATTAGGCAAAACAAACAAACAAACAGCACCTCTCTGCCATCTAGACAGTTTTGATGCAGTTACCCAACAGAACAAGGTACAACTGCTCCTGCGAGTGTCCAAGACTGCAACTCTCTATAGGAGTAGAAAGCCCCATGTTTTGTTTTGTTTTAATACTTTTATTGGGGGCTCTTACATTTCTTATCACAATCCATACACTCGTCCAATGAGTCAAGCACCTTTGTACATACGGCGCCATCACTATGTTCAAAGCATTCTCTTCCCACTTGAGACTCTGATATCAGCTCCCCATTTCCCGCCCGCCTTCCTTCATGAAACCTTGATAAGTTATAGATTATTTTTCCATCTCTTACATCATCTTCCATTGCTCCTTACCCACTTCTCCATTATTCGTCCCCCTGGGAGGGGTTTCTAGTTTGATCCTTGTGATTGATTCCCCCTTTCTTCCTCCACCCTTCCTTAATCTTCCTGGTACCTCTACTCTCCTTGTTGGCCCTGAGGGATTTATCCATCCTGGATTCCCTGTGTTTTGGAAACTTGTCTGTAGCAGTGTGCATGCAGGAAGCACCAAAGAGCTAGAGGAAAGTTGTGTGTTTCATCGGTGCGATACAGCACGCTGACTAGCTTATCTTTTCCCTATGACAGCTCTGTGAGGGGATATCCACTTGTCTACAGATGGTCATTGGGTCTCCACTCCATGCGCTCCCTTCCCCATATTCACCTTGGATATGGTTTTATTCTGGGTCTTAGATGCATGATACCTGTTCCCATCCACACCTCATGATCACACAAGCTGGTGTGCTTCTTCCATGTGGGCTTTGTTGCTTCTGAGCTAGATGGCCACTTGTTTATCTTCAAGCCTTTAAGAGTCCAGGTGCTATATCTTTTGATAGCCAGGCAGCATCAGCTTTTTTTCACCACATTTGATTATGCATTCATTTTGTCTTCCGCAATTTTGTTGGGAAGGTGAGCATCACAGAATGCCGGAATGTTAGAACAAAGTGTTCTTGTGTTAAGGGAATACTTGAGTTGAGGCCCAACGTCCATCTACAATCTTAATTATTAACATATAGATAAGTACATAATTTTAGTCTCCTGTCATTATATATATATATTTGCATATGTACATGGCTGTATTTAGGCCTCTATAAATGTCCTTTGCCTCCTGGTTCTTTCCTCTATTTCCATTTTACTTCACTCTATTTCCATTTTACTTCCCACCATCATGTCCGGTCTTCATTCGGGTTTAGTAATTCCTCGCTGCTACATTGCCCTTGATTTAGTCCCACTAGGCATCCTACGACCTTCTTTCCATTGATTTTAGTTCACTTGTTGTTCCAAGGTTCCTGGATTGGTTCTGCCCCCACCCTCCACTTCCTTTCTCCCACCTCCCCTTATCCCTTATCCCTCTGGAACCATTGGTCCCGTGCTTTTCATCTCTGAATAGTTTATCCAACCTATCTTATCTAGATAGACAGCCAGATACATTAATAAGTGCAAAAACCAGGCAAAGCCAAATAAAATAACAAAACCAACAAAATAATAACAACAGCAAAAAACAAAAAATAACAATAACAAAAAGAAGGCCACCGACAAAAATGGAAAAGACTATAAATAGTTCAAGGCCTGTTTGTTGGAAAACACAATGTTTTTTTGCTAGAGTGGCTGTTGGTCTCGAACTACTCACCCAGACCCAGTGGTTAGCAGACCAACATGTAACCACTGCCCACCCAGTAGTCCTCAACTGAAGTAACAGTATGGCATTATTAGAAAAACATAGCAAAATGGCATAGAATGTGAGGGACAGGAACATGAGTCAGCATGTTGTTGAGCAACGAAGAGCACAACACGTGGGCTGGCATTTCAATAATAATGTTCAGAATTTAGTGTGGGAAAGGCCAAATCATTTCTAGAAATACCCAGTCTATGTTAGTTCTAGCATAAGTGTTCTTGATTGATGGTAGGAGAGTATAATCGCTGAAAGACAATTTTGGTATGAATTGAATAGTATATGACACTCGGTAAGGTGTAGCAAGTGTCTAGTCTTATTCATTGGAAAAATACATGATTTGAAAATTGAAAGTTTATTTCCCCCTTCAATTATACTTGCTAGTGCTTTGCCTCAAACTAATCATAATTATTGAAAATGTCGACCACACGTTGGAACCTTTTTTCACAGAAGATGGCATTGGCCGTGGTTGGAAACATTGTGCTGATGGGTTACATCACAATACAGCTTGAGGCCTGAACTTACTCTACTCCCTTTCCTCAGTCTCTGTAGTTCCTTCCAGCAGTTTCCCTCTCCACTTGTTCGCTCACCCATTGGACTTGAAAACTTGCTTCAGCAAGATTCACACTTTCCTGTATATTTCCAGTGTTCTCCTGGATATTATTTTTCCACTTAACCCTTGCAGCACTTCTACTTTACATACGAGCCTACTTCCTAGACAACAGTTGTTTTGGTGTCTCATTCAGAACCATTTTCTACTCATATCCAATGTTATGAATTTGTGTTTGATACAATGTGCACCACATCTGGTAGTTACTCAATCTGAAAACCACAATGTTGTTCATCGATTCTAGTCATTCAGTGTGAAGAAAGTGATACCTGTCCTGAAAACACACCGTACATTCAGTAGTACTAAGATATGAACAGCAGAATGCCAACAGTAGAGAGAGCATTGCTTGGTGTGTGTATTTATGTGAGATACACATAGCTGGAAACAACTGTTTCTAATGTCCCTTTATAACATCAAACAAGAATAATTTAAAAATGTACTCAGAAATCTTTGATAAACAGTAACGCATGTTCTCATCGATTTGAAGATATATGTTTCACCTTCAGCATAGGCACACTATTTCATTTCAGCAATAGACAGAAGCCCTTTCAGGTAAGACAGTAGCTCACCTTACAATCACACCACATCAAGCGAGAGTCGTTGCTCTAAAAGAACCTTGTGCTACTTCAACAACCTCTAAGTGCGGACTGTCAACTCATTTTTCTTTTAATCTGATGTTTCTGTGTCAAGAAATGAATTCATAGAAGTGGAATTATCTGTGATGGTGGACCACTGGACAGCTCACCTTGGAAAAATTAACTCAATAAATGAGTGATAGTTGCCACATAGTCAGACTGATGCCAGAGTTGCCATTAGGAACATGAACATGGGTCTGTTTCTAGTCTTGCTTCAGAGAGTATTAAAAAAGTTTGTTAAATGTGTGTTGTTCCTGGTGCTGCTTGCTTACACTTTTGAGAGTATGATTTAAGTCCTTTCAAGGATGATTTTAGATTATAAATTATAAGCAATTTAGAAGTGAGTGAGTTTAATGCATCTTATTAACTTTGATTCTGCACCATCCTTGCAATCATTGTGAATGTCGAGGCCATTGTTTCAGCCATTTACCCCCCACCCCGAACTTCTATTTTACCAAACTTGATGTTCTTTCCAAGCATTGGTCTCCCCTGATAACATAGCCAAAGTACATGAGGCAAAATCTCTCCATCCTTGCATCGAAGGAGCATTCGGGCCGAGAAAGAGTTGTTTGTTCCCCAAATCAACACCACTTTGAATATTCTTGCAAAGACTGCAATTCAAATGCATCGATTCTTCATCAGTCCTCCTTATCCTGTCCTCAGATTCCACGTGCACAGGAAGCTCCTGACAATGCCATGGTCAGGCACATCTTCGCCCTCAACATGACATCCTTGCTGTGGAATCTTTCAGAGAAGCTGTGCTGCAAAATTTCCCAGGAAATATGTCTATTGATTTCTTTACTGCGGCTTCCATGAGAATTGATTATGGATTTGAACAAAATTAAATCCTTGCCAACTTCAGCCCTTTCCTTGTTTGTCGTGATGGTGCCCGGCTGGTCAAATCGTGAGGAGCTTATGGTTCCCTTTACACTGAGTTGCAATCCACACCGAACCCCGCAGTCCGTACTATTCATCAGCAAGCTCTTTAAGTCCCCTTTTGCAGCAGGCAAGGTTGGGCCATCTGTATCTCACAGGTTGCTAATAAGCCTTCCTCCAACCTTTACGCGGTGTTCTAATTCCTATAGTGCGGGTTCTTGGATATCTGCTCAGCATACAGATTGCATGAATATTGTGAAAACAAAAAACCTGATGATATACACTTTCCTTGATTTTAACTTGTGAGGCATTCCCTTGTTTAGTTTGAAAAACTGCCTCATTTTACCATGTCCAAGTTCTTCAGGAACACAAAGAAGTGCTCTGGCAGTCCCATACTTCACACTGTGATCCCCAGCCTGATGTCTTTGCATAATCAGGAAAACACAAATAAACATCTTTCTGGTGTTCTCTGTTTTAAGCCAAGATCTATCTGACATCAGTAAACCTCGTTCCAAGTGTTCTTGTGAATTCAGCTTAATTTTCTTTCTATCCAGATCTTTTGCTTCATGGTCCATTCTTGAAATGCTCTTGGCAATGAAGTCAACGCCATTCTTCTTGAATTTGTCATTCCTGGTATGGTAGGGTAGTCCCATGTGATTATCAGATTCTAAATGATCGTGTCAGTGCATTTCAGTTCACTAATGCTAGGATATTGACCTTTATTGGTCCATTTAATGTTTGATGACTTCCTATTTTCCTGGATTCATACTTATTACATTCCATGTACTAAGTACTAAGTAACAGATGCTATCAGCTGCTTCACATTTTGAGTCATACCCCTTTTGCAAATAAAGGCGCTGGAAGCTTTACTCCGTCTGTATTATTATGGGTCTCTGCATTGAGGGAGGGCACTCTGGTGGCAGTGGTTACATGTAGGGCTAATGAAACGTTATGCAGTTCAAAACCACTAGTTGCTCCTTGGGAGAAAGATGAGACTTCCAATCCTGTAAAGAATTATAGTACAATCTTGGAAACTACAGGGGCAGTGCTTTCTCCTTTAGCCCTGTCAGGTTCCTGTGACTTGGAATCGACCATCGACCCCTGGCAGTGAGTTTGGTTTTGAGTTCTCTGCAGAGGAGGCAGTTCTTCCTCCGTCACACGTTGAGCACCTTCCAACCTCAGACCTGAGGGACGCATCGTCTGTCACTCTGACAATGTTTGGCTCCTACTCACAAAAGTTTTAGGGGCTAACACTGTGATGTGGGCAGCCTGTTCCGTCTTCCTAATCTGTGCTTTGTCTGGAAGCTCTGCTGAAACCTGCTTATTTTGGTTGACCCTAGTGAGACTTAGAATACTGTGATATAGCTTTCAGAATAACAACATGCAAGCCACCACTGTACAACAGACTGCCAGACAAGCGGTGGACCTTTTGTCTGGTTTGACATAAATAATCGCATGCTCTCCTCTCCTAATGGACTTTCCTTCTGTTTCTTCAAATATTAGTACAGGTTTGATCATACTGGACCACATTGATGAGCCTTTAAATTTCATCACACAGTGGGCTGATTCAAATCTATATATCTAGTTTGATGATGATTTGATGGGTTAACTAAATTTGCTATATTGATCATTTGGCCATACCTTATGCTTGTGCTGTCTTGGTTTAATGAAATTTTTGTTGTGAATTAGGTAAGGAGGGTTGTGTTTCAGACAATCAACTCTTGCTGTATGAATCTATCCATATCTATACATCTATAATTATCTATCTATCTGGCATGATGTCCAATGAAATTTATACACGTATGTTAAGTCACATAGCTAATGAATGGCAGAGTCAGGAATTGAAGCACATAGGAGCCTCATTTTTAGTGACTGGGCTCCTAGTCTTTGGAAAAACAGACCAGGTTGAAATGGGCTTAATTCTCAGTCACAGAACTTAGCTGTTTAGAGCCTTACTACTCATTCCTAATAAGAGAGGAATGGCCCTACTGGGTATTTCTGAGTACCCAGGATAGATAAGGCAATTTGATATTAAATATTTTCTAAATGACAGTTCAACTATGCAGCTAACAATACATCATCTCCTTTCTAATGTTCCATACTTCTATGGTTATATTTTATTTTGAAGTTTTTGTTGTTGTTGTTAGATGCTATTGAGCTGGTTCTGACTTACTGTGAATGCACATGACAGAGCAGACGTGTCCTGCATGGATTCTTAACTGGAATCTTTATGGAAGCAGATTTCCAGGTATGCTGTGAAGACCTGTGAAGCTTCTAGGTGGTGGGTTGGAAGGGCAGGTATTTTGGGGGTTAGCAGACAGATACTTAAGTGTTGTACTATCAGGGCATCTTTTTAAAGGATGTAAATTTTATTTTCAGCCAGATATTCAATTCTCTAATCCTGACACATAGAGACCAACACCAACACCAAACCAAACTCACTGCCATCTCGTCAATGCTGATTCATAACGACCCCCTCTGGGTTTTCCCGAGACGGTAACAGTTTATGGGCGTAGAAAGCCCAGCCTTTCTCCCAGAGTGGCTGGTGGTTTCGAACTGCTGACCATGCAGATTGCAGCCCAGTGCGTAACCACTACAGCCCCTCGGCTCTTAAATCCACTGCCATGCAGTCATGGCTGCTTCATAGCCCTCCAGCGGGTGTCTGAAACCCTGACTGCTTATGGGAGTAGAAAGCCCAGCCTTCTCCACAGAGCCGCTGGTGGTGCCGCAACCATAATCGCAGGTCAACGTGGGACCAGTCCACCACAGGGCTCCTTCTATAGAGACCAAGGAAGGATACACATTACCATTTCCGGAATATAACTTGGTTTACTGAAATATTTTGTATCTATATCTGTAATGGTAGAAATTCCATACACACCACTTTTCTTTCCTAAGTATTTTATCTTTGAATATCTGTACAGGAATCCTGGTGGTGTAGTTAGTGGTCAACCGTTCGAAATCCCCAGCAGCTCAGCGGGAGAAAGACCAGGCTTCCTACTCTGTCAATAGTTACAGTCTTGGAAACCCACAGGGGGTCAATGTGAGTCCGTCTTGACTCGATGGCAGTGAGAAGAATAAGAATATCTCAACATGCAGAAGACAGCTGGTCTATTTGCTTACTGACGATATATATGTGTACACAGTAATCGAGTGTTCAGCTGCTACTTGAAGAATCATTAAGGTCTTCAGTTCAAATCCACCAGCCGTTCTGTGGGCGAAGAAAGGCGGTTGTCTGCTTATGTAAAGATTTGCAGCCTTGAAAACCCAAAGGAGCTATTCACCGTATCCGACAGGATCGAAATGAGTCAGCATTGACTCGCAGGCAGTTAGTCTGAGTGAGTGAGTGCCTCCGCAGGAGAAAACTGTGGCAGTCGGCTCCTGTAAAGATTTTGGCTTAGGTAGTCCTACGGGGTTGCTCTGCTCTGTCCTCTAGGATGAGTCAGATAGACCTGACAGCACACCCCATGTGTTGTGAATATACCACCACAAATTTGAATATAATGTGAGGCATTCGTGAGTGAAAATGAGCCACATTTTAAATGTGCCCTTCTCTTGAAAATCTCAAATGAATTGGGTTCTTCATTAAAGATAGAATAAAGTGGGAGTCCAGGATTGTTCATAGTGAGCAAAGGGAGAGATCTTGCCCTCGGTGGGTACTTCGTTTGTTTTAAGATAGTACACAGCATGCTCTGAGTTGCTGCCATACGTGTGTTTAGTACACATTGCTTGAACGATTGAGAATTTTCAGATCCTTTGCAATACAAGTTAGATAGGGCTTTTGACCATTCAGATCTGCCAAGTTCTCAACAATCTTATGGTTGCATATTTTAATAGCTTTATCACAGAGAACAGAGAGTAGTCTAATGTATTTTTTTTTCAGTTTTCAAAATTTATGACATTTTTATTCAGCTGTTTGTGAGTCCTAATTAGACTATTAAATGGTCTTTAATACTATTATTTAGAACACAGATAATCATTCCAATTATCATAAAGATTGTTGGAAGCACATTATAAAGTCTATTTGAAAAAAAACTAAATCCATGTATGTTTCTACTAAGAGTTGAATCAAATTTACTTTCTGCAATCAGGCAATAAATATTTTAGTGAATATATACTTTTTTCTCCAGCAAGTAAAACAGTGGGAAAAGGTTTAAAATTAGCACTAAATTTCTCAGAAAGGTGGTCTTTAAAGCAAATGTAGTGATGAGGAATATTAACATCAAATTACTGGGAAGAAGAAAAATACCATCTTTGAAAACTTAACCTGGTGACTCAACCTCCCAATGCCTCTATTTTCACACGTATGGAATGGCACACTTTGCCTTCTCTGCCACATCCTGTTAGTAAATGATCTAATATGTGCAAGCACTCCATCTGCATCAGAGGAGATTCATAGTTCAAGACTACCTCTCACCCAGATTGTCCTGTGACTGTAGCCTCAGGGCCCAATGCACTGTTTGGTACAATATATGTTCAATGAATGTAAGAGTGCTCCTGGAATTCATAAAAATGAAAGATAATGGAAGCTGAAGTATTCCGAGAAAGATTCGTGACTGACTTCTGATTCAATACGATCTACGAAGAAATGTAGTGTTTAGCTAGAAGAGGAAGAAGAAAGGAATCCCAGGAAGAAGGATAACTTTTACCAAAAAACCCAAATGACAAGGGCCCGTGAGACCGAGGTCACCTGAACGCGTCACTGTCCTTTACCACCCCAAACCTGTATCGACAAGTAAACTCTTGAACTATCCCTGGATTTTAGAATCGCACATGCCAAGAGATGTTTCTATGTTTCTAAAGCGTGAAGTCCCAAGTTTTCTGTTGGCTTAAAGCAGCTGTCCTTTTTCCAATTGAGAAGTGGGGAGGTGGGTGGAGGATCGATCTAAAGCAGTACTCTTCATGTTTTACTTTAAACGTGTTCTGCAAAATGCCAATTGTTTAAGAGTGGAAAATTCATTAGAAAACCTCTTACATTCTCCATATACATCAGAATGACTTCTTGCTCGATTTTGGTTCTAAGTTTCTGTATCCGTTGTGAAAGTTAGTTATGTCTTCAATTTGCCTGTGCTAGATTTTCAGTGCAATGGGAAACCCATTGCTGTGTGTCAATGTTGACTGATAGTGACCTAATTCCACCTTACAGATTCTGTTTATTCTTCTAACCGTGAATCTGCAATTATACAGTTAAAATATATTTTTGGTAGTAATTGTTAACACAGTTCCTTTTGGGTAGATAAATGAGTATGGGCATTTAAAGTATGTTGAAGCTTCATGAATTAATGGCAAAGTAAATTAATAATGAGCTTAAGACAGAACTGGAGTACTCTTATTAGACACTGATTGAGAGACTTTTAAAAAATCTTTATCATAATCCCTTGGTTTCTCAGCTTGTTTGTGTGTGACATACACATTTTCAATGTCACAAGTCGATTGACACTTTCACGATAGACTTTCTCAAAGTTAAGTCTATCAGTGAACATAAAATCTTTCTCAACTTTCTGACCTATTTGCTTGCTGAGTTCTGCTATTTCTTTGGGGGTATTATATTACTAAAAAGGCTGTTGAAAATAGAACTTTATAAATGAATTAAAATAAAATCACAACCATGATTTATTCTTTTATTAAGCTTAACCAATCTTATGTTGAAAAACCCACTGCCACCAAACCTATTACACCTCATAGCAGCTCCATAGGCAAAGCAGAATTGCCCTTTAGGTTTCTGCGGCTATAAATCTTTACTGAAGCAGAAAGCCTCGTCTTTCTCCTATGGAGTGACTAGTGGATCTGAACTGTTGACCTTGAAGTTATGTAGCTGTACCCCAAAACTCCAATGGAATCAATTATTAGGAAAAGAACAAAGGTTTGAATATGGCATTATCTATCACACACCAAAGTCAACCTTACTCCTGTTTCCTTGATTCTCACTGAGAGTGACTCTTCATAAGACAGACTGGGACTACTCCATAGGGTTTCAAGGTCGTCAATCATCATGGAAGCAAATAACCTCACCTTTCTCCTGCAGGAAAGGTGGTGGGTGGGAACAGCCGAACTTATCGTTACATCCCAATGCTTAACCCACCGAGCCACCAGATCTCCACAGTCAACTTTAGAACCTTTTGTTTTTTTCATGTAAGGATCTTTGGTTTTTTTTAATGCCTTCAGTGCAGCTTAGACGTCTCCCTTCAGAACAGTAGGTTCTTGATCATACGTGACCTCTTGACAAGGTGAAATGTCAACCAGTTCTTTTTCATACAGTGATGACGTGTGTTCCTCCACTGTCTTTTGAGGCTTCCTGCATCATTCGGTGTTTATGCCAACAGTTGCTTTCAATTTTGCGACTAGAGGCTTGACGCTGTTCTTCAGATCTCCCAGCTGCAGATGTGCTGATGTGCTGAGCGTCTCCTTCCTTTTTGACTTTTTCACTCCAAGTCTTTGCACGTGTCATTGTAGTATTTACTCGGCCTTCGGCGCTGCTCTTTGAAATGTTCTGTTCAGCTCTTTTTCTTCATCCGTACTTCCATGCACTTTCGCTACTTCAGGTTGAAGACAGAGTTCCAGAGTCTCTTTTGGTCTTCACTTTGATTTTTCCTTTCTTTTCTGTCTTTTTAATGACCTCTTGATTTCTTCATGTGTGATGTTCTTGATGTCTTCTCAGCAGGTCTTCTGTCATTACTGCTAAACATGTTAAATCTGTTCATTAGGGTTTCTTAAAATTCATGTGGCATGTCTTCAACGTCATTTTTTGACTCTCATACTTTTTTCAATTTTCTTCAACCTCAACCTGAACTTGGATATGAGTAACTGACGATCTCTTTCATCCATGGCCCTTGGCCTTGGCCTGGGTTGCTGATATCAAACATCTCTTCCTGCAGATGTAGTCTAGTCAATTTAATTCTTGTATATTCCATCTGGTGAAGTTCACCTGCCTAATTCTGTTTGTGTGATTGAAAAAAGCTTTGGCAATAAAGAAGACACTGGTTTTGCAAAAGTACATCATGTGATTTCCAGCTTGATTTCCAGCACCAAGGCCATAGATCCAAATACCGTTCCTTTCTTTTTTCCCCAAATTTTGCATTCTAATCACCAGTGACTTGATAACGTGTTTGATTGATTTCTGATTGAAGAAGTTCATAAAATTCTTAAATTTATTCTTCATCAGCTTCCGTGAGTGGTGCCTAGATTTGAATTCTAATTGCATTAACTGAACTTTCTTGTCAACATATAGATATTATCCCTTTACCTCATTGTCCTTCAAAATAGATATTGTAAGGTTCTTTTTGCTGATGAATGAAATTTCATTCTTTTTGAATTTGTCATTCCCAGCCCAGTATGTGATTCTCTGATTCAAAATGGCTCTTGCAACCCATGTCAGCTCACAGATACCCAGCGTACCAATCTTTGTGCATTCCATTTCATTTTTTACTACTTCTGATTTTCCTAGATTCATACAACTTCATATATTCCATGTCCCTATTAGCAATTTATAGTTGTTGTTTTTTTCTCATTTTGAGTCATGCCCCACCAGCAAATGAAGGTCCATATAGATCACTGTGTTTGACCCCACGTGGAGGAGGCGCTCTTCCTCCATCACATGTTGAGGGCATCTGGACAAGAGTTTTGAGGGACTCATCTTCTGGCTCTATATCTCACAATGCTCCATTGTTATTCATAAGATATTCACTGGATCTGAAAAGTCTCTGCTGCTATTTATAAGATGTTCATGGGCTGATCCCTCACAACCAGACAGCCTATTCCTCCTTCGAAGTCTGTTCATAGTCTGGAAGTGCCGCTGAAGCCTGCCCACTGTGGGTCACCCTGCCCATATTTGACATAGCTTCCAGCATCACAGCAACACACATGCCACTACAATATGGCAAAACTGGAAGACAAGTGGTATTTACATGTACTACATTAAAGATACACAGCTAAAACAACCTTGCCTGCTGAAAGCAAGAGGACTTGAATCACTTGCTGATGAAGATCAAGGACTGTCACCTTCAGTATGGATTTCAACTCCACATTAAAAAAACAAAACAAATTTTCACAGCTGGAATTATAGAAAATATTATATCTGTCATGGATTTTATCTTGATTGGATCCACAATTAATGCTCTTGGAAGGAGCAGTCAAGAAATCAAATGATATATTTTGTTGGGAAATTCTACTACACATGGCCTCTTTAAAAGTTTTAAAGAGCAAGGACATCACTTTAAAGACTAAGGCGTACCTGGTCCAAACCAAGATTATTTTTCAGTTGCTTCAGATGCATGTGAAAATTGGGCAGTGAATAAGAAAGTCAGAAGAAGAACTCATGCATTTGAATTCTGGTGTTGTAGAAGAAAAGGGAAAGGAGCCCGGCTGCCTGAAGATTACACAAATCTTCATTGGAGGAAGTCCAGCATGAATGTTCTTAGAAGCTGGGATGGTAAGGCTGTGGCTTGTGCTTTTGTGGACAGCAGCAGGGGGCTCATTTCCTGGAGAGGAGCATCAGGTTTGTTAGAATGGAAAGTCAGCGAAAAAGAGGAAGACCATCCAGGAGATACACTGACACGGAGCTCCAGTAAGGAGCCCAGACACAGATCAGACAGTGTTTTGTTCAACCAGAATCTCAAAATGTAAAATATTATTTTTACTTTTATTTGCCTTCTTTGAGGCATGTTCTTTCGATCTTGTGCTTAAATAATGGTTCTAATCATACCTGCCGAACATCTCGCATATCCATTCATAGTGGTAATACACATTATAATATAAAGTTTACAAGGGCAGGGGTTTTGTTTGTTCTGTTGTATGTTGTAATACTAGGACCCCAATCAGTAAATATTTGTTCAATAACTATGAAGAGAAAATCTACAAAGTAAGAAGTCACTCATCTTTTAAAACTGAAGAGTGCTGCAGAAATAGTGGCAATGAAAAGTAATTTAAGTTTGAGCAACTTCTCTCTTTTCCTTTCTACCAAATATTAAGATTTATTTTATGGTATATTAATGAAGTCAGTTCCTTTACAAACTAATTGACCTATAACAATGGAGGGAAGGTCTTCCTCCCTGAATGATGGGATCCATGATAATTGAGCCTTTGGATTTTGTAGCTGTTATTGTTGCTTCAACATTTCATTTGGAAAAGAGTGTATTTAAAATTGGAAAAAGAGTATTTAAAATTAGAAAAAGAAAGAGCCTTCACTTTAGGTAACTATATGACTTTCCCTTGGACCCTGATGCCTCTTCTTTCTTCATTTTTTATACATCATTTATATTGCCATGTCCTTTACAGAGAAGGTGAACATAGAAATTACTATTTTGACTACTTTTTCCAAATCCCTCATTTTACCGATGATTCTCACCCCCTTGCTCTCCCTAGCTTCCATTGTGCTTCTTTATTCTGCAAACCCTCCTCGCAATCAAAATGCATTTGACGTGAATGATGAAAAATATAAGTAAGGGGCCAGGGAGGGTCAGGTACCAGGGGACCTGAACCCAGGTCACCATCTTTACACTGCAGTCTGTGTTTCTGGATTTGCACAGGTGAAACGTTGACCTAGAAGTACAGTGTATGGAAGAAACTACTACCGCTTTAAGCTGTGAAGGTTTATCAAAAAAAAAAGGAGCCGAAACAAAGGCAAGCAGATGGCTAAAGATGAAGGTCACATCAGATTGAGAAGTTTGTCAAAATGTGATGACATAGGTAATCTGTAAACTGTTATTGCGCCTAGCTGGAGGTGCTGAAAAACATTTTGAAATTACACAAAACAGTGGAGTCGCCGGCACAGAGGCAGGAATGATCGCCTGGAGTGGTTCTGGTCTGTGGATGAATGCCAGATGTGGAAAGCGACATATCTGGAATTAATGATATTAAACATGCTTTTCTTTTATGCTCAATAATAACTCTATTATGATTGATACAAACCGCAGACACTTTATCTAGTACAAATGGAATCGTCTGTCATTGACTATATTAAATCATCAATTTCTGCATGATGAGGATCGTTTAGGGTAACTAATCATCTGTCTCGTTCTGAAGTCTTTAAGGCTGATCAGATAACGCTTTGAATACTGCCTGAGCAACCATGACAATCTAACCCTTCCGTGTAAGGATTGAGAGGGGCCCATTATGCCGTCAAAGCCTGTGGAAATATCACAGCTCTTTCTCTACATAATACCCTGCTGTAAATAAATCACTCTCCACCGCAAACTTTATTGATCACAAGCACTTCCATGCTTGTGTCTAGTGAAGTCTCTACAGAATAAAATGCTGCTTTATATTTTGTCTTGTCAAAATATTAAACGGCTCTGTCAAGCGGAGTCAGGCTAGCAGTGATGGTGTAATTCTGCAATAGCCCTTCTCATTCCCTCCTTCGAGCTCAGCTGCCAAGCTTACAAAGCAGGGTTTTTTTTTATATAAACTTTCCAATTATAGTCTTGTAAGATTATGAAGCCTTAAGATAAAGTGTCCTAATTTAGAGGGGTAGCATTCTGAACTACTAGGAAAGCGACTGTTAGATAAAACAGCATTTCTCACAAGGAAAAAGATAACCTGGCTTATTTATATATACAACTTTCCTGAGCAATGTTAGCTAGACTTGGGAGGCAGTGGAGGTGGGTGGGGATAAAAAAGAACCCCCCCCCCCCACACACACACATTTTTGTTCTATTGCATAGTGAAATGAAGGGAGGAGTGAACTCTAAAATAACCTGGGTTGAAATGTTTATTAACCATGCTTATAAAGTGATGAATTATGATCTCTCTACCAGCTTGGAAAGCCGGAATTAAAACCAGAGGCCACCATTAACACAGCACATCTTTCTCCAAAGGGCACCGATAGGGTATGGAGCCGCGAAGTGGTATCTCATATGCTGTAATATGTTTGTGGCAACGTGTCGAAACAACAAGCAAGTTAAAAGAGTAATTTACTGCCTGCTAACACTGGATTTCCTGGGCAGCATTTGGCTTTAATGCAGTCTCCAAGTAGCTTCATCCTTTGTCCGTTTCAAGAGGTAGGGTTTGCTTTCAATAGGGCAACGGAAGCGCCTGAAATCCCTTCAAGAAGTGCATAAGATTTAGTGTCCTGGGCCATTAGTGCTGCTGCGAGGACACTGGGCTTGATCTTTATTCCCTTTGGAAGATCATTAACTCTTTTGGACATTTAGCAAATAACCTCTCCCAAGGCTTAGAAGCGTTTATACATGACCATAAGAGAGCATTTTGTTCCCGTCCTGACTGTTTCTAAGCTGGATATTTATTGACGCTTCTATTTGGTCATTTTTAAAAAGAAGTTAAGCTGTAAGATGAATTGATAATCCCAGGCAGTGAATTTATTTTGGAGGCATAAAAATTGGATGCCACAAACACGGAAAGTGCAAGTCCAGCCATGGCCCTCTGTGTGGACCTCGCTTCCTGCTGAGAAGACACTCTAGCCAGAGAGGAGAACAAATTTTAGCTTCGGGACAGGGTTAAACCCACTGACATATTTCAAAGAAGCAAGTAAACAGCTTTTTGACGGTAATAAATTGGACCCATCAACAACCTTAGCTTAATTCAAGTTCTAATTCATCTCCATACTCCCCTCACCAGTATCTTTAAAGTACTACAAATGGGCAGTAAACCTCAAAGATAGTGGTATCAATCTTCAGCAGTTCTTTTATTTTTTTAAACAATAAGAAAATCATTAAATCCAGTTGAGTTTCCTTCTAACCAAGGATGCATTTCTTAGTGAGTACAATGAAATGTGCAAACCGTTTGGAAAATATTCTGATTAAAGTTGAGGCTTTTTTCTCTTATTTTGCAAACATTTACTAAACCTCACCTTACGTGCTCGATGCTGCTTCACCTCATGGAAAGAGGCCCTGACCTTGAGAGGCTGCAGGCTTATGGCGGGAGATACGCTTGTAAATGAGTGGCAGCCGCGCAGTGTGAATGATGCTCTGACGTAGGGGATCTAGCTGGGACAGCCTTGTGCTCACATGTAACCACTGATGTGTCGGTTCCTTTTCATATCAATAGCCATGAGGCCTCTAGATGCTTGCTAAATTTCTTATAAGAATATCTTCCCTATTTCTTTTCAGCTCTCTGATCTCACATCAGGTGAAGCGAACTACTAGCCGCGGGCGGGTCACGTTCTGCGTGAGCATGAGGAGTTTTTCGCTGTGGTTCAAGGAGGGGCAGGACTCACACAGTCGGCAGGGAAGAGGCAGGTTTGGACCCAGACACAGCTTCTCCTGAGTGCGTGCTCCTCGTAAGCGCTGCACGGGGCTGTCCATTGAATAGATCGACACGGAAGCTAAAAAAGACCCAATCTAGGTCTTGGCAGGGCTTCGGACTGCAACATTAGGTTTCTGCTACATGGGAAAGCCTGGGTCTGGCCAGGGACCACCAGGGTGTGGAAGAAGCTGGACAAAGAGTGGGACGGTGGAGGAATAAACAAAGAGAGACACACTGGGGGTGGGGTGGAGGCTGACTGGTTTAGGGGGTATCATTTGAATCTCAGGATCCAGACTTTCTTTGGCTCACTATCCTTGATTCTCTCCTTTTAGAAACTTCCTCCCACTCCCCAGCGTCCCCAAGCGGGTCCTTGTTACAAAAACCAGCTGCAATTGACTCCTTGTACTGAAGCTCATTGAAGTGAAGCTTCTGCTAACAATGCGGTTAAAGAGATGAATATTCACCCCTTCAGAGCGCACCCGGGAGAAGTGAAGCTTCACCTCTCAAGGACCTCACCGTTTGGGAGATGAAAGCACGGGGGAAATGAACACTTCGGATCTTAAAGCAAACAAAAGACAGTTCTATACTAACCTCGCTATCAGATAAAAGGCTCTCCTATACTATGACCATGTGTTTAATGTACATTATTTTTATTAGAAAATTTTAAATGTATATATTGTCTAAATATTTTCCCCTTCCATTTAGTGAACTCTTTTCTTCTAGTTCCTGGTTTTCCTTGGTGTGCACACTGTACATGGCGAGGAGCTCTGTAAAACCTTGTCAGCCAAGGAAGGGAGCATTCATTGTCCTCGGAGGTAGCTCTTGTCAGCCCCTAGATATCCAGGTGCCTTATCATGTACCTGAAAGTGTTCGTGCTGTTTCCTCACGTGCCTAGCATCCCCCTGGGGAGCAGCTTGCACTGTAGGGGAATCTAGGTCAATGTGCAGGACTGAAAATAGCTTAACAGTGAATCTAATATGAGTTGAAAAAACAGTGAGATGAGATCCGAGCTATGAGATACCCTGAGTAGACTGATATTGGGTCTAAAAAAATCAAGTACCTTGAGTCTTAGAATCAGTGTGCTGGTCAGGACCCTTTCCTTCGCTCGTCTCCCTGAACTGTTTGCAAAGGGGACTGAGTATTTAAGACCCAAGTTCGGCCCAAAAGGCTGTCCCAAAGACAGTCTCCTGTTCCATTGAGAGGCCAGATTGTAGTTTAGAGGACATATGAGAACTCTTCACTGACACTAAATCTCTAGGCATCCTAAGATTTTGTCACGTTTCTATGACTGTCTCTTGAAGATATAGAATTTCTGAAGGATAAGAATTTGGCTATAAAATGAATAGCCAACATTTCACTATTCTGGAATTTAGTAAACAGAAGATTATGTAGGGAAGTTGTGAACAAAACATGAATTTTTGTTTGGGGAAAAATTATTTCAGATTACTTATCAACCTTTAAATATAAAATCCTTAAATTATTCCCCATTTCTATTTTTTCTTATAGGGAAATTATTTGCGAAAAAAGAAATATTTAGAACTTGAGATTATTTTCTTGAATAGAAATAATATTTTGTATTAAGAAAGGGCTTTATCTCTTTATGTTCAATGCAAGATATGCTTCAATGGTCGGCAATCATAACAATAAATGCCATTCTATCCCTGTGCTTGCTAGGAGTATGTCTGAAAACTAAAAGTATCTCTTTTTTTAGCCTTAAATCATTCACTTCTTTTCCAAATAAAATCAGCAAATAGCGGTTGAGGATCTACTTTTGCTTGACAATTTGCTAGATCATGTCAGAGGTGATAGATACTATCATAGAACTTTTAGGTAATTCTATGATTAGGGGCACTGACAAAATGTTCTCAAGTCTAACCATAGTTTATTATGATCCACACATCAAATGCCTTTGTATAGTCAATGAAACAGAAATAAATATCTGTTTGGTAATCTCAGGCTTCAGACAAGATCCATATGATATCAGTGATGATAACCCTTCTCCCTTATCGTCACTTGAATACTTCTTGGACCTCTGGCGGCTCCCTGTCATTGTACTGTTACAACCATTGTTGAGCGACCTTCAGCAAAATTTTACTTGCATGTGATACCAGTGATATTGCTCTGTAATTTGAGCATTTTTTTGGGTCATCTTTCTTTGGAATGGGTTCCAATATGGATCTCTTCCAGTCAATTGGCCAAATCTTCCAAATTTCTTGGCATCAATGAATGAGCGCTTCTAGTGTCTCACCAGCTTGTTGAAACAGTTCAAATGTGATTCCATAAATTCCTGTGTTCTTTAAGTTTAAGATAGTTACATGTGTTCTTTTTTTTCTTTTTCTAACTCTATGATCTTTGTGATGAAAGGTCTTTGTACCTTTCATTATAATATTTGACTTTGCCTTCTTGTCTACCCTTTGAAATTTTCTGTTCAGCTTCTTGAATGCACCATGTCTTCCATTTGCCTTAGCTACTCTGTGCTTGACAGTCTTTTCTGACATCCATTTTGATCTTTCTTTCCTGTCTTTTTAATGATGTTTGCTTTTTTCATGTATGATGTTTCTGATGTGCTCCCTCAGCTCATTGGGTCTTCCGTCATTGGTGTTCAATGCATCAAATCTGTTCTTCTGATGTTGTTGAAGTTTGGGTAGGGTATCCTCAAAGTAATGATTTGGTTCTTGTTCAAATGAACTCATATTTGAACAATTGATGGTCTGATCCACAGTCAGCCTCTGACCTAGTTTGAACTACTGTACTGAGCTTCTCCAACACCTCTTCCCACATATGTAGTCAAATTTATTTCTGTGTGTTCCACCTGGATAAGTCCATGTGCATAGTCACTTTTTGTGTCATTGGAAAAAAAGTCTTTATGCTGAAGTTGTCAGTCATGTATTATTCTGTCATCCAATCTTCAGCTTTGTTTCTATTACCAAGAAAATATTTTCAGCTGCTCTTTCCTTTTGGTTTTCAACTTTTCTATTTCAATCAGCAATAATCAACATCAATGCACCAAAATGTCAATGCATCCTGATTGTATGTTTGATCTATAGTAGGCTGACAACATTAGTCAAGTTCTACAATTCCCACTAGTTGTAGTGGTTGTTGCATAAATTTGAATGATGCACTTCAATAGAAATTAGCCTATCACAGACAACATCGTACTTCAAGTTAGATCTTGAAATACCCTTTTTACCATTGTATGCAATGCCATTTCTTTTGATTGTGACATTCCTGGCATAGGAAACCATAGGATTCAGATCCAAATGAAATATCCCATTCAGAGATGGACGGCAGAGAAGGGGGGGGGGAAGGGAGACTCTGGATAGGGCAAGATATGACAAAATAGCAATTTATAAATTATCAAGGGCTCATGAGGGATGGGGCAGTGGAGAGGGAGGGGGGAAAAAAGAGGACCTGATGCAAAGGGCTTAAGTGGAGAGCAAATGCTTTGAAAATGATTAGGGCAAAGAATGTACGGATGTGCTTTATACAATTGATGCTTGTATATGTATGGATTGTGATAAGAGTTGTATGAACCCCTAATAAAATGTAGAAAAAAGAGAATGATTAGGGCAAAGAATGTACAGATGTGCTTTATACAATTGATGTATGTATATGTGTGGATTGTGATAAGAGTTATATGAGCCCCTAATAAAATGTTTTTTTAAAAAAAAGAAATATCCCATTCCATTTCATCTTACTAACACTTAGAATATGGATCTTTATGTATTCCATTAAAATTTTTATTACTTCCCAATTCCCTATATTCATGATCCATTTCTATTTTTATTCTAATATTCCTAGATTCATACATTCCAAGTTACAAGTGTTAATTGGTATGTGAAGCTATTTCTTCTCATTTGAGTTGTGCCCCATCAATAAATGAAGGTCCTGAAGGTTTCACTACATAGGTGTCACTCCATTTATGTCATTGTGATCGACACTACTTTGAGAATGCAGCTCTTCCATAGTCACATTGTGAGTGTCTTTCGACTTGAGGGTGTCATATTTAGGCAGCACGGTCTCCGACAGTGTTCTGCTTCGATTCATGAGGTTTTCAGTGCCTGGCTGTCTTCTAATGCTGTCCATCGCATTTTAAGTGGCCAGTTCCTCTAACCTGGACAGCCTATTCCTTCGTTGTAGGCTGTTCTTAGTTTGGAAGCTCTGGTCAAGCCTGTTCACTTTGAATGATCCCATTAGCATTTGAAATACCAATGACAGAGCTTCCAGCACACAGCAACACCCAAGCCACCCCAGGATGGCACACTGACAGACAAGTGGTGGAGGCCAATAACAGAGACAGTGAATGAAGTAGGGGCTGATAATGTGTTTGGTGACGGATAGGCTAAATTTCAGTTGCCTGTAGTTTGTCTCTGTGGATATGTCAAGCAGGCATTTGAACACAGAAGTCGGATACACAGGAGAAGAACCAAAGTTAAACAAGGGTCATGACGACTTGTAGTCAGTACTTGAATGCCCAACACCTGTCTGATACCATAGGACAGACACACGGTTGAACCATTAGACATATTAGTTTCTGTCTGTTATTGATACACACATAGAGATAAGTCCTACAAATGAAATAGTTAAAAATATATGAAGAAAAAAGTACAATAGAGTAAGATATTTATCATATTTGGGCAATTAATGATTTATATTAGAAGAATTAGGAATATCTTTTTCATTTAATTTTAGCACAAACCTGAAGAAAATGAATATGTTAGGTGAGATGTATATATATCTAGGAAAGTGGAAGTACTGAGGTTAGAAAGGGAGAGGTGAGTATTTATGATACTCAAAGAAGACCAGGATATGTAAAAATTTTAAGGAATGAAAGGAAAGTGCTTTTACAGATGATATTGTAAAGGAAATCAACAACAAAGTTGTACAAGGGTGTTTAGGCCAGAATGAAAGTGAAAGAATTTATTTCAACCAGTGGCAATTCATAGATGAATTTAAAATAGAAAAGTAGCATGGTCATAGTTCCAATGTATTCCGTGTTCTAAGAAAGGGGGTGGAAGATGAAGATCAGAAGAAGGACACCGTTTAATTAGGAGGTTCTATTAACGATCCCAGTGCCAGTGGTTCACAACTACTAGGCACTGTGCAGGAGAAAGGCGAGGCTTTCTCCTCCCTGAGCCTTGGAAACCCGCAGAGGCCATTCTACTCTGCCCTATTGGGTACTGAGAGTTGGAAAGGACTCAGTGGCAGAAAGTCTCCTTTTTTGAGCCTTGACAATACTACCGAGCAAAGGGAAAGATTCGATCACTGGGGTGGCAGCAGTGGAGGAGAGAAGTGGGGTAGAACTGCGAGATTTGGTGAGGGAACCGAGCGAGAGGGAGGCATCAATGCGGACTTCTAAATTCTTGCCAGAATAAGGTATTAAACCCGTTCCAATCCTAAGTGAGTGGATATGGTCTTGTCTCAGACTAGGAGTATTTAAGAATATTTAGAATTCAAATTTTGAAGTGTGAACTTACGGCGCCTGTGACAATTTTGATGGAAGGTACTTGAAGGAGGTTTAAAGAGCTCATGGAAAAATGGAATAGAAGACAAATGCTAGATTTTTCCACCTTAGGGACTTTGGGAACTTTGTATATGTGTTGCATTTTTGGCTTTGTGAAGCTTAGGCTATGGGATGCATGCAGTTGTGGATAAAAAAAATTTATATATTGTTAAGACAAGATGGTAAAAAATTAGAAGAGATCATTGAGCTTGGGTTGGAAAACATACACATTTAGAGGCAGGGTAGAGGGCATCTTTCTCTGGAAGACACAGAATTTCCTAAAAGCGTAGAGGTAAACCAAGAGCTATGGTGTTATGAAAGACAAGAGAGAGTAGAGGCCACTCTGTCAAACCGTCTGTTGTCATGAAAAATGAGGAAAGAAGAATATTTATTCATTTTGGCATCATGGACACCATAGGTGTATGTTAATGAAATAATTTTGTTGTAATGGGGTCAGAAGGCAAACTAAATTGAGTTAAAATGTGAATGGGACATGAGAAAATTAAGAAGACTGACAGAGTTTGTTTTCATAAGCCTGACTGTGAAGGAGATAAAAAGAGTTTAACCAGTGGCTGGAAAGAGGCAGAGGGAAAATAGAGGACCCATTTCTGTTTTTCAACTCAAGTATCTTAAACACAATTGAATGTAGAAAAGGAGATATTCAGTAGGAAAGAGAAATGGTCTGAATGGAGCAAAATCCCTGGGAGGGCCGAAGTGAGCATAGTCCGGAATGACAGTGGAGAAATTAGCCTTTGTTTTTTGGAGGGAGGACACCTCCTGTGTTATAATGGAGGTGAAGGCAGAGGGGACGAGGTGGATGTGGGTCGGTTTAGAGATCTAGTGGGATGATGAAGACATTCCTATCTGACGGCTTCTTTTTCCTGCTGAGAATTAGGTGCTAAAGCCATACCCCAAAGTGATGGATGGAAAAGCAAACCCTTGAGTGCAGATGCGGTGGTTGAAGTCTAGCCTGCATTGTGAAAGGAGAAGGTGCTGTGATGAGGACCTCAGAGATGGATGGTCCACGTGTAGGGAGCCAGAGGGTGACAACAGACAGAAGCACACACAGGGTAAATACTGGCGGACTCACGAGGCAGAAGGAGAGCAAAAAGCCAGATTGCCACCAAATAGAGCAAAGGCCCCAGAACACTCCAAAAATAGTTCAGTGCCAGATTACCTGACAAACGCTATTGGGCTTCACAAACAGGAGGGTGCTTTTTTTCTTTTGATGTCATGTGCCAAGAACTATGTGCTAATGGCTTCACATGCGTTAATTCACAACAGAGTATATGAAGAATGTAATATTATCTGTAGATGGATTAGCAACTTGCTTAAACTCAACCAGAAAATGATATAATCAGTTTTGCTTATGTTGGATGACTGCCCTGTAAGCCCATGTTTTTACCATTCCATAAACTGGCTAAAAAGACTAATGAACATCTACTGAGACCTTACTATAACCAGATATTCTGTTAAGTATTTTATTTATATAAGAATTTAGATTACTGTGGGTAGTAGGGGGGGGAATAAGTAATTGAAGAAAAAAAAAAAAAAACCCAAACCCTGACCTAAGTTACACTGGCACTCATCTGAGGTAGAGGAACGTCATATGCTCCAAGAGCACAATACATTATTTTACTAAATCCTTTACAAAATTCTCTAGGAAGGGTTTATTGTTTAAATACAAAGCTGAAAGATACTACTGGGGCAAGAAGGGGTTAGATTGACACGTTCACTGAGCTGTAGGAGTTTACAAACCAAGTCTACTCCAGGCAGCTACAGAACAGTGGTGGCAGTCATTAAAAATAAATACATGAATAAAATATTGATAGTATGTAAATTCAAAGATAGTGCTCAGCAAACAGGACATATCCGGAGTTGACTGCGTGGGTGGGAACATGACTATACTTCTGCCCTAAAGTTGGACCACCCATTGGGATTTCTGAAACAGCCTGATATATCTATTCCCATGTCTCCTTGTACTCTTCGAGGGTGGTAGGGGCGGGTGTGCGGTAATGTCCTTTTCCTCCAGGAGAATCACATGCTACAGCATGGAAGACTGTAATGAGAATCTGCAGCACAGTTTATGGGAGGATCAAAACACGAGACAGGGTTAGATGGGGTGGGATGCTGGCAGTGGTCAGCGTTCAAAGGTGGGATGGGATGCTGGTGTGTTCAGGGCTTATGGGAAGAACCATCTTACTTGTTGGTTCCAGATTGAAAGATAGGACTTTGATACACTTAGGGCACATGGCAGCAACAGGTGAAGAATACTTGTCATTATATCCAGTTCTAGCTGTTTCTGTTGCCATCCTTTTAACTCTAGTCTACATATTTATTTTTATATTAACCTGAAACCTACATGGAAAGAAAAAGAATCCTTTATAGGTAGATTGGCTATGTCTCTTAACAACTAAAAACCGTTATATTGAAGCTTCTACCTTAGGAAATGATTTTCATATTATATGCAAGGATAGTGTTAACGGAGCCTAGCTGGTCAGCTTAAAGCAGATACTCTGCATACATAAAGAGCCTAGACAATGATTCTACTGAAGGTCACCCATACGGGGATTGCTATTCATGTATGTGGGGGGTGGATGATTTAGGTTGTTTATAGAGGTCTTATTTGCTAATGATTGTGAAATAAAAACTTGAAGTCAATAGGAACTTTAAAGAGGTAAGTTTCTTCACATTTTGGTTAGTTAGTGGTTTTTATAACCAAATCTTTCTTTAGTTTTTCTCTCATTCTGTCTTTTGCTCAAATAAAGTTGAATCCGAGAGAAAGAGGAAGGATGCTTTTTGTATTTGTAGTGAAAAACTAGGTTTTCATGGAAGCCCAAGCTCCCTTTTTTTCTCACTTAGAAGAATTTACCTGTCCATTTCTAGCCCCTTCTTAGAGAAAAGTAGTTTCTAGAAATCCATGCATTATATAAAAATCCACAGTGGAATGTCTTGGGAGCTTAGAAGAGAATGCATTGACCTGCCTTAAAGAAGCCTTTTGGTTCACCATGAAGATCGCTAACTTGAAGTGGGTAAAGCTCCGGGGATAAAGTCGGCCCCTACCACATGGAAATCGTTTTCCCTTGTGACCCTTTGTTCTGCTGCTAAAATCTTCTTGGTTTTAGAACGGTGGTTTCCAATGGGTGGGGATGGATGGGAATGGCTGGAAACGAAATCCTGAGTGATTTTCCTGTTCTTTCAAAATCTCCTTTAGAGTCTGGACATGTCAGGCCACTGCTAAATCCGTCTGCCATAGCATTCCTGACAGGCAAAATTACTGACTTGGAGTCTGCCTTCGCTAGGGCTCCTGTTTGAACTCCCTGGAAGCTGACATCCCCATAGAGTATGAAATCCACCACACTGCCTGTCAACAAGCTGGCAGTTTACTGGCTGTGCGTATTACCTGCTGGGCTGTTTTTCCATCGCCGGGGCTCCTGTCTGCTGATGGAGCCCAGGAACAGAGTGTGGCAGATTAACAGGGATGAACATTGGTACCCAGATGAGAGGACGATACTAGCTCGCCTGAAGTGTCCATTTCTTATTCTTCAAGGTCTTTAGACAAAGACACAAGGGGCTACCTTCTAATACCACATCATTTAGTCATCTTTCCATTAAACCCAAGGTGCAGATGTACAATAGATCATTCAGGTCTACAATGTGAAATTACAGTACAGCAGAGAGCAGCAGATCGATAACTGTTTATAAATAGATTGATCTGATTCATTTGTCCCACAGCGTGTGAATCAGTGTGTGTGCCAATTACACTATTTGTAAACTTATACCTAATGAGTTTGGGATTAAATGTTTAAATATGAAAAAACAAGCCCAAATAGTCTCATGGAAAATATAGATGTGTAGCCAATTGAAATATGAATAAGCAGCAAGCAAGGCTGGTAGATACATGCACACATTGAAAAAAGACAGTAAATTGAAAGATGACTAAATCTTCTACAAACAAGGTTTTGCTGTTCTCTTTTCTCCCACAACACCAATGGCTCCCTGCTCGTCTCCTATTTCTTGCTCTCACAACACTGGCTGCAGCCCAAAATTCATCTGAGTGGCAGGCGGGGCAGCAGGGAGCAGATTAGCAGCAATATTTGAGTCAGTCTCTGGCTGCTGCCCTTCCTCACTTGCTCTTGCTTCTAGCTGCAACCCGTCATGGGCACCTGAGGGACAATCAAAGATCTAAGTGAAAGAGAAAAGTACGTCAACGGTTTTATTTTTAACATAGATATCTGTTTGTCTCAGTTTGACAAGAAGGCCCTAGGAACCTAGACTTCCTTCCTCTGGACGATTCTGTATTTAAGTTTTGACTGTGAGCCCCATGCGTCCATGGCATATTAGCAGGACCCCACAGCGTCTGGCTTGAGTTCGCTCAGCAAATCTCTAGCATATCTAGCATGGCGCATGGCTAGTGCGTGTGAAGTTTTCCTTGTTTGTTTTCCCTACACGGAGCCTTATTGGGGGGCTTGGGGGGCAGAATGAATCTTTATCAATACCAGTAACAGGAGCAATGTTTCCCTATTGTGTTCTCTACCTAAGCCAGACAGAACCAATTTTAAAATATGCTGTCCCTTGTTGCTTTCATACAATGTAATTCAAATGTAGCGCTACAGTGTAATTCTGTTCCTGCAGCAATGCTTCCTTCTGTAAAGAGTTCCCCCATAGGTGTGCGAGCAAAGTAGCTTTGAACACACATTCGGAATCTCAGAACTTGGTATTTGAACCTCTAAAATGGGTATAGTGATGGTATCTCATAGGTTTAGCGGGTGAGTAAGTCCTATATGCTATGTTCAGCAGGCATACCAGGAGCCCTAGGGGATATGTCTGGGGTACTAACAGAAAGGGTGGTAGTTCAAATCCACCAGCCGCTCCAGGGGAGAAAGACATGGGAGTCTGCTCATGTACAGCAATCAGTCTCAGAAACCCTGGAGGAGCTGTATTCATCCCGAAAGGGTTGTTAGAGTCAGAACTGACTTATTAGCAGCGAGCTTGGGTTTGTGATTATATGGACATTCCTAAAATAAGACCGGAGCCCTAAGGACATCGAGGTTACTAAGCAGTGGGCTGGTAACGCAAAGGTCAGTACTTCAAAACTGCCAGCCTTTTGGGGGAGAAGGTAGTGACTCAGTAGCTTTCTGCTCCCATAAAAAGTTACAGTCTCAGAAACCCACCGGGCAGTTCTGCCTATACTATGAGTTGGCATCGATGCCATGGCAGTGAAAATATAATACCCAGTATATAGAAAATACGCAGCCAACAGTAGTTTAATCAAATTCAATCATTCATAAAGATTCTAATAATTTATCCCATTGATTTTAATAGAGAAAAATGTTACTACGATCATGATAATTCACACACATAGTAACATCTTTTAGTGGGCAAGCCTTAACATTATCTTTATTAATGCTAAAAGCACACAATACACATATACAACCAAATCAAACTGAACCCAGTGTCATTGAGTCCATTCCAATTCATACGAACCGGAGGGAGCAGAGCAGGACCGCTCCATGAGATTTCCAAGGCTATAAACCTTCATGGAAGTAGACAAACCCATCTTTCTCATGTGGAGCTGCTGGCATATTGAAACACCAACCTTCTTGTTAGCGACCCAATGCTTAGTCCAGTGCACCAACAACCAAACCAACAAACAAAAAACTCTGTCATTGAGTCATTTCATTTGTATGTAGTCATTTATAATATTCATGTTCTCACTTCATCTTTACATGATCTTTGACTATTTTACAGATGAGATTACTGATACCCCACACACTGTGCAACCAAGCTTAAGGTCTGTGATCATTAAGATCATCCACGTGGCGGGGCCACGATTCTCTGTGTCTGGCAGTTCGGATTCAATAATCTTAGTGATCTTGCTTGGAGTTCTGTCCTGTTTCCAATGCGTGTGGATGCTGTGGGAAATTTTGCTTGTTTTGTTTTGTTTTGTTTTGCTGGGACTGGATATCGCAACAGACTCTCCATCTGACAATTGGTTTTTTTGGATTTGAGTCAGTACTTTGATCTATTACTGGCTAATCCTGACAGTCATCAGCTACCTGCCATCCTTGGATTCATTTGCCTCCGCAACCAGAAGCCAGCCTTCTGTCTAATCTACCAATCTTGTATTCATTAGTCCCTACAGCTACCTGTGCCAGGAGAAGCCTCCAGGCTGGCATCTGACCCATTGAAATGGAACTTCCCCAGCTTGACACCTGGGTGAGTTATTTCCTTGATATGTATATGTATACATACAAACGAGGGGGTACCCCCCAAAAAAACCCCAGAATTTTTTTCCAAAGCTACATATTTAAGATTTTTTTTTTAACAAAACAACCTTATTACCTGAAAAGTACTCTCCATCACACTTAGTATATTTGTCAATTCTGCGAATTCATTCTTGGATATAGTTTTCAAACTCATCTGTTTGGATGGCTGACAGCACCTCCCTCATCTTTTCCTTCACCTCTTCTACATCATCAAACTACTGTGCTTTGGTATCCCTCTTCATTCTTGGAAACAAACAGAAGCCACAGGGAGCGAGGTCAGGTGAGTGAGGTGTGTGGGGCAGAGAGCCATGCTGTTTCTTGTCCAAACTGGCACACTGAGATGGCTACGTGAGCAGGTGTGTTTTGGTGACAAGACCAGTGCCCCATCTGCCAAAATCAGGCCTTTTTGTTCACACACTGTTATAGATTCTTTTCAGAACCTTTATATAGGAAGTTTGATTAACAGCCTGACCTGGTAGAATGAACTCCAGATGCACTAGGAGTCGACCTTTTCATCACTTTGGGAAGTTGACGGAAGTCCAGAATGATGTTTGTCATCATTTGATATTTCACCTTTTTTGAAACAAGCAAATCCACTGGTACACTTGAGTTTGTTCCCTAATGCTGTCCTTGTAAGATATGTTCAACCTCACAACAGTTTCTGTAGAATTTTTCCTGAGCAAGAAACAAACGTCACAGCTGCACACTGTTCTCTTAAATAAACCATCACAAAAAACTCACTGTGACCAGAGAGAATCTTCCCAGGTGATGCCACTTTGTTGCACCAACTCAGAGCACTTTGCTGAATGCTCACCTAAGGGGACAAATGCATACAATGAAAGTTCCACCCAGACATTCTTCAAGTAAAGTGTAACTCTTAGCATGTACCATGTATCTTCACATATTGTGTCATGGTTTCACCCACATTCACCAATCTAATTGACTATTTAGTATTTTCTTTCCTACTTTTGTTACTTTTTTCTTTTTTTGTAACCAGCATAGTGGCGACATAAATTTGAATTAAAATATGATCGATTACTGATTTATTTGGTTAGAGCAATAACATGCCATCCCGTGACTGTCCAAATGAATATCCCACTAAAAATATAAGAATCTATTGTTTTACATTTTCCTAAACATTAGTAACCTAAGATTTTCCTGATATTTTATTTCTTGTCAGCATAGGATCACTGTGTCTATCCTTGATTAGAACTACCTGATTTGTCAGAGTTTATAATAGTAGATGTGTTAATCTGGGTTGACTGGAGAAACAAATTGATGGAGACACTCATATGTATATTAGGGAGAGGTTAATGTACAAGAGCAATTGAACATAGAGAAAATGTCCCAACCCAGTCCAGTCCAAGGCCATAACTCTGATATTAGCTCATATGTCCCACACCAATCTATAAAGTCCTCTTCAAACTCATGAAACACATGCAATGAAGCCAAATGCAGGACAATCATGAGGCATTGGGTAGAAAGTCTTTGGATGCAATGGCATAACATCTCAGCTCTGGCAGGGGTCTCTCTGTTGCTTCTCCGGCTTCCGAGGTCTGGTTGCATCCATGTGGTTTGTCCAGCTCAGGGCACTAGGGTAGTTCCATGTGTCTTGTCAGCTGCAATGTCTCCCAGGGAGTGGCAGAAAGAGAGAGAAGTGTGTCTGGCCTCCAAGGAGGAAGTGCTGGAGTTCCCAGAATTCTCAGAAGAAGGCCATGCCCACACAGAGGCCTCATTGGCTATGATTTGATTGACATGCTAACTCCACCCCTATATACTTAATCCTCAAATTGACAAACACTTATACATCTACCAGAGTAGAAAAAGAAGGAAGCAGGGGTAGAAAAAGGGGACCCACATATATTTGACAATGAATTGATCCATGAATGCTAACATCTATTTTTTTTTTAAATAAAAGCAAGCTCCATTTTGAATGGCTCTTGAAACCCTAAGCTCTGTCCATGTGTAGGATCAATAAAACAAATTATTATCATACTTATTGTCAATTCTGAACTTTCTCAGTGAGAAATGTCTCAGTCAGACATTTATTCATTATAGCTTATCCCAGCAAGACATTTAGAATGTTTATTATGATTTGTATTTTTTAAAGAAGAGAATATTATCATTTTGTAAGAGTATAATCTGTGACAGCATGAAGAAAAAAGCGACTGTGTAATTACATTGTCAAATTTCAACAATGCTCAAATTAATCTTCCAGTTGGGTTTTGCATTAATCATATTTTTCGTAAGGATCACCTGACCCTAGGCAGAAATTTCAGTACGCTGGTCTGATAAGTTGTCTGAAAATGAACTCCTCCCATAATTAGCTACATACTTGGTTGTTCTCACATAAAATTCTGTTTTGTGGCATCCACTATCAGTTTTTTTTTTATTTAAAGGGATATACAAGCAGCCCCCAGATTACAATGTTTTGCAAACTGTCTGATTCACGTACAACCCTTAGTTGTGAATTAATACCTGGCTGTTTTCTCTTGAGGGAAAACCCAGAGACCATGCATGGGAAGGTCCCCAGTGGTGTACTGCCTTGCCCCTGGCTCATCCTGCAGCAGCCAATAGCAAACCTGGCCATAGGCCAGCGCCTGACCATGGGCCTCCAAGAGTCTGTCTCAAAGCAAGCTCATCAGGTAGTGTTCAGGGGGCCAGCAGGAGGGCACCTCCACAGTAGCCCAGCTTCAGATCTGGTTTAGATCCTCCACATTCACATGGGCACTTCCCACAGTTGAATACAGTATGGTGACTGTGGACCCCAACCTAGACCCAGCTGTCTCTGGTCTTTCCCCAGCCTTATTCCTGCCCTGTCCCTAGCCCTGTGTCACAGTCCGCCAGGGAGGGCTGGGAGGGAGTGTCCGGGTGCAAGAGGGACAAGGCCCCATGACTGCTGAGCCAGATCATGGGTCTGGCACTGGCCACTCAGGAGAGCTGTGGAGTTCTTGCCACGGGCATCATACTATAATTTGCAATAATGAATGGCGGCTACTTTGCAACATACATCCAAGCATTATGAGTACTGTTATTTTAGTATCATGTTCAGGATGTTTTTTTTAGTGTTTTGATAATTATTGTCTTCCCTTTATTATTATGTAATGTACTGAAAGGTACACCAATGTTCTGCATACCAAGGGAAATCTAAGGTGCCTCGGTGGCATGTTGGGTGATGAGTTGGCATGTCAGAGACAGGTGTGATTTTTCTGCTCTAAAATTGACAGCCTCCGAAAGCTACCAGGGCAGGTCTGCTCTGTCACATAGGATCATTGTCAGTCAATTTCTACTTGATGACAATGAAAAAGACAACCATTTGACTAACTTATGTTAGATACAAAAAGACCCCAAATCAGCGGTGCACAACCTCTGGGTCGTGACCCCTTTGGGGGATGGACAACCCTTTCCCAGGGTTTGCCCAAGTCATAACAATAGCAAAATTACAGTGATGAAGTAGCAACAAAAATAATCTTATGGTTGGGGGACACCACCCATGAGGAACTGTATGAAAGGGTGGCAGCAGGAGGAAGGTGGCGAACCACTGCCCAAATGGCCCACCTTACACACAAATTTGGGCCAGACATCTAGAAGGGAACGCTTCCTAATCCAGGGACTGGCTGCACTAATGTGTACTTTTGATGGTTCTTTGCCTTTTAAGAAACAAAGAAAGGGGATAAAAAACAGAACATAATTTGCTTGAACATTCATTTTAGAATGTTCACTCTAGAAGAGCAAACCAGAAGATGAAAAATCTCATCAAATGCCAGTCACTTCATACCACTGGCCTGACTCTACAGCCCTTTGGAGTGTCATGAGACTTTGCTTATATTTTATTGGAAGTACACCAGGAATTACACTAGGAATTATGTCAGTCTTGCAGCAATTTTCAAGAAGCCACAAGTCCATGATCCTGAAACTTTGACTGCTGACAAGGAGGTGCTTAGAGCAGCAGTGTTATTAACAAGCCACTTTTCCTGCACCCCATCTGCACGGGAAGCCGTCCCCAGCTCAACACCTCCATCTGTCTCTGTATGCTGGGGCAAGCACATCAGCAGGCTCTGACCACGAGGCTCTGTTATCAAACGTCCCGCACTGCACGGACTCCTTACTCCTTACTCAGTGTTGCAGGTTGCAGGCAGCCCAGCCTGAGCCTCGCAGAAGTGCCCCTAACTCCTTTTATCAGGGCGGTTCTGGAGCCAGGAATTTTGATGTCTTGCGAATGAAGATGTTTTTCATGTGTCTACCCAGAGAGAGCCATCCGGAGCGGTGGGTGTCTCTCCGGAGATTCATGACAGCCTCTTAGGGACCGGGAGGAGGTCTCAGGGCTTTGTTCTCTGCACTGTATCCTCCGAAGCCTACCAGCCAAGGTTCTTCCTCCAGCTTTGAAAAGCCTCTGTGGACTCATAAATTGGATGCTTCTGGATTAAAGCATAAGCTATGAAGAGATGTATGTACTTACTCTTCTGTTTTACCCGCCCCCGCCCCCACCCCCACCCTGCCCTTGGAATCCTAGGAAAAGACTACTTTCACTTTCGCTGCTGGGTACTCATTGTCGTGCAAACGACTTCCTGTTGTTACATGTCTGGAGTCAATTCTGACTCACAGTGACCTTGTCTGATGGAGTAGACCTGCCCCCAGGGTTTCAGTCTCCTTCATGGAAGCAGATTGCTACCTCTTTCTCCTGCAGGATGCAGCTGGGTTTGAACCACTGATCCTTTGGTTAGCAGCCGAATGCGTTACTACAGTGCCACCAGGGCCCCTTTTTCCACCCATTAGGTTTTCTTTCTTTTCTTTAAAAAACAAAACAAAAACGTAACTGGCCTTTTAAGCTGGTCCTTTGGGGCCTTTGGGTGCTGCGAATAGTTAACGTGATTGACTGCTAATAGAGAAGAGAGAAGTTTGTGTCCACCCAGAAGTGCCTTTGAAGAAAGAAATGCTGATCGTCTTCCTAAAGCTCTGTCACTAAAACCCCTACAGGACAGTCTGACTGACGCACAGGGGTTAGAGTCATCTCCATGGCAACTGATTCACTACAACTATGCTTTAAAGCGGTGAGGCTTACTGGACGGGTCCTTTTGTGGAACTGTTTTTTGCGCATGCCTTTGTTTTTCCTTCTAAGTTTTGTTCTTGTTCCTGTGGCAAGACAGTGATTAGAGAACTCCTTTGCTTGGCAGCTGGGGCGCGGTGGGGATGGTGGGACAGGTTCTAGCCCGTCTTCATCGTCTCCTCTGCTCCTTGTGTGGCATTTTTACAACACAGAGAAATCGTCGTGATGAGCCACCAAGCAAGGCCACAGGTCGTAAGAATGACTTCTCCCTATGAACCCATATAGGAGCGAAGATATGGGCTATGGTAAGGGACATGGAGGAGAGAAGATATGGACTATGGTTAGGGACATGGAGGAGAGAAGATATGAACTATGGTAAGGGACATGGAGGAGAGAAGATATGAGCTATAGTAAGAGACATGGTAGGAGAGAAGATATGCGCTATAGTAAGGGTCATGGAGGAGAGAAGATATGAGCTATAGTAAGGGTCATGGTAGGAGAGAAGATATGCGCTATGGTTAGGGACATGGAGGAGAGAAGATATGAACTATAGTAAGGGTCATGGTAGGAGAGAAGATATGCGCTATGGTTAGGGACATGGAGGAGAGAAGATATGAACTATAGTAAGGAACATCGTAGGAGAGAAGATATGAGCTATGGTAAGGGACATGGTAGGAGAGAAGATATGAGCTATAGTAAGGGACATGGTAGGAGAGAAGATATGCGCTATGGTTAGGGACATGGAGGAGAGAAGATATGAGCTATAGTAAGGAACATCATAGGAGAGAAGATATGAGCTATGGTAAGTCAGCTTTGCCAACTATCTATTGCTTGATGTTTGGTAGTTTAAATCAATTAATCCTCAGTTTTGTCAACTATAAATGGAGAAAGTGACAGTCTCTACTTCTTAGATTTCTTTGAGTTGTGTTAGTAATTAAACTAGACCATGCATATGCTGAGCTGTTTTTAGCATGTGGCATGTAGTGAATACATAAACATTAGGTACTTCTCTGCTATTCCTGAGACATATAGTAAATTCTTGAACGTTCGAAACTACTATTGTTCTTCACAAGTAGAAGGGAAAATTAAACTGGATGATTCTCTGTACTTTACTATATTGACACTTTCTGTTTCATCACACTCATAATTTTTAATATATAGGTGGAGAAGCTGAAGCACAGAAGGAAACTTGCCATTTAGGGGGTTATGTCCAAGATGTCAACAATGGGATACGACCCAGAATTTAGAACACTGGGTCTTAGTGATGTTTCTATCCATGATGCTTCATTTCATTTTACTCATGTTATGATTTCTGTAAGAGCTCCGAGTAAAATGATAAATAAAAAAAAGAAATAATATTTGATCAAACATATCAACTAGTTAATTTACAGGACTGGAGAGGTGGTTAGTTTCTGGCTGAAAATCAAATGACACTTACCTATCACATATCCTGATAATGATTAATGAAACAATCCAATCCTAATATTGAAAGATTAAAATTTTTAAAGTCTAAAACTTCACATATAGCATACAAATAAAATTTTGGAGATTTGAAGTTAAGTAGGCTTCTATCAATATCAATATTCCAATTATAATAATATCCTATAGTTTTACAAAATGTTACAATTGACAAAACTTAGAGAAAGTGTATAGGAGATCTTGCTACCACTGCATGCAAGTCTATAATGATCTCAATAAAATATTTAATTAAAAGCATAAAAGATAAATGTCCTCTTAGTGATTCTTAGTTTAAAGTAATTTATTCACCCCTTCAACTGTTCATTGCTTTGTATAGCACCTAAATGGGAAGTCTGATTAGTGATGTTTTCACAATAAAATCCTTTTAATTCCATAGAAAAAATCCATGAAGTAGTTGAGTTACTACACTCTCTCCTTTCTTAAGAACATATGGGATTGGGATTTGAAAAGAATTGTCCATAGAGAAGAAAACACAAAAGACATGGGCTCAAGCATTGGAACGATGGTGTGGATGGCATGGGACAGGACAGTGTTTCATCCTGTAGCAGAGGGTCGCTGTGGGTCAGAATGGATCCGATGGCACCTAACAACAGCAATGAGCAGAGAACTGTCTTCAAAAGTGGAGGGACTGCCACTGACCTCTGTTTGAAATACTGGGGCATATTACGACCCAAGTCTACAATGTTAGCGCCACGTCCAGCCTTAAGCTCTGCGGTGGCGACGACCATTAGCAATGGCAGCCGCTGCTCTTCTGGAGAGTGAAACGAGTTACTTCCAGTTTAGCCTTCGCAACACTTCAGTGTCCCTTGCCCTACATGCAATGCTTTTATTTATTTCCTTTTTTTATGTCAGAGTATCTTAGTATTATTGTGAGAATCGTATGGTGAGGGCTCAGATTTCTCAAGGTAGCGATAATTTGAATCCATTCTTGTCAGCACAAATAATTATTTTCAATACCTAAAGATCCAGAATGACTGTAGATCACTAGAGGTGGCGTACTGGAGTGTTGGCATGGCAGGGATCAGTGACAATACATCTTTGTCTTTTAGACATCAAGAGAGTCATGCTGATTGTAGCCATGGGAAAGACTGGGGAGGGGAAGGAAACCATGACTTTCCAGCTGTGTTTCTGTAACGCGGATATTTACAGCTGACATAACTAATCCTCTCGGCCTGCTTGCTTTTCACACGAATAGTAATGTGCATGTTGTACATGATCAGAGCTGAGCCCGTGGTGGTACTTGCACTTGCTTTGATTGGCTAAAGAGGAGCTGGCAAAGCTTTCTTTGGATGACCCACCAATGGTGTACACATCCACTCCCATTATTTTATTTCCAAGAAATATACTTCCGTGGTAAAAGTTATCCATATTTGTAAGTAGCATTAAATCTTTATAGTTCAGAACATTGCATTCCCAAACTCTAAAACATCTATCCCTGTTGATTTAGGTTGCTAAATAATGAGCTCTAGAGAAAGATGTGGGGGCGTCTTTTTTCTGACGGTGAGTCAATACTCTGGGGGTGTGCTTGCACAGATCTTTAAACTGAGACCATTCTTAAAGTCTTCGCCTACTATTCCCACAATCTGCATGTTGGTGGTTCGCCATCCACGCTTGGATCTAGCTGAAAATCTCCCAAAGTGTCCCTCACGTAACTTTCTTGAAAGATAACTGCCCAATCAACAGTGCTTGACTTCAAGGAAGTCTTGTGGAAACTAATTACAAGAGAGTTAAGCTAATCTCCAAACTCCTAGGTGGCTGGTAACTGGACTATGTAGTTACACTAACAGCTTATCAATGAATGCAGTTTTGTGTGTGTGTGTGGGTGTGTGTATGTGTGTGTGTGTGTGTGTGTGTGTGTGCTTCCACTGAATGCGTTGAAGGCACATGCGTATGCTTTGCTGCTCATTACATGCTGCAGTTGTGGGGCAAAGCTGGGTACAAAGAGACTCTGAAGGACAACCTGACCATTCATCTGTACACACGGACCATGCTGGTTGCGCTGTGCTGCAGAGAGTCAGCAGCTTCTCCAATCGGAAGAAATAATGAGCTTAAAGCAAGAGCTCCTCTGAAAACAGTCGGCAGTTAGATAACGACGGCCGGGCTGCACATTCCGGAGGTCTCAGGCAAGAAGGATGGACGATGCAGATAATGAAAGGCAGGATCAAGCCAGCCACCTTTCTTTTAAGGGGAAAAACCCCTAACACGCTCCTGAGGAGGATGGCAGTGTTGCCCGCGGTACACGGTGCTGCATAATACATGGCACCGCATTCCCAAACCAAGTTCTCTCTGAAGAAGGTTAATAAGAAAGAGATAGGACTTGATGGGAACCGCTGCAAAGTGGACGTTAAAATTTTGGCCTGAAGTTCAGGTCCTCCTAGGTGCTCTCTTGCAAACATCCCTTCATGATTAGCAACATGGTTTTGCTCTTCTGTACGGAGAGTGCGGGCTGGCAAAGTTAAGAGACGGTTTACAGACGTCAATACCATCGATCAAAAAGTAAAAGTTCCGTCAAACAGTAGTTTGATCTTCATGACAGCAAACAGCCTGTTTGATGTTCTTATTGAATCAATTGATTTTTTTCCCCACTGAATTGATTGGTTGTTTTACTGTCATGTGGACACTTCCTAAATCAACATGTGCCATGAGAGAGGTGTTTTTGAAAACCTCGGAATCCATGGATGCTGCTACAGTTTCAGCTAACGGAATCGATGACACCCACCTTGCATCCCAATAAATAACAATTATAGTGAGTGGAAAAAGATGTGAGGCGTTTTCCTTGTCTTAATAAAATCTTTCATTTAAGAAACTCAACTAGAGATGGATTAAAGGCTTTTGTTTTTTCTGTCCCTTATCTTATTCAAGTATGTACTTTAGATGTTGACTGAGTTGTTAGATAATACTCTATCAGTAAAGGGAAGTTGATTGGCCATAGATTTTTTAAGGATAAAAGAAAGGGGAAATAGATGCCCACCCCTCTTCCACTCCCTTTGTACACGTTTCTATATGACCACATTTCTGCACTTTTTATTTGCTAGGATTTTTTAAATGCCCCAACTATGTCCCATAAAACTTCAATCTCCGCCCCCCCCCAAATAAATTTAAATTTGCCACTAGACTTTTAGCAGTGGCGTTTAGGAACAAGGAGTAAGTGTTCTTTTGTTACCTGTAATACACTGGCCTTGACTCTGCTTTCAGTGGGGGTAGAATGTGGCTGCAGACTTTCCAACTGCCTGCATTCAATGCCTCCCATTCAACATTCCCTTTCAGAGAAGAGCCGAGAATCCTGGTTTTATACTCAGCCTCTTGTCTCGCCCAGGAGTTGCAATGATTCATTTAGTAGGGGGTCTGTGATGGGCATTTCTAACAGTTCTGATCCATCAACATTTTCACACACATTGGGGTTGTCCCAGATGCAAAATTCATTACTCATGAGATTCAACAGCGATTTCATTTGCTTCCTCCATAAACAGGCTTTGTAATGAGTCCATCTCCTCGGAATATACAGCAATTTCGATTGGCTCCATCATCATCGCCCACAACTATATTCATGTTTTCTGTAACAGAAGAAGAAGATGCCTCCTCCTGGTACTCTTAGGAGTAGCTCCTCTCTCATTGGTCCGAGTTTCTCCAAATGGACGTTTGTAATTCCGGCTCCCATTCCTGTACCGTTCCTTCACAGCTT
Organism: Tenrec ecaudatus; assembly: GCF_050624435.1. NCBI lineage: Eukaryota > Metazoa > Chordata > Mammalia > Afrosoricida > Tenrecidae > Tenrec > Tenrec ecaudatus. Next base: position 75,761,888 of record NC_134542.1, read on the forward strand.
CATCCCAACGTCAGGCTTCCACCCTCCTTACTTTACAGGAACTCTCTCTGCAAGGTCACCAGTGTCCTCCTAATTGCCAAATCCAGCAGTGTGTTATCAGTCCTAATTCCAGAAAGCACTGTAGCATTAGACACTTACTTGACTTCTTTGACTCTTACGTACTATTTTTTTTTTCTGTGCCCTTCCAAGAACTCAAGCATTCACATGGCTTCAATTTTGAGTGGCAGGAATGGATAGAGTGTTGATACCAAGCAGATGACAATTCTAATCCTCTCTGGTTCATCCATTCATTCACTAAGAGATGCCAGCCAAATCTCTTAATTTCAGTTTCTTCATCTCAACTGAAGGAATAATAATATCTAGCACACACAGTCTATCATATTTTGCAATGCATGCAGGGATGCTCTATAGGTGCGTGTTTCCTTGGCTTTCCTCAGTGTCCGGAGTGCTAAGCTTTGATTGTATACTGTCTTGGTTGCTTATTACTTCTAGATTCTTCCTCTGCTATGTCAGCCGTTCATAAAGTCGTAGAAGTCATCTTTTCACCTTACCCCCATCCTCTGCCCCCAAATGATTCCCTTTAGAAATTCTCCTTTTCTTTCAGAGTTATCACGGGCCTCCTATTGGCCAGTGACAACCTCCTGGATCAGGGTTGTCTTGCTTCTAAATGCCGTCTTTCACCTTTTCTGGGTCTCAAATAGGCTGTTTTGGGAACATTTTTAAGGTCATTCATGCCTCCCATGTGTGCTGATTACCAAGTTCATGGCTTTTGGGATGGCCTAAACTGTCTTTCTGGATAGCTCTCTGTTGCCCTCATCTGACACGAATCCACAATTATAAAGCCACCTCCCAGCATTTTGTTTTAAGGTTCTTCCCTTAACTTTTCGAAAGTGTCTCAAACTGAAAACTCAGATCAACATTTCACCACTATGTCCTTCCATTTTCTCTGGGACAGACCCAGATCCATTCAACCAACAGTCACTTTCATCTTGTGATTCCTCAGACATCCATCATTCTTTGAATAATCATAACAAGAAAAAATGCCATTAAAATGACAATAGTACCATTCAGACAGAGCCTATTCTATGCCAGATATGTGATCAAGACTTTAAATCTCATGCATTTTTCACACTCCTCCTGGAGAGTAAGCATGAAAAACAGAATCAACAACAACCAAACCTGCTGCCCTCCCGCTGATCCTGATTCCTGGTGACCCTGTGGGAGAAAGGGGAAGAGCCATGTCGTCTTTCCAAAGAGGCCAGGTGGTGTGGGGCTGTGAATCCCAAGGGCAGCAGTTTGAAAGCACCAGCTGCTCAGTGGGAGAAAGACGGAGCTTTCTATGCCTGGAACCAGTTACAGTCTTAGGACCCCACCGGGGCAGCCCCACCCTCTCTTACAGGGTTGCTGTGAGCCGGCATTGACTCCCTGCAGTGAGTTTTGTTCTGATCGTATTTCCAGGCCTGTAAATCTAGAAGCAGTCTGCCACATCTTTCTCCCGAAGGGAAGTTTGTGTTTAATCACTGCCTCATCGGAGAATCTACTGTGCCAACAGAGCTCCATAAAGCGACATCACTGTGCTCATTTACAAAAGAGAACGAGGGTTCCGAGGGGGCAAATGCCCTGCTCAAAGTGAGTGACCCCAGGGCCAGTTGTCATTACATCAGTTCTGACTCCTGGAATCAGGGTAGAACTTCGCTCCATACATGGTCTGCAGTGCATGCTTATTCAGAAGTGGATCACCAGCTCTTTCTCTTGAGGTGCCTTTGAGTGGACTGGACCCCCCCACCCCGCACCCCAATTTCCAGGGAGGGAGTTTCCAGCCTATCAATTCCTAAATCTAATTCTTATTCTGTTCAGTATGGGTTGAAGTACTCACATTATGCGTTTTTGCATAAATGTTTCTCAGATTACGTATTTTTACAACCACAGATGTACACCAAACAAGTGATTTCATGGGATTCAAAATAAATTCCTCCCGAAAAGATTTGCTCCCTATTACAGTGGACAGAGATAGAGGCATCTACAAATTCCAAGAAAAGAGGCAGCAGAAAAATAGTATGAGATTATAGAGAAAGAAATGGCTGAAAATTTGATCTCTGATGTCATGAACGTAGTACGTGAAGTTCTTTGCCAGGCCAAGGGGGCATCCTTGAAAAGAGTTGAAATTGAAACAGAGCTAATGATATCAGGCAATAGGAAGTCAATGAAGAGGAGCAGTGTGGCTTAGGAGGACAGCTGACGGATTGAAACATTTCCCATTAACATTAAGCCCTTGAACATGTGCATTGTATTATCAACACAGTTTGCGTGGGAATTCTGGCACCCACTGAGCCCAAAGCACTGGGCTGGAGATCTGCATTCTGTGCTGCCCTCCTGACTCTCTCACTGAGCAGCTCTTTGACCTTGGACAAGTCTCATACCCTTCAGGTTCCTAAGTTTGTCATCTTTACAATTCCTGAGACTTAGACTGAATGAGCTAGATGGCATTAGCACTCTGATATTCTCTATGCCCAAATCACAGGGCTGACTTCTGGCTTAAGCTGTGCAGCCCACTAGCTCTGCTTCCCATTTAGAAGCATTATGGATGGATGCCACGATTGTGCTGGCCGCTCAGATGGTGGAGGGAATGTTAAATCTCGAGAAGAGGGTTCCCAAATGGAGGATAAGCTCAGGACATTAGAGGTTAGATTTCTTTTGTAATGTACCAGAGCAGGTTAGCTCTCGGCCCTGCCACGGGCCCCCTTTGAATTCTCGAAGCAAGCCCTTTCCTGCCCCTCGGTGCATCCGCTTCATCAGAGCTGTGGCATAGAACTTCAGCATGTGCACAGGAGGGTCTTTGCAAGGAAACATGGGAAAACACAATCACAACTGCCAAAAGGAATACTTCCCCCAGGGCTTTAGAACCGCGGAGCCGAAAGAATGACCACCTTCGGCTCAACTAGTGGATCCAAATTGTCCTTTTTATTGCCTCACTAAAACACACCACTTTGCCTAGTTCATTTATTGACTTTTTCATCTCAAGCACAAATTCTTACCTAGGTGGAAGTTAAAGGTCCACCACACACTAATTGTAAAAGCAAAAGTGCCAATTCGACAGTATTCTAAAACCACAGGAAATGCCAGTGAACTTGACAACTCTGGTGTAAATTAAGCCTGAAAATGACTTTTTTTAAAAAGCAGCATTGGATACGTCTTTGAAAAACTCCACCTTTGTAGTACAAGTGTAAATGTTCCTATGGGAAATGAACAATGCATTTAGGTACTGTAAGTTTTTGGATAAAGTGGGAAACACTGAGGTTGGTTTTTGGAAACCAACGTGAAGCTGACCGGTTAAGATTTGCTTGAAGTCACATGTAAAAATGTCACCCCAGCTTCCAGAAATACACATCACTTGAATAAAGAATCCAACTTTTATTTATTTTACCTCGCTGCTATGCAGCAAGCAAGCAAGAGTTAACACACAAGAGCAATTTTTAAAGAAAGCCTCATGACTAGCAATCAGTGCTAATAAGATTCTTTTCCTCTTGCAAGATTCGCAGAAAGCCCTCGATCCATGCGGAGCACATTCAAAGGCAAGGGACTAAGAGCTCCCCTCACAGGTTCATTATCATTCTCAGGTTAGCCCAAGCCAAGTGAATCAGGAAAGCAAATGAATTAGTGAGAATTAAGGAGCCTCTGTGGTCTGAGCTGACTCCAAATCTCAGCTAAGATGAAAGGTAGACGCTGATGGCTTATGTCCCAGGGTTCTCTAGCTTGGAGCCCCAGTGCTGAGCTGTTCCTCTAGAGCCCTGCCGAAATGGGCAGGCACTTAATGTTGCCTAACTTCTCCTGACCGTGGGTTCAGCCATGTGGGAAAAGTTTTACGAGGCTGCAAAACCGAACCCCTTTTCACTCACAATTAATTACAGAAGACTTGCTATAGAGCACCTAACTGTCAAGGAATCAAGAGTGGCCGCTTGTCTTCTTACTCCCATCATTTATTAGTCATCAAAGATACCAGGGTAATACTTTATTATTTGATGATTTCAAAGGGGAATTTTGAAGATCACCTCTATAAGTATTTGGACTGCTAAGTGGTAAAGCGTCTTTGGAAATAGTGCCATGAGCGGAGGAGCAGGGTTTGAACATGATCTCAAGCCTGCAGAATTGGAGAAGTTTGGGTGGTTGTTTTTATTGTGGGTTTTAAATGCTATTTGTAAACAGAAGTGGGGAGAAGGCAACATCATTGAGGGGGGGAGAGTGCGGCCCATGTGCTTGCGCTGAAGATGCAATGATCCTTGGAGCATTTGTGGGATTTAAACAAAACATGTAATAAAGGTTTGGGAGTAGCAGTTTGTTTTCATTAAATACTTGTTACTGCTAATTATATTTGATCACTATAAAGAATACAGTTTAATTAAAGAAACACGGCGGTTAGGAAAATATTTGATTTCCAAAGGAGAACAATTTATCTTTGCATTAGTAAGTAGGGAGAAAGTCGTTGTGACTGTATGTTTTTCAGTACGTTATTGGCCTTAATGGAGAACTTTAATTCCTTTTGGAGGGTTAAAAAATGTTCTTTCTGCTACCCAAATGACAGCAAAATCCTAGTTTCCAATCATGCGGCTTGTATGAGCGACTTAATTGATTTGACAGAAGTAATTGTTTTAAAAATGAAACATTTGACAAATGATATTAAACACAGTATTCTCATAGCAACTGCATCAATGTACCTTCTTTTTCTTTGTGGATAATTTCGAGGTTAACTCTTTCCCAGAATGCTGAAATGTGCTGTGACATCGCATGTTTGCCTAATCAACATATGGTTTTAATTTTAATTTTGCAAGGTAATATTTCAGCAGTGGTCTGGAGGAAGCTAATGAAGAATGAAGGCAGATAACTATTCTTGTAATTGAAGCTCGCATTCACGTAGCTTTTCTATCGTTGTACATAATCATTCTTTTAAAGAATCGCATGAGAGAAATTTAATCTTTAAAAACTTTACCCTCTTATGTCAGTTTAAATGGAGTGAATGCCTATGATTTCTACAAGTTTAATGGAAAAGAGTCTATCTTACTAGCATCTGTTATAATCTTAAAGAACTATTGTCCTTAGAGAACAATGGAGACTCACACCTAAATCTATAAATCCCTTCCTTTACAAACTGTGCATCAAAAAATTGTAACAAGTACTTACAATATATAAAAAAGCCTTAATAGTTTTACGTTATATATTTTCAAAGAAGTAATTTTCATTTCTCAATATGAACCACAAGCCTGTGAATTTGGGAGAATATCTTGTTTGTAAATTCTTGTAACTTTTTGCTAGTTTTATCCACAACCTAGTGCAATTCATGTGTACTGCTACAATATAACTAGGTATTTCTGTTTGTACAATTGTATTTTTAAAAAACCCCTCTCTCATTCCATAGAGAAAAGAAGACCTTTAGGGCATATTTAAAGTAACTGTAACTATTTTTCACATTACAATTTAAATATTTTCTCTTTGCATATTGACACATAAAGATTAGACCTGACAGGGAAAAAATTAGGCCTTACTCCAAGACTTAGGTTTCCTAGTTCTCAGTTATTTCCAAGTAGTTTAAAAAAGACATTTATTTTACTGTTACATTATATGCCTTTTTATTATTTCAATCATGTTTTATTATCACCAAATAACTATGTTCTGATGACCAGATTTTCCTTTGGAAAATTAAAACTAAAAATTTGACTCTTTTGGGTACAGAAGAAAAAGAAAGTTAGGCCTCTCTAATAAATTTTATTAATATGTCTAAAACGCTGCATGTTCACAAAACTGCTAAATCTGTAAGCAATTTTCCACTGAAATCAGCTTTCCCAGAGTTTTGAATAAAGCACAGGAAGGCAATCAGAGCAGTTTAGCATACAACGGACAGCCAAGAGAGCAGCTTTCTGCACACTTCCATCAAAGCAGAAACACACCCTTGCTAATAGAAATATTACTTAAAATGCTGTGACTCGGCAGCTGCCTGCAGCGGTCGCCACAACAAGCAATCCTGCGTTGGCACAGCAGCCTGCCGTGCCCTTGCACTGCCCACAAATGACCAGGGAAATCCCTGGGGTGCTCTTGAATTTCTGCATTCTCATTTCTTCATCTGTGAAGTATCTGTCACTCACATCCCACACTGGCCAAAGTGACACCTGCCAGTCTCAAGAACAAGGACACATTATTGTCCCTCTACCAACGGTGTCTCAGAAACACGTACAGAACAATGGTAGGGACATATAGCTAATGGAGCATTATTCAACTTCACAGTCTCTTTTCGGGGCACTTCAAGCAGGCTAATTTGCAGCAACTTATTGCCACTTTACATTATGAAACATATGTTTTTTCTGGTCCACTGTATATCACGTTAAATTACACCCATCTTAAAAATATATATATTAGCATAGGCCCACAGTACAATCATTCATAAATATTTACAAATTGTGTGTGTGTATGTGTGTGTGTATGTGTGTGTGCATGTGTGTTTGTGCTTCTGCGGGCCAATGCCAAGTGATTGTCATGACTCTGGTGAAGCTGCAAATGTCGCTAGTCAAGGACTTTAAGGTTCCATTCAGGGTCATAATCCTAAAACGATCTCATAGACCCACCCGCCCATCTAACAGTTGTGTGTTGTGTCTCTGTGTGTTTGAGAGGGAGAGAAAAGGGAGACCTGTCAACATGTCAAATGAGGTTATGCAACATCCTATCCTTTGGTGATGAAATTCAACATGACAGGATGTAATGTAACGTAACATATCAAAAAATGCAAATAATATACTTTGTGGGATTAGATATCTGCTGTCAATTCCTATAGTAGGGTTTTGAACGGAACTTACTGAGGCGGACAGAAGCTCAGGGAGCGCCAAACTGGCCACGGTGTTGGAGAATCAGCACGCACCACAGCTCACTGATTTCCCCAATTACGTTGGGGTAGTTTGGCACGTATAGAAATGTTCAACAAAAGTTCTCTTGTTGGACACTTCTGGGAAGTAATTTGATTGTTAATTACAAACGCTCAGGGTGATTGCTCTGCATAATTGTTTTACTCCTTCGGCACTCCATTAGAAGCTTATCTGTGGAAGGTTTATTTTTAGGTCTTTGAATTTTTAACGTCTTCCTTATCTCAAACTGATGCAATATGAGTGAACCTCCAGATCAAATGCTTTAACCATCCAGGATAAGCCAATGCCTCCCGTGTGAGGTAGCAGACGGGAGATAGCAGGACCACATGCGTTTTATCACACACCACATCTGTAATCAAGTCCTCCCCACCAACACACACACACACACGCACACACATGCACACTTCGAAATCCCATGCCTTTTGAGAAATGACTTCAGCTATGTGCTCTAAATTGCTTGGAAATTGTCAAGAGTGAAAGGCACATCTCAGAATTAAACCCAATACATTCCAGATCCGGCTTCATGTTACCATCAAGCCTCAGTCCCAGCCCTTAACAATAGACGCCACCAAGCAGGTCCGCACACAGTGCCTTCCAGGTAAGTGGACAGAAACACGTCTGATACTGCGTCCCTGCGACTGGAACCTTTTATTTGCTGTCCTAGTGATGACTTTTAATTGTCCTAATAAATAAGCTTTTAAAATGCTTCTAAAATGTTCTCTAATAACACACTTTGGTCTTTAGCCATAGAAATGCAGAAATAATTAGAAGTGGCATTGTGTACACTGCCTTCTGGACTGGGCTGAAGGTGAAGGAGAGTTTCATGCTATCCTTGTCAGCGGCAAGGGTAATTACTGCTGGCTGAAATTACTCAACATTTGTTTATAAGCTCCCCAGAGCATGCTGTAAATAGATTGTCTGTTACAGTCCAATCACATTAAAACGCTGCTCCTTGCAAACTGCTACCTCCTGTTTTCTGTAAGCCAGACAGGGAGAGCCTGCTGCTCACTTACTGAGCACTGAGCACAGACGAGTCCAATGTGATGGTTTCAGTCTCTTCCTTTCTGTCCGAGGCGCACTTGGCGTTTACAGGGTCTGGATGCTGGCGGGCTATGTTATTTTCACCAGGACTCTTGCATGTCCTTCAAGGGAGATGAGTTTTTTTTAATCATTGCAATGCATATGTAAGAATTTGGAAGAATTTTTTTTGTTTTTAAATCTAAAGAAGTTACCGCATACACTGATTTCCTCTCCTGGTACTTGTTTATCGATGTTGAATTTAAGAAAGTGCATACCTCTTAAAGATTACAGAAATTTAATCCTCTTTAGTAGGTACATATGGATTTTCACTCCACATGTCACATTGGGCCAGTAGCTATGACGATAAATTGCCCTTACTTTTAGGGAGATTAACATCTAGCCGGGCAACAGTAAGAGTAAGTATAATAACATGTATGATACAATACAAAATGGAAATATAATAAAGTACCAAAATGGATAGGTCAAGTACATATGGATGGTCAGCAAGTATTTGTGTTCAGAGAGTGAGTAGGTTTTATTGTCCCGGTCAGATAATAAGGCTTTATGAAGGAGGTTCATTTTGTCTCCTTCAACCAAAGACAACCCAGCGACTGGTTCGCTAGCTGGATCATGTTTTTGGTGATTCCCACTTCTCGTCCATCATTATAGATGAACCATTTGACTGGGGCATCGTGTCTGCCTCCTTATAGGTGTGGAGCGCCGACAAGAATACAAATAAATAAATAAAAGTCACTCAATAGTTAAAGAACCCGCGTAGTCACTGAACCAAATCGTGCCACCGTTCAAATCTGCTCTCTAATCGCCTAGTACGTAATCTAGCTATTCCGGGTTTGTTCGCACTGGGGTAAAGATCAGGAACACCCCCCGCCCCCACCGAGTTGTTGTTTTCTATTTATAACTGGAATCTTTCAAAACGTCTTCTCAATCCAGATGATTACAGCTTTACAGGATTCTCATGAGGAAATTGCATATCTGATGTTATCCAAAGCACGGAGAACTCTGCCCGCAAATCTGGGAGAGGAGGAGACTAGAGCAAAGGCCGTCAGAGAATGAGCATCAGTCATTGGCAGCCTTAGGAATGAGAGATGTAGTCAGAGCCGAGAGACAAAAGGAACGTTGTGGGGTGAAAGTAGATGGAATCCTCCCCTCCAGGCATCTTAACCTCCTCTTTCTAACTAGCCTGCTACTGACATGGGGTTTCAGAAGGTTTCCTGTTTTATGATATACACCAATCATCACCGGAAAATGGGATGGTGGAAGAAGTTATTTGTGGACCAGAAATGGTGACTCCACGATATTTTAGAATTGTTCCTGGAAGCCCTATATTCCAAGCGTTCGTGCAGGAACGGGACTCCAGGGCAGGCCGGATGTGGGGTGAGCGCACGCAGGGCCAGGCCAGCGATGTTACTCACCGGCGGGTAAGTGAACAGAGATGCAGGTGGCAAACGCACTTCAGGATGTTTGGCTAAATTTATTCTCAAGAGAAAACTAAAGCAAATAAAATCATTCTTCAGGACAGGCACACATGGTCCTAAAATAGACGGAATTCATTTGTAATCTAGATAACATTTTATATGCTCCCTATTACTCACTTTATGCCATTAGTAAAGCAAGGAATCTTTAACGAGAAACTTCCTACAGCTAAAAAAAGACATTGCGGGGGGGGGGGGGGGCGGCGGCTGGGGGGGGTGGCAGAAGGAAACGCAGGAGCCACGGTGACAGGTACAACGAAGCTTGTAGCCTTCGGCGCCCTGGAAACCAGTCAAACACTAGCTCATCTTGCAGTGGTTGCGTCTCATCCTGCGCTTCAGACGTCTCTTCCTAATCACGGGGACTGCAGAGGTGACTCTGGGCAAATAAGGGCTTGCTGCCACTAGGCATCCATCTCATTTCTCCAGAGCAACATTAGACCACCTTAATGGGTACTCTCCTCTTCATTATGATATTAATTCTCTAAATTTCCGAAGTGATTTTATTTGTACTGTGACAAAGGCTGGCTGCTCAGGAGACAAACTGTTTTCATCCCCCTCCTGCATGCTCACAAAGGCTAGTTCTCTTTAGTCTTTGGGGGAAAGGCATTTGATAGCATCAGATCTCGTGTGATACACACGGCTGGCTAACAGCTACACCACCTGCCAGCACTTCATGCCTGGCCATCCAGCCGGAAGCTTTCTAAAGAGGTAGTTGATGAGTGGAGCACGGATGTAGGTTTGGAAGGAAGCTATGTGGAGAGAAAATAGCGACAGAATAAAAAACTCGGCATGGACGCTGAGTGGGATTTGCGGGTACCTGTGGGGTCAGAGAGAGGCTGGAAACAGAATCCACGGCAATAGTGCTGGTTTGGGAGGTGCTGTCTAATACAGGATTTGTCTGCCTTGTATCTTCCATCCTTTGTTGTGGCTGCAAATTCCATGGCTGCCAACTCTACGCAGCCTGCAGAATCCAGTACTTCATTTTCCTGTCTGTTCACTCCCCTCTGGGGGCTTTCATTAAATCTACTAACGCTTTACTTGACTTGTTTCCCTACAGTGTTCTAGAGAAAAACAAGAACAAAACACCGGACACGAAAACTTTTGTCCCACCCACCCACAGCCACTGAATGGGTTCCAGCTCATGGAGCCCATTTCTGAGCGTTTCAGAGAAACGAAAGCATTTCCGGGCTGTCACTCCCCAGGAGAGCAGAATGCCTCCTGTTTCTCCAGCAGGGGGGCCTGCCTCCATGGCATCCGTAGTCCCACGCTTGCCCATCAGCATTGAAGCCTTTACATTTAATGATCGTCATTGTTTGAAGGTGAAATTGGCATTGCTGTTATAAAATCTGAATCGGGTGATAAAATACTAAACTGCTGAGAAATCCAGCATTGGTCAAATACTGCTATGAATTGAAATGGTCTCTCCTGTTACTATCTTTGAGAGCTCTTCAAACCCACCCACTAGCTCTTGGCAGACAATCTGCTTCTGGAAAGGTCTTGCAAATGATATGTGGCATTCTACTGTGTCTTAAAGCATCCCTAGGAGCCAGAATTGGTTTGATGGCAGTGGGTTGGTTTTGGTTTTTAAGTTCATTGCCTTCTCCTGTCATTCTTTTGCTTTTTCGTAGTTCCTTTCTCTTGTCTTTCTGACTGATACATACTTTAAGTTATGGAAAGAAGATTATATTAATGTTCATATTTTAAGATAAAAACTAAACAAAGGTAAACTATTATTTAAACACTCAATATGCTAATTATTAGTGGATCTGTTTAATGGTAAACATGGACAAAAGATCTGTTTGATGTCACTGAGCATTTGTGCTATCTCGTGAAAGCAGGCCAAAGTAAGAACCAGGGTTTTGGTTTTCTTAATTTGTATCATAAACCCTAACATAGTTTGATAGTTCACATTGCATTACACATGCATTGGGGCTACATGTGACCTTTTCTGGCTTCCCCAGGACCACGAGGCAGGAGTTAGACATTCTTCTGATACCAATCTTTCCCCTCATGCACGATACATCTATGTTGGAGCCCATAATTTATTGCAATGACCACCCAGAACTCACAGACAATAATCCCAATTAAGGTGGTTTATTAGTGGAGTATATGTCATTGTTAGCTACTGTTGTGTTGGCTCTGACTCATAGTGACCCGACGTACAACAGAACAAAACACTGCCCGGCCCTGCACCATCTTCACGATTTTTCTTCTATTTGAACATATTGCTGTAGCCACGGTGACAATCTACTTTACTGAAGGTCTTACTCTTTGTAGTTCCCCCTCAACTTTACTAAGCATGATGTCCTCCACCAGGGACTGGTCTCTCCCTGCAACATGTCCAAAGCACATAAGACCAAGTCTCACCAGTCTGTGGGAGTAAAGCCTTTGAGACCTTAATTTACTGATGGAGCAGGGCTTATAATGGGAATGAACAGCTGCAGACATCAATTAATAATTAGAACTTGGAATGTATAAATCTAGAACAATTGGAAGATGTAAAAAAAGTGAAACAGAACACCTAAAAGTTGGAATTCTAGGCATTAATTATCTGAAATGGACTGGTATTATCAATTTTGAGTCAGAAAACCTTATGATTTGCTATACCAGGAATGACAAATTCAAGAGAAATGGTGTCCACATTCATTGTCACAAAGGACAGTTCAAGTTCTATCTTGAAGTACAATGCTGTCTGTGATAATACAATGTCTATTTTTGTACAAGGAAGTCCAATCAATATAGCTATTATTCAAAATTTTTTCCAACAACTAAAGCTAATGATGAAGAAATTAAAGAATTCTCCTAACAGCTTTGGTCTGAAATCCATCAAACATGCAATCAAGATGTATTGATTATTATTGGTGATTGGAATGCAAAAAAAATTGGAAACAAAAAGGAAGGCATATTAGTTAGAAAATATAATCTTGGTGCTAGAAATAAAGTTGGCAATCGCATGGCACAGTTTTGCGAGATCAACCACCCTTTTGCAAATGCATTTTTTTTCAACAACAAGAAATGTCTATACACATGGATTTCTTCAGAAAGAGCACAGAGAAACCAAATTGACTGCATCTATTGGAGGGGCAACAGAGAAGCTTAATATCAGCAGCTAGAACAAGACCAAGGCTGACAATGGAAAATATCATAAATTGTCCCTAAGTATGTTCAAATTGAAACTGAATAAAATTAAAGCAAGTCCATGGGAGCCAAAATGTGACCTTGTGTTTTCTGAGAACATTTCAAGAACAGATTAAACCCATTGACCACTAATAAGAAAAACCTGAAGAGCTATGGGATGGCATCAATAACATCATACATGAAGAAAGCAAATGTGGTCATAAAAAAGACAGGAAAGAAAGAAAAAATCAAAGTGAATGTCATAAGAGGCTATGAAATGTAGTGGAACTGAGGCAAACAGAAGAAATGATAAAGTCAAAGAGCTGAACAGAAAATTCCAAATGGGTGTCACGAAAGACAAAGAAAGCAATTTCATGAAATGAGCAAAGACCTAGAGAGAGATAAACCAAGGTAAGAACACACTCAGCATATCTTAAACTGAAAGACCTCGAGAAGAAATTTAAGTTTCAAGTTGCAGTATTGAGGGATTCTATGGGCAAAATACTGAATGATGCAGAGAGCATCCCAGTTGGCCAACTGCCTGGAAGAGATACATATTTGTACCCATTCCAAAGAAAGGCGACCCATCAGAATGCTCAAACTACAGAACACTATCACTGATATCGCAGGCAAGTAAGCTTTTTGCTGAAGATCATCCAACAACATTGCAGCAGTGCATTCATAAATAACTGCTGGAAGTTCAAGTTGGATTCAAAAGAGGGTGTGGAACATGAAATATCATTGCTGAAGTCAGATGAATCTTGACTGAAAGGAGAGCATATCAAAATGAGTTTGACTGCAAATTATGGTTGGCCTGTGAAGAATGAGAATTTCAGGCCACTACATTGTGCTCGTGCGGACCCTGTACACGGATCAAGATGCAGCTGTGTGAACAGAACAAGGGTCTACTGCTCGAGTTAAACCAAGGAAGGCATGCACCTGGGTGGTCTCTTCTCACCATATTTATCCAGTCTGTATGCGTACACAGAGTAAATAATCAAAGCTGGATTATATGAAGAAGAATGAGATTGGAGGAGGGTGTGTGGACACTCTGAGATATGCAGACGACACAACCTTGCTGGCTGAAAGCGAAGATTTGAAGCACCTGCTAATGAAGCTCACAGGTTTCCATCTTCACTATGGATTGCAACTCAATGCAACAAAAACCCAAATCCCCTGCAGCTGTAGGTAACATCCTGATGGATGGAAAAGGGCTTGAAGTTGTCAAGGATTTCATCTTCCTCAGGCCCACAATCAGTGCTCATGGAAGTAGCAGTCAAGAGATCAAAAATGCATTGCACGGGGTAAATTGGACATTGAATCAGGAAGACAGAAGATTTGATCCATTTGAATTATGGTGCTGGCAAATATATTGAAAATTCCAAAGGGGCTTCCACAGACGCACAACCAGAATGTTCTTGAGAGGCTTTATGTCATGTATTTTGGCTTTGTGGTAAGGAGGTACCGGTCCTTGGAGAAGAACATCAAACATGGTATATTAGTGGGGCCAGGAAAAGAAGAAGAACCTAGACAAGTTGGGTTGACAGAGTGGCTGCATTGGTGAACTCCAACACAAGACCACCTTGACTTTGGCGCAGGCTCCTAATGTCTTAGGCGGGGACAACATGAGTTGGAACTGACTGGATACCATCTAGCAACAACAATCATTGGCATCGGGGACAATGAGCCATATGGGAATTAAGAAGCAGCAATTGTACTTTAATAATTCTTAAACCATTAGTGCAATGTATTACATACAAGTAAGAATCATAATGTAAATGTTAGGAAATTTAGGTTCAAGTTTCAGCTTGGCTAATAAATTGCTTTTTGTCTTTGCATGTACCACCTAATCCTTCAGCACTGTCGTCTACTTGTTGCTTAAAAGATGGAATTGATGTAAATAATATCTCAGGTGTCTTCCTGTTTTAAATTTGGAAGTAATTGCCATTTGCCAAAAACACAAGTCATTCTTCCTTAATTACTCATATATAGTCAAAGCTATGTAGTCATATCTATGTAGTTATCCCTAGCTAAATATTTATAAAGATACTCATGCATTTACATATTAAAAGAAAGATGGAGTTCAAACCCAATTTTTTTTTTATGAATTTAGAAAATCCTTTAGTATTTCAACTCAGAAGATATTGTACTATTTTTTAAATACTTGTGAAATATGGTCTGGTAATTTTTTTAACAAGATAATGCCATTCTCTACTAGTCATTGTTGTGCTGTGTGAAGTAACCTTGGTGGCTTTGCTGTGTGAGTTATCCTCAAGTAGACCTTTTTGGTAGACAATTTCCTCCTGAGTAACAAAATTCCAGAGATGTAAAATTATGTTATTTGTTTTAACGATAAATAAAAGAAATAGGTCAAATTATAAACGTGCAAGAAGAGTTTGAAAAAATGACTAATTTATTGTCTACCTGTTTTAAGAAAACTAAGTGTAAAAACCTCCGAGAATTAGGTAGAAGTCCACTAACAATTTTATACTTTTCTGAGAGAACTAAAAGACTGTGTAGAATTTTTTTTAAGGGCGCTCCTTTTCAGAGACGACTTGTTCTGCTCAGAAAGTCCCTCCTGCAGTTATCTGCATGGTTCTTTCTGCCACTTCATTCAGGTGACTGCTAAGATGTCACCTCATCAGGGAGAATGGTCCTGACACCCTGTCGAAAGCAGTCTCCCCTGTCATACTCCATCTCTGTCCTCTGCTTTCTTTTTGAACATATTTATCACCATCGAAAATGTTATTTATTTTTGTCTATATCTCCCTCCTCCCCAGTCTGAACTGAAACTCCGTGAGAGTAGATACGATGTAAAATGTGCATTCTGTTGTGTCACCCGTGCTCAGGGCCGTAATTGGTGCAAAGAAGTCATTCAACAGACATCGAAAGAAAAGTTTGTGCTCCATGGGATCAGTCACGAAGAAACGACACACCAATATGGAGTAAGGAAGGCATAGAAAAGTGGCCATTTATTGAACCCACAGAAATCTCAGATACAGGGACCTGAAAGTTAGGTGTGTGTGTGTGTGTGTGTGTGTGTGTGTGTGTGTGTGTGTAAAAACAACAAGGTCTAGGAAATGTAATGAACAGGAAGATATCTCTATATTTAAAGAAATGCATACATTTCAAGTTTGGTAATAGGCTATTGGAGCGCGTGGTCGTGTTCTCTGCTAGGTGAGCATATGGATCAGTCAACGTAGGGAAGACATTAGCTCTATTAGAAAGAGGACTTAACAAATCCAAGCTAAATAAATAAAGTACGCAGAAGCATCTGAAAATCTGAATAGCTATCGGTGTAGAGAGAAGGCCACCAAGGAAAGGAACATGGAATCAGGCTGTTTATTAATAATCAATGTCATATTTCCAGAAGATCAGTGTTTATGTGATGCAAAGTAGTCACTATAAATCAATATTTCTTGAACTATACATCCTTCACTTCTAGATGAAATCTCCTCTGTCATTAATCACATTCCTTTTAGGAAATGAGATAATTACTGAAATGATATTCCTGACATGTTTGCTTAAAGCAAAAATGACAAACTTGGACATTCTAATTGCCATGCAGCCTTCCACTGAATATTACGATTTATGACACCTCTGTCTCCAAACTCCATCAAGCAGTGCGGCATGGAGGAGCTTACCACCAGAGGCAATTAAGACATGGAAAATTTTGTTGAAATAGAATGGTTCCACTCTAGAACGCTGCATAAACTACGTGTGCAGCATATGGTGCAGATATCTAGTGTCTTCATTTTTCACATCCAGCGTAGCGTCAGAGATAAATCTAGCACATGCATGTAGAGGTCACCCGAATCATCAAGAGACCCAGCAATTAGCTCTGCAGCTATTCCGTATTTCGTCTGTCTTGTTAATTCCTGTCATAATGGCTAATATTAAAACAAAGTTTGCAGATCAAAATGAAGGTAGTCTGCTTCTGATACTACATCTACTTTCAGGCACTTGGCATCCGTGTCAGTGGGGAGAGAATTGGTTGTTGAAATCTTTTCCCTCTCTGTTATAATTTTTTGTTACTAATCCAGTCTAGGGTTTGACAGGGACAACTACTTATATATACCTGGATAAACATTACTGATCATATTATATGTAAACATATTAAATGAAGGGCTCATTCAAACCCTCGCATTTAAAGAGACTATTAATATTCAATTTAATTCAACAGACATTTCTTGAAAAAATTTTCGTGTTCTAAAAACCTGGGCTTCTCTTCTGCAGCCAAGGGGGCTACAGCCTACAGGAGGAGATGGTCCGCCCTGTTAGGACATCACATGCACAATAGTGCCAAGGACACCCAGGACAAACATGTAACCAAGACTATCGTGTCTGACCATCTTGAAATTGTTTCTATGGGACATGAGTGACAGTTTACAATTGTATTTATAACCCCTACTTTTATTAAATAGTCCAAGTTTCTAACTGTGTATGTGTCCCA
Source organism: Tenrec ecaudatus (assembly GCF_050624435.1). Lineage (NCBI taxonomy): Eukaryota > Metazoa > Chordata > Mammalia > Afrosoricida > Tenrecidae > Tenrec > Tenrec ecaudatus. The sequence continues at coordinate 75,778,876 of NC_134542.1, forward strand.
CATTCCAATGAGATATTGACAACAGGAAAATGAAGTGGCAAAGGGAAAAGATTTTCTATTATGTATTAGCCTATATGGATATGCTGATCAGAAAGGATGGGTCCTGTAATATTCTTAAAGCTTTATTTGCCTGTGAGGAAAAGTAAATTCCAGGAGTAACCTAGTTCCCCAGAGTTCAAACCTGGAAACTATTAACAGAAGTGCTGATCTTAGCCGTCCTGAGAGTGCAGAGAGAAGAGGGTGTTTCCCAGGCACTAAATATAGATTTGCAGAACTTCCATCAAACGGTGATGTTCTGCAGGAGCAAAGGCAGGCAGCAGGTATCTGGGGAAGGCAACTGGGGGCTCAGAGAAGCCATTGTGAGTGGTGTATGTTTACTGTTATGCACAAACAGTTGTTTGTGTTATATGACATGCACATAGATTACCAAAGTGAAAATGTGTGGCTGCCAAACTGGCACATATGTCTCCTTGGACACAAACTGAAGCAGAGCTTCTAGTGCCTCTCTGATTCAGTCATTTGATAGGCACCCAGAGGTCCGTCCCTAGGACATGTGAATGTGTATCATGGCCTTGGATTCAATGCTTGTAGTGGGTGGAATGGTTATTCACCTTTCCTTTTCCCATCTCCTTGTTCCTTCTCTCTTCTCCATCCTCTCTTCCTGAATTTATGATTCAGGAATTATTCAACCTGACTTGTAGCTCTGCCATTTCTTCATAAATGTTTCCTTCCCATTCTTGAATTTTTGTCTTGTCACTGCATGTAGAAGTGGTGGTATATTGTCACAATAAAACACTACTGTGCAGAGTCAGCCAGTGTGGTCTAGTCCAGTGTGGCAAGAATCAAGCTAAATGGCCTCCTAGGGTCTGGGGCAAACTTTAAATGATGATTAGCTCAGCCTAAACATATAGCTTTAGGAAGAATTTCAGTATGCTCTATCTTTTTTCATACTCTCTCTCCCCTTTCTCTCTCTCTCTCTCTCGCAAAGCAAATTAGCTTGCCTTGATGTAACAGAATTTTCTCAGTGAGGGAAAGAGGATGATTAACCAACTTGGCTGCTTCCTACTTGTCTCCAGCACGGAAGGAGAAAAGATTCCTAAAGTGCCTTAAAGAGTTTGCACAATACAGAGAGCTACTAGAATTGCCATATTACCACATGCCACCAACACCCTGCTACTTGAATATATCTCAGGACAATATCCGTAGGAGTATGTAATATAAATCTGAATTCATAATGATGCAATTAGTTCATCTCCAAACTCTATTATTTATAAGATTAAGATCCTTGAGGTTTAAAATGGGAGGTTCATTGTCAACTGGAATGTACTTTGCCTGCTGACGGGATAAAAGCTTTTATGTTTTCCTAAGTCTGTCTGGAAACTCTACCAGTGGTCTTCAGAGCACGCTCTCCATGGTGAGACCACTTACTACTTTCAGAGAGTCTTGTAGAGTTCATCATAGGAACCGAATAGTGAAAAGCTTAAAGAAGAAAGCAGAAAAGAAAGGTACGTTTGTCTTGTTTTGTTCCTAGTCGCCAGAGGCTATTTAATCCAATGAGACAATTTATGCTTCATATTTGCAACACCATCTTGGTTAGTCTTTTGCAATCACACCCGGGCGCTAACTTGTTTCAAAATGAGTCACATGAATAGTGTTCAGAAACATCAGAGAATGGTTTCCTGAGTAAATGCCTAGTTCTGAGAAGTCTAAAGTCGCTCTCGATGTTTAGCAAAAGGCTATTGCTCATCTGGGAGTTTCATTATAGGCAGGTTATAGAAGCCCCTTCCATAGAGCGGTGTTACTCACTGACACTTCAAACCAAGCATTTCTCAGATGCGCCTTCCAGCAGGACTTGGGGTTTTGTATGGTTAACAATATTCTTAAAGGTATATACACTCAGAGAGAAAAGTACACCCCAATATTCTCAGTTCCTTTAGCCCTAAAATAGAATCTCTTAATGTAAATGATAATGAATAATATGCAATAAACTCTAAAAAATTTAATTAAAAACAACCCTATGTTAATTAAGAGGTGCATTTGTTGAAAGCCACTTATATTAAATTTAGATGGCATTCAGTCCATTGAAAATACAGGGTGGGTATATCAGATTTATGTTTAAAATTATGTTGTATCTAAGCAAGAGATAATGAGAGGGAAGAGTCTCAGGGGTATATATGATGGTAAATGGAAGCCTCTCTGATAGCGATCTTTTTAGCAGATAAGCTATGAAGTAGATAATTTACACTTGGATGATCTGTAGATTACTAGAAATGACTGGAGTTGTATGTGCTTAGCATTCATGCTCACATACATAGGTATAGAATTGATTACTGAAAAAAATGCAAGTAGAGGTATAATACTGAGATAAGAGCATATTACTAGAAACCAAAGCAATTAGATTAAAATTGCATGTCTGATCATACTACTTTTTTGTTTTTGTTTTTATATGAACACGTCTTCAACATTTCTGAGTCTCAGTTTCTCCATACATAAAATGGAATAATATGTTTGCCATTGAAAACTAATGGGTTCTATATCTTGAAGTCAGTTATCATGATTACAAAGGTGAGCAGCACATGGACCTGAACCACAAGATCAGGGAAAGGGGCACAGAACAGGCAAGCGCCCCAGAAAATGCACTAATGCAGAACGAGTTATGAGTGGGAGTTTCGAGCATCTCTCTTACCTGCCTTGCTGTAGCTTATATCTAATGAAATCCCCAAAACGAAGAATGTGGATAATGCAATGTTTATTCATGAAACTAATTCTGGTGTAATGTGTCATAGGCATGCAGGGGAGTCTTGTAACGTAAATGATTCTTGAGTCATTCCTGTTGGACAGAGGGAATTCCATACATAAACCCAGGGGGGTACATTTAATACCAACAATATCAAGGTACAGAGCAGGCTTTTCTGTTCTTAATTAAGCGAGCTAATGCTTCTTATATAATTAGCATAGTACCTGGAATAGAGTTCAGTAACTAGCAATAGCTTATACAGTACAATATCTGGACCAGGACCGATCAAAACATGTACTTACCCAGCAGCTTGTCTTAAGAATTGGTTCGACACTAAGACAGTGCATCCCCTGAAGTTTTTCTTCAAATGTTAATGTCTGTGGAGAAAGAGAACTTTTATATTACAGGCAATCCCGAACCCTACAATGTGAATTGATTTTTGACATTAGGAAGTTCAATATCAGAAGCTGGGAGGAAAAGTTTGCTAAAATATTAGAAATAAGAAAAGGTCTGGCGTGAGAGCCTGGTCAGTGTGGATGAACTTGGTGCATCCAGGAGGCGGTGCCTTCTGCCAGGAGTAACCTAATGGCATGTACTCTCTGAGCTCAGCCCTTGGGAGATTTCTACTGAAAAGTTTTGAGAGGATCCACATAGCAATCCTCGCTCAACTGTGTGTTAGGCGGAGTCAAACAAGTTCCAGCCCATAGCTACCTTATTTATACACAACAGAATGAAACACTCCCCAGTCTTTCTGTCCTCACAATTGTTCCTCCCGTGTAGCCGCCACAGAGTCAGTCCATCTCCTTGAGGGCCTTCCTTGTTTTCTCTTCATCTCCACCTTATCAAGCATGGTGACCTTCTTTAGGGACTGGTCTCTCCTGACCACACGTCCGAAGAATGTAAACTGAAACCTCACCATCCTTGGCGCCAAGGAGCACTCTGGCTTTACTTCATCAAAGATCCTAAAAGGACAAGCCATGATTCAACTGGATTGATTCTTCTTCTATCTTCTTTATTCAATATCCAACTTCGATATGCCTATGAGACCATTGAAAATACTAGGGCTTGGCTTAGGCACACCTTAGTGCTCCAAGTTACATCCTTACTGTCCCCAGATGTTAAGAAACCTCTAAAGAAGGCTTGTGAAGCAGATCCACCTAATGCAACACTTCCTTTGATCTCCTGACTGCTGCTTCCATGAGTATTGACTGTGGATCCAAACAAGACAAAATATTAGCTATGGGATAATTCACATCCTTTTGTTATAAATCTATGAGCAAGAGAGAGAGAGAGAGAGAGAGAGAGAGAGAGAGAGAGAGAGAGAGAGAGAGAGACTTTCTGTACTAAATTCTCCTCCTCATCCACCACCACCATAATCAAAGAGAAATATATTTTTGAAGACATACAATAGGCATTTGGGTAGGGGTTCAAATGGTCACATCTGTCTATATTCTCCTTAAGTGACAGAAGAAGGCATAGCTTACTGACTTGGAAGAGCTGTGTGCGACAAGGAGCAACTATGAGAAACTACAGACAACGTTGATTACCAAGCTTCCCTTCTAGCTTGAGCGGCACCCATCGAGTCATTCTTAAGGAACAAAAGCTGCCAGTCTACATCATACAAGGGAACAGAACAGATAAAACCAAAAAGTACTGGTCATGAAGATTTTCCAGCAAGCCTAAGAACCAAAGCTCCAAATTCTATTCTTAACATATATGATTTATGGAAGTTTGTGATTTTGTTTTCAGGGTCAGAGAACAATCCATTTTATTTGTGTTTGCAGCAGATAGACACGAATGGCTCCAATTACATTTTACAATTTGCTATGGAGATCTTATTGTCCCAATTAAGTATCTGCATAGCGCATTTTGCAGTGAGCTATCTATCCTTCTAAGGCCTGGCAGTATTTCATGGTATGTCAGTCAATAACCTGTGTCCCCAGTCTAATTGCTGAAAGGATACGTTCGGACTCTTTGCCAGAGGTTGGCCTTGGAAAGTATAAAGCTATGTTTGTTAAACGCAAGCCTCATGATCTCTGGAAGGCGCTAGCAATAATCTTCCTGCCCATTGCACAAATTCCTCCCTGCAAATGCCAGTGATCATGGTGCAGACAGCATATGCTCCAATCCCATGCTTTTACTTCAAAACTGAACTTCCTGATGGCTTCGACAGCCTCCTCTCTGCTTTAATGTTAGCATTTTGTTAAAGTAAATGGAACTAGAAGTGGAAATAAATCAGCTTAATCGCACACGAAGCACGATTTTTTTATGAGCATTTCAGTCACTGGTACATGAGACAATGGGAAAATGAATGTCTTAATTTGCAGCCAGTTTTAAAACTTCTAAATTATTAACCCAATTTTACTCTAAATATCAGTCTAGGTAAGTTTAAAATATTTTTTTCTTAGATAATTCTGCTGTGATTCTAGGTTGGAATATAGAATTTTCAAACATTCTTTATTCAAAAGAGAAAAGGCTTCCTATTGTGCCTGTGGGTGCAGACACAGAAACACACATACATTTCATAGTTTTTGTCTAAATGTCTCTGAAGACAGTATATTAATGTGAGGAATTCATACTTGTATTATAGTTTTCAAGTAGGTAAAATGTACTCATCTTGAGGAAGTACTTAATCTGAGTCATTCCTAAGGATAGATTTTCCAATATTTACCAGAGTGGATTTGAGGATAGTGTATCTAATTCTTAAAAAATGAAAGCCCTAGTAAGAGTAACGTTTCCCCTAAAAAGACTAAATGAGAAAGAATTTGCTCTCATTTGAATTATTTTGAAATTCCTATTAGATTTGTTTTCTTGTTTAAAAGTACATTCAGAAAGCAAACAAACTTATTTTCCGCAATTATCTATGTGACCTAAAAAGCAAGTAAAACACCCAAAATCCACTGCTGCAGACTGAGTGCTGACACATAGTCACCGTCTGTGCAGAATAGGGTAGGGCAGGCCACGAGGTTTCTAAGGCTGAAATCTTTATAGATGCCAACTGCCGCATCGTTCTCCCTCGGAATGACTGATGAATTTGAACCCCTGACCTTGTCAGTGAGCAGCAGGGCACTTACCCTCCATGCCACCAGGGCTCTGGGAGAGAGCACACATGTACTCAGTAGTGACATAAGCCCTTTGAAGAAACGTTTTACGTTTAATTATTTGCTCAACCAAAAAAGTAAAGAATCAGTTTCATGGCTTCTCTAGAAGGTTATCAGGAGGGACAAATCCCGGGGAAAGGACATCATGCTTGGTGAAATTGAGGCACAGCAGAACAGAGGAAGAGCCTCACTGAGGTTAATTGACCCAGGGGCCGCAAAGCCAGGCTCGAGCGTGTAGGCACTATGAAGATAGTGCAAAAGAGGCCATCTTCTATTCTGTGTGCATAGGATGGTGATGAGTCAGTGCCACCGCAAGCCCGAACAACTACACAGCCGCAACGCTGACTCGAGAGGACGAATTGAACTGCTCGTGGGTAGTAAACTCGAACCTGTTATCAACTGACCATATCTTCGTCCTTGGATTACATCTACTGACGGTGAAAATCTTTTTAAAATGTCCACACATTTACAGATTTCAACCAAGTTTACCTTTTACTTAAAAAAATCATTTTGTTGGGGGCTTGCACAACTCTTATCAAAATCCATCCATACATCCATTGTGTCAAGCACATTTGTACATTTGTTGCCATCATCATTTTCAAAACATTTGTTTTCTGCTTGAGCCCTTGGTATCAGCTTCTCATTTTTCTCTGTCTCTCCCTCTTGAACACTTGGTAATTTATAAATTATTATTATGTCTCATGTCTTACAATGCCCAATGTCTCCCTTCACCTACTTTTCTGTTGTCTGTTCCCCTGGAAGGGGGTTATATGCAGATCATTGTGATCGGTTTCCCCTTTCTTCCCCCACCTTCCCCTTTCTCTCCTGGTATGGCTACTCTCAATATTGGTCCTGAGGGGTTTATATGTCCTGGATTCCCTGTGCTTCCAGCTCTTATCTGTACCTCTGTACATGCTCTGGTCTAACCAGATTTGTAAGGTAGAATTGGGGTCATGAGAGTAGGGGGAACGGGAGCATTCAAGAATTGGAGGAAAGTTATATGCACCCTGAATGGCTCATCTCCTCCCTGCGACCCTTCTGTAATGGTATGTCCAATTGCCTACACATGGGTTTTGGGCCCCCGCTCTGGATTCCCCCTTATTTACAATGATATGTGTTTTTTTTTTGTTGTTGTTCTGGGTCTTTGATGCCTGATATCTCATCTTATTAACACCTCATGATCACACAGGCTATGTGCTTCTTCCATGTGGGCTTTGTTGCTTCTCAGCTAGAAGGTCGCTTGTTTATCTTCAAGCCTTTAAAACCCCAGATGCTGTATCTTTTGATAGCCAGGTACTATCAGTTTTCTTCACCACATTTGCTTATGTACCCACTTTGTTTTCAGCGATCATGTCAGGAAGGTGAGCATCATGGAATGCTAGGTTAATAGAGCAATGTGTTCTTTTGTTGAGGGACTACTTGAGAAGAGATCCAATGTCCATTTGCTACCTTAATACTAAGCTTGTAAATATTTGTACATATATCTATTTCCCCATCATCATGTAAAAATATATTTAAATATGTACATGCTTGTATTTGACCTCTATAAATGCCCTTTGCTTTCTAGTTCTTTCCTCTATTTCCTTTTACTTTCCTATTGTTCCACTATCATGTTCAACCTTTATTTGGGATTCAGTAATTCCTCTCAGTTACATCGCCCTTAATCAAGACCTACCAGGCTTCCTACACCCTCCTTGCTATTGATTTTAGATTACCTGTCGTTCCATTTTCCCTGGGTTTGTTAACAGCTACTTCTTTTCCCCACTCCCCTTGGAACCATTGGTCCTGTTGTTTTCTCCTCCAGCTTGTTTATTCTTCCTATCTTAACTAGATAGACATCAGATATGGTAATATGCACAAAAACAAGACAGAGCAAAACAAAGAAACAAAACAAAACAACAATAAAAACCAATGACAAAGAAAGAGAGAGAGAGAAGCCTATAAATAGTTCAAGGTCCGTTTGTTGACCTTCTGGGTTGTTTTCTGGGTGAGTATGATGGGGTGCCACACGCTGGCCCAAAGTCTATTTTTGTATTCCCTAGGGGTTTCATTGCTCTGCTCCCCTTGCTGTCCTGTTGCATAGCCTTAGTGTTTTGCCTCAGTGTGTGGGATTAGACTGGGCACTATTCCGCACTGTTTCTCCAGTGTTGTCCCTCGTAGCTCTTTGGGTCAGTGAGGGATGTCATGTCTTGTAGTGGGGCCAGTCGTATGGTCCTCTCTGTGTATTGCTTGTCTGAGCAGGACTATTGAGCTTAGGGCTTGGTGGGCCAGTAGGTGCTCCACTCTCTCTCCCTCCCCCTTTGTTTGCTCCTGTGTGCTCTGATCAGACATGCCCCTTTCCCTGAGCTGTAGCTTCAGTGCTCTCCGCTGAAGTGAATTCTTCTGGGGGGAGGTGTGGTTGCCCACGTAGTGGGGATTGGGGCCATTCCCTCAGACCTCTCCATTGGTTCCCTGCTTCATGCCTGTACGTTGCATTCACATCTTGGAGCACCAGGTGGAAGTCAGGTCCCTCTTTCCCTGTGGAGATTTAAACAATATCCTCCCCTTGGATGGGTTAGTGTCCTGCTCCCCTGGCTACCCATCGCTTCCCCACCCCTCCTTTTTAATTATCTACCATATGTATTCCTGGATTTGGTCTGGCCCCTGCCATACTACCTGGACTTCACTCTAGGAATATATGTATACAGTAGCTTTTCCCTGTGGCCCTTTTTTTTTTTTTTAAGTTTACCTCAGCGGGCCCATGTTGTACTTGTCCCTTTGTGCTTGGCTTACTTTGCTTAGCACAATTTCCTCCAGTTCCTCCCATGCGGTAATGTGTTTCATGCGTTCACCACTGTTTTTAGGGATGCGTAGTACTCCGTTGTATGTATGTACCACAGTTTGTTGATGCATTCATATGTTGATGGAAATTTGGGTTGTTTCCAACCCAACTCATTGCAATTGTGAACTGTGCCACGATGAACATGGGAGCGCAGATGTCTGGCCGTGGTTTGTTTCTTGCCTCTTCTGGGTATATGCCCAGTTGGGGGCTGGCTGGGTCATATGGTAGCTCAATTTCCATCTGTTTTAGATATTGCCAAATTGACTTCCATAGTGCTGTACATGCCTACAGGTCCACAAGCAGTGGATGAGAGTTCCTATCTCATCACAGCCTCTCCAACATTTGTTGCTTTGTGATTTTTTGAATTGGGCTGTCTTTCAGGGTGTTAGGTGGTCTCTCATATTGTTTTAATTTGCATTTCTCTTATGGCTAATGATTGGGAACATTTTCTCATATATTTATTGGCCATTTGAATTTCTGCCCCTGTGAAACTTCTATTCAGGTCCTTTGCCCACGTCCTCGGTGGGCAATTAGTTTTTGGGGGTTTATTTTTTTGGAAGCTAGCATAGTATTGTTGATTTTAGTATTACGGTCTTTGTCTGATGTATCATTGCTAAAGATGTTTTCCCAGTCCGTGGTCTCTCTTATTACTTTCTTGGTGAATTCTTTTGATGTACTCAGGTGTTTTATCGTTAGTTTATCCCACTTGTTAATTTTTGACTTATCTGTATTTGTGTCGTTCCATATTTCTGATAGCCTATGTGTTCCGTACACTAAAGTTCTCAAATTTGTCCCAATTCCCTCATTGATGGCCCTAATAGCTTGGGGTTTTACTTCGAGGTATGTGATCCACCTTGTGTTTATTCTTGTGCATGGAGTGAGATAAGGGTCTCACTTCATTTTTCTGCAGGTAGATATCCAATTTTTCAAGCAACACTTGTTGGAGAGGGCATCTGCTTCCCATTTGCTATTTTGGGGGCCCTTATCAAAGATCAGTTGTCTGTATGCTGATTTTATTTCTGGACTTTCAGTTCTTTTCCATGGGTCTGAGTATCTGTCATTGTACCAATACCATGAGGTTTTGACCCCTGTGGCTATCCAATATGTGCTAAAGTCAGGTAAAGCACTCTGTTCCTTTTCTTGAGGAGTTCTCTGCTAATTCGGGGCCTCTTTTCTCTCCATATGAAGTTTGTAATCCATTTTTCCAATTCTTTGAAGAAAGAAGATAGTAATTGTACTGGGATTGCATTAAATTTATATAGTGCCTTGGGCAGAACTGACATCTTTACTATATTGAGTCTTCCAATCCACATGCATGGGGTATTCTTCCATTTATTGTGGTCACTCTTAGTTTCTTGTAATAATGTTTTCCTCTCACAAATCTTTTGGTTTTTTGGTCAGGTATATCCTTAGATATTTAAATTTGTGCTTGGCTGTTGTGAAGGGTACCACCTTTTTATCTCTTCTGTCGTCTTGTCCGATGTATATAGAGTCTGATAGATTTCTGTTTGTTGATCTTATATCCTGACACTATTTCATATTCCTCTATTGCTTCCAGTACTCCCCTTGTGGAGCTTTTGGGCTTTTCCATATATAAAATCATATCATCTGCAGATAACAATAGTTTCACCTCTTCCTTCCCCAGACGAATACCTTTGATGTGTTTTCTTTGCCTTATGCTGTTAGCTAAGACCTCCACTACGATGTTAAATAAAAGCGGGGACAGGGGACAGCCTTGTCCGGTCTCCTGTTTCAGTAGGATTGTGTTAGTCTTTTCTCCATTGACTATCCCATTGGCTGTTGTTTTTTCATGTATAGCTTGTATTATATTGAGGAATTTTGCTTCCATTCCTATCTTCTTGAGTGTCTTAAACAGGAATTGGTGTTGGATGTTGTCAAATGCTTTTTCTGCATCTATGGATATTATCATGTGGCTCTTATAATTTTTCATGTCAATGTGGTGAATGATACTAATGGCCTTTCATATGTTGAACCGTCCCTGCCTTTCTGGGATGAATTCCACTTGGTCATGGGGATTATTTGCTTTATATACTTTTTTATTCTATTGGTCAGTATTTTGTGAAGGATTTTTGCATCAATGTTCATTAGGGATATTGCTCTGTAGTTCTCAATTCTTGTGGGATCCTTGCCCAGTTTTGGTATCAGAAGAGCTTGGGAGTTTGCTATCTTTTTTCGTGTTCTGGAAGAGTTTGTGTAGGATTGGCCTCTGTTCTTCCCTGAATGCTTAGTAGAATTCTCCTGTGGAGCTATCTGACTCAGGGGATTTTTTTGTTGACAATTCCTTGATAACCTTGTCTATTTCTTCTATTGCTAAGGGGTTGTTGACATTCTTGATTAGGATTGCAACCCTGCTTTTTTTGAATTGATGTTTGCTTGATATGTTTTCCTCCAGCCTTTGATTCTCAGCCTATTTTTGTTTGTAGTCTGGAGATACCTTTTACTTTTAAAGCTTGCCTTAAGCAATGATATTGTATGGTATAAAGAAAGCAACACATGGAAAGAAGTTACCAGTAGAACGACGCTGACAAAATTTTACTCTTTTTTCTTGGTCTTTTTACTCATTGAGTTTACTTCATTGACTTAAATCATATGTTTGTCATAAGGAATCAACTTCAGGTCAGAAAAAAAAAGATCAGTCAGAATTAAGAGGCATCATCCCCCCCCCCTAATGATCTACTTCTAATGAAAGTTGTATAATCTAATTAGAAGAAAAATTTAGAGTTTATAATGGACCTATTACTATCATAATTACTCAGAAAACTTTAGCATTGAATAAAGCAGTAGCTTCATATGTTGTTAACAAGGAAGGGAATTAGATGTAGAGTAAACCAAAAACCAGCCCTTTGCTGTCTAGTAGATTGGACCGATGGTGCCTCAAGTGTTTCATAGAACTACCCCATAGAGGATTCTTGGCTGCAATTTTTACAGAAACAAATCACTTGGCCTTAATTCTGTCATTGCTGGGTGGGTTGAATTGCCCACCTTTAGGTCAGTAGTTGAATACTACTGTTTGCATCACGCAGGAACCATCTTGAAATGTGCTTACACAGGGTTAAGTGATTATGGATAGGAGAATAAGGCTTATTATTAAAGTGACCATTTTTAGATGTTAAAATGCCAGGGTTAGGAGGAACTAAATTTGGCAGCCAATCTCACCTACTGTTGTAATCATGAATCATTTCTGTTATGTCCGTGACTGACTCTGCTTGAATATTTGCAAAGAAAGTGCGATTGGTTTTATTCAGTTGTAGTTCTGGATAAATTTAATGTTCATTTCCTTTTCTTTTTCTTGTGGCAGAAACTTCTACTTTCTCCCTGAGATTTACTCTTCCCTTCTTCCTTTTGTTAACTGATAATTCTTATATCCACCCTTATACACTTAACTCAGGACTGCATTTCCTAACATCTTTGATGTTAAAAGTGGTTTTGAAATTAAATTTGGGCCAATGGAATGAGAGTTGAAAAAATACATAATTTTTTTTGTTATCTCTTTAAAGAGAGAGTTGTATATGCTTAATATTCTGAATGGTGACAACTTTGGACTTCAAGATGGGAATGTGTGTTAAAGATGGCTGAATTGATCATCCAGTTTAGGTACCTAGAATGCATTGTAGAACAGAGCTTTCTAATTGTCCTAAACCACCTATCTATCATTGACAATTCCATTTAATACAAATTACTCTTGGGATTTATTATTAGAGCAATTAATCTGAATCTAACAATTTATATCGAGCCAAAATCTGCCTCTTGTTTACCTCTATTGGTTAGCATAATGACCTCTGGAAATTTGTAGACTTAGTATATTTCCATTTGTATATGACTGGCCCTTCACTCTCTGGAGATTAAAAACTAGCTGCTCTGCATTTATTGATTTTATTTGTTCTTTCCTAAGTTTTTTTTCTTTGTTTAAGATTTTCATCATTTCTCAAATGGCTGAATGTTATTTTTTTTACCTGGGCAGCATACCTCCATCAAGGTATTCTTGGTTTGTTTTTCTGCTATTCTCACATCGTTTTCACATGAAGAAATATCTCAGATCTCCCTCGCAATTAACACCCCCTACAAATGATTCCTTATTAAAATACTTTATTTTGTAGTTTTTATCTAGCTCAACTTTCCAGGACACCGCCGTTAATGTTATCTGTACTATCATGATTAAGAGCCCCATGGTGCTGTCAGATGAACATGGAACTGCTAACCACAAGGCTAGTGATTCAAACCTATCAACTCCTCCACTGGAGAAAGATGGTGCTATCGGCTCCCATAGAGCTACAGACTCAGAAATCCCATATGGTTCTTTATGGATCAGATCACCTTGATGGTAGTACCTAATATCATAAGGGTGGGAGTCTTCAAAATTGTAACCCACACACTGAACTGTCCCAAGATTTCTATACTTGTTCCAGAGTAGTCTCTGACTAAAGATCTGCCACAGCTGTCAGATCATGTTGAAAATCTTTTCAGAAGTATTATTTCTACTGAATATTTTTTTCTGTTTTCTGCCTCCGCGTGGTTCCTTGAGGATTTGAAAATCAGTGCAGAGGCAGAGAACTGACTGGATCTGTCAGTTCACGGTATTCCTTGGCCCTTTCTTATCACAGCATCATCATCAACCTCTTTTGAAGGTAGACTCAAGAGGACAATCCTGGAGGCCAGGAAGGATGTGGCATGATTTCCCCATTGGTGCATCTCAGTTGAAAATCTAATGTCATGGGGGTTGAACTTGGGGATGGAGGAATGGCAGAAGTGGGTGGTATCTGATGAATCTGGATGCAGGAAGATTGAAGAAAGTTGTAATCAGGCCTTTGCTGAACTTAAAGTAAAAAATATCCGCTATTGACTTTTAAAAATGCTCCTGTGATCAGTTCCCCATTTCCAACCCACTCACCCTCCATTCTCCCAGCATCGCCCCTCACACCATGGATTCCCTGTGCCTCCAGCCCCCATATGCACCAGTGTACAACTTCTGCCCTATCCAGTCCTGCAAGGTAGAATTTGGATTATGGTAGTTGGGGGGAGGAAGCATCCAGGATCTGGGGGGAAGCTGTGTTCTTCATCGGTACTACCTCGCACCCTGACTGACCCATCTCCTCTCCTAAACCCCTCTGTGAGGGGATCTCCAGTGACCGACACTTGAGCCTTGGGTCTCCACTTTGCTCTTCCCCCTTCATTCAATATGGTACATACACACACACACACATATATATATATATATATATATATATATATATATATATACACATATCTTTCTTTTTTGCATGATGCCTTATACCTGGTGGGGAGCAAATGCTTTGAGAATGATTAGAGCAGGGAATGTGCGGCTGTGCTTTATGCAATTGATGTATGTATATGTATGGATTGTGATATGAGTTGTTATGAGCCCCTAATAAAATGTAAAAAAAGAAAAGGAAAAAAAAAAGAAAATGATTAGGGCAAAGAATGTACAAATGTGCTTTATACAATTGATGTATGTATATGTATGGATTGTGATGAGAGTTGTATGAGCCCCTAATAAAATGTTTAATAAAAAGAAAAAGAAAAAAAATGATCCTGTGGAGTATTTCATATTTACCACTGTTAAATTTTATCATGTTGGGTATAACATGAAACACACCCTGGTCCCAGACCCATTTCTACAGAGTGAGTTAATATTGGGAGAATGTAGGCTTTTAAAATGACCACTTAAATGAAAAAAAAGTTGTTTGACTTTTTCCAATTAATTGTAACATCTATATACACATACTTGCTCATCCCAAATCAATTGCCTATTGTTTAAAAATACTTAATATTGTCTTCACAATGATTACTGCAATTCTTTTACAAGTATTTGGTCATATGTTATTTATAAAAACCTTTTCCCCCTAATTTTCTTGTAAATAAGTGTGTCTTTTGGGGAAAGAATGGTTGGTCTACGTATGTAGAAAATAACAGAGCTAAATTCAAACCCAGATTGACATATCTAAGCCTAATTAGCCCCTCTAATCTGCTGCTAAGGGTTATGCCTCACTTCCTGCAAATTTTATTGATTCCTTATTGTTTGTGTTTCTGAGTCTGGAAGAATACAACATATATATTTGGCTATCGTTAGAAATGCACATGCTCTTCTATGTCTATGTTGGCCATTTTCTTAACTTAAAAACAAAAGAGAAAATTCTGTTTTCCCAGCACCATTTATGGAAGAAACTCTTCTTCCTCCATTGGATGGACTTAGCACACTTTTCTAAAAACAATTGACCATTGAGATATGGATTTATTTCTGAACTCTCAATTATATTTCTTTGGTTTATGTGTCTATTTCCATACTACTTACCAGGCTTTTCTCTCTCTCTTTTTTTTTCCAATTAGGGTAGCCGTGTTTTGTGTTCTAATTCAGTAAGTTTCCCTTTTGTTCTTCTCTTTCAGTATTTCATTCGCAATTTGGACCTCTTTCCATTCAATATAAAGCTTATGATTGCTTTTTCCACTTATGTGAGGAAGGTTGGTTAGACATTTTGTCAGAATTGTGTTGATTCTATAGATCAGGTTGGTTAGTATTGACACCTTCAATATGTTAAATCCTCCAATCCATGAACATGGAGCATCTTCCTTTTATTTAAATCTTCTTCAGTCCCATTTAGTGTGTTTTATGATTTTCATTGCAAAAGCACTCCAGATCCTGGTTAGATTCATACCTAGGTATATTCTCTTAAATGCTACTGAATACGGAATTGTTTCCTTAATTTTCCTTTCAGAATTTTATTGCCAGTATATGCAAACTGAACTTTATTTGTTGCCCTTGTACCTTCCAATGTTTCTAAATTCCTTTATAATTTTAACTACAATTATAACTATATTTTTTTCAGAATCTGAGAATTATATATATATATATATATAAGATCATATTTTATATTAATAGAGATAATTTTTCTTCTTTTCCAAACTGGATACCTTTGATTTATTTTTTCTTATCTATTGCTCTTGCTATAATGTTGCGTAGATGTAGTGAGAGTATCTTTTATCATATGCCTAATCCAAAGGAGAAAATTCTAAGTATTTCCCCATTAAATATAATTTTGGCAGTTGATTTTTGTCAACCAGGAATCAGGTTGAGGAATCTACCTTCCGTTCCAATCTTTTATAAGGTTTTCATCATGAAAAAGTGTTGGACCTTGAGATGCATTTTTTAATACCTATAATAATCCTATAATCCGAGGAGTTTACCTATAATCCAAGGAGTCCTGGTAGGCATACGGGACAGTTCTGCTCTGTCCATATGATCGCTGTGCATCATAATTGACTTGATAACAGTTAGTTTGGTTTAACACCATAATCCTCCCTTTTGTGTTGTATTAAAAATTCTAGCCTCCACATGAGTGATTAGAATCTCATTTTGGATGGGATTTGCTGCTACACTAATGAGATAGGTGTAAGGCGGGATATATTTTGAGTCCCTACCACATTAGCAGTGTGACTCAAGTCACATAGCTCTAGGAGTATGAACTGTACAAAGGGAAAACACATCTCCAACACCACCGATTTTTTGACCTCTCCTTCCCAACTGAGCATGCTCAGAAGCATGTAATATTGGTTTTCATTTTCAGACTTGTTGCTTCTTGCTCTGGTTCCTGCAGCTAGCTTGTCTCTGCCTGACCCCCTGACCATCTGACGTCAAAGTATTGGGATTTGAGTCGCCACATGTTTCCTGACCTCATCTTACCAGCTTCTGTAGATGTATGGATGAGAAAACTCCCCAGATGGGTGTCTGCCATTTGGAATTGAGACTTATGAGTGCTCACAACCATTGAAACCATGTCCTTAACAGTCTGTGAGTTCTGTGAGACATTCTGCAATCCTGGCATGTGAGGAAATATACTAAGTTTGAGGAGCAGTTGTTGATATCACAGAAAATGGAATGGTATAGCATTTTGGAAAAGTTAGACATCTTTAATCTCCACCTCACAAGGACTAGTCTTGTGTTAATTTGTCTAAAAGAAATGGTTTTTGCAGATCCATCAGGTGTTTATCCTGCATCCATAGATATTTGCCTCTGTTTAATTGATGATGTTGATAGATTTTCTAATGTTGAAGCATCCCAGCATTTCTGTGGTAACTCTCACTTGGTCAGTGTATGATTCTTTTGAAATATCAAAAGAATCATAGCATTTTGCTAAGGATCTCTTTATCTACATTCTTAAGGGATATTTCCTTGTACTTATCTTGTGGTATATTTGTCAGGTTATATTTGTCAAGCAAAATCCAATTTCGACATCCAGAAAAATAAACCAGGATCCATGCTGCATACCATATACAAAAAGCAAAAGCAAATGCAAATGGATTAATGGATAACATAAAAATAAATGTAATCTAAAACCAGAAAATTCTTAGAACAAAATGCTGGGGCAATGTTGTCAGGCCTAACTTTTAACAATCGATTACCTAATGTAATAACAAAAAACACAAACAGCAATGCTAAAGAGCTGTTGATTCATTGAACAAAAGTCCTTACCTAGAAAAGAAAGAAAAGAAGGAAGGAAATTGTTTTCACCAGTCACCGACTGGGGGAAAATCTTCAGAAATGACACATTCAACAAATTCTAATATCAAAAATATATATATGAAACTTTGACTACTTGAGAACATTAATACAAAATATTTCATCATAAAACAGGCAAATTACTTGAATGGACATTTCACCAAATAGGGCATTCAAATGGCCACCAAACACATGAAAGGACTCGCGCGGTCTTTGGCCAACACACAGATGCAATTCAGAACCTTGGTGAGATACCAGTTCCCTCCACTGGGGTGGTCGAACGAGAAACAAACAAATAGAATCCCCGTGATGGAAAATCTGTGTAAGGATGTGGGGAAGTTGGAACTCATCCATTTCTGGAGTTAGTGCAAAATGGCCCAGCCATTAGGAAAAACAGCATGTTGGTTGCCTCACAACTAAAAAACAGAAGTACCGTACAACCAGCAATTGCAGTCCTTGGTATGTGTCTGCACTTCAGAAATCAGAGACACAAACCGAGACTCGTATATCAATGATCATTGCAGCGTTAGTCCCCGAAGCCGAGAGGTGGAAACGACTTTAATGCCCAATCAGCAGATAAGTGGATAAACAAAATGTGTTATAAATATACAATGCATTACTACTTAGTCAGTAAGAGAAATAAAATTTTGATAAGTACTAGAGTCTGGAAGAACCTTGGAGACATTGTGCTGTGAAATAACTCAATCCCAAAGGATCAATTTTGTACCGTTTCACTTATATGAAAAGACATGAAAAGGCAAATACATGGAGCCCAAAGCCTAGACATAGTTTCTTGGCACAGTATGGAGGGGAGAGGACAATTAACTGTGATAGAAAAATCACATTGATTTTAGAGTTGCAAATTTAACATATGTATTTTCTGTCAATAAATGTTTCACTTGCAAAAAGTTGTGTGATATATTTACATTGCCTATAAATAAATAAATCAGTAGCTGTGAAGGCTGCTTATGTGCAAGGAAACACCTCACTGGATTTGGTTCCTTGGTTTGGAGGGTTTTATGTCATGATTTCAGGGGACATTCTACTTTATTGATCTTTTTTAACCTATTTGTTTGCATACTGACTGGGCTTTTACATGGTTACAAGAGGCCACCCAAGGGACAATAATTGGTATATATTTGCCTAGAGAAGCTTAGGGAGAAAGAGTGGCAGGACCAGGATGGGAAGTGGAGTGTGTGACCAATTGCCATCGTGTACAACTCCATCCTTTGCCGTAAGACAAGAAGAATTGAATAGTTCCTGGTTTCCATTACTGAACATGCTGATAAAACATTTCTTAGAAGAATCCTGATCAAAAGCATGAAATGTAGAACAGAATTTCGAATTATCATGGACTCCAGACTTCCTGGATTCCAGAGGCTGGACGACCATCGAAACTTCTGTCCCAAGAGAATCTTTAAATCGTAAACTAGAAAGACCCCCTGAAATCTTCTATAGCCCAAATAGTTGTCTTGCTTACCTAGTAAAAATGGTTTAGAACTGACTCTATGAGATTGAAGTGACAGTAGAAATTAAAAATATTAGCTAAAACTTTAAGGCATATGAGTTTCTAATGAGCGTGGAATGACTCAAAGAACCGTTATTACACAGGGTGCCTTGAGGAGCTGAGTATAAAAGATCAAAAGGTGCAGGGATGGTTTAACATCCGAAAATCCATCAATATCATATACCACATCGAGAAGAAAAAGGATAAAAACCATATGATAATATCCATAGATGCAGAAAAAGCATTTGACAACATCCAGCATCCATTCCTAATCAAAACACTCATGAAGATAGGATTGGAAGGTAAGTTCCTCAAGCTCATACAAGCTATCTATGAAAGACCAACAGCCAACATCATAGTCAATGGAGAAAAGACAAGAACAATACCACTGAAAAAGGGTACAAGACAAGGATGCCCCCTGTCCCCTCTTCTATTCAATATCGTTTTGGAGGTTCTGGCTAACAACATAAGACAGCGGAAGGACATCAAAGGGATCCAGTTGGGAGAGGAGGAGGTGAAACTATCGTTATTTGCAGATGACATGATCCTATACATTGAAGACCCCCAAAACTCCACAGTTGGAATACTTACAACAATAGAGGAATACGGAAGAGTAGCAGGATACAAGATCAATAAACAGAAGTCGGTAGGGTTTCTATACACATCGGACAGGGCCATGGAAGAGGCGATTAAGAGGGAAGTACCCTTCACAGTAGCCAAGAACAAACTGAAATACCTAGGAATATACTTAACAAAAAATACTAAAGACCTTTATAAGCATAATTATAAAACCCTATTACAGGAAACCAAAAGTGACCTTCACAAATGGATGAAGCTCCCCTGCTCATGGTTAGGTAGGCTGAACATAGTAAAGATGACAGTTCTTCCTAAAGCACCCTACAAGTTCAATGCTATACCAATCCAATTACCATCAACCTTCTTCAAAGAATTGGAAAAACTGACCACCAACTTCATATGGAGAGGGAAGAAACCCAGAATTAGCAGAGAACTCCTCAAGAAGAAGGACACAATTGGAGGACTCGCCCTACCTGATTTTAATGCCTACTACACAGCTACAGTGGTCAAAACAGCATGGTACTGGCACAATGATAGACACTCAGACCAGTGGAAAAGAATAGAAAGCCCAGGAGTAAAATCATCAGCATATAGACAACTGATCTTCGACAAGGGTCCCAAAAACGTCAAGTGGGAAGCAAGTGCCCTCTTTAATAAGTGGTGCTGGAAACAATGGATATCCACATGTAGAAAGTTGAAACAAGACGTCTACCTCACCCCATGCACAAGAATACACTCAAGGTGGATCACAGATCTAGAAGTCAAACCCCAAACCATCAGGACCATTAAGGAGGGAATCGGGACTAATCTCAGAGCACTGGCCCAGGGAGCACATAGGCTCACTGCAACAGGGAAGGGGACACACACAGGTGATCTGGAAATCGACAAATGGGATCTAATAAGAATAAAATACCTGTGCACCTCGAAAGACTTTGCCAAGAGGGTGACAAGGCAACCCAAAGACTGGGAGAAATTTTTAGTAATGACACGTCAGACAAAGGGCTCATTACTAAAATCTACAACACCATCATGACCTGCAAAAAGAGGAAAACAGTTAACTCCCTAAGGAAGTGGGCAAAAGAAATGAGAAGAACTTTCACTAGAGAGGAGATCAATATGGCCAATAAATATATGAGAAAGTGCTCGAAGTCCCTTGCCATAAGAGAAATGCAAATCAAAACAACCATGAGATACCACCTAACACCCCTGAGGCTAGCCCAGATCAGTAAATCAGAGAGCAACAAGTGTTGGAGGGGCTGTGGTGAAGTAGGAACCCTCCTCCACTGCAGATTTGTACAGACACTGTGGAAAGCAATCTGGCGATACCTAAAGAAAATGGAAATTGATCTACCTTACGACCCAGCCATCCCTCTACTGGGCATATACCCAGTTGAAGCAGCAAATAAAACACGACCAGTCATATGCGCTCCAATGTTTATTGCGGCACAATTCACAATAGCAAAGACTTGGAAACAGCCTAAGTTTCTATCGATAGACGAGTGGATTAGCAAACTTTGGCACATACACACAATGGAGTATTATGCAGCACTGAAAAGCACCGATGAGCACATGAAACACGTTATTTCATGGGAAGAGCTGGAAGGAATTATGTTAAGCGAGGTAAGCCAGACCCAAAGGGACAGGTACAACATGAGTCCCCTGAGGTAAGTACAATCAACATGACAGAAATAGAAGAATAAACATCAATCCCACAATAAACGGGAGGAAGCATAGATAGTTGGAGGGAGGACAGGCCACACCTAGGGAGGTACTTGAGAGCCCAGCATAAAGAAGGAGTAGTGGGGTAGAGAGGGGGAGAACCGAGAGGGGGAGAATCTGAATGGATGGTATGGGGGGGGGGGCAGGGTATTAACCCACCCGGGGGAGAGTATCGGTTGTGTCCCCACAGATCTGGAACATGCATACGGACCCCAACACGACACACCAAACAAGGAGTGCAACGCAAAGTACAGAGGTCCACACAAAGAGGCTGGACGACAAGCTGGCCCAAACCAGAATTAGGCCGACACCCACACTCGAAGGGAATACCACAGAAAACAAAAATAGATCGTCTGGAGTGGGAAAGGAACTGACCCACCACACCACATCCAGAAGGAAGCTGAAACAAAAGAAGGAGAAAGGACGTAGTGGAGTACACCTGGGTCCACCAAGCCCAAAGTCGATAGACCAGCTAGAAGGGCCCGTCATACAGAGAGGACCATTCAGCTGACCACACTACGAGATATGACATCCTGCACCAACACATGGCCCTACACGGGACAGCACCTGAGACATAATGGGGGATAGGCGACTGAGCTGACCCCGCCACACTGAGGCAAACACTGGGGGCGTGCAATGGAGCAGCGGAGGAAGCAGAGCAAAGGGAGCCCGAGGGAGTAGAAAGGATGGTCTAAAGGCCAACGAAAGGACCTTGAACTACTAGCAATTTTTCTTTTAATATTTGCTATCTTTTTGCTTAGTCTTTTTAAATTTGTTTTGTTTTTTACCTTGTAAATTTGGTATGTTAGTGGCTTTTCTGCTTATCAGCGTGTCGATGTTGCTTCTGTCAAAGCCATGTTCTTATCGGCCACTTGGGTGCAGTCAAAGTCATATCCATTTGTATGCACGTATTACTATGTCAGCAGGTCCACCTAGACAAGATAGGCTGGACAAATAATGAGAGAAGAAAACAACAGGACCAACGGTCCTGGAGGGACATGAGAGTGTGGGAGGTAGGGGAAGGGAGGAGGTGTCGCCCAACACAGGAACAAGGGAACAGCGAATGGTTCTAAACCAGAGGAGGGAGGGGAGGGGAGGACTGGAAGGGAGTGACCAAGAGCAAGGTAACTGAGAGGAACTACTGAATCCAGAATGAAGGCCAAACATGGTAATGGGTTGGGAGGAAAGCGAAAGGAAATAGAGGAAAGGAGTAGGAGGCAAAGTGCATACAGAAAACCCTAAATACAGACATGTAAATATATGTAAATATATTTATGTTTATGGGGGCAATAGATTTATATGCATATATTTATAGGTTCAGTAGTAGGGTAGCAGATGGACATTGGGCCTCCTCATGCATAATCCCCCAATACAATAGCACCTCGCCCTGCTAAGCAGCCATTGCAGGATACCCATCTTCCCGACATGATCACTGAAGACAGCCGTGTGTGTAAGCAAATGTGGTGAAGAAAGCTGATGGTGCCCGGCTATCAAAAAATGATATAGCGTCTGGGGTCTTAAAGGCTTGAAGGCAAATAAGCGGCCATCTAGCTCAGAAGCAACAAAGCCCACAGAGAAGAAGCACACGGCCTAAGCGAACACAAGGTGTTGAATGGACCATGTAGCAGATACAAAGGAACAAAAACAATCATTGTGTGATCACCTCCCTCACATAATGGCTGAAGACGAAAGTGTGCATAAGCAAGTGTGGTGAAGAAGGCGGATGGTGCCCGGCTACTGAGAGATATAGCGTCTGGGGACTTAAAGGCTTGAAAGCAAACAAGCGGCCATCTAGCCCAGAAGCAACCGAGCCCACACGGAAGCAGCACACCAACATAGGTGACCATGAAGGACAGAGGAGACCAGGTCTCCAAGATCAAAGATGGGGTGGTGGTGAGAATCACGTCACCGTGAAAGAGGGGGAGTGCATGATGGGGACCCAATGCCCACCTGTAGAGAGCTGAACACCCCTTCCAGAGGGGTAGTGAGGAGGAGATGGGCCACACAGGGTTCAGTGTAACAACAATGAAACTCAAAACCTTCCTCTAGTTCCTGAACGCTTCCTCCCCTCCCAACCATCATGACCCCAATCTTACCTTGCCTTGCGGACCTGGTTGTACCAGAGGATGTACAGCGGTGCAGTGGGGATCTGGAGGCACAGGGAATCTAGGACAGATGAACCCTTCAACACCAGCGGTGGGAGTGGCGACACCAGGAGGGAAGAGCATGTAGAAAGGGAGAACCGATCTCGGAGATCTATGTGTAACCTCCGCTCTGGGAGATTGTCAAGGGGGAGGCGGGTGAGGGGAGACGCCGGGGAGTGTAAGATAAGATATAATAATTATTTATAAACTATCAAGGGACCAGGGGTGGGATCGGGGAGGGAGGGGGATGGGGGGAAAAAAAGGGAAAGCAAGCTGATTCCAGGAACCCAAGTGGAAGGTGAATTATGAGAGTGACGAGTGCAACGAATGTATAAGGGTGCTTTGCACATTTGATGTACGCACAGATTGTGATAAGAGCCTTATGAGCCCCAATAAAAAGATTTAAAAAAAAAGAAAGAAAGAAAATGATTAGGGCAAAGCATGTACGGATATGCTTTATACAATTGATGTATGTATATGTTTATGTATGGATTGTGATAAGAGTTGTATGAGCCCCTAATAAAATGTAAATAAATAAAAAAAAAAAGATCAAAAGGACAGACCTGACTTGAACCCTTAAAACCCCGTCAGTTGATCCCCACTCTGATGCCTATTAGGCCTCAACTGGCTTTCAACATTTTCTGTATTTTTCTGTTTGTTCACATCGGGGTTTATCTCAGATGTGTTCTGTCACTGGGGGTCACATTCTTGAATTATTGTTATAGGTTTCCCTGTTTTTCAGTAAATGAAACCCAGGATGGAGGAACCTCTAGGGACAGCAAGGAGAATCAGGGTTTCTGGGCGGACCCAGTCATGGTGGAGGAAACATGATCTGATGTCAAGGAGTTCAGGAAGGAAAATTAGGCTTTGAAACCGAGTGTGGTAGCAATTGTACAATTGTGCTTGATGTGATTGAACTATGGAATGATATGATATCTGTATTAACTCCCAATGAAATGGTTTTTAAAAAAGAAAAAGAAAATGGTGGCATAACTCAAAGAATATAATTAAGGTTACTAAATTGTACGTGTTAAAATGTGTAAATTGGTGTGTGTTTTGCACTGTTTATTTTCAATAGCAAAAACAACACAAGATCAAGGGATGGAGAAAAGGCAGATTATTCTGGAAGTCCAGAGAGCGACTTTAACAATTTGGCTTGGTTGACACAGGATACTTAGCTTTACTTTCTTTGCTGAAAACAGAGAATATTTTCCTCTGCAAGTGCTTGTGCAGGACACAATTGAGTTTGATTCTGAAAAGCAAAGCTCATTTCTTTTTTACTGTGTTTAATTTCATGATCTTGTTTAAGAGACTATTAAAATTCTCAGGGTGGCTGTGGGTTATGTAGAAGGTAATGCTTACTTTTCTTCTCCCCTCCAGTGTTGATTTGCTTTTTGCTGTCTTTGATTAGTTGACCAAGATTTTTCTACACATCCAAGAAAGTACTCAAATGCCGATAAGGTAAATCAATGGTGCTGACATGAAGCAGATGCAGTGCTTGCTTAGTGATCCCCATTTATATCTCAAAAATAACTTCTCCACGTGACCATTTTTCTTTCTTGTTCTCTTGATATTTTAAATAGCAATAATGAAAAATATATTCTAAGCATTTCTAGATCTTTTAGTCTGGAGCACTTAAATATTAGGGTTTAATTACCTGCATGAGCTGCTTGTAAAAATGAATATAGTGTGACAGTATGATCACAGGGCATTACGTAGTAGAAAAAAAATTGTTTACTAAATAAACTACTTCTACTACCACCTCATCTTATAGATAAAGAAGCTAGGCTTCAGAAAGTGTGACTTGCTAAATTTCACATAAATATAGAGACAAATTTGAGGGAGAGGCTTTTGGTGTACCCCTAAAACCATACCAAATAAGTGTCCCTTTGAATATAGGAATTCATCTATTTGGGAGTTGACCAATAATATCAAAATACACATTTTGAATTGTTACTTAATAAACATTTAAGATTTTGTAGCAATACTTGTTAGCTTCCTAGCCCCATGTGTCTTATAGTAAATATTATTTTAAATGTTTTCTTGTGATTCTGTTTTCTTTCTGATAGGCAATGAAAATAGTTAATAATAATAACTCATACAGGAGAAATTACAGGAGTAAATAAAAATACTACTATTAGGGATTCCGTTTATACATGAACTGGTGTATTCCAGGCAAACTGTCTTTAAACATGTCATTGTGACCAGTGGATGGTTGCACACAAGTTCTTTCAAGGTCTTAGTCTCTTGACTGGCCTTCAAAGATGCCTAGTCAAGTGACCCACTGGGGCAGTTAAAGTTCAAGGAAGAGAGGTCCACTTTGAGTGCTATGGTGACTTTTGTGGGGTAGGATTTGGAGGGATTGGGACAATTCCAAAAGGTTAATCTTGGTTAGATTTCCTCAAAGCATGTAGGATGAACATGCCAAATAGACTTTTTTTTTTTACTTGAAAAATACATTGGTGAGAGACATTTAAGCAAATCGCACTGAGGAATTGTTTTACATCATGACAACGCACATGCACATTTATTGGGGATAGCAAGGACTGACCTAGGAAGCTTACATTTGGGGAAACCTTATCCCATCTAACTTCCAGTTTTATCGCTTCAGACGTCTTGGTGTTTCCAAAACTCAAATAACATTTAAAAGGCACATAATTTGAGTACCCCAAGGATGCAAAATATTACTGTTTTGCTGTGGTGTAGATAGAAGAATGCAAACATTTCAGGGAAGGGCTAGAGAGATGGAATTGTATGTGCAGAAGTATATGCAGCTTAATTGAGGATATGTTGAGAAACAATAGCTTCACATTTCAATCTTTTTGATTAATAAAGGCTTATATCATTTTGTAGCAGTACTTGGTGAATTATACTTGTGTATGGTAGCAATGTTTTACAACTACCTCGTGTTGTTAACATATTTATCCCTCAGAATAACTCTAGGAGATTGTTAGAAATACTTCCTTCCTGTAAAGATGAGCATGACATCAGGAAGGGCTGGAAGAAGGCTTACGGATCCAGGGGAAAATTTGCATGAAGTTATATATCTGCTAATGGTTAATCCAAGGATGCAAACGCCAGGATCTTGACTTTAGGGTCTGTCCTTTAATCCGCTGCATTGGTGGCTCCATAGTAACGCTTTTGGTTGCCAATCGCGAGGTCAGCATTTTGAAACCATCAGCCACTCCAAGCGAGATGAATAGGGCTTTCCACTCCTATAAAGAGTTACCTTCCCAGAAATTCACAGGAGCAGTCTTATCTGGGCCTATAGCATTGCTATGAATTGGGATCGACTTGTGGAAGTGAGTGAGTTTTAAACAGCTGTGCTACATTCCCTCAGTGAGAGTCTTTGTAGGTCTACCTATTCAATACACGATCAACTCGTGTGTGTGAAGTTTGTACCTACTTATATTCATGTTCTATATCATATCGTGCTAATACATGTGTAAGGTAGTCTTTTTGTACCTGAACAACCACATTTTTTTTCACCACAAATATTGGAATTTATTTACTCAGGCTCCAGATCTCTAACCTGACTGTGTTTGATATTAATGTGACTCATGTTCTATGTAGTAATGGCGCAGGAACCTTTCGTAGCCAGTTAAGTGCTGGATGGTCCACAGGGGGTTGCTGCTTCGGGGAAAAGAGAAAGGAGCTTAGTGATATTGCGAGTTAAGCATTGGGCTAAGTGTCTGAACCCACCAACTTCGTTGCTGGCAATGATGAAGAAGACTCTTCTTATGAAGATTCATAGTCTCTGAAATTCTCAGTGGCCATTCCACTCTGTTTTATACGACCAATACGACTCAGAGGGAACTCAATGGGAATGTGGGAACTGGATGTATTTACTCCAATTGCAAGGACCTTCAAGAGTGCAGGGATCATTGTGGTAACTGAAAATCACAGAACACGTGGGAGAGCAGAGGGCATAGTTTATGATTTAAGAATTCCAATCAAGTACAGTGATTGCCATATATACTCGATGATAAGCCGACCCAAGTGTAAGCTGAGGTACCTAATTATTACCTGGGAAACCTGATTGACTCGAGTAGAAGCCTAGGGTAGAAAACGCAAAAGCTATTGGTGGGTTTCAATAATCAAAATAAATGAGAATAAAATTACTAAAAATTGAGACATTAGTGGGGTGATATATTTAAATATTTATTTTAAATAAAAAACATAAATAAAAGGACTACCAATTTTTTTATGGTCATCCAATAGGTGGGCTCCGAACTTATCCCAAACAAGTAACGATAGCTTTTTTTAAAGGCTGCTCCTGGTCATCGGTTCCAAATTTCTTCCAGCCATTTTTTTGTTCCGTCTTCATCCATCCAGCCTTTAACATGTGCACGCACAGTAACTCATGGTGGGAAATTGATCTTTTTAGGCAAGGTCTTTCTTTTAAAAATAATGACAGGATGCAGCTTAGTTCCATTAGCCAAACATGATAGAACAACTGTAAAGTGTTTATTTTTTCATTTCCTGTGGTTTTGAGAAAAATGTTTTTTTCTCCTAAACTTGCCACAGTTCTGTTGCTTGGAAGATCAAAAGTCATGGCAGTTTCATCCATGTTCCCAATAGCTGCCAGGTCATAATTATAAATCCTTTGTTTTATAATAAATGA
The DNA here is from genome assembly GCF_050624435.1 of Tenrec ecaudatus. Lineage (NCBI taxonomy): Eukaryota > Metazoa > Chordata > Mammalia > Afrosoricida > Tenrecidae > Tenrec > Tenrec ecaudatus. The sequence goes on from NC_134542.1 coordinate 75,806,638, forward strand.
CTGGAATGACATAATTTTTTCTTCAAGGTCTTATGGCAATTTCTGGGAAATCTTTGTTGTTTGTCTCAAACATAGTAGGCCAAATCTATTCATAAAGTGGGTACACCGTCCTGCTGATGCAGCAATTTTTTCAATGCCTAGTGCTTTATATTTGTCATCCTTAGCCATTTGTAGAGCATGTATGTGGATTCCCATGCATGTTACATAGTAACCATTTTGACGACACTCCATAACCCATTTACGCAATTCACTCTCTAGAGCCCCATAAAAAGACATTAAACCATGAAGCGCTTTTTTAGCTTTTTGAATCTGTGCCAAGTCAGCCTTCATTTTCCACCACTCCTTCACTTGCTTTTCGTCAACACAGAATTCCCTACTTGCAATACTGTTATTGCTCTCTTCTGCTCTTGACACAACCTTCATTTTGAAACCAGCCTCAGATGACTGGCGTTTATGTTTTGGTTTAAGAGTATCCATTTCTAATAGGATATACAAACCCAGACTTGGAAAAGAACTTTCATGGTAATGCACACCGCCCCCCCCCCCACACCCGACCTGTTAACCAGAAGGGGTGGGAATCCTTGCAGGAGGGGAATGCAGGATGTGAATGAACACAGAGATCAGAGGGGAGAGACAGAGCACAGCCACAAGCACATCCTTACCAGTACAGCTGCCAGAGTAAACGAATCACTACAGGTGCTTCTGCGTCCTAGGACGGCTCTGATTGGTTAGATGTGAGTAAACAAACATTCAAAGCCCTGTGGTGTCAGTGGAGCTTTGAATGAAGGAACAGAAGAGAAATGGGAATTACCCGTCAGATAACAGGTGCTCTTCCAGTTACCTTGCGGGCGGAGAGGGGGCGGGGGATGAGATGTTACACCTCGCTGGGGTACACTGACCCTTGTATAAGATTTTCATAGCATTCATTAGATTTAAAAGAACTAGTCTATGTGTTCAACAAAGTATTTGTCTATCAAAACTGTCAAGCCATAAACCAACCAAAGAGCAAGGAAGAACACTGAAATCAGAAAGATGAAGTGAAAACATGGAAAATCAAGTTATAAATTATGCCTTTGGTCAAAAAACAAATAGGGAAATTTCTGTCCCTTGTACCTCCTTATCACTAGTGTTACTACAGGCCACCACCCTCTTGCCTCTCTTTTGAAATTCCTGGAACCCTTTTCAAAGATCTAGCCTATTAATTTAAATGACAATTTTATGTTATAAAAGAACAAAGAATTTGAGTAGTATTCTGTTTTTCCTCTCACAAATAAACAAACATGCACACAGAAAGTAAGTCAATGTTGTTTCCTCAAGTAATAGTTTAATGATACATAGCAAGAAAGTTTGTGTGTAGGGAACCTGTTTTAAAAATTTTAATTGATTTATTTTTATAATATAGCTATAGTTAATTGATTATTAAATAAGAACATCTATATTTTTTCCCAATTATTTTTGGAGTGAATTTTTTAAATTGCAGTATATTTAAAACAAATACCTAATATAGTATGAGGATTGGCATATTTATTTTGTTATCAAGTCTTCACAAATTGGAAGACTACCTTTTCCCCCCAGATGTCATTTAATAAATAAATTTAATATGACTAATAGTTATAAACAAATCTGGTTATATTTTGTGTATTTCCTATACAAGAGGACTATAAAGTTGGTGGGAAAATGAGATTATAGTTTAATTTCATTTTGCAAAAAATATTTGAAGCCACCTCATATAAACATATAGAATAAACATCTTTTATCAATGGTGAAAGAGGAGAGATGAGGTTTAGGAGATAAATTAGATACTGGTTGTCAGTTAATTTTAGTCTAGCATTTTCATTTCTTATAAAAAATTCAAAATATGGCAATGCATTCAGAAATATCAAATAAAGTTCAAACTCTTTAAACTTAATTTGCATCATATTATATCAGATCAGATTCCTAGTTATTTCTTCCATCAACATTTATGATTTGCCTGTATTTAAATAAAGATCCAAGAAATAGGATGAAGCTATGGTTTGCTACAAATGCATCACCTGTATTTATTATAAATAGAAACCAAGCAGACATTTAGCATCAATTTATATTAGTGAAACCAATGTCACTATATTAATACTCTTTTTCTAATTTGGAAATGGGATTTAGGTGGCATTTTATCATCCTTTGTGATTGACACTTGTCTATGCCGAAATGTGTTTTGTGCAAGATCATAGTGTGAATAGAATAATTTGCTCTCCAGGAAAGTCATCTTTTAGTGGACTCATAGACCACAAAATGTATTTGCTAACCTCCTCAGAGGCCAGAGATACTAAATATTTAAAAGTTTCAGTTTAGAATAAGTATCTGATTTATTTGTTGTTATGATTAGAGAGGAATAGATAGAATGAATCTTTGGAACAGCACCATAGCAAACTAAGTGTCAAATATCAGTTGCATTAAAATATCTCATTATTTGCCTTTGGTTCTCTTTCCTTTTAAAAAAAGATAAAAGCATTTTCATTATATTTCATTATCAAAGTTCTGCTTAGGGTCCAATATTTGCAAATTGACAGGTTAAGAAAATAAACTAGTTTACAGGTGAACATATTTGAGAATTTATGAATATATCTTTCTACAACCTAGATATTTAGGCTATTCCCTAGAATAGTTCCTCAAAATTAGGCTTTTTTAATCCAAAGACCCAAAAAATCAATGCTCAGTTTGAATCACTCTATTATGCTATTTAATCTTTTTTATTATCTTAAATTGTAAAAGAAAGAAAGGGCAAAAAGAAAAGAACCAGCAGAGAGTGTTTGAATTCTAAGGTAAACAAAAGCTGAAGATGATGCGAAAGATATTGCTAAATCTTTAATTTATAAACTATTATTGGTGACATGTTGGTTATGTGCTGGGCTGTTAACCACAGGGTCAGCAATTTGAACTCCAAATCCACTCCGTGGGGAACAAAAAGGAGGTTTTCTGTTCCAGTAAATATTGATATCCTCAGAAGGCTATAGGAATAGGCTCTCCTGTCCTGTAAATCCACTAGGCGTCAGAATTAAGTTGATGGCAGCGAGTTAGGTTTTTGGCTGACACTATGGCAGAGACATTCAGATAACCAGAACGGCCTCCTTTGTTTCCAGAGATTAAGATGAGAGAGATACACTGTTACTCATTGCAAACAAGTGTTTGGCTGTGATTTGTAACCTTCTTCTGAATTCTGAAAGCCTAACAGGAAACACATTGAAGCCAAAGAGTAGCAAAAATGAAGTCGTTACTTTCTTTCCTCCATTGATTTGCAACTGAACCCCGGTTCCCTAAAGTTCCTTTAGCCAAAGGGAGAAAAGCGAGAGGCAAAAAGCAAATGTACTGACAGAAAGATTGAAAAGGAAGAGAGAAAATGAAAGCCCCAACTCGTCCTGTAAAGATGGAGAGACTGAGCTCTAGAAACTGGTCGCATAAATAGTTATGAAATAAAAAGTTTCAGATTTGTATTGAAGTGAAAAAAAAAACTACTTAGAGAAAGGCCAACAGGCCAGACTAAATAATCCTCGACTTACCGTCCAATTCTGAATCCCATATTAGCTGCAGAGATTTTAATGTAAATATGCCATTACACTGTCGTTACAGTCATCAGGCTTCATGGCTCACAGGTCACATCTCAGCCACTGTTAATTTTGCAGGCAAAAGCTTTTTTTCTCTTGAAATGTTAATAACTTTCTATTAGTTAATGTAGCGTGACTAAAATTCAGATTAGATATAATTCATTTTAATATCTGTGACTGGCTATCCTGATCATTTAGCAATGGTTTCCAGCTGAATACAAGATGCTAAATTGGACTCATTTGCATAGCCCTGTTAAAGCAGTCCCGTTCTAGAAATGTAGGCATCTTCAAATTAATTTAAAAGATTCACCACCCTCCTGCCCCCACCCCTTGGTTTTGCTACTAGGTACAATTTTTGGTTGACAATTAATTGAAGTTACCATGGGTTGAATACACATCCTTTTTCTGCCCACCACCCATCCCTGAAGGAAAAATGAAATTTAAACACTATCCAGGAATATTAATTGGGGAGTATTAAAGATACCCAGTACCTCCAGATACAGCGTCGACTCAGCTAAGTAACTCTCCTGTTGCTACACAGACCTGAACTATTGCCACGGTCTGTAACAACCTGGTCTTGAATAACATTGACTTTCACTTAAAAAATCATTTTATTGGGGGTTCATACAATTTATCATAGTCCAGACATCCATACATTGTGTCAAACACTTTTGTACATTTATTTCCTCATCATTCTCAAAACATTTGCTTTCTACTTGAGCCCTTGGTATTCGCTCCACATTTTTCCCCCTCTCTCCCCGCTCCCCTCTCACCGGTGAACCCTTGATAATTCATAAATTATTATTATTTTGTCTTATCTTACACCTTCCGACATCACCCTTCACCCACTTCTCCGCTGTCGGTACCCCAGGGAGAAGGTTATATGTAGATCCTTAAAACCAATTCCCCCTTTATACCCCACTTCCCTCAACCCCCCTAGTATTGACACTTTCACCACTGGTCCTGAGGGGGCTCATCTGTCCTGGATTCTCTCTGTTTCTGGTTCCTATCTGTATCAGTGTACATCCTTTGGTCCAGCCGGATTTGTAAGATATAACTGGGATCATGATAGTGGAGAGGAGGAAGCATTCAAGAAATAGAGGAAAATTGTATGTTTCATTATTGCTACACTGCACCCTGACTGGCTCGTCTCCTCTCCATGACCCTTCTGCAACGGGATGTCCAGTTGCCCACAAATGGGCCCTGGGTCCCCAATCTGTATTCTCCGTCATTCACAATGCTATGATTTGGGGGGACTTCCACTTTTATAGACCTGTTTTTAACTCTGCAGTATTTAAATTGGTGCAGAACTATTTGTGTGCAAAGGACTTAAGTTTGTTAAATTAGATAAGAGACACTGCTTTCTGCAGAACTTGAATCTGGGTAGGAAACACAGATGTTATTAATCCTACATGGAGTGTGCTCTTCTCTTCTTTGCATCGGTCACACCCAGTCACAAATGGAAAACACAAACAAAACATTCATGCAAGCACAGTGGACCAGATCCCAAATTTATCTCTGACAGCAGGCAAAACCCTCCCACAGAAAATTCAGCAAATGCACCTGGGCAAGGGATTAGGGGTCCTTTAATTATAACCCGATTGTATTTTTAACTTGTCATGTTTGCTGATATATTTTTCTTTCACTTAAATTCAAACCATTTAAAATATGAACCACTTCCCCATTGTTCACACTCGCTGCCATCAAATCACTTCTGACCCAGAGTGGCCCTGTAGGGCAGGGTGCAACTGCAGCCATGGATACTTTCTCCCGGCCGTGGCTTCTGGTTCCCAAGTACAGACCGTGTGCTTAGCAGCACGACTCGTAGCCATAGGCCACCAAGGCTCTAGCAGTAAGTATATGTCATTTTATATAGTTAGGTAATATTTTTATTTAGGAAACCTAAAAGGCTACTTTGTACAAAGTTAAAACTGGAAATCACTTAAATTTCCATTTGATATTTTAAAAGATCATTCTCAATTTTGGAACTTCAAATTAAGTATTGGATATCTTTACATTGTTTTAAAAACATATCTTCATTATCTATTCAGCTATGTTAAGAGAGTTGGTTAAAATTTCATATTTTCACTCTTTTGACATAATTTTGAGGGATAACGATATAACTGTTTTCATTCCAAAGTGGAAATTAAGGCTCAGAAACAGCCACTAATATATACCACCAACTATTTTTATTGAATTCTGTTATTTCTCGGAGGTTAAGGGAAACATTTGAGCCGGTAACAATGTCTCTGACATATTTCGCGCTTTCTCTCCTCACTCCTCCCCTCTTCCTTTGGGCCAAACACTGGAGTTTCATGCTCTGTCTTATCAGTTAAGAAGTTAGGGCACTTTGTGATCCCTCTTTCGTGTGCTCCCCTAGACATTTGATGAGCATATGTTTAGGCCTCTTTTTGTTTGGAAATCGTCAAAGAAAAGAAATGAAAATAAAATTGACTGGTGACCTTGAATTAAAACAGAACTGAAAAACTACTTCTTTAGAAATTAAAAAATGATCATTTTTAGCCATTTGGCTCCTGTTGAAAATTGGTCACTTTGGATATATTTTTAAGCTGCCAACAAAATAAGAAACATGGTTAATTATTGACCATTGGAAAATCGAGTAGCAAGACTGGGCTACTGAAAGCAACCACTTGGTCTGCTGGGTGATTCCTTCAAAAGTCAACGATTAACTCTGAGGAAACTTGACTGGCAGCATTTATCTCTCAGCTCTGTGTGTGTGTGTGTGTGTGTGTAATCAAATATGTAAATAACCTTCTCTAAACCCCGTCTACAAACTTTCTTCTCTCTTCTGTTTAAACTCCTGACTACCTCTACTTTTTCCATTCTCTTCAGCGCACTTGCTGCCTTCCCCTGCAGCCTGACTTTCCTTCTTTCATCCCTCCTCCACGCTACTCACGCTGCACTCTATTGTCAAGTAAACTCTGTCCTTTTCCACGCTCCCATCTCTACTTCTGTCTCTTGTCAGTCATTGGTCAACTGGTATTTAATGACATGAACCCCGGCACAAGGTCTATGGTAGGTCCTGGAAGAAGTATAAACAGATATAGGGTTATAGAAAATGAATCACCTCATCTGCATGTAAAAGCTGGACATAGAATAGACTTCAGACGAAGAGTCCGATGTATTTGAATTATGGTCCTGGTGAAGAATATTGAACATGCCTTGTACTGACAAAAACAAACAAATCTCTCTTGGAAGAAATCTAGTCAGAATGCTCCTTGGAGGAAAGGATGGAGAGACGTCGTCTCACACACTTTAGATGAATTTGTTGTCAGTGGAGACCAGTCCCTGGAGAAGAGCATCATGCTTCGTAAGGTAGAGGGGCAGGGGAAAAGAGAAAGGCTCTCCAGAAGATGAATCGACACAGTGGCTGTAACTATGGGCTCAAACATAAGAACCATTGTCAGGACAGGGCAGGACAGGGCAGTGTTGGGTTCTGTTGGACATTGGGTCTCTCTGGGTAGGAACCAACTCAACGGCACCTAACAGGACAACAGTGTTCTAGAGATCTGAATATGGACACTTTGAAAAAATACTGATTTTGAAAGAACACTTTTATTTCCGTCACCATCTATTATTCATCTTATCTCCTACTAAGGTGTTAACTCAGAGTTACAAGGATGTTTCTCAAATATGTACCTGGAACATGGCTTTCTTTCTTGCCAGTTATAGCTAAATATCTAATCACCTTCTGACTATTTTCATCAGTGTATTCCACAGGGAGATCGAAATAACAGTGCGCCTTCAAAAGGAAAGCCTCTTTCTTTGTCCCCCATAGCCTGTTTCAGAATAGTTGGATTTGCCTGGCCACCCAAGTCAGAAACCTGAAAATTACTTTAAAAGTACTAATGTGTACTCAGTGTTTATGTATGAAACCCAAGTTCAGCAGTTCAAAACCACCAAGCTGCTCTGTAGGACAAAGGTGAGGCTTTCTACTCCGGTAAAGTTACAGGCTCAGAAACTCACAGGGGCAATTCTATCTTGTCCTCTAAGGTCACTACGAGTCAAAATCGATCCTATGGTAGTGAAGAAAACTTTTAATTGGTCATTAAGTGTTATGAATTTTACCTCCTTTAAAAAATATCTAATTTTAATCTGTCCTCTTTTCCACTGTACCCCACCTATGCCTGAATGGGAGTACCTTTACTACGTTGACCTATTTTCAAAGGGCACCCAGTGAAATTTGCTTTATGACCAGAATTGAAGCCTTGGTGGGGGTGTCGTGGTGCAGGGGTCGGGATGCTAACCACAACATCATCTGTTTGACCCAGCAAGCCCCTAGAAGGGGAAAGACAACACTTGCCGCTCCTTTACAGACACATCGCTTTGGAAACCTGCAAGGGAAATTCTACTCTGTGCTTTCGGGTAACTATGAGTGAGAATCCACTCGATGGCTGGGGTGGTTTTGTTTTGCTTTTTTGGAACCAGAGTTCTGTATTTTTTCATAAAGCAGATCTGATTGCCCCTGCCTGAACTTTTAGGTTTAGTGATCTCTATATAATGAACATTTCCCCTGATAACTTGACCCCATATGGTTTTCAAGCCCTATCCCTGCATTATCTCCAGTGGACTCTATGCATCAACCAGGTACAGGACTCATTTCCTTGAAAGAACAATACTACCACTTGCTTCTCTGCTTTGATTCACACTATCCCTTCTTGCCCCTTGCCCACCTGAGAAATTCCTACTCACCTCACCGTTGAGTTTGTATCTTCTCTGCAAGTCAACACTCCCTCGATGTCTTCAAACAGAGCTAAGTTGGGCCTTTTTGCACAAATAGCATGGTACCCTTTTATTGAAGGTACTAATGTAAGCTATAGGTATAAAAATAAATATATAGTGAAGCACGAGGAGAGAGGCAAATATTAGGACACAGAGCACCTTTTATAAATGTTTCTTAATTTCATAAATGAATAGCAGATAAGCTTTCTGTTCTTCAAAAATATAGTTTTAAAAAACCAACTCTAAATCCATTTTTTTCCCTGAAGTTTCATTTTAACGAAAGCATTTCTGACTAACCTTTGAGCACGTAATTTCCTAGGATTCAAAGAAAAAATATCACTTTGAAAAGGTGACATTTTCAATTGCTACTGAACTTCCCTACTTGCTTCTGGCTTTTCCTAAAATAATCTAGAATCAGTAAGTTTTCTTTCTTTCTTCCTTTCTTTCAGAAAATTCAAAACTCTTTATTGACTAAGAGGATATTTCCCTGGATAATGACATTGGGTATATCCATTTAAAAATAACTACACCTACTCCAAAACTCCATAACCAACCTCACTGCCATCAAGTCAATTCCAACTCACAATACCCCATAGGGCAGGGTAGGCAGAGTGTAAATCTCTGCCCATGTGGGTTTCAGAGACTGTACCTTTTATGAAAGTAGGAAACCTCATTTTTCTCCCATGTAGCGGCCAGTGGTCTCGAAGTGCTCACCTTGCAGATGAGCCCAAACCATAGCCACTATACCACTCAGGCTCCTACTGATACACTTGGATACAAATGGATCTTTACTAAATGCGATTTTATTTATGAAGGTTTGGGGTGGAATTTCAGTTAGCTCTCAAATCCTCATTCCTGGTTTGGTCTGGCCAGAGAGTTCCTGTGTTTGCACTCATTGTTGCAATCACCATGGCAATCCATTGCATGGAGGCTCTTCTTGTTCACCAACTATCTACTTTACTAGCTTGAGGCTCTTCGCCAGGCACTAGGTTTTCCTGCTACCACGTCTGAAGTACCTTCAGACACGTCTGAAGTCCTCACTTCCAATGAAGACTTAGTGGTAAGGACGTACTTCTTCCAACACATGTGTTTGCTCTTCTCATTGCTTATGATATATTTGTCAACATTTTATTGTATGAACATAAGTATGTGTGGGTTATGCTTTAGGCTGCCAACCTCAAGGTCAGCACTTTGAAACTACGAGCTGCTCCATGGGAGCAAGATGAGGATTTCGACTCCCATGAAGAGTCACAGTCTTGGAAACTCCCAATGGCTGTGCTACCCTGTCTTAGAGGGCTGCTGTGAGTTGGAAAGGACTAGACGACAATGAATTTGGTTCAGGATCTATCTATCTATCTATCTATCTATCTATCTATCTATCTATCTATCTATCTATCTATCTATCATGTGTTGCATATACCCATAACCACCTATCACTAGGTTATTAGGAGTGCAAATCTTTATGGGGGCTGACAAAGTCTCTCTCTCTATATATAAATTGGATGTAGATATGGAAATGGAGATATAGATATAAAAATCAGGAAATATTTAATTATCTTTTAAGTCCAGATTTCCAAATACTTTTTGAAGCCCGCTGTATATGTGTGTATTGTAATGTTAAGACACAAGATAGTTTGAACTTGGTGGTAGAACTTCAAAACTGTCTTTGTCCTTGTATTGAATTTCCTCTATTTTCACTGCTTCCCTACTTACGAAGCATGATGTCCCTCTCCAGGGAACTCTCTTCTGATACTATGTCTCAGGTATTTTAGATGAAGCTTTACTATCTTCCCTTTAAAGGAGCATTTTAATTGTATTATTTCTGACAGAGAACTGTTTGTTCTTCTGGAAGTTCATGGAACACTCCACAGTCTTTCCTAACATTATAAGTCAAAGCCACCAATCCTTGATTTTCATTGCCCATTGTCCAGCTTTTGCATTCTTATGAGGTGGCTGAGAATTCATTGACTTGGTCCATGTTCACCTTGTGAGTTATCTATTTCTGTAGACCAAATGACGGAGCCCTGGTGGTGTAGTGAGTTAGCTCTACAGTGAGCTATTAACTACACCAGTCAGTCCAAGAGGAGATGAGGGAGTTTTCTCCTGTAAAGGTTTAAAGTCTCTGAAACACAAAGAGGCAGTTGTAGTCAGTCCTGCGGGATTTTTATGAGTCAGAATCTAAGGTAGTGTGGGTTTTGTATATAACAAATTATTCAATATATTTAATATAATTCAATATATTCAATAAATATTCAAAAGTATTCAATACATCTATATAACAAAGACAGCGATTTAGGACAAGATACAATCTAATGATGATCGTTTTTGTGGGTCAGAAATCTGCGAGTGTCTTAGCTTGAGGGACTTGGTTCAGCTTTTCTAAAAATGATTGTAATCAGGCTGTCAGCTACACTGGAAGCTCCACTTCTCAGATCAGTCAATTAGTTGCTGGCAGGTCTCAGTTTCTCACTGGCGTTTGGCTGAAGACCTCCATGAGTTGCCACTAAGGCCTCTATTTAGATTCCCTGCAATTTCCGACTGAATTTCCTTACAATAAATGATCCAAGCATAAAATTGAGAACAAGGATACAAGAGAGAATACATCCAAGATGGGACTTCCCCCCCACCTTATCTAATATTGGACGGGATCAACCTCACTTGCCCTATATTTTACTGCTCACAATGTCAACATGGCAATCTATGGGCGGGAACTCAACAATAATGTAATTGACAAGTGGAGATCTCTCTTCATTATAGTGACTACCATAACAGAAATATGATCACTGATTTTCTCTCTATCTAGGAGGCTCGAATTCCAAAATCAGAGTGAAGATCCACTCCAAGGAGAGGCTCTACCTCTGCTTGTTCTGGAATTCACTGCAATCGAGGCACTGTTGCTCATAGTGAGCCCCTGTGGTTTCCCAGACTAAGTGTTCATGGGAGCAGAAAGCCCAGTCTTCTTCCTCAAGCTGCCGGTGGTTTCAAACTGCTGACCATGGGATCACAGCCCAACACGTATCTACTATGGCGCCAGGGTCCTTATCCCTTTAGCTCTGTTTGCTGGTTCCTTGGAGAGCTCTATTCCGCGTGCCTTGGCATCCGTATTACCCCACCTGTCTTCTGCTGGTATGTTTAATTCCTTTTATATTTCAAAAGAGTTTGACTGGAGATACACCTTGTGCTAATCTTGTCTCATCCATAAACCAACAGCAACCCCTTTCTAAATGGGATTATAGTCAGAGGCATGTCACTGCTGTGATCAAGTGCTTCCCTTTCCACGATCACTTAGGGAATGAAGCCCTGCCTGATCCCAAGTCTCCTCACAGTTGCTCCCATGTCTGAGCCCCTGGTTGCAGGAACTGCGGCTGTCCGGCTCTGGGAGGCCTTTCCTTTTTGTTAATGCCTCTCCACCAAGCATGCTTTCCTTCTCCAGTGACTTTGTTCTCCTGGTAACATGTCCAAATTATGTGAAAAGAAAGAATGGAAGGATAAAGCTTCTAAGAAGCAGCTCAAGAGTACTTCCCCCACGACAGACTTGCTCATTCTTCTTTCCTTCCCAAACATGATTCCTTTCGAGCACACCCTGGTGGTGCCCATCAACCAGTCCCTACCAGGATCATTGGTGAGAATTTGAAGACTGGCTTCCAGGGTGGTAGAGTTAAAGGGGCCAAACAAGAGGCTACTATAATCATCTAATGGGAATATTTTGAAAACTCAAACAAAGAGAATGGAGAGGAAAGGACAAATCATTTTTGAGACAGTTGGAAGACACGGTTTAATCATAATCAATTTAATGAAGTTAGACTAGCAAAGGGTAATAGAAGACGTCAAGGTTTTGAACCTGGGCAATTATAGCAGTGATATGGTGCATGGTGTGTGGCCTAAAAGTGTCATTCTCAAAATAATTCATTTTATTGTAGTTTTTGTTGTTGAAAAGATACCCAGGAGAGCATGTGCCAATTGCACAACCTCTGCATGCAACACGTCAGTGACAAAAACTATGTTGTAAATGTTATGCAACCATTCTCACCCTCCGCTTCTAAGGGTCCTAGTCCCTTAACATCATTCCAGGGCCCCATAAGCTTACAATTTATTTTTCTATTTGCTATTATTAGTTTGGTCCCATATTGATGGATCTGAAAACAGCACGGCGCTCAAGACAAGCATCCTTTACTAAACTAAACTGTTGTTTGGTTGTAAGAAGTTTGTGAGGAAGGCATCTTACTTAAGGTTTACAGGTGATCTCAGCAGTTGCTTCAGGAATTCATCTAGCCTCCGTGATTCTAGAAAGTCTGGATTTCTTGAGAATTTGAAATTATGTTCTGAATTTCCCCCTATTGCTTTGAATTCTTCTATTGAATCTTTTATAAAAATATTCAATAATGATAGCTGAAGGAAACCTGGTGGCATTGATGTGTAGGTGTTGGACTGCCAATTCCAAGGTCTGTGGTTCAAATCCATCAGACACCTCAAGGAAGAAAGATGAGGCTCCCTTAAAGATTGATACCTGTGGTAACTCTTCAGAGGGTCATTATGAGTCAGCACTGACTGTATGACAGTGGGTTTCATGGGAGCCAAGCACCATCGAGTTCTTTGGCTGGTGGCTGCTTTTAGCGGCAGTTGCTCCTGAAGGCAATTAATCATACATTCTATTTCCTTTTCCTAATCCTGCCTCTCTTTCTTCCATTCTTTCTCCAGGTATAAAAGTACTATTTTAATTGTGATACTGATTTAATTTCTAGTTTGATTGTTAACTAAGTAAATATACTCTAAACTAAATGTATACTCTAAACAATAATAACCTATTGGAGAGCTGGGCAAAGGCGAGTGACAATATATCTATATTATGGCAGGATTTAACCGAATTGGTGTAGTCAAAACAGAGGAGGAAAAAATACTCTGAACAGCACACAATAGATGATCAAATGAGTTTGATGCTTTTGTCCTCAAGATAGTACATGTTTGGGCAGCATCCAACATCCACATGTACACTGGAATATACACATGTATAACCACTTGTGTATCTAGGGTCCTGTAAAGTTTTTATATTTTTAAAAGAAAAGAAACTTTCCATTTGTCTAGTACTTTCCTCTCTTGGTTTTAAAGACCCCACAGAACAGAATGAATGTTTAGTGGGCCTCGAGGGTACATCCAGTTCCCATTGTGCCTTCTTCTCCTCGTATCCTTCTTCTCCACCTGGTTTCATTCACACACACAGTGACCACGCAGTCCTTCACCCTCAGCACAGGGTAGCACCTGCTGTATCTTCTGCTTGCTCCTGTTGCAGGTGCTGGCAGTAACAGCTGCACATGATCAGTAAGTGTCAACATCAACAGGATGACAGCAACCAGGGCTAGCACTGTCATTGGGCTTCCAGCACCTGGTCCCAGTGGTCCCCTCTCTATGACCTCCATGTGTTTTGACACCAGCCTTCATGCACACAGACTGAGCTAAGCCCCAATTTGACTACAGGTACACTGTAGATGCCTGGCCTGCCTCAGACCTGCCTGGACAGCTTCCCTTGTCTAGTGGCTACAGCTCCCTGGTTTTGTCTGGTGGGCGCTCATGAGGTTATAATACAATAGAATTTACAGGATTTAACCACAGATTGTACAGGGACTGGCTGTTCACACAACCTCCAAATCACAGAAGGTCTGATTTCACAGCAGATATGAAAATTAAGTGACGCATATTTTTACACAGCTTTCTTTTCTCTTCTTCCCTCATGTTTTGTTCTTTCTTTGCTTCTTCTGTCTCTCTCTCCTCTCTCTGCTTCCCCTTTAACTCCCTGTTAAACACATCATCATGTGTGTTTGGTTTTTCGTAAAGAAGGCGTTGTCACAATCCCTCTGAACAACAATGGGAAGACTCTACTGGAGAGTAACACTGAAGATTGTTTGATTTAATAATTCATTTTAGCCTCAGTATTCAAATCTAATGTCTGACAAAGAAATGCTATGAGGGAAATAAAATAACTCAAATTCTAATGAATAAATATATAATTTCATATTCCTTGTTCATAACACTGAGTCACTTACTTTTGATGTGACCAAAATGTCAGACAAAAGCATACATCACCTACAAATTTTGCAAATTCAGATTAAAAAATAATATTCGTAAACACAATCTTTAGATTAGGTACCTTCTCATCATATTTGAAAGGAGAAGGAGCTATTAATTTGAATCCCCTCCTACATATACGTTCTGATAAAATTGCACACAAAAAAACCCTTCTGAGAAACAAAGTGGTTTTTTTCCCCTCCCTCGCACTTTCTTTCAGGTGAGAAAACATTTTCTTTACATGAACTAATGAAATCAAATATGTTTCACGGGTTACATATTAAGGTTGTTCATGAATATAAAATCTCACTAATTCATGAAAATGTGGGCAGTCCTCCCTGTGAATCTCCAACTTTTTGAATTTTAAAAGCATCTTTATTGAGGATAAGCTGGAGAGTCATCACTTAATGTACCATCTGCAGGAACAGGTAGCTCTGGACTCTTTTCTCAGGGGGACTGAGGGATGCAATGTGATAATGCACAATTAAAACAAACCCCAAAAGAAAAAGACAGCAAGCATTCACCAAAAATGCTTTTACCTGCGTTAAATACAACGCTAGACGTCTTCCATATGTCTACATTACGCATTAACAACAACTAAAATGAATTTCTCCAACATCCCTGGTTCTTCATTTCAGGCTATTTTCCATAAAGTAACCAGAGAGATTGTTACTTTTAAAAGGAAATTTTTCTTCGTACACTCATTCAGTGACTTTACCAAGGATTTTATGTTTACATGTTGCCAATTTGTGAATTTTTCCAAACCAGAGCTTGGTTAAAAAGACATAGGGGTGTTTGTGAAATAAGGGGGTGGGTATCCCATTAAGATAAAGGAGAGGACCCGGAATGGGCTCAAATCTAACGATGGTGAAGATGGTACAAGGACTGACAGTGCTTCATTCTGTTGGAGGGAGGATCCCTACAAGTCAGAGTCAACTTGACAGAACCTACTAGCAACAACTACATGCATCATACACAGAACGCCGGTACCGTGCACTATGTTTTTGTTTTCAGACCAAAAAAATATCACTTGAAGCAGAAGAGTATCATAAAACCATGTGCCCCACTAGTAACATTTAGGTCAAAATCACATGAGTCCTTCAGAACAGTGATCAGAAAAGTAAGTTCCAATGGGTGAGTCCTTATCTATCCAATATGCTCTGTGACCTGCCGGAATACTCTTTGAGGTCTGGGATGTTACACATTGATCTTATAACTTGTTGTTTTTGTTGTTCTTGATCTCTTCTGAAGCTCTTATTCTTATACTTGAACTAACAGATGAGACTTAAATTCCGTCCAATAACTTGACAAGCCTTGGCTATGAAATAAGACAATTTTGTACAATATACCCTCATTAGCAGCTGGAACACAAATCTCTATTAACCTGGTAATAAAAATATTGGCAGTGAGCATCTAGAGAAAACATCCAGGAGATGTATTCTACCTGAGTGGGAAAGTGCTGTTTTAAATTGTGGAAGATTTGCAGATGTTAATGAGCATGCATTGTTGAAATGTTGCTCAATTAAGGCATTTGTGGAACTACAAAATAGGCAGTGTGGAAAACAAGTGCACCTGTTTGCAACACACGGAACGAAATATTGAGGATAAGATGCAGTTATACAAAACAGTTCGAGAAGCAGAGATTAGAAAGTCTTATTTCTGTTAAGACTCCTTCTCCCTTTCCCCCGCTTTATTTAGTGTCTTCCTTAGGTGTGAACTACAAGTGACTCATTTTGGATCAGAGGCATTTCCCACAGGAAGGAAGGTTGGGTTTAAACACTGTCTCTTAAGTGAAGGTCAGTAGCTTATCCCTTATAGCTCCCAACCTCCAAATACATTTAGCAATTAATTACATCTTTATCTGTTTTTATAGAGTAAAGGAACAAAAAGTGACAGTCAGCAATTTTAAGAAATATAAGGAAAGGTGTTCTATCACTTAAAATGATATATCATGTTGGAAAGAAAATGTAAAAGCTGGTATATGCAATCTAAAATTAAATATATATTTTGAATTTCAGCCTGCAAAGCTAAAAAGATCAAAGGAAAGTCTTTAGAGTGCTTTGGAATTTGGTATAATATTTCCCAGGAGGTCATTTACTCCCATAATTTAGTCTGACTTATTTTGGCTTCGGGTCCATTAGAAATGTGTGGGAGAGAGAAGGCCGCCTTTTATTTTAATTTCTTGCAGTAACTTGTCAGTAAAAAGAAAGGTGTCTGAAAGACAATCATCTATCCTAGTCCTAATAGCTTTCCAATCTTCTGACTTTGTGAGTCTGATTGAGAGGAAAACTTACTTTGAATGTCTCTATTTTAACTCTTCCTACTGAAGGAGGGTTTCAGTAGATCTTTAATATATTGCTCCACACAGTCCCTGGAGTGTATGATTAGTACCTCTTTAGCTAAGGTAAGGTAACTTTGCATATCAACTGGTTTGGGTGTGCTGATAGGTACAGTTAATACTTGTCTGGTCCTTTCAAATAGTGATGTTAATTCAGCCACCTAGGTGGATCAAAGGATATAAAACGAAGACCCAAGGTGAATTCATTTTTCTTTCTTTTTTTTCCCCACCTCACACTTGCTCTTGCTATATTCTCTCTCTCTTGCCACCCCAAGAAAAACATTCTATTTATTTATTTTTCAATCAGAGGCTAGGTGCTACAAGGTTAAAGACTTGACTGGAAGCCAGAAAGAGAAAGGGTCCTGTGTCCTGCCTCACGCGTACCTTGGGGGTTCATTATGGAAACTACTTCAGGTCTCTAGTCTCCAACTTTCCTTCTTTGGAGAGGGTGGAGGACCAGTGGTGAGCACTGAGGTCTCTTCTTCTATGTCAGAACATCTTCTGATCCTGCCCCCTCTGGTATATTTGGAATAACTATTTTACAAGGACAAGTCGTACAGAGCAGCAGCCAGTTCCTCTTAATGTTCTATCATATAACAGGCATAGGATTTACTTTAATGGTGCCAGTACAGTTCAATTAAATTGTGTAAGTAAGTTTTCATCATAGAAGTTTTCCCAATGATAGCGATGCAGACATCTTGTGAGGAGTAGCTGCCAGGCACCCTGGGCTAACAGTGATGGTGATGCTGGTCCACAGTGGTATGAACTTGGAGCAAGGTGAGCAAGGAGTAAGTGGGGCACACCTGCTACTTATTTGCCATATCTGTCCTCTCTCATTGTCAATACTGTAGAAAATACACAACTGAGAAGAGCTTCACATAAACCCAGTTTGAATGACATGAAACAGAAAGTGAAGCTAGGCATTTGTAGCTGTCTTGATACAGTGCTAAGGGTGGGGATGTCAGGTAAGCTTTAGGTTGCTAACAGCAAGGTCAGGGCTTCAAACCTACCAGGCTCTCCATAGGACAGAGACGAGGCTATCTGCTTTCCTAAAGATCTGCAACCTCAGAAATCCCACATAAGGTCTTGATGAGTTGGAATCAGCTCATTGACAGTAAATTTGGATTATAAACCAACCAACCCATAGCAACCCTCTAGAACAGGGTAGCACTGTGAATTTCCAAAAGGGTAACTCTTTATGGAAATAGAAAACACAGACTTTCTCCCGTGTTGAATTATATAGAGGTGTCAAAGTTCTAAAGCTTGTGTCACAGTGAACCTTCAGAAGAAGGTAGAAAAGAACCTGTAGGTTTCCAGGACCGTAAATCTTTACAGGAATAGAAACCTCATCCTTCTCCTAAGGCATGGCCAGCAGTCTCAAGCCACTGACTACATGGTCAGCAGCCTAATGAGTAAACACCATGCCCCTGAATTGACTCAATGGCAATGAATTCATGTTTACCAGTCATAAAAGTATCGTTACCTACACAAATGCATTCCTTCATGAATTCCTCAACATCTGCATAAAATCAAGATTTGCATATTGAGTTTCTAGGAACATCAAACATTCACTCCCTCTTTTTTTTTTAACACACTTGGGGCAGCCTTCTTACTCCTCCACCCACTGAAACCAGTCTCCACTATTTAGTGAGAGGATTTGTGAGAAAAGTCAATGACTTAATGGGGAGAGTCAATGTATTGGACCAGTGTTTGAACAAACTGAAATATTTCACAATGCCTGCGACATAAAAAAAGCTTATGTACATTTTATATACTTCCGACTCATATAGTCATATTTCTTATGGAATTATAACTTATAGAAAATTAACAAGGTTCAGTATTATGCAATTTATAACTTTATGACACAGTGAATTTTTTAGATATGTTCAGTTATTCACATAACTAAAAAAAGAAACAACCATATGTAGCCCTGGCTAATTTGATGCATGCCATTTCCAGAAACACTTATGATAACACTTAATTGTGCTCACACTGAACCTGTACATGGAAGAAGAAGCAGTTGTTTGAACAGAATAAGAGAATACTGCATAATTTAAAAACAGAAAAAAATATGTGTCAGGGAATTTTCTCTTGCCATATTTATTCAATCTGTATGCAGAGAAAATAATCTGAGAAACTGGACTTTATGAAGAAGGACACGCATCAAGATTGGGAGGAAGGCTTGTAAACAACCTGCAAGATGCTGATGATATAACCTTGCCTGCTGAACGTGAAGAGTACTGTAAGCATTTGTTGATGAAGATCAAGAATTACCACCTTCAGTATGAATTACAACTCAACACAAAGAAAACAAAAATCCTCAAGAACTGGATACATAGGTAACATCATGATAAACCAAGAAAAGACTGATGTTCTCAAGGAATGTATCTGACTTGGATCCACAATCAATGCTCATGGAAAGAGCAGTCAAGAGATAAATGGCAAATTGCATTAGGTAAGCCTGCTGCATACAACCTACTTAAAATGTTGAAGAACCACGATGTAACTTTGAAGATAAAGGTGTGCCTTACCCCAGGCCAGGATATTTTCATTTTCCTCCTATGCATGTGAAAGATGGACAATGAATAAGGAAGGCCAAGGTAGCAGATGGACATTGGGCCTCTACTCAAGTACTCCCTGAACAGCCAAACAATTTGTTCTAATAACCTGGCATTCTGTGATGCTCACCTTCTCAACACGATCACTGAAGACAAAATGGGTGCATAAACAAATGTGATGAAGAAAGCTGATGGTTCCCGGCTATCAAAAGATATAGTGTCTGGGGTCTTAAAGGCTTGAAGATAAACAAGTGGCCATCTAGCTGAGAAGAAACAACATCCACAGGGAAAAAGCACACCAGCCTGTGTGATCATAAAGTGTCAATAGGATCAGGTATCAGGCATTAAAGACCCAGAACAAAAAATCATATCAGTGTGAATAGTGTGAATGTGCAGTGGGGGGGGGGCTGCAGAGTGGACACCCAAAGCCCACCTGTAGACAATTGGACATCCCCTTACAGAAGGGTCATAAGGAAGAGACAAGCCAGCCAGGGTGCAGCACAGCACTGATGAAACATACAACTTTCCTCTAGCTCCCTAATGCTTCCTCCCCGCCCCACTATCATGACCCCAATTCTACCTTACAAATTCAGCTAGACCAGAGCATGTACGTGGGTACAGATAAGAGCTGGAAACACAGGGAATCCAGGACAGATAAACCTCTCAGGAGAGTAGTGTTAATAATGAGAGTAGCGTTACCAGGAGGGGAAGGGGAAGGTGAGAGGAGAGAGGGGGAATTGATCCCAATGATCTACATATAACTCCCTCCCAGTGTCATGGACAAAATAAAAGTGGATGAAGGGAGGCATTGGTTATTGTAAGAAATGAAGAAGAATAATTTATAAATTATCACGGGTTCATGAGGGAGGGAGGGTGGGGGAAAAAGGGGGGGAAATGAGGAGCTGATATCAAGGGCTCAAGTAGAAAGCAAATGCTTTAAAATTGATGACAACAAATGTACAAATGTGCTTGACACAATGGATGGATGTATGGATTGGCATAAGAGCTGTACAAGCCCCCAATAAAATGATTTTAAAAAAGAAGAAGAAGAATGATGTATTTAATTTACAGTGTTGGCAAAGATTGCCAGAAACACAAATAAATATATCCTGGCAGAAATACAGCCAAAATGCTACTTAGAAATGTGTATGTTAAGACTTCATCTTCAGTATTTTGGACATGTTATCACGAGAGACCACACCCTGGACAAGGACATCGTGTGTGGTAAAAGAGAAGGGCAGTGAAAAGAGAAAGACCTTCAATGAGATGAATTGATACAATGGCTAAAACATAATGAAAATTTTAAGAATGGCTCAGCAACAGTGGGTGTTTATTTCTCTTGTACCTAGAGTCATAATGAATCAGAACGAGCTTGACAATACCTAACAAAAGCAGCAATATTACTGAGTGAGCAAGAGAAGATGCTATCTGGGGCAGAAATCATTGCCTTGACCTCAGTTATGAGAATAAATAGGGTATGTGTGCACAGATGAAAGTGGGTTGATTCACATGGCCATCAGACTTGGGAAGGTTTTCTCTGTTGCTTATTAAGACATAAAGAAATCAGCTCAAATGAGGAAGAAGGAGCATTAAAGCTCCAAGGAGGAAAAGGAAGCTATTACTCAGCCATCTATGACTGTGGGGCAATGATAAACTAAACACAGTGTGTTATTATGGCCCCAAACAAGAAACTAGAGACAGATTCACTGCCATCGAGTCTATGACAATTCATGGTGACCCTAGAGGACAAGGAAAACCTTCCCTGTGAGTTTCTCAGATTGTAACTCTTTATGGGAGTAGATAGCCCCATCATTCTACTGAGGAGGGGCTGGTGGTTTCAAACTGCCTACCTTGCCATGTAGCATTACAGACACACCTAAGGTTTGTGATCATAAAATTAAAATTAAAATTCAAATCCTCAGCCTGGTTGTCTGTTACCCTCCAGCCTGTCTGGGTGTTGGGGCAGCGGAGGTGGCTAGTTTTATTTAGCAAGGTCTGATGCTTTCACATGGTTGCACAATGAAGCCATTGAGTACGATTCTCAACCTGTGGTTCACGACCCCTGTGGGAGTCGAACGACCCTTTCACAGGGTCGCCCAATTCATAACAGTAGCAAAATGACAGTTATGAAGTAGGAACAAAAATAATTTTATGTTTGGGGGGGATCACCACAACAGGAGGAACCATAGTAAAGGGTCGTGGCCTTAGGAAGGTTGAGACCCACTACCATGGAGGGACAGGAAGTTCCGTGGATATGCAGGGGAATGTTTATAAAAACAGACCATAGATTGAGATTGAATAATAGGAATGCGATACCTTAGGAAGTTTGTACGTATTACAAAGATAAGGTCTGGGATATATTTTTGGAAGTGGGGGGGAAACAAAGGATAAGACGTTGAAGAAGATGCCATGTGACACAGAAGACCGTACTTTGGAAAGATCATCTATGTGATCGTGGAAAGGATGATTCTGTGTGACAGAGTGCCAGGAAAAGGCGGAGAGCTCAACACGTCCAGTGATGATGAGGAACACAGAGATTTCTGCATGACAACAAGGTGCTGTGCGCCTATGTGGTGCTAAGAGATTCAAATTTGGTGGGGAAGGAGAAGAGGTTGGTTGGGAAGAAGCAATAAGGGACACTTACTACACCTTCAAGGAGTCAAAGCCAAGCTTGGTTAAGCCAAAGTGCTCTACACGGCATAAAAGCATCTAAGCTAATGAGATTTCATTCATATCTTAGACATTACTACTTTCTATATTAAATGGGATAATTTTCTATTCAGTGGGAACAAGTTATTCTAAGGAAAGCCTCATTTTTGAGCTCACAAAATAATGCTATGAAAGTTTGGTAGAAGTTCAAGATTAGACCGGGTATTGATATGGGACCATCAGGGCTTCCAGGAAGCCCAGTAACTGGACTTGACTGGGGAGGATCAGAACAGAAACTAGCAGGAAAAGTGCAATGCCTTTACGGATTTGAGTCCAGCTATAAGGGGCTGATCTGTATACATTCTGATTCAATTGATTTTGATTGGGCCTAGACATTGACATTTTTAAGTGCTTGTAGGTGATTTTGGTATGCTTCTGGGCCTGGGGAGAACACTGGAAACATATTTACTTATGATGTTGTTTAACCAGTTCTTATAAATGCTGTAAACATGGTTTTACATTTATGATGGGGTGCTTGCATCATATTACATGTTGCATAGTAAAGATTAAGTGAATAAGTCAATTGAGAAAATATATAATTCTTGTTAAATCATTGTCAACCTATCACAGTCAGTGTCAATGGTACTAAATTAATACACCCAGTTTTCATCTCATAAATGGATATTTCCATATTCGTTCTCTGAAAGAATCAAATGAAATCTATATCCAATTGGGCTTTGGAGACGTGTAGTGTCATTTCACACTGTGTAATATCACAATGTAATCAATGAGGTGAATTCTCTTTTTTTCCCCTAATTAAACTTTTTCCCCCAAAACCCTTTTATTAGGACATAATCTAGACATCATACCATTCAATAGTTCAACCTTATGAAAAAGTATTTTACCGCAATCAGTTTTGAAACCTTCTCTTCTTTCTTGTATTCATTCATATTAGCTCCCTGTTTCCCCGTTACCCTCCCCCCGCCACCCTACTGTACCTACCCAGAAACCTTTAATTGGATTATTATCTATATCGATTCACCCACCTGAATTTCATATACCACAGAACATAGAAAAGTGCGTAATAGGGAGTTGAGAAAGCTACCAACACTACCAAAATGTAACAGAGATAAACCTGCTTGAAAAAAAGCCCCTGAAAATATTAAAACCCAGGTAATTGTTAGTTTTGTTAATTATTAGAGACCAACCAAGATAAAATAAACATTTTAACAGTACTTTAAATTTTAGTATCTAAGTGCTTATATCAGATTTCTTTAAAGAGGATACTTTTCTGCATCCTCTATGTTGATAATATTGAATTTTACATAAGAGTTTTTCGGTTTTTTGGGAAAGCACATAAGTGATTTCAAAGTTAAATCATAAATATTTGCTTCCCTTCTATCTATTCTTCTGCTGCTTGCCATTAAAATAGCAATGGTCTATGCTGAAGTATTTGATTAAACATCAAAACAACTCACTGCCAATGAGTTGATGCCAACTTACAGCAGCTCTACAGGACCAGGTAAACGTGCCCCTGTGGATTTCTGAGACCCCTGTGCCAGAACAGAGAGTGGGCTTCATCTGTCTCTTGCGGAGCCTTCTGGTGTTTCAAATGGTAAACCTTGAGGTTAGCAGCCCAATGCCTAACCAATACACTATCAGGGCTCCTTTCAGTTAGAATATGCGCATTAAACATATATTATGATTGATAAAGTAGTAATTATCTTCTGATCAAGGTAAATCTGATTCTTCAATTTCCCATCAACTGAGGACTCTCTTATGAATAAGTAAACAATAAAGTATAAAGCTATGCTATAATTAAAATCTGAGTCTGCAATCTTCTGCACAGGTTGCTGAGAATTGCTTCCATTCTGCCTTACTGCTTCATCAGTTTTCCTGAGCCTAGGCTTCATATGTCAGAGACGTGGGTACCATGAATGCTTGGATCATAATTGGCCTTTTCTTTTAAATTTTATTTAATTAATATTTAATCTAAAATATAAACAATTTTAGATTTAGCACATGACAAAAATATTACCTGTACAAATACAGAGATTTGGGTGTGTTTTTATTCAGAAGATGTACTGAAAACGTTTTAGAGGATTGTGCATTGATTTCATTGAGCCTGCAACAGCTAATCCCTCCCTTTGGATTGATAGAAGTAGCCAAATCACTCCAAAATCTACAGGAAATGAAAGGCTAGACCACTAATCACTGCAAATGTACTCGCCTATCTCATTCAACATTGATAGAAGATTATAATGGGAAACTGTATGAAAGGGCACCACTACAATTGTACTCAGTGGGGCGTGTACTGTATTTGAAAGTGCATCAACTCTGTGGGTACTTTAGAAGTTATAGCTGTTAGGTGAAAAATAAACATTAAACTAGATCCTCCTAGTCTACAATCAAAGACCTTTTATATGTGCGCTCAATGTGCAGAAAGATATTTGTAAGTGTGCATTTCCCCCTGCTTCTAGTTAAGCAGGGCCAAATGTTCCTTCCCACTAAAATAAAATAGTATTAGTGGTTATCATTTTATCAATTTTATTTTTTTCTAATCATTTTATTAGGAACTAATCCAGACATCATAACATTCCAATATTCAATCATATCAAACAGTGTTGTACAATACCTGTCACAGTTGCAAAACATTTTCTTCCTTCTTGAATCCCTTCATATCAGCTCCCCTTAACTACTTCCCTACTCTCCCACCATACCCCTCTTCCGCCCTTGGACCCTTGTTGTTTTATCTATAGATTCACTTGTCCTGGATTTCATACACCAAAAACATAGAAAAACACATCACTGGGAATCAATAAGTCTAACAACAATGATAAAATACAACAGAGATAAAACCCAATATGAAAAAAATAACCACAGAAAATATTAAAAACCAGATCAAGCCCACGGTTTATCAGAGGGGAGATCAAGTGACAAATTGTGTTAATCTGGGTAAACTAGAGAAACAAATCCAGGGAGACTCATGTATGTATACGAAAGAGCTTGAAATAAAGAGAAATTATATAGTAAGAAAAGATCCCAGTCCTGAAGTTGAATATTAGCCTATATATCCAACACCAATCTCTAAAGTCCTCTTCAGACTCACAAAACACATGCAATGATACCAAATGCAGGAATATCACAGGCCAGTGGGTGGGAAGTCTTGTGGGTCCAGTGGCATTGTAAGCATGTCAGCATTGGCAGGAATCTCCACATGGCTCTTTCAGTGTGCCATGTTGTCTTCTCAACAGGAACATGTATAAGGTGACCAGACATCCCACTTTTTGCGGGACAGTGCTGATTTTTAATAATTTGTCCCCATCCTGCGGCATTTTAAAAAATACTCAGTTTTTGGAAAGAATGCATGACAAGCTAGGGAAAGGCGGGAGAACGGGAAGGGAATATACGGTTTTCAGCTGCCATGTGGCTATTTCGCCAGGACACGAGTTTTATATTACTCTTGTTAATTTTATTATGTTAAATTTAATAATAATAAATAATTGTTCAGAACTGATTATCGAGAACTGCTTAACAAAGTTCGCATTGGTGATCAGTGGCTAGAATTCGATCACCGTTCTTTGGACTTAATGAACAATGGCATTTTTTGGCATTGGCAGCAACAAAAACATTTTGTAACTGTCTCTCAGACAAGGAACATCATACTGCATGCCAGTGCTAGTTAAACAAGTGATGTCAATAAATCAGCTTTTCAAATAATTTAGGTAAGCAATTTATTTATTTATTTCATAAACACATACATTTTCTTGAATTTAGCACAGTACTCACATTATTTAAATTTTATAGTGGTGGCAAAAAGTCTAGCACCAGCCTTGAAAGTGACAGTTATGACTTAATTTATAGCAAGTTCAGAGAAAAAATAATGTAAGTTAGTTTTGTTATTATTTAGAAAGAAATATAGGATTATTTCCTATATTTATTATAAAATTAAAATATTTTTAAAATATACCTTATAACAATCAAATTAAT
Organism: Tenrec ecaudatus; assembly: GCF_050624435.1. Lineage (NCBI taxonomy): Eukaryota > Metazoa > Chordata > Mammalia > Afrosoricida > Tenrecidae > Tenrec > Tenrec ecaudatus. The sequence continues at coordinate 75,832,557 of NC_134542.1, forward strand.
TTAATTTAAAATAACAATAAAATATGTTCATGTAATTATGGACCTACTTGCTATCTTTTTAAGCAATATGTATATAATAATTTATAATATAATTTTAAATTACTTTTTTAGATTTTTAACATAATGAGTAAGAAAAGAGGATGCAAATTAAACGATGATCTGAGAAGTGAACTTCCTTTTATTAAAAAAAGCGATTACATAGTAAAATGTGAGAAATGTAATGGTGAATTTTATATTTCACATGGCTGCAAGAATGATATTTCAAAGCACTCGGAGACACGGAAACATAAAATATATTTAAATATTGCTGCATCTTCCTCCAAAATACAGGAACTTTTTCAGAAAACAACTTATGGAGAACAAGAAAAGAAATTAGCATTAGCAGAAGGACTTAGGTCTTATCATGCTATTAATCACAATGATTCTTTCCGATCTATGGACTGTACATCACAAGTTGTCAAAAGTTATTCAACCAAAAACTTGCCAGTGATAGAACAAAATCTGAGGCAATTGTGTGTAATGTGCTTTCCCCGTATGCATTTTCAGAATTAAACAAAAAAATCTAGAAAAAATTAATTTTATATCCAAATATTCTGACATATCTAATCATAAGGATATAAAGTTATTTCCAACCATTATTAGATTTTTTTATTCGGAAACTGGGATAAAAATTAGAATTTCAGATTTCGTTTTTGTGCCCAGCGAAACTTCTAAAATAATTTTCAGTTCCATTATTTATATTTTGGACAAAAACAATTTAAAACATGAAGTGATTACATATTGTGCAGACAACACGAACACAAATTTTAGAGGAAAAGTGAGAAGAGGTACAAATAATATTTTTTTTGTAAATTAAACAAAAACCTTAATCAAAACATTATTGGTGTTGGTTGTGCAGTGCACATAATACATAATGCCATTCAAATAGCTGCTGATTTTTTTGCCCGTATATGTGGAAAATATTGTTATTAAAATATATTCTTATTTCTATATACACACTGTGCACGTTGAAATGCATAAAGACTTTTGTGAAACTGCAGAAGTCGAATATCAGAAAATACTTGGATACAGTAAAACGTGGTGGTTAGCTGTTTTGCTAGCTGTCAAAAGCATTTTGAAAATATGCAATCCTTTGAAATCCTACTTTCTATCACAGGATAAATGTCCTAGAATTTTAGAAGAGTTTTTTGAAAAGGAATCTTCAAAAATTTGGCTAGAGTTTGTATACAATTAAGCAGCTCTTTTTCAAAATGCTATAAAACTTATTGAAGGTGACAAAATTTCGGTAATCGAAGTAGTAAATGAAGTTAATAATTTAAAATTTCAGCGTCAAGAGCAGTTAGAAAATAATTTTCTTCCGTTAACTATCAGTAATAGTATTAGCCAGCTAGAAGATCAAAGTGCAATAAATCATGCAGATACCATGAATCGCATTAAAAAGTTTTATAGTAACTGCATAGATTATTTAGAAGAGTGGACAGTACATTATAAGGATATTGAACACTTTTAGGAAGCATACCTACAAGTCTCCCAGTGAGAGCCAGTGCTCTTCAACTCCCTGGAAAATGGTACCTGGCTCATCGAAAACAACGCAAGGCAAACAGCCATCAGCCCCAACGACCTCAATGAAAAAATGGGAGAAATAAAAGGCAGTGGCAGAAGATGTCCTGAACATAACGGCATGCATAGAAGAAGCAGACATTGAGCTGCCACAGAAAGAAATTTTCAGAATGCTACTTGGAGTCATACAGGATATGAAGGAAACAATAGAGAAAAAGGATGAAATGATAGAAGAGGTAAAAGCCATAAACAGAAGGGAAATACAGTTTAGGGAAGAGATAACAAAACCAGTAGCAGACTCACGGACCTCGAGAAGCAACTGGAGGGATTAGAGAACTGTATCAGTGACTTGGAGGACAGCCAAGCAGACTTTAACAAATGTGAACTAAAATCTAATAAGATCATCAAAGAAGCTGAAGAAAACTTAAGCGCTATGTCTGATGCTATGAAGCGAACAACATTAGAATTATTGGCCTACCAGAGGAAGACAAAACAAAGAAGTCATCTGCAACAAGAGTGAGAGAATTTTTGGAGGAAAACTTCCCCAGCTTAATTAATGAAAATCAGGCAAACATTCAGGAGGCTGAAAAACACCTGCTAGACTACATCCCAATAACAAGTCACCAAGGCACATAAAGTTAAATTATACAACTTTTAGGAAAAGGAGAAAATCATGAGAGCAGCTAGGAAAAAACAAGTAATCACATATAAAGTTTCCCAAATCAGAATATGCTCAGACCTATCCGCAGAAACTATGAAGAAGTGGAAAACATGGAATAACATATTCCAAAAATTGAAGGAAAACAATGCAAACCCAAGAATACTCTACCCAACCAATTTATTGATCAAAATAGATGGAGAAGTAAGAGTCTTCCCTGACAAAGAAAAACTCAAAGAATATGTTAGAAGAAACCCAGCCCTACAAAAGATCTTTGCTGACCCAGTATGGGCAGAACAACACTCACCAAGCATAAATAAGAGGCCACCACATAGAACAACCTTACTCAGAAGGCAAAAAAGAGAAAACAGACCTCAAGATAGCATTGACTTAAAAATGGAAAGACTTCAAAGGCTGCTGAGGTAAGGTTTTTTTTAATAAAAAAAGGCAAATGGGGCATAGGGAAAAAGCTACGGTACCCAAACATTCCTGGGGTAAGGACCAGGTAATATGGCAGGAACCAGACCAAATACAGGTGTATCCATGGTAGACAACTAAAAAGTGGTGGGGAAAGGGAAAAAATAATAAAAAAAGAAAAGAGTAGCGGGGGCACAGGGCATTAACCCACCCAAGGGGAGGGTGTTATTTACATCTCCAGAGGGAAAGAGGGACCAGACTTCAACCTGGTGCTCCAAGATGTGAATGAAATATGCTGGCATGGAGTAGGGAACCAGTAGAGAGGTCTGGGGGGTCGGCCCCAACCCAACTACTAAGTGGACACCTGCCCCTCCACTCAGAAGAATTTATTTCAAAGGACAGCACTGAATCAATAGCTCTGAAAGAGGGACATATCTGATCAGAGCACACGGGAGCAGATGAAGGGGGAGGAGGAGAGAGTGGAGCAAATCATGGCCCACCAGAACGTGAGGTCGATGTTCCCAATTGGAGAAGCCAGTTGACAGAGAGGACAACATAACCGGCCCCACTATGAGACATGACGCCCCTCACTGACCCATAGCCCTATAGGGGACAACACCAGAGACACAGTGTTGGAATTGCACCCTATCAGATCATGCCACACCGAGGCAAAACATTAAGGGGGTGTAACAGACAGCAAGGGAATGGAGCGGCGAGCCCCCCAGGGAATACTGAAGATGGACTTTGGAGCCAGGGCGTGGTGCACCAACAGACTGGACTGGAAAACACTCCTAAAGGCCAACAAACAATCCTTGAACTAACTACAAGCTCTTCTTTCTTGTTGTGTTTTGTTTTTTTGTCATTGGTTTGTTGTTGTAGTTGTTTTGTTGTATATTGTTGCTTGGTTTTGCTGTCTCGTTTTTGTGCATGCTGTTATCTCTGCAGGTCTGTCTAAATAAGATAGGCTGGATGAACAATTGGAGGAGAAAACAACGGGACTGACAGTTCCACGGGGACATGAGAGAGGGGGAGGTAGAGAGAAAGGTAGTGGTGTTAATAAACCAAGGTATAAGGGAATAGCAAGCAATCCAAATCAGTGGTGAGGAGGGTGTGGGAGGCCTGGCAGGGCATGATCAAGGGTAATGTAACTAAGAAGAATTGGTGAAACTCTGGTGGGGCCTAAGCATAATAGTGGGACATGAGGGAAGTCAAAGGAAGCAGTGGAAAGAGCTGGAAGGAAAAGGGCATTTATAGAGGTCTAGATAAAGACATGTATATATGTAAACATATTTATATATGAGGATGGTGAAATAGATCTATGTGCATAAATTTATAGATTTAGTATTAAGGTAGCAGAAGGACATTGGGCCTCAATTCAAGTACTCCCTCAATGCAAGAATACTTTCTTCTATTAAATTGGCATTCTATGATGCTCACATTCCCAACACAACCGCTGAAGACAAAGAGGGTGAAAAACCAAATGTAGTGAAGAAAGTTGATGGTGCCTGGCTATCAAAAGACATAGCATCTGGGGTCTTAAAGGCTTGAAGGTAAACAAGCGGCCATCTGTCAAATAAGCAATAAAGCCCACATGGAAGAAGCACACCAACCTGTGTGCCGAAGGGATCAGTTATCAAGCATCAAAGACCAAAAAAATCATATCACTGTGTGCTCACCTCCCTGATATGACCGCTGAAGACAAATGGGTGCATAAGCAAATGTGGTGAAGAAAGCTGATGGTGCCCAGCTATCAAAAGGTATAGCGTCTGGGGTCTTAAAGGCTTGAAGGTAAACAAGGGGCCATCTACCTCAGAAGCAACAAAGCCCACACGGAAGAATAAGCACACCAGCCTGTGCGTTCACAAGGTGTCAAAGGGATCAGGTATCAGGCATCATCAGAACAAAAAAAATTTACCATAGTGAATGAGGGGGGAGAGTGTGGAGTGGAAACATAAAGCCCATTTGTAGGCCACTGGACATACACTTACAGAAGGGTCTTGGGGAGGTGATGAGCCAGCCAGGGTGCGATGTAGCAATGACGAAAAATACAACTTTCCTTTAGTTCCTAAATGGTTCCTCCCACACACACCCTCCACTTTCATGATCCAAATTCTCCCTTGAAAGTCTGACTAGACCAGAGGATGTACACTGTACAGATGGGAATTTGAAACAGGGAATCCAGGGCAGATGATCTCTTCAGGACCAGTGGAGTGAGTGGTGATACTGGGAGGGCATAGGGAGGTTGGCTTGGAAAGGGGTAACCGATTTCATGGATCTACATGTGACCTCCTCCCTGGGGAACAGACAATAGAAAAGTGGGTAAAGGGAGACGTGGGCCAGAGCAAGATATGACAAAATAATGATTTATAAATTATCAAGGATTCATGAGGGAGGGAGGAGTGGTGAGAGAGGGGAAAAAATGAGGACCTGATGCCAGGGGCTTGAGTGGAGATGATGAGGGCAACAAATGTACAAATGTGCTTTACACAATGCATGTATGTACGGATTGTGTTAAGAGTTGTATGAGCCCTTAATAAAAAAAATTCCCATAGAGTAATATTTCCAAAAATGATCTTTTTAATGAGGTATCATTATTAAAAAATACATTGATAAGGAAAAGGTTAAATCTTGGGCATCAGCAAAAATCACATTAGAGAACAAATGGTTAGAAATATTTCATCAATTTGAAACAAACCATGTTCCATACAATAATGCACGAAAAATTGTGGAAGGCGCGCTGTCCTTACCAGGAACTAATGCTGTGACTGAACGCATTTTTTCTACAGTAAATAAAGTGTGGACATCAGAAAAACACAATTGTGTTGAGATTTTGAAAGCCATTTTATGTGTGAAATATAATTTAAGAAATTCTTGTGAAAATTTTCATGACCTTTCAAACAACGACAGCAATCTACTAAAAAATTCCCTCAAATGAGAAATATTCCAAGGAATAAAACACTATATATAATTTTTTATGTATTATATTTTAAATTGTACTTATGTTGAAATTAAAAAAATATTACAATACTATTTTTGCATTCTATGAAAATTTTTGTTGCTCCATATAGACCAAATTTTTAATCAAGAAACCCTCCACTCCCCACGTTCACTGGTGTCCCGTATTACCAATGTTAAAATCTGGTCACCTTAGTCTTGCAGGATGTGTTTTTAGTGTCCCTCCTCCAGGGAGCTATTTATCTCCTTAGTGCCTCCAAATGAGGTCATCAAGCTGTGACCTGATTGACAGGCTAACCTCCACCCTTTCTCTCATAAGTCTCAATCTGACAACAGATTATGTAACTTCCACATAAGGTTTTAACTGTTCAAGTAAGACATAATTTTAATCAACTATAGTCGTCTCTCCAATACTGTCTGATAGCAACTCTACACGACAAAGTAGAACTGCCCCTGTGTAGTTCTGACACTGTACTGAACAGAAAGCCTGCCTCATCTGTCTCCTGTGGAGCCTCTGGGTGTTTTGAACTGCAGAGCTTGAGGATAGCAACCCAATGCATAACCACTATGCCACCAGGGCTCCTCTCAGTTGGAATATGAGCATTAAACATAGATTTATGATTCATAATGTAATAATTATTTTCTGATCAAGGTTAATCTGATTCTTCAATTTTCCATCAATTGAAGGCAATTCCATCCCTCAGTTATGGTTAGAGGGAAATCACCAGAGGCTTATTCCTTGCGTAGGTCCTGCCAATGTATCCTGGGCTTCCACTGTCATCCACAGACTCCTTCAGACCATAATCTCACAATTTAAGCTCTCATACTATTCCCTCTTTTGGGTTTGTAATAGTAAATTTTATAATTGAAAATCCTTGGATCATGGATGTTGGTATGCTTCTTCCAGGTGTGCTTAGTGGACATCTTATTCACTTGGTTGCCTTTAAGACCCCAGATGCTATTCTTTCTGATAGCCAGGCACCATCTAATTTCTTCCCACACTTTTCTTTATAACCCAGATCTTCCATGTTTCCATATTGAGGGCAAGTGTTGGACAAGGAAATGTCATAAGAACTCATTGTTATTAGATTGAAGCTAGGATTAAGTATGAACCCCACATCTATTCCTGAATCTGTGGTTTTATCGGTCTCTGGTTCACTTAGAGATATCCTTGCTAATTTATGGTAAAGAATCTTACTGATCATTTCCCTAGAGCATAATCTATTTATCGTGTCATTGATTAGCGCATGGTAGTAATTTAAAACACTATTGAGACAAGGAAGATTGAACAAGTGAAGCCTAAGTATATATCACAATACATGTATTATTCACTTATATAGAATAAATACTTTACTGGATGCCATTTGCACGAACAATGGGACTGGGTAATCAGGCAAAACTTACAATAACATTCACTGACAATGTCAGACAGAGGTTTGCCAGGAGACTACATATCTTAATATAGCAAATAGGACATTAAAGTCGTAAGTAAAGGTTAGTCGATCTATTGACAGCTCAATTCTCTTGGTCCAACTAGTTGTCTGTTAAATAATTAAATCTTGCTACTGTTTGTTTACACTAGAATTGTTTCAAAAATAGTTTCAAATTTATTAATTATTTATACTAGTATGTTTTTTATTATACATTGTTTTATAAACAACATCATGATTACCGAGTGCTCTTTCTTTTATGCAAACAAGTTTGGGCACTGAGGTGACTTAAGGCTGAGATGACTGGTGGCACAGTGAATAGTGCTTGGCTTCTAACTAAAAGGTTGGTAGTTCAAAACCACCAGAGACTCCATTAGAGAACAGAAATTGTGATCTACTGTTCTAAAGATACAGCCTAGGAATCTTTATGAGGCAGTCCCACTTTGTCCTAGAAAGCTAATATTTTTCAGAATTGACAGCACATTTGGAGAATTAAAATTACTTGGGAATAGGTATAATTAATTCATTCAAGCTGCAAAAAACGAGTATATTCACATAGTTGTCTAATACATAATTTTTAAAATGTGATCATACACTTTAGAAGAATTAATTCAGCTTTATAGGTCATTTGAGTATAAGTAGGTTAAATTCCAGATATTTTTTACCTTATATGAATTACAGAATTAAATTAACATGTACAGTTTATTTTCAATAATTTTCTTCATCAGACTATGTATAAATTTTTGTTACACAGATTATATACTTTTTCCCAATCAAACAGTATTAATTTAATATTTAGTAGTAATAGTAGCAAACACTTTCTGAGCTCATATTTTGTGTACATGCATTAATTCATTTAAGCCTCAAGATAAGTGTAAGAAGAAGGTATTTCTTACTATTCCATTATTCAGATAAAGAGCTCAACTAATAGAGGGTGAGTAGACAAAACCTAGTTAGACAGTTAAATGTGGCATATCAGAGGTTTGAACCCAGAAAGTTTGGCTACAAATTTTAGGTTCTTGATGGTAGAGCTATATTAAATCTATTTATTCAAGGGTATTGTATTTCTATGATGCCTTTGATTGTGTCACACACACACATGCACCTACACTGATGGAAACAATGAAAAGAACTTACTGGCACATATAATTTAAAGACTAGAAACAGTCCTTGTCAAATGCAAGACTCAATTTATTGGTTCCATAGTATCACTAGGAGCCCTGTTTCCTTCCATCTCAGTGGTCTATTTTTCCAAGCACGATGCTATAGCAACCCCTTAGGGAATACTTCCTTATTCACATTCAGCATGAAAAAAAGTGTCTGAGTCTCAGGCTTTCTTGCAATAGTCTTGAGAATCACTATTAGTGTTCTAATTTAAGCCACTGACCAAGCCTGAATTAATCACTGTTGTTAAGAATATGAAATTTATTCTTGGTTTAGGCTAGATCACATGTGCGAGATCACAGCACTATGAATGCTGAAAAGAGTTACTTGTACAGGAGGATATGGCTACTCAGAGGACAGCCAAAAAATGTGTACAGAATATTACAAAGATATATGTCATTTCCTACACACACACACACACACACACACACACACACGCACGCACAAGGGCAGGCCAAAAAGTGTTGGTAGAAAATCATAGATACCTTCATACACAAGTACTCAAAATATGAACATACAGTTTTTCTGTATATTCTCCATTTAGGTCACACACTTCTGAAGGTGATGTTGCCATCTCTCTCATTCTTCCCTAATGAATTATCCTCTCTGTTATTGCTATTAGGTGATATTGAGTCCATTTCAAACTATAGTGAGCCCATGCACAATAGAATGAAACACTGCCCGATCCTGTACCATCCTCACAAATGTTCCTCTGCCTGAGTCCATTTTGCAGTCATGGTGTTAATTCATCTCCTTAGGGACCTTCCTCTTTTTCTCTGCCTCTCTACCAAACCTAGTGTCATTCCCCCATGACTGGCCTGTCCTGACAGTGTATCTATCTAAAGTAGGTACGACGATGTCATGCCGTCCTGCCTCCAAGCAGCATTGTGGCCATACTTCCTCTAAACCAGTTTGTCTTTTTAGCAGTCCATGGCACTTTCAAAATTCTTCTTAACCACCACAATCCTTAGGTATCAATTCTTCTTTCTTCCTTATTCAATGTCAAGCAATTTGTCGTCATTCTTCCTTATTCAATGTCCAACTTCCACATACATATGAAGTGAAGGAAAATGCCATGGCATTGGTCTAGCACACCTTAGTTCTCAAAATAACATGCTTGCTATTCAATATTCTGAAGATGTCTGTGCAGCAGATTCACCCAACGTAATAATTCCTTTGCTCCCGACCATTGCACTGACTGTGGATTCATGCAAAATGAAATCTTTGACAATATTACTTTTTGGTCCTGTTGTGAGAATTATGTCATCTTTACATTGAGGCTTAATTCATTTTGAAGCCTGGGATCCTTTATCTTTATCAGCAAGTACTTCAAGTCCTCCTTGATTTCAGCAAGCAATGTTGTGCCATCTGCATGAACAGGTTGTTATTGTTGTTGTTGTTGCTTTTAACATTGGCAGTTTTATTACTGATAGATTGTCAGTGGAAACAAAAAGATTCCTAATATTATAATCCAGAATGAACCAAATGTGTCAACAAAGTTATCAGCTATTCTGATAGTCACAGGCTGCACCAATGAAGGTCAGGCTTTTGCGCTTATTAATGTCTGCATATCTATCTAGATAAGATAGGTAGGATAAATAATTTGGAGAAGAAAACAATGTGACTGATGGTTCTGGGGGAACACGGGAGAAGGGGAGGGCGGAAAAAGGAAGGGGTGTGTGTCAACCAACCCAGGGACAAGGGAACAACAAGTGAACTAAAGTCGATGGAGTGAAGGGTGTAAGATGCTTAATGGGGCTTAATCAAGGGCAATGTAACAGGAAGGAATTACTGAGACCCAAATGAAGGCTGAACATGATAGTGGAACAAGAGGAAACTAGGAGGCAATGGGCATTTATAGAAGTCTAAATAGAGGCATGCACATATGTAAATATATGGGACTAATAGGGAAATAGATCTATATACTTATATTTATATGTTAGGTAGTAAGGTAGCAGATGGACATTGGGCCTCTACTCAAGTACTCTCTCAATGCAAGAACTCTTTGTTCTAATAATCTGGCATTCTGTGATGCTCACCTTCCCAACACGATTGCTGAAGACAAAATGGGTGCAAAAGCAAATGTGGTGAAGAAAGTTAATGGTGCCCGGCTATCAAAAGTTATAGTGTCTGGGGTCTTAAAGGCTTGAAAATAAACAAACATCATCTAGCTGAGAAACAACAAAGCCCACATGGAAGAAGCAAGTTGTTAATAAGACTTCCTCAAAACCAGATGCCACATCTTCATATAAATTGGCTTCTCTGATGATTTGCCTGTATGGTGAAATGATACAACCTGGACACAAACCTTTCCTGATTTTAAATCATGCAGCAGTGTTCGCTTTCCATTTGCATAGCTGTCTCTGGGCCTGTGTACAAGTTCCCCATAATCCCAATCAAGGGTCCTGAAATTCCCATTCTTCTCAAGGTTATCCATAGTTAGATATGAACAGCACAGTGGAATGCCTTGACGCAGTCAATGAAACACAAGTAAACATCTTTCTTTTATTCCCTACCTTTAACCCAAATCTATCTGACATCAGCAGTGATATCTCTGGTTCCATGCTCTCTTTTGAATCCAGCCTGTACGTCTGGCAGCTCCTTGTCAATGCATTGGGCAACTATTGTTGGATGACCTTCAGAAAGATTTAACTTGCGTGCGGTATCAATGATATTATTCTATAATTTGAGTATTCTGTTGGGTCACCTTTCTTTGGAATGGGTACAAATATGCATTTGTTTCATCAGCTGTCCAAGAAGCTGTCTTCCAAATTGCCTGGCAAAGTGCTTCTTCACCTTGTTGAAACAAGTGAATGGGTATCCTGTCAGTTTCCGGTGCCTTGTTTTTGGCTAATACTTTCAGTGAAGCTTGAATTTCTTCCTTCGGCACCATTGGTTCCTGTTCATTTGCTATTTTCTGAAATGGTAGAATGTGGACTGGTTCTCCTTGGTCCAGTGACCCTGTGTGCTCTATTCATCTTCTTTTGTTGCTTCCTGCATTATTCAGTATTTTGCCTATAGAAACTTTCAATATTTCATTTCAAAGCTTACATTTTCCTACCCAGATATTTCAGTATAAGAGATGCTGCATGTGTTCTTCCTTTTTGGTTTTCCAATTCTAGGTCTTTTCACAATTCTCTATAACATTCGGCTTTCCCCTCCCCTTTTTCCCTTTTAGATTTTCTATTAAACTCATTGACCACCATTTCTTCCTTTTGACAAATGATAGACAAGCCATGGTCTGTTCTCTTTACATCACATCAAAGGGGAGTTTGGGCATCTTCAAATGACTCAAATCGCAATCTTTTTAAATGTTCTTGAATTGGGGAACAAAAATAATTCTGTTTAGACAGGAGAATAGTTGTAGGGTTTCCATTGTAAGGTTTTCCAATAAAAACTCATAGGCTAGTTCTTGCTAACCTCAAAGAATGCATAGTTACATTATTATGGTGGAAACATAGTCTTTGGCACAGATATTTTGGCCCTTTATCATTATTGCTGTTTTTAATTTTCTTAAAACCACTTAATAATAAATTCCTGTGATCATCCTGTGTCCTTTGAGAGAATCTATCAAGATTATGTCTTTAGAATTCGATAAACCAAGCTGCCATAAACTTTGAAGTTGACCTCTTTTCTTTGAATTTCACTAGTCTAACAGATCCCTCACAAAACTACTGTTAGGTTTTTGACGATTTTTTTTAAGGCACAGTAAGGAGCCAAAGATAAATATAATACTGAGAAAATTTGTCTGCAGCCAGTCACTGATGCATTTAAACATGCTTTGTTTGGAATAAACCTGTGCATGTATTTAAACATGCTTTGTATTTAAACATGTTTTGTTTTGAAGATGTATTTAACCATGTTTTGTTTGGAATAAACCTGTGCATGAGCTGGAACTCTAATGATAATTTTTATTTCCAATTTTAAGCCGGTATCTCAAACATTTATGGAAATATCCCAATGTCTTTGATTCAATTTTTCAATGAACTTTTTGTGGCCTCTCTTTCTTTATATTGTTGTTGTTATTATATTATTTATGAATATATTTGTGTTATGTATGCATTTATAATGTATATATAAACATATTCGTATGTTGTGTGTAGTTGAGTCAATTCTGACACAGTAATTTTATATGATATAACAGAGTAGAATAGCCCCATAAAGTTTCCTAATCTGTAATTGCTAACAAAATGAATCATCACAGAGTTTTTCCTTCCCAGAAGTGGCTGATAGGTTCAAGCTGCCAAAGTCTGATAAACAGTTGAATGCTTTAACCACGCAAAAATATGTATGCAGTACATATGCATGAAATATATACATAATATACAATATCAATATACTATAATATAATATACTTTATTTATATTCCCACTGCTATGGGGTTCATAGTTATCCTATAAAACAGAGTAGATCTGCCCCTTCAGTTTCCAGGCCATAAATCTTTCTAACCAAACCAAACTCACGGCCATCAAGTCAATGTTGACTCATAGCAACCCACTGTTGATTTCTGAGACTTTAATTGTTTATGGGAGTAGAAAGCTCAGTTTTTCTTCAGTGGAGATGCTGGTGGTTTTGAGCTGCAGACCATGTGGATCAGAGTCCAATGTGTAATCACAACCACAAGGGCTTCAAATTCTGAAATTTACATCTTTCTTCCAAAGAGCTGTTAGTGGATTTGAACTGCTGACCTTGCAGTTAGCCTCTAATTATTAACCATAATACCACCAGAATTCCTTAATGATGTATATACATATGTGTGTATAATGTAAATGTATTATACACCAAATGTATATTATTAACATATAATAAATATATAAATGTTTAATGTGGGAGCCCTTGTGGTATGGTAATGAAATGTTGGCATGCTAACCATAAGGTCAGCAGTTTGAAACTGCTAGCCTCTGCACTAGACTTCCTAAGTCCATATAAAGTTACAGCCAGTGGGGAAATTCTACCCTGTGCTGTAGGGTTGCTATGAGTCAGAATCAACTTGATGGCAGTGAGAGTGAGGGATGAGAGAGAGAGAGAGATCTTTAATACAGCATACTGATTATAAAAATGTGTGTATACACATGAGATAGCTTCACAATGTTCTTTGAAAAATTTAATTATCCTTAATTATATTTTTCAAGGAACTTTTGGAAGCCCTGCATGCCCTGGTGCAATAGTGGTTACGAGTTAGGCTGCTAACCATAAGGTGAGCAGTTTGAACCACCAGCCACTCTGAAACAGGAGGCTTTCTACTCCCATAAAGTTACATTCTTGGGAACCCTCTGGGGAAGTTCCACTCTGTTCTTTGAAGTTGCTTTGGGACTTTCTGCTCCCATAAAGATTTAGACCCTGGAAACTCACTGGACTAGCTTTAATCTGTCCTATAGAGTCACTATAATAAGAATCCATTTGATGGCAGGAGTTGCATATAAACATACACACATATACATACACATAGATATATGTTACTATTTGCCAATGATTTAGTTACCAATTCAATGGTGACTCGATGCACATTGGGAGGAATGACTGTCATGTCCCGTACTATCCTCATGAAAGGTTGTAGACTGGACCATTGTGACTCAGGGTTTTCATCGACTAACTTTTCAATAGATTATCGCTCAGTTTATCTTCTGACAGATTAGATAGTGGTCTGGCTATGAGGCACACTGACCAGAAATCAAACCCGAGTCTCCTTAACAGAAGATCAGGGTCACAGCACTGTCCACTCATGTCACATATATTTGTAGTATAGTAATATATTCTTATATAGGACGTCCTCTATCTATCCATGTACCTAGTCATTCATCTAATATTAAGTACCTTTTCTTGAGAATCAGACAGTACTATTTGAAAAATACCATAAAAGGAACTTCTGGGGGTGGTGATAGTGACATCTAAAAATCTACGTCTAGATTATCTACTCAGAATATCATATAAGTAGCACTGACTATTGAAACCAACGTTTTCCCAGAGGATTTTATTTTGTGGCCATTTGTAGTGCTAAATACAACAGAAATATGATATTTCATTTTAAACTAATTTTAAACATTAAAAATTTATTTTAACTAGAGTTGTAATATGCATAATTTTTTATTTGGAATCATTCTCAATTTTTATGCACACACTTTTTGGCCCTAATTACTTCTCTGCAGTATGGAGCTCACAAAGACCACCAGTCTGACCATTTGCAATGCAAGTTTATAGTATATTCTCCACAGCTTTTGATGTGGAGAAATGAAATTCTTGTCCAATGTTTGTCCAAATGCTCCATGTTCTTTGGTGATAAAAAAAAGAAACACCATAAGAAAAACTCACCCTGGGTTCACATGTCAAGGCTAAACCATTTACAAAGCAGAGTAATAAACATGCAAGTAGAAAGTGAGAGAGAAAAAAGATAAACGACTGCATTGGTATCACTGCGTGCATGGCATCCTAAACTGAAATGACCGCTTCTCCATCTGAATGCTACAATATGTGTCATGGACGGTCTTGTTGAACCTAGAACGTTTGAAAGAGAAAATTACCTTCTTATAGTAATGAAGAAAGACTTTCTCTTTATGTCTGATGTTTCTATTTTAAATCAGTTGGGATCTGCTTGCATTAACTCTAGTATTTCAGAGAAGTATACAACAGTAAATATAAACATATCATTGACTGTGCATGTGAATCACTGACTTTCTCGGAGATTTTTCTCCACTAGGATAAAAGATGTAGACTCAACAACAAGACAACATAAAGTGGAGGCTTCAAGTAGAACATATACTTTGAAATAGCCATTGCATCAATATGAAAATTTATAAAAACACCTTGTAAGTAATATCTTTTTACATGCCTCTGATATTTTTATAATAACCCTTTTAATTTGGAGTGCTTTCATATTACAGAAAATTGAAATGCTCTTAGAATTCTCATATACTTTGCACCTAGCTTTCCATATTAACATTTTACATGAGAATGGTACGTTGTTAAATTTTTAAAAACTGCCATGTTATTAATAATAAGATCTATATAGAGATTTTCTTCATTGCCCGGATTTTCAAACAGTTTATACTTACAGGGTTACTATGGGTGGTAACATGGTGTTACTAATACATGGTATCAAGTTGATTCTGATGCATAGCAACCTTTCAGGACAGAATAAGACTCTAGACTGTCATGCTTACAGGAGCAGAGCACCAAGTCTTCCCTCTTGAGAAGCCATTGTTGCATTTGAACTGCACATCTTTCCCTTAAATAGCAAAAACTCTTAACCATTACAAAGAAAGGACTCCTTGGATTGGTACATAGGCTCCCATGTAATCCATACCAAGTTTCCTCTCTTATTGACATATTCTTTTGCTAAATAAATACTATGTTACACCACTTGTCTGTCGGTTTGTTGTGCTGTCGTGTCTTGATAGTTTTTGCTCTGATGCAGGAAGCTGTGTCACATACCATCAGGGCCACACAAAGTGCACAGGTTTCAGCAGAGTTTCCAGACTAATAACAGACTACAAAAAGGAAATAGGCTGTCTACTTCTGAGAAATTCACCTCTGAAAATCTGATGGATAGCATCAGAATATTGTCAAAAATGGAAAAACCTCATGAATAGAAGCCAAACAGGTATGAATGCACTCAAATATGTCTGAAGAAGAGGTGACTCTTCAAAGTAGAGTCTGTCATAGTGGCATGGATAGGGCAATGTATGAGGGAATAATGCTGTGGGAACTTCATCTGCTGATGGAATATGACTCAAAATGAGAAAAAAAAAAAAACAGCCGAAAACAGTTAGCAAGCAGAACTCAGAATGTACAAAGTATGTATCTAAGAAATTGGTAGTTGTCAAAAATGAAATGAAATGCATAAAGATTGAAATTCTAGGCATTGGTGAGTTGAGACGGCCTGGTATTCCCAATTTTGAATCAGAAAACTCTAATGATGTACCATGTTAGAAATTACTGAATCAAGAGGAATGACATCACATTCATTGTAAAAAAAAGATATTTTATGATATGTCTTGAAGTACAATGTTGTCTGTGATAGGATAATATCCACAGATGAGAGAACCATTCAATACAACTAGTATACACACTTGTGCACCAAATACTAAATCTAGTGAGGCAGACATTGAAGAATTGTACGAACATTTTCAGTCTGGAATGCACAAAACGTGCAATGAAAATGCATTGATAATTGATTGGCAACCAGAATACCAAAACTGAGAACAAAGAGTAAGGAACAGTAGTTGGAAACTATGGTCTTGGTGATAGAAACAAAGCTGGGGATAACATGAGAGATCTTTGCAAGATCATGGTGATTAGACAGTGGCACTTCTCTAGATGCAATAGACAGAAATCAATTTGATCACATCTGTGATAAGAGGTGATGGACAAACTCAGTATCAGCAGCTGAAACAAGGCCAGGGTTGATTATGGAACAGGCAATCAATTGCTGCTTTATAAATTCAGGCTGACGATGAAGAAAATTAAAACTAGTGTAGGAGAACCAGAATATAACATTGAGTCTATTCCACCTGAACTTCAAAAATATTACAAAAACGATTTGATGTATTGATGTATTGAACACTAATGACAGAGGCTTAATGGGTTGTGGGATGGCACCAAGAACATCAGACATTTAGAAAGAAACTGTTCATTAGAAAGACAATAAAGAAAGAAGCGATCAAAGTGACTGTCAGAAGAGACTGAAGCTTGCCCTTAATCATGGAGGACCTAAGGCAAAGGAAAGGATAATGAAATCAAAGAGCTTAATAGAAATGTCAAATGGCAGCTAGAGAAGACAAACTCAACATCATAAGGAAATGTGCAAAGGCCTGAAGTTAGGTTTTCCAAAAAGGAACAGCACATTCATCATGTCTTAAGCGGAAAAATCTTAAGAAAAAAGTAAAGTATTGAGTTGCAGTATTGAAAGATTCTACAGTAAAATATTGAGTGGTGTAGAAAAAAGATGGAAAGAGAGAATACGCAGAATCACTGCACCAATAAAAGAACTGGTCCACATTTCCCTATTTCTGGGGGTAACATATGAACAAGAATCAATGGTGGTGAAGGAAGAAGTTCAAATTACACCGAAAGCATTAGCTAAAAGCAAGGCTCCAGGAATCGAGGTAATATCAAATAAAATGTTGTGAGTTGACAAAGCACTGGGAGTATTTATCCATCTATGCTATGAAATTTGGAAGATAGCTATTTGATCAATTGACTGTAAGTGATCCATATTTGTACTAATTTCAAAGACGGTTGACCCAACAGAATGCTCTTATTATAGAACAACATCACTGATATCACATGAAAGTAACATTTTGCTGAATATCATCCACCAATTGTTGCAGCAGTACATTAATGCAGAGCTCTCAGAGGTTCAGGCTGTGTTGAGGAGAGAATGTGGAGTAAGGGATATCATTGCTGATGTTGCGTGTATATTAGCTGAAAGCAGACAATAATAGGGAGTTATTTTTCTTGTGTTTTATTGACCATGGAAAGTGGACCATAACAAATGATGGATGGTCTAGAGAAGAATGGGAAAGCCAGAGCACTTCATTGTGGTGATGGGGAACCTCTAAATGGATCAAGGGGCAGTTGTGTGAATGGAACAAGGGAAACCGCCATTCAAATCAGGAAAGGTGTGGGTCCAGGTTGCATAGGCTCACTAGACTTATTCTATTTGTATGTTGGGCTATTTGAAGTCTTATTAACACTGAGATAAGCAAATTATACAATCTTGCTTGCTGAAAATGAGGAGGACTTGATGAACTTGCTAATTAAAAACAATGATTACAGTCTTCAGTATGGATTACAACTCAGTGTGAAGAATATCAAAATTCTCACAACTGGACCAATAGGTAATAATATGATAAACGGAGAAATGATTGAAGTTGTCAAGGATTCCATCTTCCTTGGATCTGCAATCAATGATTATGCACGCAGCAGTCAGATCAATGGAACTTCATTGGGTAAACCTGCCACACAAGACCTCTGTCAAGTATGGAAAAGCAAGAATGTTACTTTGAGGACTGAAGTGCTCCTGACTCAAGCTATGGTATTTTCATTTGCCTCAGATGCATATGAAAGTTGAACATTGAATAAAGAGGACCAAAGAAGAATTAATGTGCATGAATTATGGTGCTGGCCCAGAATATTGAAAGTACTACGGCTTGCCATAAGAACCAACCATTCTTGAAAGAAGTACAGCCAGAGTGTTCCTCGGGGCAAGGGTGGCAGGCCTTGGTTTCATGTACTATGGACATGTTATTTGGCGAGACCAGTCCCTGGTAGAGGACATCATGCTTGGTACAGTAGAGGACAGTGAAAAGAGGAAGGCTCGTGATGAGATGCGTGGACACCGTGGCTGCAAGAATGGACTCAAACATAAGAACCATTTTGAGGACGGCATAGTTCTGGGCAGTGTTTTGTTCTGTTGCCCAGGGGGTCTTTACGAGTTGGAGCCAATTCAATGGCACCCAATACAACAACATGCATATACATACATTATGTGCTGTAGCTACACCATGGCAAGGCATATTTATCACAATTAATAAACCAATATTGATATACTGTAATATTATTAACTGAAATCCATGTTTTATTTAAATTTTCTCAGTTTATCTCTAATGTGTTTTTTTCCAAGGTACTTGCTAGGATACCATATTAAATTTAGGTGTCATGTCTCTTTAGATTCCACTTTATTGTGACACGTTCTTAATTTACTTATTTTTGATGAGGCGTACTGGTTAAGTATTATGTAGCATGTCTCCTATAATTTTCCTGGTCTTTTTTCAAGATTAGACTGAGTGTAACTGCAAGGGAGATCGCTGATATAAAATACAAAGTACCATTCTCTCCACAGCACATCAAGGGTGGGTACCATCAACGTGATTTAACACTGTTGATATAAACTTGATATTTTGGTGTGAGGTTGTTCTCATAAGATTTCTCCACTGTAAACATTTCCTTCTCACACACTGTTTCTGTACTGTATGACAGAAATACAATATTGAGAGCCTACATATAAAAAGTCAGGAGTTATGCTCAATTACTCTGAAATGGATTATCTACATCAATTACAGGGAATTCTTCTGCATTGGTAATTTTTCTTTTCTCCCTCATTTGCTTATTTATTCAATTATCAGTTTATTTATATTCATATTTTAAAATGTAATTCATCAAATAGCATAAGTCATACATGAAAGATATAATAGAGAATGTAACTAATGGCCAAAGAGTGCAATATTTCAGGGTTGAGTTAATGGAAGACAATTCTCTTCCTATGCATGGATGACTTCCTTTTCTGGATCATGCTGGCTGTCAAATCTTTGTAAGACCATTTCTGTTTCGTGTGCTTAACACCGTACCTTAGTACTAATGAATCCCTGATGTTCATTATCTGTTGGGCAGAGTAGAAAATCTTTGTATTTATCTCACAGCTATCTCACTGAATGCTTAACATGCCAATCTTATATTCTGCCTCTATGTCTATCAATGAGTTTTCATTGTTTATAATTGAAAGTACAAGCTCATTCACATGATCTAGCCTCTTTAAAAACTTCTGAATTATCCCTAATAAACCTCAATCCAAAGCAATATGGTTCCCCAGCTATACTCCCCTCTCAGCACACCATGTTATTTGGTTTTTTTCCTAACATTCTGTACTGTTGTACGTGTCTACTGTTTGGAATCCTCTGTCAGCAATGTCTTCTCCACCCATGCTACAGTACAGTCAGCATTTCTTCTCTCAAAAATCATTTCTTTCAGAAAGCTTTTCAAGACGGACTTGGCAACATTTGGGTCTCACTACAAACTTGACGTGCCGTAACTGTAATACTTTAATGTTCTGTTATATTTATTCATTTACTAGACCTTCTCTTCCACTGAACACTTTATATTGCCTGAGAACAAGGATCTCATATTTAATTTCACATTCATTCTCAGATTCTGGAAAGTTGTTTGGCATGTAATAGTTATTGAATTAGTTATTGTTTGAATTATTTAATAAAATAGTGTTAAAGCAAAACATCCTAATTTCTTCACATTTTTGTAAACTCTCATTTATTCATAAAATTTTGTCTAATCTTGAAATCTTATATATTGCTAAATAGAGGAGTTTGGCAATCCAAATTCTGAGACTTCTGAACTATTTTTCTTTCCAATCATTTATATTGATGCTGTTAAATAATACCAACACCAGAATCAGCTCTGTAAAATCCCAATTGGCACCGTTTATATAAGTGCCTCTTTATCTCTAAACTAGGTCCCAACCTATGTCAAAATAGCTCTACTTAAGTGCATGGTGCCCCATGGTTTAGACATATATTTTCTAAAAGAAAATATCCACTTGATGTAGAATTACATAATAGACTTAACTATAATGGGCAAAAACTATCAAAGATGCCCAATATCTTCTTAATTTAGCTTGTCACCAGGTACACCACAATGTAGTGACCTATTTACTAAGTAATAAAATAAAGATAAAAAGCAGTTAATTTTAATTGCTTCTGATACTTACCCTACTGCTGCTTTCCACTGGCTCGCTGTGGCCGCCCAGCCAGAATTTCCCTTTCCTGCAAACAACAGAACTAAATTGAATTACATAAAACGAAGCTACACACTCACTCCCAGCAGTGTGTTTTGACAAAACATTTTGTCTCCTTAAATGATTTCAGATGCTGCAGTCAAAAGCCTTGACTGCAAATAATGGGTTCATAAAACCTATCTTTAAAATTTTACCTGACAGTAATGCCGTGCAAATATCTGCACTTCTAGTTCACCTTCCCCACTTGTTCACATCAGGATTTTAATAGAGTGGCTGTCACAGAACAACAGCTAAAGGCCAGTGTTTGATAAGTTGCTGTAAAAACACACTGTTTAAAATGAGAATTTCCTTCTTAAATTCAGCCATCATAAAAGGTGATGGTGGTGGTGGTGGTTAGAAAAATATTGAAGAAGCATGTTTTCTTAGAAGACCTCACTAAACTTCTCAAAGTTAAGTGGCATTCTAAAGAGTGATGGCTTTTTGATTCTGCATTTTGAGTTGCTAAAGTAACACTGGAAGTGTGTACCTCACATAGTAGGTCCCTTCAATCATGTAATTAAGCCAGGCATCCTTGAAAAAATTAGCTTCAGACAGTAAGAAGTTTGCTCCAGAATATTCAGCTGTTTCAACTGAAAATTTGTTTCCTTTCTTTCATTAAAATGCATTTCTGTTCTAAAAGCAATTGTATCCACTCCACTTTTGACATGATTTGGCTCAAAAGATCAGGATATTATGTGAAAATTGACTTTTGTATGTGTTTGTGTGAAAATAAAGGTTGACTACATCATCACAATATGGAAGATGACTACATCATTATCTAACTTTCAAATTACAACACTACATAAGTGACAAATCACATCATTGCATAACTTTCACAGCACCAAGAACCAGGGTTCAGCCAAGACACAGAATGTTACCCATCACACTCAGAATTTCTCTCCCATCATACCTTGGCATTGTTCACTGCTAGATGTATGTCATCCATGTGCAGAGTCTAATAGGAGTTCATTCCCACCCCCAAGGTCATAAATGTGAAATGTCACTTAAGAAAAGAGTCACTGATTGAGGAGTAAAGCCCCTTGCCACCAAATTGATACTGGCTCACGTCAATACCGCTATCCATGCTCCTCTGGCTCTCATTTGACTCTTTCCGATGAGAACATGAATAAGGCCTTAATCATGAACTTAAAATGGACTTACAATATATTAAGTGGTTTGAAGGAGGCAGGGAAATTCAGAGGGAGAATAATCTCGGGGTTCAGCACAACAACCACTGGCCTCTCAGTGGAGACTTATGTTTGTGGAGGCATCCTTGCTGTGGATGGTGAACCAGTTTCAATGGCCTTTCCAGACGAAGGCACACTAAGAAGAATGGCCTGCCAAACTGCTACTGAAAAATCAGCCAATGAAATCTCCGTGGTTCAAGAATTTTCTTGCTATGCATACTGGCACAGATAAGAGCTCGCAACACAAGAAATCCAGAACAGATATCCCCTGACCCAGGACCAATAAGGGAAGCAGCAATATTAAAAGGGGAAGGCAGGGTGGGTGGGGGGAGCGGCAAGGGGGAACTGATCACAATAATCCACGTATGGCTCCCTTCCCAGGGGGATGGACAGCAGAAAAGTGTGTGAGAGGAGACAGCGGTTACCGTAAGACATAGAAAATAAAATAATTTATAAATTTTCAAGGGGACAGGGGGAGGGAAGAAACATTTTAAAATGAGGAGCTGATACCAAGGGTTCAAGTAGAAAGAAAATGTTTTGAAGAACATGATGACAACATATGTACAGAGGTGCCTGACACAATGTGCTCAGCATTTGACATTGATTATCAATTATCACTTGACTTCTATCAATCTGATGAGAGAAGCATTGTTCAGGAAGAGTATGAAAAGTTTTATTTTTCAAAGTAAATTTTGTTCCTGGTTAATTAAAAATTACACTATTATAATGATGCTATGCTTTGATGCTTAATAGCATGCAGTGAAATCCGTGAGCGTTGGAACTCAAGGGCCTCCCTTGCTTTACAAGGTCTCACAAATTTCCTCTTTTGACCTGGTGCAGTTACCACTTTTCCATTCCCCTCCATTTAATGGAAACTATTTGAGTTTTTCTTCTCTGACAGGTTTCTGCTCCAGTTTTGTTCGGGTTCGTTATTTGTGAAACGTTCAGCTGTTTCACAGAATAACCTTTCCCTCCTTTCTCTACAACATGTTTGCATGTGTGGCGTTATTTCTTTTTGGAACACTTTTCAGTGTATGGTTCTAAAAACGTTGTGCAATTTTATTTTTAATATTACAAATTGGGCTTCACTTCCTACAAGGTGAATTACACATCTGTTTGACTTTGGTTTTTCAGTTCTCTGAAATAAACAGCAAGCTTGTTTGTTTACTTCTTTGTAACTTAAAATTACCTATCATTTTAAAATTTCAAGCACTGTAGTTACTAACACGTCACTAATTTGAAAATGCCAAGGAGCAATACTAGACTCGTGCCTATTTCATCAAGATTTGGCAACTACCCTTCCCTTTAGTTTGCTGCTTTCAAAATAATCGTGTTGACTCCAAATCGTTTCCATCGGTGTTCTTCAATCTTTTTTACCGAATAAATTTGTTTCTTTGCAAGATTTCCCAAAATGGCATCAAACACAAATTGATTCTAAATGACATCCTCTTTCTTGGTAAGCTCTTTTGACACAGTTAGACAACCTTTGCTGCGTAAAATTATTGAGATTATTTTAATCCTCCTTTAGTCTAGGAAAATTAGGTTATCTTTCTTGTACTTTCTTGCTCATGTTATTTCATCAGTGTTTACAATTTGACACTAGGAAGGGAATTTGATTTTGGCCTGCCAGGAGATGATATTTCGGGGATCCTGGCATCCCTTGTGATATTAAAGACTGACTCTATTGGAGGAGAAATAGCAATTCATTTTTCATCAGTCTTTTTTTCTTATGACATTGCCTTAGGATGTGTCTCTAGGAATGTCCTCTATGAATCCGTATGTGCAAACCCATGAATCTTCAGGTTGAAGCAGCCTAAGAAATGCAACCCCGAATCTATTCTTGCCATATGGGGTGCATCATTTCTTCATCACTGGGGGGCACTTCAGAAAATAGAAAATTCATCGGAGCAGTACCTGTTTGTTCTGTTTCTTAGAAAGCGAAAGCATCTCTTACATTTATGCAGTTTGGGAGAAATGAAGAACCCCAGAGTGTTCAAACTGAGGTATATCTTAGAGATGATTTAAGTTTTCAGAGGGACTGACTTGTGTCTCCTGTGTTCTCCACCTGGAAACCCAGGAGACAAATCAATTGGAGATCTCCCATACAAGTTGCCTCGCCCTTTTCCTCTCATCCCACACCGGGAGACACTACACATGGTAATTCTTATGCCTGGAATATAGACTCATTTGGAATCAAACAAAACACACTCCACTCTGACTTTTTTTTCTTGTCCCCAAATACTTATTCTCTACAATAGTTCACTTTTCTATTTACTCCAGGCCTGTAATTTCTTTATGCAGACATCTATTAAGATGCCGAGAGGGAGAAAGAGGTGACACAATTATTCAGGAAATAAGGTATCTTGGGATTTGGAATCTTGAACCAATTAAGTGCTTGTTTTGAACTTCAACGTAATAATCTGTGAGATGAGGATAGTTATGGGATTCTATTCATGAGAAGTGCCTTAACTTAAAACACTTGGTTGTTGCTTGAAAGATTGGAGGTTTTTTCCATCCAGAGATGGCTGATAAAAAAGGTGTGTCCATCTATTTCTGAAGAGTCGGCCATTGAAAACCTCATGGAACATAATTCTACTCTGACACCTATGAGGTCACCATGAGTTAGCATCAAATCAGTTGTAACTGGTTCAATCAGGTGATGGTTGGTGAAACTGAATGTGCAAATTCATGGAGAGTGCTTTTGGTAGCACATAGACACGTTCAACCTATAAAAGAATA
Source organism: Tenrec ecaudatus (assembly GCF_050624435.1). Taxonomy (NCBI): domain Eukaryota; kingdom Metazoa; phylum Chordata; class Mammalia; order Afrosoricida; family Tenrecidae; genus Tenrec; species Tenrec ecaudatus. Next base: position 75,857,229 of record NC_134542.1, read on the forward strand.
AAGGAACCAAAATACTTGAAAGAAGACAGAGATTGATGTGAGGGCATTGAGCGTTCAGGATTCAGAGATACCAGCTCAAGAGGAATCATATGATTTCAGTTGTGAGTTAGAGTGAGATCACTTTTAACTACAGATTATTCCAATTTGATTGGTATTTTAAAAATTGTTTTATTAGGGGCTCATACAACTCTTATCACAATCCATATATATATGTATATATAAATTGTGTAAAGCACATTTGTACATTCCTTGACCTCATCATTCTCAAAACATTTGCTCTATACTTAAGGCTCTGGCATCAGGTCCTCATTTTTAACCCTCCCTCCCCAGTACCCTCTCCCTCAAGAACCCTTGATAATTTATAAATTATTATTTTGTCATATCTTGCCCTGTCTGATGTCGCCCTTCACCCACTCCTCTGTTGTCCATCCCCAGTGAGGAGGTCACATGTAGATCCTTATAATCAGTTCCCCCTTTCCAACACACCCTCCCTCTATGCTCCCACTTACACCACTGATCCTGAAGAGATCATCTGCCCTGGATTCCCTGTGTTTCCAGTTCCTATCTGTACCAGTGTACATCCTCTGGTCTAGCCAGAGTTGCAAGGGAGAATTCAGATCACAATAGTTGGGGGTGAGTTGGGGAGGAAGAATTTAGGAACTAGAGGAAAGTTGTATTTTTCATCGTTGCTACATCGCACCCTGACTTGCTCGTCTCCTCCCTGAGACCCCTCTGTCAGGGGATCTCCAGTGGCCTACAAATGGGCTTTGGGTCTCCACTCCTCACTCCCCCCTCGTTCACTATGGCAAAATTTTTTGTTCTGATGATGCCTGATACCTAATCCCTTTGATACCTCATGATAACACTGGCTGGTGTGCTTCTTCCATGTGGGCTTTGATGTTTCTGAGCTAGATGGCTGCTTGTTTACCTTCAAGCCTTTAAGACCCCAGACTCTATATCTTTTGATAGCTGGGCACCATCCACTTTCTTCGCCACATTTGCTTATACACCCATTTGTCCTCAGCGAACATTTCATGGAGGTGAGCACACAATGATATAAGTTTTCTTTCTTTGATGCCTGATAGCTGAACCCTTCGGCACCTTGTGATCACACAGGCTGGTGTTCTTCTTCCATGTGGGCTTTGTTGCTTCTGAGCTAGATGGCCACTTGTTTACCTTCAAGCTTTTAAGACCCCAGATGCTATATCTTTTGAGAGCCGGGCACCATCAGCTTTCTTCACCACATTTGCTTATTCACCTGCTTTGTCTTCAATGGTTGTGTTAGGAAGGTAAGCATCATAGAATACCAGTTTAATAGAATAAAGTATTCTTGCATTGAGGGACTACTTGAGTGGAGGCCCAATGTCCTTCTGCTACCTTAATACTAAACCTATAAACATAAGCAAATAAATCAATTTCCCCATACTCATAAATAAATATATTTGCATATATACATGTCTTTATCTAGACCTCTATAAATGCCCTTTGCCTCCCAGCTCTTTCCTCTATTTCCCTTGACCTTCCTCTTGTCCCACTATCATGCTCAGTCCCCACCAGGATTTCAGTAATCCTCTTGGTTACATTACCCTTGACTATGCTCTACCAGGCCTCCAACCCCCTTATCACCACCAATTTTGATCACTTGTTGTTCCCTTGACCCTGGGTTTGTTAACACCACTTCCTTTCTCCCCATCTCCTCCTCTCCCATGTCCCCATGGAACTGTCAGTCCCATTGTTTTCTTCTCCAGATTGTTCATCCAGCCTATCTTATTTAGACAGACCTGTGGAGATAATAACATGCACAAAAATAAGTCAGAGCCCAACTAAGCAACAATATACAACAAAACGACAACAAACCAATGGCAAAAAACCCCCAAACAAAACACAACAAGAAAGAAAAGCTTGTAGCTTGTTCAAGATCATTTGTTGGCCTTTAGGAGTGTTTTCCAGTCCAGTTTGTTGGGGCACCATGCCCTGGCCCCAAAGTCCACCTTCAGCATTTCCTGGGGACCTTGCCACCCCATTCCCTTGCTGTTCTGTTGCACCCCCTTAGTGTTTTGCCTCAGTGTGGTGGGATCAGATCGATGCAGTTCCCACACTGTGTCTTTGGTGTTGTCCCCTGTGGGGCTATGAGTCAGTGAGGGACATCATGTCTTAGTGGGGCTGGCCATGTGGTCCTCTCTGTGGACTGGCTTCTCTAATTGGGATCATCATCTTCAAGGCCTGGTGGGCCATGATGTGTTTCACTCTCTTCTCCTCCGCCCCTTATCTGCTCCCGGGTACTCCGATCAGATAAGATATGTCTCTCTCCTGGAGCTGCAGATTCAATGCCGTCTTTTGAAATATATTCCTCTGGGGAGAGGGGCAGGTGTCCACTTAGTAGTTGGAATTGTGGCTGGCCCCTCAGACCTCTCCACTGGTTCCCTACTCCATGCTGGCATGTTGCATTCACATCTTGGAGCACTAGGTTGAAGTGTGGCCCCTCTTTCCCTGTTGAGATACAAACAATACCACCACCACCCCCTTGGGTGGGTGAGTGCCCTGTGCCCCAGCTACTCATTTCTTTTTTATTATTACGTTTTTCCTTGCCCCACCTCCTTTTCAGTTGTATACCATGCGTCACGTCTCTTACCTATTTAAATCTACTCAACACCAGTCACGATAAACTAAAGCCAGAATGGAGCGTGGAATAGAAATGATCCTTTTGACTGCAAATGCCGAGACCAAAGCAACACACAACCTGACGGCTGCTTAAAAATCCTGGGTATCCCCAAGAGACCTGGTCATTTCAGTGCTGATTGTAAAGAATCCCTGTATATTTTGAAGGGGATTATAGTCAATGAGGTGAAATGAAATGTGTGAATTTTAAATGTAAAACCCATAATCTGGTCAGTAAACCTTCATTCAACTCACAATAAAACAAACAAACAAAAAATAATAAAATCAAAAGAAAGAAGGCCTCTATTTAATTTTGTGATGTTAAGATTTGGTAGATTCTAAGTTGTCAGTTTAATATTTTTTATTAGTGGTACATACCGTGCCCCTTTAAAGCTCTCTGTCTTCTCAAAAGTGTTCCCGGCACAGCATGTTATAAGGGTCTCAAGATGGAGGATCAAAATTGTGCTCCTCACACGAGGCTAATATTTCCAAACTGAGGATATTGCTTCTTTAGAAATCAGGTGAATGAATTTACTAGAAAAGAAATTTAACTACATAGAATAGCAAATATTGGAGTGCATCACAAAGCATGTAATAATAGCAAGTATTTCTTTGTGAAACTTTGCTGTATGTATTTCATAAATGTATGGTGGTTCTGGATTTGAAAGCATTTCTGATTGTGAGGCATGGCCAAAAATGTTTGAAAATTTCTATAGCGCAACATCCTTTGTCCACATTCCACCTTGACCCCTAAAACCAAAAGGGTAGAGTCTTACGTATATTAACTTGAAGGTGCAAAATGGTACAAAGCATCCTGATTTGGGATGTTCCTCTCTGGCCCTAATAACCAGAGGCACATAATATATTTTGCTCTAATTACAGTTCTTCCTATGTAATCAGCTGACATACATCTATGAAGGTGTTCAGAAATTTAATAAGGAGGCTGAATAATGATTTTAAGGTGATATTTATGTTTATCAAGCTTAATTTTATTGGCTCTTATAGACATAGCCTATGCTTGTGCAATAGTTTGGTCACTTATGAAAATATAGTATCATAAAGTGTTTTGTTAATTAGAATATCATCTGTAAGATGTAATTCTTAGCATGTGCATATGTAAAGATGCCAGATATTTACAACTAGCTGCGTATATTTATTCCCTAAATGGTAATCACACCACTGTATGCAGTCATCAGTTCTCTGACAACCATCTGCTTAGTTGTCACTCACTACTTCTATCCCACTTAGTTGAATTTAAAATATTGACAGAAATATTTTTTGCATGGAAAGTGGAAAAGCTAAAAGGGGTGGTGAAAATAGATTGGTTTCTGAATGCATTGCCCCTGACAATACTCTGACAATTTTGTGCGTACTTCCTCCATTAGTGCAGGGAAATAATATATAAAGCAAAGGTTTGAACAGCATATAATAAGCTTGATTTCTTCTAAGGAGCCCTGGTGGCACTGTCAGGTAAGCATTGGACCGTTAACCACAAGGTCAGGGGTTCAAACCCAAGAGACATTCTGCAGAAGAAAGATTTGCAACTGAAGAAACCGTATGCAGGGTTCTTTCGGTCAGAATCAGCTCAAAGCATTGAATTTAGGTTCTGGGTTTATTTCCACTGCCATGCCGTCAATTCCAAGTCAGACAGGTGCTGACAGACGCTTTCATAGGCTGTATGTCTTTCCAGGTACAAGGAGTCTCGTTTTTCTCCTGTGGAGGAGTTGGTTGTTTTAACTGGGTTAACACTCCATTGCTTACCTGACAGTGCAACTTCTTCTAACATTTTTCAGTTTTGGAGACTGCCACTGAGAGAGATAAAGTGCTATCGGCCCCTTTGCAAAATCGTAACAACAGTAACAATCATAAAACATAAGAAATATTTTGAAAATGCATAGAATAAAGAATTTCCCCCCAAATCCTTTTATACCAATTATAAAAATCACTTTGAAATTCTTAATAAACCTAGCATATTCTTCATGAACATATCAATTATTTAAAGAGTCTTAAAGTCCTTTGGATTTTAGCAGATTATTTAGCCAAGTCAGAAAATTCTAAGTTTACAATAAAATTTTCCCAAGGTAATATATTATTAAACTGAACACTTGATTGCCCACTGTGTTAGTCTGGGAAGATTAGAGAAACAAATTCATACACATTCATATGTGTATAAGAATGAGCTTTATATAAAAGAGCAATTGTACATTGAGAACATCCCAGCCGAGTCCGTAAGTCCAATAATAGCCCATATATCCAATACCAGTCCATAAATTCCTCTTTAGACTCACACAGCCATGCAAAAATGTTGACTGCAGGAAGATCACAGACCAGTGGGTGGAAAGTCTTATGGACCCAGTGGTGGTGGAAGCATCTCAACACAGGCAGGGGTCTCCACGTGGCTTCTTCAGCTTGCAGGCCTCCAGCTGCATCATTGCAGTTCCATCAGGCTCCTAGCCAGTAATACGTCACAGAGTGATCATGTGTCCCACCTACACCTACAGCAAGCTATTTATGTCCTCGGGGTCTCCAAAAGAGATCATCAAGCTGCAACCTGATTGACAGATTAAATTGCACCCCTTCACCCTTAAGTCTCAAACGGACAACAGATTATGTAACTACCACACCTACTCTTGCAGAACTTAGACGCTAATAGATAAGTGTAACATTGAATAATGAAGGGTTATTCCCCCAAACATAATGCAATATCACTAAATGAGTAGAAAACTCATATATGCTTACAGAAGCCTTGAGGGTAAAATGTAGAGTTAAAACCCTTCAAAATTGGATTCCTCATCATTATCTGTGTCCCAATGCAGAGCCTCAGCTGGTGTGAGGTCATCATAGACACTGTCCTCACTGAGATCGCTGTCATCACCATCACTGCTGTCATTTTCATACAAAGCGCAGTCTTCACTGCCATCCATAGCATTACTAATACTACATTTCTGAAGACCCATAGCACCATGTCTTCTGGAATGTCTTCCCATGCATCTCGAACCCACTTTGCTATTAACTCTATGTCAGGCTTCATGAGATTGCCTCCTTTTGTTGGTCGGGCTTGACCAGATGACATCCATTCAAGCCACACCCTTCGTGCACGGTCTTTAAAAAATTTATTCAAAGATACATTCAGAGGCTGAAGTACAGATATAAGCCCACCGGGAATAACGGCTAAAGTAACTTTACTAGATTTTGCCAATTTTTTTTATGTCATCCGACAGGCGGGCTCTGAACATATCCCACACAAGTAACAATGGCTACTCCTGGTCGTCGGTTCCAAATTTCTTCCAGCCATTTTTTTTGTTCCATCTTCATCCATGCAGCCTTGAACATGTGCATGCACAGTAATTCTTGGTGGGAAATTGATCTTTTTAGGCAAGGTCTTTCTTTTAAAAATAATGACAGGATACAGCTAAGTTCCATTAGCCAAACATGATAGAACAACTGTAAAGTGTTTTTTTTTCATTTCCTGTGATATTGAGGAAAATGTTATTTTTCTCCTAAACTTGCCACAGTTCTGTTACTTGGAAGATCAAAAGTCATGGCAGTTTCATCCATATTCCCAATATCTGCCAGGTCATAATTATAAATCCTTTTTTTTTATAATAAATGACTGGAATGACATAATTTTTTCTTTGAGGTCTTGTGGCAATTTCTGGGAAATCTTTGTTCTTTGTCTCAAACATATTCATGAAGCAGGTACACCATCCTGCTGATGCAGCAAATTTTTCAGTGCCTGGTGCTTTATATTTGTCATCCTTAACCATTTGTAGAGCATGTATGTGGATTCCCATGCGTGTTATGCAGTAACCATTTTGACGACACTCTATAACCCATTTATGCAATTCACTCTCTAGAGCCCCATAAAAAGACATTAAACCATGAAGCGCTTTTTTAGCTTTTTGAATCTGTGCCAAGTCAGCCTTCATTTTCTGCCACTCCCTCACTTGCTTTTCTTCAACACAAAATTCCCTACTTGTAATACTGTTATTGCTCTCTTCTGCTCTTGACACAACCTTCATTTTGAAACCAGCCTCATATCACTGGCATTTTTGTTTGGGTTCAAGGATATCCATTTCTAATAGGATAAAAAAACAAGACTTTAAAAAGAACTTTTATGATAATTCCTTACACACACACCCATGTTAGCCGGGAGGAGGGGGTGGGAGTCCCTGTGGGTGTGGGATGCAGGATGTGAATTAACACAGAGACCAGAGGGGAGAGACAGAGCACAGCCACAGACACACTCTTAGCAGTTCAGCTGCCTGCATAAATGAATCACTACGGGTGATTCTGCGAATTGGAGCAGTCCACATCCTAGGATGGCTCTGATTGTTTAGATGTGAGTAAACAAACATTCAAAGTCCTGTGGGGTCAGCGGGGCTTTGAATGAACAGTGGAAAAAGGGCAATCACGCGCGAGATAATGGGTGCTCATACAGTTACCTTGGGGGAGAGTAGGCGGGGGCTGTGAGATGTTACACCTCATTGGGGTACCACTGACCTGTGTATAAGACGAACCTCAGTTTCTCAGCACATTTTTTGCGCTGAAAAACTCAGCTTATACACGCGTATATAGGGTAGGCTAAAGAAGAATTGGATGCAACTCTGCCAATATACCTACCATTCTGACAACAATGTACTTCAACACAGGAAGTGAGTCCCTATATTTAACAGTGATATTTAAATTATACTTTGAATTTTCCGTATATAGTAGGAGGAAGCACTCACCGAGGATGTGGTTGAGACTAATAAGAAAGTGAACTAGTAGCAGGAATCAAGGCAGAGGACGTAAGGGGGGATCACATCAAACAAATTTACCAAATAATTTTTCTGTGCTCCTCTGAGGCAAAGGAGAGCGCTTTTCATAGGAATCACTGAAACCGGGTAAGCCCCTTGGCCTAAAATACCTTCTCCAATTCATTCTAACCTCACTTTTCTAACCCTCGCTTCCACCCACATCTTTTCCATTTCTGCATGGTTCGCATGTTGGTATCTCCCTCGATGGGCCTCTTATCTCGCTGATATATCATATTCTACCTTCCTTTTTCCAATGTGTGTGTGTATTGTCTTCAATACCCAGATCTAAATTCACCTCCCTCTGACAATATCCATGACCAGCATCACCCTACCTGTCACCGAGAATTAACCACTTTTCCAACTCTGCGTCTAGCTCCTCAGACGTCTCTTGCAGCATTGATCACATTGAATTACAGTAAGTTGTTTATGAGTATGCTTCCCAAGCCACACTATCAGGTCCTCAGAGACAAGGACAGGAGCTGTGTTTTAACAGTCTTTGTGCTCCCGGAGTCAGAATTTATAAGCCCACAGTAAACATGTGTTCACTTCATGGATGCTTTTCACTAAAGTAGTTGTAACAACATATATTAGGCCTAATCGATTTGCAGAGAGAGGCACCGTCAGACTTACCTGTAGACTTATTTTCTACCCCAGCCCCATCCCTTCTGTTGTGGGAACAAGAGAACAGAGAAGCAGCAAAGAAATACAATTTATTTTAATTCATTCACCTTAGTTCTACTTCTCTTGTTCCTACCTCCGCCTCCGCTGGTGGAGTAGTTTGTCTTTGAAATAGCACAGCTTGTTCCGGAAATTGATAATGTTGAGTTATTTCAATGCTGTCCTTTGTGATTCCTTATTTTATTGCTGTGGAGGGTGCTTCCCATGTTAGTTGTGTCTCGGCTTTAGCATGAATCCATACTAAGACGACTCACTTGGCTTAAATGGTGTACTAGGTGTTTGTGACGGGGAATTAAAAATATTGGAAATGGATGCTGGTGGTTGTTACCAACCATAGTGAACACAATTGATGTTACTGAATTGTACATGTAAACAATGTTGAAAGGCAAAATCCTTATTATACACACAAACACATCCACAATAAAAAGACAAAGCAAATGTATATTGTAATTTTGTCTTTGAAAAGAACCAACTGCCATTGAGTCAACTACCTATACATGTATACATGAATTTTTATTTACCATTTATTGTTTAAATATTTTGTCAGTTTCTGTGTAGGGTCTCAAAGGTGATATGAGGTCCTCAAAGACACAGGGGATGGGTAGGAAGTGTGGCATATGTAAGCCAACGAGTGTAATGCGAGGCGAGACAGTACTAATCAAGGTGGGAGGACCAGCGGAAACCATTGCTGCAGAAGAGCAAGGAAGGAAATGCAGATAATGCTTTCAAAGAGGCAATGGTAATTGAATGGGAGTTTGAGGGGGAAAGGAGAGACTTGCCAATTGAACACACACATTTTAGACAGAAGGAATAGTGTGCCAAAAAAGTGTAAAGTGGTTAGTTTAGTGGGTAAGAAATTGGGTGTTACAGGATCCGATACTCAGGCTGCTCATCAAGGAATCAGACTTTAAGGGTGCTACTCCATTTGTGTTGGACCATCCTTCTGTCTCCAGGGAAGTTTTCCCGATGTTTGCCTGGATCTCTGTCCCTAGAGATCACCCATCAGGAATGGAGTTTGCAGCAACCAGAGGTGAAATGTGCCTACTTAGATTGACTACACAGCAGTGCACAGTTTGCAAGGCTGGCCACCACACTCTCACTGACCGTAACTCAAGACAGTGCAGAATGGCTTATTTGGCACATATGATCAGGCAGGTAACTCAAAAGTCGATTTTACTGTCAAAGGACTGTGTCTGTGTTAAAGATGGGACAGGAACTCGAAGGCCAGGTTAAAATGCTCAATGATTGAAGAATGAACAAGAGGCAGAGGTCAGAGAAACTAAGTGACTCGCTCAAGATCATACAACTGGTTGGTGCAAGAGCTAGAGCTGGAATCGGGGTCTGCCTCCCGGTTCAGCATCATTTCACTGTAAGCTCACCCCATCTAATTGAGAGGAATGCCCAAGATTATCAACATGTTTCCTGAGCTTTGAAGTTGAATAGATTTCTGGTTATTTTTCCCAGAGCAATATAATCCCTTATATTTTCACTTATTTCCAGATTCCCAGTAATACAAATATTACACTGGGTTTCCAGAAAGGGGAAGCCCCATTTGTCCCACTTCTTCCCAGCACACACACACACACACACACACACACACACACACACACACACACACACACAAACTGACCTTTTTTTTCTCTTCGTAATTTAGGTGGGCTTAGAATGCTGTAAAGTGCTGTGAAATTGTATTTGACTCACAATCAATGTCAGAAGTGACAGATGAAAGCTACTCCATAGGATTTTCTTGCTTGGACGCTATAGGTAACAAATGGCTGCTAGAATTATTGGGTAGATTCGATCCATCAACCTTTTGGTTAGTTGAAAAGCACTACACTGGACCCCTTCCATGTAGAGTTCCCATCTGCTTTGACATAATTGAGGCCATCTTATATTTTCCTGGTAATCCAAGTTTAGAGCAATTTCCCCTGGAGTCCCAGTCAGAGAAAGGCAGCACCCTCATAAGGAGCATTGCAAAGACTTAGTGGAGAAAGGATTTACGAAGAAGTGGGTCGGATGAAAAGACACTAACAAGCAATTGACGAATAAAACCCTTGGCCTAGCAATGGTAGGAGAGATGGCAGTGACCCAAGACCTAAAGAAGAAAGGAGAAGGGATTTTGAAAGACTATTTGGAGATATGAGACAGCCCCTGGACATAAGTAGTGGTTGTAGTTAATCAGGTAGTCGCTGTCAACTTGTGTGGCACTGCAGGGAGGGAGCCAACGAGTAAATACTGTACTCCAAACCCAACAGTGAGTCAGAGACAGGCTCTTCGCATGGTTCGTACAAGTCACCCTCCTGGGACACAGAGTAGGGTGTAGGCAAGGGTGGAGAGCAGATCGTGGGAGGCAAATCTCTTGGATGGGGAAGATCCAAATCCATCCATTCCCTTGTCTGAGATCCCTTCAATCCTCCCACTCAGCAACCTTTTCTGGATGCACACCTCAATGAACTGCTCTGATGTTTAAAAGTTTACCTAGCACTGCTGGGAGAATTATGTAAATATGAATAGTTTGGCTGAGCAGTGAGTAAGGAGAGAGGGAACATGACCTCCATCTGCAAGCAGTGGTGGGAATGGAAATGATTTCCTTTGGGAGCTCAGCTGGTGGAACTGTTAAATCATTTGTATACTGTTAAATGAGTTGCGTGCTGGTGGGGCAAAGAGGTCTTGGAACTGTGGTTGCTGGCATTCTCCCTGCCTCCATCATTGTCTACAAGCATTTGAAAGGTTGGAAAAACAGCAAAAGGTGGCTTTGATTCAAGGGGATAGAGCCAGAAATAGTGGGGCAAAATCAGGAGAAAGAGGCTGTACGTGAAAACACATGAACGTGTTCATAGCAGAAGTAAGTTTTTATTAAAATATTCTTAAGGAATAAAATATGGGGAAAGCTGTTCTTGTGCATATTCAATCCAAATGAACAGACATCACAAAACTCCCTATTGAAAACAGTCTTTGTGGGGAAAAATACTATAAAGTTAAGTCTTGTGTGCACATATAACAAACACATTTAGTATGATTAACACACCCTAACCAGCTTCAAGCTTAGCATATAGTTAATTGATATTTACTTTTATCTGAAAAAATACCTTTGATCCAAAAAAATTTTAAATCTCTGAAGATAAAAATTCTTTCACCCCTTATTTTCCCCCTTTAGCTAAAATGCTGAGTATGTCGTTATAAAAGAGTAAAACTAACTTAATAAACATTTTATGAAAAGTGGTTTGAGTGGGAGGCTTGCTTTCCAGGAATATATTTAAAGCATAATATAAAATTCCCTTTAAAATTTCAAGTGAATTAAACATATATGAATACCATGCACCTCCTAAAAGAATGTTTTCCCAGTTTAAGCCTTTTCTCCATGGTCCAATGAGCTCTTATGGAGGAAGAGCTATGTCCTATATTTTGGTAAGCATTCCACAGATCTGGAAAAGTGTACTTGTACAGACATTATAACACATTTTTTACTTAGTACTGCTGTGTGACCAACATACTGATCACTTACTGTGCGTAGATGCTATTTTATATATGTTCGATGTACTAATTCATGTAAACATTTTAACAAATGGATGAGATATTTCTCTCTTTACAGATAGGGAAACCAATGCTTAAGAGGTTATGTAATTCCATCAAGGTTATACAGTGAGTGGCAGGCACAGGTGTCAAACCTGAGAGAACAGATGTCAGACTCTGTGTTTTTACCCATGATGCCTTTCTATTTTGAAAGCTTAGCCAGAGTAGGAGTGTTGAATGCAAAGGCATCAGACTGACAACTAAGGATTATTTGGGGTTTTACATATCAAACTATTGTGACAAAATTTATTTTTTTAAGAAAATGAATCATATCTTTAAAAAAAGATTCAAATAAGACAAACACACAAGAAAGGAGTGGATTAAAATTATATAGCTTAATGTTGTCTTTAGTTGAGGTTCAATGGTGATACAGGGGTTAAGTGCTCACATACTAACCAAAAGGTCAGCAGTTCAAACCCAGGAGCTCCTTCAAGGGTAAAAGATGAGGCAATCTGCTTCCCTAAAGGTTTGCAGCTGTGGAAGCCCTATTGGACAGTTCTATTAGGCCTTACTTGGGCTTTGAGTCTAAATAAACTTGATGACAACAGGTTTGCAATTGTTTTATTGTTCACTTAATATTTATCCAGTGTCTGTACCTGCTCCACTGTTGTTGACTCGACTGGTGTTGAGTCAGTTGTGATCCGTAACAAATCCATTTACTAAAAACTGAAACTTTATTCCATCTGGCATCCTGCTCATAATCATTACTGTGTTTGAGCCCACTGATGTAACGACGTGTCAATAAGCCACATCATGATAAGCAGGGAGTCTTGTAATTGCCAATAGTTATGTTTCCTTTGGATCCACAATGAGTTTCCACAGAAGCAGCAGTTAAGAAATCAAATGATGTGCTGCATTTGGAATACATGCTAAAAATATATTTCTTTTAAGTATCTAAAGCAAAGATGTCATTTTGAGGACTAAGATGTAACTGCCCCAAGCCAAAGTATTTTCACTTGCCTCACAAGAAAGGAGCATGGAAACCTCCTCTGCCCTTCTCTGACTACACTGGGGGAAGGAAGGTCTATGTTCACACCAATCCTAGGCTGCTTGCCACAGAGAAAGGTCTCAGACACGCTTCATCCTTTATCTTCCTTTACCCTGTTCTGTTCTGACGTCAACCAGTCCTCCCAAGGCACTCAACTCTTTGGCCAGGTTGTATTGCATAGAAACCCATGTAAGCACCTCGAATTTAGCCCAGGAAGGGAAAATATGCCTTATCACTCCCCTTTCATGAGGACTAAAGTATAAATTAATCATTTCTTTTGAGTAAAGTACCATATTTAACACTAAAAGGGTAATCCAAACATAGTCATTTTCAAAGAGCTTTCTGATCAGAAATGGAGTTTAGGTAAATAATTAACCCAAATATGAAATATTTAGTAATAATAGTAACTAACCTTGTAGTTAAGTAGGTGAAGGGTGACAGAGGATGATGTAAGATATGAAAATAATAATCTATAACTTATCAAGGGTTTATAAGGGAGGGATGGCCAGGGAGGGAGGGGGAAAATGAGGAGCTGACATGAAAGGCTCAATTCGAAAAAAAATGCTTTGAAAATGATGGCAACATATGTACAAATGTGGTTGATGCAATGGATGAATGTATTGATTGTGATAAGAGATATAAGAGGCTCCAATAACCATATTTAATAATAAAAAATAAATATTGCTTTCAAGAAATTCACAGAAATACAATTATTCTATGATAAAAATTATCATGGTTTATACGATTGTAATGAGAAAGAAGGGTTTTGGAGCTAGAATATTACACCTTCTTACCCTCGCAGTGACTTCCTCTCATTGCCTTTCCCTTGATTTTAACTTCCTAGCAACATGGTCTTGTATTTGCTTTTCTGAAATATAATCCAGACATAAAATGACATCACAGTGCACTGGAAATAGCTTCAAGCAGGAAGCAAGGAAATAGTATTTGATTCTTTCTCTCATACTACTACTTTTTTTTAAAAAAGAGGAAATTCTTAGACTTTGTGGCCCTAAGACTTCTAATGTTTAAAAACAAAAATGTGAATTGCATACACAGCTCCTTGCAATGTCATGGCTCTTCAAGATAGCTGAAATTTTAGAATCTTAATGCCTACTGTTTTTTGAAGTGATTCTTTTACTATCACATTTTGGGTAACCTCGTGTTGTGTGCCAGATTAGTCTTAAGATATAAATGTCTATGTTTATGTTCTTTATATATAGGTGTTAACTCCAAGTCTGCATTTAAATATTTTGGTATACACTGATCTTGTTACACCATTAGCCTTTCTCTTTACACATCGCATTGACTTCCTGTTTTGTTTACAGGGCGAGGTTTTCACAGCATGATTTGGCAGTGGGATCTGGAAAATTTTAGGATTTGAAGACATCCATGGGAAATATGAGTGGGAGTGTGTTTCCCTGAAGTTGACAGCAGGATTTTAAAAATCTGACTCTAACAGTAATGCTAAGAAATTGTACACTTTATTGATGGAAGGTTTTGTGAATATTTCAGTGGAAAATGACAATTAGAAATAAAATTGTTAAGATCTTGGCTGTGGAAAGCAAATACCATTTCATCATTTCATCTGTTTTCTGTACTTAAGAAGCAGAACTGTTTCATCTATTAAATCCAGCAAGAACATGCTATCATCAGCCTACTTCATACACAAAAAGAAGTCAATGAAACCTTCAGTCATTTTGATCTCAGCGTGATGATACCCCCTGGGTGGTTTTATAATTCTCAATTAAAATGAGTAATTCAATGAAAGAACAAGTCCCATGAGGGCAGATACCAAGAAGGAAGTGTAATGTTAGAGAAATATTGTCCCATGGTAAGCTTGTTACAATAGTTGGTGATGCTTCAAACCTGCATATGCCATATTCTTTGATTTTCATCTTAACTTAACAGTCCTACACATAAATGCAAAACCAGAATTTTTAAATGAATGCGCTTGTATTATTCTTTGTGCATCCCCCCCCCCTGATAAAATGATCCCTATCTGATGACACCTCATTGGCTTATTCACAGAAATTGTAGTACCAGTAGAGGTAAGGAGAGCAAGAGCGTGTCTTCTATGATTTAGGCATATTGTCAGGAGAGACCAACCTCTGGGGAAGGGCATCAGATTTGGTTAAGTAGAGGGACAACAAAGGAGGGGAAAACCCTCAGGGAGAGGGATTGACACTTTGGATACAAAATGGGCTTAAAAACAGGAACTATTGTGATGCTTGCGCAGACCATTCAGGGTTTCCTTCTGTTGTGCATAAGGTCCACCATGGCTCGGAACTGACTTGATGGCCCCCAACAACAATGAGAATCTAAGTAGCATGACAGCCAAAGAAACTGTAAATCTTTCTCCTCCCACTTAGAGACAGCCCATTTTGAGTGCGCTATCCCCCCGTCATTTTGCTAGGGTTTGCCACAGATAAAGAATTTATTCTTCAGAATAACCCTTCATTGTAGGTTTAATTATGTAGCTAGAATCAGCTTGATTGTAAGTATACAGGATTGGAATGGAAATATTTTATAAGTCTTTGTGTAGTTCAGGCACACAAACTCAAAAATGCTTCAATTATAGAGTGGCACAACATAACTCTTTTTGGCGTATAGGCTCAAATGGAAAAGTGGGACCCGGCCCATTGGTGGGTTACAGAGGGGAACATTGGAGGGTCCAGCTCTGTTCCTAGGTGGATAGGTTTTCAAGGGTCAGGACAAAGCACCTTCTTCACTAACCTTACTGATATATACATTTCCTCGGGCTCTGTCTGCTTCAGATCGACAAATCCAAGCCCACACTTAAAATGCAAAAACATTAACTCATAACCCTTAATGCATTTGTCTGAAAGATTTTTTTTTTCACTTATTGCCTCTAGATGACACCCCCAAGGCATGAGATTTAAGACTGAGGAATTGAAGCAGAGAATTGAACGAATGACAGATCTGAAGGATGCTTGCAAGTGAACAATTACAAAGGGGGCATAGTGAGCCCCTCTCATGGTCACTGCTAACCATGGGAATGCCATTTTGTGAAACGACAGAAAAGTCCCTCTCCAAAGCTGAATTGATGGGAGGAACCCTTTCTTCCAGGACGATGAAGCCCCAGGTTGGCGCACACAGTCAGGGAAGCAGAGGCTGGCTTCCAGCCTCTTTATTCCAACCGCAGCAAAGTGCCTCTGTGCACAATTTGCACGACCTTCCTGGGCAACTCTTTTGCTGAGAGCCCGTCAGTTGCATGAGGTCATCAGACCTTAGGAGGGGTTACAAAGTGTAGCATAGGTTTGCAAAGCAGCTTTTCTTAGTGTCTATAGGAGATTCTGGTGATAGTAGAAAGCTCTAGCTCCTATGCATGCTCTGTAGATCAAACAGACAACAACAAAAAACCCCAAAACAAACCATCAGAAGGATTCCAACTCAGAATCGCCCCACGTAGACTTTCTGAGGCCGTGCATCTTCATATGAGAAGATCGCCACAACTTTCCTCCACACAAAGAGGACTACAAAAATAGCATTCCTTGGAAAGAACACATTGTTTTTAATTTCCACATAAAGGGATCTAGGTTCCTCTTTAGACACCAGTTTAATCTGTTACTTGGTGAGTGAACTTGGATGTTAAAGGAACCGTGTGGGGAAGTAGCTAAGTCCTTGGTTGTTAACCCAAGGTGTTAGGTGTAAGCCCACCACCTGTCCACTGGAGAAAGATGTCGCAATCTGCTCACTAAAGATCTACAGCCTTAGAACCCTTTGAGGAAGTTCTACTTTGTCCTATGGAGTTGCTATGGGTTGAATTTGACTGCATGGCAACAATTAAAAAAATTGTATATGTTGATACATTATATTACTAATATTATACTATTACCAGCAAAAATAACTGTGGGAGTAATAAATATTGGGATGCAATTTTAAAAAGTTTTACCAATATTGAGAAGAAAATAGAAATTAATTATTATAGACTACCAAGAGATATCATGTTAACATTGTATTGCATATTTCTCAATTTTAACTTTCTCTTGTTTATTTAAATTACAAAATTTAGGAATCTGCTTTTTAATATCTTTCCTTACAAATAGGATAATGCTTTCTTAAATCATTACATGTTAACAAGTTGCTTTTTCTTTTGGTCTGTGTATTAACTCATCATATGGCTATTATAGGTTTATTTAAGGATTCTATTACTATGAAAAAGTTTAAATGTTTGGTTTTTCTTAATATTATATGCAACACTGTGATGTGTAGCCTCAGCTATTAAATTGGCTTCATACCTTTAATCATTTTTTCATAGTATATTATTCAAATTTTAACTCAAAAGCTTCTGAATCATATTGGCAAATTACTTTTAGGAACAGTTTTTTAGCTCCATATGTCTTCTAACCTGATAATTGTCTGTATCCTCACCAACCAAAGATTAAATTTTTCAAATACTACTTATCTGATAAATTAATTCTTTCAGGTGAACCTACTTTGATTACTGAAGATGAAGAATATGCACAGATATTGTACATCTGCTCTTCTTTGAAGAAATCCAGGACTTTCTCAGTTTTACTGCATGAAGTTTGCCTTTTGCTTCTGTTGTGTATTTGAGCTATGGATAAACTATTTATACTTTTCTACATAGTTTAAATATTATCATTTTATTTGAATGCCTTGTGGTTTCATTTGAAGACTATAAAGATTTTACCTTCCTCTCAATAAGTATAGTATTTAATTTGATAGCTTTTCTAAATTAATTCTTTCATAAGGCCTAATATATTTGACAGTTTTAAAATAGTTTTATTCATATATAAATCACACATCACATACTTTAATTTTCCAATCATATTAAGAAGAATTGTGCAATTATGTCCACACTCAATTCCAGAAATTTTTCTTCATGTGCTCATTGTCACCAGATCCCCATTTCTTCTCAACTATCCCTGCCACATCCCCAGGAAATTATTAATCCAATCACTACCTCTGTAGATTTACCTGCCCTGGATTTCATACAGAAAACACTAACAAAATAAAACAAATAACAATGACACAACAAAACAGTGGAAAACCCCCAATTGAAACAAAAGCAGAAAATATTAAAAACTGAAACAACTTTAAAATGGGTCTTAAGAGAACTCAAATGATAAGTTACTATATTTTCACCTAACTACATCCCTGTCACAGACTTCACAATACTCTCGGTCTGATTGCACGGATATTCACATTTCTGGATGTTCACATTTCTAGGTGATTCACTGGCACATTAATTCTTGTGTGGACCCTATAAATAAATTTGGGGCTTCTGGTGTCATCCATAGTATTCTGAAAACTGGGTGTTTAGAATAAGCTCCGATACCATTCCCTCCTTTGAGTAGAGCCAAATTTCATGAATTGCATTTATTTGCTTCTATAAGAATTTTCAATGATATCTTTGCCTAACCTTCAGGAGCAACGTAAGCAGGTTTTATTATGCACACAGCCCCAATTAATTCATTTAAATCTATAAATCAACTAACTATTGAAGGCCCCTGTCTATGGAGAGTGGCTAATGTCCAGAATTGTAGAAATTGTGGCGTTTCATGAGGAGGCACTACACAAGTAAGAGTGGTTCCGATAGAAACATGTGGCTAGACTTTCGAAGGCAGAAATGGAGAAGAGTAGAATATTTAGAATAAGCAAGCACAAGGACAGAGAACGTTTAAAAAATGTTTCATTCATTGTTCATTGGCATAAGTACCTACTGGACAAAAAGGCCAAAATAAGCATGAATTTTATTTTAATTAACTCTCAAAGATTTGCCTACCGTTTAGTTGCCCCCTCCCACCCCCATCTGTTATTTTGTACATTTTAGGGCCATAAATATTATTAATCCACAGAGATTTCTTTTTGCTTCCTTTAGTTAATTAAAGCTACTCTGGAATTTATCTTATGCTACCACCAGGAGGGCACAAAAAGTGAAATATTATTGCTAGCTAGTTCATTCATTAGCATAAAATAATCAGTGGGATTGTGTGTTAGAGTTTCAAATACTGCTGCCAGATTTTATCTTAGGAGACGAAGGCAGTCAAACGGAGAAAGTAGAAAAGGAGAGAGAGGAGAGCTGAGTGAAAGTTATGGAGGTCGAGAGTGACTATACAGGTTAGCATTTCTAAAGATAATCTTTACTAGACTCTAGCATGAACATAGGCTGTCATAGCTCCTTGTCCAGATATCACAAGTCATAGACACAAGGGCGACGGCTTTATTCATCTGCTCAAACCTGTGCTGCCTCGTTTAAGAAGGTGGGTGGGTGGGTGCAGGAGATGGGCAGGAAGGCAGCTGCCAACAAAATGAAATTAAAAGCATTAACATATTCTTATATTTAACTCATTGTATTAGTGGTTTTATTACAAAGAGAGAGGCTATCATGTGAACTCCATGAATCATTCACTCACAGCACTTTCTCCCAGACCAAGCAGAACCCCACACTCGACAGCTTCCCTCGTGATGTGCCTCTATGGGGGTAGCACATCCGGCCCCTTTTCCACCCTCTGGCTTCTCTTCCTTTAGGGAGAGATTCGATACCAGTGTTTCATTTCTACAGAGCCAGACACATTGACTCACAGTCAATATATTGGGGATTCCCTCCTGGAAGAATGACAGATCGACACAGGGTGTTAGGTACACTGCAACTGACATCTGTACTAAAAAAAAAATCAGGGTTTATGGCATAGCTCGCTGCACTAATAAAAAAAGCCATCTTTCAAATCTTCCTTTTGCAAGTCTTACTAAAAAGACCACTGGGTAACAAATGCAAAGGCGCTGAGTCATAAATCCAGTAGCAGAGACATAGCTAAAAGCTCCTTTTGGGACATTCTTTACGTGGCCCCTTGGGGCTCTCTAGCCGTAAGTAGAGCCACTTACTCTTTGTCCAGGTTGTGCCGCTGATGAGTACCAGGGAGAAAACACGAGGCAGGTGGGATTTTCTGGCCCTATTAGCTGGCGTGCTCTTTACTTCATCTGTTTGTGACTACACTGTTGATTCCTGCTTTACGTGTTGTAATTGTCTCCATTTACCAATCGATTTATCTTGTGCTCCATTTTCAGCCTCATTGGTTTGTTTTACTTGGTATACTTCATCTAGTTTGGGTGGTATTTTTATTCATGCAAATTTCTCAAAATTATTTTGACACTCGCGATTTATAATTCATAAAATCAGCTTTATGATGCCTGGGCATCTCTGAAGTGTGGCCGTCAGTGTATACTTTTGTTAGGTGGCAACGACTCATTTCCCCTTCATACAGACTTCATGCACAACGGAACAAAAGACCGCCCAGCCCTGTGCCCTCCCACGATTGGTCCTGTGCTCCAGCCCATTCTGAATCCATCTCTGGGAGGGCCTGCCTTTCCTTTGCTGCCCCTCTGTGTTACACAACATCGTGGTAGCTTGTCGTTTTTGATATTATGGCGTGCTTTGCGTGAATGGAAGAATAGTATGAATATAGTGTCATGGTTTAAGATCATGACTTTTTATTTAGACAGAACACGCTCTGCACTCTGCCTCCCGGCTTCCGGTGTGTAACTTTGGGTAAGCTACTTGCCCTCTCAAAAGTTCCGTTTTCTCAGCTATGAAATGGAGATAGCACGTGTACAAGTTTCAGGAGATCATGCAAATAAAGCTCAGCATCTGCCTCTCTCCCGATGCCTCCTACCACGCAGTGCATGGCTAAGCGAGTGAACAGGTTCATGCAGTGATTACTCTGAGACAGCAGACTGGGTTGCTTAGCCTGGGATACATAGGCACTTGAATTGTTGTCAGTGACCCGTCTTAGCATAAGCAAATTAGATATCGAATGACTCATTTTGCCCTCGTGTGGAGAGGCACACATACAATCACAAAAGTAGCAGACCAAAGAACAGGTTATTTTGTTGCTGTTGCTGCTTCTTGTTCGGTTTTAATTGTTTTGATTTTTCTTTTAAACCATTGTCAGTGCAGAAAAGGATGCTTATGCATCACGACTTTCATGTGAGCCCACATGCACGTACCTACAAGGGCAGCTCCTCCTGAAGCGAAACCTTTCTGACTATAAAGGACACGATGGATTTATGCCTAGTGAACTCTTTCAGGTTTTCTTTCTCTGCTGCAAAATTATGAGGAGCAATGACTTGATTTATTTCACTATTTATGAACCATGCTGCCAATAAGTAAATTGGTTCATGGTAATCACAGTACTCACTTCAATTAAATGATCATCAATTTAGTTCTTTGCCTTTTTCTACATGTAATTTATTATGATCTCCTTTTCTCTTTCAATGAAAAAGTTGAAATATATAATTTATTTGTTTCCAGGGATTACAAATAAAGGAAGTAACATTCTAAATTATCTGGAAGGTGTGACACATTAATTTTTTCTTTATATTTTACCAACATAATTAAAACCTGATTAGGAAATTAATCTGTTTAACGCACACAAAGGCAAAATTCCCATTTTTTTTCTCAAGCAAAATCCATTTTACAGGAAAGGAAAGATGAAACATATGAGAATACACATTTTGCCTAATGATTTTCTTTCAGGAAAAATATTGCTATCATGATCCCTTTTAATTAAATAAGAATTTAGCACTTTAGCGTGTGTGTTCTTAATGTCAGCCTCTTTGGTTATCACACTTACACCTCTGTTATTAATGTTAGCCATGGTTTGCAGATGAGGAAAAGCTAGTTATCAATGAATAATTCAGATTCCATAACTGTCAGACCTCATTATTTTAAATAGGGCCTAGTAGTTCCAGTTGTAACCAGCTAATTGCCTCGTTTAAACTTAAACTGTTAGACTATTTCACATAATTCACAATAAAAAAAACTTTTAATACATTTGAAATTGCTGTATTACATAGAGCAATTTGTTTTCCATATATCTAGAATAAAATGTGTTCGACTTGTGATCTAAGTCTTCAAATCAGATCTAAAATTTAATTTGATTTATGAACTCTCATGAAATGCCTACTTAGCACAACATGACTAAAATACTTTCTATTTATCTCAAATAAAATCAGAAGCTTGAGAATGAATAATTAAAATGTTGATCTCCTTTGTTTGAATATATTGTCAAAGGAAATTCCAAAGCAAAAACAAAGGTGGTAGAAGAGATTCCTTGAGTATTACTCTTACGTTCTGAACCCCTAATCTGTTAGAAGTTAAATCACCTCTAAGGTCACTCATGACTAAGGATCTATACAAGCAGTGTAGTGGCCACGGCGCTCCCTACTCGACTCGCAGCTTCTTTCCCCGTCCACTCTTGTGCGTGGTATGGTTGGCACCTTCATGTCCTGCACATTCATATCTTCATCGAAGTCAAGTCCTTCAAGGCAGCACGCAGTCAATGGCTGAATAGGGTGGGATGCTAGATCTAGTGTGGGACACATCTGTCTTTTTCTTTCAGAAAGAGTTAGCTCAGGAGCCCCCAGGGCAGTTCTACCCTGTCTTATAGTATTGCTATCAGTGAGGACTGACTTGATTCAGGGAGTTTTCCTCTGGGATTCTATATCAACATGTCTGAAATTCTTAGACGTGTTCTTCTCCTACCCAATTGTCTTTGCTGTTTCTGGTGGTGTCGTGTGTTCCAGCTTGGGCTGCTAATTGCAAGGATAGCGGGTTGAAACCACCAGGCCTCCTGAGGAGAAAGAGAAAACTTTCTACTCCTAGAAAGGGTTGAAAGCCACAAGGGCAGTTCTACCCTGTCCTGTAGGGTCCCTGTAAGTTGGAATGCATTTGGTGATAGTGAATTTGGCGTTTTTAGTTTGAAACCTACGCTAGGGGCTGAAGGTTCCCATGCCTCCCCTGCTTTCTCCTTCCTTTATACTGCACATATATTCCCCCAAATAAATAAATCTTTCATACATCTAATTCTACCATCCCTTTTGGGCAAATTTTTATTGTGACTTAAGTGAAAGTGTGCAGAGCTAATTAGTTTTCCATTCAACAGTTTATATAATTTTGTTTTGTAATATTGGCTGATGGCCACACAATATAACAGCCTATACACATGTGTCTGTAGAACTATCATCTGGCAAACCGACGCAAGAGGGCTTCCCACGTCCTTTCTGTGTTTACCAAATCTATCCATCTACCTTCCTACTCCTCCCTGCTTTTTGAGCTTTGCTTTAGGGCAAATGTTGTCCTTCTGGCCTGCCATGCTCGATTGTGCTAAGTTGTACAGATCTCTTTGTTGTTACTGTTCGTCTTATAGGCCTGTCAATTGTTTGGCTGAAATTTAAGTCATGTGGGTGAGTTCCTTTCCAGACCTGAAGAAGGACTAAGGGTCATATTCCTTTCACTTACTTATGCCTGCTCACCTTGCCTGACTGCAGATGAAGGTGTCGAAGATTTAGTTTTACTTGGATCCACAATCAATGCCCACAGAGCAGCAGTCAGGAACTCAAAGTAGATACTGCATTGGGCAAAGCTGCTGCAAAAGACTACCTTCCACAATTAAAAACGAAAGATGCTCCTCTGAGAACGGAGGAGTGCCTGACCCAAGTCCTGTTATTTTCACTTGTCTCATATACATGAAAAAAGTTGGACAATTAAGAAAGGCCAAAGAAGAAATGATCCATTTGATTTATGGTGCTGGTAAAGAACAATAAATCAGCTTCACAATGACCCAGTAAATCTGTCCCAGGGCAAGTCTGATCAGAATGGTCCTCAGAAAGATGGTTGTGTGATTTTGTTCTCACTGACTCATGAAGTGTTATCATGGGGGACCAAGCCTGATAAAACACATCATGCTTGGCGACATAGATGGCAGGCATCAAAATAAAGGAAGGAAAGAAAAGAAGAAAGAAAGGAAAAGAAAGCCTCTTGCCTCGAGAGTGGTTGTATGAATGGGCTCAACTGTCCCAATATTTGTGAGGTGGGCACAGGAACAGGCTGCCTTTGTACTGTTGTACATAGGTCACAATACTTGAACCTGCCTCTACAGTGATCAACAGCCACTGCAAAATATTTAAGATTTGAAAAATAAAACTTGGGTTACTTTGTCCATTTAATTTACTTGTGGTAAACATCTTCCAAAATACAAATACTTTCTGCAAGGTTTGATTCCTTTTTCTACCACGTGATGTCGGAGAAAGGACTCTTTTGTGTTCTATAACATTCTGCAAGTACAATAGACTCCAATGAAATGATACAGTAAATATTTCCTTTTCATGAATTCTTATATTCTGACAGGTCCCCCCCCCCCCCCAGAAAACCCAGGGCGGATGAAATACAGACACGTACAATTAATGTCAGTTACAGTTCATAGAAGCAAATGCAATAGAAGCATCACAATAACAGAACATTTAGGATCTGAAGGTTTAAACATCTGTAAGCTCTGTGTCAGGGTAGCTGTCTCAGATCAAGCCTTATTTTTAAATATTGCGATTGGATAGAAGGCTACATTAGGCTTAGAATGTCTTGCCTCAGATATTATAATAAAATGGAGAGCTGGCTTGTCTTTCTTGAAATTCTGGCATTGACTTTACTCTTTTCACATAAAATGTGTCTTCAA
Organism: Tenrec ecaudatus; assembly: GCF_050624435.1. Classification (NCBI taxonomy): domain Eukaryota; kingdom Metazoa; phylum Chordata; class Mammalia; order Afrosoricida; family Tenrecidae; genus Tenrec; species Tenrec ecaudatus. The sequence continues at coordinate 75,881,420 of NC_134542.1, forward strand.
AGAACCTGGACAGTGTGCATAATAATTGCTTTCATTGTACCACAGAACTTGTTGAACATGAATCTATGTACTTCATTTAGCTTTGGATAATTATATTAATAGAGTAAAAAGATTGCTGTCATATTCAGATTGATCTCATTCATATTGTGGTTTAGAATAGTATTCTAGAGAAAACAGTCTCTTGTTAACAAGCATTCAGTTTAATTAATTTAATACAGAGGAATGAAATGGATTCTTTTGTTTTCAGTGCTTTATTTCAAAAAATTCCATTGAAGTTTATAATTTTAAAACTATTTTCAAATTATCAATTATAATCTTCAAACTATTTTTCCACTGATTTTAATTTTATGATTACACAGTGCGTAAAAAATTGAAGACGTAGAGACTGCCGAGGAGCAAGAAAGGGATAATTGTGCCCTGAAGCATTCAAGTGGAGCATCATTTTGGATGGTGCTATATGTTTTAGCCACTGTTTATGTTGAGAGGGAAATGATAATCTTGGATCAATTTTAATGCACTAAATGAGTCTTTTCTTTCCGCTTCAAGTCAAAAGTGTTTTTGAAATAGCTGGGTCCTAATGGAGGTATGAAACTAGATAAATACTTGGCTTGTTGGTCCACACAATATATGGAATATATTGAAAGGCAACGATTAGGCTTTGTACAATGACTTCTTAAACTCACTTCTAACACCTGCTCTAGAGAAACTAAACCTCTTCAGCGGGGGCGGGGGGGGGGAGTGGGAAGGGGGGGGGGTTCTGATATTGCGATGAATGGAGAAGAACCTGGAAGAAGATGACAGCCATTTCCTAATGCTCGAGTCAAACTTCTGCTCTGTACCAACTCTTTCTAATGGATGGGGTTGCAGCTTTGCGTGAGCACCTGGCCACCATGGCATTTGGTATTTATGTTCTGCTGTGATTTTAAATAGCAGTGCTGTTGAGGCAGTGGGTCAAATGGTTTGGGCTGTGAATGAAAGAGCTGGAGCCTGAACCCGCCATCTTTTCCTAGTGAGAAAGGTGGGACAGTTTTGTAAAGACTTAGAGCAATTGAACACCGATGGGACAGTTGTACTTTTTTCTGTAGGGTTATTCTGAATCAGAGTCGACTTAAGGGTGGTAATTTTTGTTGTTGGTGGTGGTGGTGCTGCTGCTGCTGATGGTGGTGGTGGAGGGGGTGTTGGTGTGTCTGTGATTTTCAGCGATGTATCTGCTGGTTAGGAATGTGTATGCATTTGTGTTTAAAGGCAAATACGGATTTATTTTTCTGATTTCACAGCAAAGAAAGGAGAGCAGTCACCACTGAGAAATTGATAGCATAGGACCCATTTTAAAGTTGTTTAATTTAATTTTTTTAAGTGAAAGGGAGATGCATGTGGATCAATCCCCTCTGACAATAAACCAGGGATCTGAAGAGCCTGTTATCATGCAGAATGTATTGGAAAGTGGATTATTGGAGATGTAGTTAGGTTACAATTTAACACCTCATCATTTGATCTCCCTTTTGATCCATTTTAAATTCATTTTAGTTTTTAATATTTTCAGCTTTTTGTTCAATTGAGATTTTTATCTGTTTTACTTTGTAATTGTCAGTTCTTTTAAAAAATTATATATGAAATATAGGATAAGCAAATATATAGAGACAGTTATTAGATTATTGATCACTTGCGGGTATAGCAGGGGAAGTTGGGGTTTCAGAATAGGGAGCTAATAAGGATGAATAAAAGAATTAAGAAAAATGTTCTAAAATTGAGTGTGGTGATGATTGTTATAGCTCTTCTTGATGTCATTGAATTATATGATACATGAATTATAAATAAATAAAAGTGCTTAAAATGAACAAAATAATATAAAATTATGAATACAAACATTATGGAAAGTAGTTAATATTTAGAAGTGGTCTGGATAAGTGAGAATTCCTAAAGACAAAACCTAATTAGCTTTAGGGTAAACCTATCTCTTTATTCCTTTTAAAAGTAAAACTGATTAAAATAAACAATATCAACGTCTCCCTGCCTCCCCCCCCCGCCCCCTGCCCTCCCCCACACACACACAGACAAATCTTTGATAGCATAGTTCACTCCTCTAGGCTCTGGCTCATCATCCTCCTTCATCAGCATGAAGAACGTATGGATTACAGGGGTATCTATTTCCTTCTTTATTTATTTTCCAAAAGATATACATTATATTTCAGCTATCTTAGGAATTATTATTTCAATCTCATCAAAACTAGAAACAATAAACAAAGGTTTATTCTACTAAAGAGAGCGCTTCAGCATAGAAAAATCGATATCCCTGATTGCGGGCTGCCTGACAAAGAGCAGCATTTGAAAACAGACTTCACCAGCCACTGGTTAAAGCTGATCACTTTAACGCTATACACCGTGCATTTTTAATTCTGGAGGTTTTGTCCACTTGGAGACAAATGGAGCTTTTCAAATCCCCATTAAAGTCAACTGACTGTAATACAACAACTAAGATTCACGTTTGATGCACACATATGTCCTGTCCTTTCAAACAGAGCTGTACCAATCAGGAGAATTCACAGTCAGCACCAGGAAAGATTCCCATCAAATAACACATTCGCACCACACTGTGCACATTGCCCACCTGGATAACCCGTTAGACATCTATCTCATATTTTCAGCTCTTTTCTATTGTATCCTCCAACAAGAGCACTGTGAGGATTTGTTTTTTCTTTCTTTATTTATTTTGAGGAATTCATAGCTCTTTATTTCTATGGAAAATAAATTCCAATGTTATTCTAACAGATTTCTATATTTAGGTATTTTATTCATCCTGTAGCTGAAAATCCAGCCATATGAATATCTGTGCTTGAGGGTATGTAAAATATGTATTTTGTTTGGTGATTGTAGTCCTAGAAGATGTGCGGAGGCGAGATTCTTATACAGTTTGTTTAACTTCTTCTATTCATATATTTTTAATTGCGCACCACTTCAAATACTGTAGAACCCTAGTCCTCAACCACATCAGTACTCGAAATAATAGGATTTCAATGCGAAATGGTGAGAAAACTTTGCATCGGAGCTTGAACAAAACATTGAAATCTGACCTGACAGACTTGATTTTTATAAACAGAAGCAGTCCACATTTCGGTCACTCAGCGGTAGTTGGCGTTCTCAGTATGATGTGGTTTAAACTTTTGCAGCTGTGTTCCAAGTGTTTTGCTTTAATTTTCTCATATTTTGTGACTTTTGTACTATTTTTAGATTTTTAAAAAATGGGACCTGAGGAAGAGTTTTTGAAAAGAATCATCATGATCAGGACCTGGTTAACTGTGTTCTCGATATTGTTGATGATAATTTAGTAAACCCTTTTAGAAAATGGTTAAGGAAATGCCAACAGCAGACCGCATTAGACAGATTTTTTTTTAAAGAGAAATCCAGCCAGGTCCTCGTGAAAAAAGGAAAATAAAGGGGGGAAAAAACTCCCGAAAAGCAGCTACCAGTTGAATTTTATGGAAAGGAATTCCTCTTCCAAACAATAACTTTCTCTCCATGCCTTCTCTCCACACCGATATCCACAGATCCAGATCCTCATCCATCTCAAGGTATGGGCCATACTGTAGTTGTTAAAAACTTTTAAAATCTTGTGTTTCTTATTTAAGTTATATTATTTAACTCTGAACTTATTTGCTTTGAAATGTCTGTGCTGTGTAATGTTTTATATATATAAAAGGCAAGGTTAGGGTAAAACTGGGTGGTTGAGAATGGATTAATCTACTTCAGTTATTTCTTATGGTAAAAATTGATTTGGAACTCGACTGCATCGCCTCTCGATGCTCCTTCTAGAATGCATTAGAGTTGAGGTCTGGGGTTATACTGTATATGTCAATAGACAATTGAAGAGAATGATTTAATAAACTTCAATGTTCCCAACACCCAGATTTAGCAATGAATACTTGAGTAATCATATTTCAACCTGATCACTCACTCTACTGACATTATAATTCTATTATTTCAAAGCAAATCTCAGTCATTCTATTATTTGCCTCATAAATACATCACTCTATAGCCTTAAAAGATTATAACTTGTTACATAACATAATAGCATTCAATCACTGTTGTCAAGTCAATGTTGTCTCATAGTGACCCTATAGGACAGGGTAGAACTGTCCCTATGAGTTAACTAGACTATAAACGTTTAAAACAACAGAAAGCAGAATATCGTCCTCCAGGATTGGTGGGTGAATCCCAAGTTGTTGAGTGCTTTCTTGGACACTAGATATTTTTACAACAGTTTTGGCTGATATATTTTCCTACCAAAAGACTAATTTATACTTATATTTAGGAAATTTTCAGTTATATTTAAAGAACCCATAAAATAATTAAATGATACCATGAAAAGGGAATGAGAGAACCATCACATGGAAATATTATAAAGCCATACATACTGAATTAGATGAATTTTAATATCCCCTCTGCCTGCCTTACTACCTGCATTGTTACGATGATGATTTTGACCTTAGAGATGATCTAAGAAATTTAGAAAGGAATCCAGACATAGACTGTATTTCTTGGTGTCTTTATAACCTAAATTTTGTCAACCAATTTGTCATTTATGTGTAAAATTTAGATTAAAATGATGAAAAAGATCAAGAGCTTTCCCAAGCAAAACTTTCTTGAAAATTTTTTTACTGCAATTTTTAAGAAATCCTAACTTTGGATATTCATGCAATCAAATTGTTTCTAGTTTAATAATATTCCATGGCTTTTATGAGGGGCCTTGGTGGCATAGGGGTCAAGTGTTGGCCTGCTAACTACAAAGTCAGAAGTTCAAAACCACCGGCTGCTTCTGGGAGAAAGATGAGGTTTACAGGCTTGGAAATTGACCAGGGCTATTCTAATCTATTCTTTAGGGTCACTGTGAATCAGCATTGCCTGCATGGCAGTGAATTTGATTGGTATGGCATTAAGTACCCATTCTCAATTGTACAACTAGGGTACACACACACATACAGTACATATATATTATATATTAAAAAATCCACTGACATCCAATCGATGCTGGCTCATAGCAGCCCTATGGGACAGAGCAGCATAACCCCCATGTGTTTCTGAAACTGTAACTCTTCACAGGAGTAGAAAGCCCTGTTTTTCTCCTAGGACTCTGCTGCTGAAAGGAGAAGTGCTCTCCTATCAGTTAGGGGTCCAAGCGTAACCATTATACACCAGAGCTCCTAACTACTCCTAATAGACACCCACAAATCGGGAATTCTAAGACACCAGATAAGCTAATGCAGCAAGCGTTCATTTCCATTTCTTAGACTCACTCACTAGCATAGAGTCGATTCTGACTCATGACGACCCGGTAGATCAGTGGTTCTCAACCTTCCTGATGCCGTGACCCTTTAGCACAGTTTCTAATGTGGCGGTGACCCCCAACCATAAAATTATTGTTGTTGTTACTGCAGAACTATAATTTTGATACTGTTATGAATCATCATGTAAATATCTGATATGCAGGATGTATTTTCATTGTTACAAATTGAACATAATTAAAGCATAGTTATGCATCACAAAAACAATGTTATTATATATTGTGAAATATTTATTTCTAATGACAAATAAATGAATTTCTGTCTTGAAGCATCGTGTTGGATGGGTAACAGGCTTCACGCTGCTGGGTACTCATATGTGGGTATATCTGCATGTGGTCAGACCCTCCTGGAGACGGATAGAGGAGTGGTGTCTCGGTTTCTAAGACCATCGGAAATATGTGTTTTCCGATGGTCTTCGGTGAACCCTGTGAGTCTTTTGACTCCCCAAGGGGTCGCGATCCACCAGTTGAGACCAAGGTTGTGCTCTCCATGTGGATTTCTGAGACAGTGGCATAAGTAGACAGTGACAGAAGTAGAATGCCTCATCTCGCTCCCTCAGAACGGCTGGTGGTTTGGAACTGCTGACCTTCGCAATGACAACCCGAGGTGTCCCCACTAGGTCAGAGGGAACTCAGATCAGAGGTCAAGTATCTGGGATAAAACACACAACTAGAGAGCGATGAAACTGAAATGAAAATCTGAGATGATCTGGAACACGCGCCAAAGGTTTTCATTGATTTAATTGGTGGTCTGAGCTCACCGTGAGTGACTGCTAGTGGTTGAAATACTGGCAGCAGCGTTTGCAGCGTCAGCCATCACAGTTTGACAAACTGTCACGCAAGTGGTGGAATGTTTGGAGATTGGAGTTTAATGATTTCCCAGCACATAAAAACGATGTCAAAATTGTATTTTACAGTATCTCTGTGTTGTGATAATTTCGATAATCTCAAACTAGAGAAGAACATTCTGACTGTAATTTCTGTTTGGAAAGCTGGTGGCACCTTCACCTACTCCAGTGTAAACAGTGTAGCAGTGGGGACATACAAAGTAAGAACTCTCAGCTTCTATTTTAAGTTCGCCCATTATTAACATTAAAATGTTTTAAAGCCCCTCCAATTTTTGCTTCCAGAAAGCATGCACTGGCTCTTGCTCTGACTCTGTACAAAGCCATGTGGCAAAGTGAAAGGAGAAAACGGGCGAGTTCAGACGGGGGATTTATAGGAAACCACTTGATGCACATACCCTGTCTGATGATGGGATAAGCGTATTAGCGTTCACATGCCTCAGAGGCCAGGCTTCTTTTACCAAGGAAAACCGTAGAGCAGAGCTGGCCAAGGAGAGAGCCCGTGATAGTCAGCGACCCGGCTCAAGGTGCTGCAGACTTTTCCTCTATGTATCTGGACCACTCTCCAAAAATATTCCATTGTTCAGCCCCATAGTCTTATTGACCAGCATGAAAATGGAAGTTCTGGCCATGTTGATGTATGTATTTAAAAACAAGCGAGAGATACTTGAAATGATCACCTCTTGGACAACCTCCAAGAAGGACATTTTCCATTTGTGATCCTTTTTGCAACTTATAAATAGGAAGCTTATTTGGCATTGTGATACATTTTTGTAACCCACCATCAGGATATTTTGTACTGTGACCCATTGCACGCACATATCTAAAACAAAAGGGTTCCGAGTTTGATTTTAACTTTATTGTGCGCAAATCAGAAGCAAACAGCAGCTACTTGATCTTTATAAGGAAACAAGGACATTGCGGAAGTCAAGTAATTGCATTGGAGTTTGCTTGATAAGTGTTTTCAATCTCGTGTCTACCTTGAACCATGTTTTCCTCATCCTATATCCTCAGTGTCTAGTGCACACCCCTAGGTGTTTAGAAGTAACATGTTATCTTTATTTGAAATTAATATTGATGTGAATATATAACTAGATAAATATAGAGAGTAAAAATCATTTTGCAGAACCTGAACAACTGGGTCTTTTGTGTTCCATTCTATTAAAAAACAAACAGAATTATCTGTACCAAGCCTTTGCCTGTTTTATGAACCGAGGTTGAATGTTAAAGGTCAGATTTGGATAGAAATAATGATTTTTTGCAAGTGATTATTTTAGTAATACGTATAGAGTCCTACCTGGAATTGTAGAATTTTAGTTACAATTGATACTGTGGTACAAATTGCCACTCCATATAAGATTTATTTCTATACCAATCCATTAATAAATCTATCATATCTCTTTTCTTTTTGTTTTGTTTTTGTTTTTTTGTTTGGCCCTTATATGCTCCACAACATTTATGGCTCTGTTTGAAGTTAAGTATTCCCACTTTCCCCTTCATACCCATTTAGTCTGTGTGTCTATACATATATCTACTCATAGATCACCATTAGGACGTTCTTGTGTATATAACAATATTTACCATTGTTGCTCTAAACTCTTGATCTCCTCCCAGTGCCTTCCATTTCCTCCAGTATTTTTTAAAATGCAATTTGCTTTTAGGAAACATATTTGGATTACTTTTCTCTAGTACATTATTTAACACTTGTTTTATTAGATAAAAATGGTATTCATATTTGTTATTGCTATTTAAAAATATATTGCAACAGTCTTTACAAGAGAGATTATTCAAAGCAAAAGTAAAACTGAAATTATTAATGTAACATTTTATGGTCAATTTTTAGAGGTAAACTCATCAAAACCACAATTAATAAAGAGAAGAGCAAAAGATAAAGTAAGAGGGAAAAAATAAGAAGAGAAAACAAAAACAAACAAGATGAGAGAAAAAGGAAGAAAAACAGGAGAAAATAAAGAGAGAAAAGTAAAGGAAGGAAAAAAGCAGAGAAGGAAATAAGTAAAACAAGAAAGTGGGTCCAGGAGAAAAAATTCTGGTTGATCCGGTACATGCCAGCCAAGTTGGTCATGAGGATGTGTGATAAAGGGAGACAGTACACATAATCCTAGACTTCTAGACAGAGCATTCAAGGTATCTCATTTGAAAGAGTTCATGCCAGCCCAGACGGTGTGTGGCATCAGGATGCTTGTTCCCAGAGGGCAGCTAATGACAAGGTAGCTATTTATGGAAAGAATTCACATCTGTATAAGGATGGCTGGGGACAAAGTGCCTGATCCTAGAGAATGTTCCTCAAACCTTAGGCAGAACCAGGCTTATGGAGGGATGGCTGTTACCTACTCCTGGCGGGTTAGAGAGGTGGCTGACCATATTTCAGCCACCAGAAAGGAATGGGGGAAAAAGAGGATTTTACTTTTCTGTTCACCAGTCACTGGTATAGGTGCTTGTACTGTCCTGAGCAAGCAGAGCTGTCAGTTATGGTACTATATTGATTGAATGTTGATAGCAGAAGTTCAAAGTGGTTGTGCTAGGTCAGACCAGCTGAAAAATCCATATATTCTGCCTATGTCGTCTTTCACGGATTTCATTCAGCTTCTTCTCCTAGTTGGCATACAATCCACTTCTCTATCCTTTCCTCTGAAGTTCAGTGATACAAGTTTCTCATCTGTATCTGTTTCCTTTGATCTTGTGTCTTTGTTGTAGGTCTGGAGAGTGTATCTGTCTAGTCCACCATCTTGCCAACAGTCCTCCCATATCTTCATGATCATTCTAATGAAGGGAGAGTGTATTTTGAGATGAAGTCTTGAATTATTTTGAATTCTTGTAAGGTTCTCATTTCTCTCTATCTCAAAGCTGCCCCTTTGTTATGAATACCTTTGATTTTAGTCTGTTTTCTATCACAATATAGAAAAACGCTTGTTCATTATGGGTTAGCCCTTTTCACCTCTTAGCTATTCACTTTCAGTATCCATTTGTCCCTGAAACCCAGGGTTAAAATTTTTCTAATGTCAATCATGTTAAAAAAAACTGAGGTCAAGGGGAATAAAACATTGAAGAATCACAAAATTAATAGCTCTTCAAAATGATGCTAGGTGCATTTCCATGCATACTAGAAAGTTGCTTAACAAGAATCTGAAGTATGTGTAAAACAATACACATTATTAGCTGCATACAACATTAGCAACAGGCAATATTTATGATAAATTTTAGGGGAAGGGACATTCTGTTATATGAAAAAATCATATTTCCTCTGACTTGTTTGCACATTGGAGCCTCTTCTTATCAAATGGTTAGAGAACTCCTATTTGCATTGACATAATTTTTTAATTTATCTAAAAACTTAATAAGAAATCTGAGCTCTCAGGAATAGAGATGCTCTCATGCTTGATAACATATTTATTTTCTCTTTAAATCAGACAGTTTGCTTCACGGTGTATTGTCCCTTAGATTATTGTCTGCACAATTAAGTTATTGTGGACTCAAAATAGTCATCTTCAGGATGAGTAATTAGGCAAAATTTTAGGAGAAATTATTGGAAAATGTCCAGGTAGTAAATTCAGGAACTGTCCATGCTAATCCCTATCCATACATGATTTAGCTATAGGCTTATTGTATTTTTAAGCTGAAGATCACTATTTGGATTTAGAAATTCAATATTATCTGAAATCAGTGATGTTTTGGGATCTTTAAAACACACCAAATCCTAGTGACTTATAAATAGTTCTTAAAAGGCTAATCATGAGTATCAAATCTACTGATATAGTTAATCCTCTTTCATAGCCATATAAAAATATAAAAATCACCATGATTGCTTAACAAAAGCATATGTCTGTTATTTTTTGGCATTTTCTCACTCTAAATCTCTTACAATAGTTTCTAGCTAGTAGAAAAACATTAGTAGTATCTTAAAACTATAAACTTTTAAAATGTGAATATGCAATTGTTTTAAGGCTGTGCCCCAGTAGTGACATATCCTAAGTAGTTACAATGCTACACACTCAGGAAACGAGAGAAACGCTGGAGCAATGGGAGCAGGAAGTAAGCTCATTCCTTCAAATAAATTGACAAAAACAAACAAAACATAATCAGGAACAAAGACTGTACGCATAAGAAAATGACAAAAAGCTGTGGCAGAACATACAAAAACATATATACATTCAAAAAAACAAATAAATGATGACGGAAAGTAAGTGCTTAGAGACAAGACCAAAATATTCTAGAAATTATTCTTGAAGGAATTGATTTCAACAAAGTCAATGAGCTTAAAGAGAGAGTGTGCATGCTAGAGAGAGAATAGAATTGTAGAGCTGAAAATAAGAGGAAGACCCAAAAGTATATGGCACAGATGGCTTTGGAAATATTTGGAAATATATTTTTTAAAGAATTAGGAAAAATAAGTGGTAGTTAAACAGGTGAAAAATGTTATAGAAGATGATAGTACCATCTAGTTAGGTTCAACCATATGGAATTGCTGATATTTGATCATTTTCATGTCAGGCACAGCCATGTCATATAATTTATATTGAAACTCTCTATTTGGGGTGTAAGGATCTCTCATATCAGAAAGACAGATTCCTGACCTCCAATGCATAGCTACTCAATAAAAATGCCACAGGTAATGGCATCTAAATTAAACTATTATATGGACTTTGTTTACATTAAAGTTTAATAAGCATCATTTTACCATAGTCATTGGCCAAAAGGGAAGGCCTAGGAGTTTACTTCATGCTTAATCCCACAAGCAAAAGCACATTGCTGGTTGAGTTATTACAGATTTGTAACTCCAAATAGCCACATCATAGCTGGTTAGTGGTCTGAGGTTTAATTTGGAATGTAAAGTCTACGCAGACATGCAAAATGGCGATCAGCAGGCTCAGTCATCTTCTCTTTTTCAGAAAGCTGAGCTAGAAATTTAGGAAAGTCTCAATTTGTTTGTAGTATAGAGGGATATAAAAGAATCCCTCAGAAGAGCATTAAAATATGGATCAATAATGCTGACTTACAGGGAATAATTGTGGAGTGCTTCTGGAATCACTAGAACTTCTGAATACAGCTATATTTGCATCTGAACAGATTTCTATCTCCCTAAAGCTTGAAGATATTGTAGAACTTTTTACTCCTCAATTCCATTACCCTTAAGATGAACTCTAATGTATGGAAGTGACTTCAATGAACTCAGTTTATTTCAGCTGAGAGAGCTAACACATACAAGCTTCAAAGTCTAGACCAAAATTATAATGAATAGTGAAGTTCATTTTAGAACAAAGATGGAAGAGAAGCTAAAATACCAGATGACTGAATTTCTTTTAACTGCCATCTTGATGATACCAGCTCAGATGCTATGGAACACAGAATTGTCTCTGTGGGTTTCCAAGACTGTACACCTGTATAGAAATAGAAAGCCTCATTCTTTCCCCTAAAGAGCAGCTGGTGGTCTTGAACTGCTAACCTAGTAGTTAGCAGTCTAAAGCTTACCTGATAGCATCAGCAGGGCTCCCTCGAGTGAATGATTAGCCTGAGAAACCGAGTTCGATAAACTTTCTGAAGTAGATCTAAGTAATGTTAACATCCATCCTCTTTCTTCCTAACCGTCGATCTAAAACCTCTAGAAATGTTTTGCCATTTTGCAAAATTAAATTAGCCCATAGACCCTCAAATTCTCTTGAACTTGGGAGCAAAATCTTTAGTGATAAAGTAAATGTCTTAGTAATATTCTGTAAAGACAGTGTGGGGAAGACAAATGATCTCCTCTGGCTTCACCGGGAGGAGCAAACGTCAAACTCAACCTCCCTCCCAAGGTACTCTTTGTTCTTTCTGTGGTGTTTGATGATTCACTGTAATGGCCACACAAACTCACGGACCATACTCATGATGATGCTGTTTATTAGAGAAGTCAACAGGCTACAATTTCAGAACCAAAATGTTCAGCGTACAGGTTGTCTACTCAGTGTGGGCCCTTCTCAGGAGTGTCCATAGCCATGCTTTCTATTGTCCTTGAATTCTCAGCCACATGGCCCTTTGCTCTCTCCTTAATTTTTTTTATTTATTTATTTTTGTTAGTTCAGGATCATTTGTTGGCCTTTAGGAGTGTTTTCCAGTCCAGTCTATTGGGATACCACGCCCCTGGCCCCAAAGTCCACCTTCAGCATTCCCTGGGGACCTTGGCACTCCATTCCCTTGCTGTTCCGCTGTACTCCCCCAGTGCTTTGCCTCGGTGTTACAGGATCAGATCTGGTGCAATTCCCACACTGTGTCTGCGGTGCTGTCCCCCAGAGGGCCAAGGGTCAGTGAGAGGCATCATGTCTCATAGTGAGGGTGGCCATATTGTCCTCTCTATGGACTAGCTGCTCTAATTGGGGTCATCATCCTAAGGGCCTGGTGGGCCAGGATGTGCTCCACTCTCTCCTAACCCCCCTTCATCTGTGCCGTGTCCTCTGATCAGCTATGTCCCTCTCCCGGAGCTGCAGATTCAATGTCATCTTTTGAAATAAATTCTTATGGGGGAAGGGATAGGCATGCACTTAGTATTGGGACTGGGGCCAGCCCCCCAGACCTCTTCACGGGTTCCCTACTCCATGTGGGAATGTTGCATTCACATCTTGGAGCACTGGGTTGAAGTCTGGTTCCTCTTTCCCTGTGAAGATGTAAACAATACCCTCCCACCCCTTGGGTGGGCTAATGCCCCGTGTCCCTGCTACCCATCTCTTCCTTATCTTCATCATTTTTTTCTCGTTCCCCAACTCCTCCCCAGTTGCCTACCATGTGCATCCCTGCATTTGATATGGTCCCTGCCATACAACATGGTCCTCACCCCAAGAATATTTGTATACAGTAGCTTTTTCCCTATACCTCTTTTGCATTTTTTTAACGCTTACCTCAGCAGACTCATGTTGTACTTGTCCTTTTGTGCCTGACTTACTTCACTTAGCATGATTTCCTCCAGTTCTTCCCATGCAACGAGGTGCTTCATACGTTCATCACTGCTTTTTAGTGATGCGTAGTACTCCATTGTCTGTATATACCACAGTTTTTTAATCCAATCATCAGTTGATGGAAATTTGGGTTGCTTCTAACTCCTTGCAATTGTGAACTTTGACACAATGAACATTGGAGCACAGATGTCTGACCTTGGTTTGTTTCTTGCCTCTTCTGGGTATATGCCCAGTAGGGGGAACTGCTGGATCATATGGTAACTTGATTTCCATCTGTTTGATATCGCCAGATTGATTTCCATAGTGGCTGTACGTACTTACAGGCCCACCAGCAGTAGATGAGAGTTCCTATTTCCTCACAGCCCCTCCAACACTTGTTGTTTTCTGATTTTTTGAATTGGGCTACCTTTGAGGGTGTTAGGTGGTACCTCATTGTTGTTTTAATTTGCATTTCTCTTATGGTTAAAGATCAGGCACATTTTCTCATATGTTTGCTGGCCATTCCGATTTCTGCCCCTGTGAAACTTCTGTTTAAGTCCTTTGCCCACCTCTCAAGTGGGCAATTAGTTTTTTTCTTTTTGAAAGCTAGCAGAGTATTGTAGATTTTAGTAATAAGGTCTTTGTCTGATGTGTCATTGTTAAAGATGTTTTCCAAGTTCGTGGACTCTCTTATTACTCTCTTGGTGGATTCTTTCGATGTACACAGGTGTTTTATCTTCAGTATATCTCATTTTTCAACACAATCTGTGCCTCCTCTGTGTTTGTGTCCCTCCCTATTTCTAATAGCCTATGCATTCCCTGTAGCAAAGTTCTCAAGTTAGTCCCAATTTCCTCACTGATGGCCCTAATAGTTTGAGGCTTCACTTCAAGGTCTGTGATCCACCTTGAGTTTATTCTTATGCGTGGAGTGAAATAATGGTCTTGCTTCATTTTTCTGCAGGTAAATATCCATTTTTTCCAGCACCACTTGTTAAAGAGGGCATCTGCTTCCCATTTGATAAATTTATCTATTTGATAAACTTATCTATTTCTTCTATTCCTATGGGTCTGTTGAGATTCTTGACGTCCACCAAGGATAGTCTAGGGAGGGATTGTTTTTCTAAGAATTTGTCCATATCTTCCAAATTGTTGAATTAATTGGAGTAGAATCCTTTGTTGTGTGTGTGTGTGTGTGTGTGTGTGTGTGTGTTTGTGTGATTCTTGACTTCTTTCCATCCTTAAGCCAATGCTATATTGGAGTCTGTTTTCTTTTTGTTGCCCTCTGGGTGAAGTTGTTCTACGTGGCGGTCTCTTATTTATGCTTAATGAGTGTTGTTCTTCTACCCATACTGGGTCGGCAAAGATCTTTTGTAGGGCTGGGTTTTTTTCTAACTTATTCTTTGAGATTTTCCTTATCTCGGAAGACTCTTACTTCTCCATCTACCATAATTTGGCTGGGTAGGGTATTCTTGAGTTTGCGTTGTTTTCCTTCAATTTTTGGAGTATGTCACTCCACTTGCCTCTTCTTCATAGTTTCTGCTGATATGTCTGAGCATATTCTTATTTGGGAACCTTTATATGTGATTGCTTGTTTTTCCCTAGCTGCTTGCATAATTGTCTCCTTTTCCTCAAAGTTGGATAGTTCAACTATTTTGTGCCTTGGTGACTTCTTCCTGGGATTCAGTCCAGTTGGTGTTCTTTCAGCCTCCTGAATGGTTGTCTGGTTTTCATTCATTAAGCTGGGGAAGTTTCCCTACAAGAATTCTCTCACTATTGTTGCAGATGACTTCTTTGTTGTGTCTTCCTCTGGTAAGTCAATAATTCTAATGTTGTTCCGCTTCATAGCATCAGGCATAGCTCTTAGGTTTTCTTCAGCTTCTCTGATGATCTTATTAGATTTTTGTTAAAACCATAGTAAAATTAGCTGTAGCAGTTCGAAGAAGCATTCCTACAAGTCTCCCAGAGAGAGCTACTGTTCTTTGACTCCCTGGAAAATGGCACCTGGCTCCTCTAAAACAATGCAACGCAAACAGCCATCAGCCCCAATGACCTCAACGAAAAAAAAAGATGCAACAAAAGGCAATGGCAGAAGATGTCCAGAACATAACAACATACATAGAAGAAGCAGACATTGAGCTGCCACAGAAAGAAAATTTCAGAATGCAGATTGAAGTCATACAGGATATGAGGGAAACAATAGAGAAAAGGGATGAAATGATAGAGGAGATAAAGGCCATACACCAAAGGGAAATACAGGAGCTTAAGGAGGAGATAACAAAACCACTAGCAGAAACACGGACCTTGAGAATCGACTGGAGGAATCAGAGAACCACATCAGTAACTTGGAGGACAGCCAAGCAGACTGGAGCAACTGGTGAGTTTGAACGACTGGCCTTGTGGTTAGCAGTTCAAATTTTAGTTGATTGTGCCACCCCATAAAGAACCATAGTTAAAGAAATAAGTGATATGCAGAGTGGACAGTACATCTTTTTTGGCAGATATGTTTATATTGTATCAAGCCTTTTAATGGATCTGATTGGAGAAAAAATAGTCACACATGATTACACTTATTTCTTGAGAAATAAGATATATTTTAAGACACACTAACTTTGAGCCAATTGTGACTCATAACCACAGCAGAGGACAGAATGGAACTCCCCTTCTGGGTTTCAGAGACTCTAACTGTGGGAGTAGAAAACCCCATCTTTCTGTGGCCGGGTCAGCAGTTCTAATCCACCAGATGCTCTGGTAAGACTAAGACAGGGCATTCTACTCCCATAAAGAATTAGATTCTCAGAAACCCACAGAGGAGGCTCTACCCTGTCCTATGGAGTCGATGTGAGTTGGAATTGACTCGGTGGCAATGAAAAAAGATGTTTAATTTATATTTCCTGACTGTTAATGGTGAAAATTAATGTGTATTTTTCTCATACAGGCAATGCAAATCTAATTTTCATGAACTAGTCTACAATTGTACTTTGTGTGATAATGTCTAGGTTTCCTAGTAAATTCTGTAAGAAACCTTAATTTAATTTAATTTTTTATCATGGTGCTCTTCTGCTTTTTGTTTTTAAAGTGTTACAGGGCTGGCTAAAAATCTGTGATCATTCAGAAAATGTTTAAAAGTTCAAAATATCTTCCCTATATCTTTTCCCCCCAAAATTATTTTACTAGCATAATCCAGACATTTTACCATTCAATAGTTGATCATGTTAAGAAATGTTGTACAATTGCTACCACAATCACTTTCAAAACATTTTTTCCTTCTTGAACTCAATATCATCTACTTATTCACCTCCCATCTCTCGAAGCAACCCTTTGTCTCACTCTTGTCTCTATGGATTCACTTGCTTACCTCTCTATCTTGGGGGAAGACCTCTTATGATGCAGTTTTCATAAAGCAGCCAGTTGCTTTTGTTACATGCTGGTGAGTTGGTTCTGACCCATAGCGACTTAAAGCACAGCAGAATCGAAACACTGCCTAGTCCTGCATGATCCTTGCAATTGTTCCTATGCTTGAGTCTATGGCTGCAGCCACGGTGTCAATCCAATCAAGTTCCACCTAACTTCAGCTATGATATCCCTTGTTCCTGAGTGAATTTTTAAAATTGTGAACCAAATTTCCCCTCTCTTTTTCTCTCACACACATGAGCACACACACACAATCTTGCTTCAATTTCTTCTATGATTAGTTAAAATGTTGAGAACAAAGTGCCAATTTCTTTCTGTGAGCCTATCTTTAACTTCACCTCATTGCAATTCGCTCTCTTGGCGCACTGAGCTCAGCTTTGCTCAGCCCCAGAGCATTGCTCTTGTTGGTTTGCTCTTGTCCTAGGACAGTGAGCACTTGCGGTTTAATCTACTGTCACCACTGCAGAGAGGACTTATCTGACCACCTTATTTAAAGTCGTTTCCCAATGGTTGGGCTAAAGCCCCAAAGAGAGAAAGAGACATAGTATTTAGAGATGCCAAGAGAGTGAAAAATTGATCTGAGAGTTGTCTTTTTTTATTTTATTATAAGTCTTACTGCTTTGAGCAGTGGTTGGCTGGACAAGCTGGCAAGGAAAGGGCCATCTATGGGTGTTGCTATGGGGGCTGTTCTTGTAGGTAAACACCTGGGAGTGGGTAGGCTACTAAAACCATGGTGACATCATCCTGATGATAGGTATCTGAAATTTTCCGTTTGGTCTCTGCTATTGTGTACACTCAACTGAGTCTTTCTGATAATGGGGCGGGGTTCAGGTGGGGAGCAGGAAGCTTTAGCAATGCCTCTGATTGTGCTGCTTGCCTTGGTTTATCTGCAGGAGAGTGGGGTGTCTCCCTGGTGGGTCCAGGGACACATGGAGTCCATTTTGGTGACATTAATTTAGTTGGCTGTCTCCCAAGGACTTAAACTTTGTTATCCTTCCTCCCACTTAGCTTTCCTAGACAATCTTTTCATTTATGCATTGATCCCTGCTTTAGTAGTGCCTAGTAGTAAATCTGGTTTAACTCAATGCACATGTTGTTAGGTGCCAAAGAGTTGGCCCCACCTCATAGCAACCTTAAGCACAGCAAAGCTACTATTGGCTGGTGTTGCATGGTCCTCACCACGATTGTCCTTATGTTTGAGTCCATTGTTGCAGCCATGGTGTCGGCCTGCCTCATTGATCATCTTCCTCTTGTGTGCTGATCCTCTCCTTTACCGAACATGATGTCCCTTTCCAGAAACCAGTCCCTCCTGATAACACGTTCAAAGAACCAAAGTCTCCAGACCCAACCTCTAAGGAACTTTCTGATCTATTTATTCTCAGATAAATGTGTTGCTTCTTTGGCAATCTACTCAATAGTTTTTACTATAACCATAATCCAAATGTATCCAATTTTCTTTAGTCTTCCGTATTCATTGAACATTTTTTCATATATCCTGGTGTGCAGCAGGTTTTCCTGATGTAATACATCTTTTGACTTCTTAACTGCTGTTTCCATAGGCATTATTTATGCATTCAATTTAAATGAAATATCTAAGAGATCTAATAGTTTAAAATATAATGTAACAATGCACATGATGAGAGTCAAAAGTATGTGTAGAAATTATCTCGTGCCTACTTTCCCATAATCTTTGTAGGTTCCCTGTGCATATGTAGTAAAGCATATTTCTGATGAAAATCTTTAAGGATACAATTTGAAAATTTAAACCTACTTAATAAAATCGGTGGTATATTTTCATTCCAAAAGGCAATTTGTATTTCTTAAATAGGCATCCTAAAGTAGAAATTAATCTAGAGGAAAATATGAGACATGTATAAAGATTATGAATATAGGCTTCAGTCCATGGATGCTGATTAAAACTCTATCTGTAGTTAGGTAAGTACATTATGCAACATCTATGTAAAGGAATATAGCGCAGGCCATTAAATGGTTGGTGCAACTCTATTAATGGACATATTCATTTAAATTGTGTTATTTGTACTTATATATTGATTAGTGCATTCGAAAGCTATAAACTATTATAAATATTAAATAAATTTTTATTTGTGGTTATCTCTAGATTGTGGATTTACATCCTTTCTTAAAACTTCTAATAGTACTATATTACTTCTATAATTGAAAGACTAATCTACTTGTAGATATTGATCGCTTTATAGAATTTGGCAATTTATCAGATATTATTTTCTGGAGATATAGAAAAAAGGTTGGCACATTTGAATATGATAATATCATATTTTATACATATTGTAAACACACGTGGATGGGGGAGATGTGTGGAGAGAGAAGCAAGGACGTCAGATTGATCATCCTTGTGCAGTGATAATGGTTTGCTGGCTCCCGAATACGCTCCCGAAAAGTCAACCATTGAAAGCCCATCAAGCACAATTCTGTTCTGACGTACATGGAGCAACTGTGAGTCAGAACTGACTCGGTGGCAAGTGGTTGGCATAGGCATGCACACGTGCATCTATATGTAATATTGTGACATAAAGTGCAGAGAAACTCTAATATACAAAATCAGTAGCAAAGTAAAGATATGCCTGAATTCTACCCTAATGTGATCGCACATAGAGAGTTGGATTTGGAGGACCACTTTATACTATGTAGACTGAAGAATTTTAAAATATGGGCTTCAAAATATATCATAATTTCAGTTCCTATTTCATTGGCAGAAGCACTTTCCCTCCTACTTGGCTGACCACTTTGAGGTATATTCGTAACCTATCTAGTCACCTTCAGATATCTAATTGGACTTCTTTACCAGAACTTTTAGAAGAATTTTGATCTTTTACTCTCTTTTTCAGGACTAAGAAAGTATTTATGAATGAATCTAATGTTAAAGTTCTCATGTAAAACAACCCTTAGAAAAGATATTCTATATAGTTAATCATGTGCCTTCATGACCTCTGACCTCAATAGCATGATGAATCTTATGGTTGCTTTTACTGGTTGCTGTCAAGTTGATTCTGACTCAAGGTGGTACATCTGGTAGTTTATTCTTATTTTGTAATCATGGAAGGTTACATACACTTACACGTAATCATCATGATATAACAGCGATACTGAGTTTGATGTAAATGACTCCAATTGATTTAAAATTTGGGGCACCCACCTAAAGCCATTAGGTTAAATTTTCTTGAAGTGTTTAAAACTCAGCTCCTACTTGATAATATATTGGTCAATATTTACTTCCACTGATTATAAAATGAACAAAACCTTAGAAAGCCTATATAATGCATGATCAAATAATATGTTAGATATACTTTGATAATACTGTATCTAAATAATAACACAGGAAGAATTATACATGCTATTAGTAGTAGAATTAAGCTTATTTATAAGCTCATGTAACAGGAAAAAACCAATAGTACTTAAAAATGGATTTATGTGTACATATGTGTATAAGATTGTTTCGAATAACTACAGATTTAGCTTAAGTCTACATAAATGAGCTATAATTAGGATAATTTCATAATATCATTTAAAAATTGGATTTATGAAAGAAAATACCTGGTTTGGGAACTTGATTATGATCATTGCCAGCAGAGAGATAAGAAAATGTCAGTTTTATACCTTATCATTTGAGCTCTTTTGATCAGATTAACATTTGTTCTAGTTTTGAATATTTTCTGCTTTCTTTTGGATTGAGGTTTTACTTTATTATTGATTTTTTTTTTTTATCGTCATTTCTTTGTATATTTTTCCACGTGTGAAATTCAGGTTAGGTAAATCTACAGGGATAGTATCTGACTTAATGACTTCTTGGGGGCATGGCAGGGAAGGTCAGGGAGAAGTGGGGAGCTAATAACAAGGAGTTCAAGAAAGAAAACTGTGTTCTAGCATTGATTGTGGTATCATTATACAATTCCTCTTAATGTTATTCAACTAATCAATTGTATGATAAATGTATTACAAATCTGTTTTTAAAGTTAAAAATGTTAAAAATACTTTAAGAAACAACAAGCAAGAAAGAAAATGTCATTATCCTCTACCTCAAATAACAAGGTTGACAACGATGACAACAGCAACAACAAATGAGAGTGCCTGACAACGTGGTTGATAGAAACCCATTTCCCTACCATGCAAACAATTGGACTTGATTTTATATGATTTTGTTGAAATCAAATATAGTTAGATTCTTCAAAGAGTTTAAAATGCTGATGATATTCCTGGAGTTTCATTATGCATATTAAATTTTCTTCATTCAAGATGATCCTGAATACCTACATATTGAGGAAACTGGAGTTTAAGAGTATTTTACTTAGGAATTTCCAAAGAGAGTCAGGATTCTTTAAAGACTTCTGTGGTCTGCAGTAGCCATAAAGGCACCGGCCACTGGTGATATGTGTGGCTAGCAGGAGCAACCGCTAAGGACGCCCCTGAGAGAGTGCATCCAGTCCACGAGACCTTCTTGCTCAGCGATACTCACCTAACCGTCCACCCTGGTGGTTTTCTTAGGTAATTCTCACCAAAGGAAGAAAAGCAATAACTTCCCACCAGGAAACCAGGCTAAAACTCAGGTTTAGGAGAGGTAGGTACAGATTCATATTAAGAATGGCATATGGGAGAGAAAATTGCCCATCTGAATCTGGGCTGGAAATATATGTCCCGTGAAAAGACATTTATAGTAAAATTACTAAACTTCCAAACATTATTCTGAGTTATTCTTTCTAAAAAATTGTGAGCTCAAGGAAACCACCTGTTTACCACTAACACAACCAATAAACAGATTAATTGGCATAGCTCCCATCAGACTAAGCTCTTATTCTTTCATGGACTTTCTTGTTATTTCATGTTGTCAATGTCTGTGTGGGGATATTTTTTTAAATCCATCAAAGTGTCCATGATTTCATCAAATTCATTCAGCAGGTTTCTCTCTATAAGCCATAAATACTGTAAAACCACATAATGCTAAGGATAGGATAAATATAGTAAGAATTACAGTAAGGTATTTAAAATAAAGTTTAGGGAAGATAGTATATAATTTGTAAGTAGAACTGACATATTACTTGCCTACCACATATTTATAAGGCCAGAATAATACTTAAATAGTCATGCTCCCAAATGATGATTAACACAACTATTCCCTAGAATAGGACTGTTTTCAAAGTGTTAATTATGAAACAGAAGATATGCATAATGCAAAGGCTCATGTGTCTATATAGAGAAACTAGGATTGTTTACAAGAGATAATTTTTAATATTTTTCCTAGGCATTCTTGTAGCACGATTCTATGTGGATGTGGGTGACCAGTTGTTTAAATTCAAGTCCTACTTGACCACATTGCTTGTCTTGAGAGGAGACAAAGTTTATTTTTGGCTCAACTGCTTATTAAGACATATGTATCTGCTCATAATAAGAGCCATGATGGTTCGGCATCACAACTTATCAACTCAAGTGGGGTGCACTGAGGACAGCACCATGGTGCACTTTTCTAGTCCCAACATCAAAGTTTCGCAAAATTCTAAAAACCCATGTTCCTTTTAATAAACATAAAATCCATCCTTCCCTTATGTGAACTCAAAAATTTATCTAGTTAAGATGATTGTTTCTACATACCCGTGCTCCCCTCCTGAAATATTTTTACAAACTAGGTGGGGGGTGGGCAAGCTGGTAGGGGAGTGTAAGGACAATTTAGAATCCCCCCCCTCCAGATGCCCCTGTTGTTGCTGGGTGCTGTAGAGTTGGTTCTAACCCACAGCAACCCTGTGCTCAACAGAACGAAACATCATCAGGCCTGTGTCATCCTCACAATTATTAATGTGCTTCAGCCGATGGTGGGAGTCTTTGTGCCAAGTCATCTTGCTCATGGCCTTCCTCTTCTTAAGTGCCTTGCCACTTTACCAAGCACGATGTCCTTCTCCAGGGACTGGTCTCTCCTGACAGCATGTCCAAATTATGGAAGATGAAGCCATGCCACCCTTGCTTCTAAGAAGCATTCTGCACATAGTTCTTGCAACACAGATATGTTTGTCCTTTTAGCACTCCAAAATACTTTCAATATTCTTCTCCAGCACCATAAGTCACATGCATCAATTCTTCTCCTGTCTTCCTTACTCAAGCTTCAACTTTCACATATATATGAGGCAATGGAGAATGCCATGTCTTGGGTCAGACACACCTTAGCCCTCAAAGTAACACTCTTGCTTTTAAAGACTCCTACAGATGTCTTGTGCAACATATATTTTAATCTCTTGACTGCTCATGCCATGAGCATTCATTAGGGATCCAAATAAGACAAAATCCTTGACCAGTTCAACCTTTTCTCCATTTATCATGATGTTATATATTTGTCCCGTTGTGAGGATTTGTGTCTTCTTTACATTGAGGTATAATGCATAGTGAAGGCAACAATCCTTGATCTTTATCAGCAAGTGCTTCAAGTCCTTGTCACGTTCAGCCAGCAAGGTTGTACCATTTGCATATCAGAGATTGTTGATGATGCTTGCTTCCATCTTGATTCCACAGTCTACTCTTACCATCCAGCTTTTCTGATGATGTGCTCAACATACAGATTGAATAAGTATGGTGAAAGGACACAATCGTGAGACAGACTTTCCTGATTTCAAACTATGCAATATTCCCTTGTTCTGTTCCTATAACTGACTCTTGTACATGTCCTGCATACGCACAATGAAGTGTTCTGAAATCCCATTATTCTCAAGGTTACCCATTGTTTGTTATGATCAGTGCAGTCAAATGTTTTGGCATAGTCAATAAAGCACAAATAAATATCTTTCTAGTGTTTTCTGCTTTCAGCCAAGATCCATTTGACATCACTAAAGCCATCCCTTGTTCTTAGTGCATTTCTGAATCTAGCCTGCACCTCTGGCAGCTGCCTATCAATATGCTTCTGAAACCATTGTCGGATGATGTTCAGTAAGATGTTACTTGCATGTGATACTGGTGCTTCCGGCACAGCAGCACACCTGCCTCCATGGTAAGACAAACTGGCAGCAAAGTAGTTGCCAGGAACCCTGAAGACTTTAAATGTATACTGTAGACTAGGATCAATCACTGAGAAAATCTCTTACATTCTTCTTCAGACCCGTTTCAACACGCAGTTACTGTTAAGGAA
Source organism: Tenrec ecaudatus (assembly GCF_050624435.1). Taxonomy (NCBI): domain Eukaryota; kingdom Metazoa; phylum Chordata; class Mammalia; order Afrosoricida; family Tenrecidae; genus Tenrec; species Tenrec ecaudatus. Next base: position 75,905,075 of record NC_134542.1, read on the forward strand.
TTTTGTTTGGGCAAATCTTGAGGGACTTGAGCAAAATAAAATTGCTATTTCATTTAAGATCAGGTGCTGTTGAGGATGGGGTTAGCTACTTCACACATTTCATTTTTATGAACATAAATGGGAGGGAAGAGTGGATATTTTCATTTTACCTAATTTAAAATTTTATTTGTTTTATCTTATGACATTGGGGAGAGTGTAATAGTGAAAGACTAGGGAGGTAAATATTATTATATACACAATATTGGCAGCTACATAATCTCCTGTCAACCTGAGTGAGGGGTGGAGTCTAACTTGTCAGTCAGGTCATAGCCAATAAGGCCTCAGTGTGGGCCTGGCCTTCTCCTGAGGATGCTGTGAACTCCTGTCTTCCTCCCTGGAGATGAGACACAGACTCTCCCTGGGAGACATTCCTGTAGACAAGCCTCATGGAGTTCTGCTGATGTAGCCAGATCCCTAGAGCTGGAGTAGCCACATGGAGACCCACACCAGTACTGAGATGCTTCCACTGCCACTGGATCTACAAGACTTTCCAACCACTGTCCTATGATCTTCCTGTATTTGGCATGTGTTTTGTGAGTCTGAAGAGGACTTTATAGATTGGTATCAGACATATGGGCTAATATCAGACTTATGGATCTGATCTGGACTGGGTTGTGATGTTTTCTTAATATACAATTACTCTTGGATATAAAGTTCTCTCTCACATACATGACTGTCTCTGTATTTGTTTCTCTAGTCAACCCAAACTAACACAATAATCATGTGATTATTGTAACTGTCTTATTTTCCTTTGTTCTGACCATCAGAAATCTTGATCCAAAGATAATATAGCTCCTTTCAATTGTAAAAAAGTGTTACATCTTGTGTAACCTACACCCATTAATATGAACTGAATTGCATCCCTCAAGAGATATGTGGAAGTCCTATCACCCGGTGTCTATTAACTTGACCTTTTAGCAAGGGGATCTTTGAAGATGTCAGCAGTTCTTATGCTGTCTTCTGTAACAGAATGGACCCTAAATCATTTTGAGTGGCTTCTTATAAAAGAGAAAAGCATGGAGACAAAGGAAATACTGTCATGTTAAAATGCGCGTACATATCGAGAAATACCCGAGGTCGTAAGAACCTGAAAGAAACAAGAATGGACCTTTTAATGGGACTTTTGGTTCCATCCTTAGTTTAGACCACTGGCTTCCAGAACTGTGACCAAAAGAAGGCATGTATTTTAAAACCACCCTCTTTGTGGTACCCAGTGACAGCCACCCAAGGAAAGCAATGGTGTTTTAAAAAGAATCAAGCATCAACCTTAGAGTCAGTCAGCAGAAGACTACTGCCGTCAAGCCTATTTGTCCTCAAAGATAGTACAGAGGGCTTTCCAAGACTGTAATTCTTTATGGAAGTCATGGCTCTTATTACAAAATTATACTGTGTGATCTTCAGCTTAATTTCTATCACCAAGGTCATATTTCCCAACTACTGATCCTTCTTTGTTTCCATCTCTCCATTCCAATAATCAGTAATTATCAATACAGCTTGATTACATATATAGTCATCACAGTCACACAGAAGCCACTACAGTATGAAAAACTGACAGAAAATGGTGGAAGTTAAATTAGTCAATTTCCAACGTAAAGAAACATTGAATAAAAAATTATAAAATTATAAAAAGTAAAAAAAAATGTTTTCACACTAGAAGAAAAAAATCCTTGATGGTAACCAGAGATGGGAGGGGAAGGGCATGGAATCACTGAATCAAGGGTGAACAGTGTTAACGTATGTGCAGGGAAAGATGATATACAAGCAGGAGGTTGTAGGAAAATGATAGACACTAGGAGGCGGGTAAGAGTTAAAGGCAATGGAGGTAAATGGTATATACATAATCCCTCAATAACTGATCTATGAGTAAATTCATGTATAGACATAGATTGAACAGGAGAGAGCTATAATCCTTTATATGTATATACATGTGTGTATGTGTTGGACAGGGGCTATTTGTGTATGTGTATTTATCTTTGCTACAAATATATTCATCAATGTGCGAGTGCATGCATACAGGGGTCAAAGTTATCAAACTTTCTTAGGCATAAAACAACTTGAGAAATAGTCACTGGGCCTTGGTGGTGGTGGTGGTGGTGTGCTCAGGACCATAGCCTCAGGGGATACAAAGGTCAATTGAAATAATAGTTCATGGGCAATGTTCTAAATCTTACCATGGTGAATAGTAATTGGCCTCTGCAAAGCTAACGAGTGACTGTCTAAGGTACAGTTATGGTTTTCGAACCATCTGGAGAAAAGAGGAGAGACGAAAATCGAAAGACCTATGAAAACACCTAATGGAACACTTTCAACGTCTCCACAACCTTGATACCAGATGAACTAGATAGTGCCTCTCTGCTTACTACTTTGAAAAGAGATTATCACACACACACACACACACACACACACACACACTTTACCTGTGTACATATATTCTTCCTTTCTTCTTTCCATTCAGGTTTATTAGTACATTTGGTTGCCCCATTTTTGTAAAGTACTTGAATTCATCTGACCACATCTAATTACTTCCTGCATCTCCACACCGGTCCAAACACCAACATTTCTTACCTCGATGACTATTGTTTGTGTGGTGCAATGGAGCACTCATTGTGACCTTATGCACAATGAAATGAAGCACTGCCTGGCCCCGTGCCATCTTCACAATTACTCCTATGTCTGCGTGCCCTGTCACCGCCACAATGCCAACCCGTCTCCTTGAGGGCCTTCCTCTTTATCACTGCCCTCCACTCTATCAAACATGAGGTCCTTCTCCAGGGACTGGTTTCTCCAGACAACGTGTCCAAAGTATGTAAGAAGCTTCACCATCCTTGCTTCTGGACAGACTTCTTCCAAGATAGATGGGTTTGTCTCACGGTGCTTTCAATATTCTGCCCAGCACCACAATCCAAATGAATTACTTCTTGGCCTTCCTTATTCAGTGTTCAACTTTTCCATGCACATGATGCCCATAGCTAGCTTTAGGGCACCTTAATCCCCGACGTAACTCTAATAACCGATTACAGGTCTCTCTGCTTCTAGTCTTGCTCCCCAATAGTTTATTCCTAATGTAACTGTCAGTTCATTAGTGTAAAAACAATGCCAGATTTTTTTTTTCTTTCCTCTGCTAAAAACTCATGTCTGTGGTTTCCCAGTGGAACCCTGGTGGTATAGTGATTACACGTTGGGCTGCAAACCTCATGGTCGACAGTTTGAAACGACGAGCAGCTCTGTGGGAGAAAGAGTGGGCCTTCTATACTTTAAACAGTTACACTCTTGGAAAACCACCGGGAAGTGTTGTTTGTTGAAAAGTTTGTTTAAATATTATCTTTTAAATAATACCTAATTTGTTTACCCTCCTAAAGACTACAACTTGCCATGCCACACTGTCATACACCCATTTCTTCTTACCCTGTTCTACTTTTTCTTTTTTTCATTAGCATTTGTCAAAACTAACATTTCATACAATTAAGTTATTATATATAGTATATTTATTAAACTTTCTAACTCCAGGTAAGCTCTCTGGACTCTGTTCCTATATTGTGTGGCACTTAGGGGTCTTCCTTTTATTTATTGATTGAATGAGTGTAATTACATGCTTTGCTACATTAAACATCTTTGTTCATAAATCTTCATCAGGGGAAGTGATTATTTTCCTAAAAGAGTTCACAGAGATGGGATAACTGGGGAAAAAAACTTGAAATCTTCAGACTCTTGATAAATATTGCCAAATTACAAATGGTTTGCATCAATTTACACTCTCACTAACAATGTCTTCCTTATTACATTTTGATCAATAATGCATGTTCTACAACAAAGCATATAGTAGTTAAAATATGAAAATTTGAAGATAAAGGAGAAAATCCTAAGAGCGGCTAAAGAAAAAAATGGCATTCACCTCTAAGTGTAATCAGATAAGAATATACTCAGATTTATCAGCAGAAACCAGGAAGAAAATGATAGAATGTAATACCATCTTCTGAAACTTAAAGGAGCATTGCTGTAACCCTAGAATCATCTACCCCATCAAACTCTCCATCAAAATTGACATAGAGATAAGAGTTTTCCCATAACAGGAAAAAATGAGAGAATATGCTAAAAACAAACAAGCAAAAACAATACTACAAAAATTACTTTCCAGCTCACTGTGGAGACCAACATCCACAGAACATACACACGAGATCACCACATAGTGTAACACTATCCAGAAGTCAATGCACTGAAAGCAATGCCCAAGACTTCTTTGACGCAATGGTGTAAAGATACAAGAATGAATTCCCCACACATACACAATCCGCAGCTAAGGAGGAAGGTAGGAAATTTGTATCACAAGAAGTAGCAGATGAAAGCAAAGAATCCACAACTGGAAGTAATTACTCTGAATGTCAACTGTATGAACTCATTCATTAAAAGACAAAAAGTCACAGACCAGATTAGGAAATAGAACCCATTAATCTGTTATCAAGAGAAACATCTCAAACTCATAGACATAAGCAGGTTGAAGATTAAAATTTGGAGAAAAGTATATCAAGTGAATGGCAATCTAAAAGCTGGAGTTACAAGTCTAATCTCTGACAAAATCAATCTCAAGGTCCAGGACCTAACTAGAGATAAATATGTGCACTATATAATGCTTAATTAAGGGATCAGTAGACCTAGAGCCAGTGAGCATATTAAACATACACGCCTAACGACAAACCAAGATTTGTCCATCAAATCCAATCATAAGACAAAAAAAAAGAAATCATAGGATTGGCAATAAAGTAGGAGACTTCAACACACTGCTCTCCAAGAAAGGCAGATCAACAGGAAAGAACTCAAAGAGGAGGCTACAGAACTAAACTCTCTAATCAGACAACTTAACCTGGTAGATATATTCACAACTCTCTACCCAAATGCGTATAAATACACATACTTTTCAAGTACACATGCTCATACTCGTAAATAGACCATATGCTGGACACAAGTCAAGCTTGAGTAAATTCAAACATATGGAGGTCATACAGGCTTTTCTGATCACTGAAGCTGGTAATCAACAAAAGAATAAGGACAAATATGTGTAGGCTAAATAACTTACTTGTTCTAAAAGGCTGGGTATTGTCCCAAATTGAAGACAAAATTAAGAATTTCCTAGAAACTAATAAGAATGAGAATACAACATACCATAAATAGGGGATACAGCCAAAGCAGTTATCAGAGGATTCTTGAGAGAGATAAATGCATATATGAAAAAGAAAGAGAGACGTATGGCCTTCTCTTGGAAAAATAAAAGAAATAATAAAAATCAGGCAGAGATAATTGAGTGGGAAAACAAAACAAAAAACAATGGAAAAATTTAGCTCAGTAAAAAGCTGATTCTCCAAAAAAGGTGAACAGAATCAGCAAACTGCTAGCAAACATAAAAGAAAGAAAAGAACAGACATTAATATTCAAGATGAGGGGTGAAACCAGGGAAATTACCACAAACCCTAATGAAGTGAAAAGACTAATTACACAGTACTACAAAGGACTGTTCTCCAATGAATAAACTTGGAAGACATGGACAAATATCCAGAAAACAGACCAGATTTCCTCATGTAGACATCACAACTTGAACAAACCCATAGCAAAAGAAGAAATAGATAGGTTTCTTTAGGAACTCCAAACTGAAAAAGATCCCAGCCCAGATAGCTATCAAGCATTCAGGGAAGAGACGACACCAATTTTACAGAAGCTCTTTCAGAAGATAGAAAAGATGGTAAACTCCCAAACACATTCTACAAAGTAAGTATAATGAAGATTACAAAGCCAGGCAAGGATCCCACAAGAATAGAGAACTACAGATCAATAACTCTAATGCACATCGACGCAAAAATTGTTTAGAAAATCTTGGCCAATGGAATTCAAGTGTGTATTAAAAAAAATCCATCATGACCAAGTGGGATTCATACAAGGGATGCAGGGATGGTTCAACATCCAAAAATCCATCAGCATCATACACCACGTTGACAAGGAAAAGGACAAGAATCAAATGATAATATCAATAGACTCCGAGAAAGAAGAAGTGAAATTATTGTTATTTGAAGATGATAAGATTTTATATACTGAGAACCCCAAAAGCTCCACAACAGGAGTGCTGGAAGCCATAGAAGAATAAAGTGGCAGGATACAAGATCAACAAGCAGAATATACAACTGATGGGTTTACAAAAAGAGAGAGAGAGAGATCCAGAAGTTACTACCCTTCAAGATAGCCAAGCTTAAATTGAAATATCTGGCATATACCTATCCAAAAAATAAAATATCTGTACAAGAAAAACTTCATAATATTGTTACAAGAACCCATAAAGGACCTTCACAAATGGAAGCATATCCTATGCTCGTGGATCTGAAGACTCAATATTGTACAGATATCAATCCCACCTAAGGCACTATATAAGTTCAACACAATCCCAAAACAATTACCAGCATACATTTTCAAAGAAATGGAAAGACTGACTATGGAAAGGGAAGAATTTGAGAATTGGCAAAGAACTCCTCAAGAAAAATAAAATGGGCAGTTCTGCATTACCTCACTTTAAAAATTTTTATATAGCCCTACTTGTAAAAGCAGCATGGTACTGCTATAATGACAGACACTTAGTCAATGGATAGAACAGAAAATCCAGAAATAAAGACAATAGCATACAGACAAGTGATCTTTAGTAAGGACTTCAAGAATATAAAATGGGAAATAGAATGGAGCAAGACCCTTACCTCACAGCAGACACAAGGACAAATTCAACGTGGATCACAAACCTTGAAGTAAAATCCCAAACTATCAGGATCATCAATGAGAAAACTGGGACAAAGCTAAGAACCTTAGTGCAGGGAATATATTGGCTATCGGCATTAATTAAGGATAAACACTCAGAGGAAGATAAAATGAATGGGAAATACTGAAGGTAAAACACTTGTGTACATAAAAAGGTTTCATCAAGAGAGTAATAAGAGAACCCAGAGACTGGGAAAAAGTATTAGTAATGACATATCAGACAAAGGTCTTCATACTAAAATCTATAGAATCGTGCAAGCTTACAACAAGAAAAAAGGAATAGCCGGCTGAGGTGGTGGCCAAAAGACTTGATCAGAAGACTCACAAAGGAGGAAACCAGAAAGGCCAATAAACATATCATATCTTGTTCCTGATCATTAGCTACCCAAAAAGCACAGATCATGAAATACCACCTAAGGTCCACAAAGATAGCCCAACTCAAACAACCATGGAACACCACCTAATGCCCAGAAAGATAGCCCAATTAAAAATAAAACAGAAAGACACAACTATTGGAGAGGCTGTGGTGAGATTGAAACACTCATTCCTCCATATTACAAAAGATAAGCAATGATGCTGACTGCAGGAGGAAAGCCAAATCAATGAGCGTATAAGCTTCTCAGTGCTGGCAAGGGTCTCCACATGGCTGCTCCAGCATCCAGGGCTGCATTGGGGTAGGTCCATATGGCTTCTCCTTAAAGATGTCTCACAGGAAGTGAGCCTTGCCAGCTGAAGCAGGGAACTGGATAAGACAGCTGACCCTGGTCTGGCCATCAGAAAGCAAGAGACCCGAGAACTTGAAGGCGAGGTTCACAGAGCCATTTATCTCTCTGCACTTCAGTTTACCCCACATGTGTTTATTGGGCAGGTTGGCACAATAAACTTTAACGATATCGTCATATGACCCAACAATTCCACTAATGGACATATACCCACAAGAAATAAGGAACAGACAACATCCAGACATCTGCTTTCCAATGTTCATCACTATGCAGTTCACAGTCACAAAAAATTGGAAACAGCCCTAATTTCCATCAATAGATGAATGGATTTCAAAACTCTGGTATATATATGCAATGGAATACTAAGCATCCCTAAAAAATAGTGAAGAAATGATGAAGCACCTCATCTCATGGAAAGATTTAGAGGATATTATGCTGAGTGAAATATCTATACTCCAGGGTCCCCCATGCCTCAATTGTATTTGTCCTTTCTCTGATCTATAAGTTTTCTCATTGCAGACTGTAGCCCTCTCAAACCCTTTGTAATTTAAGATAAGAATTAGTCTCCCCCCACTATCATGACCTCAATTCTACCTAACAAATCAGATTCGACTAGAGCATGCACAGTGCTACAGATAGGAGCCCGCAACACAGGGAATCCAGGACAGAGAAACCCCTCAGGGCCAACAAGGAGAGTAGAGATACCAGGAGGCTTAGAGGAGGGTGTGGGGATAAAGGGGAAATAGATCATAAGGATCAATCTAGAACCTCCTACCAGGGGGATGAATAACAGAAAAGTGGGTGAGGGGCAATGGAGTATGAAGTAAGATATGGAAAAAAAATCTATAACTTATCAAGGGTTCATGGGGGGGGGGAAGAAATGGGGAGCTGATATCAGGGCCTCAAGTGGGAAGAGAATGCTTTGAAAATGATGATGGTGGCATATGTACAAATGTGCTTGACACATTGGAGGAATGTATGGATTGTGATAAGAGATGTAAGAGCCCCCAATAAAACTATTTAAAAAAAAGAAGAATTGGTCTCTACATTATCTCACAAAAACCAAACCAAAACTCGCTGCCATCAGGTAGTCGATCACCAACTCCTGGTGACATGGTAGAACTACCCCCATGAGTTTATGAAATTGCAACTATTTTCCTGAGTAAAGAGTCTCATATTTCTCCTTTGGAGCAGTTGGTGGTTTCAAACTGCTGAACTCATAGTTTGCAGCCCAAATCATTAGGGCAAATATAAAATCTGATTTTTCTTTTGCAAAATACCTGTTGATTTTGAACTGCTGATCTTGCGATTCTAAATCTATTATCACACAATTTTTTAAAATTAAACTTTTATAAATGTACAGCTTCTTGAAATAAATTAAAATAATTGGCAGTACACCTGAGCCTTTATTAATGCCAGCGCTCATTTTCCACCTCCTCCTACCCATGGTGACTATTAATATACTTTGTTCTGTATACACTTTCCTTCTTATTTAATTACCATATATACTCGAGTCTAAGCCACCCGAATACCAGCCAAGGCACCCGATTTTACCACAAAAACTGCATTAAAAATGTACTAGAAAACTCAGGTTATACACAAGTATATAAGGTATATAAAACTCATTGTTATCAAGTCGATTGACACTCACAGTGACCCTCCAGGGCAGGAGAGAACTGCTCTTGTGGGTTTCTAAGACTGTAAGTTTTTACCGGAGTAGAAAGCCTCCTCTTTATTCATCAAAGCAGCTGGTGAAGTGGAACTTCTGACCTCGAGGTTTAGCAGCCCAACACGTAACCACTGCACCAAAGCAGTCATATGTTATTTGTTCTTTTGTGGTGATTTATTTCTCTTAGCACAAATATAAACTACTCTGCTACTGTAGCTTGTGTCAAGACTTCATTTCTCCTACTAGTTGAGGAAGAGAAATTCCATTGTATGTATGTATCACAATGTTTATCTATCTATTGATAGGTGTTAGGTTTTTACCTTTTGCCTATTATGCGTAGTATTGCAAGGCACATCTGTGTGTGTGTGTGTGTGTGTGTGTGTATTTTTCTGTCTCTGCTTTCAAGTCTATGGGGTACATATGTAAAGCTTACTTTTGAGCAATGTCTAATGTCCCTACAAAACATGTTAAAAGTGCAAAGCAGGTGAAGCAGAGAAATTAACAGAGTTTTGGTACATGGATGAGCATGACTTAGAAACGATTTACATTGATAAACTGTCAGCATCAATTGTACTTTAAACTTTTTTCTCTAAGAATTTATTCTTTCATACCAATTTCTAGTCAAGGAGAATGACATTGATTGCAGATAATTGAGAATGAACTTTTGGGGTGATTTTAAAGGTGACTTTAAATCTCTTCATATTTTGCTTGTTGGTATTTTAAAAATCTAATGATAATGATCTTACATTTGCAGACAGGGCATGTTAAAAAATATCCCATGACTGCACAGACCCTGTCAAAGACAATTCATAATATTGGATTATATTTTGTTCTCTTTTTGTATTTCCAGTTAAGAATGCCATATGGCTTCTTTGTCTTCTGTATTACATTACATGTTCGGAAACCTGCATGCACAAAGTGAGTTTTTACTGATACTATGCAGAAGATGAAGTGTCCTCTCCACTGCAGAAATGCTGTCTTCCCAGGGTTAAATGTGGCCTCTATTTATCTGTGTGTAACAACATCACAAAACAGTGTGAGGCAAGATTGAAGAATCTCTTTGTGCACAGAGAGAATTTAAGTAGGCTGAATGTAATTACCCACGTTGGACTTCAGCCAGAATGACGGGGTTAACATCCTTAGTAACATCCATCCTAATTGAAGAAAATTGAAACTAACAACAGCTTCTCTCCCAAAGTGTGAGTCGTACAGCTTTTCCTGGTGTCTTTCATTTTCTTTTTATTGAGAGAATCTCCCAGGCAAGGGCCGGATTTTATCTAAGTTAACTGACTGTTACTAGCAAATCCACTGTTTTATTTTAAGGATATGAAAGTAACCCCCAAAAGGCTACTGAAATACGCAAAGAAGTGTAAGGTTTCTAGGTTTTTTAGATCAGAAAAACAAAAACAAACCAAAACAAATTTTTAAAGAGACAAACAAAAACTTCCTAACTGGTAAAAAAGATCAGGGAACCTAGGATTCCAGAATTTGGGATTGGTTTCTTTCACGTACGTAGTATTCAAAGAAATAAGCCTTGCTAAATACAAGGGAATATTAAAAATTAAGATTCATGAATCCTAAAGTGAGCACTCTTAAGGGTACGGACTACATGTGCTTCCTCTGAATACTATCAGCACCTAGTGCATGCCTCTGGCACATACGAGGTGCCCAGTACAAATTACTGATTTAAAATATACATATATATACTTACCCACTTTATAACAATGATCAAATTCATTGCAAAAAGAGTGATGGCACAGTTTCTCGTCTTTTATTTTAAAGTCATTTTATTGGGGGCTCGTACAATTCTTATCACAATCCATCCATCCATCCATCCATTTTGTTAAGCACATTTATACATTTGTTGCCATCATATTTGAAAACATTTTCTTTCTACTTGAGGCCTTGGTATCATCTCATTTTTCCCTCCCTCCCCCACACTCCCTCCTTCGTGAACCCTTGATAATTTAAAAATTATTTTTTTTCATGTCTTACACTGCCTGATGTCTCCCTTCACCGATGTTATCCATCCCCCTTAGAGGGGGTTATATGTACATCATTGTGATTGGTTCCAGCTCCCTCCACCCACATTCCCCTTACCCTCCTGGTATGGTTACTCTAAATATTGATCCTGAGGGGGTTATCAGTCCTGGGTTCCCTGTGTTTCCAGATCTTTTTAAAAAAATCATTTCATTGGGGGCTTTTTCAACTCTCATTACAATCCATACATAAATTGTATAAAGCACATTTGTATATCCATACCATCATCATTCTCAAATCACCCACTCTCCACATAAGCCTCTGGCATCAGCTCCTCATTTTCCCCCTCCCTCCCCACTCACCCCTCCCTCATGAGCCCTTGATAATTTATTTTATTTATAATTTATATTATTTTATTTATAATTTATATTATTATTTTATTTATAATTTATATTATTTTGTCATATCTTACATTGTCTGATGTCTCCCTTCACCCACTTTTATGTTGTCTGTCCCCCAGGGAGGAGGTTATATGTAGATCCCTGTAATCGGATCCCCCTCTGTACTCCACCCTCCCAGCATCACCACTCTCATCACTGGTACTGAAGGTATCATCCATCCTGGATTCTCTCTGTTTCCAGTTCCCATCTGTACCAGTGTACATCCTCTGGTCTAGGTAGAATTGGGATCATGATAGTGGGTGAGGAGGAAGCATTTAGGAACTACAGAAAAGTTGTATGTTTCATCGTTGGTATATTGCACCCTGACTGGCTGGTCTCCTCCCCACTCCCTCCATAAGGTGATGTCCAGTTGCTTAAAGATGGGCTTTGAGTCCCCACTCCACACCCCCCCTCATTCACAATGATATGATTTTTGTTTTCTGATGCCGGATACCTCATCCCTTCACACCTCATGATCACACAGGCTGGTGTGCTTCTTCCTTGTGGGCTTGTTGCTTCTGAGTTAGATGGCTGCTTGTTTACCTTCAAGGCTTTAAGACCACAGATGCTGTATCTTTTGATAGCCGGGCACCATCAGCTTTCTTCACCACATTTGCTTATGAACCCATTTGTCTTCAGCAATCATATCTGGGAGGTGAGCACACAATGATATGATTTTTTTGTTCTTTGATGCCTGATAACTGGTCCCTTTGGCACCTCATGATCGCACAGGCTGGTGTGCTTCTTCCATGTGGGCTTTGTTGCTTCTGAGCTAGATGGCTGCTTGTATGCCTTCAAGTCTTTAAGACCTTAGACACTATATCTTTTTAAAATTTTTATTTATTTATTTTAATGGGGGAAAGTTTAGTTTAATTTTTTTTAACATTTTATTAGGGGCACCTACAACTCTTATCACAATCCATACATATATATACATCAATTGTATAAAGCAGATCTGTACATTTCCTGCCCTAATCATTTTCGAAGCATTTGCTCTCCTCTTAAGCCCTTAGCATCAGGTCCTCTTTTTTCCCCTCCCTTCCTGGTCCCCCCCTTATCATGAGCCCTTGATAATTTATAAATTATTATTTTGTCATATCTTGCCCTACCCGGCATCTCCCTTCACCCCCTTTTCTTTTGTTCGTCCCCCAGGGAGGAGGGCACTATATCTTTTGATAGCTTGCCTTCATCAGCTTTCTTCACCACATTTGCTTATGCACCTGCTTTGTTTCAATGATTATATCAGGAAGGTGAGCATTATGGAATGCCAGTTTAATAGTGTTCTTGCATTGAGGGAGTACTTGAGTGGAGGCCCAGTGATATGCACATAGAATGATCTATTTCCCCATCCTCATACATCAATATATTTACATATGTACATGCCTTTATTTAGACCTCTATAAATACCCTTTGCCTCCTATCTCTTTCCTCCGTTTCCTTTTATTTTCCTCTTGTCCCACTATCATGCTCAGCCTTCATTTGGGTTACAGTAATTCCTCTTGGTTACATTATCCTCCATCACACCCTACCAGGCCTCCTACACCATCCTCACCACTGATTTAGATCACTTGTTTTCCCTTGTCTCTGGGTTTGTTAACACCACTTCCTTTACCCCCACCTCCCCTGCTTCCATGTCCCCCGGAACTGTCGGTCCCATTGTTTTCTCCTCCGTATTGTTCATCCAGCCTATCTTATTTAGACAGACCTGCGGAGATAATAACATGCACAAAACAAGACACGGCAAAAACCAAGCAACAAAAGAAAACAAAATGATAACAACAACAAAAAGCCAGTGACAAAAAAAGCACACAACACAACAACAAAAAATAAAAGCCTGTAGTTAGTTCAAGGACTGTTTGTTGGTATTTAGGAGTGTTTTCTGGTTGAGTCTGATGGGGTGCCAAGTCCTGGCCCCAACATCTATTTTGTTATTCCCTGGGGACTTCGTTGCTCTGTTCCCCTTGCTGTTCTGTTGCACACCCTTAGTGTTTTGCCTCAGTGTGGTGGGATCAGATTGGGCACAATTCCCACACTGTGTCTCCAGTGTTGTCTCCTGTAGGGTTGTGGGTCAGTGAGGGATGTCATGTCTCATAGTGGGGCCGGCCATATGGTCTTCTCTGTGGATTGGTTGCTCTGAGTGGGAATATTATCTTCAAGGCTTGGTAGGCCAGGATGTTCTCCACTCTCTCTTCCTCCCCCATCATTTGCTCCTGTGTGCTCTGATCAGACATGTCCGTCTTCCTGAGCTGCAGCTTCAGTGCTGTCTTCTGAAATAAATTCTCTGGGGGGAGGGGCAGCTGTCCACATAGTTGGGATATGGGCTGGTCCCTCATTCCTGTATGTTGCATTCCCCTATGTTGCATTCTCATCTTAGAGCACAGGGTTGAAGTCTGGTCCTTCTTTCCCTGTGGAGATATAAACAATACCCTCCCCTTGTGTGGGTTAGTGCCCTGTTCCCCCGCTACACATTTCTTTTTATTTTTTCCTTTCCCCGCTCCTTTTTATTTGTCTACCATCAGTTTCTCTTCTTTTTTGATGATGGATTTCCCCCCCTTGGAATCATTTGTCTCTCTCTCTCTCCTTTTGTTAGGATATGGAAAGCACATATTTCTTTGGTGCTCAAATATTTGTGTTTTTTTCTAATTGAAGAAATAATTATCCTGTAATTAAATCAGCATTTGTGGTTCTGCCCTTTGCCGAGAATTCACATTTATGCTCCAAATATACTTAATTGGAAACTGTCTAACTGGATACCAGAGTCTTATGAGTACATAAGTCACTTGAAGATCTCTAAGAATCCCTTGGGGATCTTGCTAAAATAGATTCTTCCCAATATGTCTGGGCTGGAAATACAAATTCTGAGCAGAGAGTTGAATCAGAATGAACTAGTTTGAAGTCCTGAATCAAATACAATCAATTAACAGCAAAACCCAAAGTCTGTTGCCATCCGGTCAACTCCGACAACTAGAGACCCTACAGGACTGTGTTGAGTTTCCAAGGCGTTATGGCAGCAGACTGATAGACTTTTCTCCCATAGAATGGCCGATGTCCAAACCAACTTTTGACTAGCACCTGAGCCTTAACCTCTTCATGCTGTGGTATCAGGGTTCATTTTACAGAGCAATGTTGTCATCGCTAGGTGCCGTTGAACCACCTCCAGCTCACAGGATGCCCGCGTACTATGGAAGCAAACACTGCTCATTCCTGTGCCATCCTAACAGGTTATGGCTATTTGATCCCACTGCTGTAGCCCCTGGGTCAGTCCCTTTTATCTCGGCTCTTCCCTTTTGTTGCTGCCCCTCTACTTCACTGAGAAGATATCTGCTTCCAGGGACCGGTCTCTCTGGATAACGTCCAAAGTATGTGAGCAAAGTCTTGCCATCCTTGCCTCTATGGAGCACTCTGACGGTACTTCTTCAGGACGGAGTTGTTGGTTCTTTTGGCAGTCCCTAGGAGCTCTGGCGGCACAGTGGCTGCAGCTCACAAGGTGAGCAGTTGAAACCACCAGCAGCTCCTTCAGAGAAAGACTAGACTCTCCCATACCTAGTTCCAGTCTGAGGAGCCCCCAAGGGCAGTTCTACCCTGCAATACAGGGTCTCTATGACTCAGCGTTGACTCGATGGGAGTGAATTTGGTTTGGCTTTGCTTTGGGCAGGCCATGTTCTCAATATGTTTCACCCCCAACAGAACGCAAATGCATCAACTCTTCTTTGGTTTTCCTTATTGAATGTTCAACATTCACATACATAGGAAGTGATTGAAAATATCATTCACACGGGTCAGGTATACCTTAGTCCTCAAAGTAACATCCTTGCTTTTCAACACTTTAAAGAGGTCTTGTGCCACTCACCGATTTACCCAATGTAATGCATTGTGTGATCATGAGCATTGACTGTGGATCCAAGTAAGATGAAGTCCTTGACAAACTTCTCTGCATTTTTCATCATGTCACCTACTGGTCCACTTGTGAGAAATTCTTGGTTTCTGTACGTTAAATTGCAATCCATTTTGAAGGCTGCAATCCTTGATCATCAGCAAGTGCCTCAAATCCTCACTTTCAGCAAATAAGCTTGTACCCTCTGCATAGCTCAGCTTATTAATAAGTCCTCTTCCGATCCGAAAAGCATATTCTTCTTTATATAGTTTAGTTTCTTTGCTTATTGACTCAGGATAGAGGTTGGATAAGTATAGTGAGAAGATACACATTTAAACCACACAGTGTTTTTATTTGGTTCTTGTAGTTTCCCCTTAATCCATGATGGGCTCTTAGGGAGCATAATTAAGTGTTCTGGAATTAACAATAAGACACATTAATTCTCAAAGCCATGGAAACTGTAATTTTTATCCCAGTTAAAAATGCTGGATGCCAGAAAACCTTGCATATTATTTTATAGGTCCACACTGTCCTGTGGCTCTGTGTTCTTCACTGACCTTTCGGTCAAACGTCAAGGGGTGGCACTTTGATAGGGGCCAGGTAGGGGAGCAGGAGAAATGACAAGGCCGGAGGAAGGGACTCTCCATGCAACACACACAAGTTCTGTGCTTTCTCTTCTGTGAAGGTAACCTCACATGATAATTGGCAATTTGGAAATGCAGAGTTCACAGTAAGAGATATGTAGTGTGTGGTGGACAAAATAGTATGTGTGAAAATTAGTGACAACGCAATGTGAATGTTTATTTGGGGATTTTGCACTATGTGGTTGCAGTTTGATACGGGATGGGCATCTTGAATAAAACAATCTCGAAACGTTTACCTTTCCTGCAAATCAAGAGCTTTCTTCTTACCTTTTAAAGAAAATTTTTAATCAAAAGTTTTCTTGTTGCTTTTTTCAAAGCTTGAAAAGAGTGGTTATTTATTTGGTGATACACATTTATAAAGGTATGCATGCTTGGCCTGGGATTAGGACAGAAGTCAATCAGAAATACTGCAATGCTTAAAAAGTGCCACTCTGGCAAAATTTCCAACTCAATTTAAACCTATCCATCCTTGATATCTTATGAGAAATATTTAGTATCATGGGATTTACAGCCCAATTTTCTGACCGAACAGCTTAAGATAATTTCAAAAAAGCTTATAATAAGCAACTTTAAAGTTGTGCTGATATCTCGGGCCCTAGACATCCTTCCAAACCACAACAAACTACTCTTATAAATACCACTTAATCTTTGACTACCTGGCTTTTAACGATCTCTATGTAGATGGTTAGTGCTGCTCAGCAGGTTTCTGAGCTACTTTCCTCAACAGTTCGGTGGTCTGTATTCCAGGACCTTAACCTGATTTAGTACTAATTTAAGCACAATCAAGAGTATATTCTGTATAACAATCACATCGTGCTTTTCTGTGAAAGGCATAAATGGCACCATAGTATATAATGTCTTCATTATTCACAATACTGCTTCTCTTTATCTAGAATTCAATTCAGCAAATACTTATAAAATGCCCACTGAGTATGTCAAGCCCTAAGATGTACTGGTATATATATATGCAGTTGATTTGCTTACAGTAGAAATAGTTACTTATAGTCTCATGATAAAATATTATTAAAAAGGAAATGAAATGCAACAGGTATGCAAAATGTTGTAGAGATAGAAATATTTTTTTGTCCTTTCTGCCCAATGTCTGAATACTTGGGCATGGTTGGGGGGCAAGGTTCACCAAATGAATGAAAATTGAGGGATGATAGGTGAGGTAGATAAAAGAGTAAAGGCAAACATATGTAATTATCTTCTACCCACCCTTGGAGAGGAGGGTAAGTGTCCTCCAGGGGAACTTCCTCCACATTGTCTGAATCTTGGATGCATGAGAGAAAGTCAATTGGCTAAAGGTTATTTTTATAGAAAATCTGCTTAAGTTGAAAGTCTAATAATATAATCACTCTGGTATTCCAAGGTACACTAAGTAACATCCTACCCTGAAATAGAGGGTCCGTGTTGTGCCTGTTTTCCCTTGGTTCCTTATTCAGGTCTGTATTCTAACCTTTCCAGCGATCATTTATTCAAGTTTACACTCTTCCAGAAAGTTCCTTGTCTTTTTTGCATACCTAGAGAGAGTTTCTGTTGTTTGCAACTAAAAACTCTGGCCAATGGTAAAGCAATGTTAAGGGAGGATGGTCTCACTTGTTTTACACTTAAATATTAACATTATAAAAGTAATCTGACTTGTAACTACAAATTCTTAATGGATATTAAGACTTATGTAAAGTTAGAATAAAGCATCATTTGTTCATTCGTGATTGGCTTATTTCCCTTAGCATAAATATAAGCTACACTTATATACTGTACCTTGTATCAAGACTTCATTTCTCCAACCAGCTGAGTAGCATCCCATTGTATGTACATATCACACTGGGTTTATCATCATCCATTCATGATTAATGAGCATTTAGGTTAGGTTGTTTTCACTTTGGGGCTATTTTGAGTAATGCTGCAAGGCACTTTGGTGCATACGTCTATTTTTCAGTCTCTGTTTTCAAGTCTTTTGAGTATATATGTTAAGGTTACTTTGAACAGTATCTAATGCTAATAGAATCAGATTTTCCGTACAGTCATCCATACGACAACAGTCGGGAAAAAAAAGACAGTCTAGGAAGTTTCTTTAAGAAGCCATTTTGAGGGTATGTTATAAAATCAATAGAGATCCAATCCATATAAAACATATGCAGCTTCCATTAGGTCATGTAATGTAAGCAAAAGTAGAATGGTTCAGGTGTGTGTCAACTTGGTTGGGCCGATTCTCAGTGGTTTGGCAGTTGAAGCCTAAGAATTCCCATGATATTATCTCACACAATGTATTCAACTTCAGAATGGGGTCTACTGTGAGGAGCTAAGCAGTTTTAAGAAGCTTAGGGTGTAGTACAACCCCCTTATTTAGGTAATAGCCCTAATGAATTTTTCTTAGGGGTGTTGCTTACTTGCTCCCCATCCCCCCTGCATCGGGGTCATGCATCTTGGTTCCTTGACTTCCACGTCTTTGAACTTGAGCCAAAGCCTGCCACATTGCCTGATATGCTTGGAGCTTGGTGGCCTGCTATCTATTGGTTCACAAAGGACTCATTTGTCCCTCCAGTCACAAGCTTGCTGACCTTGGATTTGATTTACTGACCTCTAGCAACCAGCCTGTAGTGTCCCTACCAATCTTGGGTTCATCAGTCCCTGAAGCTTTTTGAGTCAGGAGAAGTCTCCAGCTTAACATCTGACCCATGGTCTTAGAACCATCCCAGAGTTGGACTAGGTTTTACCATTTCTACAACAATTGAAGTGTTCTCTTTATATATGAGTAAACTTCTCTCTTTATAAATATTCATAAGCATCACTGGTGCTGCTTCTCTAAGAAATTCAGCCTTACACAAATACCAAGAGTGATGATTCTAAATTCAATTGCATTTTCTTTAGAAAAAGAAAATTAGTTTATGTTCATTAGTATTTTTAAGTGTATCAGATCATAGATAGATATTTTAAATTATGATTTCTTCTTTGGTATATTTATACATGCATATATATTACTTTTCAAACTATTAAAATAGTGTAAGACTAGTTTTAATTACTCAACTCCTTACCTTTAAGTTTCTCCATTATTCTAAAACCAAATACACTGCCATTTAGTCAATTATGACTCATGTGAAACTATATAGTATTTGAAAATATAAACCTTTACAGGAACAGACAGCCTCATATTTCTCCTAAGAAGTGTCTAGTGGGTTTGAACCCATCACCTTATGGTCAGCAATTAAAGAGATTTCTTTATTAGCCTATGGGAAATCACATACAAGCTATTATTTTAACAAAGTACTATTTATGAACTTACTCTCTTTATATTTCTAGTATGGGTTTATATATGTGAGTGTGCATACATGGACACACACACATACAGTTCTATAGTGTTTTGGTTGGCACCTAAAGCCTAACCTGCAATGGCACTAGGGCTCTTTATACCTTTACAGGGAAGATGTTTATTCTCAGTTATCCTCTTTGCTAATATCTTTTCTTCCAGCCTAAGACACTTTGTAAATATTTATCAGGTCTACCTTTTTCACACACACACACACACACACACACACAAATAGCTCTGCCAATAATTTTATCATAGAGAGCTCATTTTTATAACAACTTCTAATAATATGATCCTGAAGGCATATAGTTAACTGTGGACAGACACACTTTTGTTAAAACAAATAAATGTGAACCTGTGAGAAGGCTTTCTACACTGGCTTGACTAGGTGGCTTTGCTGATCTTGACTGGACTTGTTTGTGTAGCTAGTCTGGGATAAGCTGGGGATGTATTGATTTGTTTTAGGAGGCTTTCTTGCTCATCCTAGAGAAAACCTACCTGTAGGCCAGACATGCCAATGCAGAGGGCCTAGGAGTGGAAGCAAAAGCCCTAAAGGTCTCTTGAGTCTTAGAATTGGCCCTGGTACTACAGCATTTCAGCTTCATTTTATGGTTAAAGCAAAAGGCAATTTTATGCAAAGTCAAAGAGTGAGAAATATATGTTTGCCTATTTTCTAAGATGGCAAAGACTGTTAGTTTAGGGGAATGTAGAATTGGGGTCAATATAGCTCCTTCTAGCCTCTACTGTGCCCAATCTATTCTCCTTACTCTATTGCGATTGGATCTTAGAAATCTAAACTTTATTATGTCTAACATTTGTTGGGGGGGGGGTGTGGGGTGTGTGTGTGTGTGTGTGTGTGTGTGTGTGTGTGTGTGTGTTTAAACACAGACTCCTCCACCTGGCTTCTATTCATTCTTTAGCTGACACAAGGAAACCTGCATGCACCAGTCACTTTAAAGAAGTAAAAGTAAAATGCTTTCTTCAGTATTTCAGCCTAGGAAATCCTATGGGGTAGTTCTACACAGTGCGATAGATTTTCAATGAGCTTGAATTAACTTTGATGGCAATAAGTGTGGTTTATTTTTTATCTGACCTGCCAATTGTAATGTTCAAGTGTGCTTTGATTTGCTAAGAACCTCTAGTGGAGTAGTGGTTATGCATTGATCTGCTAACTACAAGATCAGCGGTTGGAAACCATCAGCCACTCTTAGGGATAAAGATGAGGCTTTCTACTCCTGTAGAGAGTTACAGTCTTGGAAATCTACAGGGGGCACATCTACCCCGTCCTACAGGGCCACTGGGAGTAAGAATCGCCTCAATGGCAGGGAGCTTGGTTTTTATTTTTCCATTTCTTCTTAGGGAACATCTCCACTCCTGCTATCTGCCCATTTGCATCTGTGTCAGGCACGGGGATGGGCATGAGACCCAGTCAACTGCTGATCATATTCCGCATTTTCTCTTCAACAGAGATTCTTTCACAGCCAGAAAACAGTAGAATGTGTGATTTACAACGTTCTCGTTTTGCTAAAGTTAATGGTTGTACTTCCTTTATGGAGTGAACAGCCAGGCCAATATCAACATAAGGAAAAAGCGGAGCCTAGAAAAAGAACTGTGAGGTAGAATTCTGAAAACATCTTTCTTAAAAAAAAAGATTCTAAATGCAATCATGCTTCTATCTCTTTTATTTTACTTTAATGTATTTGAACTCAGTGTCTGTAATTTGTAGTCAGAAAAATACTGACTTAAACCCACATGTACCTATGTCACCATTCATACTTCCCCAATTAAGCCACTATCCCACACCCTCACATGTTCATCAATGTGATGTGCCTCACCTCCCATTGACACCACCAAATTCATTAATGTTTCTAGCAGTTTGCTAAATTCAAATCCCAGGAGTGTTTTTGTCCATTCTCCCACCTAAGAAAATTGCTAGTAAAATTTTTAAAGATCAAACTCGATGTCAAATAACATTTTCTCTGTAAGTTCTTCCTGACCTCTTAGGAGAAATTAGTTTTATTTATATTTAGAGGAGGTAAAATGTAGGAATACAAACAAACCATGCTTAGTATTACATATTTTATAATATGATATTAGATAGCCTTTTATCTATCA
Source organism: Tenrec ecaudatus (assembly GCF_050624435.1). Lineage (NCBI taxonomy): Eukaryota > Metazoa > Chordata > Mammalia > Afrosoricida > Tenrecidae > Tenrec > Tenrec ecaudatus. The sequence goes on from NC_134542.1 coordinate 75,926,654, forward strand.
GTAAATGCAGTTAGCTCTACTTTCAAAATCTATTTCGAATCAGACAAATTCTTCTCATTTCCATCGATACAACAAACGTCAGTCATCATCATTTCTCTCACTGATTTGTGTAACAGGCCCTGTTACACTGTCCCTGTTTCTGCCTTTCTTTCTCTGGATTCCAACCTCCACACAGTGTGACCCTGTCATAGCAAGTAAGGTCATGTTACCCTCCATTCACAAACTTGCTGTGGTTTCCTGTTTCACTCAGACCTTCAGATATTGAACAATCTAGTCCCGTTTCTCCCACTCCAGTATCATCTTCTGCTTTCATCCCTGATTCCTTCTGCATAGCACCTTCTTACACAGCTCACATGCTCCTGCCCCAGTGCCTTTGCTGTTACTGTTTATTCCTGAAATTCTTTCCCACCAAATATCTGTCTCATGTTAAGGAGACTTAGTGGCTTAGTGGGCTACAGTGAGCTGATAGCCACAAGGTTAGCCTTTCAAATCCACCAGCTCCACATTGGGAGAAAGATACCTTGCCCTACCCTGTAAAGCCTGAGAAACCCAAAGGAGCAGTTCTTCCTATCCTATAGCGTCTCTATGGGATGACAGTGGGTTTTAGCTCATGTTATTCAAGTCTTTGCATATGAGGGGATACCTCTAAAAAACCATGACAAAGCTCCACTGGGCGGACCTTTTGTGTATTTCTTCCTTTGAGGTGACATTGAGCACCTGGCTCTCAGTTAGTGCACCCAGTGGCATCGCCTGGGAAGGTTCTCTCTGGTCACAGTGACTTTTTTTTGTAAAAGCAATTCTGCTTAAACCTCATTTTTTGTGTGTGATGGCCAATTTAAGAGAACAGCATATGGCTGTGAAATTTTGTTTTCTGTTTTGTAAAAATGCTGCAGAAACTGTTGTGATGATGAACACAGCTTCCAAGGACAGCGCTACAGGAAAAACTCAAGTATACAGGTGGTTTTCTCATTCCAAAAAAGGTGAAATATCAATCGACGGCAAACCTCATTCTGGATATCAATCAATTTCCCAAATGGACAAAAATGTTGTGCATTATTGTGCACTGTGCTCAAAGACTGACAACAAACCATTGAAGAGATGGGAATCAAATGAACTATCTTGGAGCTCAGTTCAGAGAACTTTAATGGAAGATTTGGGAATGTAAACAGTTGCTGTGAAATTCATGCCTTGGGTTCTGACTTAGGAAAAAGAGCATTGAGTGGAAACACATCATACTTTGAAAGAATAGCTCCCATGGTCATTACTGGTGACGAGACATGGTGCTATTCTTATGACACTGAAAGCAAACATCAATCAAGCCAGTGGAAGGCTTCATTGTCATCTCACCCAAGAAAAGCTATTGTGCCAATTTCTGGCAAAAAAGAACATTCCTCTCTTGCCCCATGCACCTTACTCACCTGACCTTGCTCTGTGAAACTTCTTTTTATTTCTAACAATGAAGAGGGACATGAAAGGATAGCAATTTGATGATGTAGAAGAGGTGAAAAAGAAATGAGGCAGGTGCTGTCAGTCATCGAAACAGATGAGTTTGAAACAAGCTTGCAAGAATGGAATCCCAGATTTGACAAATGTATTAAGTGTAATGATGGTGATAAGATTGTTTTGTAAAAAAATGTAAATATATAGATTTGGGGAAAAATTCCATTGTTTTTGGGTACCCCTTGTATTCTCAGTGAATACAATCCATATATTTCTACAATCCGAATATTTAAAGTAAAGTTTCACCTTCTGTTTCTGCATAATTTACTCCATAGCAATTGCAAACATAAACCCAATCGCCATCAAGTCAATTCCAAGTGTCATAAACTTACATAGGGCTTCTTCATGGACACCAAACGACCTTATCTTTCATTTGTGGTTAGCACTCTTAACATTGAACCCACAGTCTAACCAGGGAACTTTAATAAATATATATATATCATTCTATATATTACATTTTGGCTGTTTCTCATTATAAACTTATAGCTCAATGAAGCTAGAGTGTTTTTTTGTTGTTTGTGCTTTATTTTGTTTGTTTTCTCCTTCATACTTTTATGGTGCATACAACTAGTGAATGTTAGTGTTGAGAAGGGATGCTATGTCTTGTCTCTACTGATGCCTCCTTAACAATGATGTCGTCAATGAACTTCATCCTCAGAGAAAGTGGCAGAAGAGACCTGAGTGCCATCCTTTTGCCTTTTAAGAAATGCTATCATATTAACTCTGAATTCCTGATTCTACCAAAATTACATTTCATACTTGATTCATGTATGAGAAATACCTGATCTGGTAGTAAACTATTGTAATGCATATGATGAAACTCAAACAAAATATGAAGGACATTGCTGAACCATAACATTAATAATTATATATCCTCTTTGAACAAAGAAATGCAAATTTGATTGGCAGTATCCCTGGTGCTAAGGAATGAGTATAAAGGTTTGCTAACTTCCCACTACAGGTATTTTCAAGATGACCCCACCCCCTCTCCCCAGGTTACTTTGGTTAGCTGATGGTTGTTTTTTCTGGGAAAATATTTTTTTCATATTACAGCATCTCCATAAACTAAAAAGTTAAAGAATGGAGATGTATATGTACAAACAATTGCACAGAGAAAGTGTAACTTATTTGATTATGCTTTTTCCATAGTTATCTCATCTGAGGCTTCATTTATTTGTATTCTCTGTTTTGTATTCTTACTCTCTCGGGAGACACTCTGCTGCTAACAGCACACGAGTTTACAGCTTGATTTATCTATCATTGTTCTTCAGTATTTACCAAATAAACAATGTTTCATAGCTTTACACTTGGCAGAATACTCTAAATCTTTTCTTCTCTCTTTATAAATACTCTCTACAATATTTTTTCTGTCAAGCAAATGATAAAAGTCAGAGGGTAAGGAAACAGCTGCTCTTCCTTTAACGGAAGGAGTGGGAAATAGAGAGCTTTCAGGATCGCTCAGTGTTCCATTCACTAGTCCTGGCATTACGGTAAGGAGGTGAACATTGCTACCTATCCTATCATAATTATTTTCCCCACTACTACTATCACTCTTATTACAATTGTTAAACTAGTATACTTGTTTTACCTGAGGATTGCTAAATCCTCAAAACTGTGCTATAAGTTAGATATTAATATTATCCCTCATATGTAGGATAGGAACTTAAGAAGAGAGTAATTAAAATGTTCTCAAGGTCATAGAACTTATAAATGCTTGTGTTGGGATTTTACCACAGAGCTGTCTGCCTTCTCTTTGAATGTACGGTCCATATAGCTTGTCATTGGCAATAAAGGTTTATTATCAAGTTTGTAACACAGATAATAGTTCTTCCAGGGCGTATCATGTGTATTTTGGCAATCTATTAAAGAAATTCCAATAAAATACAAGTGTATTCAATAAATAAGCCAGACGTTCATTTATATATTAAAATACTTTTGATAAAAGAACTATAACCAGATGATAGGAGACAATAGGTTTCTGTTTTTAAATTATAAGAATAAATGAAGAAAAATAATTAAATATCTAATAATACAATAGCATAAACAATAAAGATTAATTTTGAAATATACTCATTATTATTGAACACAATATGGACAACTAGCTTTATAAAGTAATAAATATGACTTTGCTTTTAGGCAAAAGGATTTTGCTAATTCAAAGGAAGAATGCCTCTTTGGGTTGGTTTAGAAGGTGTTAAAATGAAATGAATCCAATATTACAAATATATATATATATATTCAGAACATCACCTTGAAATGAGCATTTTATCATTCAAAGAGTTAAACAATTTGAATAATGGTCCCAATCCAAAGCATTACAGAACCTGGGTGTGCTTTCAAGCTCATCATGGTACTTGTCCATTGTTCTTTGGTCTGCAATATATACCTACTCACTTCATACATTCAGTGAGTAAGAAATTGATTTTTTAAATTGAAGAACGAATTTGCATAACCTAGGTATTGTGCTACCTTGAATCTATGGTGAGTTAGAGAAAGAGTGTGAAAGGATGAGATCACATGAGTCTCAAAGAGGGTTAAGGTCATGTAACTCCTTCTAGGACACAGAGAGTTTGTTTATAATCTGAGTGAATGGCAAGGTGCTAAAGGATTTTGAGTTGAGACATATGAGTTAGCCATTCAAAAATATTACATTGGGAGAGTGCTTAAGAATGAAGTCTGAATTAAGAAAACCAATTAGGTGCATGCAAGAACAAAATATGACATAAAATATATTTTCATGATAGGACCTACTAGATTTGCTGAAAGATTGGAGAAATAATCATACTATCATGCTATGTCAAATAGTAAAACTCTTTCTTCCTGCTCCTTTCACCTTATGTATTTGTACCTTAGGTAGAGTTCTTTGGATAAAGTATCAGAGAATTTAAGACCAGAAGTAATGGCTTAAACTAGAAGGTTGTTACAATAATTCTAATGCTAGGCAATAGTGATTTGAACTAAGAGAGTGCCAACAAAGATGGATATAAATCAGTGAATTCAAGATAGAAAATATATCTGATTGGTAGAAAACCAGTCAGAGAAGGAGAAGAATAATGTATAAACTTTCTGCTTAAGCAACGATTGGTATGATCATTCCATTTTAAGACAAGAAAATGCAGGACTAGGAGGTTAAAAGTAGGAGAAAGGGAAGAATAACACGATTTCAGTTTGGGTACAGTGAATTCAACACGCTTGTGGGTCATCTCAGTGATTTTCAGGAGAGGGTGTCTCAGAAGAGAAAGCAGGACTGGATCGAAGAGTTGGGTTCACAGAACAGAGATGATTAAAGCCAAGAGAATAGATAGGACAATCCAAGCAGAAACAGAAGGTGTAGAATGGGATGAATACAAAGGTTGGGAACTGCAAGGGATAGCTCCATTTCAGGAAGGGGCTGAGGAAAAAGAGGCCAAGAAGCAGAGTGAAAAGAAGTGACTACAGGAGAGTAAGGCAAAAGCAGGAAGGTGGAATATGTACCTCTAAAGTGTGTCAAATGTTGCCAACAACCACAGTGAATTAAGGATTGAAACTACTCAATGAATTTAGCAACACAAAACTAGCCATGACCTTGCTAATTCCAATAGTAAAAAGAAATAGCAGTATTAATGTTCTTTTCCTGTTAGTCTCTTCATCAAACAAGAAATGTCGTCTAATTCTGCTCCCTCCTCCTTCAGGGGATATTTCTGTTCTGCTGGGTGCCTTCTAGTGGATTCTGACTCACATAGACCCTAGAGAAGGAAACACACAATTCAAAGGCATCATCTCTTCCTTTGTCTTTTTTATTCATTGTTTAACTTTCATATGCACATGGAAATGCAATGACCTGGATCAGACCAATGGTAGTCTTCACAGTGATATCTTTGTATTTTGGACAGTTGAAATTTGGGATGCGATGGTCTTGCATGTGAGCAGAGGTGTCTTGCATTGCCGTGGAATATCCTGGGATCCACATTGTGTTGTGTTTCTCTGCCTCTTACTATCTAAAGGGACGTCGAAAGTTTCATGTAAAATGGAATTTTTAAATAATGGAATTTTTCCACAAACTTTTTGAAGTACCTTGTACATTATCATCAATTAGTTTTCACTCAGTGACTTAAGAAAATTGGACACAGAGTATCTTGAATTGAGCTTGTCATTTCCTGCTTAACATAGATGCTGCATTTTATTTTTAGTGCCATTAAGAATTACTATATTTGGGAACTAAGCTCTATAGAGTCGGTGTCAGTTAGTTGTGCTTAACACAATCTATTTTGATGATTATACAACTTCAATCCAAGGAATGCAATAATCCACAGTGTTGTGCTGGGTGACAAGATCATTTTACACTGAATTCCAAGTTCTCTACACTCCACTACTAATATCTCTGGATGTGAATACCCTAATTTGTGAGCTACATAACTCCTTTGTTCCCTTGCAATAGATGTCATATTAAACTGTTCTTCATACCCAAAAGACAGTGTTCCTTCCCTAGAAAGCATGCCATTATACACGGTTGCAGTGTGAGGCTTTTTTAGTCTCGCTCAGAACTCCATTCATGTCCTCTCTAATAAAGGACTCTTTGTAATAAGCGCATTGGTAGAACTCCCTAAATCTCAGGTTCTCTGGAAGAACTCTAAAGGGAAGTATGGAAAAACATTATGCATTTGGTGCAAATATAAGTTTGAAAAAAAAAAGAAGCAAGTGGCCAGGCAAGATGCTCTTCCCTTTGCAGTAAGGACCAGACAATGAAGAATTTGTGTGCCAGTTTGCAATGTCTTCTTCCAACTAGAGTGCCTTTTTTCTTCGCTTGCCTTAAATGTGTTTACCTGCCTATACCTTTCACCTTTGGCCTTGATTTTTCCGTGCAAGAAACTTATGCGTACTCAGAGAGCAAAAATTTCCATAAACTTTCTATCCAATGAAGCATTAGTTCCAATATGAGGATTTGGGGGTGTTGACATTAAGTTTTCTACTTCACCTGTATAATGCTTCAAAGGCGATTACATTAGATTTTTCAAGCAAATGGATTTTTTCCAATGTTGCCTACCATGCATTCAGTTCTTCAAGAGTTTTCTCTGTTACAAAACAAAACAAAAACAGGAGGAAGAAAACCAGGAGGGAGAAAGAGAAAGAAAGAAATCATAGTGGAAAGAAGTCGGACTGGAGACTGTATTAGTCTGAGGCAAATGGCGTTCACCTTTTATAGTCCCTATGTTTGATAATGAAGATCCTTCATTGAAACAATGATGCATACTTCAAGGGTTCCCTGGTGAGCAGTGAATCCTGTTTGGAGAGATTCATGAATATGTGCATGAGCACAATCCAATTGGAACTTGCCCTTAAAAAACGCACCACAGGAGAAGCTGATCTGTTTCTGTTTATGTATATAATCAGAAGGTTATAATAGTCTCTCCCTTGCCATGGAAAATCTGGTGTGTGCTTCCTACCACTGGAAGATGCAAAATGTCAAAGGAAACAACTGTGTGGTTCACTATGTGAAACCCACACAAGAATCTTTTAATACTGCTTACAAAGAAGAACAGCATTGAAAGTATAGGCTCAATTTTTTCTTCCTTTTACACAGACGAATCACAGACTGAAACTTCAAAACATACATTTCTGCCTTAAAATGCTGAGGGTTTGTGAAGCGGCTTGTGTGTGGTTCATTACTAGAGGGTGCATAGAGGAGGGGAATAATCCATGAAGCAAATCTTTCAGACTGAACACACACAAGAAAGGATGTGAAAACGCTGGGCCTTAAAGACCAATGCAGAACACTTGATAGCTCTCCAAGTAGTAGTTTATTTAAAGTACAAAGAATCCACGAAAAGTATTTTTAGCTAGCACTTGGTGTGCAGATTTCCAAAAAAAAAAAAAAAAATTTTTAATGGCGACTACCACTGGACTGGTGACAGGGACCAAGAATGTGGAGGCATCCAGAATTTACAGATGTATCTGTGCTTTTCAGGCCATACTTTCGCTCCACCAGAATGGAAAGTATTATTTGTGAAAGCCCAGGCATCCCTTGGAAATAAGGGGAATTTTATTGTTAACTTACAGACTGTCTGTTGTTGAGCCGCTCTCCTCTCTGTTGCGCCAAGAAAAAAAAACACTAGCAAATGTAAATCATCACTGCAGAAAATGAAAAGATAGTTCTCTCCAGATTTGGATGAAGTCCGACTGACTGACCAAGGAAAGAACTTGACATGATTCTGCATGTATCCTTATTCCTATTTTAAATTGTGTGTCCTGAGTTCTGCTATGTTAGTATTGGCAACATGGTGCACAAATAAGGGAGGAAAATAATTGTCTCAGAGAGATGAGCATATTGCTATTCATGTTTAAAATTGTCTCGTTTAGGTCTGGCAATTTCTTTTTTTAGCTTGCCAGTTAGCTCTTACTTAGGCATCTGGTGCGGTATTGCCCAAAACGGCTTGAGTGTATCGTTTCTGGCTACCTGGGCCATGGAGAACAGAGTGTTTAAAGCTGGTCCTGATGGTCCCTAAACCTCTGGACTCAAAAGCTTCCTGGGCGTGCTAGGCTCTACAAGTTGTTCTGGGGCTCTGCACCATTCAGCCGGCAGAGGTAAGGGTAGAGGTAAGGAGACATTGTTAGCTTGCGAGGGTACAGGCTTCTCATCATGCATTTAAATTATCACTAACTTTTCACCGGAAATCATAGTCATGTTTTGGAAAAATCAGTACTTAGCCAAGCTCCAAGGAAAAAAACGTTTTATTTAGCAATAGCTCAAATAATGCAGTAAAAATGTCTCTCTGTGTATTTGAACTGGCCCTGGTGGCCTGATTCAGTATTTTGCCCATTTTCTTCGCTTTTCGATCTTCACACACACACAAAGAAATCGTTCAAAACACCTAGCACTACTTTTTGATAACTGCCGATGGGACTTTCATTGCACAAAGGCAAGGAAAATTATTTGGAAAGGTGGACAGGAATTTAGAAAAACTAGAAAACTCTCCTCATGTATTTTAGACCCTGCTTTCTCTCTCTTCCTGTGTGTTTACAACCCAGCAAGCACAACTCGTGAATGAATGGCGCTTCCTAGTCCCCAGTGCTGAATATCATGTGCACACTGGGCCCACAGACACACACTTCCTAAGGAGGACGGATCATAAAGAAACATCCCTATGACCTCTTTTCCTTTTGTACCTACACAGAGAATCGCTGTCTCTTCCTACTAATTGAAACTTGTTCAGAAACTATCTTTGATACATCCTTGAATTCTTTTTTTTTGCAAATAGGTCCTATCATAAGAATTTTAGAAGTTTTATCAATCGTGCACAAAAAGTCATCCCCCACCACCAGCAAGCAACACAGCCAACTGTTTAGTGAAAACGGCTAGTGAATTGCAGCCTGCGTGTGTGTGTGCGTGTGTGTGTGTGTGTGTGTGTGTACATGAGGTGACTGTGAAGGACACAAAGGGCAAAGGGCAAATTCCTATTGCCCTGACATCTTTTTTACGAGCTGAATCATACGCAGCTTTTAGCCTTGAAAGGGGATGAGCATCTTAGCCAGGGAAGTAACAAGCATGAGCAGGTCAGGACAATCCTCAAGAAGTGCGCTTCCAAATTAACACTTAATTGCTCCCTAACCTGCCGTCTTCGTCCATTTGATTTTTATTTTATGGTCCCCAGACTGGAGAAAAGATCCGTTTTCTGTGACGTGAGTCCCCATAAAACGGCACCACAAGCACGCAGAGCGGATCTCAGAGGCTTTACCTCTATGTAACACATTGGGCATTTTTCTCCTTGGAAGACGCTGGCCGGAGCGAGCGGAACGCCGTCCCTCCCCCCCCACCCCCCAACCGAGCTTTCATGGGAACCCCACTACTCCTCAGGCCTCCTGCCCGCGCTCCCCCATACCCTGGCTCATGTGGAGGCTATTCTCTGCTTCTTAGGAGAGTTGTTACCCAGGAAAGGGGGAGGGGAAAGGGACAAAAAGGGCTGATGCTAAAATCAAGGAAGCTGCGCAGAAGGCAGGGTCAGGGGCAAGGGTGCGGCCAGAAGCAGCTGCCGCTGCGGTCCCAGCCGCGCGAACCCGCCGCCGCCGCCGCAGTGCTGTTCCGAGCGGCCGCAGCTGGAGGGAGGCCTGCCTCTCCCCAGTCCCCGCACGTGTCGGCGGGGTCGCGGTGGGGAGTCCCCAGCGCCCCGTCTTCTGAGCTAGCAGATTCTTCTCATTCCTTCACTCAGGCCTTGGCAGTTGATGCTGCCGGGCTTTTTCCTCCCTGGTTTGGGGGACGGGCAAAGCTGGTTCCCTGAACCCCAGAGGCACACACGTGACACCTGGATTGGGGCGACTGGGTGTCCTGGGGGGGTTAGGAGTCAGTCCCCAGAGTCCTTTCGATCCCTGCCCGGCGGCATCTCTCTCTCTGCGGTCTCCTCTAGCCTCTAGCCGAAGGCATTTTGTTGGGACCTGGCCAAGGACTACACAGGACCTTAGTTTTCAAAGTTGATGGGGGTAAACCCAGGCCGAACTTGAGAGGGTGACTAGCGCCAAGGCGACGAAAGAAGATGAGCAAATTAGGCAATTTCAGTATTATCAGAGACAGTATTATGACCCTTTTTGTTGTAAAAGGAACGTAAATGTAGCTAGAGATTGAATGAAGTTACAGGCCATGCCAGGGCAGGAGGGAAAAGGGAAGCGATAATAGGCACCGCGCATTTGAGCCTGTTCCACTTACTGCTTCAAACCCATTCCCGCCGTGTCTGTGGCAAATACATAGTTACCGGCAGTCGTGGCAATGGCCGTGTGTTTGCTTTTCATTTATAGAAACTACAGGGCAAGGTTTGCTGTGGAACGCATCTTTATCTGTTTCCCCACATATTTTGGGGAACCAGAGGGAGTGTAATTGTTCCGCTTTGCTTTCCATATGCAGATAAACAAAAGATCAACATTCTCTTTCCTTTTTTTCTTTTATTCTGGTTCTCTCTGTCTATTAGTTACCCAGGCAACGCTAATTGTCTATTTATTGGATATTTATAGGCATTCTGTTCACCTTGATTAAGCCCACTCTTGTAGACACATTATATTTCCACCCAAATTGTATAACATTCCACTCATTTGAACTTTTCCCACAATGCACTAAGCTAAGTATTACTTATATACCTGAGTTTTTAAACACTGAAGATTTTAGGCACATTTACTGCTTGCCAGAGAATAAAATCCATTTATCTGGTGTCATTTCTGGTCTAAGATTTTTTTCTGGTATAACCATTTTCTGTTGTCCTATCGGGTATCAGCTTCTTAAGCGGAAAACTGGGTTTTTGTTCATGGCAAGAAAACTACTAGACTCACAGTGTTTGTTTGAATGGAAACACATCATACTTTATCATTTGATTGTGCACACATATGATGTAGTGGTTGTTAGGTCTCTTCAAGTCAGTCCCAATTCATAGCGGCCCTGCATACAAGCGTGCAGTAGAACGAAATACTGCCTCGCTCCGTCCTATCCTGTACACACTAGGAACAGGCATTAACTAAGTTGTATAATGGACATTTTCAAACTGAGGGAGCTTAGTGCCTTAAATTAGAAAAAGGTTATTGTTTGATGTGACAACTAAATTTTAATGGAGAAGTAACTGTCTATTTTAAAATTTGAATGTTTCATATTTTAGTTTTTGGTTATTTGAAATGAATTAGAATAATTGAAGTAAGACTGCTTTTGTCACAAATGATCGTGACTGAGACTCATTTATTTTTGAAAACAATTATACTTTTTTAAGAAAAATTATTTTACTTGAACTTCAGCAAAATGTTGAAGCACTTTGCAAAATGTGTTACAAGAAGAACCTTAAAATCAAGAGAATTGACTATCAGATGATTTGAGTGTAATTTTTCAAAGTGAGGTGAAAGTATTTTTTATTAAATTATATGTGAGAGTAAAGAAAATGGACATTTATTGTAAGAAGCTCTCAAAAGAGAGAATGAGATGAAGCATTAAAAATTCTGTAGTGAGCTGGGTAAATAGAATTTTTATGTCTTTCATTCTATTTAGACATTTTACATTCTGATACTGTGACTTTAGAATTTTGATGTACTTTCCCCCCACTGTTTCACTTAATACATACATGGCATTTTTATTCTTCATTGACTCTTTTCATTACAGAAAAATCAAAGATTTATTCATTCATGGACTCATCATAATTTGCTTGTTATTTTATATTATTGTATCACTGATCTCTACCAGAAATAGTGATGTTGCGTGGAATTCATATTACAACATTTTTCTAAAATAATATAAAACAAGAAGTCAATTTCACATTATATAGACAAAGTTTTGTGCATAGTTTAAAAATATACATCATTTAATATGTAGACTAGAATTGCATTTTATTCTTTATAGTCAAACAAAAGCTCTGCGCAAAGATTCAGAAAGAGGTTTCAGGGGCTTTGTCTAAATTTAAAGTGCCCTCTACTGTCAAAACAGTATACTGCTCAGAAAGGAAAAATGACAATCTTGGAGTCACAATCTAGACACAGGAAGACAGATGGAAGAAAACTGCAGCAGGTAATGGCACAACCACTGGAGCTGGAGGCGATTCCCATTCCATTGAGAATGTTCCACTGGCAAATAGCTACAATGTCCTCTCCAGTTAAAAGTTACTTTAAGGTGGTTTGTAACTTTATAGCTGCTGCTTCATCAGTCTCTCTCTCTCTCTCTCTCTCTCTCTCTCTCTCTCTCTCTCTCTCTCTCTCTCTCTCTCTCTCTCGTTCTCTTTTTTCTGTCCAGCTATCATTTTTAAAACGGAAACATCGCTTTGTCGCCACTCTGTGTTATGGTCAAATAGTCTGACAATGTACATTGATAGAGTGGACTCTGGCGCCAGTGAGAGTAGTGTCTGGGAAGACCGGACAGCTCAGTGCAGCCTCTTTCCTTCCTTCTCTCCGTCTCCTGTTCTTTGAAGTGACTTCTACCTTTGTCTAACTGCTGGGCTTAACGTTGCAACTGTTAGGTGCCATTAACTTGATTCGATTCGTAGTGATTCTATGCACAGCAGAATGAAACACTGCCCAGGCCTGGGCCACCATCACAATTGTTGTTAGGCCTGAGCCCATCGTTGAAGCCACTGTGTCAGCCCGTCTCCTCCTGGGCCTTCCCCTCTTTCATTGCTACTCTGCTTTTGTTGCTCCCGGGCTTGACCAAGCATGCTGTCCTTCTCCAGGGACTGGTCTCTCCTGACAACATGCTCAAAGTATTTAAGACATAGTTTCACTGCCCGTCCCTCGAAGCTGCACTCGGACAGTACTTCTCCTAAGACAGAATTTATTTTTGTCCTGGTCACTCTGCGCTACTCGGACCCTTCTTCTCCAGCACCACAATTCAAATGCACCCGTTCTCTTCCATCTTCCTTACTCAATGTCCAGCTTTCCACATGCAAATGAGGCGATGGAAACTCTCATGGTGTATGGCAAACGAAGCTTTAAAAAGGCGATATCTTTTATTCTTGATCGCTCTTAAGGGAATCTACTTAAAAGTTCTTTCATCTGTGAAGACGCTTCAAAATTGTTTTGCAAAAATTCCATTAACTTTCATTTCCATTTGTCCAGGGATTTTGAAGTCCTTTCTGTTTCTTTAAGAAGCCCTGGTGGCCCTGTCCAGTAAGCGATAGATTGTCAACTGCAAGGTAGGTAAGAGGTTCAAACCGCCAGGTGCTCTGTGGAAGAAGGACGAAGCGACCTGCTCCCGTAAAGATTACAAAGTTGGAAACGTGCCTAGGTCACTGGGAGAGGAATCAGCATGATACCATCGGGTAAAGGTGTTTCTAGTCTAGCACATTTTCACTTTTTGCTACTTGTATGCACCTAAACCTATACAATACATACTACTTTGGCTAAATAAAGCTGAACTCTCGGTTGACTCAATGAGAAAAAAGAAACCCCAAGCACCCACATTTTTAAAACATCATGCAGGCAACTAAGGGGCTGTCTATTATTTCCATTCTTAAGAAGGCATTTCAGCATGATCAACAGTCATAAGCATGAGCTGTGTGTTTAGATGTAAACTTATTATGATCTTTCAATTCAAGTCAGTGATCCAGGCAAAATATTTCCATAAGAAACTCAGTCTATTTTAGAGTTATATTTTGTAAGTATTTTGTATAGTTATATTTTGTAAGTATTAAAAAGCAATAAATCTTAAGGGATGTGTACATACAGGTGGCAATTTTACAAATGGCCACTGAGTATGCTTTATTTAAAATATTAGGTGATATTGCGTGATATTATAATGCATACATATTGAGAAAAAGAGGATATCCAGAATGTATTTAAAAGTTTCCTTATCCTGAAGTATATAAAAATTTTAAAGTCAAATTAAAGCAACACTGACAAAGAGTAACATCAGAAAACTCATTATTTGTCAAGTGTTTACCATATATAAAATATCTTAGTTAAATAGCTACATAAAACATTACATCTATATTTGTAGCAAACGCAAACTGGAGATGTTGAATATTTAGGGAGGATTTTATCTAAAACGTCATGGCTTTATATCAAATACAAGCAGAGATAGTTTTCAGCTTCTTTGGTCAGAAGGCATGTTGTGGGGAGAGTGGCATGGTGACTCAGTGGCAGATTCTTTTTTTTTTTTTTTAACGCTGGCGGTCACAGAACCCTGTTGGCCAGTGGGGTAAATGCTGGACTTATGATTGGCAGGTCTGCACTTTCAGTCCACTATTTTATCCTCTATAGGAAAATAAGACTCTCTGCTCTTGAGACATTTACAATCTGGGAAAGCCTATACAAGGTCACCCTAAGTCAGCATCAACTAAATGACAGCGGATACTGGAGGCCTGGGTTTGATTCCCAGCAAGTGTGTCTCCTGTATAGCCACAAGCCTATATGTCTATGGAGGCGTGTATGTTGCACTGATTGCACAGGTTTAAAGACTCAGATTAGGAAGCACTCTTTCCTAAAATCAGCTGATGCAAAACCTAAAGAGAACATTAGCCCAATTGTTAGGCAGCAAGAAAGGGGGGGTTCTCTCCATGCCTAGGGGGACTCTACAGGATGTCTGGAGCTGATAAGGCTAAAGGGCAAACTCAGGACCCTCAGCCACTACACCTGGGTGGGCCTCAAATTAAGCAAGGTGGGCTTATTCAGCAAATGGGATCAACCAGTATCAAAAACCATGCCTCCCAGCCAAAAGACCCCAAAAGGCTGGAATTGGGAGATCACCCTCTTTTCCAACTGCTCCTCTGTGCTTTCTGACCAAGCTACAGTTCTGCTTCTCCCAGGCTGCAATCTCTCTCTTTCTCTCTCTCTCTCTCTCTCTCTCTCTCTCTCTCTCTCTCTCTCTCTCTCTCTCTCTCTCTCTCTCTCTCTCTCTTACCTCAGGCTGCCACGTGTGGGTGTGGTGTGAGTCCCATGATGAGGTTGCCTGTGGTTTTGACTGTAAAACCTGAAACTTCTTCTGTCCTTTTTAAAAACCCCTACTTGGATCACAAACCAGGCTTTGGCATAAATTCTTTCTCATAGGAAGCCAAGGACCATGATATATTTCTTCTTTTAAAAAAAATAATTTTATTGGGGCTCATACAACTCTTTTCACAATCCTTACATGCATCAATTGTGTAAAGCACACTTATACATTTGTTGCCCTCATCATTCTCAAAATTCGCTTTCTGCTTGGGATCCTGGAATCAGATCCTCATTTTCCTTTTTCCTCCCCCTCTCTCCCTGCTCCCCCCTCCCTCATGAACCCTTAATAATTTATAAATTATTATTTTATCTTATCTTACACTGTCCGGTGTCTCCCTTCACCCACTTTTCTGTTGCCCATCCCCCCAGAGAGGAGGTTATATGTAGATCCTTGTGATCGGTTCCCCCTTTCTACCCCCCCTTCCCTCCCGGTATTGCCACTCTCACCGCTGGTCCTGAGGGGTTCATCCATCCTAGATTTCCTGTGTTTCCAGTTCCCATCTGTACCACTGTGCATCCTCTGGTCTAACCAGGTTTGCAAGGTAGAATTGGGATCATGATAGTTGGGGGGAGGAAGCGTTTAAAAACTAGAGGAATGTTGTGAGTTTCATTATTGCTATACTGAACCCTGAGTGACTCATCTCCTCCCCACTATCCCTCTGCAAGGGATGTCCAGTTGTCTACAGATGGGCATTAGGTTCCCATCACACACTCCCCTCATTCACGATGATATGATCCCCCCCCTGCCTTTGTTGCTTGAAACCTGGTCCCTTTGACCCTTCATGATCACTCGTGTTGGTGTGCTGCTTTCATGTGGGCTTTGTTGCTTCTTGGCTAGATGGCTGCTTGTTTACATTCAAGCCTTTAATACCCCAGATACTATATCTTTTGATAACCAGGCACCATCAGCCTTCTTCACCACACTTACTTATGCATACATTCGGCTTCAGCATTTATGTGGGGAAGGTGATCACACAATGATGGTTTTTGTTCTTTGGTGTCTGCTAGACCAAGGTATTTTTCAACTGAGAAATCTAGCACAATATGTCATGATTCATGATAGGACAGTATTCAGTTCCATGGTACATGGGGTCACTTTGAGTCTGGGATTTGAATAATGGCAGCTAAAGAATAACTGGGGATATAGGAGAGGTTGTTGTAAGGAGCCAACACTACCATCTGATTATGACTGATTCATGGCTACCTTGTAGGACAGGTTAGAACTGGTCCTGTGGGTTTCCTAGCCTGTAGCTCTTTAGGGGCATTGAAAGTCTCAATTTTCTCCTGTGGGACACCTGGTAGTTTGGAACTGCTGACCTTGCACTTAGGAGCTCAAAGCATAACCAGTATGCCACCAGTTCTCCTGAGTCAAAATTGACTCTGAAGTCAGGGAGATTATTGTCTGGAAATCACTAGAGTGCCAGTTACAGCCTCCAGTAGGAAGGGCCTCGGGCAGCCTCCCTGCTTGCAGTGCCCTGTCCAACCTTCTCTCTGCCTCCTTGTTCCTTTTAAGTGACTTCTAACTGTGTCACACCCCAGGTCTATTGTGAAAGAAATATGGCCAGAATGCTCCTTAGAGACAGCGGATGACAAGACTTTGTCTTACATACTTGGGGAGACATCATGCTTACTAGAGGAGAGAGACCATGAGAACAAGGAAGGCCTTCAAGGAGATGCGCTGACACAGTGGCTGCAACAATGGGTTCAGCCAAAGGAACAACTGTGAGGATTGTGCAGGGCTGGGCAGTGTTTCCTTCTGTTGTGTGTAGTGTCGTGATGGGTCGGACTGGTATCATGATGCCTAACAACAGATTTCTCTGCTGCCTTGTGAAATGCTGAAAGAACTTCCAATAGCATTCAAGGTTAATATATATATATATATATATATATATATATATATATATATATATATATATATATATATATAACTGAAATCTGCATAAAAGGAGCTAGCAGAAGCATTGTAAGCTAACAAAACAAACAAATGAATGCTTACATGAATAAAAGAGAGAAACAAAGCTGCCCAAACAGGTGATTCTTCTGTGATAGAATTTGGGGTATAAAACGTGTATCATATGGTATCAAAGTTTAAGTTTGGCATTGTTTTCAGCCAACAGAATACTGGTATTTCAAAGTGTTTTTTTTGGGGGGGGGAAATCCAGCAAACCCAGCATACTTCTGGCTATTTCATTTTTTAAGGGAAAATCTATTAATACAACTATTAACATTTCTGTAGTTCAATTTTCAGACACGTTTCCTGCAGGAAATGAATTGCACTTGTAATGGTTACCCTCCTCCAGAGCTCGACGTCACTGCCATTCTGACTCATAGTCTTACAGGACAGGTTTGAGTTGCCAGTGCCCCTGGGGATTTACTTACAGGAGTAGAAATCAAGGCAGCTGGTGCTTTCGAACTGCTGAACTTGCAGTTTGCGTCCATCTCACCACCGCCTCGGCGAGCAGGTCTCCTTACCCATTGACATGTGCCTGCCTTAAAACAAAGCAAAAATCCCTGAAAACTCCCCGTGCTATGGTGTATTGGTTAGTAAGCAGAACTCTTTGCTTTTCATTTCTTTGCTTTTCAGCATCCATTCTCCTTATCTGGATTCAACATCCAAGCTTCTATTTTCTAATTAATTACAGATCATCAGTCTTTGAAATAGCAATATTGCAACGTCCTTTAGTAAAATGATCTCATCTGTATTATAAGCCAGTTTGATATAACTCAGATGCTTAATATCCTCTAGCCGATGATGAACTGACAATGACCAGTGGAACGATTACCCTAGAGTTGTGAATGTTGAGGGACCTCCTACTGTGTCGAGAAGAAAAAGTGGGCTCCTTAAAGAGATTGGTCTTTATTTCTTATTGGTCCAGTGTTGGTTCTATCTTTGTGATTTCAGTGCACCTGATTCCAGTCATCTCTGATTTTCTATGGCCACATACACAGTGGAGGCCCGGACCCCAACAATGCTAATCCATTTTAGAAGGAGCGCCGAGATACGATGCAGTTGAGTTCTGAATCAATTTTCCTCATAAGAAATAACCGAAAACAGATTAATCTGTCCTAGACAACCAGGTTGTTGCCCGAAACTTGCCTATTTATACAAAACAATATTCAGAAATTTCAAAGTAAATAAGTTCAGAATTAAATAATGTAATTTAAATAAGAAACACAACCTTAAAAAATGTTTTAACAACTACCATGTGACCCATACCTTGAGATGGATGAGGATCTGGATCTGTGGACACGGATGAGGAGAGGAGGATGGAGAGAGTCATTGTTTGCGAGGGGATCCCCTTCCATCACATCAACCAGGGGCTGCTTTTCAGGAGTTCTTTCCTTCCTTTGTCTTTTTCCACTAGGACATGACTGGCTTTCTCTAATATATATATATAATGTGGTCTGCTGTTGGCATTTCCTTAACTGTTTTCTAAAAGGGTTTACTAAATTCTCATCAACAATCTCCACAGCACTGTTGACCAGTTCCTTATCATGATGATTCCTTTAAAAAAAACTATCTTAGGACCCATGTTTTTTTTAATCTAAAAGCAGTACCAAAAAACGCCACAAAAGCTAAGAAAGTTATAGCAAAACACTTGGAACACAGCCGAAAAAGGTTCAAACAACATGTACTAACAATGCCAACTAACACCAAGTGACGGAAACATGAACTGCTTTTCTTTATAAAAATCACGCGTTGGATCAGATTCCGATGTTTTGTTTGAGCTCCGATGCAAAATTTTCTTGATGTTTCACGTTGAAATCCAGTTATGTCGAGTACTGATTCAGTCGAGTGCCGGGGTTCTACTGGACGTCTTGTTTGTTTATTTTTGGTACCTTACAAAGCCCCTACTAGATCTAAACATATATCCTTCTACTATATTTCATTTCTGCTTAAGGTAGACAGATTAAGTGACTATTGTTTGATTCCAAATAAATTGCCTTTATGTTTGTCTTTTGCAATGAGCAATTAAAATATTCATAGATGATTTTTAAAGAATTTTCATTTCTTGATATGGAAGCGTGATTGGGAAGGAACTTGGCCAAAGCCGAGCAGCAGGCTGGCACCAACGAACAGGGAATTGTCCCAGTCTTTTTCCGGGTTCCAGAATTACACTGAAACACTAATTAACCATTCCTACTCCCGTGATCTGCTGAGCTTCCAATGTAATCTTGTTAGCACACATTCTTGTCTGTCCCCTCCTTACGATCCAGTATTCAGAACATTTATTTGAATACAAAAATAAAAATCATTATGTGTAATGGATATCAGATAATTTTAGAAAACGTAATATAAAACAATTGAGATATTTGTAGCTCACACAAGACTCAAATGTCATTCGTGTAGGGCAAGAAAGATCTCTAATGGCAGTGAAAATTCCTTGTGGGTTAGTGGAAGGCAGAAGCTTAGATTCTCTATGTCTATGTATCTACACACATATCAATTACCTCTTTACCAGGCACACTGAAATGCTTTTCTTTTTCTTACAAAAATTATTGCATATAGAAGAAAGTGTGAATTGTAGAAAATTGCTCTTCTTTAATACATCAACAGTAACAAAGCATGTCATAAGCATTTAATAAAGGGATGATTGGAGACTTTCTTCTTTCCTGGGAACCAACAGAAAAATCTCAAGGGACAGATCATTAAATCTTCTTGCTCAGCGGTAACTTGGAGAA
The DNA here is from genome assembly GCF_050624435.1 of Tenrec ecaudatus. NCBI lineage: Eukaryota > Metazoa > Chordata > Mammalia > Afrosoricida > Tenrecidae > Tenrec > Tenrec ecaudatus. The sequence continues at coordinate 75,946,250 of NC_134542.1, forward strand.
CAGCTCGGGAGACATCGCTGAGGGTGCAAGGCACTTATTAGAAGCATGTTTAGGAATCTCTGACTGTTTTTCAAAAACTACTTGTGCAGAAAACAACAGGAATAGTTACCAAGCATTTCTGGAAGCCATATGTAAGTGAAGAGATTCAATTCATTAGAAATATGATAAATTATAAATGGTAAAGGTTGAAAAAGTAAATTGTGGGGAAAATATAAATTAAATGTGAGAAGTATAATGTAACTTTGAGACATCACTCAGTATATATTGTTTTATTATATTTTATATTATAGTTTTTTATGTTATAATTTGTAATGTAAGGCAATGTCAATAGTACTATTTATGCCTGAATTACCTTACAGGGAGTGAGGGGGGTAAGATAAAAAATTGGAACTAAAAATATACAGTGTGCTTTCTTTTTTTTTAACTGCTATAACTCCTTGTTTGCATGAGTATTTAAACGTTTTGAGATGTATAATGCAGCCCATGCTTTTTAGACTCTTTATCACTTATAATTACCATTGCTTTTATTTTTTTAAGTTGAGTCTTTTCTTGAAGTCAGGTATTCTCTCCCGGTCCCCGGATAACAAATACAATATTTCTAGGTTGTATACAGTTTTACATACTCATAGTTAAGATTTAATTTTCTTTCCCTAAGAGTGATTTATTCTGATCAGTAACTTACTTATATAACTTTTTCAAAAATGAAATGTAATAATTAGGCAAAAGTAGCCTAGATATTAGGAGATCAAAATCCGGATTTCAAGACCTATGGTCTCACATTCACTTATTTATTCGCATGTGCATTCAGTCCCTAGAAATCTGGTGCTGTAGTGGGTTATAAGCTGCGGCTTTGACTTAGATCTGCACAATGAACTCGCCAGCCACTCTGTAGTTGACAGGTGCAGCTTTCTGCTTCTGTAAAGTTTTACTCTGTCCCTGAGAACCGACAAGGACAGGGCTGTTCTATCCCCTAGAATTGTTATGAGCCAGAATTGACCTGAAGATGATGTGCATTCAACTCCATTTATTTATTTATTTTTAATTTAAAACAATTTTTAAATCTTTTTATTGGGGCTCATAAGGCTCTTAAAGATCACAGTCTGTACATACATCAGTTGAGCAAAGCACCCTTATACATTCGTTGCACTCATCATTCTCATAATTCACCTTCCACTTGGGTTCCTGGAATCAGCTCAGTTTCCCTTTTTCTCCCCATCCCCCTCCCTCCCCGATCCCACCCCTGGTCCCTTGATAGCTTATAAATAATTATTATATCTTATCTTACACTCCCCGGTGTCTCCCCTCACCCACCTCCCCATTGCCCATCTCCCAGAGAGGAGGTTACACATAGATCTCCAAGATCGGTTCTCCATTTATTTTGAACAACTATTTAGTGAGCATCTACTAAATCGGATACTCTCTCCAGTTTCCTTGTCTCATTGTAAACATTTATTAGGGCTTTTCATTGTACAGATGGTTGTTTCAAGGGATCAATTGGTACTTCATATTAAGTCAAACATTTTGTGACTTGCTTATCCCTGATTGCCATGAAAGATCATTTGCTTTTAATCCTGTTCTGACCTCTTCACCTATGGACTTTATAATATATATTTTATATGCTTCCAAAAATCCACATCCAACCCATCTTAAACACACCTGCCAAGATCAAGGTCTCAGAAACCCAATTGGATAGATTCTCGCCCCCCCCCCCCCCGCGCCATCTTCACCCTAGATATCATCTCTACGTCAATTCACTTGGTCTGAGAAAGGATTGACATCTAGACACAGACTGCATGCAAACTTGCAAGGCTGGACTCTAGCAGCTTTGGGGGGATACTTTTAAACTCTCCTCTTGTACCTTTCCACTTATATGGACTAGACCTTCATCATTTTGCCCTTTCATGTCCTTTTGTCTACTCCCTCCTTCTTCTCACCTGACATTATAGTATCACTTACCTGTGCCATTGGACAAGTCCCCTGACCTCAATAAATCTGATTTTGCTAAATGGATAAAGTGAAATAACTTTACTCACAGTTTGGTTACGTGATAAAATATTTTTAAAAAAATCAAATTTAATATAATTTCTTATATATAATAACTTAGGGTGCTCAGTGCCTAATAGTATTTATAGACAAAGTCTATAAATAAGGTTTAGGCTAACTGGTACAGATTGTTAAAACAAGAGCTCACTGTATGTAAACACTGTTCTATTACAATGATTTATACCTCACTTCATGGATACTTCTATTTTGGCTGCTTTCATTATTATCGTAGTGCTGTCACTGTTATCATTCTTTTTAAATAACCACTTTCTCCCACCTTGAAGCACCTGTAGTAAGTAAAGCAGTTACTGACCTTTCCCCAACTCTAACTTAACCCCTGAATTTAAGGATCATAAGTCTCAGTCTTTTGTAGCTGTAATATTTTCTAGAAGCTCTCATGCTCAACTCTAAAGTTTTTCTATAGAAAATAATTCTCTCCAAAATCACTATATCCAACTGCCTAACCTATATCTCTATTTTGATGGCTGTCTAAGAAATGTCTGCCATTTGCATGTCTAAATCTGAGATCGGGATACTTCCAGAAATCTTCCCCATCCAAAATTTCTTTGGACTAAATAGGTCTATCACTTGGGACCCATTCTAAGATTTTTTTTCACTTCTCAGTCAATACTATAATCAATCCTAATGCCTTAGCCTTCAAAATATCAACCAAACCAAACATGACAATGCTGTTATCCTCGTCTACATCCATCACCGCTCTTTCCTCAACTTCTATACTACTACAAGTCAGCATCCCTGCTGTTACTCTTACCATTGAATATGCTAGTCTTTAGATAGAAGGATTTATTAAAATGTAAATGAAATTATATCTCTTCTTGTGTTAGTCTGGGTAGTCTACAGAAACAAATTCACAGATACTCACATGTGTATAAGAAAGAGCTTTATATAAAGGAGCAATTAAATATTGAGAAAACATTCCAGTCCAGTCTAGATCAAGTCCCTAAGTCCAGTTTTAACTCATATATTCGATACCAATCTATAAATTCCTCTACAGATTCATGAAACACATGGAATGATGCCAAATGCAGGATAATCACAAGCCAGTGGGTGGAAAGTCTTATGGATATGTTAGATCTCTCTGGAGCTAGAGTTGTACCTTAGTCCTTGGCCCCTCGTGAGAAAGAATTCACGCCAAAGCCTGGTTTGTGATCCAGGTGACTTCTATGAGAGTTAGCAGAAGTTTCAGGTTTATACGAAACCCATAGGACTCCTCCCGACCATGCAACCTGGTGGAAACTGCTCAAGCAAAGTTCTCTCTCCTCCTCTTGACTCTAGGCTTCTGCCTTTTCAAGGATTCCATGGAGAGGCGTGGTGGATGACCCCTGACTGACCCTATTGGCTAAATTGAATTCACCTGGTCTAGGTGGGCCAATCCAGGTTTAGCGCCCACCCACGCCTGCTGGCGGGAAACCTGAACCTCTGACCATGTGCAGTGCGCCTTCCTTATTCCAGTGCTTGACTCTCTGGGCATGCGTTAACAGACATTCCCCCTCCCTACGCTAGAGTTACCTACCAAATCCAGTGGCAGTGTAGGCATCTCAGCACTGGCAGGGGTCTCCATGTGGCTTCTCCAGTTCCGAGGCTCTGGATGCCATCAGTCTGTCTCCATGTGGCTTGTCAACTGCAATGTCTCACAGGGAGTGAGTGTGTGTCCCACTTTGAGCGAGCTATTTATCTCCTTAGCGCCTCCAAATGAGATCATCAAAGTGCCACCTGATTGACAGGCTAAACCCCTCCCCTTCACTCTTAATCCTCTCAAATTGACAACAGGCTATGTAACTACCACAATTCTCTACTTAAAAATCTTCCCCAAAGCGGTTTATTTTACTTAGGATGAAATTCAAAGTTCTTTTGATAACTTAGAAGACTACCAACTGAACAAATAATCTAAGTCAGTGAGGAAAACTTCTAACTTACCTGTCACTCTTTCCACCTACATTTTACTGGTCTTTTTGTGATTCCTCAAAAAATATCCCAAGAAGAGCATTTCTCTTATTCTTTTTGCAAATGACTATTCTTTACCCAGAAAATTACAAGGCTTATATAGTTGCTCCATTCAAGTTTCTGCTAGAAATAAAAAACTGACTTAAAAAAAGTATCCTTTGAGTATCCTGATCCATAGTATACAATCACATGTTTCTTTCTCTCTGTCTCTCTCATCTCATTTGCTTTCATACTGAAATTCCACATTTCCTTTTTTTATAATTCTCTTCTATTCAAATACTTTTTTTAGTATTTCTTTTCAATCAAATTTTCTTAGCATTCTTTCCCCTGAAAATTGTATCTGGCATTTGTCCTTAATGAAAGGATATACTTGTGTATACATTTTTATAGCTAGATCTATATTTTTATATGTGTATATAATTTTAAGCCATTAATTGTGACTTGGGTGAAGGCTTATGGAACAAATCATTAGCATTTCATCAAACAATTGATTCACATTAAGTTACAGCTCATTCTTTGCAATTTCCTCAATGAAAAATCACTTATCCTTCTTCTACCTTGTGTTATCTGTTTCCACTTCTTCTTTCCTGCCCTTTCCAAACTTTGTCTTTGGCTAAATATTGTCCTTTTGGTCTCGGTCGGCTTGTTACTGCAAGGTTGCATACTCACTAGTATTATTTCCCTTATAGACTTGTCGTTTGGTAGCCTGGACATTGAGTCATGGGGTTAAGTTCAATTCCAGACCTGAATGGTGAGTAGAGACTATCCTTTCAGGGGTCCTATCATTCTCTATTTAACCAGGGACCTGCTCACATGAAAGATATTTTTATTGAATAAGGACTCTGGATGGGCGTTACCTGTCCTTCACTATCAACATGCTGCTTCGTTCTCCTCTAGCTTCCCTGATTCCTAAAGAAATAGTTGCAGCAGTTTAAAGAATGCTGCTAGTTTTCACCTACTTCACCTGTACCCTGGCCAGTGCATGCACAGAGGACAAAATGTGGCCCATCATCCACCACCTTCCCAATTACTGTTCTGCTTCACGTCCCTACTGTGACTGCTGTGTATTTGGATTGTTTTCCCTGGTGATACAGTAGTCCTGTTGGTAGTTTGGCCCAAGCATTTTGTTTTTTACTAGCCAAAAGGCTGATGATGTCAGCTTATGAGCAGCAACTGTCTGATTTTGTAGAGCGATATGGCCTTGGTGATACTATAGGGAAATTCTATTGAGTCGTACGGTGTCAATTCCTATTAAGATGTTAGCTGAAGAAGAATTGATGCGTCTGAACAATGGTGCTGGCTGAGCATACTGATATAACTATGAATTTGTCAAAAGAACAAACAGACCTGCCTTTGAAGAAGTACCACAAGAACGCTTCTTAGAAGCAAGGATGAAGAGACTGGATCTCAGGTACTGTGGACATACTGTCAGGAGAGATCCATCCCTGGAGTAGAGCATCATGCTTGGTAAAGCAGAAGGGCAGAAAAAAAGAGGAAGACTTGAAAAGGTGGACTGACACCAGCGTTGAAACAAGGGACTCCAACATAAGATTTGAGAGGCTGAAGCAACACCAGGCAGTTGACGCAACCAGGTAGTGCTTCATCCGGTTGTACAAAGAGTCACCGTGAGTCAGAATTGGCTCAATGTCATGTAACAACAGCAGCCCCTGCCGGCTGTACAATCGTGCCTCTTCCTCCCTTGTCTGCTGGAGTGGCCATGGCTATCCCTCCGTATACCTCCTCGGTTGCGCTGACTTTGAGCAGACTCTGTCAGGCAGCTGAAGGCAGCATCAGTGCTGCTTCCTTACTCAGTGTCTGACCTTCACATGTGGATGAGGTCATTAAAAACACCATGGCTTGAGTTAGGTGCACCCCAGCCTTCAAAGCGACATCTTTGTATTTATTTATATACTTATTAACGGTTCAAACGGTACTGATGGCAATGGAAAGATAAGAGGGTATGACAGCGCCTGTTTCTGAAGCGGCATTCAGAATCTAAGCGGCAACCTGGGAAGTCAGCACTTTAAATAGCTCTTGTGCAGTAGATTTTACCAACCCAATATACGGTTTCATTAAAAAATAATATTGGTATAGGCATAGCATAGCATACCATGTCTTAGGTCTTCCTTTTTCGGTGTCCAACTTTCGTTCACGTGGATATGAGGAGATTGAAAATGCCACAGCTTTAAAGTAGCAACCTTGCTTTGCAACTCCACCCGTGCTTTCCACCACTTGTCTGCTTACTCTGGTGGCCCGTGCGATGCTGTGACGCTGGAAGTGGTGGAACTGGTATTTGAAATACCATCAGAGTCGGCCAAAGGGAAGAGGTTTCAGCAGAGCTTCCAGACGAAGAACAGACTATGAAGAAGGAATATTGAGTCCATTTCCAAGAACTTAGCCACTGAAAACCCGATGAATAGCAACAGTAGCTAGAGATGACAAAACCATAGTTGACTAACAGAAAATCAGGAGAACATGGGATGTTTACAAATGGGAAATTAGCAGTGCCTGTAGATAATCTAGAACTGGAGCCACCCGATTTGTTAAAAGTGCAAAAGAACCCAACTCCCCCCCCCAAAAAAAAACCCAAAACAAAGTCAGCCTAGGAAGCTCTATGTAGCAGTTGTACTTTGTCTATATGATGACGGTGAGTCATAATGGATGGAAGGACCCACAACCATCATTATCAACTTACAGTGCTCAGTGTCCAGTGCTAGATGGAGCAGTATTCTATTAGGATGCAAAGATTTTTCTTAATTATTAAAAGATCTTCTTATTGGGGGTTCTTCCAACTCTTGTTACAATCCATACATCAATTGTATCAGATATATTTGTACATGTATTGCCACTGTTCTTTTCTAAGACATTTACTTTCTATTGAGCCCTTGGGATCAGCGCCTCTTTTCTTCCCTGCCTCCCACCCCCACCCTCATGGCCACTTGGTAGATTATAAATTATTATTATTTTCATATATCACACCCACTGCTGTCTCCATCCCCCTCTGGTTTCTGTCGTTCTTCCCCTGGAGGGGTGTGGATGGTTATGTGCCATTCATTGTGATCGGTTCCCCCTTCTTCCCCTACACCCCCCCCCACACACACACCCTTTGGTATTGCTATTCAAATTCCTATTCCTGGATTCTGTGTGTTGTGAACTTTATCTCTTGTCTATACCTATGTACACGTCTGGTCCAGTTCAGAATGGGAAGCAGAACTGGGGTCATGATAGTAGAGTGGTGAGGAAGCCTCAAGGAACCAGAGGTATATTGTGTGATCCATCAGTGCTCTACTGCACCCTGATTGATCATCCCTTCCCTGTGACCCCTCTGTGTGTGTGGGGGGGTGTTTCATTATCTACAGTTGCGCTTTGGGTCTCCACTCCAACCCTCCTTGTTCTCAACAACATGTTTGTTTGTTTATTGTTTGTTATGAATCTTCTGATGCACGTTACCGGGCCCAATGAAACCTCATGATCGCACCAGCTGGTGTGCTTCTTCATTGTGGGCTTGTTACTTAATTGTTGAAGACCCCAGATGCTATATTTTAGTAGCCAGGCACCATCTGCTTTCGTCACCATATTTGCTTATGCACACATTTTGTCTTTAGCGATCATGTCAGAGGGTGGGAGTTGGGGTGGGTGAATGTCACAAAATGCCAGCTTCTTAGAACAAAGTGTTCTTGTCTTGAGGGAGAGTATGAGCTGAGGCCCAGGGCCCATCCACAGCCTCAGTGTATTTCATTATAACTATATGTAAATAGGCCGATACCCCTGATTGTATGGATTAATGTATTTATATAAATACACACTTCTGTTAATATTTCTTTCTATAGCTTGGGATACAAAGATTTTTATGGGCTACTCGTTGGAAATGAATCATCAGGCCATGTGGGAACCCTAGTTTTTGAAATATTGGAGGCACAGCTTCCAGCATCATAGCAAAGCCTAAACCACCAGAATCCTAAACATAGTGGTGCACATAGCATGGCTTAATGAATGGTTCTTTTTTATGTAACATTTTAAAATCCGCTCCCTAGCCCTACCCTCATGACCCCGTGTCCTGCTTTCAGGATGGTTCTTTACTTTTAGTTGCCACAACTTTGATTATTGTGGGGTTTAGCATTTACTCATTATTTAGATCTGCAAATTCTTATTTTTCAAAATATTTAGACATTTTTTAGTCATGTATCTTTGAAATATGTTTTTTGTGTGTGTTTATTTTGTCTTTGCTGTTGGGATTCTTAGGACATGAATGCGAAAACTTTTTGTCTCACAGGTCGCTGTGGACCTTTATGCACTTAACTTTTGTTAAAATTTGTCTTTATTGTCCTATTCATTGATTAATTCTTCTGTAACCACTGATCTGCTATTGCGCACCTCTGGTTATTTAAATATTGTCATTATTTGTTTCAAGATTATTTATCTTAAAGCATAGTTATTCATACAGCTTTCAGATACCTGTGTGATAATTCCCGGGTATGAGTGTCTTGGGGATTATATCTGCTGATTGTCCTTTACCTTGAGAGTTGTTATGGCTTTCCTGTATCTTTTATGTTGAGATGTTTTAAGTTGTCTCCTAAAGATTTTAAATAGTATGAGACTCTGAGTCACACTAAAATCTGGAAAAGGTTAATTAATTTTTGTTTTAGTAGGCAGCCCACCATATGACGTTTAGTTTTCATGTCTTGTACTGTCTTCTGTGAGCTATGGTTATAATACTTGTTTCATTTTAAAAACCTTTTCAGTGCTATTCTTGTCGACCCTGCTTGTCCACCTTTTCTCATTCGGTGACCCATGTCTCTGTGACTCCCATCAAATGATCGAGTGGGGCGATGCAAATAGGGCCTGGCTCACATTGATTGACTTAGTTTAGTTACCGTTCCTCTGGCTCTATGGATGTGCTATCTTGACTGGAAGAGAGGGAAATTCCAGGACTACGGGGAGTGGAGCACATTAGAAATGTCTGTCTAATGTAGTACAGTGAGACCAGAGGCCAAGGTCAGAAGCCCAGGAGACAGAACAGCAGAACAGCCCTATGAAACTGTGAGGCAGAACCGTGGGGTGACTTCCTGGCTCACGGAAGCGGAGGCCATGGGATTATGCGATTTAGAGTCTGAGGACTGGATGGAGACTTGACTGCTAGCTGAAGAGAGGGGTTGCTGGGGACTAACAACTGTATTTTACTGATTTACTGATCCTAATAAACTCTCTTTATTATACATATGCTCTATGAGTTCTTTGTGACCATTGCAGTGCATCATTGAACCTATCAGAAAAGCAGAGTGTCATTGAAAGAATCGTTGTTTCAGAATAGGTAGCGAAATCATGTCTGACTTCTGCCACACGGCAATAGGGAAGCCAGAGGTGTTCAGATAGGATCACCAGCCCCCACGTGCGTTACTGTAGGTATACAAAGGGGAGGGGGAAGTTAGAAAAAGAAATCTTGACTTATGAAAGATATTTTAATTGCAGTATGGAAGCCTCCTTTATGAAGTAAAATTAGAGATTGGAATGATAGCATAGTAGCACATCTATTCAGTTTGCTTTGCCAATTATATCTTTAATACGCTTTTCTTGTCCAGCACAGTTAAATTCATGTCTTTATTCTTTTAGAATAATTTTGTAATTAGACCATTTCTTTAAACATCTACTATATTTTATATATCTTTTATTTCCAACCAATTTCCTCACAAGAGTATCAGAAAGTGAAGAAGTTGTTCAAATAATAACTTCCTCAGTCTTCTTCCTCTGGACAAGAAGGGTAAGCAGAGTAGAGTAAAAATAAATGAAATACATTATACACACACACACACACACACACACACACATAAAAAAACAAACAAAACGAAGCAAAAAATGTATCCCTAAAGTTTATGTTGTATGACATCATATAAATCTAAAAACATTAGGTCAAATTTATTTATAAGGAAGTTGTTGCTAGGTACCATTGAGTTGGTTCTGACTCATAGTTACCTTATGGAAAACAGAATGATGTGCTGCCCAATCCTCTGTCATTTTCCATCTGGGTGCTATGTCTGCATTCACTGCTTTGGCTATGGGGTCACGCAATCTCATTGAATGCTGCTCTGTCTCTGACCATCTACTTAACTAAACATAAAGCCTTTTTCTAGCAATTGCATTGTCCTGATGTGAGACAAAGTGTCCTCACCTGTGTTAGTCTGGGTAGACCAGAGAAACAAACCCATGGACACGCCTATGTGTATAAGAAAGAGATTTATATACAAGAGAAATTGAACATTGGGAAAACATCACAGCCCAGTCCAGATCAAGTCCGCAAGTCCGATTTTAACCCATATGTCTGACAGCAATTTATAAAGTCCTCTTCAGACTCACAAAACCCATGCAATGACACCAAATGTAGAAGATCACAGGTCAGTGGGTAGAAAGTCCTTCGATCCAGTGGCATTGGAAACATCTCAGCGCTAGCATGGGTCTCTGCATCAGGGTGGGTTCATGTGTCTTGTCAGCTGCTATGTCTCCCAAGGTTTGTGCCAAAAGTCTCTCACCTTCAAGGAGAAAGTACCGGATTTCCCAGAATTCTCAGGAGAAAGCCATGCCCACAGGGAAGCCTCATTGGCTATGATCTGATTGACAAACTAGACTCCACCCCTACACTCTTAATCCTCAAATTGACAAACAATTATATCTACCACACCACCCTTGCATCTAAGGAATGTTCTGACTGGTTATAGGTGCATTAGTAGATGCTTTTAATAATACTACCAAGTTTCACATACTTAAAAAAGTTACTTGTTAGTTGACTTCATCTCCCAAAGTATACTTCATTAAGAAGAAAAGATGACCATATTTTTCTTGAATAGTGAAGTACACCATTTATTGGGAGGTATGTATTGTCAAGGGGAATAAAGCAAATGGAGAAGCATTCATTACTCAGGGGGAAAAATTTTAGATGGGATTGATTTTGGAGTTGGAAGCTACAGAAGATTTTACAGGTGTTTGTAGCTATGTAAAATATGTTCATGTAAATCCTTTAAAAATTAAATATGGCAATTATTTAAGAGTGATGGTTTCTTGCACTAACCAAAGTGCAAAGAGAAATGAGAGGGCTCTAGGACAGACTTAACTTGAGAGGACTATAGTCTTTATTTTGGTAAACACTGAAGACAAACGTAGCTCTAAGGTAGCACAAAATCAACTAAATATTATCTGTGTAGAAGAACGAACTGTTAGAATCAAACTTAGGTACAATGATGCATCCCTGAATTCCTACATGGACAGTGAATTATTCCCTGGGGCTCTCCTTGGCAGTCTCTCCCACCAACAGCCCTTTCCCTGTGTGGGTCTGGTAAGAAGGTGAGAGAAGATACTGATAGGATTCTCCTGTAAGTAATTGTGGACGTGATTCCCTGCAGTGACATCCTGCTGTGTACAAACTAAGCCCCCTGAGAAGGAGGCAGTGGAAGATCTTTCTCAGAAAGAACCACAAGTGGAACATGTCTTCTGGGCCTGCAATCTCAGTGCAGTGAACATCCAGGATCCAGAAGACAGATAGAACATCAGTGGAGCAGCAGCAGACCAGGAACAAGAATATGGAACAGAGTGATGCAATTTCGGATATATCCACACAAATCTCCCATTTTTCATTTTCTCTCCTCCTCAAATATATATATATATATATATATATATATATATATATATATATATATATATATATATATATACAATGAAATGAATAAGTGTACATAGTAATGGAGTGTTGTTAAATATTTGGAATAGCTTACCTAGATTAGTCAACAGAAAGAAAGAAAGACAAACAGACAGAGAGAAAAGGAGAAAGACCTATTGGCTTTAAAGTTGAATCTATTTGATATGTTATCCAGTGAGAACATTAAAAACAAATTGATAAGAAAAATAGGCAACGAGTTTGGCATTTGCATGAATAATTAAAATATTCCAGTTTAACAAAAAACAAATTGATGCTGCGAGTGGGTTATGCTTCAGAGTTAAAAATTTCCTTGCCAAATGCTTTAGGGCAAATGATTCTCCCTTAAATATAACCCAAATGAGTTTTTGAAAAAAAAAAACGATATGGAAGAGGAGTGGCAGTTTCATGGTTAAGGATCCCGCGGGCACAAGTAATTTAAGTATTTGAAGTAAAATTAAAATTAGCTAATATGGAATAGAATTTGATATTGTAATGTAGGAAGCACACTACTGAGAGAAGCATTCCGTTTGTGATAGTGCTAAGGGAACATAATCAGCTAGGGAGATCGTCCAAAAAGAACACTTTGGTAATGTGGGATCTACAAAGAAACTCAATGAATACATTATGAAAGAAATATTATAAACAGAGAAATAAGCCAAGCAAGACATGGTCAACTTGAATTATGTATGTATATATATATACTTTTACAGATAAATTCATTCCCAAATCTTAGTGATAAAATGGCCTTGTGATGACCAAAGAATAAATATTTGTTTGTTTCTCCTTCTTCAAAATAGAAGCATATTGCATGTTCTTTTACAATTATCTTTTAAAAGAAAATTAGCAAATGAAAATAGTGAGCTCATTTACCTGCATCACAGATAGGATATGAGGACTAATGGGTTCATTATTATAAAATAGAACACACTTTGGGACATCTAAGTGAAAAATGGAATTATTACTCATAGCAATAATAGAATTTCTCTGCAATAATAATTACATATTAGTATGGGCTCTTTCCTTTCTCATTTAGCTACCTTGTATATATCCTTTTTCAATAAAAAATTAAACCAGTGGTATAATGTAGGAGTAGAAAGCAATTGGTAGAACAAAACTACTAAGATAATGTTTAAAATAATATGTGAATGAACGGCTTGCTAATTTTCTGACTTTGGTATTAAGTAACTTAAAGCAAAACACAAAAGGGGAAAAGCTATAGCAGGAAATGAATGGAGGAATAATGACTTAATAAGGAATTTGAAAATATTAAAAGGAAGCCTGAAACTGAAGAATATAGCCATCATATTAGCAAAAGCAAGAGAAACACTCACCAGTAGAATTAAACAGACATAAGATGAAGTAAATGAATGAGAAGACAAAATACACAAACTTAACATACTTCAAGAGAAAGAATCGAACAAAGAAAAGAGAACAAACTCCAAAGGAAATGTGAGATTCAATTAAGAAATCTAACGGAATTATTGGATTCACCAAGCATCAGGAGAACAATAAAGGCATAGAATTTTTTCTAAGAGATAATTAGAGAGTATTACCCAGACCAGAGTAGAAAACCAAACCTACAAATACAGGAAGATGCATAAACTCTATCACAAGAGACACAGCAAGGCCAACTCTGTGTCATCTTCCCCCTACCCCACTCCAAATCTTGAAAACTCAGGACCAATAATTGATTCTGGAAGCAGCCATAGAAAAAGCCAATATTCCACCCTGAGGGGCTTTCATACGCGCAGTGTGGATTTCTCTCCCCACACTCCAGAGAGCAGGAGACTGTTGAAGCCATATGTAAAATATTGAATGAAAGTAATTGCTAACCAAGAATTCCTTGCCCAGCAATGTTGCATTCAAATGCGCGTGTGACTTTAAGACATTCTCAAACAAGCAGAAGTTTTACAATTTGCTACTACCAACTCTGCATGTTATCTCAAAAAAGTACTACAAGGAGGAGGAGAAGAGTGTTGAGCAAATCCATGCATCTATAGAATGGGAAAATTAAAATTTACTAAATTAAAACACCAACAACACAGCCAGTTGTAAGGAATATATATATATATATATATATATAATAGGGACTTAACTCAATAATTAATCCCCACAATCAATACAACATATTTTAAGGAAATAAACTAAAAGTAAACTTATTAAATCTAGGTTGTGTACTAACATTAATGGTGATGCACCAACAGCAGTGGGGCAGGTAGGAGCATCTCATGGATTGATTTATTGTGTTACAGTTGTATGTTGATTCTTTTCCATAAGTTATACATAGTTGTCATTTTAAGTTATGCATTGTAACATAAATGTTGGCTTTGAAAGGTTTATGGAAATATTAAATTACTTTTAAATTCAATTTCCCCAAAACTTTTGGAAGCTTCCTCATATGTGGTAGCCACTAAGAAATAACCAAGGAAATTATGTTTAGAAGAAAAGGAGTATATAAAAAAGGCTCATCACATAGACTAGAATAAGCCAAATAAAAATAAAAACAGAAATACCACAATTAAAATGAAGAGAGATTAACATTTATGAAACAAATAGTAAAATCAATCATGTATACACGATTTTCAGTAACAACCTTAAATGTAAATGGTCTAAATGCCCCAATGCAATAAGCAGAGAGAATTAGAATGTATGGAAAGCATGATGCATTCTATTTTGCATATGAAGAGCCCATCTAAGATATTAAGTGAAACTAAAAAGTTGGATAGAGATATCTCAAGTAATCAGTAAATTAAAAACAAAACAAGAACAAAATATGGTGGCTCTACTAATATTAGGTAAAATAGACTTCAAATAAATATCTATTATGATAGATAAAGAAGGACATTACATAATAACAAAAGGGCCAATCCAACAAGACATACACTTTCAAATATATATGACCCTAACAGCAATGTACCAAATTTATGGAACAAATCCTGACTAGTAAGACAGGATACAGAGATCACTGCACAATGAAGCAGGAGACTCCAATACATTATTTCAGTTGTGAATAGAACATCTAAAAAGAAGGAATTTGAGAACATAAAATAAATCATAAGCCAATTGGACCAAGCAGACACATACACAACATTTTACCCAGAGCCAGAACAATAAGCATTTTTCTCCAGAATTTTTTCCATTATCAGAATAAAACATATGCTAGAACACAAAATAAGTATCAAGAAACCAAAAGAGAATGAAATCATTCCAAGTTTTTTTTATTATTATTATTACTAGCATGAAGCTAGAACTCAACAATAGGATCCAGCAATCCCACTTTTAGGCACATAATCTAAACCAAAAAAATCAAACTTATTAATGAGTTATGGACAATTAACATGACCCTTATAGCCATGGTTCCTAAATGAGATAATATAGTTCCGAACTTTATACACCTGTAACTATGGTCCCATTTTGTAGGGCTGAGGTAGTTAGTTTATTGTGCCAACCTGGCCAATAAACACATGTGGGGTTAATTGAAAGGCAGGAAGGATAAATGGCTCAGTGAGCCTTGCCTTTCTAGTTCTCGGGTCTCTTACTTTCTGATGGTAGGACCAGGGTGAAGTTGCCTTAGCCAGTTCCCCGCTTTAGCTGGCAAGGCTCACTTCCTGAAAGACATCCCTGAGGAGAAGCCACATGAACATACCCTGATGCAGCCCTGTGGAGGAGCAGTGTGGAGACCCCTGCCAGCGCTGAGATGTTTACATATTCACTGACTCCGCTTTCCTCCTGCCGTCGGCATCATTGAGTCTGTTTTGTGAGATAGAGGAGGACTTTGTGGATTGGTGTTGGACATATGGGTTAAGTGGTTGATGTTGGACTTGTAGGCTTGGGCAGCACTGGGTTGGGGTATTTTCTTGATGCGCACTTAACGTTTACGTAAAACTCTCTTATATATGAGTTTCTGTGGAGTTGTTTCTCTAAAGTACCCAGACTAACACAAGTGCATTTTCTGCTATGCTGATTGACAGTGGTGGGTTGGGTTTGAGACATGACATTGGGGGATCATGTGGGCTCAGCCACATCTGTGTTTCCTTGGGGGCCTATTTGACTTCACCTTGGTAGAGGGTGTGATTAAGACACCTTTTTTGAGACTTTCTTGTGCTTTGTCTATTCACTGTTTTTGTTTGATTTTTGTCTTGCTTTCTGCTTGTGTTATGTACATAAAATTTATAGGTAAGTCTATAGAGACAGTAACTAGATTAATAATTACCTAGCAGCACGGCAGGGAAGGATGGCTAGAAATTGATAGCAAACAATAATGAGTATTAAAGGAAAGCCTTCTGAAATTGATTGTACTGATGATTGCACAATTCTTAATATGATTGAATGATTAAATTGTATGATTTTTGCAGGCTAGGACAATAAAAGTAGTTATTTTAAAGGAAAAAAGACATCATCTTTTGTGGAACATAAATGGTGGTCTTAGCACACATCTTTTCACCTGGAAGCAAGAAATCTTGTTATTTCTTTTGAACATTTTAGCTTTGGCTCTGGATCCTAGATTTGACTTACCCACAATATCTGACCTTTGGATTTGGAAATAAACACATCCACCACTTGAGACATTTCCTCAAAATTTTGTGAGTTTCTGTGAGATGTTGCAGCAAATCACAGACCCTGGGGATAGGCGGAAACATGCATACTCAAGCGGGAAGGGAAGCAGCGTCTTGGAAGAGTTGGACATTGTAACATCTTCAAACTCCAACACCTGGAGACTAGTCTCGTTGTTACAGAAGAAGTGATTACCACAGTAACATAGTTTGAGCTCCTGTTGTGGATAGGCGCCATCAGTGTTTCCACTTGATGTCTCATAGTAACCCTGCTTGCAACAGACGGAAGCACTGGCCGGTCTTGTACCATCCCCGTACGCTCTGCTTTGTTCGAGCCCCTTGTGGTAGCCACCGTGTCCACCCATTTCATGGATGGTCTTCCTCTCTTCCTGCTGGCCCTCTACTATACCAAGAGACCCTTTCCCTGCAACTTCTCTCTCCGGATACGATGCCTGAACTACGTGGGATGAAGTCTGGCTACCTTCATTTATAAAGAACAACTTGGCTGTAGTTCTTCCAGACAGATTTTTGTTGTTGTTTTTCTCGAGTGTATGTAACCTTCAATATTCTTCTCCAGCACCATATTGCAAATGCAGCAGTTCCTCGGAGGTGCTCCTTTTATCAACTGTCACATGTATATGAGATAATAGAAAACAAAGTGTAACTTAGGTTCTCAAAGGGACTTCGTTGCTCTTTAACACTTGACATACATCTCTGATTTATGAGTGGTCCCATATGACAGAGTGGAGCGTTTCCAAAACTATATAGCGTTTCCTTTGGCTTTCCAAAACTATATGGCTTTATAGATTCAGACGGTGTTTTCATTCTTCCCTGAAGTGGTTGGTGGGTTTGAATCAATTTGGGGTTAGCAGCTTAAGGTGCAATGCACTGCACCACAGGGTCTTGTTGGCCTATCATCCTGTCATCTCACTGCCATTGAGTCAAGGCTGACTCAGAGCGACCCCTTGTGGGTTTCCAAGACTCTGACTGTTTAATGGAATAGAAAGCCTGGTCTTTCTCCAGTGGAGCGGATGGTGGTTTCAAACAACCAACCACGCAGATCACAGCCCAGCTTGTAACCATCACCCTACCCCAAATCTCATCCAGTCAATTCCAAAACATAGTGAACCTTTAGCAGTGGTTCTCAACCTGTGGGTCGCGACCCCTTTGGGGGTGGGGTGAAAGACCCTTTCACCTCATTCATAACAGTAGCAAAATGACAGTGATGAAGTAGCAACAAAAATAATGTTCTGGTTGGGGGGTCACCACCGCATGAGGAGCTGTATGAAAGGGTCGCGGCATTAGGAAGGGTGAGAACCACTGCTCTAGAGGGTTTTAGAGATTGTAAATCTTTACAGAAGTACACAGCCTTCTCTTGATCGCAGAGTAAACTGCAGACCTTCAGTTAACATCCCAGTGCCTAGTACTGAGCACCGGCAGGGATCCTACACTGGGGACCTAAAGATGATGTGAATGGGTCTCGGCACCCTGATGTTCATCGCTGTTTTATTTGCAATAGTAAAAACAAATGGGAACAACCAAAGTGCCTATCAGTAGATAAATGGGAAAGAAAATGTGGTACATGAAACAACAGACAGAAGACGTCAAAACCACAGAGAACAATGATGAGTCAATGCAATACATTTCCCACTACCATTGAGTCCATACCAGCTCACAGCGACTCGACAGGACAGGGTAGAAGTGCCCTGTGAGTTTCTGAGACTCTAACTCTTTTTGGTAATTGTTTTATTGGGGCTCATACAACTCTTATCAAAATCCATACATTCATCAATTGTGTAAAGCACATTTGTACATTCATTGCCCTCATCATTCTCCAAATATTTGCTCTCCACTTAAGTCCCTGACATCAGGTCCTCACTTTTCCCCTCCCTTCCCACTCCCCCTTCCCTCATGAACCCTTAATAATTTATAAATTATTATTTTGTCATATCTTGCCCTGTCCAACATCTCCCTTCACCCACTTTTCTGTTGTCCGTCCCCCAGAGAGGAGGAGACATGTAGATCCTTGTAATCGGTTTGCCCCTTTCTAACTCACCCTCCCTTTACCCTCCCAGTATCACCACTCCAACCACTGGTCCTGTAACTCTTTAAGGGTATAGTAAACCTTGTCTTTCTCTGGAAGAGCAGCTGGGGGTTCTGAACTGCTGCTTGTGTGCTTAGCAGCTGAACAGGCAAGCATTATGCCATCAGGGCTGTAAATCAAACTAATGTAAGGGCAGATAATGTATGGACACTCTTACAAGAACAGGTGGATGTAGAGAGAGGTCAATGTCCACTGGTCATTAGTGTGCATGAAGTGATGTTGCTTCTTCTAGATCTTCTGTCCATAGTCTTTGAAGGTCCCTCTCGGTGACAAGGTGGGAGCACAGATTTAAGATGTGGGGAATTATCATGGAGGAAATTGGTCTGTTCTGTTATTTCTTTGGGTGTAAAGTGAGCCATTGCACATGCAGTGTGTTCTGTCTTATACTCTGTACATTTTCTGAACTCTGCTCCTCTTATGGCCACACAGAACTCACGGACAAGACTCCCAAATAAGGGGGTTCATTAATGGAGTTAATAGATAACCACAAACTGGGATTAGTAAACAGTTTTATTGGTTCACAGCAAACCTCTCCTCAGGTAGTAGCCTGGACTGTCAGCCATGCGGTCCTTGGCTTCTACCTATGTGGGTCAGGAAGCCAGTCCACTGCTCCACCTCCTTGTCTTATAGTCTCGGTGCTGCTCCTTTGCTCTGTCATGTGACCCCTGCTGCCTCTTATACTTTAGACAGTGATCTTGAACGCAGTCTGCTGGTCGCCCTTCTGCCCTGATGGAGCTGGGATATTTCTCTTCTCCTGTCAAGATGGCACATCCTTATAGACAGGGGAGCGGCGACCAAAACTGACCAATTCCCTCTAGCTAGGGGTGAGGGGATTGAGAACTAAACTGACCATTTGCAAAGCCCCACCCAATCATTTTTGGGAGTCATACAGTCATGGACAGATACACCATATTAAGAAATTTTACTCCGCCATAAGTTGTAAGTGTTAAGAAGGAAGAGCCACAAGAGTGAAACATCTAACAAATCCCTGCCCAGGGAAGTGGTGGGGGTAGCCAAGGTATGACGGGCAGCAGTATCAAAACCCTGAGACGGAGCAGGAGGTTTCTCAGACCCTGGAACAAGCAAAGTAGATGGTTTTCGGGAATGAGGCCGGCTGGCAGATGAGGGTCTCTGTGGGCATGATCAGACCTGAACGAGTTTTGAAAACTTGCCCGGGCAGGGAAGAGGCTAATGGGTCACATGATGAGGCCAAGGTCAAGGAGCAGGGGATTGGGGGTGGAGGGGGTGAGGGAGGAGATATGTTTGCAAGCATGATTGAGAAGAGGAGCTACAGACAAAGAAAAATATCTTTTCTGTTTCTGATCCTGACTGGTAGCTTATTAGATTCCCTACCAATCCCTGGTAATACTGAGCACTGTCTTTCAATTCTGTGTGGTCATGGCAATGGACTCAACCTGCAGGAAAGTCGAGCATGATGGGAGCGAAGGTTGGTATCAGAGTAGAGTAAAGACAGATGGAACGGGCCTTAGGTTAGGGTAGAGCTGGGTTCTCCCTTTCCCTACTAAAATGTGAGGAGGTCAGGCATGGCTTCCATGCTATTTCTACATAGTAGAGGAGTGGAGAGGGGAATCCATGCTTCAGATCAACATAGACACTTGCTATTATTATTTTAGTGATCTAAATATGTTACTAATTGTGGATGTAGGAAGCGCAGGACAACCAAAGTAAAAGCAAATGTTTGAGTTCATCTGATTGGATACAAATATATTGATCTGCAGGTAGGTACAGGTCTATGCAGAGTGTGATGTATATAGATAGAAGAATCAATATTACGAAAATATAAATATGTGAGTTCAGATGCATATAAGAGGATATCCAAAATCTCATAGACAAAATTCCATTATCTTTCCATATTTTTTTCCAGCAACATTTTGGAACCTTCTTGTGTAATCATTGAAAACACTGATATGGGTACTCTGTAGACATAAACACCTTTTAAGATTGGCAATCTGGGTTTGAAAACATTGCACGATACTCCCATGGTACAACTCAGTCAATTGAAATGACAGCTCACAAAGATTATTTGTTTCCTAGAGAATGGAGAAGGAGCTCTACGGTCTTGATGTTCACCTGTGGCCATCAATCAACAACTACAGGTCACTACTTGTAAGGAGCAAATGGTAAGAACATAACTGAAAGTCAGAGAAAAGAAAACATCTCCAGGAGCCATGACCTCATTCATCTCTTCTGAAACCAGAAGAACTAGCTGGTGCCAAGCGGCCCCCACTGACCACTTTGATCAGGGTCACACTAGATGGTCCCAGAAAAAATGTGAAGCAGACTTCCAAGTCTTATGAATACACACACACACACACACACACACACACACACACATGCACACACACACACACACACACACACACACCTCCCTGAAACTACCACTCTAAGACACTCTACAGACCTAGAACCCACGCTGTGCCCAGAAAAGACCCTATAATGAAATAGTAGAGTGTCACACAAAATAAAGCGTGCACACACACACAGGATCACGTTTTTTGTGCTTTTATTTTTAATTCAAAATAAAATATTGTACCGACATCTCTAGCTTTTCAAAAGTGAGCTTTTCACCTCTTCTCTTTGGGGAAGGCCGCCTTAATACCTGCTTTCACAAATTGAAGATGATTGTCCTTTTGCAGAATACGAAGAGAGCACGCAGTGTTTCTTTTACAGCAGTGGGAGGAGTGGAGAGTAGGGACATCACTCTGTTGGCCCTTGGGACCACAAAAGGTGTTTCTCTATCGCTCCAGCTTTTACAATATGTATATGTTAGTGCTGTTTTATGTGTTATTTGATATGATTTGGTATGGAATTGTTTGGGTCTGGGAAGGCTTTGCCCCTTTTTGTCTTACAAAGGTCTCATAGGAATATTTTACTTTCGCATGGGAGGCGGGGACCCGTACCCAAAAGATGAGGGCTCTACTTTAAAACATAAATAGGAGACCACAGTGTCAATATTTACTCACCAATAAAGATGAGAAGGCAAAAGGAAGTGGGGGCTAGAGTAGTGGACAAGGAGCAAACAGCAGCCAAGCAAGGAAAATGTTGACACTCTGTGATAAATGTAACTAATGTCAACTAACAATTTGTGTAGAAATGGTGAAGTGGCAACCTAGCTTGCTGTGTAAATTCACCACAAACCCTATAAGGGCTATTTAAATATATATATATAAAATGTGCCATCGATATTCTCCTCAGGAATGATTTTTCTCCTGTCATTAACCTAGTAATTTCCTTTCCTATAATTGTGTTTAGATTGTTAGACAGAGCAGAAGAACAAGCATACACTACTTAAAAATGGAACAGATACATGAATGTGTGTTCATTGCATCCATGAGATGCACTTGAAAACAATTCGATGAAAAATCATCCAAGGAAAAGGAGCAGCAGTCACTACACATACAAAGATACAGGAGGCTAAATATTTGTTGAACCAAGCACAATGAGCAAAGACAGGCTAAGCCTTGCCAATAAAAGGAGGCCGGAAGAGTACACCATGGCAGAACTGGAGGCTTCGAAGGGACCTGGGGAGGTCAGGGGGTCACCACCTTTCTGGCAAGACCATACTGAGAACCACTAAGCCGGAGAGAATCTACATACACATCCCAAAGCAAAACCGAAACCACGCTCTCTTAAAACATAAAACTCTCCAGGAGAAGGGAGAGTTCTCTCTGTTGAATTTCCTTTTCTTTTTCCAGCAATTGTTTCAGGCCATTTCAGGTTTCAATATTACTCCTGCTGGGATGTTGTAGTGAGGTGCTGTTACGTTGTTTCTGACGCACAACAGAAGGAAGCCCTGCCTGACTCTGAGACATCCTTGCCCTCTCTTCTAGGCTTGAGGCCGTTATGTCACCATTATGTCACTTTGTCAATGCATCTTGTGGAGGGTCTTCCTTTTTTTTTTTTTTAATGGACCCTCTACTTTCCCAAGCCTCTGGTCCTTCTCCAGGGACCTCTCCCTCCTGATAACAGGTTTGAAATAAATAAAACAAACACTCATCAGCCTTACTTCTCAGGACCCTTCAGACTTTACTTATTTTAAGTCAGATTCTCTCCTGTCATTTGAGATCCATGGTGTATCGATATTGTTACATCGTCCTTTTTCAGTGCCCTGCTTTCCTGTGTCTATGAACTGATGGAACATTCTATTGCTTGGGTCAGACACACCTTAGTCCTCAACTGGACGTCTTTGCCTCTTACTACGCTACAGAGGTATTTTGCTATATGTGCACAGATACACACAGTTTCTTCCATGAGCATTGGTCATGGACACAAAGACAATGTAATCCTTGACAACTTCAATATTCTTTTGTTATCATCCTGTTGCTTATTGGTTCATCTTTGAGAATTTTCTTCTTTTTCTTAAGGTATTATTCATTGTGAAGGCTGTAGTCTTGGATCTTGATCACTAAGTGTCTCGTGTCCTCTTCTTTTATTTCAGTCAGCAAGGCTTTCCCTCGGCATATCTCGAGTTGTTAGGAGCCTGCTTCTAATCCTGTACCCGCTCTTCTTCATGTAGCCCACTTTCTTCCAGGGTTTGCTCAACAGACAGATGGAACAAGTCCGGGGAAGCAATCCGACCCCGATGCCCCTATTCTGATGGTTAACCAAGCACTCTCCCCATCTCTGTTGGAACACCTTCCTCTCAGTCTCTGTGAAATTACCACATAAGCAAATTAAGTGCTCTGGAATTTTCGTTCTTTTTAAGATTATCAATAATTTACTGTGTTCCATACAGTGCAATGCCTTTGCATAATCAATGAACCATAAGTGAACATCTTTCTGATATCTTGTGCTTTCACACAAGATCCCTTAGGTATCAGTAATAATACCCTTTGTTCCAAGTCCTCTTCTGAATCCAGCTTGAATTCTTTGTATTCTCTGCCAGTGTAATGCTAAAATACTTTACAGGTTGTCTTCAGCATAGCTTTACTTGCTTGTGATGTTAATGATAGTATTCCATAAAGTCTGCATCATTGCATTACTTTAAGAAAAAAATTAGGTACACATAAACATCTCTTCCAATCTCTTGGCCAGGCAGCTGCTTTCCAAATGTCTACCCTTCGGTGACACAGTATGCTTCTAGGGTACGGGCTACATTATTGCAAATGTACTGACCACATGTTTTTATTTTACTTATTTAAGTGGTTGAAGAAATTACGCAAAACCAAAGCTTCTGAAGGAATTCCTTCATGCCTCACTGGTTTGCAATGATACTTTGCCATTCCTTAGGAAAAAGTGTCTTCTGTTTGGTTTTAACCACCTGATAACATTTTTTTTTACGACAGAGGAAGGATAGGTATCCTTTGTTATAAATGCCACTCTTGTGCAACAAAGGTGATTATCGCTGACACTCTGCTACTTAGAGTTCTCGATTCTCTTTACCTCATATCTTCTTCTTTTCTTTTTTTGGGGGGGTACCTTCATTCTCCCTCCCCCATGACCTCCCTTTCTCTTTCTTTCTCTGTTTGTTATGTTTTTTCTCTTTCACCAACCTGCCCTTATCATTGACACACATTAGGGTTGAAGATGTGGCCAAACCGCACCTTCTTGAGAGCTGTGCTGTACAAAGGATGACTCAATAGCACTGACATCACCAAGGAGCGCGCACCCCAAAATGCGCCCTGGAGATTCTAAATCAGTGTTTGCCTTTTCACAAAATTGCCGAATGATTCTAATGTAGAGTCAAGTCTAAGAGGGCTTGTTTGGTGCACCTAGATCTTCCACGGCATTGTTTGGTTGGAAGCAGATTTATAGATTGGCCTTGAGAGGTGCCTATGAGTAGGTTCATACTTCCTTTCTTAGCCATTTATACCAAGCAGATGTTCTATAGATAATTCATACTTCATTTGTCCTCAACCAAGTCTGTACCCTCCTCCTCCCAAGACCAGATGGCTCTGGAGAGCGAGTGGAGGGTGAGTGATTCTCAGTATGACCCGATGTCAGCTTTGTTAAAGAAATATATTTTCAGAGTTCCCCTTCTGAAATTTTACATTTTTAATTACACAAATATTTCAAAGCAGATCAAGCGATTTGACATTCAGACAGGACTGAGAACCGTTGTTCTCCAGTTCAGAATAACTTCTCTAGAGTACGTGATGTTTTATCATTTTCTTAGTGATACCAATCTTAGTAGATGTTTTCACAAGTCTAACTTTTAGATATTTCAAAATTTTATTAAGTAATAAAATGTTTTGAGAAGGTAAATGAACATTAGCTATCTGTAAGTATTTTTTATAAATTTCTTTTAACACCAATCCTCATGACTACTTGTCTTTTTTGTTTGTTTTTAATTCTGTCTTCCTTTGAATTCCTTTTTAATAAAGAGTCGCTGCAATTATCCCTCCTTGTTTCTTTCAAGCCACCACTTCTCTGTGTCCTCTTCTCACCACTTTCATATTCCCCGGAGTTCACTCTTCCACTCTTACTGTGGATGAATCCTTCCTAAGTGATCCCATTACTCTCCCTATTTTAACTGACTTCCATTAACATGCATACTCAGAACAAAACAAAACCCACCTCCAACTTCTGTGAAGATCAACCTGCCCGTTAAACAGGTAGACCTACTTGTCCCAACTCCACCCACTGCCGGGGAGTCAATTCAAACCCATAGCAATCCCATAGGACCAAGCAGAATTGATGTTACACCTCTTGGTCTCCTGGATTAAGGAAGTTCAGTGCAGAGAAGTATCAGAGTCTATGATCCATTCCTGCATCTTCTTTATGGATGGTAATACGACCCATGTCCTGCTCCTGAGAGGACTCATTTTATATCCAGCAGGATAGCAAGTTTAACCAAATCCCACACTACAGTTCCACGTTTTTACGATAACTGTGACCCCTGTTAAGAATTACTCACAACTGAACCAAATAATCCTATAGGCCCCCCGCCCCCATCAACTTCCCTAACCCAGGCACTTCAGGAAAAGAAGAGATGTATCCAATCTGCCTGGCTTCAGCTAGTCCTTGGGTAGGAGTTACAGAGATGGATTAGAAGAGCCATACCAGTAAATCCCTGCACCACATTCTTGTATAACTTTCTAATTAAATTCATTTCTCCCAGCTCCCAACTCACACCATGTGCTTACATAACACCCATTGACCTGAAATTTCTATAATGCTGTGTTAGTCTGAATAGACTAGACAAACAAATTTGTAGACACTCATACGTCTATGAGAAAGAGCTTTATATACAAGAGCACTTGAACATCGAGAAAACATCCCAGCCCAGTTCAGATCAAGTCCATAAGTCTGATATTAGCCCGCCCATATGTCCCACACTAATCTATAAATTCCTCTTCAGACTCATGAAAATATAAGAAATGACACCAAATGCAGGAAGATCACAGGCAACTCTGTGGGAAGTCTGGTGGATCCAGTGGTGTTGCAAGCATCTCAGCACAGGCAGGGGTCTCCACGTGGCTCCTCTAGCTCCAGAGGTCTGGCTCCATCAGCCTCTCTCCATGTGTCTTCTCCACAGGGATGTCACACAGGCAGTGAGCATGTGTCCCACCTCCAGCAAGCTATTTTTCTCTTTAGCACCTCCAAATGAGGTCATCAAGCTACTGCCTGATTGACAGGTTAAACTCCATCCCTTCACCCTGAATCCTCAAATTGACACCAGATTATGTAACTATCACAAATGTGTTACATAATATATATATATATATATATATATATATATATATATATATTTAGTGTTTCCACACTTTCATATATTTCCCTGAGGCTGAAGCATTCTTCCTTTGGTGCACTCTTAGTAGTTGGAAGGGACCTTTGCTTTGTAACACTTTCCTTGACCACCAATCCAGGTATCGTTGATTTCTGTCTTCAATAAACAACATTGTCACACCTTATTATAATGATTTAGTTACATTTTTATCAGTATGGGCTAATCAGCTATCAAACTTTTTGTATACTTTTATATTTAGTAAATATTATCGGGTTGTTATCCATTATAATCATGGTTTTTGAAAAAAGATGTAAATCAAAATAATCTTCCATATTTATCCAGGAACCACAGTTTTTTCAGGCCAATTTTAAAATAGATATATTTTGACCCTGGTAAATTTCATGTTTTAGATAATTTTTTCCTTGTAGGAAAAATTCAAGTAATTGATAAGGATAATGAAAAGCTGTATAAGAATTATGTAAGAATTTTCCTACACTTAGCTTCTAGAACACCAAGAATATTCATTGTAATTTATTTTATGAAGTTCATATAGACCTAGCACATAAATACTGATATAAGAAAATAGCTCTGAAAATTTGTGTATAGGTTTTTGTGTTAACATTATTTTAAATTCTCTAAGGTAAAAGCACAGATGTGCAAAGGGAAACAAGTCATTGATTAGACTTTATCAAAGTTAAAACTCTCATGGTGTAACAGATCATCTGAAAAGAATAAAAAGATAAGCTAAAGCCTTCAGGGAACTATTTGTAAGCTGAATGTGGGGGGAAAGTATTAGATTCTAAAATACGTAAATGACTCTCTAGATTCAGTATTAAAAAATCAATTCAGCTAGGAAATGGAAACATAGTTGAAATATTATTTCATTGAAAAGGATATACAGAGGGCAGATCAGCAGATGAAAAGATGATCAACAGTATTTTTTATTAGGGTCAAGCCAATTAAAAGGAAAATGAGATGGAATTATATACCTATAATCAAAAATCAAATTCACTACTTTTGAGTGGATTCTGACTCATAGTGACCCTTATGCCCTAACCCACCTGAGAGTTTCTGAGGGTGTCAATGTTTGTGGAAGCAGAAAGCCTCATCTTTCTCTTTCATTTGAACCACCAACTCTGTGGTTAGCAGCCCAAACATGTAACTCACTAAACCACCAATGCTCCTTACATAACTAAGAATGGCTAGAATAGAAAAAAATACTGACGGCACCAATTAGCGGTAAAGCTGTGGAGAAACTATTGAATGCGTCCATTACAATTGGAAATGGAAAATTGTGTAGCCACTCAGAGAAACCGTCTGGCAGCTTCTTATAAATCTGAACATCCATATCAGTTTTGAGAAATAAGCAGCAACTATCATATGGAGCTGTAATGTCAGAAAAGTTCCATAGCTAGAAATCGTCTAACTTAATGGATTGACATTTAATACCCATGCATTGTAGATGATAGTCCACATTCGGAAAAACAAATCTGATTTACTGGTATTGAAAATATTTTTCAGTTAACATAGAAACTCAAAACTGAACAATGGAATGATTGATGGAAATACGAGTACCGCATTAATACTGTAAGTGATGATGCTGAACAATCTGTAAAGCCCAAGAAACAAGCTGGATGTCTCTACTGTCATTTATATAACAGTGAGGCATTGTGAGAATCAAGTATATAGCCACTTTCTACACTAGGAAGGCATCATAAATATATTAACTAATGAAAAAATTGCTACTGCTAAGTCAAATATCAACCCCTAGATTTATAGAACATTTAAACATGCATTATTTTCTCTTTAAACCACACTTCGGCAATTCTTTAATAAGCTGATCATTTAAATCAATTTCTTTTACCATTATCAATGGGTATGCAATGATGGATTAAGTAGGATCAATTAACCCATCTTTATAAGTTACATAATTGTACTGCATATTTCAAGTATGGTGAATTAATCTCTCAGATTTATCCCTTCCTTTGTATTTCCTTAAACTGCCCACTAACCTGAAACAACGTCACATCACAGAAAGGCTTCTTAGCTGCTTGCACTCCTTGTAACCTCTCTTTCTCAAAAGAGTCTTTCCCAAAGCTGCTTAACAATTCTCTGTTTTCTTTGTTTCACATACATTTTAAAGGATCTTTATTATGGTAACTATAGTGATGCAGGAAATTATGTAAACTCAGGGAATGTATTCATTTTTATTGGTGAGTCACCGAAGCACCCAAGAGAATGAATTTTTAAAAGTATCCTATCAATTGCTCTTCCATAGGACATATAATCAAATATAAAAAATATTAAAAGTGCCCTTCCCAATATCAAGGTACTGAAGCAGAGGAAGAGGGAAAACTCTCTTCTTTGAATCCAAGCTTCACTTCACATCTGTGCTTCAGAGACATTCCGGGTCTGTCTAAGTCTCACTGAGTCTCTGCCGATGACAGATTCCTCACCTTCTGGCCTTCGCCCTTCTTAAATCCTGTTCAATAAATGTCATGACATCACTTGAACATCTCCATGCATCCCCGATAAAACATGAGACATATTTTCTCCAAAATATGCCCGGTCTCAAACATAACCTAACCCACAGCCCTGGAATCGGTCCTCAATGACAAAGATCCTGTGTGACATACATAGTATACTAGCCAGTCTTTCCTAAGACTAACTCTTCACAGGAGCTGCGATCCTCCTTCCTCCCTCAGCAGGGCTGGTGGTTTTAAATTGTGACCTTGTCGCTAGCAGCCGGACCTATCACCACTACCCACCAGGACTCCTTGGCCCAAATATAGATAATGTCTGTATTCTCACATGAAATGAAGCTCTCACTTAAAATGAAAATGTTGGCTTTTTACTTGTGCCTTTAGGTAATTTTCCAAAAACAAATCTGTTTTGGAATTTCCATCTAATATAAAGTAAAAACGTTTTTGCCATTATAAACGTGTTAATTGTTTTGCCTTCCTCCCCACTCCTATCCTCCCTCCCCCCCCACCCCATCCCCACCTCTCCTCCCCCCCTCCCCCCCGCCAGCCCGGGTTAAACCCTGATTTCACAGTACCATTTTCAGCTTGAGCTTCCAATTCATGTTTTACTTTGCTTCAGTTTGCTTCCATGTCGTTGTAAAGCTGAACCAGTGTGAGTCTCTCGTATTCGGGATTACCCATGAAGTGAATTCTAAGGATTAGGCCTGCTACAAGGATGTTGGCTCAAGAGCTCTAGGAAGGAGATGGTGTTAGCCAGGTGGGCATTAGAGCATGATGGATCAAAGAGTAATGGTTTCCATACACATGGGCATCGTGTTTCCATTCTCCTGCATCTAGGCTCTGTGACCCTCATCGAGTCACTTAACTTCTCTGAGCCCATCTTTCACCTGCAAAATAGGGATAAAGGGAGTGGCTACCTCATTGTTCATTATGAGCGCTATGGGAGAGACTGCATGTGAAACTCTTAGCACACAGAAGCTGGCATGTAGTGAATATTAGGAGGCTCTCTTATGATTTATGCGTATAAGAAATGGAAAGAGTATATAAAAATGATGTATTTAGCAATGATTGAAATTAAAAATCAAGAAGAAAACTGAAGAAATGAAGTAATAGTTACAAAAGAGTGACTAGAAATACTACTACTAATAATGGTAGGTGTTATTAGCTACCTCAGAAACAATTCCACTAATCTAGTTATTTTTATACACAGGTTGGTATACTAGACGGATCCTAGGACTTATTAATAAAGCATTCACAGAAAACGAGTTCCTGGTGACAGATGAATGGGTGATAGAGGTTAGAGAAATATCAACTTGACTCTTATATATTTATCACTTCCCCCAACCATACACCTCCCCCCCCCCCACACACACACTTTTATCCAGTCAGTCCATCTCATAGCAATGCGATATAGGGTTTCCTGAGACTGTACATCTTTCCAGGAGCAGATACCCCACTTTTCTCCCAGGTAGCCGTGAGTGGGTTTGAACTGTTAAAATTGGGGTTAGCAATGTAAGGCTTCCGTGATGGCACTACCAGTAAGCTTATTTCGTTTTGTTGTAAATCCCTTGAGATACTGAACCAGGACTGTCGCATTAACGTTGGACACTATAAGCTGCCTAATGCACTGGGTCACTATAGTTTGGGCTGTGTAATGTGGGACAATGCACAGCAATGATGCCTTTTCCCTAGTTATGTTACAGGAGGCTGTAATGGTGCTGTAAAGAAAGGTTAGACCACCATTTAGAGACTGACAGACACAATGATTATCCAGCTACCTAATTTCTTAAAATACCAGCTATTTACCTTAAAGGGGACAAGCTCTTAATTCTTTCATTATAATCTCACAATTTATTGCCATATGTTTCAAAGGTCTAATGTTACTGTATTCACTCTACTATCCTAGACCCTGCTGTAATTTATAGCTCCTCTTACCATAAGACACATAGATATTAGTTTGAGGTGTCCATGGAAAAACCTCAAAGAAGGCTTAATAAAGACGCTTTAGCTCTTGTTAGTGAATCGATTTTTCCTTTTGATTAAATTTGAATATAGTTTTCTGATAATCAACTGTGCAATCAGCTTTGTAAAATTTAAAGCAGATACAATTATAGAAGTAAATAGATTATAAAATATGAACACAATAAATATAGGCTAACAGGCTACTTAACAAATCTATATATTGCACACAGATATTTACCATATTTTGTAAATGATCAATCAGTATCTTTGCATGTATTTAATATTGGGGAAAATATGGGTACTATACCTACTTGAATACAATAGTGTACTTGTGTTTACTTGAACAGTCAAGATAACAGAATTAGCGCATCTTGTGTGAATTTCCAGTTATTTAATACCTGTGTTACTATCCAGTAAACACATACATTGATCACTCATTCACAGTGATTCTAGCTTATTTATTTTTCCCAGGAACTCAAATTTTCCCCCCAGAAACTCCAATTTATATTTAACATGATCAGTTTTAATACCAACATAAAGCACTCAGAAAATTATTTTGTTTACTTGAGCTTTATAAATATTTGAAAGTTGGATTAAGGGTGACTTACAAATGGAGGAAAAAATACTCCAAAATTGTGTTAATGAATTCTGTAAAAGATTTCATTATCAAAGTGGGATACCGGAGAAAATATATGCAATTTGGAATCAGATAGACTGGGGCTCAAATATGAGCTCCCCGATTTATCAGCAACATGACCTTGGAAAAGTCACTTGACCTCCTGAACTACCATTTTCTCATGTCGAAAATGAGAATAATTAGACCCAGTGATGTGTGGAGACTTAGAAATAATGCATGTAAAGCCTCTAACGCAGGCCTGGCTGATACTAAGCATTCAATAATGGAAGCTACTGATAGAAAAAAAGAATTTTAATGTAACACCATTATGCTCAAATTAGTAATTAAAATAATCATAATTATGCCATGATTTGATTTGGAGTCATTAAATCTAGACTCCATCTAGATGAACACTAAATATTATGATAGAAAATAAATTCAAAAGCATTTTTTCATCACCATAAATATGTTTTTCTTCAACCAAGAGTGCCATATGCAACAACAAATTCAACTTCGTAAGTCCCCTCAGCTCTCTATTTACCCTGGCATCCCCAAGCCCCAGAATTAATGATATGCTTCCTCTCTCAATGTGATTTTTATCTCCAAAGGGAGCAAAAGGCTTGTAGGTGAGATTCTGACTGACTAGATGCTAATTTATCTCTTTTTATATATCTGGAGAAACTCAGTAGAAATAACCAGGCTTAAAATCGGGTGCCTTCCAGGAGATCAGGAGAAAAAATTATTCATACATTGGTACAGTAGCTATCAAAGATGAGTTTATAGTCTCATGGATAAATCCAGGGTGACTAAACTCATTATAAACGATTATCCTCATCTTTAAAATGGAAACAAACTGCTGATCTTTAAAGGATATTTTGAGAAGTGAGGGTAAATAGTCTATACAATACAGATGATTCGTCTCGGTCCTGGCCAATAGTACGTGTCCATTAATTATCAGTGATGATGATAATGATAGTTTGGGTAATGACAAAGACAATACTGATCATGATGAAGATGTGGACAAGTGCTGGGAGCGTTTTGAGAGCAGGCAGGATGGGTATCACATAATATATATTGAGGGTTTTAGAAAAATTGTCCTAAATGAGTGGTGTTCTGTTTTGATATTCCTGTGTACAATGGATATCCAAGACAAACCTCTGGCCCTTAAAGATACATAATTTAACATCTAATTATTGAGATGCACCACATAATTTGAAAGCAAGAATAGATTTATAAGTGTGTAAAACTATAACAGAAATTATCTGAGATGCAGCACATATAATACTCATACAACTGGAGCAGCAGGAAGGATGATGTAAATCATTTGACTAAGTCAGATTAAAGGTGCTATTACTCATGGTTATGTAATACTGTCTATAATTTCTGTGTTAAACTTGACATTATAAATCCTTTAATCTGCGTATTTAAAAGCCATTCTATGGCTCATTTTTCAAACAGATTCCCGTTAACACATTTACTGCTAATGAACCACTAACATGTTCTCTCTATCTTAGATAAACGCTGTTGACCAACATTATTATTTGCTCCCCTTATAATTATTTTTTTGGCTTTTTAATTTAATTGCTTCAATAAAAAATACACCAATAATGCATTTTTAATTACACTTCCCAGGTGACCTGTGTAAAAAGGGGTTTGATAATGAAGCCACAATAATTAGCCTGTCACAGTCCAGTTTGGGGGCTATTGTCTAGTTGTCCTTTCCTTGGCTTGTTGTGTCATGACTGGAATTCTAAAGACCTTGTGTATTATCTCCCATAATACTTAGGAAGGTATTAAAAATTGTGTGCAATAGTGGCAGAAGCAGGCTTTCTAATTATTGTCAGCTATTTCCAGTGTGACGTGGACTATTCCCCCGAGACCAGAAAGAACAGCCACTCCAGGATTTGTAATAGGCCCTAGAGCCTAAGTAGTTGCAGACAGAGCTGTTTCCCTCCGGATAGATAATTGGTTTACATAGCAGCTCAACATCTGAACCAAATCCATTTTTTTCCTATTGTGATTTCACTGTTTACTCTAATATACATAAACTATTTTGTGATATTAAATAGCATATGACTCATTCTTTAATAGCTGAGTAAATTTGCATGTTCTGCCTCACCTGGAATACTAATGACTATTATGTCTGCCCATTTTCATGCATGAAATATTAAATATTTGGTTTGCTAAGCATACATACTTCTATAAATAATGTGTTCTGGTGACTTGTAAAGTACAATTATCCTTTGTTTTTTATTTATTTATGTTTTTCATGGATGGAATATGACTTCAACATTAGCAGAAATGCAGGTGATTTCCAAGAAATTCTAGGATCATTGTTTTTTTGTTAATTTTAGAATGCTACTATTCATTGCAGTAACTCCCACTACCTTCCAGTCGATTCAACTTTATAATGACCCACATATAGAGTTTCTGAGACTAAATTATTACAGGCGTTGACAGTCTCATCTTTTATCCACTGGGAAGCTGGTAAATTTGAACTGTTGACTTGTGGTTGGCTGGCCAATGCTTAACCCACTGTACCACCAGACCCTTTACCTTGGATGATAGCTACACATATATGGAGCATACGGAAGTTTCAGTTGACTTGGATTTAATATCTCTGGTTCTCTAAGTGGTAAATGGCTATGCTGATGGTTGCAACCAAATTCTGTTGCAAACAGCACGACCACACCTTAGAATGCCAAAGAGTATTCCGCAAAGTTTGAAAATATCTATTGCTTTATACTCTTTTCGGCAGGCTTTCTCCCCTCCTTCCAATTGAACAGCATAATAATCAGCCTATGCCTTTTATTCTTTGCTCACGGCATGGGCTTTTCTGTGCTTAGTGAAATTCTGGGCAGTTCCTTTGGTTCCAGCCAACAGATGGCTCCACGAGCAGTAATTATCTGCCACTAAGGAAGCTCTGCAGATAAATCTGGGAATACAGAACCATAGGATTATTTGGCAAAGTTGTATTTAATAATTCTATGACTAATGGGACATATATTGCTGAGCAACATTTTCAGCCTCTCAGTTTCTTGAGAAGCTACTATCAGTTGTCACAGGGCTATCATCTTGTGGGGACCCATATAACTGCAGAAATCTGGGGGGAAATAGCTTCACCCTACCAATCCTGTCATCAGAGCCCAGCTGGTATATAGGCATCCCACATAACTGTACCCAAATCTGCACTACATGTAAAATGTCCTTTGATTTTAGCGTGCCTTTTATTACTGAAAACCCATTACACACACACACACACACACACACACATATAATCAAAGTAGAAAAATATCCAGTCATAGAAGCATTAACTGCACTATTAGGCAGAGATTATATGCCCAATAATTTTGATTTTGCCTTGTACTTTCACACGAAAAAACTTTCTTAGAATAACAACCTAAAGAGGGAATTAAAATAGCATATTGTATCAAAGCAAAATTAATTGACTGTACCTGTGTTTAGACCTCAAGTCTGATAGGCAGGGACCCTTCCCCTACATCCCAGTAAGGGACCCATGCAGTACATGACTTGATAATTCCTTAATCTTTCTGAGACTCCAACATCTCTAAAAGGGGGAAGATAAAGAACCCCAACTTCATAACAGATAGAAATAGGCTATTTAAAGTGCTTATTTAAAGGCTATGTAAGCGCAATGCTCACAATATAATAAATACAAAATAAATGTTAGTTACTTTCATTTTCCTTGCCATCAGTGTTTTTAAAATTTCTAATTTTAAACATGATATTAATACAAGCCATTAAATACAATATGTATAACTATAATTTCAATTATAGATGCTATACTTCCCCCTTTGAAATAAAAATGTTAATTTTCTAAATACTTTACTTACACTGTATAAATTTGACATGGTATGAGAAAGTTCCTACGTGTAATGTCATTTTTAATATAAAATGCCTGGGTCCAGATTTTAATAAAGATTCAATGGGAAGGCATTTTAATAGATGAGAAATGTCTAGAAAATATTGAAAATACACTGAGATTAGAATGTGTTCAGAGAAATGTATAAATTATATATATATAATATATAAGGTTTGTATCTTTCCTTATACATAAATATATATATTTCTTAGACAAGAGAAAAACAGTAAAAACTCAGTCATGTGAGTGGTCAAATATCACCTTTTGGCATTCTAATAAACTGTTGCTTAGATAGAAATATCAAGCTATTACTAATGGCTATTAATGTGTACATGCTCCATGTAATTTTATAGTATCTTATTTTAATATCTATAATTTTAATGAATTGCAATTTAGGAAAGAAACAATTTTCATTTACTTTATATAACGTAATTATGGATCAAATTAACCCCACACTAGTCTTAATTACAGTTAGTTTCATTTGGCTGATCAAGCAATTAACATGCCAATGTATTTTGGAAGTAAAAACCAAGTTGTTATGGTCTTTCGTCAAAAAACAAAAAAAAACAGAAAAGTAAAGGAAAAACCCCAAACAACAATATGTACTTGTTCATCTCAAGTGTAGCCACTGTGTAAAATTATTTCTTGGGCTTATCTATTTATTTGGTTTACTGTAGACTCAGTACATTGCTGCTCAGGAACAGGTATAATGAGGAAGTACCGCACCTGGGGTCTAGTTACATGGTCCTGCTTAATAATCGCTCCTTCGTGCCACCCTTTATCTGCTACATTCAGATTGGTTTCCATGCATTTCTCTTTTAATTGGAACTAATTTGAGGATTGCCATTACTTGTGATTAAACAGCCCCTTTACTACACCTATATTTCCTCCCATTTATGTATTGTTACCTTCACAATCTTCTTAAGAAGGGAATGATTTGTCAGGAAGAGGCCATCTTTTTACTCCATTAGCTAAGTTATATTTGTAAGGAGCATAATTTTAACAGCAATAAAAAATATTGAGCTTAATAATAATAGCATTCAGGACCATACGAGTATCACTGTAACTAATCCTTTTCAACTAATTGAAAATGAAAATGGCCCTTTGCAATATGTGTGTATTGTGAATAATCCCAATTAGGATAATGCAAGGTTATTTTAGCACAGTTCAGAAGCAAGGTGCGGTCTCAGAAAACCAGCTCAGCTGAAGC
This sequence comes from Tenrec ecaudatus, assembly GCF_050624435.1. Classification (NCBI taxonomy): domain Eukaryota; kingdom Metazoa; phylum Chordata; class Mammalia; order Afrosoricida; family Tenrecidae; genus Tenrec; species Tenrec ecaudatus. The sequence continues at coordinate 75,982,443 of NC_134542.1, forward strand.
AAAGTGCATTTAGAATTACCTGGGAGCCTGGGAGAAGGCACAAGCTTTGAACAGAAGCATCAAATAAGAGGTTTGGGAAAGCGCTGTTGCCATTGTATTCAACCAGATTGAAAAGTTTAAAGGTGAACCCATATGGTGATATTTCTACTAATTTCCAGTAAAATTAATTTCTGAAAATTTTGATACTAGCCTAATATCTGTGATTGAATGTATCTAAATAAAGCTAAATATGAAATGTTTGAACAGTTCTTTTGCAGTATCTTATTTACTTGTATTCCAAACCCTTTGTTTTTATATTTCATGATAGATGTTTTAAAATCTTCAGTCTAGATAAAGATAGTAACTTTCCCTTGTTTTCCTGTGACATTTTATATTGTGACTGGGTTGTCAGATTGCAACAGTCAGATTTGATTACATTAAACCATGTCAAGAAACAATGAAAAATAAGATATATTTCTCTAGTTTTTTATTCAAAGAAGCAAGACCCATGGATCCACAGATTCACTGTGTAAACATGCCTCTTTATATATAGTAGTGGAAACAAGCATCTGTCATAATAGAAAAAAGTGAAGGAAGACATTAATGCTTGAGAAGTGAAACAAAACCTACTCCCCTTACTAATTATACATAACTTGTAGGACATATCATTGCTCTATGAGGCTTGAGATCTAGTATTAATTTATTACTTTAAAATATATTAGAGTTTGATTATTTGAAAGCAGGAAATATTGAAAATCAATATTATGTTGCTAATTTAAATAAACCTTTTAAAAAAATTATATGATGTTTGCCATAGGAGTTTCTATTGCTTCCATTAGTTTATTTAGATTTTACAGTGATTTAACCATTCAATGAGGAGGTTTTTACTACTTTTTGTATTATAGGTGTCATTGTATTTAACAGTTTTATTGGCATATAATTCACAAATCATACAATGCAATGATTCAACCATGTCAAGAAGAGTTGTACAATTATCATTATAATCCACTTCTGAACATTTTCTTCATTCTTGTATTCATTGTTATTAGCTGCCACCTCCTTCCAACCTACTTTAACTACTTTAAAATACACTAAAAATATATGACTATGAAAAAGATTAACTAGAATAATTCCTCATTTAATAGAGCACAAAACACATTAAAATGAAAAGGAAAGACAAAAGCCTGGGCATCCTGTTTTCTCTCAAATGCCTCCGGTCATAGACCACCAGGAACACACCTAGAACTAGAATCTGGAGTTATCACTTGTCGCAAGCGAGGAATATATATGCACTTAGAACTGCAGCCGTCCCACTAAGAAGATGTTATGAAAGCTTTATAATTCTCCTTTCGGTGATTTGGAGGAATATCTAAATAAGTAGAGATGTGTTGTGAATTAGATACTTTCAGGGAGTGTGGACATTTCTGTGATTTAAAAAATAATAATTCTTACTTATTGAACCAAGAGGCTATATATAGGCTACAGAGCTAATTGGTAAAGAAGCTATTAGCTGGGATGAAGAAAGGTTTAATCAATATTGTGTTTTGGAAATTATTTCTATTTCATGTGTTCAGAGATGATTCCAGAGTGGTCTTGTTTTTGTCTGGTTTTATCATGATCACAGAGGGGCCTTGTTTGATGTTGATATTTATTGAAATCATTTGTGTCCAACAAGATAAGCCAAGACTTAACCGACAGCTCAGTCTAGGTTCTAAGAACAAAAGCCTGATATTGAATCACTTTATGTGACATTATGGGGCAGAGTAGAACTACTACACAGAATTTCCAAAGTTTTAAATTGTGATAGAAACAGACAATCTGATCGTACACCTTATCCTCATCTTTCTCCCACAGAGTAAATAAAGCATTCAAATGGAATGCCTTTAAGTTAGCAATTGAACTCTCAGCTGCTGCATCACCAGGGCTCCTTGGTTACAACCACAATGAGACCCAACATATGAAGCCACAGGCTCCCAGTTAGCAGGGGCTGCTTTTCCCTTTCTTCATTCTAGACCTCGTTTGGTTTGAAACCTGATTACCCACCAGACCAACGGAAGTACCTACCCAGCGGAGACAGGAAGGAAAATCCTGCTTCTTTGCCTCCACATACTGGCTCCTGGTGAACTCATCAGCTCTTTGTGCACCACTTACATCCATACTGGAAATATAAAACTCTATAATAGTGTCATTAAAGGACAATGTCCTTAATCTCACACTCAAGGACATTGAAGACTTTCTAAAAATACTTGTAGTAGTGGCGTTGACAGAGAGCTGCCTGAAGTTCAGGTTGAATTCAGAAGAGGGCATGGAACATGGGGATATCATTGCTGATGTCAGATGGGTCTTCACTGAGAGCAGAGAATACCAGAAAGACATTGACCTGCGTTTATTGACTACTCATAGGGTTTGACTGTGGGGCCATAACAAGCTATGAATACCTCTGAGAAGAACGGAAGTTCTACAATTCATTGCCCTCATATGAAGCCTCTCCGTGGATCAAGAGGCAGTTGTGTGCACAGAACCGGAGAGTACTGAATGGTTTAAAAGCAAGAAAGATGCGCATCAGCATTGTGTCCTCTCACCATACTTTTTCATCCTGTATGCTGAGCGAGCATGCAACCGAGCTGGCTGAAATGGAGAACTCTGCCTCAGGATTGGAGAAAGGCTCATTAACAACCTCGTATATGCAAATGGCACAGCCTTGGTTGCTGACAAAGATCAAAGATTTCAACCTTCAGTATGGATTATAACTCAAGGTAATAAACACAAAGATGTTCACAACTGGGCCAGTGCAGCATCATGCTAAATGCAGAAAAGACTGGTGCTGTCAACGCTTTGATCTTTTTTGGATCGACAAGAGATCCAAATGAGACACTGTACTGGACAAAGATGACACACAAGACCTCTCTAAGCACCTGGAAAGCCAGGGTGACATTTTGGGAACTGAGGTGTGCCCAACCTGGGTCGTTTGCCTCCTATGCATGTGGAAATTGGACATTGAATAAAGAAGATAAAATAATTGGTGCATTGAATCATGATGCTGGCAAAGAATATTGAAAGTATCATGCACTTCAAATGAATAAATAAGCAAGTAAATAAATAAATATTGTCTTGGAAGAAATACAACCAAAATGTTCATTCAAAACTAGGATCTGACCCACTCCTTAGAAGTAGGTGTGACAGAGAACAACACTAAATCTACAGGCTGGAGAGAGGCGCCAGGGTGTCATACCCATGGGGAAGCAGACCAGGAAGGAAGAAGAGAAAAAGAGAACCAGACTGGACTCCTGTTGGCACACCAGGCCCAGAGGATGCCTTCCCTGTGAGGAGCTAATGGGACACAGAGGGGACAACAGTTTGTGCCACATTGTCCCCTTACTTGGGGCAGACTGTGACAGAGGACAATTCTGGGGTTACACAGTGGGGAGGTAGTTCGAACTCCAGCCCCCACAGCAGGGAGAACCAAGAACCAAGCCCAGCAGCTGGAGCAAAGCAAAGTTACAAAGGCCCTGATGAGCCCCTTGGCCGGGAGAGGCAGCTCCTGGACCATCATGAAGGCCAGCAAACAGACCTGGGATTTTTGTATATTTCTTCTCTTTTTGTTTTTTTCATTTTAATAATCCTTTAAAAAATCAGTTTGAGCTATGTCATAGTCGGTGTACCTACCTATATAGGGTACACATGGGAAGCGTACCCAAGGAGAAAGCAGTGGTACCAGCAGTCCCGGGGAGACCTGGGGGATGAGGGCGGTGGGGAAAGGGAGTGGTGAGCAGGCAGCGCCACAGGCAGGGGAACAACTAGGGTATTAGAGTCAATAACGAGGAGATAGGGATCAGGGGGGAGGGGAGAGGTGTTGGAGCAACAGCAAACTAGCTAAGAGGATATAATAAGAGGTGGAAATAAGGGGAAAGTGATGGTGGGGCAGGAGGAAGGTAAAAGGAAACAGAGGAAGGACCTAGGAAGCAAAGCAATGGATAGAAGTATAAACATAGCGGTGTACATATGTAAATATATTAATCCACAAAATATAGGTATTGGCCAATGTACATATATTTATACGGCAATACACTGAGGTAGGGGATGGACTTTGGGTCTCTGCTCATACTCTCCCTCAACACAAGAACACTTTGTTCTAACCAATTGGCAGACTGAGATGTTCACTCCCACCCCCGGATACAATCACTGAAGGCAAAATGGGTGCATAAGCAAATGTGGTGAAGAAGGCAGATCGTGCGGCCATTAAAAGATATAGCATCTGGGGTCTTAAAGGCTTGAAGTGATTCAAGCTACCATTCCGCAGAAAAGCAACAAGTCCACAAGAGAGAAGCACACTGCAGGTGATGCAATCAGGATGAGCCATCAGGACCAGGTAATAGTCATCAGAAGACACATAACAAGCAAACAAACTAAAACACATTGCTGAGAACAAGGGGAGTTAGAGCAGAGATCCAAAGCCCATCTGTAGACAATGGAACAACCCCCCCACAGAGGGACCACAGGGAAGGGATGAGTCAACCAGGGTGTGTAAAGCATCAGTGAAACACATTATATTTCTCTGGTTCCTTGAGGCTTCTTCATCCCCACCACCCCACCCCCACTACCATGACCCCAGTGCTGTTTCTCAATTCAGGCTAGACGGGAACATGTACACAGGTAAAGGTAAGAGATGGGAGCTCATGACACACAGAATCCATGAACGGGAGTGGGAATAGTGATACCAGAAGGGTTGGGGGAAGAGGGGAAGAGGAAGAAGAAAGGGAAAACTGATAGAAGTGATCGACACATGACCATACACTCCTCCCCAGGGGGAAGAACAACAGAAAACATGAGGGAAGGGAAACAGCGGTTGATGTGAGATATGAAAACAATAATTTATAATCTATCAAGGGGTTATGAGGGTGGAGGGAGGGGAGGGGATATAAAAAGAGGAGCTGATCCCAAGGGCTCAATAGCAAGTAATGTCTAGAACAGAATGAAGGTGGCAGATGTACAGATTCACCTGTGCCGGCAATGCACGGATTACAACAAGAGTTGTAAGCGTCCCCAATAAAATGATCTTTTAATTAAAAAATGTATAAAGTATCTTTAGAACTTAAAAATAAAACTAGGATGGCAGGATTTTTACTTATGTACTTTAGACTTGTTGTCAGGTGAGACTTGTCCCAGGAAGATGCCATGCTTGGTAAAGTAACAGGCAGTAAAAAAATAGGAAGACCTCGGACAAAATGGATTGACACGGTGGCTGCAACACTGGACTCAACCATGAGAGCCATGTATAGGATGGAGGGCTCTGTGGGGTTAAAAACATGGTGAATCTGTCAACTCCAATTCCTAAGTCATGGACTGTGGAGGTTGAAAGGAGTCTTTAAAATATTTAGATCAATGCCTCCAATTCTCAGGGATTGTTGACTCGCAGTGATGTCATCATCAGTTTACGCCTAAATATCTATACATATAGAGGATTCATCACTTGTTCAGCTATTCAGACGGACCACAATTGCTACATGAGTTTGTCTTCATGGGATTAGTACAAAGTTATGTGCAGAGTGTCATAATATATCACATTGAAACCTTAATATTTCCACACACAAAATGGCTAATTTCTTATCAGTTGTTTCTACTAGATCTATTTCAAGTGGGTCTTGGGTCCTTGGATATGAGGTCGGTTTTTCATTCATCAACATGTCTGTGTGCCCCCCATATTAAAGAGGTACCTTTGTACAAGTATTTCCATGTTTTCCAAAATAGATAAAAGGGTTTAAAAGACAAAATAAATAAACTGTTGACATCTATATGTTTCCCATAGTAATACACAGTGACGATGTTTCCCATAGTAATACACATTTTTGTTTCCCATAGTAATATGTTTCCTATAGTAATACACAGTGTTTATATGTTTCCCATAGTTTCTATATGTTTCCCATAGTTTCTATATGTTTCCCATAGTAATACACAGTGTTAATTTGTTTCCCATAGTTTCTATTTGTGTCCCATGGTTTCTATACGTTCCCCATAGTAATACACAGTGACGATGGTCATATAGAAAGCTCCCAGAAGCCCTTCCGAAAAGAAACCTCACTCTTACCTTTCCATCATGTACTATTTCCTTAAAAGCACTTCGGCTCAGAATCTCTTTTCAAGTAACTTCTACCAGCATCCCTTTGAACCAGCTGGGGTTTTTTTGTTTTTGTTTTTTTCCCAGTAATGCACATTATAACATACTAGCCCTAAGTGCCCTGAGATGTAAAATCATAAGAGGAAGGTAGAAATTTTTTTTTTTGATTAAGTAGGCATTTACTAATGGGAGATACCATGAGAAGAAAAAGCAATTTCATCACCACAACATCATAATTTGTTGTTGGTTTTGGCTTTGCCTCTCAATGCCTAAGCCCTCCCCTGTGTCTTGTTATCTTGCCCATTTGTCTTAGCCTGTGCCAGGGAACCATAGCCTTGTACAGAAAGACAAGTGAGAGAACATTTCGAAGAGCTCCTTGGAGCCTTAAACCATCATAAAAAGGACCACAAGTGTTCTTTTGTTGTCGTTGTTGTTTCAGGAGACCAATGGATTAGCGAGAATTAGCCACAGGGAGAATTACAAACATTCGTCTTCCTTCATTATGCTTTTGAGACAGGGAGTTCTGTGGCATACAATCCCTTGCTGGTCAAAAATCAAATGGCAAATAGGCTCGGTGAATATTAAATACTTAAACTAAAATCTCAAATGGATCTTACTAAGATAGAGGCTCGAAACAGTTCCTTTGTTTGGGTGTCGTGTTTGGGAGCAATGAAAAAAATTGAAGAAGCCCCTTTAAGGAGGAAGGAAAGGGGGCCTGCTATGTAAGTATATTTTAAAGGTAAATGCTAGAAATTGTGGCTTTCACCTAGTTCCTTATTATGATTTGGTGGTATTTGCAACAAGGGTTGAATACTTTTGACCTGTGTTTTATTACTTATCAGTAATTTTACAGCTAACAACCAAACTAAGGCAAAATCGGAGAACGGACACAATTATGGTAGAATTTACAGAGCGAGCAGTTCATCTACCTCTGACAAGCAATATAAAACCTCTCCAGTGGTATAAAGGGTCACCTCAAATCACAGCTCTCTGGATTGTTTGATTAGACAATATTTCTAAAATTAAGGGGGGGAAATTCTTGCTCTAATAATACGGTGGTTTCATTGACTAGAAAATGAGATTTCCTGTTTAAAATATTTCTTAAAAAAACATTAGCTAACACTTTCAGCATGATAATGACTGTATTTTTAAATTGAGGAAAGCGATTGAAAATACAGTTGCCTTTGTTGGCAGTCAGGAAATATTAAATAAAATAAAACAAAACAAAAAACCCTTCCTGAAAACAAAATCAGTGGGATCCCTTAGACTAAAGAAATGCGAAAATGAATTGACTGAAATGTTGCCCAACAATATTAATTTTAAAAGTGCCATATTTTTTCATATATATTCTCCATGCACACACACAGAACTATCATCAAGCATGTATTATAAAACTGGAAAAACCCGTCATCTATATAAGGAGGAAGTCTGTCAGAGAAAAAACCTCAAATAGTCGAGAGCAATGGAAAAATGGTAAAGACAGCATCTTCTTAAAGGCAGAAAATTTGTGACAAAAAACAAGGCTGTTTTGTTGAGTTCCAGTTCACAAAGGGATAGGGATCACTGTGTGTTGAAATGTGACATGAGGAAAAAAATGCATGGATCTCATTTTAGTTGATCATTCCTAAAATATGAAATGTTAATAAATAATTTACATTAAATACCAAGAAAAGGCTCTGAGACGATACCTACCTTTCTTAGAGTGTCTTGATTATGAAACTTACAGGTATTGATTAAAGATGTTAATGTATTGATCGGAGAGTCAATAAACTGTGGAATGAATTGGTATTGTTAGATGATGGAAAATTGTAGTCATTGAGCAAAACATAACTATAATCTCTCATCAGAGCTTCTGCCTTCCCCTGGGAGCTTTGGGAAGTGGGTACAATGATTCAGCTTGTCCATGAGGGGCACAGGGAGGCTCTGAACCCCAGTTCTGCTATTTATAATCTGTGCAGTGGCAAGCAAGTAGTTTACCTCGTCGTCTCGGGCACAGATCACTTCTCTCTAAAATATATAATCATGCCATCCCCATCATGGTGCGCTCATCAGTTGCACAGGGTCCCAGCGAGGCTTCCATTTAGTCAGGGTGTAGGAAGCCTCTCTTGGTTGCCCCTCTCCCTTACTCCTCCTCTCTTCCTTCTTGACCTCTCCTGACGTTGACCACGCCCCCCTCCGCCCCATCTTCTATGTACCCTTAAACCTCCTGCGATTGACAGCTTATTCAGCATTCCTCGGATCGTGTCGGCTTTACACTGAATCAGATTAAAGGGAAAATTGTCACAAGTGCCTGGACTCTAGGCACTCATCTGGATGAATGAATGAAGAGGGCCTATCCAGAAGAAAATTCTCGGTTCTCGGTTCCTTAGACATTCTCCTTCTATTCGTTCTAGCTCCGCCTTTCAATTGTGCCTAATGATATGATGAGATGATCGCGAAGGAAGCTTTCAAAGGTCTGGTTTGAGGCTCATAATGCCAAGGGTGTCTGACCAGAACCGGCTGTGCTATGGGCAGACTGCTCTCTAGGGTGCATCCAGCAGCCTCTCTGTTGCCCCACCACATTCATGCTCTGGAGGGGGAAGGGAGAAGGAGTTTGGAATTCAGTGGCAAAGTTGAAGGAATTATGAGGATTCTGACATTTAAGAATTTCTTTTTGCTGTGCCTTATAATTTTTAAATGTCAGAGAGAATTGGAGGGGCTGTTAAGTCTGAGAACTTAGCACAGAGTTAGGTCAGTTTTATTTTACTAAAATTGGCCTGTTTATTTCTTGAAAGTAAGCATAGCATTCCAATGTGACAATTCCGTTTCCCCATCTGTAAGTCCACCCTCATTGGTTATGAGTTAAAGGGCCATAATCTCCAATTTAAAGCAATAAAAACCAAAGCGGTTCCAATTTATTGGCTCTAGGAATTTATGTCTATTAGGGCAATAAAATGGAAAAGGAGCTAACATGGCTGCTGTGTTGCACATCCAAATAGTTTTATTATTGAGAGTCTTATCAATAAAGGGCATAAGTGCACCTATTCAGAAACCTCATGGCCCCCTTTAAAGCAATATTGATTTTTAGATTTTCTAAAGTAATCAATTAGGCTACAAAAATAGTGTTCCTTGAAAGGTACATTCAAGAGGGAAAACAAACATGCAAACTCGAGTTTCACTAACTTTCATTTATTTCTGCTCCACTCTGTATTGCTTTATTATTTATTTTCTTTTGACACCTGCAGCCTTTAAAAAAAATCTTTAATTGTTAGAGATGCTGATTGAGGTGCTGATTTTGGTTTTTTGATGTGTTTTTATTGCTATAAAATGTCCTCTGAGCATTGCTGTTGTTTCTGTCTGTTTTATCATCATTCAGTTATTTTTAAAATCTGCAGTCATTTTTAAGCAGGATATTACTCGGTTTCCACCACGCCCCTGCTTTCTTCTTCCTACTGTGGATGTCTAATTATGTAGCATTGTGAGGGAAGAAGTTGCTTTATGCATCTAAATGTTGTCAATCGACTCAAGTTTGCTCAGGGGCAAGTGAGCTGGAAAAGAGTGTATGGTGTGCTATCGCTGAGGGAGGTCATTTGCATATATCTGTGAGTTCCAGTTGGTGATTGTGTTGGTCAATCTTCTGTGTCTTTGTTGAGTTTCTCTCTGGTTGCTCTTTGCTCCAAAGTGGAAAGCTGAGGAGTCCTGCTATTATCTGGAGATGTCTATTTTGATTCTTTTGAAGTATGATTGATATATGTGGGGGTTCTTTGATTGGGCACATGAATATTTATTATGATTATAGTGCCTGGTTGAATTGATCCTTTAATCATTTTAAAATACTCTTCCTCATCGCTTGCCTGGCTTTTGCCTTAAAGTTTATTTTATCAGAAATTAATCTTCTCATCCCTGCTCTTCTGTTTGACTTTAGTGGGTTATACATTGCACTATAAACCACACAGGCAGCAGTTTGAAACCACGAGGCACTCCTTAGGAGAAAAAGGGGACTTTTTTCCTCCAGGAAACAGTTACATTCTCAGAAATGATCAGGGCCCATTCCAGTGTGTTCTATATGGATAATCTGAGTCATAATCGACTCAGTGGTGGTGAGTTTGGAGTCAGATTTGTTTGATGCATGTTTTCTTATCTTTTGATTTTTAATTTATTTTTTGTCTTTAGATCCAAGGTGTATATATCTCTTCTAGACAGCTTATTGATGGGTTCTATTACCTTATCTATGTGCGACTTTCCATTTCTTGACTGTGCACTTAATATATTTCCATTCAGTGTAATTTATTATCTATCAGTTTTCATTCTTTCATTTCCCTCTGGTGTTTGTATGTGGTGCTGACAGCTTCTTTGTACAATATATTTTTATATTCTGATTTTACTTTGTTAACAAATTTTTGTATCATTTCCTTCAGTGCTGTTTTAGTGTTTACTGAATCTTTATGATTTTTTTTTGTTTTGTCTGTTTTGGTGAAGTGGTTTATTAATTGTATTTGAAATAGCATCACAATTTATTCTCTTCTTCCCAAGTTTAAAGCATTCTATTTTATCTTGTTAAGATCTTGACTTTCAAAACATTTGAAAATTTGTAATGACACTATTTATTGCCTCTTTCTGCTTTGTAGATGATATCATTTCCAAATTGACATATCGTGTTCCCTATTTCCAGTTTTCATAGGTTAATTTTATTGTTGATACTTACTTCTATACTCTGTCTTAGAGGTGTTGGGCTGCAATCTGCATGGTCAGCGGTGCGAAACAAGCAGCTCCTCTGGAGAATGGCTGGGCTTTCTACCCCTGTAAATAGTTACAGCGCGGGAAACTCACAGGGACTCCCTATGAGCCAGGATAGACTTTATGGCCATGAGTTTAATTTTTTTTTAATATCTATGTTAAAGGAGGCAAGATGATGATATTGGGTGAACATGGGACTACTAACTACAAGGGCAGTAGTTCAAATCCACCAGCTGCTCCATATGAGAAGGATGAGGCTCTCTGTTCTCTAAAGATTTACATCCACGGAAACCACATATTGGGTTGCTATAGTTTGCAATTAACTCGACAGAAGTGAAGGTTTTTGTGTGTGTGTGAGTGTGTGTAATTAAATTGACTCCCAGGTAACACTTCCTGTGTTGTAAAGCCCCAGTTGATATCCCCAGTTGTTATTAAACCACTGTTGGTTCTCAAAGGATGTCTAGTATTTCTTTTAATTAATTAAGTAATTAATTTTTGTCTAGTATTTCTTGTAGGGTTGATTTGATTTGTATAAATTCTCAACATTTCTGTTGATTGGGAAATGTTCTAATTTTACCATAATATTTCACTAACAGTTCTGCTGGATATATAATTCTTGGTTGACTCCATTTTTGTTTTTGTTTGTCTTCCAAAGTCCCCCACGTTTTAACCCAGGAACTTCTCCACTCCAAAGAATTCAAAGCTCAGGCTTGTTTGCTCAACTTTGTTGGTGACTTTGTTTTCCTACTCTGTTTTCAGGATGCTTTCTCTGTCTTTGCTAATAGAAAATTTTATTACATGTCTTGGTATTTTATTTTGTAGTCTATCCTATTTGGGGTCTTGATCTCATGATTTTCTCTTTTTTATCATATTGCAGATGTTTTCTGCCAACGCCTTTGCTTGCTTACTTGTACCTTTTATTTGTTTATTTTCTTTCTTTAATCTCTTTCTGCTCTGGATTCTGATCAGATGTATGGTATGTACCTCTTGATGGGGTCCCACCTAATTCTTAGAATTTTTTCTTTCGCTCCTTTCAAGATTCTTTTTTGCTAATTATTCTTTTAACGTAGTTATTCAAAGAGATTTGTCTTCAATTCCTCCAGTGCTGTATTCCACTGATTGAATTCTATTCCTAGACGTCAGTGTTAATCATCTGGACTTGACTTGCTAGTTTGTATGTTTTCTAATTTTACATTTAATTTGTCAATTTGTTCTAACTATTTTCCTGAACTTCTTTACAACTGTGTCTGCGTTTTCCTTGATTTTTCTATTATTTCCTCATTCTTTTCTATTTCCTGTGATCTCTTTCTCAGCCAGCTTTAAGAACTGTAACATAAATCTTTTGAATCTTTTATCAGGGAGGTCCAGTATGATTTCTTCAAGGAATGTTCAGGTTCTGTGTTTAGTTGGTCACCCGTTTGTCCTCGTTTCTTTTTCCGTGGGATTTGTAGTCCTGTGTTTTCTCTGAGACATTGTTGGGGAAGCATGTTTGTTTTTGTCACCCTGGTTTTTCGTTTTGCCTTAACACATCCAGACAATGGGGTATGTGTGCTATTCGGGGTTCCTAGTCTTACAGCCTTGGGACATCCATTACCCATCACCTGGTGAATTTGGTAGCACTTGGAAGAGGGAGGGTGCGTCTTTAATGGCTGGTCCTGCAGAGCAGCGGAGGGGCAGTCTGGGTAGGTGTCACCTCCATCTCTGGGCAATCCATCGGTGCAGGAGCTGGGGGTGCTACTTACTGGCCTTGTGATTGGCAGCAAGCAAGACAGGCATGGATGGCCCTGACTGATGGGGGGAGGGGGAAAGGAAGAAAGGGCATAAAAGAATAGCAGCAGAGCAGGGGAGGGGTGGGGAAAAGGAACACGGTGAAAAGAAGAGGAAGGAGAAAAAACGATCCAGTACTGCAACGGCGCTCCCCTTTACCTTCCTGAACCGCCGCAGTGCCCCACGCACGGAGTGATTTACCACCCAAGGAGGGAGTTGGACTTGGGCGACCATCTGCAGGATCCCAGAGAAGCAATTTTAAAGGGCACGGGGATGGGGAGAAGCAAAAAGAAAAGAAACAGCAAGAGCGAGAAGGACAAAAAGAAAAGGGCAAAACAGAGGTGAGTGGGGAGTGGGGAACGAGAGGAAATTTCCCACAACTGGTGCAAGCACACGCGACGCCCGCAGGCTTGTGGTGTGAGCTCTCCAGGAGCTGACCACTGAGTGTGAACTGGGGGGCAGAAGCTGATGACTGGAGGCCATGGGGGGCCTTCCCCAGGCATCCAAAGGCAGGGATGCAAGAGGAGCATTGTCAAGGGTCAAGGGGAAGAAGGGGCTTGAAACACAGAAACAATATTGAAACACAGAAACAATATTGAAATACAGAAACAATATTGGAAAAGGACAGTACTGATGAAAGTGTGAGATGCGGAAAGGTCCGAAGAGAGGAACGTGGACAGTTCTTCCCGACAGATGCCCCCTTGTTTGCATCGCCCCCTTCAGAGAGGGGCGCCCAGGTGCTAGTGTCAAGAGCAGGGCACTTGGTCTCTGGGCTCAAAAATAAAAAAGAAAGAAAAAGAGACAAAGAAAAAGAAAGAAGGGGAAAGGAGGAAGAAAAATAAAAATCTTTAACAGGGTAGGGAGAGGAATAAACAGAACAAAGGCCCTAAGGACAAGAAGAAAGAACTGGAGCCGCCCTGGCTGGGGTTGCTTGGCTGGCTGATGGGTGGTGCTGGGTGGGAGAGCCACGCCTCTGGTCAGGAAGGGGGTGCAGGAGGAGGGGGAGGAGATCACAGCTCTCAGCTCACCAGTCCCTGATGTGGGAACTAGCGCACCCCTGAAGCCACTTACCTGGTTGGGCTGCTAGTGGTGAGATCAGCAGTTTGAAACCAGCCCTCCAGTGACCAGTGAGTTATACAGTCTAGGTGACCCGCAGGGGCAGTTCTGTTCTGTCCACCAGGCTTGTTCTGAGTCGGGATGAGCTCAGTGGCAGCGAGTTTGAAGGTTTGTTTTTAGTAATGTTACAGGCTGTTTTTGTTCAGTCCCTTGCTCTAAAAGACACATGGCTTGTTTTATTCTTTCCTTTCAAGCTTTGGATTCCAGGAGTGTAGTCCTTTTCCATTTCACTTGTGTCCGTATGTGTTTGTCAGAGAGGGTTTGCATAGTGGACTACCTGGCCGCAGGTTTGGACAACTCTGGGCACCAGGTCTTTTCTGGCAAGTTCTCACTGCTGACCCCCCAGGAGCAGCCCGTGGCTGCATCGCTGTACCATCAAGGTATATTTCTGAGTACACACATATATATGCTGCACATAAATAAGAATAATCTGAATATAAAACAGTTTAAAGACTGCATACTTTTAGCTGGAAATTTTAGATTTGGAGTAAACTCAGAGATCATTATCTTCTAATATTTTAATTATAGATACTGAGGCTCAGAAATAAACTTATAACCTTGATGTACACAATAGCCTGGTAAGTGTTTTTAAAGTAGAAGGACATTTAGAGGTTGTATAGTTATATATCTTTGTAATGTTTAAAATTTATATATCCAGTTACTTACCACATACACACATATAAAACTAACTGTTTCAACAAAATAAGCAAAGGTCATATCAGGAATTGCTGTCAGAGCCAGAACTAAAGTAGTTGTTCTCCCTGCCCCTGTATCGCATATTTTAAACATAATATTGTTTCTTAGATGGAAGAACCCACAAGTTACTTTTTAACTTGGTTTAACCACACTAACTCAGAGTAGTTATATAGGAGCTATAGATGAATATGATTTCTTGAACAAGGAAGATTATGTAATGCCGATCTTCAAGACTGTAAAACCAATTTAAAACTCATGGGTTAACATTTATGTTTAGGCTAGTTTATTACTTCATTCTGAAAGTAAAAGATTCTTTCTAGATGTTGTTGTATCTGGTCCTTGGTATCACGGGGAAGGCGTGAATTCTTGCCTTGCACTGATGAGGAAAGAGACGCAGAGATTTGCTTAAGGTTATGCACTGACTGGGAGATGTGACCAGGATCTAAACATAAAATTCCAGAGTAGTGTCTTACTCCTATCTTGTAACTATCGATGTAGATTATATTTGGATGGACATATATGGGTAGAACTGATTAAGGGGTACATAAGATGAGCAATGAGTATGTTTATATAGACATGCTAGCAAATATCCTGATAAAATATCTTTCAACTAAAGAAGTCAGAACATCTTAAGAACTTGCAGCATGACATTGTTAGAGGCTATGTTTTAAAGGTCATGAACATTTTAAAAGGCTTTTTCATACGGTGTTCTATATTCAAGGAGAGTCTGAAGCTTAAACATTCAGCCAATATTTGTCAACAGTTCTTGTTTTCTGTTTGCTTGGTGTTCGCCATTGTTTTAATTGGAAATGTTTCATTAAGTTCCTCTGTAAACAACAACAATAACCAAACAAGGAAACAAAGATATATAATATACTTATACCTGGATAAACATGTTGAGAGGTTGAGGTATCCTTTCAAACATCCTTAAATGTGTAGAAGCATATATTTCAATACATCACATATATATATATATCTATATATATCTATATCTATATATATATATATATATATATTTACGTTTTTTCGATGAAAATCATTCCGTAACTAACTTTTTGGTTTCATGGGCTTGAGTCCTATATTTAAGCATTTTCAATTACTGGATTTTTAGCTTCAAATTTTCTTCCTCTTATATATCATTGTATTTATAGAACACTTATAGATCAGAAGGAGCCCTTGTGGCAGAATGGTAACATATTGGACTGCTAACTGCCAGGAGAGCAGTTTGAAACCAGCAGCCACTCCTCCAAAGAAAAAAAGAGGCTTTCTAGTCTCATCAAGAGTTACAGTCTTGGAAACCCTCACCGGAAGTTCTGTCCTGTCCTGTGGGGTAGCTATGAGTCAGAATTGATTCGAGGGCAGAGAGCTTTACAGTTTATGTAACATTGTGACCTTTTATCTTCACTCATTTATACAATTACTTTCTTAGAATAACAACTGAGATGTAAAATTCCTGTGTAGCGTAAGTTGAGTCATTATGAGTCACAGTTGACTTGCTGGCAGTGCATTGGCAGATTGGTTTTCCCAGGAGCATACTCAGAGCCAAAGACTGCGTCCAGGAGGCACATGAGGGAGTACTCCAGGGACCAACATCTGTGGAATGGCCGGTAGAGAGCAGGACTGCAATCAGTAAGTGTCAGGGTCAGCTGGGGAATTTGGAGCTTGTATAGCACCATACAGTGGGCTGCAGGGCTAGTGAGGTGGCTAGACCCTGCAGTGATCAGTCTGAATAATTAAGCAGGGGACTAGCCTATCCTTGGGCTGAGAGCTGCGTGCTACCATGAGTCCCAGCAGCTGGGAGGCTTTCATGAAGGGCACAGGGAACAGGAGGGGGGCTGCTGCACAGCACTGGGTCAAAAACAATGCACACTCTAGAAACTGATAAATGGTGCCAAATCCCCCCAGCCCCCAAAGTTCCTATGGTATACCAGCATCGCCATCAGCTGGGCATGGCGGGCTTTATGGTCCACACTCTTAACAACACTGGAAACAATCAATCTTTATAAGATTTGTCTACCTGACAGACAAAAATTCTCAGTGTTGTTTTAATTTTGCTTTCCTTTATTAGTGAGATTAATATCTTTTCATAGACTTAAAGGCCATGCATATTTCTTCTTCAGTGACTTCCCAGTGGATGGCCCCTTTGCCATTTTCTATTGTTGTGGTAATCTTGCTAAAATAAGGATATTAACCATTTACTTGTCACCTGCATTCCATGGATCTTTCCTAGTTTGTAATTTGTTTTAAATTTCTTTCTGTATCTTTCATTATAGTTTTTTTTTATATAGTCAAATCTGCCAATCTCTTCTTAATATTTGGGCTGTTCATGGCATAAAAGACTGTCTTATTCAAGATTATAAAAATAATCTTGGTATGTTTTTATCTCTAGCACTTTAAGGACTATGTAGTACATTTGGAATTCATTTGTAATAGATGAAATGGCACTGAATGATGGATGAGGAGTGGGGAGGGGGAGGGGAACTGGGGAGCAAACAATGAAGGGGGAAGGATCACTAGAACTGATTGTGATGATGTATATACCACTCTTTTAAAAAGTGATTTAACTTTGGAAGTATATTATGTGTGAAATTTTTTTATCAAGAACACTACTTTTTTTTAAAAAAAGAAAAACTAGAACTGACCAATAGTTACCATGGGTGAAAGACAAAGAATTTTGTTGAAGGGACACTGAGTTTATCATTTGGAAAAGGAGATCAATAGTAAGTGCACAACACAAAGTGTATAATCAGTGGCACTGAATTATATACATACGAGTTGTTGGACTGGAGAATGTTTTGCTGCGAATGTTTTTGCCACAATTAAAAATAATAATAATTAATATACTAATAACAGTTAGCACAAGGAAGAAGAAAATGTTCTAACGTGGATGTGGTAATGATTATACAACCCTTTCTGATATGATTGAACTATGGAATTGTATGACATGTGGAAGAAGTGTCCATAAAACTGTTTAAAAAGATACAATAACTCCAATATTCTGACAGGTCTAAAGGGGCAGGGCATTTGGTAAAACAACCCCAAACAAACAGTGCCACTGAGTCAATTCCAACTTACGTGGATGCTATAGGACCACAGAACTGCCTCTTTGGGTTTCTAAGGACGTGCAGTTTTACAAATAGAGAAAGCCTCATCTTTGTCCTAGGGAGCGGCTGGTGAATGCTAACGATTGACCTTGAAGTTAGCAGCCGGATGCATACCCTGCACACTAGCAGGCCCCTGCTGATGCCTAAGCTATTAATATTTATATTGTGATAGTTGCAGGACACTTTATTGCGATCATCTTCCTCTTTTTCGCCACCCCTCTACTTTACTAAGCATGATATTCTTTTCCAGGGATGGGTCTCTTCTGATATCATGTCCAAATATCTGCGACAAAGTTTGGCCATCCTGGCTCTTAAGATGCATGCCTGCTGTACTCCTTTCAAGACAGATTTGTTTAATCTTTGGCGATCCATGAGGGCACTTTCAACATTCTTCACCGGCTCCACAATTCAAACGTGTTGATTCTTCTTTTTCAATGTTCCACTGTCTTTCACATCCGTGTGAGGTGGTTAAAAATATCATAGCTTGAGTCAGACATACGTTAGTCCTCAAAGTAACATTATCATACTCTTTTAATAAAACTCATGTGTAAACAATTCCAATATCTAGCCAAAGAGAAAAGAACCTTGGGGGCATAATGGGCTATGCATTGAACTGCTAACCCAAGGGTGCCTAGTTTGAACCCACCAGTAATTCTGATGAAGAAAAATGAGGTTGTCTACTCCTGTAAAGATTTAAAGTCTTGGAATCCCAAAGGGTCAGATTGACTGTTGTATAGGGCACTATGAATTAGGATCAATTCATTAGCAATGAATGATTGAGTGAGCAGGAGATATAAATCATTATTTTGTTTAAAAACTTTTCACTTCATTTTTAGCATTTTTTATTTCTGTTGAACAAAACATGTCTTAATCATTGTGGGGTTGCTATTACAAAACACTGAGGAATAGAAATCTTTTAAGAACAAAGTATTATTTTGTTACAGGTCTGGAGGGAGGTTGGAAGTTCAAGGCAGAGGCTCAGTCATGATGCTTCTGTTTGGAGGTTCCAGGGGAAATTATTCTATGCCTGGCTCCTAGATCACAGTTGATGCCAGAAACTGCTGACATTCCTTTGTTGCTTAGAGATGGATCTTTCTCTGATGGCATGTGACTTCTGTCTTCCCCACTTCCTCTCTTGCTTAGAAAACACCAATCAGAAGGATTTGAGAGTAGTACCCACAAGACTCCTCTGGTATGATTCAGCTTGACTGAACTGATAAAAAGAAAACCCCTCTTTTCAAACAAATTGCATACAAAAGTATATAGGTTAACACTTCCACTTATCTCTTGGGAGACTCAATTCAATTCATAATAGTCAATATTTGAGTTAGTTAATAAGCCACTCTAAATCAGAGATATTTTAGTAGATTGAAGGTAAATTTGCATGATGACTTGTGGAAATTTTTCTTGTAATGGCTTTTAGGAAGTTTGTAATGGTTTTCTTCATATTTGTCTATACAAATCTTGTTAGGTTTATTTCAGGATATTTTATAGTGGAATTGTATGTAGGAAATGGGATCATTCATTCTTATACTTGGAAACCACACAGGATAGAAGGTAGAGAAATACATAGATATATAAAGAGATAGATCATTTATATCCAGTGAGGGCATGATAAATGCTTTAACAACTGCTTCTCGGGAGGGGAAACAATCCTTTTCTAAAGCATGCTATTTCTGTGATGTAAATATTCACATTATGGTCAATTTCAAGTACCACTGAAATTGTTTTCACTGAATATAGAACTGGGAAAAGCCTCTGATTGATTCTGGGTGGTTATAAAATCCAATTCCAATATTTCCCTGCAAGTAATGTCTCCTTAAGGACCTCTAGTGGTGCTGTCAGGTAAGCTCTGGACCATGATGTCCAAAGTTTAAATCATCTAGCCACATTGCAGGAGATAAATCAGGCCATCTGCTTCTGTCAAGATTGACAACTTTGGAATACGGTCTACGGTTACAGTGTGTCAGGAAGGACTTGACAGCACTGGGTTAGAGAGGGGGTTGATTATCTCTTTGGATTTGACTAAAATCACCGGATTTTGTTTTGGTTTAGTTCGGTGGACCTTCTCATTCACTGCCATCCAGTTGACTGGAACACATCATGGCTCTCGAGGATAGAGGTGGGTTTCCAAGCCTGTAAAAAAAAAGCTATCAAAAGCTTTATCTTTCTCTCGAGAAGCAGCTGGTGGTCTTGATCTACTGAACTTGCTGTTTGAAATTAAAGCATAAACCAGTATGCCACCAATGTGCTTTGATATATC
Source organism: Tenrec ecaudatus (assembly GCF_050624435.1). Lineage (NCBI taxonomy): Eukaryota > Metazoa > Chordata > Mammalia > Afrosoricida > Tenrecidae > Tenrec > Tenrec ecaudatus. Next base: position 76,002,199 of record NC_134542.1, read on the forward strand.
TAGTTGAATAAAATTAATCACAGTACAATGGATTGAAATAAAGAGAAGTTATATTATCTGTGTTAGTCTTGGTAGAGACTAACTAGAGAAACAAATCCATGGACACACATATGTTGTCAGAAAGAGATTTATGTATAAGAGCAACTGAACACCGAGAAAACATCCCAGCCCAGTCCACATCAAGTCTATAAGTCTGATAGTAGGCCATGTTTCTGATATCAATCTATATAGTCCTCTTCAGACTCAGGAAACACATGCAATGATGCTGAATGCAGATCACAGGCCAGTGGGTAGAAAGTCTTTGGATGAGTGTCATTGGAAACAGCGCTGGCAGGGGTCACTCTGTGGCTCCTCCGTCTTCCAAGGTCTGGTTGCATCCATGTGACTTGTCTTCTTCTTTGTCTCCCAGAGAGTAGCAAGGAGGAAGTACCGGATTTCCCAGAATCCTCAGGAGAAGGCCATGCCCACACAGAAGTCTCATTGGCTATCTCCAGATTGACAGCCTAGACTCTACCCCTACACTCTTATTCCTTACTTTGACACCAGATTAGGTGACTGACACATTATCCTTATATATTCTTTCCTGAGTGTATTCCAACCCCCCCAAAAGTCTGCTAAATAACCTTAATTCCCACTCAGAGCAGCCCTATAGGACAGAAAGAATGGTCCAGAGGGTTTCCAAGGCAGTCGCCTTTACAGATGAGACTGCCACACCTTTCTTCCACAAAGTCGCTGGTAGAATCAAGCAAATTGGCATTCAAGTGCTTTAATCACTGTGCCACCAGAGAGCTCCTTCTGAACTTTTCACCACTCTTTCTAAGCTCTGTTAATTGGGGAGCATTCATGACACTTAGTGAGCTGCTTGGACCTCTCTTGGGGCTTTTATTGCTATCGGTCCTTTAGTTTGGATGTGCGGATGTTTAGGCTGCAGATGGGCTCCTGGCTGGCTGAAGTGTGCTGGATCCGGTCTGTGGGTTTGCCACACTCCACATACTCCAAGTCCCCCATCAAGTATGCAAGGTCTATGCATCAAGATTATTAGAGCAATTATGTACGGCATAGGATTATGGTGAAATTCCAAGCTCTCTAACACTCTTCACTCGGGCTGCTTTCAAACGTTTCTTTCTGTGCCTATTGGTAGTTTTAGGAGTATCTGTTTCAGATCAGCGATAAAAATCTCACTCTGAAGTAGGTTTGATATTCGAGAGAGAGAGCAGGAGTGCTATGGAAATTCACTACAGGTATGAATATTTTTTATTTATGTTTACTCCTTTCTGAGGTGGTAATCTTTTTTTGGTCCCTGTCTTTCACGTGTATTGCTGTGAACTGCCATCACGTCGTTACCAATTCATGCTGTCCTACATACCACAGAGCCAGAGACCAGCAGCCGGTCCTGCGCCGTCCTCCTCCGGATTAGGCTTGAACCCATTGAGGCAGCCGATTTTTCCTGGCGCACAGGGATAGCCAGGTTTACTGCCCTAGATGAAATCGTTTTATTTTAATCTTCTTGGATTGACTCGGATTGTACAGAACATTGTCCATCCAGAGGAAGACCTGGCAAACCATTGGTGATGACTCTGCTCCCCTCACCTTGCAGTGGGCTCATCTACCTTACCTCTTAACCACAGGAGACATGTAAGAGACATCGGAACTCGGTGAAGAATAAACCTGAAATACTCTCATATACAATGCACATTACTGGACTAGCTCCAACGTGTACAACCCTCATTTTAATGTTGCTGATTAGTATATAATTAAAAATTATTAGGGTTTTGAAGTTAAAGAATAAAGAACAATGCAAGTACTCATGAATGATCTCAGATTATATCCAGTGTATCATGGCAATATTTATTTTCTTGGAAATTAGATATAGAGAAAGTAATGTTCAGCTTCTTCTGGCCGACGTGTCTAATTTGTAACTCTATTTTCTATTCTTATCAAGCTATGAATTAATATAAGTTGCATAGTAATTTTAAAAAGAATGATGAAAAAGAAGTCTCAAAGTTTCATATTATAAAAATATTTTCTGTGACTGTATTCTCTGTAGCCCCCTTTGAAGCCTTAGCTTACACAACTAATACAACTGCTCCTTTTAATTAAAATGGGAAAATATATTGCTTATAAAGCTTAGTCTTAAGCAGAGCCAGGTACAAAATCTATAGTTCCCATAATAGTAGATGTACTATAAAATGGAATAAGATGATAAATTGATAAATACATGGTCTAATTATTTGTTTCCTGTTGCTACCTATCTTTTTATCAGTGGCAAGAAAGTGCAATAGAAATTACAAAGTCTTTGTCTAATAAAATAAGAAAAAGGAGAATTATATAAATTATGAAACCTTGTTGTTCTTTTTAGAGGCTTTGAAATTAAAATTCCACCTATATTTTTTCACCCTTGACACATTTTTTTTCTCTTCTCCTTATAACAATTACTAAATCCTTCAGGATAATTTATCCTATTGTTTGCAAGATCAAATGGTTGAAAGGAAAAATCAGGTTTTAATGACATGTACTTTATTTTATATTTATCCATGAGCGTTTTGGTCATACGTTGTTAAAATGAGAACAAAAGCAGATGTATTATGATATGAACTTTGAACATCAAGTAGGTATACCCTGGGGGGGAGAAGCAGAAATATGAGCTGCTTATTCTGGGAGCTTTTCAGATTCTCTAATCTGTTTGAAATTATTTTGATGCTGTTATTTAAAGGTTACAGTTTTATTGTTGTTATAAGGCTCAGTCTGGCTTCCCCACCTCTGTTATTTCAACAGTTGTTAAGATTCTGCACTCAGGATTTCCCTTCATTCTGCCCGAAGTACAGTTACGTGTTTCTACTTAACATTATATTTTGACTCAAATGAACTTTTCACATTTCTGCTCATAAAATAAATATTTCCTGTGACAGGAAAGAATGTAAAGATTGGGGGAAACAACCTAAATGGGGAAATGTGTTCACATATATTTGCTCATGCAAACTGATGAAAATCCGTGATTCCTCCATCCCCTTGTGTACACCGTACGTTTCATATTAAATGAAGACATGGTAAAGTAAAGCTAAAATTGGCAAATGGTTACATGCAAAGAAATTTCAAAATGTTTGTAGCACAACATAAAGAAAGAAAAAATGCTTTATTACTTCATTGTTTATTTTTATCCATAGGCTAGGATCGAGGAATATACTATCTAATGCCTTCTCTTTATGAGAGTGGCAGCTTTTCATTTTGAATCTATTTAAGCTAAAATCTCAAGATGTTGCTCAGCTTTCATGGATTCTCCGTTAAAATCCCACGATTTAAAACAATATTTTGAAACTCCGTGATCTCCAAGCTTATTCCTATATAGAGATAAGGCTATACCTATCAGAATTCTCCAAAAGTTAGAAGTTTTATAATTAAAATATCATTTAGTGAATATTTTCTAAAATATTACACATATCTCTCTATTTCTAGTAATCTTCGGGTACTTTTAAAATAGGTCATTGTCAATCCCTTTTATACAGAAACAAAGATGAATCAGAAAATATGTTGGTGACAGGATTTGAAAACAAAGCTGTCTTACTGCAAAGGCTATTCTGATGTCCATTCCATGTAGTCGTCTTCCTTATTGTCAAGCCTGCGGTTGCCACACTACCTGCTAAGTTGCAGGAATAGTCCAGGGTCACAGCTGGAGTAGGCCAAAGTTTACTACTTTCTCAGACATTTGGTGTCATTGCATGTGTTTTGTCAGTCAGAAGAGGACTTTAAAGATTGGTATCAGACATATGGGCTAATATAGGACTTAAAAGCTTGATCTAGACTGGGTTGGGAAAGTTCCTCAATATTCAACTGCTTTTGTATATAAAACTCTTTCCTGTACATATCAGAGTGTCCATGAATTTGTTTATCTAGTCTATCTGTATTACCACAAAGGCATTCCTCTTTTTTGCTGCCCCTTTACTGACCATGATGTCCTTCTTCAGTAACTGGTTTCTTCTCATAATATGATCAAAGTGAGTGTTATCCTTGCCTCTAAGGAGCATTCTGGCTTTACTTCTTCTAAGACAGATTTGTATGCTCTTTTGGCATTCCATAATACTTTCAACATATATATTAAAGAGGCTTTGTGCAGAGTCTTACCCAATGCAGTCTGTCCTCCTTTGACCTCTTGGCTGCTGCTTCTATGTTCATTGTGGATCTGAGCAAGACATAATCCATGACAATGTCAATCTTTTCTTTATTTATCATCACGTGACCCTATTAGCCCACTGTCAGGATTTGGGTTTTCTTTACATTAAATTGCAATCCCTACTGAAGGCTCCAATTCCCCCTGACCCCCACTCCCAAAGGTTCATTGGAAATTAATTTACATATCATATAATCCAATAGTTAAATCATTCAATAGCCCAATAATTCAATCATATGAAGGAGAATGGTACAATCACCTCTACTTCAATTTTTTAGAGTAGTCCTACTTCCATGGTTTAATTGACTCTGAGATGAGTTTTGAAATCACAGTTCGTTCTAGTACTCCTTTCTCCTCCTGTCTTCACTCTTAACTCCCAAGGTTCCCTTCCCTCACTATCTTCTATCCCCTGCCCTGTATTCCCCATAAACCCTTGTTCTCCCCATAAACAGTTGTTCTCATTATAAATTCTCTTCTGTGCTCTACAGCTGGGAGACTCAACAGAAAACAATAAAAAGTAAAATTGTACTAAGATGGTAAGAATAAAGACATTAGAGTACACAGGCCAAACTATAAATAATGTGTAAGAAGGAACAGACCTCCAGCAACATTCAAAAAGCCAGAGGAAATTTTTCTGTCATGGAACCAGTAAGAGATTCTTGCACCCAGATAAAATCCTGGTCCCATCTATAGGGTGGTCAACTGGCCAAGTGTCAAGGTCAATCCAGTATCATCAAGAATACAATAGTCTGCTCAAGACTCTTGCTTGTGGCTGGAGTAGATCTGTCAGTGGCTCAGTCTGACTAGATACTCTGAAGATGGGTTAGGGGCTCCCACCATCTGCCATAACCCTCCACAAATTGGGTGTTCATAATTTATGCTCTGATGCTTTTCTCTTCAAAATATTCAAATTTTGTCATTTGCATCTTTGGATCACACAAACTGGTGTGTTTCTTCCATGTGGAATTAGTTGACTCCGGGCTTAGATGGTGACTACAAGCCTTTTAAGACCCCAGATACTCTTCTGACTGATAGCTGTACACCTGGTTTCTTTACCACCCTTTGCTATAGCACCCTTATCTTCAGTGATCATTTCAGGAAGGTGAATATGGAGTGGGCCATGAAGTAAAAACCGATTGTTCTTAAGAGCAAGGATTTAGTGGGAGCCCAAAACCCATTCCTGGGTCTGTATCTTTTAAGATATATTTTTAAAATTTGCTGTAACTTGGGAGACAATACATATGTCATATCATTCCATCATCAATCACGTCTAACATAACTGTACAATTTCTTCCATAATCATACATGTTTTCCAAAGCATAATATTCCTTCCTGGACTTCTTGATGTCATCTCCCTCTTATCTTCCTGAACCTTCTATACTCCTCTCCTCCCAAACCCTTGTTATAATTTTTGCCCTATTGGCTCAAAATCGCTGGGTTTCATTTACCAAAAAATAAAGAAACAAATAACCCAGCTTCAAGAGGGTAAGCCTCAATGGTGATACATCTCTGAAATACGTCCTAAAATTAGGAGCATAAGCAGAATATAGCAGAATGGCTGTCGCAGGAGTACCAGGAGAATAAGTCTCTTAATACAGCGTGCAGGGTGTTGATGAACCCACACCTTGTTTGTTTGCCAACCAACAGTACACCGCTCTGGAGACAGCCGTCTTCTGCTACTTCAGACACTGTGTGGTTTTCAACTTAAGTCCTCAGGTTACAAGTTGGTTGTGGGTGGAGTGTAGTTCACCCAGTGGAATTCCCATATGGGGTCTCACTGAGGCAGCCTCTGGAGCATGACATGCACCCTGGAGATTTAACATCATTAACAAGCGTTTCTAGTCCTCCTCACCTTCAGCAAACAAGATTGTGCCATCTGGATAGTACAGGTTGCTATTAAGTCTTCCTCCAATCCTGTTGCTCAATTCTGCTTCATATAAGCCAGCTTCTGATAATTTGCTCAGCAGAAAGACTGAATAAACTTCTTAAAAAGTAACAAATCTAACTCCGAATTATTTAATTATTTTGATTTTTGTATCAGTTCTCCTATCTTTAAGCATTGACTCTGAAACTCTGGAAAGCATTTCTACTCTGCACACATTGCGTGGCCACGACCCCACAGCTAACAACAACAACGGACTAATTGATAATGTGAACACAAGGCTAATGGACAGATTTTACTTTTCCTAATTTTTGTTTACCAGTATGAGGGGACTTCAAAACGTTCGTGGAAAATTCCACTATCTTTGAATTCCATTTTGCCATAACCTTTTGGGATCCACTTGTAAAATTTATCCAAGGGAAATAGAGGACTAAAGCATTTTCAATGAGTTAGCTTCAGGAGGCTTTTGATACCACTTTTAATTAGGATGACTTGCTTTCAAGTTAATATTTTGGAAGATATGAGTAGATGTTATATTTTTGTTATTAAGCAGGTTAAAAATTGGATTTTCCTAAACTAAATGGGACATTAAGAATAGCTCTAACAGTCAGATCAAAGAGGGGCAAGTAGAGAACAGATATGCAAATGCTCTTCAAATTCTGGCGCCATGGAGATGGAATGAACATGTGAAATTATTACTCTGAGAACATCTTTATAATTTAAACCAAAAAGATTCACTAAATTTTCTCAAAATCAAGCAGTTTGTGTTAAGCGATAAAGAGCATCTCCTTTAAGCAGTGGACTCTTTTGAAATCTAGCTACATATTCAAACTGACAACAACTCGAATGAGCACCAGGGACGACGGGTTTCTTAATAGGGGCGGAGCAACCCAGAGAGGAAAGCTGTACAACTGAGCGAATGTAACCAGTGTCACTGAATTATATACACAGATTGTTCAATGCATGGGTGCGGTGATATGTACGTATAAAACAGCAACAAAAATAAAATAAATTCTACAAGGAGCATTCAAAAAGTTTATGGGAAAATGGAAATCAAAGATAATGGAATTTTACCAAGACATTTTGAAGGACCTTTCTGTGTGTTTATTTATCATGGAAATGTTATCTTTAAGTGTACAGGGAAAACTTAATACTTTAAAAAGTATTTTATAATGGTTGATTGTAGAGCATATGTTACTTTGCATGTGAACTTTTTCCTTCTGTCATTTTCTAAGATACCCAGGAGTCTAACAATGTACAATGCATTGTGTGAAATTTAGGAAGAATATTTTCTAAGTAAAGCTTATAAAAGTGTTTACTTAATGTTTGATTTCAGTGATTTGGGAAATATGCACTCAAAGCCCTCATAGAATCACTAGGGATAATTTGACCAAGTATCTCATTTTGATTTGCTATTAATGATGCTGGGATACACATCTCTGTAGCTACATATTTTAAAAATTCATAATAATTTTTCTTATGGAAAGCAGTTGTAATTCTGAGTAAAAAAAATTCAAAAATGCAAGGATGTTGCTTATTCTTCCCAAACTATTCTCCAGAAAATTTTCACACATTTTTGCTACCTTATATGACTATTATTTTTCTTATCCTCATAAAAATTACGTCATTATATGTTTTTAATCTTACATGTAACTCAGTTGGCCTGACATGGTGGCTCCACATGCAATGGAGCCCCGATGGTGAGGAGGGTGTGGGGCTAGGAAAGGTTTCTTTCAGCTGCTTTATGGGGTCACGATGAGCAGCGACCCACTGAATGGCACACGACACCACCATCTTTAAATCTATGGTTTTTCAAGCTCCCTTCATTCATTCCATGGCTTATGATAGATGAGTCACAGTCCACTTGACAGCAATTGGCGTGTTTTGAGTGTCTGTGTGTTCATCCACCATTTGTATCTGTGGGAAATAAGGTAAAATTCAAGACCTTTCTCTGGCTGAAAAATAGGGGAATTCTTTCTCTTCCAGATTTTGAAAGGCTTGGTGTATAATAAACATGAAAACCTTTGCCTTTTCTATGTATTGCAGATTCATCTGAACTTTTTGTAATTTGCTTTTCCGTTTTTATTGCTGTTTCAACATACAAAACACTCATCTCAATGCAGGGAAATATCTGGCTTTCCTAATGTGTTTTCTAGGTTTCATTTGCTGCTTAGACAGACTCTCCACATGGTAAAGTCAGTGCTTGCCTATCATTTCATAGCATTCTGGTATGTATGATTGTATGCATGAGTATAAGCTCATGTGTGCCAACTCAGGCCACTGGCTTCCAATCACATTTCCTTTCTGTATACCTTGTGATCATTAGAGTCCCTTCCAGCTGGAATCCTTTCGGTTTTCCTAAGGCTTCATTGTGTTATTATCCTCAGCATAAAACTGCACGAGTTACCAACTGCATTCGATGTTAGTTCTGAAGGTTGTTTTTTATCATCTTTTCCATGATGGGAATATAAAAACTTAGACTACTCTTCTGTAACAGACGAGGAAGCCTTCTAAGAAATCTCCGCGCTTTTGACAGATTGGTGAGTGTCTCCCGCGGCTGCTCTGGAGAGAGGCGGTAGAAAGTATTGCCTGAAAGCTGCTGTAGTAAAGCCCTTCCTCTGAAAGAGAATTGCTTTCTTCTGTGCAACCAGGTCGACTCTGGTACTCCTCTTTTATGTTTGTCTCATGATTCTTCCCCCTTTGATGTTCACCTTGCTCCTATTTGTTCTCATGATTATTTTACGTGAATCATAGACACGGAGACTGTGGGGAAAATGACAGGTCATTGTGTTCAGACCTCTGTACCGACCGCATGTTATTGCGAGAACTTATATTATTCCCTTTAGAATGATATTTAATCTCTTTCCGAATGCCTTATTGATGTTTCCTCAATGACCTCTTTGGGTGGCAATTCCATTGTTAAATTGCTCTTGCCTTTAGGACACTTTCTCTTATAAGTAATTTAAACATGCCCTTCTTATTTCTTGTAAAACATCCTAGGTCCACCACAAATGATTCTTCATTCTACTGTATATTATTTCTTTCTTCTCCAGTAAAATACCACATGTCATGGGATGCGAGCTGTCCATTCAACATGTAGGTTATTCAGAAGAAACCTCACAGATTTATACTGCTCCCTCATCTATGAAAGTTACATCTAAATGCTTTGTGCAATTCCTTTCAGCTTTAGTATTCTATGACCTTATGTTTCTTACATTTGGCTGAGGAATTTTCTAATTAGTCTCTCTCACAGTCTGTTATCTTATGTATCATTTTATATATAATTTGAAGCACTTCTTCTAATGATATTTTCAAACACTTTATTGCAATGAAACACACATGTACATGTGTACTTTGAAACATATTCATTTGCAATTACTACACCCTTGTTCTATCTTTTATTTTCTTAAGCCTTCACATCATTTTTCCTTATTTAAAATGACTAGTTTCTGGTACTTTCCCACAAATATAACTCTTGTCCTACCTACATTTTCCCAAGAAATTATAGTACTATCTAGCCTGTAGAGAATGTTTATTTCAATAGAATTTCAAGATTTCTATAACTAGCTAATTTTTTTTAAAAAGCAATGTTTTAATATATTCTTTTTGTAACAGCATATAATGGGAAGCATTGCACTATAAACTTCTACTGAATATCTGTTCTTGTTAGATTAAATATTAGTTTCTTCATTTTACAATTGAGTCGGTGATAGGGTCTGTTGGAAGTGATGTGATTACGTCCTGGTGTTTTCTTCTCCCGAGAAGTTCTTAAGATTCGAAGGATCTTTCATAAAAAGTATTGAGCCAAAGGACATTTATGGGTGTGCTCTTTAGGCAACACTCCCTGTGTTTTATTCGACAAAGTCAAACAAACATATAACCCTGCATCTAGGACACGGCGTGTTCTCGGGCAGCGGAGAAGATAAAGAGGATCGGCGCCATCCTAGGCAATATCTGCAGGCACAGTTAGTTCCAAGCTCAGTGGGGCATAGTTATTGGGAGTCTCTACATAGATACCATCCACCTAAATTGGTCTCTAACAGCCACTTAGTATCTTCGAGACTACGCCACAGCCACGCTTCTGCTCACGAGTGTGTTCTTGCTGCTTCTCTACCCTGATTTGTAACATTCTTGTCACGGACCTCCCTCAAGAATGCATGTTCTACAGAATGGACCCGGAGCTTCATCTGACAGGTGCTGAGGACTTGCCATCACTGACCATTATCGTCCTCATGGTATCTTCTACGCATATCAATGTATGCAACGTCATTCCTTCTGATTGGCTTCCGGCGGGGGGGGGGGGGGGGGTTTAAGTGAGAGAATGTTTAATATTGTAGATTCTGGAAGTAGATGGTCTGGGTTCAGATTTCGACTTCTCTTATTGCTGTCTGGACTCCAGGACACCATGGATCTTTCTTTCTCAAAAGCTAAGGATGATAACAATGACTATTATTAGGAGTTGGGTGAGGAGTTTGTTAGTCTTCTGCAGAGTCGGAAGCAAACCATTGAAATGTTCCGACTTCCTGCTATGCTTCCTTGTCTTTACCCAGCCCCTGCTATCTCATCAAGCCTCACTCAGGGTAACCCTAGATTGGAATCTTTATGAGAGCCCATGGCCTCAGTTTCCTCCCGAGGAAAAGCTGGTGTGTTGGAATTGCTGACCTGAACTTGGCAGGCAGTGCTGTCCCCAAGCACCACCGCCGCTGCTTATTTTATGTAGGAAAACATCAATGAAATGATGTTCCTCGGATCTTTACAAACAAATTAGCATTGGGATCTCTACTGAACTAATATGACAAACAGGCTGTGAGGAGAGCAAGAATCCACAACACAGAGGTGTTAACAATGACATTAAGAAGCCTGAAGTCCTCTCAATGAAGTACTGCTTCCATGGATGATAATGCCCGATCATGAACTAATGACCCATAATCAACCAACATTGACCACTTCTGCAGTCTGTGGGATTTGGGGAGTGTCTTCCTAGTAGATTCTGCCAGCAACTCCACAAGGAGATGGGTGAAACTTCTCTAGGATGAACCTTACAACATGTAAATTGCAGTTTCTCAATTGGGGGGATTGGTGAAACCATACCATTTCTGTATGCCCAGAGCATCTGCTCAAACTGAGAAGGGCTGGCTGGGTTTGGAGAAAGTCGGAAGGTAACAAGCTTCCTCACCACGGAGCCCTCTCCTTTCAGCTCTCTGACCCAGAAAGATCGCAGCGCCGAACCTCCCGTGTTTCCCTTTACTGAACCGACTCTGTGAAGTGCTCTCATGGCACAGTGGGTTATATATTGGACTGCTAACCACAAGGTCAGCGGGTCAAAACCACCAGCTGCTCTTTGAAAAAAGAGGGGAGGTTTTCTACTTCCAGAAAGAGCTCCAGGTTTGGAAACTCACAGGGAAGGTTCTACTTTGTCCTAAAGGATCACTAGGAGTCACATTTGACTTGACGACAGTGACTTGGGTTTTGGTTGGGGATTTATTATAGGAGAACAATAATTGTAGAGATGTGTCACAAAATAACCACGCATTCCTTCCCACTCTCTGAATGTCATTACCACCGGAAGCTTCCCTCTTACACCCATAGCTGTGCAACACGTACCAACCTTTCCTAACAACATTTTGTGGTACCTAAGGCAAAGATTGACTCATAAGACGGTATATTTACAAAGTATATCACTTTTACAAGGCATGTCACCTCTTTTTGGAAATCAGTCACCTTTTGTGTCGTTAATAACCTCAACAACGAAAAGTTGCTATCAAGTTGATTCCAACTCAGTGCAACCCTATAAAGGGTTTCCAAAAATTATAGATCTTTATGGGAACAAACTGTGTCATCTTTCTTCTGCAGAGCAGCTGGTGGGCTAGAACCACCCATCCTGCTGTTATCAGGCTAGCACCCATTTACCCACCCAGTGCCACCGTGCCACAAGGGCTGCATCACGTAGTTAGGACGATGAAGATTAGGGTCTAGCCGGCAAATTACCGAGTGCTGCGGCATAATGAAGAATAACTTCTTCATCGTCGGTAAAATGGTTTCAGAATTCAGGAGTTCACAGAATGTGTACCAAGCCACAGCTTACGAGAGAGGAAGCACAGTCGTTGGATAGTTCACGTACCAGATGATATTTACAGCACCTGCAAAATGCAGCTGGGCGCTCTTTCTTTCGGTAACATCTGTTTCTGTGTTTTTGAACTCATGACCTGCTTGGCACTTGTCAAATAGTGCAAAACAAAACTCTCTCCGAATTGAAGAAATTTAAAACATGTCAAAGAGTGCGTGAAGTTGAATATCCTCTAAGGCAGAGGAATCTGGTTTTTAAGAGGAAACAGAAATAAGCAAAATGACCCAGAAAAGAAAACTTACCCTAAGAGAGAAAATAGCTGGGAGTGGAAAACCATTTCTTCAGAGGAAAAAGATCGGAGAATAACTGGTTCAGAAGAAAAACTTCTTCCTGAAGTAGAGAAAAAGCAGTCTGGCAAGCCCGTGGAACAAGCAGGAAGAGAACCGGGCTGGCTTGGTAATCCTGGAGGCTGGACTGGCCCCAGTAGTAGAGATGCTATTGTGGGACCCTTCAAAGGAGACAGGGAAGAAGTAGTTGTTCACTTGAAAAGGAACTAAAATGTTTTCAGGCCAAAGGAAACTCAACACTGGCGTGGAAACTAAGGAACTAAAAAGAGAAAGAAACACTAAAGGCGGAGAATGAAAATAATTAATCTACTTTTAAGATAGAACACGGAAGGAAAGGTATCTTCACATATTCCCCAAATTATTGAATCAACTTGTATTTAAGCTATTTCTGTTAAACCTATGCATTGTCATGTTAAAATAAATCAAGCCAGTGATAGTTTCTTTACTTCCTGCACACCATTCTATAAATAAATATTGAACATTTATACATATCAGGCAGGCTGTTGCTTTACACTATTCGACGTTAAGTGAAATGGTTACCCAGTTAAGTTTCTCAGCTACGAGAATTGGATTGAGGTTTTGAATATGTTTAAATATGTTATACTGCAAGGCAGATTTATGTCTTTATAATTCTGGAAGTATCTTCTGCATGGGCTGAATCTGGATTTTTTTTTTCTTTATTTATTCAAAAAGAATAAAACTCTAACACTGCTGATTACAGAGTTTTAGTAATAGAAAAAAAATCAGATTGCAAAATCAAATGCATTTGTGGAATTATAAGTACTTGATGACAAGAATTTTGTGGATGATTTTGAAAGAAAGTAGACACCTCTAAACACCATTTTTGAAGTTTTTGTATGTAAAATTGTAGAGTGAAGGATCTCCGTGAATTTTCTATGACTTAATGCAAAGAAGAAACCATCGCAGTGTCAAAAACTGGGGCACTAATTTCATGTTAATTTGTAAGAAAATCAATAGAAACTGCATGATTCAAGGAAAAGATAATACTTACCAAACTCTCACAAAACAAGTGTTCTAACCATATCTTTATAATGTAGTTCTTTAAGAACATAAGAATCCACAGTAAGAGGAATTTTACGTGAAATAAGACGCTACTATGCAATCCAGAGAGTAGTGGGAGTCTCCCTTTCAGAGACCTACTGACCTTGTCTTGACCTTCTAGAGCCCACTTCAGAGACATTGTGTTGCGCCCTAGTCGTATCTCCTCACGCAACTTTCAACTTTCAGAATTTATTTATCCCTTTCTTTGTGACTGAAAGGCCTGCGTATACTCCCTGAGAGAAGCCAACAACCGATGATTGACAGCAATGTGTGTGTGTGTTAGTATAACTTTAAATAATTATATGTGTTGGTTCTACCCTGTTTGACCAGGAATGAAAATAGGTTTTATGACACTTGATGCATATACAATTTGGGGTATGCCTCTAAGAAAAGAAAACTATAAAGACAGATAGCTGATCCTTGGAAAGTGATAAGTTCTGAAATTTAACTGTAATTAGCTACTCTATAAACCTTTCTTAAAATCTGATCCTCTTGTACAGAGTTGTGGAGTCAATGATATCATACCCCTATCAAGCATCCTTATTAAAAATAAAATAAAAACAGAGCAATGGCATTTATAATATTTCAGGCATTGTTTAAGCAACTTGCTGAAATCAATTAATTAATTAAATCTATCTTTATGCCAAATTTGGAGATGAGGACACTGCAGCCTAGTGACGTCACTCTTGTTGCTGTTGTTCAACAGAGTTACTCACGGTGCTGCACTACACCCCTCACCCCCAACCATGGACCTCCTTCCATGAGAGATCATATGCATCTTGCTATAATGTTTATTATCAATTTGAGTCACAGAACCAAAACCAAATCAAACTCTGCCACCGATCCCATTCCAACTCATAAGTGGTAAAGATAGCTGTAAATTGCTGACATGTAGTATTTCTTAGATTATGTGAAAACTAACAACAAAACTATTTTAGTAAAATCTTTGTACTTTGAATTACAGTATTGATTGCAACTTTATTAACAATTGGACACTAGCTTTATTTAAATTTCTTTTAAAATAGTTTTATTATACAATATGTTTAAATATATGTGTACAGTTTAAAATCAATGTATTTCCTTACATGATATGTTGTATTTAGCAGCATTTATGCAGTGCTAGATATTTTGTATGATTTTTGTCTGTATTCTTTTTGTCTGAATATATGCTTTATGTTTTCTAACAGCTTTATTGGCACACAATTCGCATATAGTACAACTCAATAGTTCATTAGCATCCAGGAGAGCTTCACAATCACCACCACCATCAGTTTCAGAACATTTCCGTCATTGTTCTACTCATCATTATTAGCTTCCCATTGCCCACACCCAACTTCTCCGATTCTTCTTTTCCTTAAGTTACAATTTTATTCTCAAAACATGTATTATTATAAGTTCACAAATACTCATTACCACATTATTGTGACAAATCAGTGGCTGGAAAAACACTGGCAGCAACAAAATCAACAGCATATGGTTGTAGCCTGTACCTGGTGTGAAGCTCCATAGTAATGACAGCTAAATCAGAGGGCATCAGAAGATTCAAAGAGTAATTTAGCAAAATATTAAGCTTTAGAGTGTAGGGGTGGAGTCTAGGCTGTTAATCAGGATATGGCCAATGAGATCTCTGTGTCGATGTGACCCTCCCCCTAAGGATTCTGGGAACTGCTAAATTTTCCTGTTTGGAGGTGGGAGACTCTTTTCTCACACCTTGGGAGACATAGCAGTTGACAAGACACACGGACTCACCCTGATGCAGCCCTGGGAAGCCAGGCAGAGACCCTGCCAGCGCTGAGATGTTTCCAACACCACTGGATCCAAAGACTTTCTACCCACTGGCCTGTGATCTTCTACATTCGGCGTCATTTCATGTGTTTCATAAGTCTGAAGAGGGTGTTATAGATTGGTATCAGACATATGGACTAATATTGGACTTATGGACTTGATCTGGACTGGGCTGGGGTGTTTTCCCAATGTTCAATTGCTCTTGAATATAAATCAATTTCTTATACACATATGCGTGTCCAAGGATTTGTTTCTTTAGTCTACTCAGACTAACACAATAACCAACTGCAGAGATATTTTTACCACGACAACCCCCCAAAATACATTTCTGATGGAACACTCTATGCAATTTTTTATACGCAATTTTTATAGACGGTCATTTTGGCATAATTCTATCCAACAGTGTTAACTTGTGAGGCCCACACCCCTGCCTCTACCCCACCCCCTGATACTCCATTGTTACTCCAGAAGTAACTTGATGAAGGCCACACTATTAATAAATGACCAAGCCATAGTTTGAACTCTTACAGTGTGACTTGCTGGTCAGCAGAAGTTACCTGTACATTCTAATGCATCTGATAACTTTAACTTTTTGTCTCTTAAATAGCACACTATCTGGTAATAGAGTAGAAGTCAAATATGAATTTACCATCAAGAATAAAATTCTATTTGCTTCCTTGATGTCAAGTCCAGCGGTTCCTTTGGAGCTTGGAATGGCCTATATGGCTAACTTATCTCCACTGTCTTCCTCACATGGTACTCACATATCTAGAAAACTCATGCTTTGTGTCTCTCCAAAATCTAATGAAAGCGTACTGTGTTATTTTGAGGAGGTGCCTGCCTATGTGTACAATAGAAAAGGTACAGATAGAGAGTTCCTGAGGTAACCCAAATTTCCAGGATCAGGGTCAAATTGCCATCAAGTTGACTTCAGCTATTGGCAGTTGCAGGTGTGTCAGATAGAACGTGCTCAAGGGGCTATTGAAGGACTGCTTTCTCAGCAGCCAGTCAGCAAGGCTTTCTGCCAATGTATGGCTGAGTGGACTCCACCTTTCAACCTTTGACATTGCAGCCAAGAGTGACAGTGACCATTTGGTAATAACCATTCCTGGTAATAAGCCCAGGAATTCTAGACTCAGGGTTACAGGATTTAAAACTCAACTTACTGTCATGAAAAAAATATCATATGGGATTTTTATTTCTATTTATAAGCATCAAATTCCCCAAATGACCTTTGTGTGTCACAGTTCAGTACACAGTCCACCTCCCCTCTCCAGTTGGTTGACTCAAAGAGAAACCTCTACCCAACCTGAACAAAGCAAAACACCATCTTTTTTCTCTCTGGGCAGGGCATAACGGAGATGAACATATTCATGTTTGGTTAGGAGGAGCTGCAGTACTAGAAATGTGATGCAGCCCTCCTCCACCCACTGAATAATAGTGATGGAGAATCGAGAATTCCAGTCCTGAGAGTTTACATAGCAGTGGATTTTTCTGTTCATGGAACTGAACTGCCTCTTTGCCCCTTGAGAATTTATAACAAGCCTGACTATTCTTTATAATGTTTGGTACATTTTCCATTACTTCCTTTATATCGTACCATTGCTTCCTTTATATCTTACCAATTGATTTCATTTCAATTCAATGCAATTTATAGAGTTGTAATTAAGATAGAGATGTAGTCCAAAATTCTTTCTTATTTTATTGAAGGTAAACATTTATCAAGTTTGCTTCCATTGATAATTAAATAAACATTGATATGATACTGAAAATTTAGGGGCAGCAAAAGAGGAGAAGACCCTTGGCAAGATGACCTGGTACTGTGGCTTAAGCCATGGGCCCCAACAGATGAACAGATGAGAGGCGAGTGCAGGAAGAGCCAGGGCTTTGCTCTGCTGTGCATGTGGTCTCTATGATTAAGAATCAATGCAATGGCATGTAACAACTATACGATACTTTTTAATTTAACCCAAAAAGCCAGGATATTAAGATTTACCAAAGATGGGAGCGATCTCAGTGTGATGTGCTTTAATTTAGTTATTAGTGAAAGTCATGATTACTTCTTAAGGTGAAAACCTGAAATGTGTATTTATCAGATTCTTCCATAATTCCATGTTCTCCTTTTAAAGATTGAGGTCATCTTATTTTTAGTTTCTTCAAGTCATTAATTTGTTCCTGTTTTTCTTCTTTGTAAAAACTTCTGATAATGAATCCTTGCTTTATTAGAGCTTGAGGCTTTTTAAAAGTTCATTTTCATTGTGAAGTTAAGGTCTTAAAATCCCTTATGGGTAAATGATTTTTGCTTTATTTTCATCTCATTTACTGAATTAGTTAGAACTTTAGCCAAACTTCAATTTGCTATTTTATGTATTTGTATATGCATTTGCACATGTGTATTAATTATCTAAAATAAATTCTCCTAATGAAAGTAAGTGTTAGTTGAAGGGCATTAACTCATGGACTAGAAGTAACTTTATTAGTAAATTAAGCATTATACATTTATATATAAATAAAATAGTGATACTTTTAACCATAGATAGTATTACTCCTATTCACACATATATATGTGTATATTCATAGAGGGAGTTTTATGATACATATCATAATAATTCCTGTTTGTTGAGCATATCTTTCAAGAAGCAGGAATATATGAAGAACACATCAGCATCAGGTTTGGAGAACTTATTAACAATTTTCTATATGCAGATGGCACAACATTTTTTGTGGCAACTTGTGATGAAGATTAAAAATAAATACAACCTACAGAATGGAATATAGTAAATGTAAATAACTAACTCAATAAATAAATATAGTAAATGTTAAGAATCAACGTAATGGCGTGTATCAACTATACTATGCTTTTTGAATTTAACCAAAAAGACCAGGATGTTAAGATTTATCAATAAATAAACAAAATAAATATAACTAGTCCGCATAACTAGAGTAATAAACAACATTGTAATAAGTGGATAAAATATGGAAGTTGTCAAGGATTTCATTTTATATGGATCCATAATCAGTGTCAAGAAATCAAACAATGTCTTTCATTAGTCACATCTGCCACACGAGACTTCTTTAAAATTTGCCAACACTTGGAATGCAGGACAGATAGAGTAGTGGTACCATGAAGGTGTGGTGGGCGAGAATGGGGAGAAGAGGGGAACTGATCATAAGGTTGGATATAACACACACACACACAGATGGCGACAGATAACAGAAATGTGAGTGAAGGGAGACAACAGATGATATAAGATACAAAATAACAATAATAATAAATAATTGATAAAAAATTCATGTTGGGGAGGGAGAGGAGAAAGGAGGGGAATAAAGAGGAGCTGATACAAGGGCTCAAGTAGAAAAAAAAATGTTTTCGCACCTAGGCAAAACACTAAAGGCGTACAACAGAACAGCAAGGGGAGCAGAGCAAAGAAGTCCCCAGGGAATACCAAAAATAGACTTTAGGGTTAGGGATTGCCACCCTATCAGACTCAACTGGAAAACACTCCTAAAGGCCAATAAACAATCCTTGAACTAACTATAAGCTTTTCTTGTTTGTTGTTGTTGTGTTGTGTGTTTTTTTGTTTTGCTTTTTTTGTCATTGGCTTGTTGTTTTGTCTTCTTTTGTTGCTTGGTTTTGCTCTGTCTTGTTTTTGTGTATGTTATTATCTCTGCAGGTCTGTCTAAATAAGATAGGTTGGATGAACAATCTGGAGGAGAAAACAACAGGACCGACTGTTCCGGGGAACATGGGAGAGGAGGACGTGGCGGGGGAGGGGGGGAAGGAACTCGGTGTTAACAAACCCAAGGACAAGGGAACAACAAGTGATACAAATAGGTGGTGAGGATGGTGTAGGAGGCCTGGTTGGGCATGCTCAAGGGTAAAGTAACTGAAAGGAATTACTGTAACCCAAATGAAGTCTGAGCATGATAATGGGACAAGAGGAAAGTAAAAGGAAATAGAGGAAAGAGCTAGGAGGCTAAGGGAATTTATAGAAGTCTAAATACAGGCATGTACATATGTAAATATATTGATATATGAGTATGGGGAAATAGATTTATGTGCATATATTTATAGGTTTAGTATTAAGGTAGCAATTGGACCTTGGGCCTCCACTCAAGTACTCCTTCAATGCAAGAATACTTTATTCTATTAAACTGGCATTCTATGATGCTCACCTTTCCGACATGATCGCTGAAGATGAATGTGTGCATAAGCGAAGGTGGTGAAGAAAGCTGATGGTGCCTGGCTATCAAAAGATATAGCATGTGGGGTCTTAAAGGCTAGCAGATAAACAAGTGGCCATCTAGCTGAGAAGCATGAAAACCCACATGGAAGAAGCACACCAGACTGTATGAGGTGTAGAAGGGACCAGGTGTCAGACATCAAAGAACAAAAAAATCATATCACTGTGAATGAGGGGAGTGTGGGGTGGGCACCCAAAGCCCATCAGTAGGCAACTGGACATCACCTTAAGGAAGGATCGTGGGGAGGAGATGAGCCAGTCAGGGTATAGTGTAGCAACAATGAAACATACAACTTTCCTCTAGTTCCTAAATGCTTCCTACCCACCCAACCCCCACTATCATCATCCCAATTCTACCTTACAAATCTGGCTAGACCAGAGGATGTACACTGGTACAGATAGGAACTGGAAACACAGGGAATCCAGGATGGACGATCCCTTCAGGACCAGTGGTGAGAGTGATGTTACTGGGAGCGTGAAGGGTGGGCGGTGTGGAAAGGGGGAACCAATTACAAGGATCTACATATAACTTCCAGACAACAGAAAAGTGGGTGAAGGGAGATGTCAGACAGTGTACGATATGACAAAATAATAAATTATAAATTAACAAGGATTCATTAGGGAGGGGGAGCAGGGAGGAAAGTAGGAAAAATGAGGAACTAATATCAGGGGTTTATGTGGAAAGCAAATGTTTTAAGAATGATGAGGGTAACGAATGTACAAATGTGCTTTATACAAGTGATGTGTGTATAACTTGTGATAAGAGTCATATGAGCCCCCAATAAAATGATAAAAAATGTTTTGGAAATGTTGATGTCAACATATGTACAAGTGTGCTCAGTACAATTGAATTATGGATTTTTATAAGATCTGTAAGAGCCCCCCCCCACCAATAAAATGATTAATAAAATAATAAAAATGTTATAGAGCAAAGTTTTCACTTTGAGGACTAGAATCCTTCCGATGTTCCGACTCAAACCATGATATATTCAGCTGTCCAATATTCATGTGAAAGCTGAACAAGAAATATGGAAGAATAATTGTTGCATTTGAATGTTGGCATTATTGAAGAACGCTGAAGGTGCTATGTACTGCCAGAAGAACAAACAAACCTGTCTTGCAATACAGGTCGAATTGTCCCTTGAAGTGAGGATGGGGAGACATTATGTCATCTACTTAAAAAAAAAATCTTTTTATTGGGGCTCATAAGGCTCTCATCACAATCCATACATACATCAATTGAGCAAAGTACCCTTATACATTCATTGCACTCGTCATTCTCATAATTCACCTTCCACTTGGGTTCCTGGAATCAGCTCGGTTTCCCTTTTTTTCCCCGTTCCCCTCCCTCCCCGATCCCACCCCTGGTCCCTTGACAGTTTATAAATAATTATTATATCTAATCTTACACTCCTCTGCATCTCCCCTCACCTGTCTCCCCATTGCCCATTTCCCAGAGAGGAGGTCACACATAGATCTCCGAGATCGGTTCTCCATTTCTACACCCCCTTCCATCATCTACTTTAAACATGTTTTCAGGAGAGACATGTCCATGGAGACATCATCATGCTTTGTAAGGTGCAGAGTCCACAACATAGAGAAAGCGCCTCAGTGAGATGTGCTGATATAGAGGGAGGGCACAGGACTGAACAGTGTTTATTCTGTTGTTACAGGCCACTAGGAGTCTGAATAGGTTAGATGGCATCTGACAATGCCAAAAGCTATCTTACATATATTACATATAAGCCCACACAGAGACACACACACAGTCCCAGTGGCAATGTTGGTTAAGGACTAGCCTACTAGCCATGAGATGAGCAATAGAGATGAAGCTGTCTGCTCCAATAAAGATATAAAAACTTGGAGTCCCTATATAGGTTGTGCATGTATTTTGGGGGAGGGGATACATATATTTATTTTTGGGTCTTATTAAATGTGGTCCAAATAATTTGAGTAATTTCTGGAGTGTAGGGTGTTTTCTCTACTAGCAATAGCTACTTAACTTACCTACTTGATTTTGTTCTTTTTTTTAAATTCAAGGGACTATGCAATTTTAAGAGAAGGGGGGGCAATAGTATAATAAGAAAACTGCCATTCATTAATTTTCTCAAAGCAGATATGAATCTATTTTAGTCACACTATTTAAATCTATTTCCAATTCAGTCAAAATTAGAAAGTTGATTTATATTCTCCTCAAATTTATGTCACACGGGTAGTTAGAAAGGTTTAGATGATCATTCTTATACCTTCCTAAAGAACAATAAAATAGAATTACAAAAAACAAAACAAAACACATATTTGATTCCTCCAGCAAGAGCTAACAGCATTTGCACATCATTACGGTCTTCACTGGTATTTCTCTCATTAAAGCATATATTTATGCCAGTGATTTGCTTACTATTGAATGTACCACAATCTAATAGAAACAATAAGGAACTTGATCCACAGCTTTCTACATCTTTAATGTATAAGTTTTGTGTCCTCAAATGACATAAAACTCACCAGGAAAAAAACATGATGACTGATTTCAATTTTTCTATAACAAACTGAGTGGGAGAACCTTATGTAAAAATACAACTATAGTTAAAACTGAAAGGTTAAAGAGGATACCACACAGAATAATCACTGCCATATTTTTATACAATTAGCAAGCACCTTCTATATTTGTTTGCCAAATACTCTCTCCCTTATCCCTGTGTTAGGGTGGATTCTCTAGAGAAGCAAAACACCTGGCACTTATATATGAATATAGAGAAAGAAATTTGTATGACACCATTGTAGAAGTTAAAGTTCAGGCAGGTACCAAATCTGTGAGTCAGATGTTATCTTGGAGACTCGCCTTGACTCCAGTAACTGTACGGGCTCAGGAACCCCAAACAGGGGGAAAGGTAGACGGTAGAGGCTAATGAATTCAATGTAAGCAGAACAGGTGGCAGGCTACTAGACTCCCAGAGTAGTCAAGGAATATGGTAGTCCATTCTTTCAAATCCAAAAAAACAGAGGTCAATAAAACCAGATACAAGGCCAGACCCTGCAAGATCCAAACAAGTTTTAACACAGTACCTGCTTATATAGGATAGCCACCCACTTGTGTGTGTATATATATATGTGTGTGTACATATTTTTAGTTCTTTCAATTATATCAAGGCTGTGACCTGAGTAAGGAGGTTGCACTCTACCCTAATCCTCTCCCATCATGGAGCTGATTGCACCATGTTCATGCCTTCATGGGCCATTGTTGTTAGGTACCATTGAGTATCACTTTCTACGTACAGCGACCTCTCTGTGCCTTCCTTACAATTGTCTCTCTATCTATGCTCCGGTTCCACATAAGTACAATGAACGGTTCTGGAGTTCCCATTCTTCTCACAGCCATCCCGACTGTGTTATGGGGCATTTCTAGTCCTCAGATGTCAAACCGCTGAGATCCCTGGACTAGCCAGACTGACACAAACCCACCTACCATTGCTGCTAAAGCCCTAAATGAAAAGTATTGTTGTAAACATACTTTGCTAATAAATATACAACCTGTAAAAAATTGTATATTAACCTGAAAATAACTCCTGGTGGGGAAATAGCTAGCAAACAAATGCAGGTTGGATTATTTGCAGAAAATTATGATATACAATGAATATTTGTTTGCTTGGATTTCAATGTTTTATATGGAATATATACTATATAAATGCATGTAAGTGAATAGATTAATTTACCTGTCTTCATTCAGAGTTTTATTCCATAAACATTCATCCTCAAAAGCTATATTATTATTGAACTTTATATACAGAAATAGATATTGCCTGTATACTTTGGTTAATTGGTTTTTGTCACTTAACTTTTTTTGCAAGGTTTGTCCACTTAAAGATTATTTATTTTCATTTTAAAATAGCAGTCCAAATTTTAAGATACAAGCAAGCTTCAAAAAGTGGAAAAGTGGAATTAAACAACGGAATTTTTCCTCCTCATACATTGTTTAATCCATTATCCCTCTTTGTAAATACCATCTGGATTGTTTCCAGATTTTAAAATTAATTTGATTTTGCTAGTATAGTCTTACTGTAGACCTTCTTTTATCTGTTTCTCTGTGTATATGTAAGAATTATTATAAGCTCTATGACTAGAATCAAATTTTCTGGACCAAAGGATATTTAAACATTCAAATATTCATTAGGTTATGCAAATTATTTTGTAAAGCAGTTGTGCTATTTTATCTTTTTCTGTATATATATATATATGATACATTACTTCAAGTCATACTCATTACTAATATTCACTGGCATTTTAGACATTTTATTATCATAGAACTTTTGGGTGACATGTGGGTTTAAATTGCCCTTCTTTAATTATTAATGCAATGGCCCTTCTGGCCATAATTTCTTAAATAATGTATTATAGTTTTGGATCCTTGGTCTGTGGCTAGATCCCATTTTGAAGGGCATTCTCTCCTACACTGATGGACAGGATTAGGGGGAGATTAAGGGTATCATCCAACTCACATCCTTTATTTCCTTGGGCCTCTTTAAGCCTGGTTAACTAGAGGATGTTTGTGACATCATCCTTTCCATTGGCTTTATGTTTTGCTAAAAGACAACCACACCTATGTGAAAGCCATCCCTCAGTACCTAAGAGCCACTGGTCAAAGAGACAAACTCCATGACTATTTGGAAGAGTACATCCAAGCTCCGAAGGGGCGGAGACCAGAGACTGTTGCTGAGATGAACAGTGCCGAATCTGCGGGTACTTTCTGCTCATCTGACCCTAATCTGTGGAACTGTGGGCTAGTTTACCGGCCCATGGAGACAGAGACCAAGGGGTTAGAGAATGAGACTAAAGAGAAAAAGAGGCTTGGCTACCCTACAGCGGAGAGGCTGAGGACACGGAAGACATTTGGCTGCTGGCTGAGCAGAGGTGCTGCTGTGGATCAATGACAGTATCCTTACTGTTTGCTGATATTGACTTGTGTCCCTTAATGTAGTTAAGTACCATTGGGTTGCATTTGACCCTTAATGACCCGAAGCACAAAAGAAGGAAACAATGCCTGGTCCTGGGCCACCCTCCCAAATGTATCTATGCCTGAGCTCATTGCTGCAGTCCCTGTGCCAGTCCATCTTGAGAGCTTTTTCCATTTTCCTACCCCTACTTAGCCAAGTATGATGTTCTTCTGAAGCAGTTAGTTTTTCCTGACAACACGCCCAAAGTTTATAAGATGACGTATCTCCATCTTTGCCTCTAGGGAGCACTCTGGCCAGACTTCTTCAAAGACAGATTTGTTTATGTTTTTGGCTATCCATGATACTTTAAATATGCCTCTCCAGCATCAGAAATCAAATGCAATGATTCTTCTTCAGTCTCCCTTATTCAATGTCCACCTTTCATTTGCATAAGCAAACACCATGACTTGGTTCAGACACACCTTAATCCCCAAAACAACCTCCTCGTTTGCCAGCGCGCTACAGATGTTAGCCATGCCCTCTGAATGCATGCAGCCAAAGAGCACTTTCTCGAACGCGCTTGTGCCACAGCATGGCTTCAATTTCTCTACTTTTCTCCATCCTCCACAGATTCTCTCCACAGATGCTTTTAAGGCAAATACCTTCCATGCCTATTTGGAGAGTGTATGCCTTATGGAGCATTAGCTCCTGAAGATAGGGAAGCCCCACCAGCACATATGGCCTATGTTGGTGGTTGGCTGAATCCAATATGATTAACAAATCCTATTTCAGTTCTTTCACTTTTTTAAGATAACCCTTTGAAGGGATAGACTGAAAATACCTGGCTTCTACAATTCATAAAGCATAAATGTGATATACACATTACAGAAATTATTTTAGCCACTAACACAAAGATAAGGCTTTCTTCTCCCATAAAGAGCTACAGTCTTGGAACGCCACAAGGGAAGTGCGACCCTGTCAATAGGGTCACTATGAGTCAGAATCTGTGTAATGACAGTGAGAACACAAAGACAAACTTTTCATTTCCATTTATGATATATTCTTGAATACACATTCAAAATTTCTTTAGGGTTACAATTTTTACCATTGCTAGCTATTTTAAAATTTTAGAAGTGTATGTGTAGGCATATTCAAATATCCCTTTAAAATATGCCTCTGAGGTTGGAACAGAAACCAGAAGCCCATCTGTGGACAATGGAACATCCCCCCACAGAGGGGTTGCAAGGAAAGGATGAGTCAACCAGGGTGCAGTAGACTGATGACTCACACAATATTCCTCTGGTTCCATGAGACATTCTCACCCGCCACTGTCATGGCCCTAGTGCTGCTCCTCACTCTGGACTGGACTGGAACATGTACACAGGTATAGATAAGAGATAAAGCTCATGACACATGGAATCCAGGAACAGGACTGGGAATAGCGATACCAAAAGGGTAGGAGAAAGCGGGTAGGGAGGAGGAGAGGAAAGGGGAAACAATCACAATGATTGGCACATAATTACACACACACACATAAACACACACACACACACACACACACACACACACACCCCTCCAGGGAGAGGAACAACAGAAACGAGAGGGGAAGGGAGACAGCGGTCACTGTAAGATATGAAAACAATAATAATAAATAATCTATTAAGAGGCTACGTGTGTGGGTGGTGGTGGAGAAGACAGAGGAGCTCCTTCCAAGGGCTCAATAGAAAGTAAATGTCTAAAAAAGAATGATGGAAACATGCACGGATATGTCTGATACAATTGATGCATGGATTGTAATAAGAATTGTAAGAGCCCCCAATAAAATGCTCTTTTAATACAACTTTTTTCAATTTCCCTGAATCAATAAGAAAAGTTGAAATTTAGATGATTTCAGGTAATTTATTGAATGGTATGCATATGTAACTGAAAGTGGATAAAATGATGTAGTTATTGCCCTTTTATCTCATGTCATGTTGCTTTCACAAATCCAGCCTCACTATAATAAAGAAATGACTTTCAAATAGACGTAGCTTTTCCCCTCCATCCGTTCAATCAGACTGATTATTGAGGACAGCCTTAGGGCTCATTTGTATCCAGCACAGTGAGTTCTAAGGAAGGAGCAGTCAGATGCCAACAATAGAATTCCAGCCCATAATGGACACTATGCCAGGTGTTTAGTTTCAATGTCTTTATTTCTATTCATGTATCTGTGTACTGTATGATTTTTCCTTAATTTAATTTTAGTGTCATCATTGTATCTTCTGCTTAATTTTTTTATAGCTTGCTATAATTAAGCTTTTATTTGGAAGTCATTTTTAAACCTCTGCATCATTGTGATGGAATTGTTGGTAATGTGTGATTACATTATGTTGTCTTTTCCAAGGCACTCATAATTGAAGCATTATCCTCAGAGATTTTCTTGGCTAAAACTGTAAGTAATTAAACATGTAAACAAATGTTATCTGTTGCATACGCTGCAATAATAAATACTTCAGTATAATACAAGTTAATGTCTCTTTGGGGATGCAGCTTAATCCTGGTACAACATGTTGTATAAATGGATAAATAAATGGTTAAACATTTAATATCTTATGTACTACAATATGTGGTGTCCAAAAGTAGACTATATATATGTATATATATATACATAATCCTACACAAACACTCATACAAGGGCAGTTTTAAAAGCTTGTGGAAACATTCCATTATCTTGTAAATCCATTTCCCGTGAATTTTGGAAGTTTCCTTGTGAATGTGTGTGGGTGTACAAGTGTTGTATATATACTGTTTGAATATGTATGCACTCTGAAGAGCATTGTCGATGATATTTTAGCTGCACTTGTTGTTTGGCAACAATTCCAACTATGGAGCTGTGAAAAATGCAGTTGCCACCAAACATTTCACATGTGCCTCCAACAAGAATGATAGTCTAGGGAAATGAGCACTTTCTTCTAAAGATGGTGGAGGGGAAATAAGTATGCTGATGAAAAGACCATGTAGCCAGGCCTATCTGAAATTTAAAATGCGCATAACCATTTATCCAATACTTTATTTTTGGGGACTTATCTTTGGGACACATACAAAGAAATGTGTATAGCTTATAAATAATTATATTTTTTCAATATAAAATAAGTTAAGCATATATGCACAGAATATTGATTAAATTGTTGTTGTTGTTATTAGGTACCATCAAGTTGATTCTGACCCATCGTGAACCTAACCATAATAGAATTAACTTCTGCCCAGTTCTGCACTACCGTCATGATTGTTCCTATCCCACAGCTCCTGGTTGCAGACTCTGTGTCAGTCCGTCTGGTTGAGGGAGTCCTCTATTGTGCTGCCCCTCCAGTTTACCAAGCATGATGTCCTCCTCCAGGAGCTGGTCTCCCCTTACAATAGATTCAAATTATGTAATACGAAGTCTCACCATCCTTGCTTCTAAGGAACAGTAATTAAAATCTGATAAATTCTAAAATACAACACTATGCTGCCATTGAAAATCATGTTAGAAGAGAAAAATAAATAACATGACAAGGTTTATATTTACACACATGTAACCAAAAATGAGGATAATGACATTTCCAGTAAGGATGTTTTTCCAATAATTATTCAGAACTTAAAAAAAGACAAAAAAGAATATATCAATTTATATGTGAGAAGTTTTATTAGATATCAGTGATTTTATATTCAATGAATAAAATTACCTTAAAATATTATCAAGTAAGTTAGGTGGAAAGATGGCTTTTAAAAAAATTAATGATCAATATGTTTAATATTATATAAAGAACTAACATTTCTTGTGTTTTTCTTAAACCTTAAAAACTGTATAAGAAACAATATATTTTACTAAAAATTCAGATATATAGATGGAAAACAAAATTTAATATTAGCCAAAATATGTCCATTACATACCTAGAAATTACATGTCTTTAATAAAAAGATCGGCTAAATTTTATTCAAATGGGCATGTGTTCTTGGCTCTGCTCAAGAGAGGAGATGAGCAAATTCTCTTCCCTAAAAACAACTTTAGAACTCGACAAAATTGACAAAAAACAATAATCTCAGCATTTAGAAAATTGACAAAAGTCATAATAAGAAACAATTACGCTTGAAAGGAACATTTCATTATGTCAATTTGGATATATTTGGTTCTGGTTTGAGATTACTTCCAATTTCCTCTTCTCCCACTACTAGGTTAGTTGGATAGGGTGGGGTGGACTGTGTGGACTGGTGATTTTACGGTATGCTCACTGTGTGTAGTGGGTGGTAATAACTTTGTGAAGGCAGGTGACAGGGAGAGCCAACGCTCAGCTCTGTGAGTTTTTGGTTGCTAATGAGAGACTGCCCACATGTTCCAAACTTACCATAATGTTCTAACCAATCCTGAGGCTTCCCATAATTCTAGACAATTTGGATAATCAAGGCACATAGGAAATTTGAAAAGAACCTTTGGAGATTAAAATCTCAAACTTTTTTTAAGCTAAATAACCTGACATTTAGAAGTGTGCTTTAAGACAGAATCTGTATTGGTTAATCATTCGCTAAATAATGAGTAGCAATGACATTGGGACAACTTCTATAAAGTCAGGCTTGGAAATAAATATGCATATATAGTTGAGTGCATTATCAGTACAAGAATGCATACATAAAAAACATTTCTGAGATACATTCCACACACAACAACAACAGCAACAAATAAACAGCAGGAATAATATCAGGGCAAAATTTCAAAATCCAGACTTGATGCAAAATATTTTCTTTTTTTTTCTCTTTAACAAATGTTGCTGGCAACATTGAATTTCTATCTGCAGAAGAAAGAAAAAAGACTCATAGTTGATCCCATATTTATAAACAAACTCAAGATGGATCAAAGAACTAAAGGTAAATCTCAGAGCTCTAGAAACCATCACTGAGAAAATGAGACAGTTCACCAAAGATTTCATCCAAATGACCAACAAATTATACAAAGAAACAGTCACAATAACTAGCCATTTGAGCAATTTAAATCAAAGCAACGATTACATACCACCTTATACCAACAGTGATGGCCAAATTAAAAACAAACAAAAGTTTAAAAACTAGAAAACAACAAAAACAGAAGAGGATTTAGAAGTGTGATAGTTGGCCTAAGTAAAGCCATTTTGTATTAAACAAAAATTCTGTACTAAACCTTAGGTGCCATCACAGGCCTTATAACATTCTCAGAAAAACCAAAGTAACCCTTTGTTCTTGGAACTACCAACCGACCGCCCTGCACCCGGAAATTTAGCCTAACCGCCCAACCGCAAGATCTGCTTCTGTTCCAGCTTGCTTACTGGCTTACACAGCTGCACAAATCAATTTTTGATTCCACCCTATACAAACCTAAGTCTGTAAGCAAACGGGGCCAGACAGCCTCACTTTCTTTTTGGTTCAGGCGACTGGCCCCTGCGCAGGTTTGTTAATAAGCTCTTTTCATTGTTTCAGTCTCGTGTCTCAGTTGTTCTTGTCCAGCTTATGTACAACATTTTGGAGGTTCCACCAAGATATTGGTGACCAGGTTGTGCATCAGCGCAACAAGTGAGACCCCAGGAATGGTGATCTCCTGAGCAATGGCCGCAACTAGGGGAAGGCCTCAGAGAGATGTTCCTCTGCCCCCGTTGCTGGGTCCAGTCCTGAGCGCTATAGAAATTGGTGTACGCATCCTGAATTGGGAGAATAATTTCGGTTGGACGCAACATTCGGACGCTCCCAGAGGACCAGGGAGATGTCCCTGTGTTCTCCTGATCCTGTAAGTCAATGTCCTGGATGCATTACTTTGTTATTTCTCTTATATATCTAGCACTGTTGTTCCTTGTTTATTGGTGTTTTCCTCCTGGTGTGGCTTGCTCTTGCTCCCACCCCTTACACATTATTATTTAATTTTCAGCAGCTGGAATATAAAGATCATGGGACAACAACAGTTGACTCACCTCCAGTGCCTCTTAAATAATTTTTCTGATTTTTCTAAAAGGTCCACGTCAAACTACGGGTTCAAAACTAAGGCATTCCTCCTCAGGTCCTTTTGTGAGACGGATTGGGTTGTGGGAGTACCTGACTGGCCTTTGGAGGGCACCTTTTCCCTGCCCCTCCTGTATCAAGGACAAGGTTTGTCTATGGAAAACCAAGTCACCCAGACCAAATCCCATACATTGATGTTTGGATTGATATAGCCTCTGATCCTCCATATATTCAAAAATTCTTTCCCCTTAAGCAGGTCCTGGCGGCAATGGAGAAGGAAAACCAAGATAAAAACAAGAAGCCTCAGAAACTTTATCCAGTCCTCCAGAGTGCTGAAGAAGAACTTGAAATTTGCCCTCCACCGCGAGCCCCCTTGGAGGCAGCCAGGCCCCGGGCCCTGCCCCCTCCTCCATATCCAACTGTCGGATGGATCCAGCACCTGTCCCAGCAATATCAGCGCCTTTCAGTTCTCCCCATACTCGGGGGGAATGATATACATAAATTTCAAGGGTGAACACAATAAGCTGGACAGGGCTCTGGTTGGCATTTTACCATTGAGAAAATCTATTCCATTCCTGGGGGAATTTCAAGTGGTCCCCTTTATGGTTTATGTTCCTTTTTCTACTAGTGATCTTTAAAATTGGAAGCAACAAAACCCATCTTTTTCTGATAAGCCCCAGGGTTTAATCTCTTTACTGGAAACTCTTCCATACCAACCAATCATACCTAGGATGATTGTCAGCAATTTTTACAGCTCTTGTTCACTGCAGAAGAGCGGGAAAGACGCCAGAAGGAAGCCCATAAGGTCCTGCTCGGGGCCGACAGACAGCCAGTCACTGCCCGCCCCTCCATCTGTGAGACACCTTATTTCTAACTCAGCGTACTCCATGGGATCGCAATGACACGCATGGCAGGGAAGCCCTGACCAGGTACTGCCAATATCTGTTGCAGGGCCTCCGGGAGGCTGCCAGGAAGCCCATTAATTTGTCTAAGGTAAGTGAGACAGTGCAGAAAGCTACGGGTGAGTCACCAGACGCTTTCCTTGAATGCCTATTGGAGGCTTATAGGCTGTATACTCCAATTGACACTGAGGCCCCTGAAAATCAGCAGGCCATAAATATAGCATTTGTAGCACAATCAACCCTAGATATCTGCAAGAAGCTGCAAAAGTTCGAGGGGGGGTTGAAGGTAAAGATCATAGTGAATTAATGGAGATTACCCAGAGAGTTTATAATAACAGGGAGGATCCACCTGTAAACTCCATGAGGCAGATGGCAAAAATTATGGTGGCTGCCCTGCGGCAAGAAAAAGGCCAAAATCCCTGGCAAAGGAGAGAAAGAGGTGAAAATAAAGTGGGGAACCACCGAGGCAGACTCCAGAAGGGCCAGTGTGCCTGCTGCAAGTGCACAGGACACTGGAGAGACACTGCCCTGATAAACCCCAGAGAAATCCATTGGACCCTCCGGTGTCACTGACCCATAATGATGACTTGGTAAGTCAGGCTCCAAAAGTCTAGGCCTCCAGGAGCCCAAGCTAACTTTAAAAGTGGGGGCCAACCTGCAAATTTCCTTGTAGATACGAGAGCGACATTTTTGGTATTAAATGAAGCCCAGGGAAGTCTGTCCTCCGCCATGACTCCTATTGTAGGAGCAAATGGAAAGTCAAAAGCATACCCCTGGACTATTGCCAGAGTCACTGACCTGGCCCCTGGCACCGTCACTCCTTCCTTTATAGCCATGCCTGACTGACCTTACCCCTCCTGGGATGAGATTTGCCGCATAAGCTAAATGCTGTTTTCTCATTTGACTACAGAATAGCGCAGTGTCTGTAAAGTTTGACCCGGTGTCCCGGCTTACAGTTCCTGTTGCTATGTCAGAAGAATACATCCTGCTCTCAGAACCAGAACCAACCTCAGACTCAAAAGAACTGTTAAATCAATGGGTAAAAAACATCCCTAAGGCACCATCTGCTTTTTTCACCACATTTACTTGTTCACCCACTTTGGCTTCAGCAGTTGTGTCGGGAGAGTGAGCATCATAGAGTTCCAATTTAATAAAAGAAAGTATTCATGCATTGAGGGAGTGTTTCAGTAGAGGCCCAAGGTCCCTCCACCACCTTAATACTTAACCTATAAATATAGACAAATAGATCTATTTCCCCATCCTCCTATATATATTAAAGCAGATGGTGTCCAGCTATCAAAAGAGATAGTGACTGGGGTCTTAAAGGCTTGAAGATAAACAAGCGGCCATCTAGCTCAGAAGCAACAAAGTCCACATAGAAGAACACACCAGCCTGTGTGATCCAGTGGTCCCGAAGGGATCAGTTATCAGGCATCAAAGAACAAAAAAATCATATCATTGGCTGCATACCTCCATGATAGGATCGCTGAAGACAAATGGGTGCATAAGCAAATGTGGTGAAGAAAGCTGATGGTGCCCAGCTATCAAAAGAGATAGTGTCTGGGGTCTTAAAGGCTTGAAGGTGAACAAGCAGCCATCTAGCTCAGAAGCAAAAAAGCCCACATGGAAGAAGCACACCAGCCAGTGTGATCACAAGGTGTCAAAGGGACCAGGTATAAGGCATCATGCAAAAAAAAAAGATATATGTATGTATATATGTGTGTGTGTGTGTGTGTGTATATATATATATATATATATATACCATATTGAATGAAGGGGGAAGTGCAGAGTGGAGACCCAAGGCCCAAGTGTCGGCCAATGGAGATCGCCTCATAGAGGGGTTTAGGAGAGGAGATGGGTCAGTCAGGGTGCGAGGTAGCACCAATGAAGAACACAGCTTTCCCCCAGATCCTGGATGCTTCCTACCCGCATCTACCATGATCCGAATTCTACCTCGCAGGGCTGGATAGGGCAGAGGTTGTACCCTGTTACATATGGGGGTTGGAGGCACAGGGAATCCAGGGTGGATGATACCTTCAGGACCAAAGGTGTGAGGGGCGATGCTGGGAGAGTGGCTTGGAAAGGAGGAACTGATTACAAGGATTCACATGTGACCTCCTCCCTGGGAGATGGAGGGAAGAGAAGGGGGGGAAGGGAGACTACGGATAGGGCAAGATATGACCAAATAACAATGTATAAATTACCAAGGGCACATGTGGGATGGGGGAGCGGGGAGGGAGGGGAAAAAAAGAGGACCTGATGCAAAGGGCTTAAGTGGAGAGCAAATGTTTTGAGAATGATTGGGGCAGGGAATGTGCAGATGTGCTTTATACAATTGATGTATGTATGTGTATGAATTGGGATAAGAGTTGTATGAGCCCCTAATAAAATGTTTTTTAAAAAATCCCTAAGTTATGGGCTGAATGCAATCCTCCAGGACTGGCCCACATCAACCCCCAGTGGTTGTTCAGCTCCTCAGCACCACAACGTCTGTTCGGGTACGGCAATACCCCTTGTTCAGGGAAGCCCGGGAGGGCATAGCGCCTCATATCAATCGCCTAAAAAGGGCAGGTATTCTAGTGCCCTGCCACTCGCCATGGAATACACCCTTGCTGCCAGTTCAGAAACCAGGAACCAATGACTTTAGACCAGTGCAAGACCTCAGAAAGGTTAATGCCCAGGTGGTCACTATTCTTCCGCTTGTGCCTAACCCTTACACCTTGCTAAGCCTCTTATCCCCTGAGTGTCTTTGGTATTCTGTGTTGGACTTAAAAGACGCTTTCTTCTCCGTTCCTCTGTCTCCTCTGAACCAGCCCATCCTCGCCATTGAGTGGACTGATCCACAAGGAACCTTCACGGGGCAACTGATTTGGACTCGATTAATTCAGGAGTTTAAAAGCTCTCCCACTCCTTTTGGGGAGGCATTAAGCCAGGATCTCCAGGGCTTCAGAGCAAATAACCCCCAGGTTACCCTGCTCCAGTATGTGGATGAGCTCCTGCTGGCAGCTATCTAAAAGAAAAGTTGTCAAGAAGCAACCAAGAGTCTGCTACAACACCTGGCCCACCTTGGCTATCGGTGTCTGCAAAAAAGGCCCAACTATGGGTCAGGACAGCCACTTATTTGGGTTACCAATTTCAGGCAGGGCAAAGAAAGCTATCTACCAGCAGGATCAATGCGGTCTTGCAGATACCTTTTCCAGAGACAAAGCGCAAGGTGCGTGAATTCCTGGGCACGGTGGGG
Source organism: Tenrec ecaudatus (assembly GCF_050624435.1). Lineage (NCBI taxonomy): Eukaryota > Metazoa > Chordata > Mammalia > Afrosoricida > Tenrecidae > Tenrec > Tenrec ecaudatus. Next base: position 76,036,801 of record NC_134542.1, read on the forward strand.
TACTGCTGTCTGTGGATAATTGTTTTTGCAGAAATCGCCAAGCCATTGTATGAAAGCACAAAAGGAGAGGGGCAGGAAGTCCTGAAAACACCTGAGTGAGAAGCCACCTTTGAAAAACTAAAAAAGGGTTCTCTTTCGGCCCGCCCTAGCTCTTCAGGATCTGCGAAAACCATTTGAACTGTTTGTAGCAGAAGGTAAGGGGGTTACTTAGGGGGTCCTTACGCAGCACCTGTGACTGTGGAGAAGACCCGTGGCCTACCTATAAAAAAAACTGGACCCAGTAGCTGCCGGCCGGCCAGGATGTATGCAGGCCACAGCAGCTACTGCAGTGTTGGTGAAGGAAGCATCAAAGCTCACGGTGGGCCAGGACATTACTGTCACAGGAGAACACTCACTGGAAATCCTGCTAAGATGCCCATCCGACCGCTGGATAACAAATGGCCGTGTGCTACAATACTAGGTACTGTTGCTAAACCCACCCAGTGTCCAGTTTTCCAAGGCAGCCACTCTCAACCCTGCAACCCTGATGCCCAACGACCTGGCCAAGGAGCCAATCCATAACTGCACAGAAACCCTGGAAACCATTTCCAACACCCGACCAGACTTAATTGACATGGCTCTGACATCTCCGGACTTGGAGCTCTTTTCTGATGGAAGCAGCTTCGTAAAAGACGCCCAAGTAAAGGCTCCCCATCAGATTTCACCAACCACCTCAGCATGGAGAGCGAGGTCACTCCCTGGGCCAATACTTGGAAGTGGACTTCACTGAGGTAAAACCAGAACTGTATGGCTATAAATATCTGTTAGTCTTTGTTGACACCTTTTCAGGATGGACAGGGAAACATACTGTCAGTATATACTTTATCTGACTGTTTCCAAATCTTGGATCTGGAGGAAAGCTTCAAAGCAGCTGTTACAAAGAGGATCCAAGAAACGATGCTTAAGGAATTAAAAGGAGAGTATGACAAGGGAGAACTAACAAATAAAGGTCTCAACAGGCAATTCAAGGTGCCATAGAAGAATCAGTGACCTTGAACCCAGAGTGGGTGATGTTATTCAAGCTGAAGAACAGAACAAAGTTTGAAAAAGGTGTGGGACAGCATCAAGTGCCAACATACATGCAATCAGGGTCCCTGCACAAGAGAGGTAAAAGGAGACAGAACAAAATATTTGAACAAATAAAACCCCAAACTTAATGAAAAACAACAAGCAACATATTCAAGAAACTGAACAACTAGGAAAGAAGGATGTACAAAAGATGGAAATCATAAAAATGCCACTTATATAGCACAGTAAATGTTTTTAAAAGCCCAACTAAAACTCTTAGGATCAGCAAGGAAAAACAACACCACTCGTATATTCTAGGTAGAATAATTGCACTTAATGGATAAGATCTCATCAGAAACAACAGCGAATACACAGCATGGAATGGCATATAAACATGCTGCTATTAAAAACAAACAAAACTAGTCAATAAAAATTTTATATTCAGCAAAACTATCATTCAAATAGAATAGAGGTACCATTATTTGTTCTTCCCATTAACATGAGGAATTCAATCCTCAAATTTTTGTAAAAATTTTTCATTGTTTTAATTATATTTTTACTCAAACTTTTGAACCCCACTTATATGTATAAAAAACCCTGGAATTGTATATAAGAATTATACAAGAGTATATCCTACCTGAATTTTGAGAACATTTAAAGAACAGATTTGAAGCATTAAACACTAATGACAGCTGGCCTGATGCGCTGTAGGATGACATGAGAATATAATAAATGAAGAAAGGTAGAGGACATTGCAAAGACAGGAAGAAAGGATCGAGGTGGATGCCTGAAGAGACTCTGACATTTTCTCTTATTCATCAAGTGGATAAGGAAATAGAAGAAATACTGAAGAAAAGAGTTAAACAAATTCAAATGATAGCTTGAAAGGACAAAGTAAAATATTATAAAGCAACGTGCAAAGACGTAGAGTTAGAAAATAAAAAACGCGGACTATGTTCAGCATACCTTAAACTGAAAAAATAAAGAAAAAAATCAAGCCTCAATTGCAATATTGGAAGATTCTATGAGCAAAGTATTGAATGATAAAAGAAACATTAAAAAAGATTTTAAAAGCTCACAGTCGCTATACCAAAAAGAACTAGTCAACATTCAACCATCTCAAGAGGTATCCTATGACTAAGAAGGAAGGGGTTCAAGATACTCTGAAAGCATTAGCGAAAACAAGGTCCCAGGAGTTTACGGAACACCAATTCAAATGTTTTTTTGTTCAACAAGCTGATGAAGCACTGGAAACACTAGCTTGTCTATGCCAAGAAAATTGGCAAACAGCTACTTGGCCAATTGACTGGAAGAGCTCTATAATTATTACCATTCCAAAGAAATGTGACCCAACAGACTGCACAAATTATAAAGCCATTTCATTGGTCTCACATGCAAATAAAATTTCACTGGATAGGATCCAATAATGGTTGCAGCAGTACTTCACCAGGTAGCTGCCAGAAATTCAGGCCGGATGCAGAGAAGGACGTGGAACAAGGGATACGGTTGATGTCAGATGAGTGTTGGCTGAAAGCAGATAACACCACGAAGATGTTTATTTGTGCATTCTTGACTGACTATGCAAAGAAATTCAATCACAACAAACTATGCATAGCCTTGAGAAGACTGGTCATTCTAGAACACATTTCATTTTGCTCATGTGGAAGTGGTACATGGATGAAGAGCCTGTTGTGCAAACAGACCAAGGGAATACTGAATGGTCGAAAATTAGAAAAGGGTGTGTCAGGAGTGGATCCACTCACTACACTTGTTCCACCTGTATGCTCAGGAAAGAATCAGAGAAGCTGGTTTATACGAAGAAGCTTGTCGAATCAGGATTGGAGGAAGGTTTATTGACCTGCAATTTGCAAATGACACAAGTTTGCTTGCTGAAATTAAAAAGGACTTGACACACTCCTGACAAAGTTAAGAATTAAAGCCTTCAATATGGATTAAAACTCAGTATAAGAAAATCCAAAATCCTCACCACTGAGCCAAGAGGTATCATCATGATAAACTGAGAAAATATTAAAATTGTCAAGGATTTAATATTGCTTGGAGCCACAGTCAAAATTCAGGGAAGTAGTTGTTAATATATCCAAGAATGCATTGGATTGGCTAAATCAACTCCCTAAGACCTCTTTAAAATGTTGAAAAGCAAATATTTTTCTTTGAATACTATTTTAAATTGTTGAAAAGCCTAGATATTACCTTGAAGGTAACTGTGACCCAAGCCATGGTATTTTCATTCACCTCATATACTTTATACTCCCCTAAAGAGTTACAGTCTTGGAACTCACCACAGCGGTTCTACCCTATAGGGTCACCTTGAGTAGACATTGACTTAATGGCAGTGAACTTGGTTATTGGTTGGTTTCATTTGCCTGTGTAATTGGGCATTGGATAAATAAAACCAAATAAGAATAGAATTATGGATATGAATTAAGAGAAGCATTTGAATTATGGTGAAGTTGTAAAATACCAAAAGGCACCTGGCCTGCCAAAAGAACAACCTATCTGTCTTGAAAAAAGTAAAGCCAGAATGCGCCTTAGGAGCAAGGATATCAGGACTTCATCTGATACACTTTGGACCTGTTACCTCGAAAGACCAGTGCCTGGAGAGGAGCATCATGTTTGCTAAAATAGAGGGCAGCAAAAAGATACGTAGAATAAAAAGTTTTGGTGAGGATGTAGAGAGGCTGGGATCTTCATATATTCTTGGTAGAATATATTCATATATTCATGTTACACTACAAGGGATATAACATTTTGGCAGTTTCTTAGAAAATTAAACCTAAATTTTCTATTTTAACCAGAAATTATGTTCTAGGAATTAATTCAGAATAAATAAAAATACATTCTCACATGAAGGTATGTACACAAATTTCCATGGCACCATGATCTTAATTGCCAAACTGTGGGAAAAACCTAAAGGCTATCCACTAGATGAGCAAAATGGCAAACTGTTGTATATACATGATGCAAAATATTCAACAATTAAGAATGCTATCACACACATTGACATTAAAAACAAAACAAAATATACACTCAATAAAAAGAGCCAAAAGCCAAAGACCGCACAATTATTTCCTTTATTAATTACATCTAGAAAATACATATTAATAGACTCCAAAAACTCACCCGTTGTTGCGTAGGAAATGTATGTAGGGATTCATTCTAAATGGGAAATTTAAATTTCCTTCTAAATTCCTTCGAAATGTAGAAATTTCTGGAGTTGATGAAAATATTACACGTCTGGATTATATACCTCTATAAATTAACCTATTACAATCACTGGATTGTGTACAATAGCAGTGACTCTTACATTAATGATATGTCTTTTAATTTGTTTAAAATTTTAAGTATTACATGTTGTATTGATTTTACAAACATGTAAAACAGACTAATGAGAACAACTAAATCCTTCAGGCTAAACTTTAATGATCTAGAATTTTGATGACTACTTATTTATTTTGCTTTGTTTCCTATTCAGTGTGATATAAATTGGTTATGTCACTATTTTCAGTGAGCAGATATATTAGATATCATGAGAAAACCTATATTTTATGTTCTTCCCTTTTCAAGCTACATTCTTGCCCAACACCTCACTTTCACGATATAGAAACTTAGTTCATATTCCAGGTTGTTTGTTTGTTTTCTGATGCTTCTGAAGTTCTCTAAGAACATGAACATACAGGAATGTGCCTAACTGTATCAGGAATCATTTGATTTTAAATACTCACTTTATTCATTTTATGTTTTATATTCATGGAGGGAAAAATACTTTAATCATGATTTTTCATGTTAATTAAAAAACATTAAGTTATAAGAAAGTTCAACAATATCAGAGAAATTACCAGATGCAGAGAGATAATGTGGATAAAGGTAGATGAAGCACTGAAATTGAAGGTGCATTGCATGACTAATGTATGACTAGAATTAAATCTTGTTTAGGGTCTTTAATATCTTCCTCAAGTTTATTCCTTTCCTCCCTGATTTACTGCTCACACTTTTAGTTTTAATATCAGATCATCACATAAAAGTCATTTTTATGCACCTTACTTACACCTAATGACTCGCAGAACTAGTTAAGCATATGTGACTCTGGATCCCTAGAAGCATACAGTTTAAGGCAAGTACCACAGATATGAAAGGCTGAAAAAAATAAGAAACACAAATATTATTCCTGAATTCTTAAAAATACCCCTATTTAACATCAATATTTTTGAGAAAAATGATAATGGACTTTCCTACACACATCAGACATTATTTCACATTAATCTCCATTTGGTTTTAGCTCTGTGTGAGAAGTCTTCAGTTTGTATTTTAATAGGTCATCAATAAGAGGAAGATATGTCACAAAATTACTTATAAAATGGTTTAAATGTTAGATTTCTTATTTTTTTCCCTCAATTAGATACTTAGTCTTGATGGAATTTTAAAAACCTTGTAGAAAAAAAGCCCACCAGTTTTAACAGCCATCTCAAATTCTCAGGGATTCCTAGGAGTGAAATCTTGCTTTTCTCCATATATGAAATTTCACTGGCCAAGGACAGAATCACATAGAAAAAGAAATGAAGAAGATCGAGGGAGGCCAAGGAGTAACTACTCATCCTATAATCAACTTCTCTGCTGCAGAAAAAGGCAAATGCTGCCATTCATTAAATTTCTATGTGAGGACGTCAAAATATTTTCCCATATAACCTAACAAAAGTGAAGAATTGTTTATATCTCCAAAAGGAAAGAGGGACCAGATTTCAACCCAGTGCTCCAAGACTTGAACCCAACATACCGGCATGAAGCAGGGAACCAATAGAGAGGTCTGAGGGGCTGCTCCCAAACCCAACTATGTGGACTTCACCCGTCCCCCACCCCACACACACAGAAGAATACACTCTTCAGGGGACAGCACTGAAGCTACAGCTCAGGTAGAGGAAAATGCCTGATCAGAGCACACAGGAACAAGTGAATGGAGAGGAAGAGAGAGTGGAACCCATCCTGGTCCACCAAGCCCTGAGGACAATATTCCCATTCAGAGCAGCCAATGCACAACGAGGACCATAGGGTCAGCACCGCAATGAGACATGATGTCCCTCACTGACCTATCAAGCTATGAGGGACAACTCTGGAGACACAGTGCAGAAATTGCACCTGATCTGACCTCACCACACTGAGGTGAAACACTAAGAGCATGCAGCAGAACAGCAAGGGGAACAGAGCAAGAAAATAAATCCCCAAGGAGTACCAAAAGTAGACTTTGGGTCCAGGCATGGCACCCCCTCAGACTCTACCAGAAAACACTCCTAAAGGTCAACTAATAGACCCTGAGCCATTTACAGACTTTTCTTTCTTTTTTGTTGTTGTCATCGTTGTGGTTTTTTTTTATGTTGTCATTTTGTTTTATTGTTTTGTTTTGCTCTGTTTTGTTTTTGTGTGCATATTGTTATCTCTGCAGGTCTATCTAGATAAGACAGGCAGGATAAACAATCTGGAGGAGAAAACACTGGGACTGAAGTTTCCGGGGTTTGGGGAACATGGGAGAGGGGGAAGCAGAGGAAAGGAAGTGGGTGTTAACAAACCCAGGGATAAGGGAAAAACAGTGATCCTAAATCGTTGGTGAGGAGGGTGTAGGAGGCCTGATAGGCTTGATCATGGGCAATGTAACAGAGAAATTACTGAAACCCAAATGAAGGCTGAACATGATAGTGGGAAAAGAGGAAAGTAAAAAGAAATAAAGGAAAGAACTAGGAGGCAAAGGGCATATATAAAGGTCCAAATACAGCCATGCATATGTAAATATATTTATATATGATGATGGGGAAATAGAGCTATGTGTTTAGTATTAAGGTAGCAGATGGACATTGGGTCTCTACTTAAGTACTCCCTCAATGCAAAAGCACTTTGTTCTATTAAACTAGCATTCCATGATGCTCACCTTCTGGACACGATCACTGAAGACAAAGTCGTTGCATAAGTAAATGTGGTGAAGAAAGCTGATGGTGCCCAGCTATCAAAACATATATCGAGAGGGGGAAGATGGCCGACAGGGACACCCGCATACTCTGAGAGCTCCTCCAAACAAAGCGGGATTGGCGACCAGGTAGCTGAATAGTAAGAGTCTGGTGAGTGAAATATCCCCCTGGGACAGCACCCCAGTCCTACCCCACGTATTTGTCCGGAGCAGGGGTCTAGGTGAAAGAGGACCGGACTAGTGGGACATCTCTGGCCACTAAGCTGCCGTGAGCTCACTGGCGACCGGCTTAGGCTCCATCCCCAAACGGACGCCAGCCCAGAGCCACTTGCCTGCCCTGCCTACTCCAGCGGCCCACTCCCCACTCCCCATACGCGGATCTCCACTGGGAGAGAAGCTTTCCTCTCCCGCAGTTCTCCTCTCCCCGCAGGGCAGCGATCTGCCCTCGGGCCCACGTCCCTCCCTCCATTCATCCAAGCTCAGGGGAGCGGACCCGCGGGTTGTCTGGCGACCCCCACGGGGGACCATCCACCCGCACCGCTGCCACGGACCTCTCCACCTGCCCTCCGTGCGCTGGCCTCCCACCCCCGCCGGCCCCCGCCAGCCCCTGGCAGCCTAGCGCCAGCTCCACTCCTGGCGGGACCCTGCGCTGAGCACTTCCCGCCAACAGGAGCCATAGCCCAACCCGCGCCTGTCCCGGACCCTGAGCTTCCGCGGAGCGCCGCGCCCCGCGCTGCTGAGTCTGCCCACCAAGGGCCCCCCCCTGCGCAAGGCACAAGAGTAGGTGCCCTCCCCAGGGTGCTGAGGGGACCCCGGCAGCCGCGACTCTGAGCCTGAGCAGAAGAAGGGCGCCATTGCCCCCTGCGGTTTCGCGCCAAGCCTCCTTTGCCGGCGCCATTACCCCCCGCGGTTTCGCGCCAAAAGGGCGGAGAGCGAAAAGGGCGGAGAGCGAACACCATTGTTCCCTGCAGTGTCCCGCAGCTGCCTGTGCAGCTATCCAAGGGCCCCCCCCCTCCCCCCCCCCGCGCCCGCTCACAGCCCGGGCAGATCAAACACTCCACCTGCAGTGGAGCCTGGGTCTCGACTTTGCAGTCCCTGAGGAGCCATCAGTGAGCTCCAGCCAGCTCTCACCACCTGGGGCCCTGTTGGGTCCCCAGTGCCAGCCCTAAGCCTGCCGCAGCCTGCCCCAGACACCCCAGGAGAAGGCACAGTGGCCTGAGCCTCCACACAATAAGGTTACTCCTGTCTCCCAGAAGCATGGGGCCTATTAAAGGATCAAGGAAAAATCAACAGACCACATCACTCCCAACAAAAAAATCAGAAAAACGAGGCACTTTAACAGACCTAACGTCACTCATAGAAGAAACAGATATAGATCAGCCACAAAAGGAAATCTTCAGAACTCTGCTTGCAGTAATACAGGAGCTAAGAGAAGCAAACCAAAATAAGAATGCAACGATAGAAGGGATGAAATGCACAATAGAGGGGATGAAGTCCACAATAGAGGGGATGAATACTATCCACCAAAAGGAACTGCAGAAACTAACAGAGGAGGTAGCAGAGGCCACACAAAAGGTCACAGAAGCTATATCTAGAATTGAGGAGGCTGAGAACCGTATCAGTGAACTCGAGGACGCTCAAACCAAACGAAGCAAGCGAGAAAAACAATCAGATAGGAAAATTAAAGAAACAGAAGACAGCCTGAGATCAATGACAGATGCTATGAAGAGGAATAATATTCGAATAATCGGTCTACCGGAACACAACATAACACACAAATCGACCGCCAAGATAGCAAAGGAATTCCTGGAAGAAAATTTCCCCAACCTAACAAAGGAGAATCCGACTCTCATACAGGAAGCAGAGAGGACGCCGGCTAAGCTAAACACCAAGAAGAACACGCCAAGGCATATAATTGTAAAATTATCCAACTTAGAGGAAAAAGAGAAAATTCTTCGAGCATCAAGAGAAAGGAAGACAGTCACATACAAAGGAGCGCAGGTAAGGGTATGCTCAGACTTATCAGCTGAAACCATGAAGAGGAGGAGAGAATGGAGCAGCATCTTCCAAATTCTGAAAGATAAAAATGCCTCCCCCAGAATCCTATACCCTGCCAAGTTATCCATTAAGATAGAGGGTAAGATAAGGGTCTTCCAGGACAAGGAAGAACTCAAAAAATATACTGCAAGTCACCCGACCCTGCAGAACATACGGGCTGACTCACTATGGCCAGAAGATCAAGCTCCAACTAGAACCTCCAGGAGACCACCATATAGCCCATCTCCATCTAGAAGCCAACATGCCAGCAACACGTACCAGGACAACACGGTCTCAGATGGAAAAGAGGACAGGATAGAAACCCTCCACTCAAACGCAGTACACTGATATGAAGGAAGATAGGCAAAGACCCAAAACACAAAACAGAATATGGCAACCATGAAGCCAGAGATTGTAATAATCACTTTGAATACAAATGGGCTCAATTCATATGTTAAAAGAAAGAGGCTGGAGGATTGGATTAGAAAACATAACCCATCAATCTGCGGCCTGCAAGAGACACACCTTAAGCAAGCAGACAAGCATATGCTGAGAATAAAGGGCTGGAAGAAAGTTTACCAAGCAAATGGTAACTCCAGGAAGGCAGGAGTGGCTATCTTAATCTCCGACAAAATGGATCTCAAGATCCAAAACATAAAAAGAGACAAAGAGGGACATTACATAATGCTCAAAGGCTCAGTAAACCAGGAAGCAATACGCATACTGAATATTTACGCACCTAATAATGGTGCGGCAAATTTCGTCAAACAAACTATTAAAAAAATGACAGAAGAAATCACGGAAACAACAATAATAGTGGGGGACTTCAACACTCCACTATCAGAGAAAGACAGGTCACAGGGAAAGAAGCTCAGCAAAGAGGCCAGAGAGCTAAACAATGTAATTAGGCAACAGGGCCTGATAGACATCTATAGAGCCTTTCATCCAAAAGCAAAAGGTTTCACATTCTTCTCCAATCCACACGGATCTTTCTCAAGAATAGATCACATGCTGGGGCACAAGGCCAGCCTGAGTAAATTCAAACACATAGATATTATCCAGACGTCTTTCTCAGACCACCATGCCATAAAGCTGGAGATTAATAGGAGGGCACCCAGAAAAGCAAGGGTCACCAATTGGAGAATAAACAACGATCTCCTGCGACATGAATGGGTTAAGGTCCAGATCAGAGAGGATATCAGGAAATTTCTAGAAACTAATGAGAACGAGCATACAACATATCAAAACTTATGGGACACTGCAAAGGCAGTTATCAGAGGTAGCTTGATATCACTGAATGCATACATGAAAAAAGAAGAAAGGCGTATGACAGATATGTTAACACAAAACCTCCAACAACTAGAACAGAGTCAACAGAACTACCCCTCCAATAGCAAGAGAAAAGAAATAATAAAAATCAGGGCGGAGTTAAACCAGTGGGAAGACAAAAGAACAATGCAAAGGATTAACGCAACTAGAAGCTGGTTTTATGAACGAATTAATAAAATTGACACTCCCCTGGCAAAGCTTACCAAAGATAGAAAGGAACAATCATCAATAGCCAGGATAAGAGATGAATCGGGGGCAATAACAACAGACCCCAATGAGATAAAAAGGATAATCACAAAGTACTATGAAGGTTTGTATTCTAATGAATTCAGAAACCTGGAAGACATGGATAAATATTTAGAAAAACAATCTATCCCTAGATTATCTGAGACAGAGATCAAGAACCTCAACAAACCCATAGCGAAGGAAGAAATAGAGAGTGTCATCAAAAACCTACCAAGGAAAAAGGCCCCAGGGCCAGATGGCTACACAGCAGAATTTTACCAAACATTCAGGGAAGAGCTGACACCGATCCTCCACAAAGTATTCCAGAACATAGAAAAGAACGGCAAGCTCCCAAACTCATTTTACGAAGCCAGCATTACTTTGATACCCAAACAGGGAAAAGACCCCACAAGTGTAGAGAATTATAGACCAATATCTCTAATGAACATAGATGCAAAAATCCTTAACAAAATATTGGCCAATAGAATACAAAGGAACATCAAACATATCATTCACCACGACCAAGTAGGATTCATCCCAGCGATGCAGGGATGGTTTAACACCCGAAAATCCATCAATATCATACACCACATTGAGAAGAAAAAGGATAAAAACCATATGATAATATCCATAGATGCAGAAAAAGCATTTGACAACATCCAGCATCCATTCCTAATCAAAACACTCATGAAGATAGGATTGGAAGGTAAGTTCCTCAAGCTCATACAAGCTATCTATGAAAGACCAACAGCCAACATCATAGTCAATGGAGAAAAGACAAGAACAATACCACTGAAAAAGGGTACAAGACAAGGATGCCCCCTGTCCCCTCTTCTATTCAATATCGTTTTGGAGGTTCTGGCTAACAACATAAGACAGCGGAAGGACATCAAAGGGATCCAGTTGGGAGAGGAGGAGGTGAAACTATCGTTATTTGCAGATGACATGATCCTATACATTGAAGACCCCCAAAACTCCACAGTTGGAATACTTACAGCAATAGAGGAATACGGAAGGGTAGCAGGATACAAGATCAATAAACAGAAGTCGGTAGGGTTTCTATACACATCGGACAGGGCCATGGAAGAGGCGATTAAGAGGGAAGTACCCTTCACAGTAGCCAAGAACAAACTGAAATACCTAGGAATATACTTAACAAAAAATACTAAAGACCTATATAAGCATAATTATAAAACCCTATTACAGGAAACCAAAAGTGACCTTCACAAATGGATGAAGCTCCCCTGCTCATGGTTAGGTAGGCTGAACATAGTAAAGATGACAGTTCTTCCTAAAGCACTCTACAAGTTCAATGCTATACCAATCCAATTACCATCAACCTTCTTCAAAGAATTGGAAAAACTGACCACCAACTTCATATGGAGAGGGAAGAAACCCAGAATTAGCAGAGAACTCCTCAAGAAGAAGGACACAATTGGAGGACTCGCCCTGCCTGATTTTAATGCCTACTACACAGCTACAGTGGTCAAAACAGCATGGTACTGGCACAATGATAGACACTCAGACCAGTGGAAAAGAATAGAAAGCCCAGGAGTAAAATCATCAGCATATAGACAACTGATCTTCGACAAGGGCCCCAAAAACGTCAAGTGGGAAGCAGATGCCCTCTTTAATAAGTGGTGCTGGAAACAATGGATATCCACATGTAGAAAGTTGAAACAAGACGTCTACCTCACCCCATGCACAAGAATACACTCAAGGTGGATCACAGATCTAGAAGTCAAACCCCAAACCATCAGGACCATTAAGGAAGGAATCGGGACTAATCTCAGAGCACTGGCCCAGGGAGCACATAGGCTCACTGCAACAGGGAAGGGGACACACACAGGTGATCTGGAAATCGACAAATGGGATCTAATAAGAATAAAACACCTGTGCACCTCGAAAGACTTTGCCAAGAGGGTGACAAGGCAACCCACAGACTGGGAGAAGATTTTTAGTAATGACACGTCAGACAAAGGACTCATTACTAAAATCTACTACACCATCATGACCTGCAAAAAGAGGAAAACAGTTAACCCCCTAAGGAAGTGGGCAAAAGAAATGAGAAGAACTTTCACTAGAGAGGAGATCAATATGGCCAATAAATATATGAGAAAGTGCTCGAAGTCCCTTGCCATAAGAGAAATGCAAATCAAAACAACCATGAGATACCACCTAACACCCCTGAGGCTAGCCCAGATCAGTAAATCAGAGAGCAACAAGTGTTGGAGGGGCTGTGGTGAAGTAGGAACCCTCCTCCACTGCTGGTGGTCGTGCAGATTTGTACAGACACTGTGGAAAGCAATCTGGCGATACCTAAAGAAAATGGAAATTGATCTACCTTACGACCCAGCCATCCCTCTACTGGGCATATACCCGGTTGAAGCAGCAAATAAAACACGACCAGTCATATGCGCTCCAATGTTTATTGCGGCACAATTCACAATAGCAAAGACTTGGAAACAGCCTAAGTTTCCATCGATAGACGAGTGGATTAGCAAACTTTGGCACATACACACAATGGAGTATTATGCAGCATTGAAAAGCACCGATGAGCACATGAAACACGTTATTTCATGGGAAGAGCTGGAAGGAATTATGCTAAGCGAGGTAAGCCAGTCCCAAAGGGACAGGTACAACATGAGTCCCCTGAGGTAAGTACAATCAGCATGACAGAAATGGGGCATTAATCCACCCAAGGGGAGGGTATTGTTTATATCTCCACAGGGAAAGTGGGACCAGACTTCAACCCAGTGTCGCAAGGTGTGAATGCATTATCCCGGCGTGGAGGACGGAACCGGTGGAGAGGTCTGAGAGGCAGGCCCCAGCACCATAAATTAAGTGGATTCCTGCCCCTCCCCCGAAAAGAACTTGTTCCAAAGGACGACATTGACCCTGCAGCTATGGGAGATGGTCATATTTGACCAGAGCACACGGGAGCAGATGAAGGGGCAGGAGGAGAGAGTGGAGCACAGCCTGGCCCACCAGGCCGTGATGATGATGTTCCTGAGTAGAGCAGCCAGTCCACAGAGAGAACAACATGGCTGGCCCTACTATGAGACATGATGCCCCTCAGTGACTAAGGGCGATACAGGGGACAGCACCGGAGACACAGTGTGGGAATTGCACCTGACCTGATCCCACCACACCGAGGCAATGCACTGGGGGAGTGCAGCGGAACAGCAAGGGAATGGAGTGGCAAGGTCCCCAGGGAATGCTGAAAGTGGACTTTGGGGCCAGGGCGTGGTGCCCCAACAGACTGGACTGGAAAACGCTCCTAAGGGCCAGCAAAGATCCCTGAACTAACTACAAGCTTTTCTCTTGTGAACTGTTTTGTTCTGTTCTTTTTCAGTGGTTTGTTTTGGTTGTTTTGTTGTCCGGTTATATACTGTAGCTTTGTGTTCCTCTGTCTAGTTTTCGTGCATGTTAGTGACTCCACAGGTCTGTCTGAATAGGACAGGCTGGATGAACTATCTGGAGGAAAAACAACGGGACCGACAGTTCCGGGGGGACTTGGGGTGGGGGGTAGGGGGGGTAAGGAAGTGGTGTTAACAAACCCAGAGACAAGGGAAAAACATGGGACCCCAAAGGGTAGAGAAGGGGGAGTGGCAGGCCTGGTGGGAAATGATCAAGGGTAAGGTTGCTTAGAGAAGAGGTATACTCTAGCCCAGGTGGCAATGAAGCATGGTAGTAGGGCAGGAGGAAGGTCAAGGGAGATGGAGGAAAGAGCTAGGAGTCAAAGGGCATTCATGGAGGTCTAGACAAAGACATGTACATGCAAATATATATAGGAGGTTGGGGAAATAGATCTTTGTGTCTATATTTATAGGTCAAGTATTAAGGTGGCGGAAGGACCTTGGGCCTCTACTCAAACACTCCCTCTATGCATGAATACCTTCTTTTATTAAATTGGAACTCTATGATGCTCACTCTCCCGACACAACAGCTGGAGCCAACATGGGTGAACAAGTAAATGTGGTGAAGAAAGCTGATGGTGCCCGGCTATCAAAAGAGATAGTGACTGGGGTCTTAAAGGCTTGAAGATAAACAAGCGGCCATCTAGCTCAGAAGCAACAAAGTCCACATGGAAGAACACACCAGCCTGTGTGATCGAGTGGTCCCAAAGGGATCAGTTACCAGGCATCAAAGAACAAAAAATCATATCATTGACTGCACACCTCCATGATAGGATCGCTGAAGACAAATGGGTGCATAAGCAAATGTGGTGAAGAAAGCTGATGGTGCCCGGCTATCAAAAGAGATAGTGTCTGGGGTCTTAAAGGCTTGAAGGTGAACAAGCGGCCATCTCGCTCAGAAACAAATAAGCCCACATGGAAGAAGCACACCGGCCAGTGCGATCACGAGGTGCCCAAGGGACCAGATATAAGGCATCATGCAAAAAAAAAAAAAGATATAAGTGTGTGTATGTATGTGTATTTATGTGTATATGTATATATGTATGTGTATATATATATTATATTAAATGAAGGGGGAAGTGCAGAGTGGAGACCCAAGGCCCAAGTGTCAGCCAATGGAGATCCCCTCATAGAGGGGCTTAGGAGAGGAGATGGGTTAATTAGGGTGTGAGGTAGTATCGATGAAGAACACAGCTTTCCCCCAGATCCTGGATGCTTCCTCCCCCCAACTACCATGATCCGAATTCTACCTTGCAGGGCTGGATAGGACAGAGGCTGTACACTGGTACATAGGAGGGTTGGAGATACAGGGAATCCAGGGTAGATGATACCTCCAGGACCAAGGGAGTGAGGGACGATGCTGGGAGAGTGGAGGGTGAGTGGGTTGGAAAGGGGAAACTGATTACAAGGAGCCACATGTGACCTCTTCCCTGGGAGAGGGACAGCAGAGAAGGGGGGAAGGGAGACCCCGAATAGGGCAAGATATGACAAAATAACGAGGTATAAATTACCAAGGGCATATGAGGGAGGGGGGAAAAGGGAGGGAGGGGGGGAAAAAAAGGAGGACCTGATGCAAGGGGCTTAGGTGAAGAGCAAATGCCATGAGAGTGATTGGGACAGGGAGTGTATGGGTGTGCTTTGTACAATTGATGTATGTATATGTATGGATTGTGGTAAGAGTTGTTGGAGTCCCTAATAAAATGTAAAAGAAGAAAAAAAAAAAAAGAAAATGATTAGGGCAAAATATGTACAGATGTGCTTTATACAATTGATGTATGTCTATGTATGGATTGTGATAAGTGTTGTATGAGCCCCTAATAAAATGTTTAAAAAAAAAAAAACATATATCATCTGGGGTCTTAAGGGCTTGAAAATAAACAAGTGGCCATCTAGCTGAGAAGCAACAAAGCCCACATGAAAGAAGAACACCAGTCTGTGTGGTCACAAGATGTCAATGGGATCAGGTATCAGGCACCAAAGAACAAAAAATCATATCATTGTGAAAGAGGGGAAGTGCAGAGTGGAGACCCACAGCCCATGTGTAGGCAACTGGACATCCCTTTACAAAAGTGTCGCGGAGAGCAGATGAGCCTGTCAGGGAGCAGTATAGCATCGATGAAAACATACAACCTTCCTCTAGTTATTTAATGCTTCCTTTCCACTATCATGACCCCAATTTTACCTTACAAATCTGGCTAGACCGGAGGATGTACACTGGTACAGATAGGAACTGGAAACAGTGAATCTAGGACAGATAAACCTTTCTGGAACAATAATGAGATTATCAACACAGGAGGATAATGGGAAAGTGGAAGAGAAATGGGGAACCGATCACAATGACCTACATATAACCCCCTAGCTGGGGGACAGACAACAGAAAAGTGGGAGAAGGGAGACATTGGACAGTGTAAGACATAAATAATAATAATTTATAAATTATCAAGTGTTTGTGAGGGAGGGAGGGCACAAGAGGGATGGGTGAAATGAAGAGCTGATACCAAGAGCTCAAGTAGAAAGCAAATGTTTTGAGAATGATGAGGGCAACACATTTACAAATGTGCTTGACACAGTGGATGGATGCATGGATTGTGATAAGAGCTGTCCGAGCCCCCAATCAAATGATCTGGGGGAAAAAGTGAAGAATTGCAATGAAAGGAACCTCTACTAAACGCATGGGTAGTTTAAGCTCCAGTTCTCCAATTAGGAAACCAAGGGAGGCTATTGAAGAGTCAAAGGAGTCTCACCAGCATACATGTTTACTGTTCAAAAGTACTAAAAAGAGAGAAAGAGGAAAGGTACGATTAATAACAAAATATGTTTCCTTTAATCACATCTCAAAGTGAAGGTATCTCACCAATGAGATACACGGATGCATTTGTTTGAAGTTCAAAATGTTAGATTAAGTTCAGGAGAATGTGTCAAACCCAATACTGAAGTGTCCCAAACGTGTCTATCACTTCTAGAACAGGATGAAACCTTGAAAAAAAAATGGCAGAATATATTTTTGAAGGAACTAGAAATTTAGTCCTGATTTATTCAAAATTGCTGTCTTTCTGTCATGCTCGCACTGTGTATTAAATTTTAGCCCTCCTGTAGGCTATTTCCTTTTCCCCTCTCCCCCTTGCTCAGTGGATGATAAGCGTACCAAATCAATAGCTCTGGAGAGGAGGCAGATGTAACATTCTCAGAGACAGCGGAGACAGGAAATAGAAGCAACAATTCATTTCAGTGTCTCCGTTTAGATTGTATTTATACCACCTGCTGTGCCTGTGGGAATGGACTCTCTCGTGGCATCTTTAGACACAAACGTTCTCTTGGTGGCTTTCCTTTTTCTATTCCGTGTGAAAGGGCTCTTTTTAAAAAATTTTCCTTAGGAGAAGTTGCCTATGGCACTTGGATGAAGAGATGAGACTTCAATGAGATATAGCAGACAAAGAGTGACAAATTAAAATGACAAGGCTGTCTTATAAAATTGTGATCTACTGAAATGAAGTATTTCTGGCCCAGTCAATGTAGACAGCGTTATGCTATGTGGTAATAGATTGCAAGACCTGGGCAGCCTGTGTATGTCTTTGAGATAACTGAATTTGTCACTATCAACACTCTCCCAAATTGGATCTTTCCTGGCTTTTGAGAACATGAGCGTCCACAAAGGTAGACTTTAAGTCAGGTTCATAGGAATAGTGTCATTTTCCGTAAAGAAATTTGTATTTTAAAAATATGAATAACGATAGTCATTGGCGTGGAATTAATCTGAAGAGAAACCTTTCAATAGCCCCATTTATGATGTTGACCTCTGGCACTGGGCCTTATTGAATGTCTTGTTACATCTATGCCATCATAACTCTAAAGAGGTGGTTGACCACACACGCTCTCTCGATGCTAAAATTTGAATGCAGGACAACCCCAAATGGGGTAAACAGCGTCACCCAAATACAACGTGCATTAAGTAAACATGCATGGACTTTCCTTAAATGACAGGGGAAATGTATTTGTGTATTTTGAGATTAAATTTCAAATTGAATTGGATTGGTAGCAAGTGGAGAAATGCAGCCATATTATATTCGGGAGCAGAGGCCTCATCCTCACCAAGCCTCTCATTTGTACTTAAAGAGAGAAATAAGATTGATTTGATGATCTCACCATATTCTAAAAGGCTCCTAATGTGGATGAGAATACGTAGTGATTTTATTTTCTTTTTATTAAAGTACCTCTTGATGATAATGATCCATTAGATATATTAGCATGATTAGGAATTGGCTCCAACCATACTAGGTTGAATATGTTGTATATTCTGAAATATTCTGGAATTTCTTGGGGTATGAAGGAAATAAAAAGTGACAACTATGTAATGGGTGTCCCATTTTATAGATGGCCTTCAATATCACTGCCTCAGTAATGACATATGGCTATTTTGACCCAGTTTATTGATGTAGTCACAATGAAAACTGGAAGCCATCCTTTTGTCGGTTATGCAGCAGGAGAAGTCATGGCATGCATGATTATCAAAATAGTTTGTTCATATGCCAGTGAGTTTGAATTTAGGGTTTAATATTCTTGCCAATGCTAAGATAAAGAAATTGAAGGCTTTTAGCAACGTTAATCTTAATCAAACAGGAAATCAAGATGCATTGATAGTCATTAATGATTTAATGCAAAAGTCAGACAGAAAGAAGGATTCCCAGTTGGAAATTAAGGCCTTAATGATTGAAGCGAGGTGGAGTTCCGTGTAAGAGAATTCGGTGAGCTCAATGACCTATTCATTGTAAAGTCATTGAAATTCTCTGGAAAGATCTTTTCTCAACAATTACAACACAGTAACTATCCATGTGGACCTAACCAGCTAGATTACATACAGTGTTAACAAGCAAAGAGCAGGTTTAAGGAGGGTCTAAGCCATGGTCTTTTCGTTTCCCACATGTTCACACTGTTGGAATCTTGGGCTGCTAATAGCCTGGTTGAAGGTTCAAAACAACTAGCATACTCTCAAGGAGAACAATGGTGTTGCTGCTCCCATACAAAATTGCCATCTCTTAGCAACACTAGCGAACAGTTCTATTCTGTCTACCAGAGTCACTGTCAATCAGAATTTTTTCAGCAGCAGAGGATTAGATATACATGCAAAATTTGAATAAAGAATAATGAAGACGGGGAATAACTGATGCAAGTTGATTAGGGTGCTGGTGAAGATCTTGGTCTATACTGCCAGCAAAACAAAGAAATTTGTCCTGGAAGCAGTACAGACAGTATGCTTCTTAGAAAAGGGGTTGGTCACACTTGCGCTTATGTGCTCTGGACTTGCTATCAACAAGCCAGTCCCTGGAGAAGGCTATCAAAACCAATGGACAGATCAACTGGGAAGCTTAGTTAACAGGTACCAGTAAGCAGTTTCCACCTCATGGTGAACCTGGTGTGACAGGAAAAAGATACTGCCTGGTCAGTTCACTTGGGCTGTGTGCTCATTTTGAATATAGTTTAAGAAGCGATTCAATGGTTTCTATTTTCAAAAACACATTATAAAAAGTTTAAATATTTTTTGGGGAAAAAAACTGAGCAAATGGTGTCAAATTTAATTGTTTAGACTCCTCCACATTCAGGAATCTGGGAGTATCTCTTAGGCAACAATAGTCCTTTGGATGCTAAGAGATTTAAACAGAGCTATATTTGGTTAATTCAGAAACAATGGAAAAATTAAGACATTAACCTCATAGGTCTAAAAGGACTTTGCATGGAATAAAAATGTTTCTTATTCATATTTCCATAATAGGAAGAATAGAAATCATCTCTTAAATTCCCCCTCGCCCCACCCACACACACATTCCCAGATTCATCCCATTGTCTTATATTTTCAAAACAGATTCTTTAACTCAGTTTCCAACTTGGGATTTTCTCAATATCTTAACTAGAGAAAAGTAAATAATACGATATTAAAAAGCAATAGTAAGCATATTCATAAAATTCCAGTTCTAAATGTGATTTACATCTGTTGTGAAGTTTGGAAGCTCTAGTGGCAAAGGGGTTTTTGTGGGGCTGTTAACCATAAGGCATAAGGGCAGCGTTTCAAACCCACCTGCCACGCTGCTGGAAAAGATGGGGATTTCTTCTCCTATAAAGCTTTCCTACCTGCGCAGTCTTCTGTAGCGTCACTATGAGTTGGAATTGATTTGCTGGTAGGGGCTTTGTCTTTCTCTTGGTTTGGGTTCTTGGAAAGATGGTGTTTTTAATGATCAATTTTGCAATTTCTCAAAGTTCCTCAAGTATCAAAGGTGGTGGGCTGGCTTGGGGTGGGTGTGGTGATGGGTGGAAGTTGAATTACTTCATCAAAGATAATGCTCACAAATGAGCTCAATGATTGTCATAATAGACTCAATGGGTTTTAAAATGAATAAACAATTTCAATAAATTGAATTAATTAGATTTGGCTTCAGTGTGCAAGCAGTTTATTTTCTGAAATCATGTACAATAACTTGTTCAAGAAGTGCTGGTGTATAATTGCCTGAAGTCAGAGGATAAAAAAGAGAGAAATCTGAAAATCCATTATGTTCGTGTTAACAGTCTAACTAACCTAATTAACTGCTATCTGAATTTTCACACCTCTATTTCATGATCTTTCTTGCCTCAAACCTCCAAGCCTCAAAAGCAACAAACAAAACCAAAAAAAAGCATTTGAAAGAGAACAGTGCTAAACATAGAGCAAAACAGTCCATTTTAAAAACCAGCTACTCTTTATTTTCTCAGCCTTTATCTGTATTGTTTGCTAAAGAATCTTTTCATATGTATTCTATATATAAAAGTTTGTATCATCTTAATTGGATAGATGCAAATTAAATTGAAATATTTTAATACAACTGTCAATGTATCCTGATCATGCATAAATGCAACTAATCCAGCACTCAAAAGGAGAGTGTCTTGATGTTCTGGAGGCATGTAGGATGTCTGCACGTTCTAAACTCCTTCACTAACTAGACCCTGCTTTCGTCTTCTTGAATTTGAAAAAGGAAATATGAAGATGTGCTTAGGTAAACAAGTGGTCTACAACCAGCAAAACAATTAAATCGAAATATATGAAATCTTTCGTCTTTGATATTAGTGATAAAGTTTTTTTTTAACATGGCTAATCCAGGTTTTGTTCTGATTTTAGCTATAATTCCCCATTTCCTAAATGCTCTGGTTCACAGATATGTTATATTATTGAAAGATCTCCACCAAGTCTCACAGTTTTCTTTACCAATGAATGCATTGAAATAGCAATATACTTTTGAGTATTTGAAAAATATATTGAACAATATATTGAATAATATATTCTGTTCCCAATAATACTTCTCCTATGTCACTATAATAACGTGAAATTATTCTCATAGCATATTTAACTTATTCCTTTTGCTGATATCCTGTTGTTGCTCACAAACAGGTTTGATAAAATTGAATTTTATTGTAATTTTTTTGTAATTGTATTCATAAGAAGTGAAACTCATATTCAATAATATATTGAAATTATATATAAATATACAAAGTGCTTAAATAATAATATTTATATCATGTATAAAATGTAATAAAGAAATAGTAACATATTTATATTGATTATTTTTCATAGTTTCTGGAAAGCTTAATTTATAAACTTGCCAACAAAAATTCTGCTGAACAGCTTCATATTATTAATAAAATTTGTTCTTTCTAGATAAGCTTTTATTCATGTTTCTTGAATCACACTGGATCTGAAATTTAAAAGTAAATTCAAATAAATTCAAAACTCACAAGTCTTATTACATTTTAAGAGCTGAATCTGCTACTATTCAATGTCATTTCCGTAAACTGAACTCTTTGAGAATGATCAGATCCTAATTTCTTGTATTTCTAGCCCTCTTTGATGCCCTGTGGTGCACAGAATTGTCTGGCTAATTTCTCTGGTTGAGTTCTGTCTGTGACGTGGCATTGAAATTCAGCAGGGCACATTTCCTGTTGATGTCCATGACATGGAACTGGCGAAAACACGTCTCTCATGAATCCAAGGTCCTGGGACCACTAGTGTGTGGACTATTTTGCTCTGCTGTATTATAGAATATGAATCACACCTTCATTTTAGGTCATTCTCTTGCATATCTATGTTATTTGGCACAGAGTGGTCCCTGTGAGGGTGCTTTGAAAGATCAAAGCAAATTCATATGCACGTTTGGGAAAATCACTCAAACTACATGCTCACCAGAGACGGAGTCAAACTCTTTTTCTATCAAGTTTCTGGCTGTTCCATGTTCGATGCCTCCTTCCCCTTCCTCACCCCTCAGCTCCGAGGACTGGTAGCAAGGTATCAGGTATATTGCACACTAATCACTCTCTACCATGTTGTTAGGCTTGTGGTAATGAAAGGGGGATCACACACTTAGAATCACTGTCACAAAATCTGTTCTGTAGGAATTAAGATTATGAAAAATGCAGTTTCTCAAATTGAGCAACAGCCCCCCACAAATTTAGTAAATTTGCACCCACACTTAAAAAAATAGTACTAGTCAAACATATATATTCTCCCCACTTAATTTATAAAATGCTTTTATAAATCTGTGATTGTCATGAAGAAGCCCTAGTGGAGCATGTGTTAAACATGGGAGGTTGGGATGAGGGAGGGGCCATGGAGTCTGTTTCTACTCAAAGCCACAGAACCAAGCACTGCCCAGCCCCGCCCCATCCTTACAATGGTTATGACTGAGCCCATTGCAGCAGCCAATGTGTCAATCCATCTGGTCAGGGGTCTTTCTCTTTTACACTGCCCTTCTGCTTTACCAAGCATGATGTCCTTTTGCAGGGACTGATCTCTCCTGATGAGATACCCAATATCCAAAGGCATTGGGATACTAACCGTGAAATCAGAAATTCAATCTTCCTTGGGAAGACAGGAAGCCAGGTGCTCCTGCGAACATTTATAGACTTTGAAATTCTCCAGAACCACTGTGAGCCAATATCAACTCAATACAGTGGGATTGGTTTTATGGGAGCTTTGTTTCATGTCTACTTTTTGATAGCCTCTGAAACTTACTTTCATTTCAGGTGATGTAATTTTTTAAACTTAGGATTTTAAATATATATGTATACACACAGATATATGTCTATCTATCTTCCTATCTAAATATATAAGTGAGTGATGAATAAAAGAACAGATTATCTTTTTAATAAAATTCAGACCCACTCTGTGGGATTTTGTTTACTGAAAAATTATTGTTCTGACAAATTGGCCTTTAAGTATTTTGCCAGCGATTATTGTTAAAAATCTAAAATTAAAAAAATGTTAAATAAAACTTGGAATGGCCATTGCAAAAATTGCATAGGGCTATATCTTCCCTCCTCTGGCCTCACAATATTATAAGGGGAAATGAGCGGCAACTCAATATCGGTCTAAAGTTGTTTCCTAAGAGGCCTAGATCAGCTATGGCTCCACCTTCCAACTTTCATTACCAATTCTGACACCAACTTTCTTGCCCACTCTCTACTTTTTTCCTGGATTAAAGAATCCATGGCACTAGCCTCCCAGAATTCCTGGAACATTCTCAGGACTATATGGTGTATTAAAGAAGTTAACAGGTTATAACTGATGATCAGAAATGCTCAGGATACATACCGTTTTTCCAGTCAGTATCACTTCTCCCCAGCCATGCACTCAGGCAAGCTTTCTTCTGGTCTTTGACACCGAGTCACATAAAAATTTGCTATGCTCAGGCAAGTGTTGCAAAGCTCCTTCGGTACTGCCAATCAATACTCAAAGGACATGCTACTCTGCTGTAAGCCTCAGACTGAAGGTTCTTGAATTTTGCTCTGTGGGTCACCTATTAAGTGTCAGGAGGCAGCCCATTCCACAGCGACCTTCTTGCCCAAATGCACTGATGCTTACTCTGTAGACTGGCATGCACTGCCACTCTGGCTTTCCCTCTGTCTCATGGTTCTGCGGGTGTGCTCCTCTGCCCCTCCTCTATGGTCCTTTTGTCGTACAGTCTGTCTCTCCCGTGAGTGCACAAGACACACTGAACTCCTGGCTCTTCTCTCTTGGTATTAGCAAAATATCTCCTTTTCTGCATCTGATATGACCCATTGTGTGTTCTTCTTGGTGTGTTCCTTCCAGTTGGTTCAGACTCACAGGAGCCCTATGCCCAACAGTACAAAATACCGCCCAGTCCTAGCATCCTCATTTTATATTCAGCATGATGGAAAAATGGACAAATCCCCATATTAGAGTTTAAAGTTTTAATAATCATAATAAACTCTATTAAAATTAGTCACAACTGGATAGTCGAATCCTATCATCATCATTTGCAACCTTCTCTTACATCAACCCCATAGGAAAAGAGGAAATGCACCCAACCTGCAAGGTCCCCCCTAGTCTTTTGATGAAAACTTCAAATTGAATGGTTAGAAGAGTGATATCCAGTCAATCACTGCACTGCAGCCACAGATCAAATAAGAGGAGACAAACAAGACAGGAATATTGCTCCTGCAAAAGTCTTGCTACCAATATTAAGGGAAAGGAAACAGTGTCAACCAGAATTGAGGCTTTCCTGTGAATGTTTAATGTGGCGTCATGATCAACGTGGACAGTGTGTTTATGAGGTTAAAGCACCGAGGATCTCCTCCTTAGAGCTTGAAAAGGACAAAATCGAAGTGTATTTCGCTGAAAAGGTATGAAAGGAAAAGAGCCCGACACCGGGGCATAGATTTAGGTCTGGCAGAGGACATTTTCTATGTATGCATGTACTCATACTGCAAACATAAACTCCAAACCCCAAAAGCCTCATCGCTGTGGAGCCGATGTCAACTCCCCGTGACCCAATAGGACAGGGGAGACCGGTCCCTGTGAGGTTCAGAGACTGTCACTCTTTACAGGAAGGGTAAGTCACGCCTCTTCCACCACGGAGCTCTTGGTGGTTTCAAGCTGTTGACTTTGGAGTTAGCAGCCCAATATGAATGTAGTACAATATCCATAGCCAAACATCTTGAGGACATGACTCAATAGGCCTGGGGTTCATAGCCATGATTTTGGAAGACACCAAGGGCAATTGTCCTAATATTCTAAAATGACAACGTTCAACATTCTACTTTTTTGCTTAATGGCAGGGGTCTTAAGAGCTAGAGAACAGTCTTTTAAGGTGCAGCTACCAATTTCTCCCCATCTGAAGCAAAGACAAGTGAAGAGAGTTGAAGAGACAGGAAAACACTTAGTCCAATGGGCTAATGAATGGACCATGTGACACTCAGAAACCAGAACACAATGGTGTCTGCCCACCAGCACCCACTGCTCTGAAAAGAATTGGATCTGATGATCCTGGATAGGGTGGAAGGTGAAAGTGGAACAAATCATGAAATAACAACAAGGACTAGGCTTAGTGGTAGAAGCTATAGTCTATGGCCCTCGGTCGCCTTCAGGCTTGGAACTGAGCTCACTCCTAGGGCTCAATTTCCCCCAAAATGATAGACAGGTCTATTAGATGAACAAAATCATAGTGAGGTATGCATTCCTTAGAATAATTTAGCATTTGAAAATAAAAAGGTAGCATTTGACCAAGGAAAAAGTTCGGGAGGGTTAGGAAAAGAGGAATGGAAACAGGAAACCCTAGGAAGAAGTGGAATATGTTATATTGTGGTGATAGCAATTGATGACTTGAAACGTAATGTGCATGCTTTGTTGAATGGAAAATGGATTTCTCTGTCAATGTCACCCAATTAGTAATAAAATGTTCTTTAAAAATGAAACACAACAAAAATTGGAGTGTTTTTGACACAAATAAAGAAACACCTATACAATAAAAATGACAAGCAAGGAAAAAAGTAGAAAATTGGGTAAGTTGTTAGCATAGAAAGAAATGAAAATAAAAAGAGTAAAACTCTCAGTAATATTACAGTTCTCAGTGAAATTTAATGAACAGCTATCTCCACTATGTAGCTCTGCAATTGTATCCTTTGTGTATGTACCCCAGAGAATGTTTGCTATGTTTATAAAGGAACATGCAAGACCTTATTTCACCTTTTGTTGTTGTTTTGGCTGCAAACAGTTGGAAATGATCTAAGAGTCCATTATTAAGGGAGGATGGACAAATAACGTGGTGGAGGAGCAGGGTGAGGTACCATGCACGAGTCCGAGCCAATAAAGGAGCAGAAGAATCAGCATACAAGAAGGGGAAATCCTTAAATCTGAGAATGAATGAAAACAATAACAAGAAATAATATCAATCAATAAAAATATACTAAGGGCTCCCTGGTGATATTGTGAAGCAGTCCTGATGGCATTATGGGTTAGGCATAAAATGGCTAATTACTGGATCAGGAGTTCAAATCCATGAGGTGCTCAATGGGTAGAAGATGAGACTTTCTACTGAAGTAAAGATTTGTAATTTCAGCAAACTATTACAGCGGTTCTCAACCTTCCGAAGGCAATGACCTTCAATACAGTTCCGTATCTTATGGTGACCCCCCAATCATAACGTTAT
This sequence comes from Tenrec ecaudatus, assembly GCF_050624435.1. Lineage (NCBI taxonomy): Eukaryota > Metazoa > Chordata > Mammalia > Afrosoricida > Tenrecidae > Tenrec > Tenrec ecaudatus. The sequence continues at coordinate 76,063,293 of NC_134542.1, forward strand.
TTTCATTGCTACTTCATAATTGTTATTTCACTTCTGTTATCAATCGGGCTACCCCTGTGAAACGGTTGTTCGATCCCCAAAAGGGTTGTGACCCACAGGTTGAGAACCACTGCTTTACAGGCTCATTAAGGGTTGGAATCAGCCTGTATGTATAAGAATAAACACATAAATGTAAAATTATCAATACAGTCAAAACAATATATCAAGGATTGTACTTAATGACTACCTCATTATCTAACACTTTGCACTGATGACAATTAGAAGAAAGCTGGTGTCTGGCAATTTTTGGCATTAATAATGTACATCTGACAGGAACAACTACAGAGGTGTGAGGAAATAACAGCACTAGCTTCAATTATGCGCCAACTTACCAGAGCCAGGATTCTCAGTGTTTGCATCATCATTTGATACTGGAATCATCCCCTCTTTTGGTGACTTGCTTTGGTCATTTGTTGTTGATGCATACGGGCCAATTTTGAATCATAACCTGAAACATAGTCATGCCGGTAAGTTAGGAGAGGACATGTTGCTTATGTTACAAATTTATTTCACACTTCAGTGAGGGTCCATTGGGAAGAGGCAAAGGAGAAGAAAACTGAGGACAAGAGAGTAAAAGAGATGAAAAATCAACAACAACCCAGCAGAGATAAAGCATGGCAGTGCGTCATGAACTGAGGTATTGAATTTGCCCTTGGCATGTGAGGCTTCATAAGAGAATGAAAATGTAAGAGAACCGGAATGGCAGAGGAAGGAGGAGATTTTAATCCTACTCAGCCTAAACCCTTAAGGGTGCTAGTTTAGGGACATTTCAAACTTAAGGAAGAAGCAAAGTCAACTTTCTTAGAATACCCTCTGACACCATTTAATTCACAGAATGGCATGAGTTGGACATTAGCTTGTGTGGCGGGGAAGATATTGCTAGGACTCATTCATCATTTGCTTCTATGCACATTCTAGCAAGAGGAGCCCCTGATTTTGTTAATTTTGGAGTTGTGTTCTAATAAGGCTATTTGTGTGATGGCATGCCCATGTGACTGAGACTACATTTGGTGAACTATTAGAACCTTAAAGAGTGTGTTGGCTATCTTGAGTCTGATTAGGAAACGTGCTACTGATTTCCCTGCAGCTAAACTCTTTATTAATTTTTACCATGCAATTTCTAGTTTGAAATTCATCTGCATTTAGAAAATTAATCCTTTGCAGAGAGAGGATAATTCAGGTGATGAACTTAGTAGAAGGAAGGCCTTTTGGGTCTTTGCTTTGGACACATTATTCCCAGCAGACTTGACTGAAGAGCACCTTCGGAACCATTGTCTGCAAAACATCCTTTCAGGGAGGCAAGTTCAGACATTGGCCTTCATCAACTGCTGACGAGTGTCTACATCTCGCATTTGCATAGTTCTTTGCATTTCAGAGTCTTGAAGTGCCTTTATGTGGTACATGTGACATCAATGGGCAGAAACAGAAAATCTCAAGGACTGGGAGCAACACAAATTCGATGTAAGTAACCTTAAGAAGGAAAAAACCCAAATAAAAAACACCCGCTTTACTCAGTGGCAGAAATCAGTGTTGACAAGATAATCTTTCACAGAGGAGCCAGCTGTGAAATCACAAGCATAAGATTATAGACAAATTTTCTGCCAGTCAGTTACATGGAAACTTCAAGCTAAATTCTGTTCTTGGTGATTTGGGCTCAAGTCGCCAGGGAATTACAAGGCATAACTATCAAAGTGCAGAGTTGGCTTTGCAGCGTCAAGTGCATGAAATACAATCTCGCGTCCGTAGAAAAGGCAGTGGAATGATTAAATTCACATTAAATTATATCATTTAATATTTTTCCACCTACTCAGATGGCCATAAATAAATTCAGAGAGAATCACAAAACTGAAATATATCGAACTGGAAGTGTTATTCAAAGGATTGCTTATCTCCAGCTCTTTTTTTGCAAGCGAATATTAGCAGGCACTCATTGAAACTGAGTCTTAATTATTTGCATTTTCACATTATATATTCTCACACTCATTGCTGGGGGTGAGTCAATTCTGACTCAGAGGAACCCAATAGTGTGTAGAACTGCCCACACTGTTTTGAAAACTGAAGTGTCGACAGACATGGAACCACACTGCACATCTGTCTCCCATGGGTTCAAACAACCCAAGTTTTGGGTTAGTTTCCAAGTGCTTAAGCACCGAATTACCAGGGTTTCTAACAATGTAAGTAGCTGTCTCTATATCTAAACACTTACATTCTCAGAATATAGCACAACACAGATGCCTGTGTGCAACTATGTGTGGGTATCCATATCGGATGTCCTCCACCAGGAAGACTCCCCGTAGGACGAGAGCAAAATATAAGTGAAACGAATATAAGGAGGATCTATGTAACTTCAACTTTGCAAGCAATCTATCCTCACATTTCTAGAGCAAAACAAACAGTATCTGTCAGCTACATATTTTAATGAAGTTTTGATTATGACATTACCATTGTTACGCTAACAATAATCTCGTTAGTAAGCTTCCTTGTGCTTACTAACTAATCTACAGAAACGATTTCGCCAATGTTGTGGCAATTCCAAATGTCCAGTTGTTCACGACAGATAAAATCAGGTATGAGAAATTCAAGATTTGGGCATGTTTATAAAATCGAAAGTTAAAAATAGTAATACTGTAATATGTCTTTCCACCACTCACTTACTTGTAAAGACTCTGGTCTCTAATTTTTTCTGTAAACATTTTTCAATACAGGGGTTGAAGGCAATCATGAAGTGATCAACTTTCTCGATTATGATTAATATTCACCTGGTTTGGAGCAACCAAATTCTATTAAACTGGGGAAAGCAACAGAGTATGTTTACATTTCCTCCTGTGATGTTGTTGTTTTAAGAGAAATAATTGGAGCTTAAAATTTTTTTCAAAACACCCAGATGAGAACTCACTTTTGAGAATGTGTAACCATGAAAACATCCACTAAAAACTGGAACAAAACCCAAGCAGGTTATGGACATCACATGACGTACAATACTCAGAGTGTGTCTCTTTGAGTGTCGACCGGTTATTTAGTCATCATTTCTGAATTACACCTAACCTCTCAGTCTTCAGCAAATGTTACATCTGTTAGTACTTCTTTATAGGACAATGGTCCTGATTAATTTCTAGTGATTAAGTAATAGGAAAATATCATAAACTCCTATCCCCATTTTCATTTTTCATACTTGATTTCATGATACATTATTTATCTTTACCTAAAAATAAAACAATCTGCTATACTAATAAGACTCTGTTTATGATTTTCATAAATAGGCATACTAGGGGACAGGGTCAGCTTTAGAAATAGGTAGGTTACAGAAGGGGGCACATCCAGACCTCAGGGCCTTCGCACATCTGGGGCCAATTCGGAACAGATTTCTCCAACCTTTAAACCATCACCAATGCACTATTGCCGGCAGGTTTGTAAACATCTTTTAAAATAATGAAGTAGGTGAGCGGGGTGGGGAAGAGTCAGATTATAACATTCAGATTTACAGGATCACAGCGTTATTATCTTTTATTCTTTATTTTTTTAATGCAAAAAGTTGTTAAGTTTCCTAGCACGTAGAGTGGAACAAAGAGAGATGATTTAAGTATCTATTACCACCTATTATCCAGGACTGCATTAAGGAGGTGCTGGTCAGCTTGGCTGCCTTTGCTTCCAAAAGCTGCAGAGATGTGAGGCCAGGCCAGTTGGGGTTAACGCAACCAGAGAAGCCATACAGATGGGGATCGTTAAGAGTGATCAAGGGCCAGCCAGGAGAACAAGTCAGCTGAAAACAGGGCTAAGAGCTCTTCCAGGCAGAGCGGCAGAGTAATGTGCATTCAGGAAACAGCCTAACCCCATCAGAGAACTTTGTTGATTTAATTAGATTTTGTTTAAAATTCCAGAGTGGGAGCAACTTGGTCAGCTTTGATGCAAAACTTGGCAGGGAAAATGTATTATTCATTTTCAAAAGGAAATTATTGGGGCTTTTAACAATTGTTAAAAATCTTTAAAAATATATTTGTCATCATAAAACACAAAACAAAACAAAAAACAGAAGATGTGTCATAAACATGAATGTTCCCTCATAATAGAATATGATCCGTTTCCTTTACTGTAAGCCTCAGGTTGTGGGTTTGAAAACAGAACATGTACATTTTTATTCGGGTGTTTTCCTGACATTCCCTCTTCTCCATTTTCCATAATTCTGTCTGGGAAGACTTTTCAAATAAATTAATTGCATTCTGATCGTTATCTTGACGTCTATTTGATGAAACTAAACTAAATCAAGACACAGAAATTCTAATACTGAAATTCAAGCCTCCGAGCTGTTTTGAGGATCACACTTTTCCATAACTGTTACGATGATTTGTCATTTAATGCGAAACAAGTGGAAATTCATTTCCCTCACGAAAACTTTGAGTTTTTTAAAGATAAAAGTAATTTATCTCCATGCCAAATGTGCCTTGTGGATTCACAGTGGAAGGAGTTTAATAATCTCTCTGAAGGAATGAAAGAATAAGCTAGAGCTGCGATGCTTAGCCTGTCCCTACATATTTTGAGGACTTGAATTTGGTTTGCTACCACGTGTCTGTTTGTCATACGCTGGTGGCTTGTACGTTGCTGTGATGCTGGAAGTTACATCCCTGATATTTAACTACATTTCATAGTTGGTTTCAAAACTGGTATTTCATTACGTTTCAAAGTTGGTTTGATACTTTCATGGAAAGACATTCTTGTCTAGAAAGAAAGAGGCTGCAAAGGAGTTGTATCTTTTTCTGAAGTCGCATAAAGTAGAAACATAGTTAGAAACTGGGGAGGGGGAAGACAAATAGGAAAATATTATGAGGTAAAAATAGACCCTCAACTAAAAAAGGTAAGATAAGCATAGCATATGGGTGCCAACTTCTTTCTTCAGGATAGCAACACCCACCCAGCAAGACGATGGGGGAGGAAATGGGCACTGCTCCTGCCCAGTGTGTTAGTTGGTTTCTGATTGATTTCCAAAAGATTCATCTCTTAGAATTTGGCTGTTTAGGCATAGCTTATCTCAATGGTTATCAACAGATCAGAAGCAAGTGTAAATTATCTGAAAACTTAATAGAAGTGGAACTGCTTATGTCCAAACTTCTACTTACTGAATGAGAGGCTCTCTGCTTGAAGTTCGGTGCTATGTTTAAAGAAGCCCTGCAATTGTTTCTGATATAAAGTTTGAGAAACACAGGTCTACAATGATCTTCCAATACACTGAAAATGCACTGGTTTTAATGAAACAGCCCTAGGACAAATTTAGTCTCCTAGCATTCTAATGACACAAGACTCGCCTCTTTCTGTTCTTAGAGCATCTAAAGTTGGGTAGATGAGTCAGATTATCTTTTGTTAGAAACAGACTTCTATGTGTCAGAGAAATAGGGAAGTCAGCTCGTTTGTCCAGGGATGTTGTTAGCTGTCAGTGTTGGCCAACCTTATGATGGACTTTGGATCGAATCATTATTACACCTAGCCTTTTCACAGACTGCTTTTCAGAAACCCATTGCCCGATCGCTCTTCCTAGTCTGTCTCAGCCTAGAAACTTCACTGGACTCTATTCCGCTTCTTAGTACCCATCAATCAGCACACAAACGTCCACTGATGGATAGTTGGTGCCTGAGATACATTGACTAAAAATCAAATCTGCGTCTCCTACACATATGGTGAGAATCCTGCAACTGAACCCTCACTGTCTTTCTATCAATAGGGCATTTGCAATCGGACCTTGAATATCTCAGTGAATCAGACCTTGAATATCTCAGTGAATCGGACCTTGAATATCTCAGTGAATCAGCGAGCGGTAGCCTGCTGATCTCTCTAATGAGTAGCAGTGTCTACAATCGCCTCTCCATAGTCAACAAATCAGGAAACGATGCATTCTGAGCAGAGTCAGCAGAAGAATGATCTGCACACTTTCTTTCTACAAATGTGCTCCTCAAATGCACTATTTTCTCATCTCCTCAAATGCACTATTTCCTTGGGAAAGAATACTACTTCTGCTATTATTCTTGATCTTGGCTATATTACATAATAACTGTCCTGGTGTATATTGTGATCTTTAATGTTTTTGATCAATACTAGCAGTCCAAAGAGTAGTTGTCCCATTACATTTCAAAAGTACGTGCAAGTTTGTTTGCATTTATTATTGTGGGTGACTGCTTGTAAATTTGTTTAGATAGACTCAGCATTCCCATGAGCAATTTTATGCTGGGCAGTATGGCATCAATTTGGGACTGTGTGAGCATCTAAGAACCTCACATTAAACTAAATATGGAAAGCTGGATACATGGTAGAAGAACGAAATGGGACTATCATAGGTATTTGAAAGATGATATCAGGAAAAGTTTAAGGGAATTCTGGTTAAATAACTCAAAGATAGAAACAACCACATTAGTTCAAGCTTGGGAGAATAGTCAGCACTTCCAGTTCAAGGACAAGAAAGGAAAGAATGGGCTTAAATTGAAATAGGCAAGAAACAAGCTAACTAGAATAAACGTGTAGGGTTAACAGTGGAATGAATGTCTTATAAATCATGGAATAGGGCTTTTTCAATGGAATACTGGGGAATATCTTGACCTGAATGAAGTATAAGCATTGTCATTCCTTTTTCAGGTAGAGGAGTGTTACAGTGCAGACCACCTTTAGAAAGTTTCTAAATGTCAAGATGACACTGCAAGTTATCAATTCTACTTCACATGCTTTCAAGGACAGTTTTGCGTTACAGTTAAAAGGAAATTCATAATCTACCCTCTCTCAAATTAATCTACCATGCAATCTACCCACTTCTAATCTCCCACCAGAAATTTTTGAAGCAAGCTAACAGCCTAGACTTTGCTACTGTTTTTTTACATTTAACCACTATTGTCTTCAACCATTTCCAAATACCGATGTTGATTATTCTTCCCTTGAAATATTTCCCATTTTAAAAGTAGCCTATGACATTTTATGAAACTGTTGTTGAAGTACAAGATTTCTTTATAGGCTCCAGTTGTCTCATTTAAGAAAATGTCTTATTTTCATGACAAAAAGATTGGAATACTCATGTACCAGAGAATGAGCTACCAGAAAGATTTACATTTCTAACTGAACAGAGAAGTTGTAAGACTGTATTTATACATTCTCTTGTTTTTTATGTCATAAACAGAATGAGACTCATAAAAGGTCATTTATTTGCTTTCGTAAGAAAAATGTTGGCATTCTAGTGAGAGGGTACCTGGGTAGGTGAATATGTACATGCACATACCCAAACACACATGGGCAGTCATATTTTGTACTTTTATAATCACTCTTAAAAACATAGCCATAAATGAGAGTAATTCCAACACTTGGTTGATGTGGATGAAATCACCAAGCTTAATAAATGGCAGAACACTAGAGAAATCTTAGTACAGGCTTACTTTTTTAAAATGTTAGCTTTCAAAATAGCCACAGGCCTGTGTTGTGTAGTTGTTGCACAGTGCTGTTGAATCAGTTCTGACCTGTAGTGACCCTCTGTACAACCGAACAAAACACGGTAGGTCCTGCACCACCCTCACAATTGCTCGTTTTAGCACGTTGCTGCCGCCTATGTCAGTCCATCTTGTAGAAGGCATTCCTTTCGTTTTTCTGCCCTTCTGCTTTACCAAGCATGGTATCTTTCTACAGGGACTGGTTTCTCCTGATAATACGTCTGAGGTATGTGTGATGAAGTATTATGGGACCAATCAGAAAAGCTTGCTATTTAAAATCTACAGTGCTTCATCCATTAAAAAAATTAGACTACACATTGATAGACTTGTAAACCTGTATGTAAGAGATTTAAGAGTTAACAAAGGGGAGATATTGTATACCGACTCAGATAGTAATGACTCAAACATGTTCAAAATTATCATTGCATTATTTTATTAATCTTCACACATCTGTTAAATAACATTTATAGCACACTATATAAATCCATTAAATAGATAAATGTTTTGATTATCTTTTATTGTTTATTTTTCATCTTCAGGGATTCATTACATTGACTATACCTCTCAAAACATAATCTACAGCTTAATTAAGCCTTGCAGTTATAAATTTTGAGCCAACATATTAAGAGAGAAGTTATTGCTTTTGAGGGTACAATATTACTAATGAATGTTTTGCTCTGCGACACCACTGCTGGTATAAAATTCTAAGTCTGTCTAAAAGAAACTGTCCTTGATTTCACTATTCCAAGATCATAAGTCAACTCTTTATGTACTATAAGCTTCTTAGGAACAAAATCCAAACCCATTGACGGCTGAGTAAATTTCACAGCTTGTAGAAAAGACACATATCATTGTAATGTGTGAAATTTTAATCAAAAATGTTACGAGGGAGAAAGGTAAACTGACTGCTATAATTAATGTGTCCTGACACAGAGATTTGGCTGGCACATTTGGGGCCTGGGCTCTGCTGTATTAACTGTTCCTTTGCTTAAGGACTTCCTGAGTTGGGCAAGTGCTTAGGTTGTGGTTTTACCACTCAACTTTTCCCCCACCCTCCTAGAGCATCGGCTTTGTCTTGCTTTGAAATGTAAAATAATTTCTTCCTTGACCTTTCCATTAAAACATAGTGAGGTAACTTGGGAGCCCTCGTTGCCTAGTGTGTTACAAGTTAGGTTGCCAACCAAAAGGTCAGCAGTTCAAAACCTCGAGCTGCTTCATGTAAGAAAGATGAAACTTGTATCTCCTGTAAAGATTTGCCGCTTTGGAAATCCATCGGGGCAGTCCGACTCTGCCTTGTCTGGCAGCTTTGAGTCAGAAGCCATTCATTGGCAGTGAGAGGGTTTTTTGGGGTGCCTGGTCACCTACTATGTTATCCCCCTTATAAAGGCAGCTTCATCTTAAAGGAAACCAAAGCAAAAAAGTAATATGCTTCTCTGCTACTAAAGCATTATCTTATGGCTTTATTATTTGAGTATTCAGTAAGACCAATTTAGGTAATGAGGAAAGAAGAAATAGACTCTCATATGATGAACTTACCACAATGTACATCTTTCCACACCATACCACAACTCTTTCTTAAACAAAACTGGTTGGTCTCACAAAGTAAATAATAACAGATTTCCTTAAATAAGAAATAAGCTCTGATTTTTAAAAAATATATTTGCTCGATATTGCGATTCTGATGTCACATCAAATTCCATTTTTAAAACATGGCTAAATTATTCTCTGAAAGAGCTTTTAGGTTAGACACTTCAGGATATGTGTTGCCAAAAGCTGCTTTTGAAAATTGTAGTGTATTTGGCTCCTGGCTGTACTGTGTCAATCTACTGCAGAGATCTACTGCACACCCCTCTGAGCGCTGCCAGTGTGGTTGTGCAGTAGACAAAAGACATACCTGAAAGGGGAAGACAGATATGCCACTTAAATTAAATAGGAAATGAATTGGCCAGCAAGTTGGCATGTCTGCTGAGACAAATCATGGACAACATGTCTCTCAACAACAAAACTTATTTGTTTTCTCTTGCCAACAGATTCATCACTGCCCAAGCAAAACAGGCAAAATACATTAGTGTCATGGTAAACTGATAAAGAGAAGTGCCTCAATCTAGCATCCTCAATGGCGCAAGTCTTAGGGCAGTATTGATCTGCGTTATATAAATCTTGTTTTCTGTCTGCAGAAGTGAATCAGGAATGACCCGTAAGGTTAACAAACATTGTAATGTCTTTCAGCTGGGGCAGATGCCTGGGTGCTCCACACATTGTGTTTGGTCAAGGCCCATCTTGTCATTTTATCGCCAAGAAGCTTAACTAATTGCTGGCCATCATAAGATTGTTTGACGGAAGGACAGAATTCCTATGATTGTTACACACTCCTCCCATGCCCTATTTCTCCCCTCCTTACGTTTTTAACAAGCTGAAAGCCAAGGAGCGGAAAACAATCCCGCCTGAATTAGTCAGCAGGAGGCTTCACTTGGTTGAAAGTTTATGTAATTGGCATGTCATTTTCGTCCATCGCTTAAAACAGACCTGATTAAGCTGATGCATTTTGTCTCAGTAAAGTTGGACAAAGAAAGCTTCCCATCCTTCTGTGTTGCGCGTCAGGTCTGTGCTTCACGTGGTTTTTGTCTCGTCATCGGGAACCCATGGCTAAGTGTGTGTTCTGTGAACTGGAATTCAAAGCTTGGTTCTGACAAAGTTGGACCTCGGGGGACAGGGGTCAACGTGGTTTGGGGGTAAGAGATAATCTTTAATGGAAGATGGCGTCGCAAAAACACAATTATTTGTAAAAATAAACCAAAACACTGTTTCATTTTATAAGCAGAGTACTCTGAAATGAATGAAAACTCAGGTCTGTTTCATTACAGGTTGTTCATGTTACCAAATGCTTTTTCCACATGCAGTATCTCGGGTATTACTCATTTTAAAAAAGAAGTGCTTAGAACCTTAATACATTTTTACAATAGAAGCTCTCTTTAGAGGTTAATCAGCCATCCCAATTTGGTCTGCTAATTTTTTTGCAATGCTTTATTAGATTGTGCATGATAGAGTGTGTCCTTATTTGGAAAGCGAGCCTTTATGGTGAAAAATGAATGCTTACTATTAGAAGAGATGAGATAAAGCTTATGGTATTTTATTTTTATTTGCTCTCACTAGTATCCCCCTTGTCATAACCCTATATCACATGATAAATTTGAACTTGGCTTAGATTATTAAAGCTAAAAGAGAGCAGTTGCTGGGGGAGCAGCCCACACATCTATTACGTCACAGTTGACAGTGTAAAGGCACAATTCACGAAACTGATGAAGCTTCTTTTTCTTCTCCCGTTTTGTCATAGAAAGGTCAAGCGAGTTTTCAACATTCTTTATGTATGTCAGTCTCAATATAGCAACAGAATCTCTTATGGAAAACAATGTAAGTAAATGTCTCCACCATGCTACTAGTCACCTGATCAAAAGCCAATGTTGAAAAACACTTCTAATGACTGTCTCTTATGCATCAGTGCACCTACTAATGAGCTGCCAGAAGAGGCTTTGTGAAGCTTTGCTACATAGAGCAGGAATGGGAGAAGCCTGAGCTGTAACTTCCCTGCTGTGAGCTCCACTAACAGGGAGCCTAGACTGGAGCTGCTAATGAGCATGCTGGAGAGAGTGTCCAAACCAATGCAGGCTGGAGACAATTCACCTGTCTGCTTTCAGATCCACGCTATGATGCATGACAGTAAGACACCCGGTAGTAGCTTGTCTTTAAATAATTTAAGTATTTATTGATTTTCCCTCTCCACCCCCATATTTTTATTTTGTCCTGCTATTCACTTTCTTTCCATGATTTCTAGCACCATCGGATGAAAAAGAGTAAAGGAATCTTCCTGCTATCGTATAATTACCCCCACCCACATATCCATAAGAAATTAATATCATTATGTCATATAATCACAATATGGAATAGCTAATTAGTTTCTCTGTAGGGAAAAGCAAAATGTGGTTTTCAGAGGTGGTATTTACAAAATGAGGCAGTGTGAATTAATAGCTTCTTCTTTTTAAGCCCAAATCTGGCTTATTTGAATTAAAGAAATTCAAAATATGCCATGTGTTTTAACACTTAAAACAATGTACAAGGCATGAGTGAAAGACGTTTCTCCCCTAGTAAACTCTTGCTCCACATCTTTATCCATAGGCAAAACCCAGCAGGATCTTTATACAGAATGATTACTTAACTTGGTTTGTAGAAAGTCCTGGCCTATAAATGAAATAGTTAACTGCAGGACACCTTTCAAGTTCAATGCTAATCTATTCACATTACACATTTTGATGCTATGCTTCCTTTGAGTTTTCCTAGAGGCTATTTTACTAGTTAATTTTTCCCCCGTCAAACAAAATTACAGAATATAAACTGTGTAATTTCACCAATTTGCAATGCCTCTGTAGTCCTAGGAAGAGAATCAGCATCCCCATCCATTCATTACAATCCCGACTATCTCCTAGCGTCCCAGGAGGCAGCCAGAGCGGTTCACATGGGCTAATGCTATCTGTCCCTTGCAGTTGCCAATGTTCCCATGTTCCATAGCTCACCCTTGCCTTGTCTCTGGTTGATACAACATGCCGTGGGAAATCGCAGGCTCCGTGGCAACTGGGGAGATAAGAAGGCTGTGTGCCTCCGCAGCCCCTTTTATCCAAGGATCTCTGAAGAGCTTTATAAAAATCTATTTGTTTAATCCTCTGGATGGCCCTGCAAGATCACTAGTAGCCCAACTTCACAGCCAGCAGAGCTGAAATCAGGTAGCATTTACCTGTATCTCAGCCCCTGAACCTTTTGGGGGTTGGATATGGTGCAATGAGGAACATGAATTCGGGGCCCAGTGCTGACATTGCGGAGAGGAGGCTGCAATGCACGTTTCTTGCTAAGGAATTTTGGACCCTTGTAAAATTGAGCTGTACATATTGCTCTTATTTTTCCTTTCAGAGTAAAATCTGGATAGAAATTTTTAAAAATACTATCAGAGCTTAGGGAAACAATTATACAACTATACAAATTAGTGCTCCAAAGAGCCATGTTTTAAAATTGTGGTTGTTAAATTGCTCAGCAAATGACTAAAGAGCTCTAGGCATTAACCAGTAAAAGTTTGGGGGTTTGTGTGTGTTTTGAAGCAAATATCAATGCTGGGGCAACCTATTCTAGATGCAAAATCAAATTTCTGCCCTTAAGGAACTTAATATATAAGGGGAAAGAGGGAAAATAGTTTTACTCATGAGCATAAACGTGTCCTAGCTCTTCCTAAAAGTTTATATTCTAAGAATTTCATATGTATGGTGGCAAAATATCATGACAAATGTGTCTTTTCACAGTACCTGCGGAACTGTGCCATTGCATAGCCATATGAAATGGAGAGAGACATTAATTAACACAATGTTTTCTTATTAAGAAGTGATCTTGAAATACTATAGCATGCTATAGCAAGGCCTGGACCCAGTGTATCCAACATTGCCATTTTCTTATGGACCTTTACATTTTATTTACAAACTTGTTTATCTTTTCAAAGAAGTTTTGCTCTTTTAGTTTTAGTGATCTATCATCTATCTATGAATACCTTTGAAGCTCATTTAAGTTATGTGTGGTTGGGCACCCTCGAGTTGGCTATGAGTCACAGCGACCCGATGGACCACACAGGGGAGCACTGCCTGGTCTTCAACCATCCTCAACACCGGTGGTATGTTCGAGCCCACTGTTGCCGCTGATGTGTCAACCCATCTTGTCAATGGCCATCCTCTTTTTCATGGCCCTCTACTTCTTCACAAATGATGGCCTTCTCCAGGAACTGGTCTCTCCTGAAAACATGTCATGAGACAAAGACTCACCGTCCTTGCCTCTGCGGAGCCTTCTGGCTGTTTCTTTCAAGCCAGATTTCTTTGTTCTTTTGGCAGTCCATGGTATTTTCAACATTCTCCTCCAGCACCATAATTCAAATGCATGTGTTTGTCTTTGGTCTTCCTTTTTCAATGTCCAACTTTCACATGTATAAGAGGTACTTCAAAATGCCATGGCTTAGGTGAGGCACCCGTGAATCTTCAAAGTAATCTCTTTGGCTTTTTAACATATAAAGAGGTCACTGGCAGCAGATTTACCCAATATAACGTGTCATGTCATCTCTCCACTGCTGTTTTTATGAGTCAAATTGCTTGTTAATTGTGGTATTGGCAAGGAATATTGAAGGTACTGTGGATAGCCAAAAGAACAAACAAATCAAGTCTTGGAAGAAGTACAGCCAGAATACAGCACTTAGGGGCCAGCAAATTCAGGACCTAAATAACACGCTAATAATCAAACCAGAACTGCAAGACAAACAAACAAACCCAAAACATGTCTTTCTTTTTTCTTTATCTTCTTCAGATTCGGGGGAGAAATGCCAGTGAAGCACATCGTTATCTTCACCTCTGCCAGCCCCCGCTGCAGTACTCTATGGTTTCTGAAGCTGCAGATCCTGCTGAAGGCAGATACTGTCGCTCATTGAGTGCTTTGTACATTTGAGCTCCTCAGGGTGCAGTTAGCAGTTCAACGAGCACTGAACATCACCGTGAGGAGCAAGTCATATTCTACAGACTTTCTGGATAGGATGTTAGCTCCGTGCCACCTGGGCTCCATTGTGTAAGTCTCAAATGAACTGGTGTCTTATACCCAATTTATAAATGTTGACTGCTCTCTACTATTAATAAAACATTTTGAACAAATGCTTTAGTATATTATATGTTTTCTACTATAATCTCTAAAGTATTAGGGGGCTTCAAAATTCCATTATCTTTTAGCTCCATATTTCTATTCACTTTTTAAAACCCCCAATGACAGCGAGTTTTTTCATTGTTGTTTATTTTTCATATTCCTAAAGAAAAAATTCAGAAGGATAAGAAAAAACAAAACCAACCTAATATTTTGTTAATATTGTAGAACATTTTGATTATTCTAATAATGCTAGCTATAATTAATAGTAAACCATATAATTAATTGCATATATGTCCTATTTTTGAAATATTGGTTAAATGTTAAGCTGAAAAACACTGTCATCCAGTAGATGCCAACTCCGGATGATCCAACAGGACAGGGAAGAACTGCTCTTCTGAGATTCTGAGACTGTGACTCTTAACGAAAGTAGAAAAGTCCCATTTTTCTTCTGATAAGCAGTTTGTGGTTTCAAATGACTGATTGTGTAGTTAGCAGTTCAATACACAGGGCTTTGGTTAAATGCTGAGCAGTACAAAACTCTAACCTGCTGCTGTCCAGTTGATTCCAACCCATAGTGACACCATAAGACTGAGTACACACCTTCCCTACTCAATCACTGAAGACAAAGTGGGTACATAAGCAAATGTGGCGAAGAACGCTGATGATGCCTGTGATAGTTAGGTTTATTGTGCCAACCTAGACAATGAACATGTGTGGGCTTAATTGAAGGGCAGAGAGATAAATGGCTCCATGAGCCTCACCTTTCTTGTTTCTAGTTCTCTGGTGGTTGGACCAGGGTGAGGCTGCCTTAGCCAGTTCCCTGTTTCAGCTGGCAAGGCTCGCTTTCTGTGAGACATCCCAGAGGAGAAGCCACATGGACCTACACTGATGCAGCCCTGCGTGCTGGAGCAGCCGTGTGGAGACCCCTGCCAGTGCTGAGATGCTTACACGCTCACTGATTCGGCTTTCCGCCTGTCATCAGTGACATTGCATAAGTTTTGTGAGATGGAGGAGGACTTTGTAGATTGATGTCTGACCTATGGGCTAATGTCAGACTTATGAGCTTGGACAGCACTGGATTGGGATGCTTTTTTAAATGTACACTTACCCTTTATATAAAACTCTCATAAAATATGAGTCTCTATGAATTTTGTTTCTCTAGTCTACCCAGACGAACACAGTGCCAAATTATTCAAATATATAGCACCTGGGGTCTTAGAGGCTTGAAGTTAAACAAGTGGACATCTAGCAGAAAAGAAACAAAGCCCATATGGAAGAAGCACACCAGCCTGTGTGATCATAAGGTTTCAGTATCAGAAGATCAAAAGCAAACAATTATATCTATTTTCAGGAGATGGGTCAGAGTGGAGACCCAATGCCTGCTTATCGACAATTGGGCATCCCTCACAGAAGGGCACACAGAAGGGATGATTCAGGCAGGACGAAGTATAGCACCGATGGAACACACAACATTCTTCTTGTTCTTTAATGCTGCCCCCACCTCCAGCCCGCATGCACACACCATCACGACCCCAGTTTATCTAATTAATCCTGCTAGACTGGAATATGTCCATTGGTACAGATAAGGCTTTCGACACGTGGAAGCCAGGTCAGATAAACTCTTTAGAAATAGTAATGGAAATAGCAACACCATGGGGGGAGGAGGAGAAGGGGGAGAAAGGGGAAAGTCATACCAATGATGGATGTATAATGAAAACTAATAATATATAATTTCTTAAGGGTTCATGGGGGTGGGGAGGTGGGGAAGGGAGGGAAAAAAGAGGAGCTTAAAGTAAGGGCTCAAGTCAAAAGATAATATTTTGAAATGATGATGGCAATATATGTATGTTTGCTTGATATAATTGATTTATGGATTGTGATAATATCTGTAAAAGGCCCCAATAAAATGATTAAAAAACAAAACTGAGTACCACTGCTCTGTAGAGTTTCTAAGCTATAAATCTTTATGGAAATATACTACCTTATATTTCTCATATGGAGTAGCTGCTGGATTGGGACCACTGACCTCTCCATTAGCAACCCATACCCTAACCCACTCTACCTTCAGGGCTCCAACTTGGCAACATAACAATTCCAAAGGCTGACTCTAGATCTACTGTCGATACTTGGTTTTACTTGTTACTATAGATGGAACTCTTCTATCATAAAGTTATGCAAAATTTACATTTTAAAAGTCTTGTTATTGAGTTTTCAGTTCTTTCCAAATGTCTAAATGTTTTTATTTGAGTGTTACTTTTAAATTTCCATCTGTCTGATGGTGGTTATTTTCTTATGTAGTTGAATTGAGTGGCATATTAATATTTGTAGTAAGTAGCTTCAACATCCTCCATACAAATTGTTTAGGAGATTTTAACAAGTTAGAAAATTCTATTTTCAGGTTTTTAAGACTATAAAGGTAATTATTTATAAGTGATACATCATTTTTGATAATAAAAACTTCTAATGATAAAAAAACCTATAAATACAGAAATATTTTTCTATTAGGCAGGATAAACAATCTGAAGGAGAAAACAACAGGACCGATGGTTCTGGGGGGACATGGTATAGGGGGAGGCAGGGAAAGGAAGTGGGTGTTAACAAACCCAGGGAAGAGGGAACAACAAATGATGCAAAATTGATGGTGAGGAAGGTGTAGGAGACCTGGTAGGGCATGATCAAGGGCAATGTAACCAAGAAACCAAAGGAAGGTTGAACAAGAGGAAAGTAAAAGGAAATAGAGGAAAGAACTAGGAGACAAAGGCATTTATAGAGGTCTAAATGTAGGCAAGTAAATATATAAATATATTTTTGTATGACGATGGGGAAATAGATCTATGTGCATAATTTATAGGTTAGTATTAAAGTAGCAGATGGAATTCTACTAAAGTACTCTAAATTGGACCTCCACTCAAGAACTCCCTCAATGCAAGAACACTTTGTCCTATTAAACTGGCATTCCATCATGCTCACCTTCCCAACACAATCGCTGAAGACAAAGAAGGTACATAGAAAATGTGGTGAAGAAAGCTGATGATGCCCAGCTATCAAAAGATAGAGTATCTGGGGTCTTAAAAGCTTGAAGATAAATAAGTGGACATCTAGCTGAAAAACAACAAAGCCCACATGAAAGAAGCACACCAACCTATGTGATCACCAGGTGCCTATGGGATCAGGAATCAGGCATCAAAGACCCAGAACAAAAAAATCATATCATAGTGAATGAGGGGGAGTGCAGAGTGGAGACCAAAAGCCCATCTGTAGGCAACTGGACATGCCCTTACAGGAGGATCATAGGGAGGAGAACCATTAAGGTGGAGTATAGCAATGATAAAACATACACTTTCCTCTAGTTCTTTAATGCTTCTGGCCCCTGCACTACAATGACCATCCAAATTCTACCTTACAAATCCTGCTAGACCAGAGCACATACACTGGTCCAGATCAGAGCTGGAAACACAGGGAATCCAGGACAGAAAAACCTCTCAAGACCCATAATGAGAGTAGCCATACCAGGAGGGTAAGGGGAAGGTTGGGGGAGATAAGGGGAACCGATCACAATGATCTACATTTAACCTCCTCCCTGGAGGATGGACAACATAAAAGTGGTTGAAGGGAGACACTGGACAGTGCAAGACATGAAAAAATAATAATAATGTATAAATTATCAAGGTGTCCTAAGGGAGAGAGGGAGGCAGAGGGAGGGAAAATAAGAGGAACTGATACCAAGGGCTCAAGTAGAACCAAATGTTCTGAGAATGATGATGGCAACAAATGTACAAATGTGCTTGACACAATGGATGTATATAAGGAGTGTGATAAGAGTTGGACGAGCCCCCAATAAAATGATTTTAAAAAATAAGAATACTCAACCAATACAAATTAAATGGCCCAGAGTCAACTTAATATTTTGAGTAAATTCCCTATAGATTTCTCTTAAAACTATGTCCTTTGACAAATTTAGTGAACACATTATGAAAATAAGTATTTTGGAAATTGAACACTTGTCCTTCTATTTTAAAATAAAATGCTTTCTATGTAACCCCCATATTCTGCGCATAAAAAATCAAAGAAAGTTCCATATTTGGCATAAAAAAGATTTTAAAAAGCAATTGGCTTTATGATATACTAATCTAGAGTACATTTGCATTTATATTTTTTTCTTGCTTGTTATACAAGGCACTGGATAAACATAAAAAGAACAAACAGGGCAATAATAACCAAAATTCTTTTCTTCCCAGTATTAAAAGGCACAATATAATAAGAGGATCATTTGGGAAGTGACTAATCACTATTCTTTGTCTTACCTCTCTCTAAGGAAAAATTTAATACTTATAAAATAATTAATAAAAAGAATTTAAGTACTATAGTTATCATCCCTGGAAAACAAATGAATATTTCTTGCTTAGATTCTATGTCAATAGTAATTTCTGTTTATCAGTTTTTTATATGGGAAATTTACTGAATTTTCACTTTCATGCTATTCGATATGTATAATAATTTCAAATGATGATGCAATTTCCCCATGACAAGTAAGAAAGTAGACCCCTATCATTTCTATGTGACAGATGAGAAAATAAAGACTTCCGGGGCTAAGTAATCTGACCAATGTTATGGGGCAAGTATGGCAAAAATACCAAAATTTATTAGGTAAATCTATTTAATACATTTTAACTGTTGTTTATACTGCTTCCATGGGTCTACTTAGATTTCAAGTGTGAACATAGAATATGTGTTAGGTTCCTCTTTTTTCCTTTGATCATTACTAGATTCTACTTTATCCCATACAAAATTCTTGACAAAAAAATCATTATTTTTCACATCGTGCAACATCATTAAGCATGTTAATTTATAGGAAGAAACCATCTACAGAAGTCCTAAAGTACCAAACACTTCATTCTGATATTATTTTCTATTTTAAATTGGGGGCATAAGTGCCTACAACTTAAGATTACTGTAAAAATTAAATGAGCTAAGACCTCATCAGACTCATGTCTAAAATACTGCTGAAGTGCTTTCTGTAAATGTGGTCATTTCAACCTTTAAATTTACATTTGTTTGTTGGTTTGTTTTTTTCTTAAGTGCTCACCAACCTGATATAAATACGACTTAGAGATAAAAGTAATTTTTCACTGAGGATTGCCATAAATAAGTTTGTCAATGCACCAAAAAAGAACTGGTAAAAACATTCAACCACTGTGAGAGGTAACATCGAATCAAGAACCTATGGTCTTAAAGAAATAAATCTAAGTGATACAGAAGGCAGTAGTGAAAAATAAGACCTCAGGAATCTATGGAACTCAAATAGAAATGTTTATATTAACTTGTAGTCAACTGAACACACTCACTCATAAATACTAAGAAATTTGGAAACCTGTCCAAACAATTGGAAGAGATTAACATTTGTGCCAATTCCAAAGAAAGGTGATACAACAGAATTGAGAATTTATCAACAATATCATTATCATCACATGCAAGCTAAATTTTGCTGAAGACAATTAAACAATGGGTTCAGCAGTACATCAACACTAAACTACCAGAAATTCAAGCCAGGGTTAGAGGAGGACTTGGCATAAGGAATGTCATTGCTGATGTTGGATGAATCTTGGCTGAAAGCAAAGAAAGTCAGAAATAGTTTTACTTATATTTTATTGACTATAAAACACATTCTGCTGTGTGAATCACAACAGACTATTAATATTTTGAGAACAATGAGAATTCTAGAATATTTTATTGTGCTCATGTAGAAGATGTATGTAGATCAAAAGCAGTTTTACTAACAGAACCAGGGAGTACTGAGTGGTTTAAAATCAGAAAAGGTGTTCATCATGTCTGTGTCCTTACACCAAATGTATTCTGTTTTCTAACTCAATAATCTGAGAGCCTGCAGTATATGAAGAAGAATGGTGTATCAGGATTGGAGGAAGGTTTATTAGCAACCTTCAATATTTAGATGACAGAAGCTTGCTTGCTGAAAGCAAGGAAGATCTGAGGCACTTGTTGATGAAAATGAAAGATTTCAGACTTCTGGCTAGACCACAACTCAACGTAAAGAAAGCCAAAGTGCACACAACTGAAGCAATAAGCATCATCATGATAGAGAGAAAGGCTGAAGTTGTCAAGGATTTCATTTGCTGAAATCCACAATTGATGATTTTGGAAGCAGCAGTCAGGAAACCAAATCATGTACTGTGTTGAGCAAATCTATTGCACAAGATCTCTGCAGCATTTTGAAGAACAAGAATGTGACTTTGAGGACTAAGGATCTCCTGTCCCCAAGCTGTGGTGTTTTCAATCTTTTCACATATGCACGTTGAGAAAGTGCTGCAATGTACATCGGTATACCAGTTCTACTTGTGTTTCTGCGTTCACTCTTTCTGAGATGATCTCGAACATGGCTCTTCCTGGGTCATATGGCGGTTCGATGTGCCATTTTTGAAGAACCACCACACTGTTTCCCAATTGTATCCTTTTACATTCTCACAAACCTCTAATAGGGGTTCGACTATCCTCACAACCTTGCTAAGACCTATGTCTTCCTTTTCTGATTTTAACTGTTGCCATTTTCACCAAAATGAGGTAGTACTGCCTTTTGGCTTTGATGTGCATCTCCTTAATGACATGGAAAGGAACTTTGCTGGCATAGTGGTACAGCCGTCAGCTGCTAGCCAAAGACTGAGAGTTCGAATGAGCCAGCACGTCTAGTTGAGAAATGTGTGGCAGGCAGGCTTATGATTACAACCTTGAACACTCGGTGGGGAAGTCCTGCTTTGTTCTATAGGGACACTGATGATAGAATCAAGTGGACAGCAATGGATTTAATGACTTGGAAGAGACCACTGGGAGTGGCAAATGGTATTCCCTTGACTAGAACCTAAAGTCTGGCTATTAGGACTTATGTCATAGTGCGTAATGAAGAAGAAAAAATCAACCTGCTTTCATAAATATCATTGCCAAGAAAAATTTAGCGCATCTGATCACTGTTGTTTGGAATGAACTCCTGGCTAATGGGTCTTCCTGGGGAGCTAGACTACACTGAGCATTTTCCCTATCTGCTGGCTGGCCATTTGAATATCTTCTTTGTGAAATGTCTCCTCAAGTCATTTGACCATTTTTAAATCATTGTTTATCTTCTCATTAAGTTGTAGAATATTTTGTATTAGAGTGATACACGACAAAGCTGTTATTTATTTAATTTTGCACATTTACCTGCACATGTACAACATAGGACTTTCACAATTTGCTGAAGGTATTCTCAAATAATCACTATAGATGTTCAATGTTGTAAGTAATTTATTGTTCAACAAATTCCCATGTATTTGGTAATGGCCTGGTCTACGATGAATTCTGAGTCCAGGACATTGGAGGGAGTCAATGCATAGATAGTTGGGCATTGTTCAATTCAAATGGTATACGACAATTACACTATGCATGTGCTTAGCAGCTGTTACTTCCTGGATATAGGGAGCAATGTATCTTTCTGGAAGGAAGTTACAGGCAAATGAATGCAGGGAATTCAAAAATTTCTGAGCTAGGAGGACATGTACCAAGCATTGTATAAAGATAATATTATGGAAGTGTTTGGTAGAAAGCTTGTGTTTATGACAAGAATGTAAAATTTTAGATTGATATCATAGGTCAGAAAAGGAGACATTGATCAATCAGGACATAGTGGAATTTGAAAAATAAATTGATGTTGAAAAGGAAAGAAATTAAAATTAATAACAACAAAAGTTTTTAAAAATTTTTAAATTAAAAAATCAGCTGGAATTTTTTTCTAAGTTAAATCAGGACTTCAGTTTTTCAAAACATGGATTTAAACACTGATCATCTTACTAAAGTCAATAGATTTGCAAAGCAATGAGATGTTACTAGAAAATATACCAAGAAATAAAATGAGGACAATAAACAGAACTTCTCAGGCCAAATTTAGAGCAAAAAAAAAGTTGTATAGCTTATCGAAAGTTCATTGCACAAAGTTTGTCTTTAGCAAGTGAGCTCCTATGGGGTGGAGAGGGAGAGGAAAATTGAGGAGCCGATACCATGGACTCAAGCAGAAAGCAAATAGTTTGAGAATGATGATGACAACAAATGTATAACTGTGCTTGACACAATGGAAGGATGTATGGATTATGATAAGAGTTGTACAAGCCGAGAACTTCCGGGAAGATGGCAATGGAGTGACACATACATGAGGGACTCCGCAGAATCCAGCCCAGGAGAGTTGCTTAGAAGGAATTTTAACACAGTTGGAACACAGGAGGAGCATCATAAGTAGGCATAGACCCATGGGGTTTTGAGGGCCTGGGGATTTGGGGCTATTTTAGTGGAAGCAGGCGGGGGTTTGATCTAGGCCATGTCACTGTCTCTGCTGGAGCCAGGACCACTGGGAGCCCATAGTGGGGCTAGGTCTCAACACACCACAGTTTGTCCCCGCCTGTTTCAGGGCAGAGATAAGACCCTTGCAACTCCATGGGCAGGGATCAGGGATTAGCTACATTGTTGCTTCTGTTTACATCTCTGCTCTCCGTTCCCCCACAGTCCTGGAGGTCTGCAGAGGGGCTTTTTCTTAGCACAGTCACAGCTTGCCATCCCCAACTCGGGAGGGGTGGGGGGACTAAACCCTTCCAGCTCCAGGGGAAGGGATCTGGGTTCAGCTACATTGTTGTTTTGTTTATATCTCTGTTCTATACCCACGCCACCCCCAACCCTAACCCCCCATGGTATTTGAGAGCTGCTCAGGGTTTTTTCTCAACTCAGTTGCTGCCTACCACTGCTGCCTCTGTGCAGGGACTAAACACTTGCAGCTCTACAAGCAGAATTGGAACTCAGCTACATAGTTGCTTTTGTTTCCCTCTCTTCCCTATATACCCCACCACCACCGCCCAGTCCAAATGGTCTTACTTTTTAATTTTTTTCTCCTTTTCATCTCTTTCCTGTTCTCTCACACTCCACTGCTAACCTGCAGACCACTCTCCTTAGCCTAGGGTATTTAAACCTGCACCACACACAGCTAGGTGAGCTCAACCCTTTGTAGCTAGTCCAAGCTAGGTAGGGAAAGCCCTGCTTTCCCTCCAGGGGATACTCTGCCCAACTTCTAACCAGGGAATTCCTGCCTGTGTACCTGGGGGCATAAAGGAGCTTGGCCAACACACATCAACATTCCACGTTGTTACAGGAACCTCTGCCCACCCTCCGCAACCCAAAAGCAGACAAACAACCAGCCTTCTGGGTCACTCCCCCCAGAGGGAAGCCACAGGAGGATAAAGTGGTAGGTTAATCCCATAGTAAAATTAGCTGTAGGCAGTTCAAAGAAACATTCCTCCAAGTCTCCTAGAGACAGCCAGTGCTCTTCGGCTCCCTGGAAAATGACACTTGGCTCCTCTAAAACAATGCAACGCAAACAGCCATCAGCCCCAACGACCTCAATGAAAAAACAGGAGAAACAAAAGACAATGGCAGAAGATGTCCAGAACATAACAACATACATAGAAGTAGCAGACATTGAGTGCCAGCGAAAGAAATGTACAGAATGCTGCTTAGAGTCGTACAGAATATGAGGGAAACAATACAGAAAAAGGATGAAATGATAGAGGAGATAAAGGCTATATACCAAAGGGAAGTACGGGAGCGTAGGGGGAGATAACAAAAACCAGTAGCAGAAACACAGAACTCAAGAATCAACTGGAGGAATCAGAGAACCACATCAGTGACTTGGAGGACAGGCAAGCAGACTTTAACAAACGTGAACAAAAATCTAATAAGATCATCAGAGAAGCTGGAGAAAACCTAAGATGCTATGAAGCAGAACAACATTAAAATTATTGCCTGAGCAGAGGAAGACACAACCAAGAAGTCATCGGCAACAATCGTGAGATAATTCTTGTAGGGGAACTTCCCCAGCTTAATGAATGAAAATTAGGCAACCATTCAGGAGGCTGAAAGAACAAGAACTAGAATGAAACCCAGGAAGAAGTCATCTAGGCAAATAATAAACTATCAAACTTTGAGGAGAAGGAGAAAATCATGAGAGCAACTAGGGAAAAATAAGCAATCACATATAAAGGCTCCCAAATAAGAATATGTTCAGACCTCTTAGCAGAAACTGTGAAGAAGAGGAGAGACTGGAGTAACATTCCAAAAATTGAAGAAAAACAATGCAGACTCAAGAATACTCTACCCAGCCAAATTATTGATCAAGATAGATGAAGAAGTAAGAGTCTTCCCAGACCAGGAAAAACTCAAAGAATGTGTTAGAAGAATCCTAGTCCTACTAAAGATCCTTGCCGACCCAGTATGGGCAGAAGAACAACAACCACCAAGCATAAATAAGAGACCACCACATAGAACAACCTCACCCAGACGGCAACAAAGCGAAAACAGATCCCAAGAGAGCATTGACTTAAGGATGGAAAGAAGTCAAGAATGATACACGCACACACAAACACAAACACACACACACACATACAACACACTAATGAAAAGGGGAACTAGGAAAACTCCCAACATAAAAGATATAAGATGACATCACAGAGTCTGCAGATGGAGAAAATAAACCTGACAATCAATGACCTGAACTTAGGCATTAAAAGACTGACACTAGCAGACTGCTGTAGAAAACACAACCCACCCATCTGCTGCCTACAGGAGACATATCTCAAGGCTACAGACAAAAATAGGCTGAGAATCAAAGGTTGGAGAAAGTCATACCAAGCAAACAGCAATTTAAAAAAAAGCAGGGATTGAAATCCTAATCTCAGATAAAATTGACCTCAAAGTACAAACCATGAAAAGAGATAAGGAGGGACACTATATAAAATGGTTGACAAAGAACCACTAAGCATTGTAAACATATATTCCCTGAATGAGATACCCTCTGAGTATGTCAACCAAACAATCCAAACGATTAATAAAGAAATCACAGCTATAACAATTATAGTGGGTGACCTCAACACACCACTCTCTGAGAAAGATAGATCACAGGGAAAGAAACTCAACAGGGAGGCTAGATATCTAAACACCACAATTAGACAATTTGACCTGATAGATATTTACAAAGTTTTAATCCAAATATAAATATATTCACATTCTTTTCAAGCCCACATGGCACATATTCGAAGATAGACCACATGCTGGGTCATAATGTGAATCTACATAAATTTAAGCACATTGAAATCTACAGACCTCTCTCTCTGACCACTGTACCATAAGGCTGGAAATCAATAAAAGGAAGACAAAGAAAACAATTAGAGGAAGAATAACTCTCTACTCCAAATGGAGTGCGTACTGGTTCACCCCAGAGATGAAATTAGGAAATTTGTAGAAACCAATGAGAATGAGCACACGACATACCAAAACTTATGGGACACAGCAAAGGCAGTCATCAGAGGAAGTGTCATAGCAATACATGCACACCTGAGACAGGAAGAGAGATTCATGATTGATATGCTGGCACAAAATTTACAACTAGAGCAGAGTCAGCAGGACAATCCTACTAATAACAAAAGAAAAGAAATTATAAAAATCAAGGCTGAGATTCAGGACAGGGAAAATAAGAAAACTATGGAAAATATGAATACTGCTAAAAGTTGGTTCTTTGAAAGGATAAACAGAATTGATAGACCACTGACAAACCTAACCAAAGAAAGGATGGAACACATTTCAATAGCAAGAATATGGGGTGAAAGAGGGGACATTACAACAGACACTAATGAAATCAAAAGGATAGTTACACAATACTATGTAGGATTGTACTCCAATGAATTCAGCAATTTGGAAGACATGGACAAATTAATGGAAAAACAATCCCTTCCTAGACTATCCTCGGTGGACGTCAAGAATCTCAATAGACCCATAGCAATATCAAGGCTTTACCAACAAAAAAATCCTCTGAACCAGATGGCTTCGCTGGAGAATTCTACCAAGCATTTAGGGAAGAACTAACACCAATCCTATGCAAACTCTTCCAGAACACAGAAAAAGATGGCAAACTCCCGAACACCTTCTATGAAGCTAGTATAATTCTGACTCCAAAACTGGGCAAGGATCCCACAAGAATCAAGAACTACAGAACAATAGACCTAATGAACATCGATGCAAAAATCCTTACAAATAATAGCCAACAGAATACAAAAGTATATAAAACAAATAATTTACCATAACCAAGTAGGATTCATACCAGGGATGCAGGGATGGTTCAACATACGAAAGACCATTAGTATTATTCGTCGCATTGACATGAAAAACTATAAGAACCACCCGATAATATGAATAGATGCAGAAAAAAGTCATTCGACAAAGTCCACACCAATTCCTATTTAAGACACAAGAAGATAAGAATGGGAGGAAAGTTCCTCAAGACAATAGAAGCTATATATGAAAAACCAACAGCCAACGTGGTAGTCAATGGAGAAAAGACTAACACAATCCCACTGAAAAAAGGGACCAGACAAGGGTGCCCCTTGTCCCCACTCTTATTTAATATCATGCTGGAGGATTTATCTAATAGCATAAGGCAAAGAAAAAAACATCAAAGGTATGCTTCTGGGGAAGGAAGATGTGAAACTATCGTTATTTGCAGATGATATGATTTTATATATAGAAAATCCCAAAAGTTCCACAAGGGGAGTAATGGAAGCAATCGAGGAGTTTGGCAGAGTGGCAGGATACAAGATCAACAAACAGAAGTACATGAAGCTGTTATATACATTGGATAAGACCACAGAAGAGGAGATAAAAATGGTGGTGCCCTTCACAATAGTCAAATACAAATGGAAATATCTAGGGATATAACTGACTAAAAGAAAAAAAATCCATACGGGGAAAACTACATAACACTATCACAAGAAACCAAGAGTGACCTCAACAAATGGAAGAATATCCCATGCTCCTGGATTGAAAGAATCGATATAGTCAAGATGTCAGTTCTAACAAAGGCACTATGTAAGTTTAATGCAATGCTTATACAATTCCTCACATCTTTCTTCAAAGAAATTGAAAAACTGATTACCAACTTCATATGGAGAGGGAAGAAGCCCAGAATTAGCAGAGAACTCCTCAAGAAGAAGGACACAGTGGGAGGGCTTTCTTTACTTGACTTTAGCACATACTATACAGTCACAGTTGTCAAAACCACATGGCATTGGTACAATGACAGATACTCAGACCAATGTAAAAGAACGGAAAACCCAGAAATAAAAATATCAGCTTACAGACAACTGATCTTTGCTAACAGCCCCAAAAATATCAAATGGGAAGCAATGCCCTCTTTAACAAGTAGTGCTAGAAAAAAATGCATATTTACCTGCAGAAAAATGAAACACACCCTTTTCTAACTCCATTTGCAAGAATAGACTCAAGATGGGTCACAGACCTTGACGTTAAACCCCAAACTATTAGGACCATCAATGAGGGAATTGGGATGAAATTGAGAACACTGGCACAGAGAAAACATAGACTATCAGAAATAGGGAAGGACCCAAACACAGTGGAGGCACAAAATGACAAATGGGGTGTACTGCAGATAAAAGACCTGTGTACATTGAAAGAATACACCAAGAAAGTTATAAGAGAGTCCACGGACTGGGAAAACATTTTTATCAATGGCACATCAGACAAAGGCCTTATTACTAATATCTATAATACTCTGCTAGCTTCCAAAAAGAAAAAAAATCTAATTGCCCACTTGAGAGGTGGAGAAAGAACTTGAAAAGAAGTTTCACAGGGGCAGAAATCCAAATGGCCAACAAACATATGAGGAAATGTTCCCGATCTTTAGCCATAAGAGAAATGCAAATTAAAACAACAATGAGGTAACACCTAACACCCTCAAAAGTAGCCCAATTCAAAAAATCAGAAAGCAACAAGTGTTGGAGGGGCTGTGGGGAGACAGGAACTCTCATCCACTGCTGGTGGACCTGTAAGTATGTACAGCCACTCTGGAAATGGATCTGGCGATAAACAGATGGAAATCAAGTTACCATACAAGCCAGCAATCCCCTACTGGGTATATACCCAGAAGAAGCAAGAAACTAACCAAGGCCAGACATCTGTACTCCAGTGTTCATTTCGGCACAGTTCACAATTACAAGGAGTTGGAAGCACCCCAAATTTCCATCCACTGATGATTAGATTAAAAAACTGTGGTGTATACACACAATGGAGTACTACGCATCGCTAAAAAGCAGCAATGAATGTATGAAGTACATCACAGCATGGGAATAACTGGAGAAAATCATGCTTACTGAAGTAAGTCAGGCACAAAAGCACAAGTACAACATGAGTCCACTGAGGTAAGCATTTTAAAAAATGCAAAAGGGGCAATAGGAAAAAGCTACTGTATACAAACATTCTTGGAGTGAGGAGCATGTAATATGGCAGGGGCCAGATCAAATGTAAGAATGCACATCATAGACAACTGAGGAGGAGGTGGGGAAAGGGGAAAAATGATGAAAATAAGGAAGAAATGGATAGCAGGGGCACGGGGCATTACCTCACACTAGGGGAGGATATTGTTTATATCTCCACAGTGAAAGAGGGACCAGCCTGCAACCCAGTGCCCCAAGGTGTGAATGCAACATTCCGGTGTGGAGTAGGGAACCAGTGGAGAGGTCTGGGGTCTGTCCCCAGTCCCATATACTAAGTGGATACCTACCCCTCGCCCCAGAAGAATTTATTTCAAAAGATGACATTCAATCTGCAGCTCTGGGAAAGGGACATATTTGATTAGATCACACAGGACCAGTTGGAGTGCGAGTAGGAGAGAGTGGAGTACATCCTGGGTCACCAGGCCTTGAGGAGGATGTTCCCAATTAGAGCAGCCAGTCTACAGAAAAGACCACATGGCTAGCCCCACTATGAGACATGATGCCCCTCACTGACCCATGGGCCTACAGGGGACAGCACTGGAGACACAGTGTGGGCTTTGCACCCAATATGATCCCTCCACACCAAGGCAAAGCACTGGGGGAGTGCAGCGGAACAGCAAGGGAATGGAGCTGCAAGGTCCTCAGGTAATGCTGAAGGTGGACTTTGGGGCCAGGGCGTGGTGGCCCAACATACTGGACTATAAAACACTCCTAAAGGCCAACAAACGATCCTTAAACTAGCTACAAGTTTTTCTATCTTTTTGTGTTTTGTTTTTTTCTTTGTCAGTGGTTTGTTGTTGTTGTTTTGTTGTATATTGTTGCTTGATTTTGCTCTGTCTTGTTTTTGTGCATGTTATTATCTCCGCAGGTCTGTCTAAAAAGATAGGCTGGATGAACAATCTGGATGAGAAAACAACAGGACCAACAGTTCTGGGGTGACATGGGATAGGGGGAGGTGGGGGGCAAGGAAGTGGTGTTAACAAACCCATGGACAAGGGAATAGCAAGTGATCCAAATTGGTGGTGAGGTGGGTGTGGGAGGCCTGGTTGGGCATGATCAAGGGTAATGTAACCAAGAGGAATTGCTGAAACCCAGGTGGGGACTGAGCATGATAGTGGGACAGGAGGGAAGTCAAGGGAAATAGAGAAAAGAGCTGGGAGGCAAAGGGCATTTATAGAGGTCTAGATAAAGTCATGTACATATGCAAATATATTTATATATGAGGATGGGGAAATAGATCAATGTGCCTATATTTATAAGTTTAGTATTAAGGTAACAGAAGGACATTGGGCTTCCACTCAAGTAGTCCTTCAATGCAAGAATACTTTCTTCTATTAAATTGGCATTCTATGATGCTCACATTCTCTACACAACCTTTGAAGACAAAGCGGGTGAATTAGTAAATATGGCAAAGAAAGCTGATGGTGCCCCGCTATCAAAAGATATAGCGTCTGGGGTCTTAAAATCTTGAGGGTAAACAAGCGGCCATCTAGCTCAGAAGCAACAAAGCCCACATGGAAGATGCACACCAGTCTGTGTAATCACGAGGTGCCGAACGGATCCGTTACAGGCATCAAAGAACAAAAAATAATATCATTGGGTGCACACCTCCAAGATATGATTGCTGAAGACAAATGGGTGTATAAGCAAATGTGGTGAAGAAAGCTGATGGTGCCCGGCTATCAAAAGAGATAGCGTCTGGGGTTTTAAAGGCTTGAAGATAAACAAGCGACCATCTAGCTCAGAAGCAACAAAGCACACATGGAAGAAGTACACCAGCTGGTGAAATCATGAGGTCTTGAAGGGATCAGGTATAACGCATCATCAGAACAAAAAAATCTGACCATAGTGAATGGGGGGGGTGGTGGTGCAGAGTGGAGACCCAAAGCCCATTTGTAGACCACTGGAGATCCCCTTGCAGAGGGGTCTCAGGGAGGAGACAAGCCAGTCACGGTGCGATGAAGCAATGATGAAAAATACAACTTTCCCCTAGTTTCTAAATGCTCCCCCCCCACGCCCCACCCCATCGTGGTCTGAATTCTACCTTGCAAGTCTGGCTAGACCAGAGGATGTACACTGCTACAGATAGGAACTGGACGCACAAGAATCCAGGGCAGATGATCTCTTCAGGACCAGTGGTGTGAGTGGCGATACTGGGAGGGTAAAGGGAGAGTGGGTTGGAAAGAGGGAACTGATTACAAGGATCTACATGTGACCTTCTCCCTGGGGGATGGACAACAGAAAAGAGGGTGAAGGGAGATGTTGAACAGGCAAGATATGACAAAATAATAATTTATAAATTATCAAGGGTTCATGAGGGAGGGGGGAGCAGGAAGGGAGGGGGGAAATGAGGACCTGATGTCAGGGGCTTAAGTGGAGAGTAAATGTTTTGAGAATGATGAGGGTAATGAATATACAGATGTGCTTTACACAACTGATGTATGTATGGATTGTGATAAGAGTTGTATGAGCCGCTAATAAAACGATTAAAAAAAAGAGTTGTACAAGTTCCCAATGAAATGTTTTTTTAAAAGAAAGTTAGTCCCCTATTTAATATGGAAAACAATAGGAAAATACCTCCACAATCAATTCTTTTTGCTTTCTAACACAACATTTAATTACAATCAGTTTGAATTCTCCCCCATCGATTCCACACTTACCCCAACACACAACCAATCACATACACTTGTTCTTATTTCACAGGCCTTCCTTTGACCTTTACATATGACTTCACACCCCTTGACTAATGATTTTCATAGCCATTTTGATGAACCTTTTCTACAAATGATACTAGAGTACCATATTTTGTAGTTATTTATATATAGCACAAAATTATTACCATACTCAATCGTAATCTCTAGCACATTGGCAATTTTTATTCACATTTCCTCTTTTTTTCTAATTTTTTTGTGGATATACATGGCTTCTCCTTTTTCTCTAATTTTCACCAAATTCTAGGAAACGGCTTACATTATTTTGATATGTCTCATTCTATTCCACAGAGTGTAGAGCTCAGTGAGTTATTAAATAAACATATATTAACAGCCTTCTCTGTGCAAATCTGTTATATATAGAGGCCCCTAAGCAATACATATGACACTTTTGCTTGTTTTCTGAGACCTTACATAGGGAAGATGTGTCTGTTACACTGAGCGTTAAGTCTTACAGTAAGTGCTTGTGCTTAATGTTCACAGCCAGCCCAAGGCCATCTTCTTTACCTTGTCCTCTTGACTCCTGTTTATACAGTCTGTGTGTACACAGCTGGCATTTCTTAATAAGATTACGAAGCAGCTCCTCCAAAACAGCACAGCATTTAATGTTTAACTCTGGACATATAGCAATGTTCCATGATGCATATTTGTTTCACAGTGTTCCTTTTTACAAGACTGTTGAGGTTAAATGCTCAACCTATGTTTTCCAGTTCCATTCTTTTTGTTATTATCTAGAACATTTACATTTTATTGTTTTGTTGACATAGTGCACTATAACTTCCCAATCATGTTATTGACATCATGTATCATGACTTTCCAATGATCAAGTAACAGAACCACATATATCAAGGAAAAGTGGCTAACTTCTTCCCACTGTCATCAAGTGGACTCCAACTCACACAGATGCTTTATGGCAGAGCAGAAGTGTGCCCTAGCATATCTCAACCTGTACATCTTTACAGGAGCAGGAAGTCTCATCTTTTCCCCACAGAGTGGCTGGTGGGTTCAAACAGCTGACCCTCAGCAGGGCTCCTGTGGTTAACTCAGATCTCTCTCTTCCCTCTTGGTTGTGACTCCATAGTTCAAGTTATGGATCATTTTTATTTCTACAGAAACAAAATCTGTGTGAGCATTGTGTTTTACTTTCTTATTAAACTCCAAGTTAACAATGTGGAAATAGTATATTTCAAAAGTATTTTATAGTATGATATGTAATGGAGAAATCAATTATTTGATCCTATTTTCAAGATACTCTACAGTATATGCATTTCTTCTCTAAAGATGTCACCACTTCTTGCAGCCTGGTTACATTATCGGATGCACACAACACAGTGACTATACTGAAATTAAGAATGTTTTTCACAGAGTATTCATATATCTGATGATGTGGATCATGACTAGACATTTACACAAGACTGGCTGCCATCTTCTGCATGTAGCTGTCTACTGGCTTGAATTATGTCTCTAATCTGTGTTCCTGAACTTTGAAAATAAATATTAGGAAGTAGAGAAACCATAAAAAAATGAATGTTACTATCAGCTCACCACTCTGAACTCATTTACATGGCATTCATTTATTGTTCTATTTGTTAACACCATAAAAATTAAGCCAAATATTCACTTGTATTTAAGATTCTAGCTCCTGATGATCCTATGCATAATTTCTGAAACTGTACATCTTTACAGGAGCACACAGCCTCATCATCCTCCCACTGAGCAGCTGGCTCGTTTGAACCACTGACCTGTGGCGAACAGCCTAATAACAGCAACATGCGGATTCTTTCACTAATGCAACAGAATAAGCATTAAATTCTATTTCTTAATCTACAAATTGCAAATGATTTCTATTGATTTCCCATTATGAGATATAAGAAATTAATCTCACCAATAACCTGTTCTTATTGAACACTTTCAATGGTTGTGAGTTTCATTTTTATCTTTACTAATATTGGTTTTACAAAACAGTGATTGGGTATGGAGCACAGCAGATAAAAGATTAGATCTCTGTATGTTAAATGACCCTCTTGTCTTTCTGGTAGTGATTTTCAAGTTGAATAATGACTCATGGAGAGAGGCACAAAGGTGGGCAGATCCTATGCCATTCCCCTAATCCGTTAAGATTGGACTGTTTTAAGCCATAGGATTTTCATTAGCTGGTGAAAGTAAGGAGGGCTTGAAACAGTTGCTGAGTGAGATCAAGGACTGCAGCCTTCAGTACGGATTACAACTCAATGTAAAGAAGACCCAAATCCTCACAACTGGACCAATAGGTAAAAGCCTGATAAATGGATAAAAGATTGAAATGGTTAAGGATTTTGTCTTGCTTGAATCCACAATCAATGCTCATTGAAGCAGGAGGCAAGAGATCAAACAATGCATTGTATTGGGTAAATCTGCTCCAGAAGACCATTTTAAAACTTGAAAAGCAAGAAAGTTACTTTGAGGGCTAAGGTGGGCCTGATCCAAGCCATGGTATTTTTAATGGCCTTCTATGCATATGAAAGTTGGACATTGAATAAGACAGATAGGAAAAGAAAAGACGTGTCAAAGAATACTGAAAGTACCATGTACTGCCACAGAATAAACAAATCTGTCTTAGAGGAGGTACAAGCAGTACAAGAGTTTAGCGCAAGACTTATGAAGTAAATTCATGTACTTTGGACATGTTGTTAGAAGACACCAGTTCCTGGGGAAGGGTATTATGCTTGGTAAATTGGAAAGGCAGTGAAAAATAGGAAGATTTCCCAAATGACGGATTGACATAGTGGCTGCAACAATGCACAAACATAAACATAATTCTGTGTGTGGCACTAGGTGGGACAGGGTTTGCTGCATTGTTCAAAGGGTCCCTGGGAGTTGAAACCAACTAGATAGCCCCTAACAACAACAGAAGGAACACCACAGCAATAATTTGGAATTGACTCAAAGACAGAAAGTTTGGGTTTTTGCTTTCTATTGCATTTTGTTTTGCTTTATAATAAACTTGGCTCGAAGAGTCTACCAGAAAGTTCTGTCCTCGCATGCTATTGACTATACAAAGGTATTGGACATAGTGGATCATACACAATTTTGGATAACGTTGCAAATAACACAGATTCCAGAACATTTAAATGTGTTCATGAAAATCTGTGTATATATATATACATTCAAATCGACAAGGACACTGTGTGGTTTAAATTCAGGAGAGATGTGTCAGGGTTGGATCCTTTCACCACGTGTATTCAAACTCAAATTGAGCAAATAATCTGAGAATCTGAATTATATGAAGAAGAACATAGCATCAGAATATATCGAAGACTCATTAACAATCTGCAATATGCAGTTGTTGAAACCTTACTAGCTGGAAGGAGAGATCTTGAATTACTACTGATGAAGATAAAAGAAGCACTCCAGCCTGTGTGACCACAAGGTGTCGAAGGGACCAGGTGTGAGGCATCAAAGAACAAAAATCTTATCATTGTGAATGAGGTGGAGTGCAGAGTGGGGACCCAAAGCCCATTTTTTGGCAACGGGACACCCTCCCTTACAGAAGGATTACGGGGAGGAGATGTGCAGGGTATCAACAATGAAACATACAACTTTCCTCTAGTTCTTAAATGCTTCCTTCCCCCACTATCATGATCCGAATTCTACCTTACAAATCTGGCTAGACCAGAGGATGTACACTGGTACAGATAGGAACTGGAAACACAGGGAATTCAGGACGGATGATCCCTTCAGGACCAGTGATGAGAGTGGCGATACCGGAGGGTGGAGGGAAGGTGGGGCAGAAAGGGGGAACTGATTACAAGGGTCTACATATAACCTCCACCGTGGGGGATGGACAACAGAAAAGTGGGTGAAGGGAGACTTTGGACAGTGTAATACATGACAAAATAATAACAATGAATAAATTATCAAGGGTTCATGAGGGAGGGGGAAGCAGGGAGGCAGGAGGAAAAATGAGGAGCTGATATCAAGGGCTCAAGTAGAACGCAAATGTTTTGAGAATGATGATGGCAAGAAATGTACAAATGTGCTTGATACAATAGATATATGTATGGATTGTGATAAGAGTTGTATAAGCCCCCAATAAAATGATTTTTAAAAATCTAGATCTGGGAGATACTTTAGGAGAAAAAGTTGTCAGAAGCTAGTCAATTACTAAAATTCTGATTTTAATCTCTGATTTAGATTTACCGTAAATCAGACTACGAATGCTCTGTCTGAAGTTTTATAATAAGGAACCCACTTAGTGTCACTGAATTAAATTTAGTAGTGTATTATATAGGTTTAAGGGGAAAAAAGAATGCTGCCTCCAGTGTGGACAACATGTCACAATTTTTAAAATAATGATAGTTTTCACATTTATGTCAATAAGCAACATTATGATAAATACAGAAAAGATTGTAGTGGTCAAGATTTCATTATATTTGGATCCAAAATAGATCCTCAGGAAATCAAACAACATATTGAGCTAATAAAATTTGCTACAAAATATGTCTTTTAAGTGCTTAAAAGCAAAAATATCACTTTGAAGACTAAGGGGGTCAGACCCAAATAATGGCATTTTGAATTCTTCATCTACATGCAAAAACTAAGGAAGATCAAAGAATAACTGATGCTTTTAAATTATGATGTCAGTTAAGATATTAAATATACTATGCAAATAAACAAATTTAGATTGGGATAAGTACGCCTGAATGCTCTTAAAAATGAGAATGAATACTTACCTGGCAGGGAAGAGACCATGATCAGGAGGGTGGCTTTCCCAGGACGAGGCTTCTCCATTGCACTCTGGATGTGCTGAGTCCTGCAATTTCCCCAAATGTGGGAAACTCGACTGCATAATTTGTGGTAGTGGGGACTGCGTTCGCGCTCTCCCCTGAAAAAGAGAGAGAGAGAGAATGATATGATTATATCTCACCCTCTTTTAACATGAAATCAGGAGGCACCACCTCCTGGAGCAGAACCTAACGGTTGGGAAAGCACAGAGTCAATGAAAAGGAGGGAGACATTCGATGAACTGGATGGACATCATGGACGCATCAGTATGTTTAGCAGCCACAGTCATGAGGATGACGCAGCCCAGGCAGCATTTTATCCTGTGGTATGGACAGCCACTACAGTTGGTTCAGGAATCCTGGTGGCGCTGTGCTTGGCCTGCTAACCGTAAGGTCTGCAGTTTGAAAGCACCAGCCTCTCCATGGGAGAGATACAGGACTTTCTACTCCCATAAAGAGTCACTACCTGTCCTACATGGATGCTATCAGGAGTCATTGACTAAAGGACAGAGAGCTACAGTACAGTTATTTCACCACAATAACACCTAATAACAATATATACTCATATATACATATTTGTACCTATATACATACACATATATATTGAGATGAATTGAACTCAATGAATATGACCCTTCTAGCCTTAATCCTTTTTTGCCATAATCCCTGTTATACCTCCATTTCCTGCCTGAGCATAGATGAAAGCAAGAAACGTGCTTTGAGTTTTTCACATATTTGGCTTTGTGCTGTGGACACTGCATTTGGCTTGCTTCTGCCTGCCCTGTAGCTCTGGAGGTTTGCATTGTGGTCTATCATCTGGCCCGAGTTCACCAGTTTCCATAGACTTGTGGGTGAGGAGAATCCTCCATACAAACACCTGGGCTTTGGATTAGGGATTTAACTGCACCCACAATCATAGAAATCATTTCCTTAAAGTGTCCAGAGTTCCATGAGACATGCAATGAACTGCAGGTCCCAGGGACATGAGGGACTATACTAAGGAGAATAGTGGAGGGGACATGGATTCGTGTAACATCCTGGAAATTTTGGACATTTGGAATATCTTGAATTTCTAACTCCTTAAGACTAGGTTGGAATTAATTCTATTTTTTCTAAAAGAAATTATCACTACACATATATAGCCTATATATTACATACATAATTTCCTTTTGAAAATTATTATCATCTTATCCATATATTTTTAGTTTTGAGACATCATTACATCACTGATTTTTTGTTTTCTTTTTCCATACAATGTCCACTGTAGAATTTTAAGACATATGAGGGGTTACCCAGCCCCCACCCAAAATCCTGGATTTTTTAAAGAGCTATGTATTTATTTTTGTGTTGACAAACAACCTTATCACCTTCAAAGCACTCCCCATTACACTTAATACATTTGTTAAATATGCTATTCCATTCTTGGAAATATTTTTTCAAACTCATTTGCTTAGATGGCTGACAGCACCTCCCACAGATTTTTCTTCATTTCTTCTATGTGATCAAATAGCTGTCCTTTCATGTCCTTTCATTCACAGACAAAAGGAGTGGGGTCAGGTGAGTAAGGTGCATGGGGCCAGAAAGACACACTGTCTTTAGCCAAAAATTGGTACACTGAGATGGCTGTGTGAGCAGGTGCATTATCATGGTTGCAAAACCAGTCCCCAGTGTG
This sequence comes from Tenrec ecaudatus, assembly GCF_050624435.1. Taxonomy (NCBI): domain Eukaryota; kingdom Metazoa; phylum Chordata; class Mammalia; order Afrosoricida; family Tenrecidae; genus Tenrec; species Tenrec ecaudatus. The sequence continues at coordinate 76,101,003 of NC_134542.1, forward strand.
CCATAAATCAGACCTATTTTGTTATACACAGTTACGCAATCTTTTCAATACATCTAAATAGAAACTTGATTAACAGTCTGACCTGGTAGAACGAACGTCAAATGAACTAAGAGTGGATATTTTCATCCATTCGGGAAGTTGACATATGTCCAGAATGAAGTCTGTCATCAATCAACATTTCACCTTTTTTGAAATGAGGAAACCACTCATACACTTGCGTTTCTCACATGGTGCTGTCCATGTAAGCTGTGTCCAACATCACAACGGTTTCTGCGGCATTTTTCCCGAGCAGGAAACAAAATTTCACAGATTCATGCTGTTTTAGAAAATCAGCCATCACAAAAAACGAGGTTCAAGGGAAACTGCTCTTATGAAAAAATTCACTGTGACCAGAGAGAACCTTCCTAGATGATGCCACTGGGTGCACTAACTCCAGAGTGAGTTGCTAGATGCTCACCTAGCGGGAACAAGGTGTACTATGAAAGCTCTGCTCAGCCCAGCACAATTCCGTTTTTGTTTGGGTGTCCCCTCACATTGTTTACCTTTATATTTCTTTATAATCCCTTCAAGGGGTCTTCATCGAGGGATGTAGTTTAAAAATTTGCTTTGATATACATTATCTGCTTGGACTCATATGCTTGGTTTGCATCTTAATAACCTTCTCAACAACAACTTAGATTCTGGCTATTTGTAAATTTCTTGACTTCCAGAATATTATGTAAGATCTTGTGAGGAACAGGATCTGTATTGTTAAGTTTAGAGCAAATATTCAGATGTGTACCATGATGTACACCTCTAAGTGAAATCTATCTGTAGCACATACTGTGATCTTACTTTTTATAGTTTATTGGGGAACTAGACTGCAGAAGAGTTTGGAAAATTCAAATTTACTGCTAAGGAAAACTGCCTATTTAATGTCAAAGTTCTATATAGTATATTTGAACAGATGTCATTGAGCTCTCACCCAGAAAAATGAAAAGAAAGATAGAGTCTCCTCAAAGTAAAGTAAGTTTATGATATAAAACCAAAGCTATTTTCTTTGGGAATATGTTAGTCTAATATGGAGATATAAAAGACCTTTATTAGTGAAATATTATAAGAGGAAATTTAACTGAAACCTCTAACTTATACTTGTTTGGCTATTGTGATTAGTCACAAAAAGAAGCTATTGGCACTAAGATTATTTATTGGCCCTGCATCTAGCGTTCCAAGAACTTTTCTTCTATTAATAAATACCCTTAGTTGAATTTAACTGTGACAAATGATCATTGACATATCTGTCTGTTTAAAGTAATTGAGCAGGCAGTCCATCACTACACGTACTATAGATTTGTTGTGTTATAAGAATCTAAGTGTATTAATGTCATTAGTTTACATTTCTGTGTTCTGATTATGATGTGTTGTAGGCTTCAGGAAAAGATGTAAGTTGATTACTAAATCCACACAGAACATGTACAATGATCTTTTAGATTATCACCACAATGAATATGTTCAGAACATGGGGTGTTTTAAATCTCTCTCTAATAGATTTGAAATTTTTTGTTCAAGGAAAGAGATTGTATGAATTATATTTCATCTTGGGCTAGTTAGTACTTCTAAATTCAGTACTCCTTTTCACCTAAAATTGAGGAAATTGAATCAAATATTATTTTTGTACATTTTCCACTTTTATAAAGATGTACACTCTCAGATACTGACATGGACAGTGCTCTGTCTTCTAAAGGCACTATGACTCTGAGTCAACTTGATTGCAGTGAGCTTGGTGTTTGGTTTAGTTGTGTTAAAATGTATGATGGCAGGATTTGAAGTTGTTAATACAAATAATATACTTATGCTATCACATAATATAGAAACATAAGAAAGATATTTAAATTCAGATGTGTTGTACCATGCAAATTCAAAATAATGAGCACAACCCGGGGTTAGTGATAAAGTTTTTCAATTAAAGACTCTTAAAATATGAGAATAATAATCTATAATTTATCAAGCATCCATAAGGGAGGGTGAGCATTGGAGGTAGGGGGGAAATGGAGAGCTGATATCAGGGGCTCAAGTGGAAAGAGAATGCTTTGAAAATGATGATGGCGGCATATGTGCAAATGTGCTTGACACACTGGATGAATGTATGGATTGTGATAAGAGATGTAAGAGCCCCTAATAAAAGTATTTAAAAAATGATGACAAATCAGAAATAATTCACTATTCAAAATAGAGGTTTTAATCCCCCAAAGAAATACCTGGATGTGTTATTTGGGTAGCAATGGATTTCATATACACAAAAAGACCACTTATGTAAGAGATTCTTTCAGGATATTCTAAATTAAACAGTGTGATTTGACCAGAAAAGTAAATAAATAAAATAAATGAAAACTCTTCCAATGATACTGATATAAAGCTCTGAAATTCCTCTTCAATTTTGGTAAAATCCAATCATTTTTCAATGTATCACTATCTAACATAGTACATGCCAGGGAAAATGATTAATACCAGTTGAAATCACCTAGTAATTTCATTAAGTTAAGTGAAATGGGAACTCAGTGGTACAAAAGGTAAAAAGTAAATGTCTCTTCATGGTCTCTTTTCACTCATAAATACTGCAATTAGAGCTTTGACTTACATGTTTATTGAGGAGACCGGCCTCTCTCATTGAGAACTTCCAGGCTTTGCTCTCCTCGTGCTGAAATGTTCGATTCCATTAATGTAATTTTGGCAGGAGTGATAAAATATAAACATTTTACAGAATCGAAGGGACTGTGAAACAGTTGGTGTGTTTCTGAAAGTAGCTTCCTCCAAATTAATTTAAATTGGCTCTGGGACGAACCCTGAAAGTGTGCTTAAGGACCGTAAAAGAAAGGTAATTATAAACGCAGCGCGTCCCACTCAAGGGGGCGGTCTGGTCGGGGGCTTGGTGTTCATCCAAGTTTTATCTAACAACTTTATTAATTATCTGGAAGAAGAAATAAACAGCATGTTAATTAAATTTGCAGCTGATAATAATTTGGAAATGTTGCCAACTCTGGTACAAACAAAACGAAACCAAAAAAATGAGTAAAGAGAAAACTTGAATGGGTTGATATACAGTCAAAATACATAAAGGAAAAAATAGAATGAAATGACAAAGATGATGAAAGATTAGAGAGAAGAATGTTCTAATCAAATACATTCTTAAGCAATTTTACAAACTTGTGATATAATGGGAGTGGTTATAGTGCTCTGCCGCTCACCAGAAGGTCCGCGGATCAAAGCCTACAGCCCAAAAGAGAAAGCAGTCTGATCCTTAAACACAGTCTGGTGAGCTCTAGGAACCAGTCTCCTCTCTGAGTGACAGTGCACAGTATAGACTAGAATCTACTAGATGCCAGTGGTTTGTTATTTTGGTTTTGCTTTATGTTATAGACAAGCGGTTCTCAACCTGTGGGTCGCGACCCCTTTGGGGGGTCAAATGACCCTTTCATAGCGGTCGCCTAAGACCCTTTGGAAAACACATATTTTCCGAAGGTCTTAGGAACCGAGACTACGCTCCTCCAGGCGGGTCCACCCACATGCAGTTACACCCATATACCAGTCCCCTGCGGGAAGACTGTTACCCATGCGACACCATGCTTCAAGACAAAATTTCACTTGTCATTAGAAATGAATATTTCACAATATACAGTGACATATTCTTTTGTGATCAATCACTATGCTTTAATGATGCTCAATTTGTAACGCTGAAAATACATCCTGCATATCAGATATTTACATGACGTTTCATAATAGTAGCAGAATTACAGTTATGAAGTAGAAAACGACAATAATTTCACGGTTGGGGGGTCACCACCACATGAGGAACAGCATTAAGAAGGTGGAGAAGCACTGCTATAGATCTCACTCACTGCCTTCAAGTCAACGCTGCCTTATAGCCGCCTCCCTGTGTAGTTCCAAGACTGCAACTGTTACAGGTGTAAAGAGCCCCGTCTTTTTCTTGGGGAGCCTCCGGCTGGTGATTTTAAACTGCAAACCATGAGGATGGCAGCCCAGTGCGTAACCACTACACCACCAGGGCTCCTGTAGATACTAATATAACAAAGAAAAAGCTAAGCTCAACTGAAGTGCTTCCAGATCCTAAGTACATGGCCCATTAACGAATTGCATCCTAGGGCGGAATCTGTAACAGCAAGAACAAGAGAAATACCTGTGGTTGAGATTTGAGGAGATTCTTATAATAATCAGGATAATCCAGGCCAGATCATTGTTTATCAAATGTCATGTTTAGGGTTTTCTACCTAATCTCCATTTGCATACTCTATTGCTAGCTTTTTATTGTTATCTACTCTTGAATGCGTACAACTGAGACTTTTCAAGATCCTACATTGTTTGCGTTTGAATGATAAGTGTATGCATTATGTAGTATTTACCATGTGTACTGTCAGGATGATCTGCTCGTAAATAGTTTCTATTTTATAATCAAGCCTAAATTGTCATAAATAGAATGTTGAAGATAAAGAACAGCAGATACATAGCAACCTACAGGAATGCGAATACATAAAGATAATAAATAAAGACAAAAACTTTTCCTCTTCGATACTCTCTACAATTTATGTAGAGTCATGATATCCCAATGCAAACACACGTCATGGATTAAACTCCTAACATCTCTTCTATGGAGTCCTGGTGATGTAGTTGCTATGTACTGGCTGCTAGCCCTCAAGCGGTTCAAAACCACCAGCCACTCTGCAGGAGAAAGGTGAGGCTTTCGACTGTCATGAGTTACAGTTCCACAACCTCACGGAGCTGTTCTAGCTTGTCCCACAGGGTCATTACGAGTCAGAATCTACTAGATGGCAGTGAACACCTTTTACAAAAACGTCTTTTAGATGACTTATCTCATTACAAGAGTCTTGGCAGCACAGTGGCTTAAGAAAAAAGAGTAACAAAGAAAGAAAAATAATTATATATAGAATTATTGCATATATATATGTATACACACACATACTAATAATGTGGCATTTGTACCATAATCAACTTCCTGACATGGTCGCCAAAGACAAAGTCAGTGCATTAGCAAAGGTGGTGAAGAAAGCTGATTGTGTCCGGCTTTTAAAAGATATAGTGTCTGGGGTCTTAAAGGTTGGTAGTTAAACAAGAGGCCATCTAGCATGGAAGCAACAAAGCCCACATGGAAGAAGCACACCAGGCTGCGGGGTCATGAGGTGTTGATGGGAAGAGGTATCAGAAGTTCAAAAATAAGCAACCATGTCAGTGTGAAGGGGCGTGGATGTAGTGGAGACTCAAAACCTACCTGTAAGATACTTGCACAGTCCCTCTTAGAAGGTCCGCACAGAAGGGATGGTAAATGCAGGCAATGGTAGAGCGCTGATGAACCACATAACTATCCTCTAGTTCTTTAACATTTCCTCCCCTTACTGTTATAGTTTTTGTTTTACCTCAGTAGTCATGTTAGATTTGTATGTTCATTTGTCTTTTTAAGATCATTAGGTACATGAAAGTCAAGATAGAGAACCCTTCAGAAGCAGTAAGAAGAATGATGGTTCCTATAACTGAGGGTACAGTCAGAGGGGAGGTAAAGGGGGCTATGGGGAGCTGACAGCATTGAGTACTGTATAACTCCATTAGATGCAATCGAACAACAGAATTGTATGTGAATGCATGTATTGGATTGTGTAAGATATGGCCCCCAAAACACTCAAAATGCTATTAGGAGGGGGAGGAAGAATAAGGGGTCCTGGGAAGTAGAGTGGGGGAGAGAGTGGATAAAGAGGAGCTGATAACAAGGAATTCAAGAAGAAAGAAAATGTTTTGAAACTGATTGTGGTAGCAATTGTACAACACTGCTTGATATGATTAAAGTGTGGAATGTTATGATATCTGTAAGTGCTCTCAATAAAATGATTTTGAAAACAGCACCCAGTTGCTAACCAGAAGCCGGGTGGTTCCAATCCACAGGTTGCTCTGCATGAGAAAGATGCAGTCATGCGCTTCTGTAAAGAGTCAACCGGAAACCAAGTCCCTGCTGTGACTTCAAGTAAAATCTGACTCAGGGACACTAGAGGCTGCGGTGCGTTTCTGAGACTGGAACTTATTAAGGGAGTAGACAGACTCATCTTTCTCTGGCTCAGCAGCTGGTGGCTTCCACTGTTCGTCTTGGGGTTAGCAGTCCCTTGCGTTACCACTGTAAACCCCTACCATGTCCTACAGGGTCTCTATGGGCATCACACTATACTTTAAGTGTTTGTTTGTCTTAAGGACAGAAACGGTATTTCATAATTTTCAGTATCTAGAGTTTTGCCTGACAGCGAATGTATGCTTAGGTAAGGCTATTTCATTGAATACATGCCGTATGACATGTTGGAAGCCTCTTTTGCTGTACATAATTCTGGGAAATTGAGCAGTCTTTTACTTCTCTAAATCTGTATTCGTATTCCTAAAGTGAAGACAATAATCTTATTTGTCGTGGAATTTGATAAACCAGGAATCAAAGCACCTTACCTGAACAATAGACTGCTAGCTCCCCTTCCTTTCACTTTTCTTATTTCATTTTAAGAATCTCCGCAAACACAATCAGGGTGAAGGGTTTTTGTTTTGTTTTTTAATAAAATAAATCAATCCCATTAAAAATAGTTTATATGTTAATAAATATTAGTTTGTTAAGGGATTGTTGTTTCTAAGAAAACAGGGCTGACTTATTTAAGTCAGCTAATATTGACCTTATGTATCTCAATACTTAGCTTTTCTTAAAAAACTTCATTTTCTATAAAAAATTTTATCCAAAGTCTATGTGTGACTCTCTATGCATTGTTAAGTAGGTATTAAGTGACCTACCTTGACTTCCCGTAATGACGATATGTGAAAAGGTCTTCTGATTTATGTATTTAGGAATTTTAAGATAATTATTACTTAGAATACTATATGACCACTTCATAAAACTACACATCACCATAAAATAACTGCATATGGAGTATTTAATCCTGAACTTCTAAAGATGAAAAGTGAAGGTAGTTACAATAATCATTATTTTCAATTTTATGTAGTTAAGTGGTTTTACACACAAAAAAATTAGCCTTCTAAATGACATAGTTATAATCTGTTAATGGTACCATAACGTGTTATTACATTATGCAACATAATTTCAAGGATATTATATATGGCATTTTAGAAAGTCATGTACTTATAGTTATTAGAAGATACTCAAATTTTTCAGAATATAATCTTTTTAACCCTATTAGTTAATGCAATCCTTGAGTGGTTTCCCTGCCTTTTGATCAGAGGCCTTTGTATAGATTGCATCACCTATTTTTCTAACACCAGCTTAATTTACTGCTCCCCAACTTCTCCTTTAATATCTTATTTGTCGTATTCTTATTTTCAAAAGCATCCTCGGAGTACATTGAATCTTAAAGGGATCTCCAAGTCAAGAAGCAATTATGACCCAAGAGATCTAGTTTATAAAGAAGATGGCTTTGGTTTATAAATTTTTTATGACATAAATCACAAGACAGGATTATTCTCTTTATCTTCATGAACACCAGAAGCAGTGTTGCATTCCTCATCACTCATTAAGTTTTTAAAAGGGAAATCATTTTTATTTCAGATACTTAATCTATAATTAAAGTCATCACTTGTTGAGTACCATTGCTTTAGGACAGGTGGTTAAGACCACGGACTTCCCCTTCATGCTGACCTGCAGTCAAGGTGGAGCAGAGATTGACACTACATGATGATGCTAATTTTGGCAAACTGATCTCTTCAGTAATCGCCTGGGGGTTGGGTTTCAATTTTACCACAAAAGTGTTTCATCATTAAATATAGGGATAATTCATGAGATTTTTCCACAGGTATAATTTTAGTCTGCACGAAAGTCAAGTATCTTTGTTGTGGTACCTGCCTGGATACTGGAAACCTATGGTAGTAATGAGCATTTCAGCTAATGAAAATACATAAATGAATGTTTTTCTTAGGATACTACTCTAAGTCAATCTTTTAGAATCTCATTAGTTCCTAAAGAAGCTTCGTTGACCTGCAATATTAAGAACTGACCAAAACGTGCGTGTTGATTTCATCTCTATTTGCGACTCTGTTTTCTTTCTGATAACTTTTTTTGGTAACTCCTTAGCGACTGCGATGTTCTTAAATTCTTTAAATGAACTCAAGAATATTGTTAAATCAATACTTATGTGAACGATGCTATTTTTCTCTGGTTTGAAGTTTTGTGCACTTTTGTTCAAAGCTTTTATTTTTCTCTCTACTTCTGGAAATATGTCAATCATTCTCTTGGGAGTTTCCCTTTTGTGATACTGTGTTATGGGATAAAACATTCAAAAATTACTTAAGTCATTTTAGAATTGTTTATTTTCCCCCCAGAAAATATTCAAGGAGTTGAAGTCACTTAGAACAGAAAACCATTTGTTCTAACCATCTGTTCTATTTATTTCAACACTGTGAATCCACATCATGCCTTTGATTTCAGTTTTTGTTAGGTGTCTTGTGAACAAATCAAATATAGAACAGTTTATATTTCTTTTGTACAAATGTGCCAAATAGTTAAGAAAGTAAGTCGCATTGACAGACTGCAAGGAATAATAATAATATAAGGTAGCTGAAACCCAGGAAGATCCCATTCATTTAAAATAAATCTTAACTCTTTCATAGCTTGTATATATAGGTACCACCTACATCTTGCCTCTCAGTTTTCTTGGGAAGCTTTTCCTCAGGTACAAGACTAGAGACTCCTAAAACTAACAACAACAACACAACAAAATACTGAAGGCAGTTTGTCAGCAACATATTGCTAGGTTGAGAAGTTATTGCATGTGGTGCTGCATTCTAGAGATGTGATTGTGTAAAATGTTTGTGTCTTGGGGGTGCTGTGCAGTGAGATAAGGATTGAAAGTATATTCATCATTTCCTCTGTGTAAAAGGGAAAGTTTGTGTTCTGTTTGAGGTAACAACCAAGTGAATATTTTTCCATGTATCATCCCATATAGCCTAAGCTCCATTGGGATATTTGTGTTACACAGCAATTTAGCACAAACCAAAAAAACCAAACCTGTTTGTGCTAATTAGGTTTTGCTGTCATCTTGATTTGGCCAGGATTCCCAGCGGTCTGGCAGTTGAGAATCAGTAACTCCCCACAGATTGATGACTGTAGTAGCTGTTGCCGTTAGGTGCCATGGAGTTGGATCTAACCCACAGCTACTCTGCACAACAGAACAAAACCCTGCACACTCCTGCGCCATCCTCACAATTGTTCCTGTACCTGAAACCTTTCTCTCAGCCAGTGTCAATCTATCTGTTGAGAGCCTTCCCCTTTTCCCTGCCTCTCCAACTTTTCACTGGTGATATCTTTCAACAGGCACAGGTCTTTCTTGACAATGTGTCCACAGTATCTAAGACGTGTCTTGCTGCCCCTGTCTCTAAGGAGCACTCAAGGCGTGTGTCTGCCAAGATAGGTCGGTTTGTTCGTGTAGCAGTCCATGCTATTTTCAACATTCTTCTCCAGCACCACATCTCTTCTTCCTCGGTCTTCCTCTTTCAATGTCCAACTTTCACATGCATGGGAGGCTATTGAAAATACCATGGCTTCAATCAGGTACATCTTAGCCCTCAAAGTTAATAGCCTTGCTTTTCAACTCTCCAAAGAGGACTCATGCAGCAGATTTACCTAAGGCAACATGTCTTTTGATCTCTTGGCTGCTGCCTCCATAAGCATTGTTTGTGGATCCATGCAAGACAATACAATATCCTTGAGAATTTCAACTTTTTCTCCATTTATCATGACGTTTCCCGTTGTCTAGTTGTGAGACTATCGTCTTCTTTACATTGAGTCCTAAGCCACAGTGAAGGCTGCAATCCATGATCTTCATCAGGAAGTGCTTCACGTCCTCACTTGCAGTAAGCATGGTGTGGCATCCACAGATCTCAGGTGGTTAAGAAGCTTCCCGCCGATCTTGAGGCCACATTCCTCTTCATGTGAGCCAGCTTCTGTGATGATTTGCTCAGCATGCAGGTTGAATAAATATAGTGTGATATTAATGATATTTATTTTTGCATTCTGTTGGGCCACCTTCCTGTGGAATGGGTACAAATACAGATTTTCTCCAGTAGGTTGGCCAAGTAGCTGTCTTCAAATGTCTTGGCATAGATAAATGGGTGCTTCCAGTGCTTCATCAGCTTGTTTAAACCTTTCAAAACCATTCCATCAATTTCTGGAGCCTTGTTTTTGGAGACTGCTTGTAGTGCAGCTTGAACCCCTTCAGAACAACTGCTTCGTGCTCATGTGCTACCTTCTGAAATGGTGGAATTTCAATTAGTTCTGTTCGGTACAGTGGCTCTATGTATTCTTTCCATCTTGTGGTGACGCTTCTTGCATCATTCAATATTTTTCCCATACACAATTTCAATATTGCACCTCATGGGTTAAACTATTTTCTCAAGGTTTTTCAGCTTCAGATTGGCTGAACATGTTCTTCCTTTAGATTTTCTAAATCTAGGTCTTTGCACATTTCATTATAATATTTTACTTTGTTTTCTTGAGCTGTCCTTCAAAATTTTTTTCAGCTCTTTGACTTCGTTAATTTTTCCATTTTCTTTAGCTACTCTATAATGTAAAGCAAGTTTGGCAGTGTCGCCTGAAATCCACTTTGATCTTTTCTTCTTTCCCCGTCTCTTTACTGACCTTTTGCTTTCTTTGTGAATGCTCTTCTTGTTGTCCTCCCACCACCTACCGGATCTTTTGCCATTAGTGTTTAATGTATTAAATCTGTTTTTGAGATGTCCTCAAAATTCTGATGGAAGAGATTCAAGGTCGTGTTTTCTTCAGCTTTAACCTGAACTTACAAATGAGCAATCGATGGTTTGTTCCACTGTCAGCCCCTGCCTGGTTTTAGCTGTTGATACTGAGCGTCTCCAACTTCTCCTCCCAAAGACGTAGTCAACTTGATTTCTGCATATTCTATCTGGAAAAGTTCATGTGCATACTCACCTTTTGTCTTGTTGAAAAACGTATTTGCTATGAACAAGTCATGGGCGTTGGAAAATCTATTACGCAATATCCCGCTTCGTTTCTGTCAACAAATCCACATTTTCCAACTACTGTTCTAGTGTAATGTAATTACCTCCATCAGGGGAGTGCTGGAGTAACAAACCTATTGTAAGAAGACTAGGCTGGGGTGCAGCACCCTACCTCATAGCTCTGATCCAGTCCACTGGTGCTAGAGAGCTGCTCTGATTCAATCAAGGGAAAGGAAGTTTCCTGGGGATATCAAGTGCTTTGAATATAAGTAGATGCTCAGGAAAAAGCTTTTTACTGAGTCAGGATCCTACATCTCTCTCTTTGACCTCTGGCTTTGTGAACCTGAGCCAAGGTCCTACTTTATTGTCCGCTGATTCTAAGAATCCTCTGTGGACTTCCAAATCTTGGATTCATTTGCTTCTGTGGCTACAAACCTGTTGTGTTTCCGTCATCTTGGGTTCAACAGATACTACCATCTAACATCTGGCCCATGGACTTGAACGAGCCTATTTCTACAACTCTGTGAGCCATTTTCTTGATACAAATATTTCTACATATGTATGTAGGCAAACCTCACTGGTTCTCCAGAGAACCCAGCCTAAAATACCAAGACCAATGAGTTAATTGTAAATAATAGTCAGAAGACTGAGGGGTCTGATTCATTGGGTCCTCAAGGCTGAAATATTGATGGGAGCAGCCTGACACATCTTTATCTCTCAGATCACGTGGTGGGCTTGAACTGCCATCTTTTGCCAGAAAAAAAAATCATATATATATAGACCTTTTTTAAACATGAAGAAAGGGATAATGAAAAATTTCTAATAGGAACAATCCACTGATGTTTTTACTCTTCTTTCCTGTACACAGAGATCTGGAGCATTAAATCAAGTTCCTCATCCAGGGTTGCAATAACAATCAAATTTCTATATTAGTAGTGTTGCTGTTATACTTGCTATCAAGTACATTCTGACTCATAGCGACTCTGGACGTGCAGAGTGGAATTGCTCAATAGGGTTTTCAAGACTGAGCTTTCTGAAGCAGATTGTCAGGCCTTACTTCCAAGCAGTTGCTGGGTATTTTTGTTATAAATAAGAATTTACTCAGTCTAGAAAAATTAAGTTTAAGTGAATTAATTTTAAAAAATTACAACCAGATGCAGGAAGACTGAAATGCTATCTCCAACTAAAAGCTTCTGGCACAGATATATATGGTTTTTATAGCAAATAAATTACATATGGTTTTGCTTGTTTAATTTTTGGTTGATGTAACAAGTAGGATAGTTTATGGTTGGAAAGGTTTTCAATAGCTCTAAAATTTTTTCTAACATAATGCCAGAAATATCCCAATGTAGACTTTTCATTGCAGGTCAGAAAAATGCCCAAATTGATGGGAGGCATGCTTTGAGGTTGGAGCTAATAATATGAATTAACACCAATGTTCCTTCTTTAAAAAGTGTTTGCTAAGGTGAAACTTTCCAATAGTTCAAGATTTTGTTTTATTTTTGAGACTCTTTTCCAAAATCCTATTAATAAAATAAATATTTCTTCAGGCCACTTGGCACCAATGCACAAGTGTTCAAACTTATTTTCTGAGGCTATTTTCCCTTCTGCATCCAGGCTTGGCTACAGAGAAAACGCTTCTCTTTTATTTTTCCAGAAATTTAAATAGATCATAACAAGAGCATATCAATATAGCAAACATGGATTTTTCAGACAATCAATTGGATGAGAAGAACCACCTAATTCAGCAAGCCACCACTTACCTGTCAATTCGGCATACTGTGGTAGCTTGGGTGTTGGTGTGATGATGGAAACTAGTACTGGTGTTTCAAATGCCAACACTCATTTTTATTATATGGATTAAAAAGATGTCGTATAGTTTAAGGTTCTATTTTATAGTAAAATAAATGAAGTTTTCATTTGTGTTCATTCTAAAAGCAACCCAAAATTTCTTTCTTTTTTTTTTTTTTTTAAATAAAGACCAAACCTTGTCTGATATTGAGAGAGATGAGTCCATGGGATTTTTTTGGGGGGGAAGCAGCCTTCTATTGCATGCTCTGTGGAATGCAATGGGGCTCAGGGGTTTCACTTAAGATAATAGTTGGGAGGCGTAGGCAGCTCCTCAGAACAACATGTGGATTCAGGCCCACCATTGCTGGTGCCCTTTTGGCCGGCTGTTCTGGACACCAGATGCCTCTCTCCGCTCTGTGTCTTGATTCCTTTCATCATCCTGCTGGGCCTGTTCCTGAACTTTTGACAGTAGCTGCTGCTTAATGACAGCAAGGCTGTTGGTTAAATAGCTGTCGCCTGTGTTAAATGATCTATAAATCTATGATCAAACATCGTGGTCCGGAGCAAGTGGGTGTAGAGTTAAAGGTGGCCCAACCACTTAATAAGATGAACTGTGAAAAATGCTTCAAGGAAGAGCAAGTGCAAACAAGACGTAACACCATGGCCATCGCAATGTAAAGACCTCCCTACTACAGCCAGGTGACCTGGCGGAGGCTTTTACATGCAGCAGTCCGTTGCATTTTTATTGAGTCTCAGAAATCAGAGGGACTTCCCAATGAGCTCATTTTCCTAGCAGACAAATGCTAGCTATCTGGCTCCTCTCTGCATGGGCCATTCTCTAGGATCAGTGTTGCACACTGCAGAGGACATCCTTTACCTTATGAAAAGGAATCATTCAGAAGGGTTTACGTTTTACCATTGTTTAAAGATTCTTAAAAGGCTATAACCCCAAAACTGGGTGAATATGGCAGAAGGGGAAACCTACCAGATATCTTTTTAATCAGAAAAATCTTCTGGATTTGTACACGGAAGGGACTAGGTGAACTTGAAGAATTTCCCTTACCCCTCCTTTGCTTCAATTTTAGCCAGGAGTTTTTAAGAGCCAAACGAAGTCTTAAAAAAAAAAAAAGAAAGAAATCAGGCTTTTCTAACTCTGATTAGGGCTTTGATGCCCAATGGCATTTTGCTGGTTAGGCTCCTGTGCACCCAGCAGCCTGGCCTCCTAATAGACTAGGAATAGAAACTGATAACAGCAACCTGACCAGGGTTTAATTGCCTAGTGGCTACCTTGGAGGTCTATTCGTCCAGACCTGCCTTAGCAAATGGCAATTCGCTATCAAGGAAACAGTAGAGACTTGAAGGAGGCCTTATGTCTGAACTTGGAGTTTTGTGTTGCTTGGAGGGAGCAGCCCTGCAGGCTAGATTGTAGACAGTGTCAACTGGAGAGAGAAAAACAAAGCCAGGGGACAGAAGACGAGCCCCTCCTAGTTTTATCCCACAGCCATTGGCTGGACAGGCAAGGCTATTGCCATGACACTTAAACGAGGTGTTTAAATTGGCTCCTGTACAACTTACTCTTTGCAGTGATTCTCCTGTTTGACACACATGCAGATTTCAGATCGGCCTTGCTGCCACATGGAGTGTAGTTGATGTAAAACAGGAAAGGATTGAGAAAGGAGTATTTTAGGTTGGCCCACAAGGAGGTTAAACTGATTCTCTGCTCCCATAGCTTACATGAGATGTAAAATTAGATGCAAAAAAATCTTACATTAATGAAAAATTAAGTCTGAGGTCTTCATTATTGAGAAGTAAGGAACTTACAAGTTACCAGAGGACGGCTCTGTTAATCGGAGATTCTGGGTTCCAAGAGCTTGCTCAGCTTCATTGAAGGGAAAAGAGAATTGTCATCAGTGAAGGACAAAATGGGGCTTGAGGAATTAGAGATCATATTTCATCCCATGCCTCTCCTGACCCCATAGTTTGCCTCTGTTGAGAAGTGGACATTGCCCACAATACAAAGAATAGGCTTATCCTTTCTGTCAGTCCCTCCTTTGGTTATCTATCTCTTTCCAAATATACCAAAGCTGTTCTTCTTCTTCTGCCTCACTTTTGTTTCAGAAACAGTCCAAATGCTCTCTGTGTGAACTTCAACTGGAAATAGCTATTGAGGCGTTATTTTCCAAGGAGAAACATGAGTTCTTTAGAATAAAGATTTATTCCGAGTCATGTTTCACCAGTAACATGAAAACACCGAATAAATGCTCTAGCTAATAAATTTTTGTTTTCCTTGATAAGTGAAATCTCTTTTTTATGGAAATATATAAGAAAAAAATCATCTAATAATTATATATTAACTTTGAAGGAGCTAGCATAGTCCTATATTTTTTATCCTCTACAATTTTAGAATATATTTGTACACTCCTCAAAATATGTATTGTGTCTGCATGCTTTATATGTGTATTAGAAAATTATTTAGAAGTTAATGTAATACTGCATCAAAACTACTTTATAGGTAGTCTGTAGTTGAGTGACATACTCGGATTAAATATTAAAGTGGCAAGAAGTCAGGTTTATTTTAGAAGTTCTGATGGAATGTGAAACTTAAGATGTCTTTAAATCCTGGAAAGGATACATATAGTCCAGGAATTATAATGCTATGCAACTTTCTTAAATTGTCTCACCTACTCTTCTCCTCCCATTTGAATTGTGGTATTAGGGAAAATATTGACTACACCATGGGCTTCTGGAGAAACAAATAAATCTACCTTAGAAGAAGTCTAGCCAAAATGCCCCTTGGCGGCAAGATGGTATCTCATGTATTTTGGACATCTTGTCAGGCAGAATGAGTCCCTGGAGAAGGGCATCATGCTTTGTAGTCAGCACAAAAGAGGAGGACCATAAATGAAATGGATCGTTACAGTGAGTGCCACAGTGACCTCAGACTTAGCATTGATGGTGAGGAAGATAGAGGACTGGGCAGTTATTTCTTTTGTTGCTCATAGGATTGCAGAGTCAGAACCAATTGGACCGCACCTAAAAACAAAAATAACTTCTCACAGCATAGTAACCTCTAAAGGAACCTGGCTGATTAAGTTACTCAATGATTCATTAATTAATGTAGTCTGTTATTAAGTATTAATGGACAGTGTTTGAGTCTTTGAGCACTTGTTCGATGCTGGAGATACATGGGAATCTTTGGAAGGAAGTCATAGTGTCCTGGGAAATAACCAAAGCACCAGCCATCAAGTGGAAACCAACACAAGTGACCCTGCATGGGGTTCCCAGGCTTTGATACTCTTCATGAAAACAGACAGCCTCATCTTTCTTCCTTGGAGTGGTTGGTGGGTTTGAACCACAGATCTTGCTGTTAGCAGTCCAATTGTTACCCAACAGCACCACCTTGGCTCAACAGTGGGAAATTAAAATATGATAAAATGATGCCAGCCAACTTGAGAGATACCAGAACGACTATAATCATTCCATTAGGCATTTGTTCATTATCACAACCCAAAGCACAACTTTTAGATAATACTCTGTCCTGCAGGCTGAGCTGGAGGAACAAGGAACTCCCAAGGCAAGCCATCCGTAGTGGGTGCTGTCATTTGCTAGCTGGATGTCTTAACCAGTGCATCTCACCAACACATAAGCAAATGTGCTTGTTTTCTTCTCCCCCAGCGCCTGTTCCCCGCAGTTTGTTCCATGGCACCCTCGTTTATTATGCAACACCAAGTTAAAACCTGGCGTTTTCTTTGAGCCCTCCAATCATTACACCTCCATGAATGGTGAATCATTGAGTTTGATGGCTTTTCTAAGACTTCCTAACTTCTATATACCTTACACATTATTTCCGGGCTTTTTATTTCTTGTCCAGACTGCGTTAGTCTGCAATTGTTATAGACTAGAATATATGGTCTAGAGCGTAAGTTCTCAAACTACTTCCTACTCCCTTAAAAAAGAAAACTCCCATTGCCTCCACGGCAATTAAAAACCTTTGCACTGTAGCCATAATCCGGGGCAAAGTATAAGTATCTGCTTTCATAGATCCCCCTGGACAATCCCAGTGTCCCTGAGGGAGGGGTGGGTATCACCCACTTTGGGAAACACTGGTCTAGATTATTATAGTCTATAATAAGAGATCTTCTATCTCCTTTAAATTTAGTTCTCTTCCTACATGAACAAAAGAGTCCTGTTTTTAAAGGAAAGCATGCACATGTCACCTGCTGGTATAATAGTTCGTGCCAGAATGCAAAATATTGTGCCCTTTTACTGCAGTGTACGAGTCCTCTGATGCCTCTGAAGCCATGTCTCATGTTGATACTGACTCTTAGGGACCTATAACGAACAGAACAATGTGATCTGGTCCTGTAGCATCCTCACAATTGGTGCTTTATTTGAGCCTGTGACAGTTAGGCTTGTGGTCAAATAGGTACAATTGTGGGAAGGTGTGGGTGTAGTCCAAACTCTTCATCAAGACAAAGCCTAATGCCATCTCTTTGCCTATCTATAAGAGTGACTGGGGATAGCTGGCATCTCTTCCCACCACTCTGTTCCTTCATAGTTTCTTGGATCTTGTGGCTGGTTTCTGGGGACAGTGACCCATGTGGCCCACCAATCTTGGAAGCTGTTGGCACCCCACCATGCTGTAGCTAATCTTGGATCTCTATGGCTTTGTACCCACTAGCCTGTGATCCATCAGCTTCCAACTTGGCCTTCTTGCCTCATCAGACTTCAGTGTGTGAGCCTGGAAGGATCTCCAGCTAGCATCTTACCCATGGAATTGAAAATGATTGGGCTGGGCTGTTTCCTGGATATAAATAAAATTCTTTCTTGAGATAAATTTCCTTCTTGATATGAAACTATTTCTTATACAAACAGAAGCATCACTGGTTTTGTTTCTCTAGAAAACCCACCCTAACACTGAACATACTGTTGCAGCTCCTTTATCAGCTCAGTTCTTGTAGGCTCTTCCTGTTTCTTGCAGACCCTGTATTTTCACCAAGCATCATGTCCTTCTCCAGAGACTAGTCCCTCCTGACAGCATGTCAAAAACATCCTAGGTAAAGTGTCATCCTCCTCACTTGTAATGAGCAATTTGATGTACTTCTTCGAAGAACTGATATGCATATGCGTGTGCACGCACTGCCATTGGGTCATTTCCAACTCGTTGGACCCTAATGGACAGAGTAGAACTGTCTCTGTGTGTTTCTGTGACTGTAACTCTCTACAGGAGGAGAGAGCTTCATCTTTCTCCCACCACGCATGCGCCCAAGGCAGCTGAAATACTGTGACGTGGGTCAGGCACACGCTAGTCCTTCAGATGACTTCTTTACTGTTTAGCATATTAAATAATCACAGATCATTTGCAGCAGATGCCCATGGCAATTTGTCATTTCACTTTCTGTGGCTACAGCTTCTAAAGGTGTGGATTGTGAATTGATTCAAGCGACAATGTCAATCTTTTCTCCACCTATCATGATGTTGCTAGCTGGTCTGGTTGTGCAGGCTTTTGTTCTCTTCATGCTGACGTGTCATCTCTGCCGAAGGCTGTGGTCTTTGATCTTTGTCAGTAACTGTATCAAGTTCTGTTGGCTTTAATATTGGTAATCATCACACTGGGAGCTGGCCCATTCTGGATCTTAATATCGATGTGTCCTTTCCATAGTTCTGATTCACTAATTAGTAAATGAGACGTTCTTGTTTAGGTGCTGACATCATTATGTTGATCACCTCCACCCTTGTAATCTGCGTGCAAGGCTTTAGTAGGTGCATATCTGTGAGGGAGATTGGAGAGATGATACCTTCCAAAGAAAATACTGTGATTATAAATAAATAGAAATTACCTCTGTCTTAAAATGTGTTGCTCTTCAAATTAAATATATATATATGGATATAGGTGGACATTAGAGTAAATGAATTTAATAATGCTTCTTCAATTGAATTCCATTTTTTAGAGTTTCTCAGGTATGTAGTTACATAGTAGAATCTTTGACAAAGTTTAATCAAATAACAAATATCCATATGCTTTCCTGGTAGAAAAAAATTACCAGTGAAAAATATGTTCAAGTAAAAATTAAAACATTCAAACGTTTAGACACAATGAAAGCAAAATACAAACATAGTCAATGTCTCACCTCACAGATGATGGAACATTTTATTTTATGGCATTCAGATTTTATATGTCATATAGAACCCAAAAGCAGAACCAGTTACTGAGATAGCTATCCATTTGAATAATTATTTTCTTATGCTATTAAGTTTGTCAAAATAATATGTCATGAATCAGTTAATCAGAATAATAGGTATTTAGGGTGAATACTGACACATTTCAAACAGCCCCAAGAACACTTCTCTCAGTCACCTCAACGTAAACCTGACCATCTAAGTCTCTATAAGTTCTCATTTTCCCCATCCAAAATCAAATTGCTGATTTTTCTATTCTCCCCTTTTGAGCTATATCACATTATAGATTTCAATAAATATTAAGAAATTCTTTCCAAAAGAGTAATAGTTTCAGGCCATCCAACCAGGAATACTGTCTCCAGAAGGAGCAGCCTCCTCGAGCCAGTCACAGAATTCATGCGGGTTTTGGGAGGGGACCGTCCAAAGACTGGGAGGATGCCGACAAGAAAGGCCCGGGTATGGGCGCTGAGAAGCGCTGATCATCAAAGGGATAAAAGAACCCAGCTTGATTTTAAGGAAATCTTTTCAAAGTGTGGGCAAGGCAAGGACTGCAGAACACATCAGGGACGGGGAAAGGAGGTTGGAGGAGGCCCCAGCCTATTCAGAACTTTAGTTGGCCCCCAGGTAATAACTGGAAATGAGTTAATAGGCAATTCTTACTCTGGAGAAGTATGCTCTCTTTGAACAAACCCCCAAACTGAAACCCCCCTCCTAGCTACATGGCTAACAAGAAGGCCAGAGGGATCCTTGCTTGGGCACAAGGATGGGAGCCACTTCCTTGTCTTCCCCGGGGGCTCCAAAGCCAGCGCTTCTTGCTCCAAGGTTTTGCTAAGTGGAAGTTTCTCGCCTCCAGGTTTGTTAATTCATTACAACTTGCACGAGTACTAGAGTTCAAGGGAATTCAGCCTCTTTGAAAAGCGTACAGGAAGTTATTTCAAACTAAATGTGGAGAGAAGAGTGCCTTTACCAATTACTAATTATTAAAAAGTTACCAATTAGTCGGGGCTTTACCAACAAGGTCATTTCTTACAGAACCATTCAACCTAACCAGAGAAAATCACAGCTGAGAACTGAGCTAAAAACAATTCTTCAGCTAAACTCTCAGGAAATTAAAGCTTCTGTTATCTATATTTCTATTTCGAGAAGGAGCGGTGAGAAGGGTTCATCCTTGAACTGAGAGACTGCCTCTGAGCTCTTTGCAGAGGGAAAGAAAAAAAAGTTTGATTGTAGTGGCAGGTTTGAACAATTTGGATGTGCGGAGTATTGATTTCTCTCTTGTATTTATTCTATTTTTGTGTTAGGAAACGTTAAGTATCTGGAGAGGGATGGCAAAGTGGACATTTTTAAAACAGTTTGACATGATTGAACGTCTTCATATTTGTCAAGGTGTGCACCTGCTATATGGGATTGTTTTGCTTTCACATTTTTGTTCGCAATGGATGTCACATCCTTGAAATGTGGCAGATTCATGTCTCTGAAGTATCTTTTTTTTTTGACACCAGATGAAGACCCACAGTTGTGGACGATGGTGCTGTTGTGGGCCGACACATCCCTGGGAGCTTTGGCTCCGCTTTATACTAATAAAGAGGTCAGTGCGACGAAGCACCTGTCTTGTGCTGTTCAGCACATGGATCAAACACACATCTACAGAGAACTGTAGTCCAACCAGCCCCGGCATTCTTTAGCCATGTCTCAGAAGGTCCCACCGTTCCCAAGTGGGTTTCTCTGGCAACTGTTGAGACAGGTGAATTACAATTCATAATTGACCAGCTACTAGTCCCACCGATTTTGCTTCATCCGCCAAGCTTCCCGGGGGCCTGTGGGATGTGCAAAGTGGTGACCCCTCCCAGTTTCCTGAGCCCTTTGAGACAGAACCAGTGAACTACAACCTCTGGTATTCTGGTCATTGGGAGGATTTTCCCCCTCCCTTCCAATTCATTCATAACTGCTTTGACGTCTTAAAAGGGTGTTATTCCAGAGAGCAGTGTGATTTGTTTGTGATTGTTCTGGGATCTTCATACCCACTGAGCTCAAATTATGCTAAGCTGCTAGCGGACTTTATAAAGAGCCCTTCGGAAAGCAATTTGAAAATGTCACCTTTTTTCTGCCTTTACAATATCAACAAATGTACTAAGAGACATGACTGTCAGGCTACTAAAGTTTCTCAAGGTATTATGGAGGTGGAAGGGCTTTCAGATTCACTGACGTAAATTATTTGATATCACTTCTGACTTCCCCTTATGTTTCTCATGCATGGCAACACCTCGCACCACCGAACTACACACTACCTTGTCTTGCACCGTCCTCACGCCTGTGTCAATCGGTCTGAGCTGATTGTTGCAACCACTGTGTCCATCTCTCTCACTGAGAGTCTGCCCCTTTTTATTTCCATTCTTCTTCTCCAGCATGGTGTCCTTTTCTGAGGACTGGTCCCTGCTGATACCCAGTCCACAATAAACAAGACCATGTTTCCTTATCCTTGCCTCTTAGAAGGGGGTACTTCTTAAGGTAGATTTGTTCATTCTCTGTGCAGTCCATGGTAGATCCAATATTCATTGCCGTCAATGCAATTCAAGCGCATACATTCTTCTTCAGATTTCCTTATGCATTATCCAGTTTTCACATGCAAGCAAAGCGAATGAAAATACAGCAGGCTGAGTGGGGTGCACCTTAGTCTTCAAAGAGACTTCTTTGGTTTTTAACTATTCAAAAATGTTTGTTTTCTTGAGGAGGAAGTGTAAAGAGGAGCCCTGGTGGCATAGTGATTATGAGTTTGGCTGTGATACGCAAGGTCAGCAGTTCGAAAACATTGGCCGCTCTGAGGGAGAAAAATGGGCTTTCCGAGTCTAAGACAGTTATGCCCTGTCCTCTGGGTTGCTATGAGTTGGCTTCTCTCACTGGCGGTGAGTGGCCCAAATTCTTCCACGCTGTGGTATTGGATCTTTGTCAGCAAATGCTCCAAGGCCTTTTCCCTCTCAGCAAAGGGTGTCACCTGCATATCACATATTATAAGTGAATCCTTTCTGCCCTGATCCTGTATTTTTTTCCTAATATTTCAATCCCTGAGATTATTTGCTCAGCATACAGACTGAAGAAATGTGATTGAAGAACACAACGTTCCTGGTTTAAACCCACTCACTAACCCTTGTTTTTCATGAACCAAGTTTGAACATCTATGTTCAGGTCCATATGAGCACAGTTAAGTAAGTACACTGGAATGCCCATTCTTCACAAGGTCATTCATCATAATTATGACTTGCACAGTTGAATGCCTTAGCATAACCAATAAAACACAGGTATTATGTTTTTAGCCAAGATTCATTTAAAATCAGCAACAAAATCCCTTGTTCCATGTCTTCATCTGAATCTGGCTGTCATATCCTGTAGTTACCTGACAATGCACTGCTGCAGCCATTTCTGAAATACTTTCAGCAAAATGTTACTTACCCATGAATTCAATGCTGTTGTTTAATCATTTCCACATTCTGTTGTATTGCTTTTCTTTGGAATGGGCGCAAATGTGTATCTCTTCTAGTCAGGCAGAGTAACTGTCCTCCAAATGTCTTGGCATAGTAGGGTGAGTGCATCTGGTGTTCTTCTACTTATTGATATTTTCTATGGGTACTCGCTCCATCAATTTCTAGAGGCTGGTTTTCCACTAATAGCTTCCACCACTTTGATTTTGTCTTAAATAATTTTGTGGGGAACTCTTCAGGCCTTGAAATAATAATTTGCAATTATCTTTTACAGATTTTTTTTTTGTTTGTAAGAAGACATGGCATCTGAAAACATACTAGCCAATTTAGGCACTGTCAAATCTATAACAACTACAGAATAACTCCAAATAAGATTGATATTGAGTGGCATATGCATTTTAAGAGACATCTAAGTCTATCATCCAATGTTTGATATAGGCATACATCATCAAGATGCAAAATAACTGAACTTATTGCTACTGGAATCACAATAACTTGAAGGTTTACTACCATTTCTTTTGCATAATTCCGTGAGTATTGATCTGATTCAGGTTGGTGAGATGATTCAATGGCCTGACTCTTAGATGCCATCAAAATTCCTACCATGTACAAATGTCAGGGATAGACACTGCACTGGAAATGCCAGACTTAGGAGCAACAGCCTGTAAACATTGACACCTGGAAGGGATTTTTACAAATTCCACTCACTGGAAAAGAAGCAGCGACAGTCCATGGTTACCAATAAGATCTATTCCCAGCTTTGTTTCTAGAACCATGCATAAACTTTTTAGCATATGGTTCCTATTTTGGGGCAAAAAAGGAGCCCTGCTCCTCTAGTGGGCTGGTTACACATTGGGTTGATAGCAGTTCAAACTCATCAGCAACTCGAAAGGAGGTAAACCAAGGCTTTCTGTGCCCGTAAGGATGGATATACAGCCTCAGAAATGCAAAGGGATCGTGAAATTCTGTTCTATTGGGTCATTATGAATCATAATAAACTCGATGGTTTGAATGAGTTAGTGAAGGAAAATGCTTGAATTCTTATTAAAGATTTAAAAACTGCACATGTAGCAAGTGAAGGTTAATAATAAGAAGGGATTATTTTTCCAACCAAGAGTTTGTTCGATTGTTTCACTGAGGAGAAATGTACATAAGTACTGACCGGATATCTTAGGGTGGTGCCCCCATCCTAGAGGGCAGATAGCCATGCCTCCTGGAATGTTTCTGGTTCCCGCCAAAATCAGCAACCAAAGTCACTGCCATCAAAGCCACACCAACCCTATTCGGACAGAGTGGAACAGCCCCCGTGGGTTTCCAAGACTGCAGCTCCTTATGGGAGTAGGACTTCTCATCCCCCCCACACACCGTGGGGTGGCCGGTAGTTTGGGTTAGCTGCCCAACGGGCAACACACGAGGCCCCAAGGCTCCGGTGACTCCCTCCCCAGAGTCCTGCCAGTAACCCAGTTTCAGGCCTCAGTCTCCGCAAGTGCTCACTGCTGGGCTTCTTCAGCGTTGTCCATCTCCCTTCTGGTTACTGTGCGGACTCTGGCACGTTGTAAAAATCCAGGGCTGCTTCTTTCGCTTCATTGGCCATGACAGAACCAATTGAAATTGGTTCGAAATCCTGCAGAGGGCAAGTTGAAGTTGTCCGTAAATTGGATGCTCGTTACCCGGGGGCTGACCGCCAGTCCTCCTTTTGCTTACTATTGTCAGTTCCATTATTGATCACCAGCCCCTCGGAGGAAATGTTACCACCTATGGTACAAATCGAGCCAGAGAAGGAACTCAATTATGACGGTTCCACAGCCAGGACCGCGGTTTTCAAGACGTGTTCTTGCTCACTCAGTGGCTTTCCTCTTTCATTGATTCTGGGCATTTGGGTTCCCGGAGAATATGACCAAGTGCTCTTTCTTTTGCTGTTATGGCTTAGCGTAGCACAAATTGCTGCAGACGTGAATGTTCGTATTGGCATACATGGAAGAATGACCTTACTTTGTAGTGCGACTATAGGAGCACAGTTTAAACCGGCCTTACCATTTTTTGTCTGACAGAAGAAGGGGCTAATCTTATGGGTCTTGACCTCTCTCGGGCATTCAAAGTATTGATGACAGAGCACAGGCTCTTTATATTCCCTGCTTGTCATTTTCTTGGCCTTCCGTGGTTTTCAACCCATTTCGGTGCCTCTGCCGTATTGACGTCCTGCACTGGAGTGGAATGCATCTTCTCAGCCTCACCATCTCTGGCCTATTCTTCTGGAAGGACTAAGAAAAGAAACAATCGTCCATTCTGCATCCCAGAACTTGCTGTATAGATCGCCAATTCACAGTGGCAAAAAAATGCTTTAAGAATATGTCCGCCTGCCTTATTAATAAGAATATCCAATCAATGCATTATTTCAAGCAACTGGTTGGTCATCCAATTTCATGGCTCAAATTTATTCATGAAACTGGATCTTCCTTAGAGATACCTCTAATTTCATTTACAGCAGATGTCTCAAATTAGGTTTACATTTTTAATGAGGTTTCCATGAAGATCCCGTCATTTATAAATGTATAAATTCTATACAGAATTAATCAGGGGAGTATTTAATTCCTTATAGGCATATAAAAATCATTAAGGTTGTGCTATAAGCGGTATAAAGGGAAATGGAACAACATTAAATGCGAGCATGCTAAGGTATCTGCTAGTGGCTTGGTCTGGAGATTCCTTGTACTAAAGACTACCGCTCTACCTTAGCCTCAGGGGCACGTCATCCCATCCCCTACATGTGATGGGTTTTAGACGTCTGCTTGACACGAAAGCAGCCACATCGAGGGACAAGCAGAGTTTCCGTTGTTACGGTGAGAACACTTTTCTCCACTGGGTTGCCTTAACATGGTTTAGATTGGCAGACCCAATCAGATTTTCATCTCTTTTGTGAAGTGTGAATGGGACATTCAAAGAAAGCCGGGACACAATAGGGTGGTAAAGTTGCTGAGAGATAGACAGAAAGAAAGCAGTAAGCAGAAGCTATGGGTTTATAGGAGTCGGGTTAAGAAAACTCCTCAATAGAGGACAGAATAATGAGGGTCAGTTTGGGATTGACAGCAGGAACTATAGATACAGAGACAGAAAGACTGAGTTGGCATAATTCAAAACACTGAAGCAGGGCAGGAAGGGGGATGCGTGCTGAGCAGACAACTTGGTCCCTTCACTGAGTTTCAAAGGCCCGTTTCAGCCTGATGCTTGGTTGTGTGGTGGTGGTTGTGCTCTGAAACGTGTCCTACCGTCATGAGTCAAATTAGACATCCCTTTTGCTTTATCTGCTTTTGTCTTCTCCATGAACTGTAGCTAATCAAGGTCTATGACTGTTCCTAGAAAATAGCATTAAAACATTTTAGGGGGAAAGGTAAATAAACCCTAGTTTCACTCATAATCTTATTGGGGAGAAGAATTATACTTTTGGCAATACAAAGAAACAAAAAGTCCTTACTTGAAAAGTAAACAAATTGTCAGGACAAGCATTTCTCACACCGTGTTCTTGGGGACACTATGCTGAGGCACAGTTGGCAATCGCTTTTAAAATGAGGGTTTGTTCAGGGCTGTTGTGGATTAAAATGTTCCCCTGCCTTTGTGTGAGCAGCATTGTTGATGGGAGATGTAAACTTTGGTTACTCTTGGGGTGACAAGATTATACTCAAATTAGAGGTCAGCACCTACTCACCATTCTTTTTTTCAGCAAACAATTGTTAAGACAGGGAGTTCTTCCTGCAGAAGACAGTGTGGGGAAATTTAGAAAATGGGTCCCTGACTTTGAAGGGATGTTTTTCTAAGGAAATTGGCAGATACATAGCAGGAAAAACACCAGCACAGAGTTGAGGGTGCCCAGGAGGGAGTGGGGGTTCAGAGGCATCTTTTCTTGCCGGACCATGAGGGAAGCTGCCGGGAAGAATTGACAGTCCGACTAAACAGTGAAACACTCTCTGGCCGGAAAGCCTCTGGAAGAGCTCAGTCCTAGTCCTCTCAGATACAACACGTGCGGGGGGGGGGGGGGGGGGGGTTGGGGAGGAAGGACTGGTGGGAAAAGGATGCTCAGTGGGAAATAGTAAGATTCGTTTGGAATGTAGGGATGGGTAAAAATGGGTGTACCCAGTCTGGGGAAAACAGCCCATGACTCCAAAAGTATTTTTTGAGCTTCTATGTCATTTATTTTCAATTAAAAATATTCTATATAAGTGTAAAAGCTAATCTTGGCTTTCCTGTTCTCTCTTTTTTTAATCATGTTATTGGAGGCTCGTACAATTCTTATCACAATCTATCGATACATCCATCCATTGTGTCAAGCACGTATATACATTTATTGCCATCATCATTCTCAAAACATTTGCCTCCTGCTTGAGCCTTTAATATTGGCTGCTCATTTCCCCTGCCCTCCTTACTCCCCCCTACCTCATGAACCCTTCATAATTTATAAATTATTATTATTTTGTTATATGTTACACTGTCCAATGTCTCCCCCTGCCCTCTTCTCTGCTGTCTATCCCCCAGGGAGGAGGCTATACGTAGATTCTTGTAATCAGTTCCCCCTTTCTGCCCCACATTCCCTCCACCCTCCAGGCATCACCACTCTCACCCCTGGTCCTGAAGGAGTCATCTGTTCTAGATTCGCTGTGTTTCCAGTTGCTATCTGTACCAATGTACATCCTCTGGTCTAGCCAGATTTGTAAGGTAGAATTGGGATCATGATAGTGGAGGGGTGGGGGGGAGAAGCATTTAAGAACTAGAGGAAAGTTATATGTTTCATCGTTGCTACCCTGCACCCTGGACTGGCTCATCCAAAAGTTTTTTTTTTAAACATCTTGTTGACATATAATTTGTGTACAAACCTTCTAGAGAATGAACTGCTTACTTCTTCCACAATATGAACGAGTTTAATGCTATGTAATATTGCAGAATTTCCTCAGAAAGTTACCTATGATTTAAATCATGGTCACTGCCATTCGGTTTTCGTATCTCAGGCACAATGAATGGTCCTCCTGCAAGGTTGATGTGCCATAAATTATAATGGTATTTCTATGAAAATATATCTTACTCCACCCCACTATTACGACCCCAATTCCACCTTACAAGTCCCACTAGACCAGAGGATGTACACTGGTACAGATAAGAGTTCACAACACAGAGAATCCAGGACAGATAAACCTCTTAGGACCAATAATGAGAGTAGAACTGCCAGGAGGGGAAGGGGAAGGTGGGGGAGAAAGGAGGAACCGACCACAATGATCGAAATATAACCCCCTTCCAGGGGGACAGACAACAGAAAAATGGGTGAAGGGAGACAGCGGTCGATGTAAGATATAAACAAAATAATGATTTATAACTTTTCAAAGATTCATGAGGGTGGAGGAGGGGGAAAATTGAGCTGATACTAAGGGCTCAAGTAGAAAGAAAATGTTTTGAAAATGATGATGGCAACATATGTACAAATGTGCCTGACATGATCGATGTATACATGGATTGTAATAAGAGCTGTAAAAGCCCCCAATAAAATGATTTATTAAGAAGAAATGAGGGTTTGGGCTGAGGATAATGTAGTGCATTTGGGAAGTGCATATTAACTTATCATAGGCCCTGTGCAGTTTTCCAGATAAAACAAATATTATATCTTTTCATTTTAATTCCATCTGAGCAGTAACTAAAACCTCATCAAACTCTGTCTCTCCATACGGAGTTTTTAAAACCTTAATTTATATAAATGATCTTAATAACTGTGTTGCATCTTATAGAAGATAATTGTCCATAAGATTATTCAAACATATTATTTTGCCTCAAATGCTATGAAAGAAGGTCTTAGAAACAACAGTAGCAAAATTGGTTAATAAAAATCTTGTAGATACCAGTTTTCAAATTTATTTATGTCTTTTTCCACTCACCCTTTCATTATCTAATGTACAAGATTGCCTGTGTACAGTGGATATTCAGTTTAGGAGTCCTACTCATACACTTTCTAACCAGAAGAAATTTAAAGGACAGAAAGAGTAAGATGTGGATATAGTTGTGTGAAGCCCTGTGGGACACTGTAGTAAAGACTGAAGGGACAAATAGGGATTGTACAAACACAGTGCTTCCAGCTCTGTACATAACCATGTTTTAAAGATTCTTGTCATAAAATATTAAAATACTGGATATTTTAGGATATAAAGTTTGACACAAAAAAGCACAAACACTCAAATTTTATATTTCAGTAAGACAGATGTGAATTAATATTATTTTCTGGTAAGTTAAAGTAGAAAATAAAAGATAAGAAAAATGAGTTTAATTATAACAGGAGTTAACAGTTTAATGTAAAGAGATTTTTAGAAAAGTGAGAAAAGAAATTAGTTGCAAAATTTTGTGGTATCGCCTTCATAAATGTATTTAACAATAAAACAGTAAATAAGTGGTGCATGCTACTTTTATGTGGTGGAGTAGCTTTCAACTTTGCAGTAGTATTTATTTTTAAAATCGGAAGAGAAGGAAATCATATTAAAATTATCTGGTTTCTCAAGTAATAAATGCAAATTTAGAAAAAATTTTCAAAGGCAATCAGTATTATAGCTCTCAGAAATATTGACTCATATTTGGCTATTTTCCCAATCTTTATAGTTGTGACATCATTACACAATTTTATAGCCTTTTCTTGAATGATGTACATTTCCATATATTAATATAAATCTTCTGATCATCATTTTAATAGTTACATAATGTGTTGTGACATGCCATCAAGTCGGTTCCTACTCATACTGACCCTACGTAAAATAGAATGAACCACTGCCCAGTCCTGGGCCAACTTCATAATTGCCTTTATATTTGAGCCCATCAATGCAGCCACTGTGTCAATCCATTTTATTGAGCACCTTCCTCTTTCTTGGCTGGCCCTCTACTTTCCCAGCCTAATGTCCTTCTCCAGGGACTGCCCAGTGTCTCCTGACAACATGTCCAATATATGTGAGATGAAGTCTCACCATCTTGCCTCTAAGGAGCTTTCTGGCTGTACTTCTGTCAAGAGAGATTTGTTCTTTTGGAAGTCCATGGTACTTTCAATATTCTTTGCCAGCACCATAATCCCACTGCATTGTATTCAACGTTCACACGCATAAGAGTCGATTGGCACACCGTTGCCTAGGGCAGGTGCAAGGAGTCCTGGTGGTACTATGGTTCTGTGTTGGGTTGCTGTCTGAAAAGTTATCAGTTCAAAACCATTTTTCTGTGAGAGAAAGATGGGGCTTTCTCCTCTTATAAACAGTTCCAGTCTCGGAAACCCAACTGTCCTATAGAGTCACTATGAATCAGCCCCCAGTCCATGGCAGCGAACTTAGTTCTTGAAAGTAATCACCCTGCTTTCCAACACTTTAAAGAGATCTTCTGCAGCAGATTTACCTAATGCAGCTCCTCTATTGAGCTCTTGACTGTTGCTTTCCTACGCATTGATGGTGGATCCGAGCAAGAAGAAATTATTGACAATGTCAATCTTTTCTCTGTTTGTTGTGAGGTTAACTATTGGTCCTGTTGTGAGGATCTGGGTCTCTTTTACATTGAGTTGCGTAATATTCCATCACAATTGACTTAATATTTCTTGACTAGCTGAAGTTGATTTTAGTACATCATTTGTTCTTTTTGCACCTTTTAGGATAGATTTCAAAGTAAAGGAAATATGAATTAAATATCAAGATTTAAAATAACTGAAATACACATTTCACATATTTAAATTTTGTAAAAATTTATATTTTCTTTTGTAATATAGTACAACATTCATTTTTACTCATTTAGTATCTCCAGTTCACACCATTTCTCCAGTCATCTGTTGGGCTTTCTATTTTTTATTGATTTTATGCTATGTTTTCCTATGCCAATCCTTTCTTTTACATACTAATTCACTCTTTTGGTAAATAATTTTACAATTTTATGATATTTTCATAAATAGAAGATTGATGTTTATGTTTTTTAAGTTATTAGTATTGCTACTGTGATCTTTCGGAGTTCTTGTGTGTTACATATATATATATTTGGAAGAGCAGCTACTCTGTGTTCTTAGAGTTTTGTAAGATAGAAATTCTAGAACAACTGTAGAGGGGCTAGTTATACATTTTACTCTTTCTTTATCCCACATTGCTTTTCAGCTGGGGGAGAAAATATAATAACTTTATCAAAACAGAAGGAGATTGGGATGTCGCTGTTGGGTAAGAGCTGGAATGCTCACCAAAAGTTCATGGCACAAACCCACACGTCTCTCCAAGGGAGAGAGATGAGGCTGTGTGCTCCTGTAAATATCTATATTTTCTCAAGCTTCAAACAAAAGTTGACTCTTAAGTCAAACAATATCACGTACAACAAAACCAAAGAGCTTTGAACATGAAAGGTTGCTCTATTCCCACACTCCCCATTGTAGGGTTGCTATGAGTTGGAATCTACTCAATGGCAGTGAGTTTTTATTAATATGATTTGTTACATAAAATAGAGAACAACAGTCTAAGTTGATACTTGGCTTATGAAAACTGGATGCTAGTTATCAAAGTTAGTTTGTTTCATCTGATTTGCACTATCATATATTATAATATATAAACTTATTTGCCAAGTTGTTTTGGACTATTGTTTTTCATTTCATTGTGCTAATTATTTATTCTAATCGCATTACCACATGGTTAATTATAAAAATTTATGGAAAGGATTGAGGTTTTGAATGGAAAATGCCATAGAATTATCTTTGTGTGTGTGTGTGTGTGTGTGTGTCTGCATATTTTAACATTTTTCTAACTACTAATGTCAATAACCATTATAATATAGATTTTCAGACTCTAAAACAATAGCATTGGGATTTTTGTTTGATTTACATTAAATATATACTTGGGTTTCAGAAGAAAAATGATATCTTTAATAGATATCAGGATTATAGTAATTCACAAAGCCTAGATTTCTAGGTTTTTCTGAAAAATGTTTTAATATGCATGCATCTATATATATGAACTGAAGTCGTTGATCGTGGTAAGAGCAGTGGGGGGAATTAGGAAACGTGGTGCTTGAACTGGTTCTTGATTTTATACCTTTGTCAAACTGGGAACTAATTAGTTCATTGTTCTTTGGCTCTGCTCCTTTATTTGAATAATGAAGAAGTGGTGAATTAGTTAAAACACTTGAATAGTCACTAAATTCCAGTCCATCTCATGAATTCAATGAACATCTGTGGCATTATTAAGAATCATTTTTTTGTGGACCTTCAGGCTACTCAGCACAGTATCTTAATCAGGCTACTCAGCACAGTATCTAAATCTAACTATATTCTTCCTCTCATTTTCAGATTTCTTTTCTAGGTAAGGATACACTCCAAAAATATGGAGGGAATTTACCATTGCCAGACAGAATACCTAATTACTTGTGGAATGGGGCTGTGCATTACACATAGAAAACTAGCATCCCCAATTCAATTAGGATTTTTTTTTTAGCAACTTAACCCTACTGTTCATATGATATCTTACATGAAAATCCAGTATATTGATATTCCCTTAGTGGGAAGGAGATTATGAATAACCAAAAAAAGGAAAATAAAGTTGTAAATTAAGCCTAACTGGTGATGTGCTGCAGAACTAATTCATTACAAAACATTTTGGTGACACCAAAATCCAACATTTACAGCACATTCACAGTTATTCATACATCAACTTTAACTCTGAAAATATTAAGGGTTTTTAAACACTAAACATCACTTAGTCAAGATGTGCAAGGTGTAACAAACCCAAACCAAAACAGACTTAATCTTAATCTTAAGTCTCCTAGACTTAATGCAATGAACACTTCTCTCGTTCTCTTGGTGTGTGTGGGTTTGCACAGAGGTCAGGGGAACAGCATGCTCTTCCATGTGGTCACTGAGGGTCAGAGGAATTGTCCTTTTGGGTGCCTCTAGCGTTTCCAGCAATGTCATTGTCCTTTGCATGTGGCAGGAGAGCAAGAACAGAGAGAGGAATAAGGATGACCGCTCTTATCCACACTAAGGCGACGTGTTGTGCGTGTGTGACACAATACTTCTTACTCTCCTTTGGCCTCAATTATGCAGTTCCACATAACTGAAAGGGAATCAGTCTAGTCTTGTGGCCAAGACGAAGAATTTGCTGGATACAAATTCTGCCACCGTGAGCCATTTTAGCCCTAAAGCAAACACTTTACCTCTTTGACTCAACTAATAAGTACAAGGGAAAAACGAAACCAAAAAAGAAAGCACTCGTAAGGAGAGAGTGCTCAGTGGAGTCATCGCATCAGTGTGAGGAGCCTAACTGACCAGAGTCGACGTCAGTCTGGACGTGGCACCTCCTGGAATGTGGAGCGAAAAGGCATGCCTCGTCTTCTCCCTATCGACACTAGGCCGGCACTGAAAATCCACCTCGTCGTCGCCGGAGTTGGAAGTGTATCCTTCGGCTCTGATTAGGCTCTCTGGGAGGGATTCCTGTGCCCGTGGCTCTGGACGGTCTTGCTCCCTGGCCTCTGGCAGTTGTTCTTTCTGGATGGTTCTTCAAGGCCACGCTTCAGGTGGACCGGGCACTGAGGGAAGAGTCCTCCCTGGAGACAGCAGCTTCTATTGTCAGAAGCTTCTAATGGCGTAGAGTTGTGGACCTACTTTACATATTACAATCGAAACATCAGGTTTTGGGTGTTTTTAAGCTTGAGCTCGTGGTTTCTCTGAGAGTGCTGATAGAACATAGTGGGCATAGACTTATTCCCTAATAATTAATCCATTGGTCAGGAGCCATAGTCTTTCTGAGGTGAATCATGAGGGTGATTTGTTTTCTTTTTGTCTCCTCCTGTTTCTCAATTTCAATTTAATGGTGCTCACTTCAGAGCAGCTGGACGGCCGTCTGACCTTGGTCACTAGTTAAGTCCCTCTCTTCAGGTGAGAATCCTCTCAAGTGTTCATTGTTTAAAGTCTTTTACAATTCTGCTCCATGCTATTTGATATCTAGAAACAATTTCCAGAATTTCTGAACTCGCTCAACTCTGGGTCATTTCTGGTTGCAAGCCAACCAATGATTTCCATGGCCCATCTCTTCCATTGGATATCTTGTCAAAGTCCCCAATCGTCCCACAACACATATGAAACATACGCTTCTTTCCTGACACTTTCTAGAGTTACTGTGTCATAGGTTCAAGGTCAACCTTCCAAGGTCTCATAGCATTAGTTTTACCAACTGTTCTACCGAAGACCATGCAGGCCTGCCATCCTAGCAGTCTCTAATATTGATGGTTTCTTCATTACCTATTGCCAAGTCACTGATGCCTATTGGGAAGGTTTGTTTGTTTGTTTGTTTTGATGTTGTAGCATTAGCATGC
Organism: Tenrec ecaudatus; assembly: GCF_050624435.1. Classification (NCBI taxonomy): domain Eukaryota; kingdom Metazoa; phylum Chordata; class Mammalia; order Afrosoricida; family Tenrecidae; genus Tenrec; species Tenrec ecaudatus. The sequence goes on from NC_134542.1 coordinate 76,134,794, forward strand.
TACTCTGGGGATCATTTGGGTCCGTGTGTGTTGACTGTTTCGGCAAGTCAATTCCAAGCTAGCAAATGCTACAACAAACAGTTCTAAATTCGCAATGTCTTAAACCATTCTTTCTTTTCACCTATCATAGCCTGGTGTGGTTGGCAGTAGAGATTTATTTCCAGGGCCTTGCTCTCCTCTGCAATAAAGGGATGGAGAAAGAAAGCAACCCTGCTTTTGGAGACAGTTAATAGGTTCATCTACCAACCCGAAGGTTGGAGGTTAGCCAAGGACACCTGGGGATCTACTTCCAAAAAATAGCCATTGACACCCCGAGGTGCAGTTTCACTCTGACTCACACAGGGTGGGTCAGCTTTGAATCAAGGCTCTCCGAGACGGCTGGTGAAATCTTCACTTTAGCTCCTTTGCCCTGACTTGAAGACTATCCAAATTCCAGATGAAGGGAATGTAGTCCTAGTTGGCGAAACTTTAGTGTTCCAATGAAAAGAGTGTGGATTCAGGAGGAGGTGAAGAATTAGATACACTAAGCCTGTTTATTAAATTAAGTAGGTCAGTGGTTTTAGTGATTTTAGTTGTGATATAAGTAAACACTTGAAATGTGCTTGCATGGCTGGGTTCCTTCTCCGTTGAAAAACAATGCTTTGGAGAACAGCTCTAAGGATGGGAGACATGGGGGCAGGGGGCGGTGTTAGATCCAACAAGTTTGAAACCAACGCTTCCTAAATTCAATTGATCTCAGCCTGAATCTCCAGCCAACTGGCAAATTTATGAACCTGAACAAATGATGGTTTTGGGGGCCTCTAAGTTTGGGGATATTCTCTAAAGCAATAGTTGATTGTTACATCTTTTAACAAGTTTTTGGGTGGTTTTCAATAAGGATATTATTAAATTTTATTCCTAAAGGCAAGAGCCAAATGATTTTATTTATACCCAGTGACCCTTAGATTCAGGTCAGTTGCCTTCCTTCGGTTCAAATGTAGTTTATCTAAGGATCTACCTTATACCATAGTTTAAGTTCAGAATAGCAAAGCAGAAATATTATGCTATTAGAAAATTAAGTTTTATTTATACTTTCTATAATAGTTTACTAGAATGTACTTTAAGCATTGGCCACAAGCCACATTGAGACATTAAGTAATCACAATACTAACATATTTAAATATTCAGCTGGCAGCAAGGCCTACAATTATAGTTAAGCTTTCATTCTCTGTGTCTGCAATTACCTAACCAGTGATAAGGAGATTTTCATGATTGCAGTTAAGGGTTTAATTATGACTGAGTTAAATACAAGGACAGTTGTTAGCTAGCTATCTATCCATATCCATGGGAAAATTGGCCCATCTGAGAAGAGAGCCTAACAAGATGGGCCCAAGTGAAAGAGGGCAGCCAATGGGTTGCATTATTCTGAACTCGGGATGCAGTCCGTCACCAGTGTGTCAATGTGTTGTCCTGTGGTGGTTTCGTGCACGGCAGCGAGACTGCTAGCTGTGATATCAATGTTTGCGATGCCAACTGTGTCACCCTGGGTGGACCGGTTTCATCAGTTCCCAGATGAAGAAAGGACTAGCAAGGAAATTTGGTAAACTACTTCTGTGAATTAGCAAATGAAAACCACAATGGCACATATTGTCCCCCATAGTGCTGAACGATGAGCCCCTGGATGGAAGGGCATTGACAATATAGAGTTGCGACAACAATGGGCTTGAGCAGACCTGTGATTGTGAAGATGGTCCAGTGTCGGGCAACATGTCCTGCTGTTGTACATGGGGTCGCCATGAGGTGGGGTCACCTCCACTGGCAACACATAAAATAAGGAGACATGTTGCAGCCCTATCTCTTTCAGCCACTTCACATGATGTGGACCACTAAATATCTCTGTGCTCTGGGCAGCTTGGTTGCCTCAGGCAAAGTAGGTTCTATTGTTACATGTTCCTGTTCTAGAAATCTGGCTACTTCCCCCTTTACAAAGGGTGGACTAAACAGTTCTTGTTGCTGCTGTAGTTGTAGCTGTTAGGTGTCATCCAGTTGGTTCTGACTGATGTACAACAGCACAAACACTGCCTGGTCCTGTGCCATCCTCACAATTGTTCTTACATTGAGACCATCAGTGTAGCCACTGGATCAATTCATCTTGTCCAGGGCCTTCCTCTTTTGTACTGACCTTCTGCGTTACCAAGCATGATGTCCTTCTCCAGGGACTGGTGTCTCCTGGCAACACATCCAAAGTACATGTGGCAATCCTTATCTCTCAGGATCATTCTGACTGTCCTTTCAATACACATTTGTTGACTTTTTGGCAGTCCATGTTATTTTCAATATTCTCTGCCCAGACCATAATTCAAATGCATCAATTCTTCTTCGATCTTTCTTTCTCCATGTCCAACTTTCACGTGTATATGAGACGACTGAAAATACCATGGGTTGGGTCAAGCATGACTTAGTCTTCAAAGAAACATATTTGTTTTGTAATACTCTTAAAGAGGTCTTTACATAATGCAGTGTCAGTTGATCTCTTGACTTCTGTTTCCATGAGCATTGATTATGGATCCAAGCGAGATGAAATCCTTGACAACTTCAACTTTTCCTTCAATGGTGTTACCTATTGGTTCAGTTTGTGAGAATTTGGGTCTTTTTCCCATTGAGCTGCAATCTATACTGAAGGCTGCACTCATAACACTTCATCAGTAAGTGCTTCAGACACTCCGCACTTAGCAAACAAGTTTGTGCCATCTGTATGTCACAGATGGTTAATAAGTCTTCCTCCAATCCTGATGCCACATTCTTCTTCATCTATTGCAGTTTCTCTGACGGTTTGCTAAACATACCAACTGAACGAGTATGGTGAGAGTTGACAACCCTGGTGCACACCTTTCCTGGGTGGGTCTAAACCACACAGTATCCCCTGGTTCTCTTTCCACAACTACCTCTTGATCCATGTACAGGTTCTCAATGACTACAGTTTGTGCTCTAGAAGGCCCATTCTTCTCAAGGTTATCCTTAGTTTGTTATGATGCACACAGTCAAATACCTCTGCATAGTCAAAGAAGCACAAGTAAAATTCTTTTGTATTGCTATTAGGAGTGACCAAGTCACCTCCGACTCATGGCAACCCTGTGTACACCAGAATGAAGCCATGGAGGCCAGGCACCATGTTATTTGCTGTTTGGCCCATTGTTGTGGCCACCATGCCAATTCATCTCCTTGATAATCTTCCTATTTTTCACTGATCCTCCACTTACCAACCATGAAGTCCTTCTCCAGAGACTAGACTCTCCTGACAGTATGTCAAAAATATGTGAGATATTGTTTTGTCATCCCGACATCTTAAGAGCATTCTGGCTGTAAGTCTTATAAGACATTTTTTTTCTTCTGGTAGTCAACAGTAATTTCAATATTCTTCAATTACACCAGAATTCAAATACCTCAACTCTCATTCAAACTTCTTTATTCATAGTCACATGCAGTTGAAAAGTGCTAAGAAATAACAAAGCCACCAGCCACTCCTGGGGATAAAGATGAGGCTGCCTGCTCTCATAAGACTTACAATCTTGAAAATCCTACATAAGGACAAGATGAAATAAAATAGACTGGATAACAGTGGTGGGTGGGAAATTATAGACAAATCAACCACTTTCAAGTACATGAAAAAGAACTCGAAGATAGGATAGCACTTACTCCTTTGTTTTATTTATTGAATATTCCTGCCACTTTGAGTCCATCTATAAATATAACCCAAGGTGAACATTTAGTTACTTTCTTATAAGCCATTTGAAACTAATAGAATCTGAATAGGTCAGAATAGAATGTCACTGGTTTGCAAAGTTTTTGGCAGGCATATATGTTGGCTGATAATAAGCCAAAAATGTCATTTAAGAAAATTTGGAATTTAAAATCACTCGGAATAAATAAGCCAGGATGGGGACATTGCATCTCACTTGCTTTGGACAAGACACTAGGAATAAAGAAGTGAGGATGGGAGACTTCCCCTCCCTTACTTCGGACATGCTATGAGGAGAGACCAGACCCTGGGGAAAGACTCCCTGGCTGGTGATGTCGGAAGGCTTCCGCAAGGAGGACAAGCCTTCACAAGGTGGGTTGACCCAGTGGCTAGAACAATGGGCTCAAACATTACAATTGTGAGAATGATAGAGAACCTGCCAGTGCTGTGCGTTGCTGAACTATGAGTTGGACAGACATTAAGACACCTAACTACACCTAACTACAGCAACAACATGCAAACGGAACAACTAAGAAATCCCTGAAGCAGAGTTTTATTCCAGAGTAAATTAGAGACCTGGTGAAAATGATGAGATTGTCTGCTCCGATAAAGGTCTACAACCTCAAAGACCTTATATAAGTTCTCTATGAGTCAGAATCAAATTCATGGCAGGGAGTTGGTTTGGTGTAGAGAAAACAGCTAAGAAGAACATGCTAGATCTAAAATAAAATTTAAAACAAAACTCACTGCCATAGAGTCATTTCCAATGGAAAGCTATCCAACATGACAGGGCAGAACTGCCCCCATGGGTTTACAAAACAAAATCTTTAAGAGAGTAGATCTAAAATAGAGCAAAGCAAATGTGATCCTACCTAAATTTCTGAAGTATGTTCACATTGTGCTGCTTAGTTGTTTGTTTAAACAGGACAGCAGTGATTATATTCCAGATAAAAATTCACAAGTTTTTGTTATAGCAAAAAAAGAAACATTATTCATTGTCCATATGTTAAAGTTATTTTCACAGAAATGTGCTGAGCCACCTGTATAGCTCTAGGATTTTTCCCCGCTGATGCTCAAAACCGGCCCACTATTTTAACTATGTAGAAAACGAATTTGGTGTGTTTTAGAACATTTGCATTGGGAATTTCAATCCACAATATTATACATTTAGATTTTGTTTAATATTTGCTTTGGGTATGGTATAAGTAATATTTGTTTTTTGCCATTAAAGAAAGCCCTAAACTTAATTTAAATTCAAGCATAGTAGAACATATTTCAAGTAAAAGATTATTTAAGTTGAGAATAACCCAAATTACAATTTGATTCTATTTTAAAACATTTCGGTTACAATAGACTAACTTTTAAAACAAACAAGGAATGTGGACTTGATCTGCTTTTTCGCATATAAAACTAAGGGTTAACATTTCACGTCAGAAAGTTGCACCATGGAATTAAATATAGAGACAGAAAAAGATAAACCGTCACAACCACAGCATAAATTCACATTAGGAAAATGCCCAAGCGACCGGCAACAGTGAGAGTCTCAGAAACCCAGGCTTACAGATTCCCCCAATGTTCTCGAAGGGAGTCTCATCAGGTGGATGTCTTCTCCACTACACAGTTTTTGAAAAAGTAGGAAGGTGAGCAAAAAGGTACAATGATTGCTTTGCCAGTTTAACGTATTATCAACTCCCTCTTTTCTTTCAATATACATTAACCTGAGCACCAGACCATAACTAGGTGCTTTCTAGCACCCATTTATACCATTTTCAAAAGAGCTCAGGATGGCATCTGTGGGTAACCCTTTGCACAAGCTCACACAGCAGGTTAAAGTTGGATGTGCGGTCCATGTCAGGTGGAGGCGGGTTCCAGAGTGAATGCACGGAACCACGATACTTCCCTGCCTCTGAAATAGCTCAACCAGCACTCTTGTCTTTGTCTCTAGATATGAGGATCCTCCTACAGATTTTCTTAAATGTTACAAAAGAATAGTATCTATCATTCACTAAACTAAACTCCAATTTCAGCCAATATAAATTGTGTTTGCTATTGGGATAGCAAACTCAAAAGAGGGATTGTGGTACTGTGGATCGGGCAGAATTATGTAGGTCCAAATACATATAAATCAAGAGTTAGTCTCTCACCTTTTTCCCTATCAAAGAGAAGCCTGCTATATAATTGAAATTCCAAAATTTTATTGGAGATGCAAATTAGCCAAAAATGATCATAAATGTTCATGTTTGATCATGTAAGAAGTTAAAGAAAATTTCTAACATTTTTAAGGAATTCAAACACCCAACCAAGCAACTCCAACTCTCCTACAGAGTGGATTTCAACTCATAGAGCCTGTGGGTCCAGGTAGAACTGCTCCTGTGAGTCCTCACACTGCAGCTCTCTAAGGGAGTAGAGAGTTTAGTCTTTCTCCCTCGGAGCAGTTGGTGCTTTCAAACTGCTGTCCTTGTGGTTAACAGCCAGAAGGCCTACATTCAAATCAGGCTTACTTACTACCTCTAGAACTAACACCTGCCAATTGTTCTACCTGTCAGTGTACATAATTATTATTTAAATTACTGTTAAAAACCAGGTAGTGATGAATTACATTGCAGAGGTCACGTACTGTAAAAATTCACTTCTCCCGAACACACAGGCAGAGGTCATGCTAGTAGCAATAGCACAAGAAATACAGAAATCTGGAATTTCGCTAACATGCACGTGGATACGCGTAACCGGGTAAAGGCTCCAATTACCGCACTACACACTGAGGCCGAAGTGCTCTGTATGCGTCAGTCATCTAAGAGTGAAGATAAAGCTGCCTAGAAAACCATCCCAGAAGATAAAAATGTGATTCAACCGATAATGAAGAAATTAATGTTGAAGATGCATGCGAAGTATTTAAATAAAATAGTTTCATGGAATGTGAGGGTGGAAAATGTTTCTAAATTAAAACATCATTTTCTGTAATATGTGGCATTAACTCATGTCTGTAATTAAAATTTTAAAAGGAAACACTGTGTGCATAGACATCTGCCTTTTTCATCTATCATCCTAAAAGTTTACATACAAAGCTATTTGTGTATATGTGTTAATTTTGCCACTTATCACATATAAAACTGACTGTGTGTGATCGTAAAGATTTCACATTTAGAAGTTGAGCAATGGTTGTAGGGCACAAATAAGATTCGTTCCTAAGAGTGTCTTTAAGAATTGTAGGTCTTTGGCTTTCTTGAGTCTTAACCACAAGAAGCAGCCACGGTTACGAGCCCTGGGTACAAGCTTCTAACCATCAGGTCCGCCGTCCTATAGGACAAAGATGAGACTTTCGATTCCCATCAAGAGTTACAATCTCTTAAACTCCAAGGGCAGTTCTATCCTGACCTATATAGTCACCATGAGTTGGCATCGACTTGATGGTAGTTTGGTTGGGGTTTTTAGTAAGAAAAATCTAGAAAGCCCTTTCAATAGTTTACAAGCTGCACTGGCAGTGTGGTGATTGGGAGAAAGTCTTTGGTGCAGTAGGGTTGGCTCAATACCTTCAAAGTGAAGACAAATCGACACAGCCTTCAGGCTAGGTCTCGGCATGGTGGTGTGTGTTTCCGGTGGGGAGTGGCTCCACTTGGGTTCCTTACCCACCGTTCAAAACCACCACCAGCTCCGCCAGAGGAAGACTGGACTTTTCACTCGCTTAAAAAGTTACAGTCTTTGAAACTCACAGGGAGTCACTGTAAGTCAGCATTGACTCGATGGCTGTGAGGGGTTTTTAGTTTGTTTGTTTGATTTGGTTTTGGCTCTCCACAGTTCTGCCAATAATCCAATCTCACACCCCAGGCTTCTGAAAGGACTCACGAAGCCTTCTCCAAACCTGTTGTAGGATGTTTGACCTGTAACATCTCTTGTTCCGGTGACCATGATGAGTCACCAAAATACAAAATCACGTGTGTCTCTTGCTCCTTTTCTTTGTCTGCCATGACAGAACTAGTTTGAGGTCTGGCACTAAAGGGAAATGTCCCTAAGTCAGATGTCTGTAACCAGGGGATGCCTTGTACTCATTATTTAAACAACAGCAATCAAATTAAGAAACTCATCCCCAAAGTTGTTTTTTGTTGCTGTTATTTAATCTAATTCTGTATTCTAGAGTCCTATACAAGATTAAGAACCTCACTAAATGTTAAAATGACAATATTGACTCTTCTACTCTAACTTGAACTATTCGTACCCTTTAATTTTGCATAAAATGAGAGAATTTTAGAAACTTCATGAGAAAATGGAATTTAAATATAACGGAATTTTTCCATGAATTCTTTGAAATCTACTCATGTATGAGTACCTTTTTCCCTGTCAGTATTTAACTATTCTATTTTTAAGGGTCTCTATGTCACATATATGCACATGTTTAAGTGAATGTTTTTTAATAATGTGAAGCTATTGGAAGAATCAGGACCATGCATTCCCTGAATTTCTGTGAACTATTTACTAGATGCATTATGAATATACATAGAATGACTGGTAAGTACAAAAGCAATAAAATTATAATATTCTGGAGATGAAAGGAAACCAGGTCATATGATCTGTAGACCATGCTTTCTGAAGAATAGCCCGTCGTTAATATGTGCTGAAGCCCCAATTCCCATCACACAAAGCTTAGATGATAGAGTTGAATGATCCCATAGGATTTCCTATTTGTTCCAGGAGTTGAACACCAGGTCTCTTCTGTCGATCACATGGTGGTTTTTGAACCATTCATCTCTCAGTGAGCAGCCTGGCAGGTCCACATTGTGCCTCTAGGATGCGTAAGCAATAGCTTATCATCTAAATATTTCATATAAGGATAGCTTTTATAAATGCGCCACAACACATGGGCTTATGCACTTTAGTAACACAGTTTTTGTCTTGTTCAACAAGAGGAGCCCCGTGGAGGAATTTTCAAAACAGACTCTGGTGAGCAATGACCCTAAGCGGCAGAATCATGAGTGTTATGAAAAAAGAGTTAAGAAAGATTTTAAAAATCTCACAATATTTTTAAATGCGCAATCGATCATGGGAATTTCTTACCGGAGAGATGAGAAAAGGTAGCTTTGTGTGTGTGAATGCAAGTGTATTGTGTGTGTGTGTGTATGTAATACATATGTATATTGGAAATCAGATGGTGTTGGGGTTGGAGATTACAGTAAAAGTTCAAACTCATACATAATAGGAAAGCCATGGAGTATTTTGGGTTGAAAGGAACTCATTGATAGAAATAATTGCAACATAAAAATGGCCTTTAAATAGAATGATCCTTATAACTGAGGATGAACTAATGAGTGATGAACTAAGGCAGCCAGGAATTTGATCCAGCAAATCAGAATGAGGGGCATGCTTTTGTCGGGAAACGGAAGTCCATTCCCGAGATGATAGGAAAGTAAGAATCTGCCTCTCTGAGGGGCGGGCGGGGGGGGGGGGGGGGGGGGCAAATGACACCGTGTAACACGTCAATATCACCAACAATATTTTACAAATCCAACCCAATTCCAATCCAAACCTCATCACAATTCTTCATACAAATAGAAAAATTAATCACCAACTTCATATGGGAAGGACAAAAACAGGAGAAATCGCATGCTATTAAAAATAAACATAAAGCACAACAGGAATACTCAGAGGTTTAACTTGTGATTGCGAATTTTATAAAAGTAACATATACACAGGCGGTTTTCAAATTTACCTTTTCTTTAAATCAAGGAAACTCCATCTCAAACTTCATTATCAGAATTTAAAAAAATAAAATCAGGCAAATATTTAAGAGCTCATGAGCCTATAAAACAGTCTTAAAGGGAAAAGAAAGAAATTTCTTGAGGACTCTTGCTCCTCAGAGACAAGTCAGTGGTGCCCCCTTGTGTTGATCTGGCTGTCCTGTTTCGTTATTTGTTTTATTTTGTTTTTAAGTCTTTTTGTTTTGTTTTGCTTTTTTTAAACTTATGTCAAACTGCACACAGAAGTAATTGTGGGGTATTTCACCATAATTTCAAATTAACAAATTTATTCACTGAAAAAAATGAAATATGAAGCAAATATTTTAAATAGTTCTTGTTTGTTAGTTAATATTGGGGGACTCCCTGCTATAAATTACTGCCTTCTTTTGCTTTTAACTGTTGTCAGACCTTGGGCAATTTGGAGAGGACTATTGGAAGCAGATGAATTCTGTATTAAACTAAAGCTAGAATTTAAGAAATATGACATTTTTTATAAGAAAGTTTTTGTGAGGTGGAGAGATGAGAGGTGGCAGTATCCTGAGGAGATCATCGGTTTTACAGTCAACAATCCATACTTGCTTCATGTTACTCATTGTGTCCCCTTAGTGAAACGCCAGTTATCCAATCCCTTCCCCCACCCCACCCCGTGTCTCCTATCTCCATTTCTTTCTTCCTTCTCCTTCTGAGCTGTGTCCTGACGCTTTAAAAGTCATCGCGATCCAGAGATATTACCAGAGTAGGCACACTCTTCTATAAAACTCCGATTAACTCCCATTAGTCAGTTTCAGACATCCGATGCCAAAATTCTTTTCAAAATGCATTGATATCGCGGATTCTCAAATCAAATTCATTGTTAATTCTCCATGTTAGGAATAATCGAGCATAGTAACTGATCAAATCAAAAGATAAATATTTTTATTATATTTTCAAGCTCGTTATTGGAACTAGAAATTGATGACTATTTCTAATCACCAGAAAATTGGATTTCTTTCCATTAAATCCCAAGAGAGTTTATAGATAAACAAGGAAAATTAACTTAGACAATTAAAAAAACCCCACAAGCCCTATATATAAACTTACTTTCCAAAGTTATATAAAGACTTCCATGTTTCTGGATGCTTTGAATTAATTTTTTCTCCCTTAGAAAACTGTACTAGCTTAAATAATAGTTTGTGTCTTTCCTTTTCTGCCTGTTTAATGATCTTTAAGTCTTAGATTTAGCCTGGAATTAAATTTGAAAATAAATGTAGCACATGTAGTTTATTTGGAATGCAGTATATCAAAATACTGGGCCAAAGCCTGAGATAATAAGAGATCTCAGGTGTTAACTTGTTCAAGCCAGTGTAGCCTTTTAATTATAAACTTAGGAATGGGAGCATGCTTCTGTAGTCCTTATTTACTATAACAAAAGAAAATAGTACCTTAATTTTATTTACATATAATATGTAGTTCTATATTTTAATGTGTTCTAAGTGAATGCTTTATTTGTGTGTATATATATATACATATTGATGACATACTTGATATGATCTCAGTACTTGGCTAATGAGATTTTTTTAAGTGCTCAAGATAATTAACTACAAGCTAATAAGTACCCAAAGTACCCAACTAATAAGAATGAATTTTAGATTCCTTATAAACTTTACTTTAGGCAAACTCCTTCTCGTCCAGCACTCAAATCAAGTATATTTTAATTTCCAGAGTTTAAGTATATTCATTAAAATGTGATACTCCTAAGACCAATTCAACAATAAGCTTAATTATTCTCAGAGTATCTCAGCTCTTCATAAAGACACATTTCTTAAATGACAAAGATTTTTCACTAACAAGTATTCAGAATGTCATGTATTTTGTTTCCATCACAAACACTGTTATTTCCTTTCACTATGCATATTTTGTCTGTTTAAAATGCAGTATTTTTAGGGAAAGACTGCTTAGCAGATTGGAGAATACTACCTTGCCAGTGGAGAACTTAACTACATCATCCCACTACGCCTAATTATAAAAGATGAAGGTTTTAACATTTGCATAATTGCAACTATTGGTAGGGGTCGGTAACATATTTGCATTATCTACTTATGTTCCATACCAACACTTTTAAGCACCACTTAGGGGAAAAAAAGTCTGTCAAGTCAGATGCTTATAGGTGTCAGAGAATCATAACCTACTCTGTGGGCACTGCCTTTTGTACCCATATTTCTGGGCTTCAATGGCTTTTTAAAATCCATTTCTAGATTTTGGTACCATTTCACTTCCTAGAATTTGAAAATAAAATCTCTCTATCCAGTGCTGCACCTAGCAAAAGAGATGTACAGTGCCGTTAACCGAAATGCCTTTATTTTTAAAGTTAGCTTTATTGAGTTATAATTAACACGTCCTACAATTCAATAGTTCAATCTTATAACAAGGGTGATGCAATACTCATCATGATCAACTTTTGAATATTTTCTTCCTTCGTGTCCCCTTTGGTGTGGACTCCACATTTCCCACACCCTCCCCTCCTGTACCCCAGATATCATCATGTAAAACACCCCAGTAACGCTTTCATGAATCCACCCACCCTGCCTCTCTGTATAGTAGAACACACAAAACAAGGATAAAAAGGGAGTGGGTGGAGGGGCAGCCACAAGATTATATGACACAGAGAAAGATTTCAATGTAAGTAAAATCAGAGGATTTTTAAAATTCCAAATAAACTGAAAGTGAGCCAAAGGGAGCTCCACTGATGAAGTGTTCAATTCTAGTTTAAGTGCAGCTGCTCAAAGCCACGTTTCGGTGCTCTTGTCTGCTATTCGGGCTGTCCAGCTTCCTGGTGTGTGGATGTCTGGGATTCCCTGGGCACTCAGCTCACATAGGGGCCTCCCCGATGGATTCTGGGCTTCCACGATCATCCATAACTTTCTGAGAACCCAGTGTTCAGAATCTAGACACTGATACCATCCCTTCCTCTGGGTTTGGATCTTTTGTCTACATTCCTTGTAAAACACACTGGTTTCTTCAGCATGGACCTATCTGAGTCCTGAATTAGATAGCTGATTGATTTGAGACAAGCTTTTAAGACCCCAGACACTACTTTTTCTTGATAGCTGGCACCATATGATTTCTTCACCACACTTTTGTGATGGTGAGCTCCTCATGAGGGTGAGTACTGGGCAGGACCATGACACAGAATTAATTGTTCTTCTAATACAGCTCTGATCAAGTGAGACCTCAAATTTCATTCATATAACTATTACACCAAATGCCTTTAAATGAAATCCTATTTATCTATTTTACAGTAGACATTCCATTTGCTATAATTTATAATGACATAAACAAATATGTCATTATCTTCACAAAACTGAAAAGCTAATCAAAGATAGAGATTGATCATATAAATGTACCTTTCATGTACAATAAAAGAAGAATGCTTAGTTTTTGATGAAAACGCTTGCATAGCAACGTTTCAATATGATTTTCAGATTTGATAACTGTGCCATTCTTATAAATTATAAATGTTTCTCGATAACTGTAGAGTATTTCTAATACAAAAATGTGTTTGCAATTAAATCTACACAAACATCTAAGTGTTACCAAAATTTAACTTTTGTGTTTTTTTTATTAGCATTGGTGAAAATAAATAGAAGTACTAATAAAAATACTCTTTATACAGGAGCATCCTCTTTTTTTATTACACCAAGGCAAATAATAGTAATGTATTCAATATTTCCATTATGGTTTTAATTTGCCTACTCTTTTTAAGTTTACATGCCGTCTCTTCTCAATATTTTGTCTCATCATGTCTTATAGTTTTAGAACACAGTTTTTAATATTCAGTAAAAACTTAGATTTGGTATTTTTGTATATTTTAATAAATTCATTTAAAGATTTATTTTCATATTCTTTTCTATAGCTTCTTCCCTAAATATCGATTTCATTTTCTGTTGTTTACATATTTTTATGAATTGCGTTATATCCTGCCAATTATTCTTTATAGCTGGTGTCATAATGCTTTGTCTTTCTTCGGATGTAGACTCTAGGGCTCTGTTCAACTTTCTGGTTATTATTCCCATGTGGCTGTAGGAGTCCTTTGCACAGCAGGTAGTCAGTACTGCTACTTTCTCATTACCAAATTAAGTGAGGAAATTTCGTGGTGGAGGGAAAAGAGATGAAGAACAACATATTGCTAAGAAGTATCAACCTCCAAGCTTTTTAATTCAAAACAAAACGTGGCAATAACAAAATCACAAGCTTCATTCTCTCATCCAGTGGGAACACACTATTACCTCTGACAGATTTTGTTAAAAGTATATTAATATCAGCTTCACAAAAGTATTAACAGTCAAGTCATGAATTGAAATGGAAGAGCAAAACAACAGACCATTAAAAATCCACCAACCAAAAAACCAAAAAAATCCACCAACCAACCAACCACACAAGAATTAACATTATCATCACTCATGTTGATTACACTCATGTCAATGCCAAGCATGTGAAATAACTCTAGGAGGGTTTTCAAAACCTTTTTGTTTTGGTTTTTTTGGCAGTAAAGCCTAAATCTAACCTTAACCCTACTCTAACCCTATTGCTAGCCTTTTTTTTCTGCATAGTCTTTAGGTGGATTTGAACCTCCAACATTTTTTAGCAGCCTACTGCATTTAAAGTTTTTACTACCCGAAGTCTATTATTAAACAAACAACAACAACAACAACAATTTGCAACCATTGAGTTGATACCAGCTCATAGCAAACCTATAGGACCTGCTGGGACTCCACCGATGAGTTTCTGAGACTGTAACTGATTACAGGAGTAGAGAGCCCATCTTTCTCCAGGACAGAGACTGGTGGTGTTCCACTGCAAGTCTTACAGATTTCAGGTCTGTGTTTAACCACTACCCCTCCAGGGATCATATTGTCCACGATTAGAACTGGTTTTATAAATGAGAGACCGAAATCTTAAAAGATAGGGTTGTTTGCTTCAGAAGTTGTGCTAAACAAGAATGACGAAGGCTTGTTTGGAATTCAGGTCTCCTGGTGTACATGCACTGGTAGCTTGACACCATATGATATAAAAATGTATTTTTGAGACCAATAAGACTCATCAAGTCCTGCAAATTCTGTGACTTGCAGTTAATTAGTCACTCCAGCTCACATCTGCTATTCTTCTGAAACCTCTCTCTTATTTCCTTTATTACTAAGGCTCCTATATCTTGTCTCCCAGTAGTTATAAGGAGCTTTAAGGGTGCACTATTGTGGAATTGTGTTTCTTTGGCATTAGGAGGTTTCCAGGCAGAAATATTAGTTTGTACAAGAGAATGTATCATTCTTGGAGACTTAGAGAAAACATTTAGGAAAGATAGATCCATGAAAAAAGAGAGAGAACGAGAGATTTATTTCTACCATGAGTCGTATTTTGAAGGATAGGAATCTGGTGGGCCAGATGTCCAGGTTTACTATTTTTTTTTTGTTTTTCACAATCCATAAGTAACTGGAAGATAATTTATCCAGTCACTATGTTGTACTCACAGAGAACGAAATAATGGCATTTGCTTACAAATCAAATATGACAAGAAGATACATTTCCTCTAATTAAGATTGCTTGTGGTACATTGGCAATTCCCAATACGGAATCAAAATGCCCCAGGAAGTGAGGCTGCTTTAGCTGGCTCCTGGTGAAAGCACACGATTACTTCACATCACAGTTACAGGAAATATCCAGGTTCTTTTGCTTTTTCTCTCACTCCTGTTGCCCAGGTTCCCTTCCGTTTCTGCTCTCCCGAAGTCATGCGTCTTCCCAGCCTCGTATTTTCTGTAACTTGATTCCTCCTCAGCCCTTTCCAGGAAAGAAGGGCTTCAGGAGCCCCGGGTTTTATGGTTAACTCCTTCAGAATCAGAAGGGGTGTTTAATCATGGTCTGCTATTGCCCTTATAGAAGAAGATGAATATCAATGACACTTGAGAGGAAGCAAAGCAACAACAAAAATTCTCCTTGGCATGAAGGTAGACTGTCACTACTAAGTATAAAGCAATCTAGAGCTATATTTCTCTGAGTATGCATTAAAAGATAGAGATAACACACCGCTATAGTCTACTCATCCATCATTCCATGTGTGTCTAAATATTTTTTGTGGTTATGAAAAATCTGAACTGTCGGAATCTGCACAGTAAAACTTTTTTCAAAGGAAAACAGTGCATGCGTGGGTGTGAGAAGGTATACACACCTTTGTGTCTCTGTATGAGGTATATTTCCTCTCCGATCTTCATTTTGATATTAACGGCACCGTGTGCCTCTGAATGGCTTCTTCTTTCTACTGCGGATTTGGATTTGTTGGTCTTTGAACTCTTGACAAATGTGGGGACACTGTGGCTGATCCAATTCATCCCTGCTTTGTTTGGGCAGAGACCCTGCTCTCTGAGACCCTACTTCCCCATTTTCATTGACTTCAGGAAGAGGTGCATTAGGCTTGATCTCTCGTGGTCTTTTTCTTCCTCCCCTTTCTTCTTTACTTCTCCGCCCTGTGCTTGGGGGCTCTTTATTCCTCAGGGCCCCTGTAGGTTAAGCCCCAGCTCTTATCCTCTCTTCTGTTTAACTCACAGTCAGCACTGGCATCTGTATTCTGTAACTTTCTGTATGAATAAATAAAAGCAGGTACCAGTCTCCCAAATCTCTTGGTCTGGCTGGACAAACAGCTTGACATGGAGCTGGTGTCACACTTTCCTATAACCTTGGAGTGAAATCTCTGCAGTGTCATTGAGATTCATTCAATGGCAGCTCTCATTCCTCAGGGTTTACATTTTCCAGACATCTAAAATAAAAATAAAAAACCCACTACATAGACTTAATATCTGAAGAAAAGCAACTCATGACATTCTAACGTGGAACAAATGGTTGTATAAGCAGATGGGATAATTAAGTATTTCAGGGAGACCTTTGGTGTGCAGAGCCTTTCAAAGGGTCTCTCTGTCCATCGACAAATAGGGTCTGAGCCGGTTTGATCAGCTGGACAGGTAGGTTTGCCAAGACTTTCCACTTCTCACTCTCTACACCCATGACTTTTGTTCTTTAAGCAATTCTGCAGCTTTCAATTAGTCGGCACCTTTGAAATGCTTCGCAAACTGTCACTTTCCAAAAATATACTTCATGGTAGGGTGGACTATGACTCAGGTTCTTCCAAGGATTTGTTTTGTTTTTAAATGTGGGGTACAAAGGTGAGCTTTTATTCCCATGATCAGTTCACAAACATTTCCCTTGGCATGTCTAAGTCTCTTAATCTTGGTAAATATTCTGCTCCCTGAATAGGCAGTCCCACGTATAATAATAATAATAGTTATTATTATTATTATTATTATTATTATTATTATTATTATTATTATTACACATTGGGCTGATAACCACAAAGTTAGCCGTTTGAAACCCCCCGGGGCTCAGTAGGAGAGTGATTAGGCTTTCACTGAGGTAAAGAATTACTGCCTCAGAGACGCCCTGGTGCAATTTTACCATGCCTTGTAGGGTCACGATTGATCAGTCACAATTGGTTTCTTGGTTCGGTGTTCTTAAACACTTGTTTCAGGTGCATTTTAAATTCAATTCATCATTATATAAGCTAATGACGATGTCATAGTAAATTATATACTCTTTATTCTTCTTTGTAAGCAAACAACTTTATTGCTTTTCAAAATTACTATCAAATCAGTTCCAACTTAGAAGGATGGAGTGTATAACAGAACGAAACGTTGCTTGACCCTGAGCTCTCTTCAGAGTCACAGGTGTGTTTGGATATATAGCTGAGGCTGTCTTGCCAATCCATCTCATGAAGGGTTTCCCTAGTTTTTGCTGACTCCCTACCAAACGCAACATCATGTTCTACCATTGGACCACTGCTGTTAACTTGTACAAAGCTCTTGGTGTGAACCTACAGAGAGGGAGGGGCGTTATTTTATCTCCCTCCCTCCCTGCAGGGAGGTTGAGGAAGATAAAATAACCAACTTTAAGGATGAAAACAAACAGGTAGAGCATGTGATAAAAATCCTGAGCTCCTTAGAAGAAACAATATTAAGACTTAGATATTTTAGATCCAAGGATATCGTATAGTACCAGGATCTGTATGTTTACATATATTAACTCTCTCTGGTTGCTATTCTTACTCTACTATTTAACCCACTGTGTAACCTCAGATAAGCTACTTAAGCCTTTAAGCACCATTTTCATGTATAAAATGGATTTAAATACAGCTATCAGCTCAGATTCTAGGACAATGGCAAACCCCCTCCACATTGAGGATTTCTAGCCACAGAAGACAGTTCTTGATGAAATGACATGCCCATCAAGTGTCACCCGGGGCTTTCTCTGTGATGTGTTCATCCTTACCGCATGATCCATGCTGATGAATTGGCCACTACATACAACATTTCTGAATAATGAGTTAGAAAGGGAAAAAAGAATTTGACAGTCTCCTACAGAGAATTAAATCCTCAGCTCACAGATAACAACTATATTTCTGCTCACAAGTTCTTGGTTGTAACTGATCACATGGCCTACAAAACCACTGACCACCAAAGTGGGAAATACTCCATAGTGCCCAGAATCTGGAGATCCCCAAATATGCAGTGGATACTCTACTCACAAGCGTAAGCCTTATCTGGCTGTTGTAAGGATGCAGTGGGGATTAAGTGTCAATTAAAGTCCCTAGAACATGGTAAACTTGGAATAAACACTAGCCGTTGCTTTCTAGACCTTGGAATATGTTAATGCTTCCATGCTTCCTCAACATCCCCCCTGAATGCAGTGTTCTATTACTTCCAAGTAGCCTTTTCCTGACCCTCCTCTGAGGTGCAGGGAAATTTCGTACTGTGTCTCTTCCACCAAAGTCTCTTCCACTAAGTGATCGGGTGGAGCTAGGCGAACAGGACTTGTGCAGCACTGTTGGAGGGGGTTAGGTAGTTTCTGTGACCACCTCCCGGGTAGAAGGATGAGCCATCTTGGAAGAAGAGAGATGAGAGAAGGCCCTGGACCTTGGAAGAGAATATTCCAGAGCACTGACTGGAGGAGCTGGGACTTCCCAAACCAGATGTATCAGAGACTTTGGTGTGGAGACTCAGAGGAACAGTGTTGAGAATGCGGGGTACCTATTCCATGTCTGGCCCAAAACTGTGGAACTATGGGGCCAAGCAACTGGTGGGCTGACTTCATGGCCCATGGAGAAAAAGGCTAAGGGACTACATGCCTGAGCGACCAAGAACTAGAGAGAGACCAATGGCTACATCCTTAGTGTTTGCTGATCTTGACTTATGGTAACCTATTACCTTCCCTAGTAAACCCCCTCAACTGAGAATATTATCTGGGAGTTCTGTGTGGCCATTGCAACGTATTATTGAACCCAGCATCGTCATAGAGTGGTGTGGGAGGGACGGCTGAAGTGAGAATAAGTAAAGAAGGGTGGACCCATGCTTTTTAGCAATAGAGAAGCCAGAGGTGCTCGGATCTGTCAACCCTCCATTGCCCTTTATTACCAACCCTTCAGACCACAATGGCAACATCTCCTTTCTGCTCCAGGTTGGTTTAATATCACCGTACTTAGAGTCTATTATATTGGCCTTTGTAGTCATTAACCCATGGACTATTAGGTTTTATAACGTGAAAATTTACAAAAATGATCATATGAATTCCAAACTGGTACATATTTGCAAGTGAAAGGGAGACAAAAACAGCAGCCAAAAACAAACAAACCAAAAATCCTGAGAATTGAAACTGGGGTCGATAGTTATGCTACTCTGTCCAGTTCTACAATAAGTCAGTGGGTTGCTTAAATATCTTCCTGTAGTCCTTTTTATTTTACTTACGTGAATAAGAGTAAAAACCTGTGAACCAACTCTCACCGCAATAAACAGTAGTTATATCAGAGTAGGCAAAGCGGGTCATATCTTCCTGTGGACACTTCTGATGCTGAGGATGGTCCAGGATTGAGTAGCATCCCCTCAGTTGTACACAGATTCACTATGAGTCCACGCCTAACACCAGGACGCCCTTTTGGGTCTGTGCCGGCTACCCAGTCTGCCTTAGCCTGAAGGATTTCCTTATTTTTATGAGATCTCAGGCATAGCAGTTGCTTGGCTCCCTTTCCCAACAGCCTCCTTTATCCCAATAGTAAATTCTCCCTTTGTGTTAGCAGCGCGGCAAGGGAATATGGCACATTGTACTGGAATTATTTATTTACGTGTCTATCTCCACCATAAAGCCATGGGGTCCTTGAACACAGAGATCTCATTTCCCTTGTCTTTGTGTCCCCAGGAGCCTTCAGAGACCTGACACACGGTAGGCAATCAATGTTGCTTACACGGACGAATGCAGTCCTAGAAATGTAATACCTTAATTAAGGGGCCAAATCTTTAATGGTTGGGAAGTGGGTATTTCAAGCATTGTGTCAGGACAGCTGGAGGAAGTAGGTATTTCAGCCTTGCCCTGTGATTTACATGTCAATCAATTTTTCCTGTTTACATTAAAATCCTGGATCTAATTGAGTTGCAGCATTTGGAGTCATATTCGTTTTGTAAGAATGACAGTGTTTTAATGCTATGTAATGTAGTTCCAAGTGTTCTAAAAACCATAAATATTTTAATAATAATAATAGGAGTTACTAGAGTGGTTCAGGACCTTTAAATAGCCAATTTTTTTAAATGATCAAAACAAACCAAAGCCTTGCATTCCTTACCACTTGCAAATTTATTTATCTAAGCCTTCCCAGGCCTTGCTGACATGGAGGAAAATTTTAAAGAAGGATAGTTTCCTAGTCTTGGGTGAGCAATCTGTAACTCTCATTGGGATCTGTTTTCTCTACTCTCTACCCTTTCCCTCCCGCCCTGGGGTCTTCATTATGACATTAGCTTCCTAAATGGCTTTCCTAGCGCTAGTGTCTGTCTCTTCCAATCCATCTATCATGTAGTCATTGGCTAGTTGTTGTAAAATAATGATAAAATCATATCATCACTCTCTTGAAAACTTACCCCTAAGGTGTATCCTTCATGTGTAAAAATTAAGGACATTTCAGATGATTGAAATTCAAAACTTCTCTTATTTAGATCTCACCTATCTGTTCAGGTTCAAGTCATATTACTTTGTGCTGCATTATTACTGTTCAGATAAACATTTCCCTGAATACATGTGTCTTTCAAAACTCATCGTTTTTAAAAAGTAGCCTGTATTTCTTTTCTTCCATTCCCTCCTCTTAAAAGCATTAAAAATACTAATTCTATCTGTTCTCTACCCCCAATCTAAATGACACACTCTCCTTCTCCAACTACGTTTCTAGAAATGACCTACATCTATTCCTCCTAGGAGCTGCTTCAGCTCCTACAATTTGTAGTTACAGATTTTTACATTTTAATGAAATGTTGTAAAATGGCATTTGTTATAGCCTCCCTTCATAGCTTCCACACACAGTTTTAACACCGTTCATTTTTTTAGTGTGCTGGAGTTTCAAAAGATTTATCTTTCTCAAATGATCTCATGCAGTTTCACAATTACATCCTGAGAACACTCTTTCTAATTATTCTTTCAGTGCATTGATAGTTATGAAAATATACAAGGAAATATGCTTCAGAAATTTTTTAGAAAAATAGACACAATGGCCATAAACTCACTATTGTTAATAGGGGTTGAATCTTGTTTCTCTAATAATCTTATTGTACAAGGTTCATATCACTTGTAATAGTGACATCTGCTGGCTTACAGGTAATGCTACATTAATCCCTCATATTTAAACTTTTAAAATATTTCTATTTTAGTAAGAGAACTGATTCTGTTCTTATAAATTGGTCTTTAATCGTCCTTTTTAAATTTAGAAACTTAATATTCTTTATATTTTTAATCTTTCTGTCTCCAATTAAATATTTGAGCTTAGTAAAAAATAGGATGAATTATACACCTGAGTTCTATTGCCTACAAGGATGGGAACTGAGAGATACATTTATAGCCACTTCTCATTTACCCCACTTGATCATTTACCCCACTGGAAAGGCCTGATCTTTTAGTTTGCATATGTCATTATCTGCCCTTCGTATTTGGTCTGGATTACTGACTCCTGGGGCCTCAGTATTCACATCTGGAAGATTGAGACGGGGGTTCTTTCATCTTGAAAATTCATAGAATTATAGGGACTTAATAGACAGTGATGGTTAATTATAGTACCATACTCATATAATATTTGGCTTAGGTGGTTTGAGGATAGATATTTTTTAAATACTAATGCTTCTTTAAATTCATATTTTGCATTTATGTAACTTCCATTCCCAGAGCACCCAATGGAATAAATTCAGATCCTCAGGAGTATTGGCAAGGAGCCAAGGCAATTACAAACATGTTATGGATAAAGGAGGAACAGGTGGAGCTCCGTTCCTCACCCTGCAGAACTGACTAATGTGGCCTGTTGCTCTAGGCCACTTCATTGGTTCATTTGAATAATCTGGACTCTTACAAAATATTCACCGCTCAAGATTCCCAGTACGCCTATGAAAGAGAGTCCTAGGACCCGCATCTTTCATAAGCTCCACTTGGTTGATAGTGGTTGTTCGGGTTGGAGTCCTGCTTATTGCTCCAACTCAGAAATCACATCAATTCAGATAAAAGGCACTATGGACACGCATCCAGCTGCTGAAAGATACAGATTTGTAAACTGGACTATTTAATGAAAAGTAATTTAGTGAAAATATTGGACAACTAGGAATCGAGGGTAATTCAAGAGAGCATGTTTCAAGTAAAGAAGGGAATCTGGAAGGAGGGCACCCACTGATATGATTTTTTGTTCTTTGATGTCTGATAACTGGTTCCTTCTACACCTCATGGTCAGACAGGCTGGTGTGCTTCTTCCATGTGGGCTTTGTGCTTCTCAGCTAGATGGCTGCTTGTTTATCTTCAAGCCATTAAGACCCCAGACACTATATCTTTTGATTGCCGAGCACCATCAGCTTTCTTTACCACATTTGCTTATGCACATAATTTTCTTCATTGATTGTGTTGGGAAGGTGTGCATCATGGAATGCCAATCTAATAGCACAATGTGTTCTTGCATTAAGTACTTGAGTGGAGGCCCAATGTCCATCAGTGGGTGCCTACTTTCCCGATATGATCACTGAAGACAAATGTGTACATAAGCAAATGTGATAAAGAAAGCTGATGGTGCCTGGCTGTATTAGACAGGGTTCTCTAGAGAGATAAAACCAGATTGCTAATAATTTATATATATATCACAATAAATGAACAGTTAAATTATGTACAGATATATAGCTATATAATACAAGAAATGATTGGTTAAATTATAAAGCAGTACAAATGGCTCAGTGCAACTCACTCCATAAGAGAGCTATAAGACACTGGCAGGCCTTCAAGTCTTGAGGGCTTCCAGGTAATACTCTGTAGAGAGATTCAGGCTATCCAGGCCTGGGAAGAAAATAGCAAGGCAGGTCACCAGCAGTCAGCCAGGTCACCAACAGTCAGGTGAACAACAGTCAGTCCCCAGCTCAAGAGAGGTAAGTTACAATAATGTGGCAAAGAAGGTCTTGAAGGAACCTCAAATTACAGCGACACAGTCCACAGGTTAGGTGTCTCATAGCTAATGTAGCTTTCAAATTGAGGTGCAGAGCAAGTAAGGCAGCTGCACAGTGGTCTGATGATCAAAGAGCAAGAGACAAGAAAGGCGAGGCTCGTGGAGCCATTTATCTCTCCGCCCTTCAATTAATCCCACATGTGTTTATTGACTGAGCTGGCACAATAAACTAACTACCTCACCAGCTATCAAAAGATATAGCATCTGGTGACTTAAAGGTTTAAAGATAAACAAGCGGCCATCTAGCTCAGAAGCATCAAAGCCCACATAGAAGATTCACACCAGCCTGTGTGACCACGAGCTGTTGAAGGGTTCAGGTATCAAGCATCAAAGAATAAAAAAAAAAACCATATCATTGTAAATGAGGGTGAGTACAGAGTGGAGACTCAAAGCCCATCAGTAGGCAACTAGACACTACCTTACTGAAGGGTTGTGAGGAGGAGATGAGCCAGTCAGGGTGCAGGGCAGCAATGATGAAACATGTAACTTTCCTCTAGTTCTTAATTGCTCCCCCCGCCCCGACTATCATGACCCCAATTCTACCTTACAAATCTGGCAAGACCAGAGGATGTACACTGGTACAGGTAGCAACTGGAAACACAGGGAATCCAGGACAGATGACTCCTTCAGGACCAGTGGTGAGAGTGGCGATGCCTGGAGGGTGGAGGGAATGTGGGGTGGAAAAGAGGAACAGATTACAAGAATCTTCTTAAACCTCCTCCCTGGAGGAGGGACAGCAGAGAAGAGGATGGGGGGGAGACATCAGACAGTGTAACATATGACAAAATAATAATAATGTATGATTTATGAAGGGTTAATGAGGGATTGGGGAGTGGGTAGAGGGGGGGAATGAGGAGCTGACATTAAGGGCTCAAGTAGAAGGCAAATATTTTGAGAGAGATGATGTCAACAAATGTACAAATGTGCTTGACACAATGGATGCACGTATGGATTGGGATAAGAATTGTACAATCTCCCAATAAAATGATTTTTTAAAAAAGAAGGGAATCTGCCTGGAGTGCTGTCTGGAGGGAAAGCTACTCCTGGTTTCCCTGAGCTATAGAGGGAACTTGAGATTCTTATGTAAAACTCTCATTTGTAGAAGTTGGAATTAATTCAGTGTAGGCTAAGAAAAATACACTTGTGGGCTTCAAGCTTTTGTTCTCTATTTGTATAACCAATTCTTGCATGTGCCTATGACTCTTCCCTCTCTTTTTCTGTGTAATGCATTTAACTGGCCCAATAAGCCTGAGAATATCTATATGGAATTGTCATCCTTCATTTTCAGTTGTCAAACGCTTTCTAAAAAATGTTCATGAAACCGGGCGTTTCAGAGCTTTATTCTGTAAGTATTTGCAAGCATACTATTTCTAGGTTACATATATTAAACATATTTCCCACTTGAGATACATATTTCAGCTTAAGTATGTGAAGATAAAGAATACTTTTGATAATATTTTTGTTACTGAATGACTACAACTAGCCTTCGTATATAAATTTAAATGTTAAGCACTATTACTTATTCATCATTGATTGCCTATTATCTGTTTAACATTTCCCAGATTAAAAGAAATCCTGCATTCAACTCTTCTTACACTAGAGAACAGAATTCAGTACTGGAGAAAAAAACAAAAATCCCTCTTCCTTTAAGAGAGTCGAAAAGAAGTTTTAGATTCCCAGGCACCTGATTGTAACATAGCATCATAGGAATACTCTAGGGGACGTGTGAAAGCAAAGACTTTTCATAGAAGCTCAAGAATTTTTCTTAAAATAAATATTAGACCTATGTTAGAAAAGCGTTTTAATACTTGGTGAAAGATAGTTAGCCACAAATCCAACCACCCCCAAAAAATGCCATCTCTTCTTCTTTCTCTTCTTGTTTGTCTTTGCTCATGAAAAATGGTGGAATAAGGATCCCAGGGGAATGAACCACACCTGACGACCCCTGAGGGGGGAAAGCAGAAAGAAAAGGGGACTGAGAGCGGCACACTCCGATGGCAGATTCAATATTGAGGCCCCCTAGAGCACTCTCAATTATCTCCACATCCTCAGATCGGTCATCTAAAGGAACTAGGGGATTTATCTTAACCTGGAACCTATCCAAAAGCCACTATTTCTGAATGTATGACATATCACCAGGACCCATACCATTGTAAAATGATATGACTCAATTAATTTGAATGAAGATAAAATATATCTAAATTTTATGTCCTATAATAAGGATCACTTATATGACACATTATTTGAATTTATAGAGGTTGATGATGTATTAAGAATGGTCTATGATCATGGCCTTAAATTTCATGGTGAAGAGAGAATAAAAGTAAACACACAAGACCATCTTCACTTCAGGGTAGCCTGAACTCCATTTAAAGGTTATAAATAAGGTGTATGTGTAAAAACATCTCAGAAAAGGGTGACATTTTTGACAAATCATATATTTTAATGAGAGCTTAGTCTATTGAATTTTAAGGGAACAACAAATTCAAGTCTAGTGGCAATAGCTAGGAAAATTAAGTAAGCTATTTTAGTTTGTAAGCATAATTTACTGACTTAGAGTCTATTATACTCATTTGTTCATTTATTCATTCAACAAACTAATTCATCCATATGCTGAAAAATTAAAAAGACGTGTTAAGAAGTCCCACTACTTCTAGCTACCTTCATTGGTGGCCATTTTAATTTTCTTCTTATCCTTCCAGTTTATACAAATTTAAGGAAACATTAATAGCAATCTTTTTGTCAAAAAAGCAGCAAACTGTATACACTGCAATTTATCTTACTTACAGTATGAAGAGAATTTCCTGTAAAATTGAAAGTTTCTCTTCATGACGGTCCCAAAGTCTAACCTGTCCTCTCATAGATGAATACAAATTCTATCCAAAGACTTGCAATTATCAAGAGTGGCAATATTGCTCCAATCATAACCTTGAAGATAAGTATTTTACTCACATCTCTTTTTTCTCACAGAACTCTGATAATTGATTCTAATATAATAAGAATACATACATAAATTTGTATTGGTTAAAGGGAAAAGAGAGTTCAGGATGAGGGGATGGAGTGCAAACTATGCAGAACAGAAGAGAGTGGATAGAGGAAAGGGTTATTCACCAGGCAGGCCCTTCTCTGGATGGTAGATATTTTAGAGATGTTATCCTTTTTTTCCCTCATAATATTTGTGATTCTGAAAGTAAAATATTGAATTACTACTTCAGTGGTAAATTAAAAATAAAGCCTGACATTCTGTGATGCTCACCTACCCCACATGATCACAGAAGACAAAATGAGTGCACAGTAAATGTGGTTAAGAAAGCTGATGGTGCCTGGCTATTGAAAAATATAGCACCTGGGGTCTTAAAGGCTTGAAGATAAACAAGCAGCCATCTACCTGAGAAACAACAAAACCCACATGGAGGAAGCACACCAACCTGTGTGATCATAAGGTATCAATGGGATCATGGGTCAGGCATCTAAGAATCAGAACAAAATCATACCCAATGTGAATGGGGTTGGGGGAATGGAGTGGAGACCCAATGTCCATCTGTAGACAACTGCAGTAGAGCACTGATGAAACACACAACTTTCCTCTAGCTCTTTGGTGCATCCTTCTCCCCACTATCATGACCTCAATTCTACCTTACAAATCAGATTAGACCAGAATAGTAACACTGCTCCAGATAAGAGCTAGAAACATGAGGAATCCAGGATAGATAACTCCCCCGGGGCCAACAAAAAGAGTAAAGATACCAAGAGAATTAGGGGAGGCTTGACCTTTGATTTCTGAACCCATGAAGTCTGGCAAGGGGAGAAACTGCACAATTTACTGAACTCTGATGTAGAGTATAGACAGCTTTTCCAAAAAACAATCTCCCCCAACACTTCAAGGTTATGACATCTCTATGACACTTTAATTGTGCTTTATGGGACCATGCCATCATTTTATCAAGCCATCTGCTCCAGGATGATAAGGGACGTGGTCAGATCAGTGTATGCCCTGAGTGTGAACCCACTAGCACACTTCCTTTGCTGTGAAATGAGACCTTTGACCTGAGGTGATGCTGCGTGGTCTACCATGGTGGCAGAAAAGCAGTCTGTATGAACATGGATGCCATTTTTGGTAGAAGCATTGGGTCCAGGGAATGCAGATCCATGTCTTGACTAAGTGATTTTTCCAGTAAGAAGGAAACACTGCCCTTTCCATCCTAGAAATAGACCAATGTATTCCATGTACCACAAGGTTGCTGGCTGATTACCAAAAAGCTTGGTTCCTGATTGGGGACTTAGTGTTGGTCTCTGCTGCTGCTGGATGGGGAGCGAGCCATCACTACAGCTCTGTCAGGCTTACGGGTGGAAGTCCACGTTTCTGTGCCCTCGCACAGTCTTCACATCTGCTATCATGCCACTATGTGTATGACGCCATGGGGCAATGACAGGAATGGTCAGAGAAAGAGGATAGCTGATGTCCTCAGGTGGTGTCATCCTATCCGTGAAGTTATTAAAATCCTCCTCTACCAAGGACCCTTTAGTGATTATTCACATGATAAACAAATATCTTCACTTCTCTGGCCCTTCAGCAATTGATCCACAAACTTCTTCTCCATCACCCCTTGTCCCCAATTTTCTAGTCATGCTTCTTTCAACCAGTAAAACTCAGGGCCACAGTCCATGAATCAATATAAAACCATACAACTGACTATTCCTTCTTCCAAGTAAGGAGAGCAAATATGGGCGCTAATCAAAGATTTGTCCCATTGACCTTCACCACTGTTCTTCAGGGAAGTCCCAGAGAGGAGCTCTGATGCGGCCACTGTCTCCTGTAGAGTGGGGCTTGTATACCATGAACAAATCTATAAACCAGGTCTGTTTTTGTCTTGCTCCGTAAAGTGAAGTTCAATAATTCTCCATGAGGCCAGAGGGACAGACTGGGGAAAGGAAGCCAATGTGGCAGGAGTGGGGACAAGGTGCATATGCTCCTTTCCTCGTGTCACTTTTTACAATGGGTTCTGCTTGATCCCAACCTTATGCAAACCACATCATGTAATGATAGAGTGTTCTTGTTCATCCATCTTTATGACTCTATAACTCAAACAACACCCAGTTGATTATGGGCAGCTCAGATAATATGGTGAGTTGGTAGTTTGTGATTAAGCATTCACTCACTTCTAAAGCACAGGAACAAGCCAGGCATTTTTCAAAAGAAGAGAAATTATCATATTAAATAGCTTTCCTCCAAAATTCTAAGGATCTGCACTATAATCCAATGTAGGGATCTAGGAGAACACCAGCCAGCACCTTTTATCAGGCACTGATATCACAAGAACCATTGGATCAACCAGATCGCATGACCCCCAAGGCACACTGGCTTGCAGTGAGTGCATTCTGAGCCTGCTGCTGCAGAACCTTCTTTTAATTATGGGCCCTCTGCAAAACCATCTCAAATTTCAAGATATCATTTCTTCCCAATTAAGTCTCTCATTTTAACTTCAGACAGAATCTATGATTGGGAATGAAGTGCACATTGTCACTCAGCCAGTCTTACGAAACAGTTCTGGCTTACCGTTCCATCAATATCAGTTCTGCTATTGCAAGAAACACAGCTTTCCTCAGGGCATACATGGAAACTTTCGGGTCCTTTATGTTGCATTTGGACTGTTCCTCTGAAGCTCTGAGCTCATCCCTTCCTTTCACCACTTTGTCTAGTGTCAACAGCGTCCAGCAAACAACATCCCTGTCACTTGTCACTATAACAATACAATATTGTCGAAAATATCAAACATTCGATTGTCCAGAACCTTACTTCTCCTGAATATACTTTGTCTATTACTGGTTATTTGTTTCTTAGTAGTGTTCTCTTTCCTACTGGGGGCAGAGAGTGAGAACTAATGTAGAAAATTCATCCTCATGATTTTGGTTCTTTAGAGCTACTCTTGGTACCAAACGCCTTAGGCTGAGTTTTTTAGATAAGGAAAAGCAATGAAGTCCATACATAAGTACAACTATGAGAATATGTATATATACATCACTTCAAATCATGCTTGGAAGCAACTGAATCATTTCACCAAGTGGAAGATAACTACATCAATACATAACCACAAAATGTTATCATTACGTAACTGCCAACCCACAGAAAATCCTGACCCAACCAAGTGAATACATAACCTTAAATATCATAGGCAGCATTACTCCTGCCTCACACCACACATTCATATCACCACAGTCAGTAATGTGCAAAATAGTCAAATAGTAGATAATTTGCTGTTATCATAAATGTTAAATGTTGGATGATAAGATCTAAGCTATATATTTAATTTTTTTTACAAAACAACCTTCAATGTACTTTTGATAAAACGTAATACATTTGTCAACTCTACAATTCTATTCTTGGAAACATTTTCCAAACTCATCTATTTGGAGGGCTAACAGCACCTCCATCATTTAATCCTTCACCTCTTCTACTTCATCAAATCCCTGTCCTTTCTTGTCTCTCTGAATTTGCTGAAACTAAAAGAACTTGCATGGAGTAAGTAAGGTCAGGTGAGTTGGGTATGTTGGGCAAGATAGGCATGCTGTTTTTTTGAAAACAAAATGGCACACTGAGATGAGCCAGGTGCATTGTTGTGGTGTCAAAACCAGTCCCCCATCTGCCAAGCATCAGGCCTTTTTTGTCACACACTGTTATGATAGCTATCAGAACCTTTAAATAGAAAACTTGATTAACAATCTGACCTGGTGGAATGAACTCTAAATGCACTAGAAGTCGACATTTTCATCCACTCAGGAAGTTGATAGATGTACAGGAAGTGGTTTGTAATCAACCAACATTGTATCTTTTTAAAAAAGTGAGAAAACCACGCATATACTTGAGATTTTCCCATAACACTGTCCTTGTAAGCTGTACTCCACATCACAACAGTTTCTACCACAACAGTTTCCATCACGACAGTTTTCTGACCAGGAAACAAAATTTCATAATTCTTAAATTAGCCATCACAAAAAAATGAAATTCAAGCAAAACTGCTCTTACAAAACACAATTCACCATGACCAGAGATAACCTTCCCAGGCGACACCACTGGGTGCACTAACTCAGAGAGCTGCCCTATGCTCACTTAGAGGGGAAAAAAACAGCCATGAAAGCACCATTCTGCCCAGCGCAATTCCAGTTTGTTTTTTTTACTCCTCCTCCCTCATATACGATATATGTTCATTTGAAAAATCCTTACACATATATTCTTGCCCTTGGTAACATCCCGTAAAATAAATCACAGTAAGCACATTCCTCTATTTCCTTTGAACTGATTTTAAAGAACCCTGATGAAACTATACGTAAGAGGAGGAAGACATTCTTTGGTCATCCATACCTTACACTGTCATTTCTCCCTAGTAATAACCATTTTTTCTACATTAATCTCTTGTTGGTACAAAGTTGTGGACCATTACCCAGTGAAAACGTTAGCTGAATCACATCATGTCCCATGGAGTTTTGTCGTGTTTAAATTTTTAAAACTTGACACCATGTAGGAAAATGAAAGGTATTAAAAAAGCTAAAGGCCTGTGTGTTTCCAAGATCTGACAGCTTGAAAGGAACTCCAACAGAGAAATAGAAGTAAAATGAAAACTCCTGGAGCATTAGCCCTCCCATACAAGGCTCTAATTGGCAGTTTTCATAGAGAATTTGTCTATCATGCAAATAACCCATACTTGGTTTCCTAGATAAGTTAAAAAAAGTGGGGGGGGCATAATCTGAAACTGTAATTTGTCTCAAAATTAAAATA
Organism: Tenrec ecaudatus; assembly: GCF_050624435.1. Lineage (NCBI taxonomy): Eukaryota > Metazoa > Chordata > Mammalia > Afrosoricida > Tenrecidae > Tenrec > Tenrec ecaudatus. Next base: position 76,165,591 of record NC_134542.1, read on the forward strand.
ATATTGATTTTACAACAGGTTTTGATATTTTGTAAGAGTATTCATTTTAATGTACACATTTATTTTAAAACAGTTGCTACATATTTCTTCATCACCCTTTACTAGAGCTGTTGTTTAAATATCTACTTGAGATCCTAAGTTTTCTTGGCAATTGAGATATTTTAATTCATGGCTCATTTAGTAAATTTATTGTTTGAAAGGTCCGCTGCCCAAATGCGAATATTTCAAAATCCTTAAGTGTACTAAAAGTGCAATATAGAACAGAAATGGTATATGCTTTTGAAAAGTTTTAAGATCCTTAGCTAATTGAAAAAAAAAGAATGTTCCTGCTTCAGAAGATCTCAAAGAACTTCAAAATTCTCTAGTTTTAAAACCCTGTACCCCTGCGAGGGCTCGATATTATTCTGAAGTATATGTGACTTTTGAAAGCGTGGAGTCAGTGGCAAAGCTCAAAATAGAACCAATGAATCTTGACTCTCAATTTGTGTCTCCAGCTGACCACATGAGCTGGACAATTTTCTTTCATCTGTGTATTATTAATAACATAATATCCTGTGACCCAACAAACTAATAGCTTCTTTGTAGAATTACCTTAGAGTTAGGGTCCATGTTTTTAAAGAACACGTTGTGTTCAGATATCTATAACTGTCAGATAATTAAATGATTGCTGGCTATTGAGATGAGCATTTTTCACTTCCAGCAGGCTTAGTCTTATAAATAGATGTGAGCCACTTAGAACAATGGTACATCTCAAATTTGCAGAAGAACATTTAAAAAAAAAAGAATTCCAGTTCTCTTATACTCAAATATCTTATGAAGAGGCAGATAGCTTTCAGATGCTATCCTTGATTTAGGTACACTGAAGTCTGGACTGGATCTATTGTTGCCTCTGTACACTGAGAAAATTAGTAGGTAGGCAGTAGCTGTGAGTTAGGCTATTCAGTTTCAAGTCCAAGACTTATGGGTGTTTTAATTCACACTGCTTTGGATGAGTGTATTTTCTGTTAGGTCTTCAAGTATGATGAGAAGATTACAAAAGCCTTGTAAAAGTGTGCGGTTCTCCGCATTTCAAATGCTCCCCTTTCTTACAACCATTGTGCTCACGTTGGCTCTGACTGATAAGACCCCGTGTACATCGGAGTAGAACTGTACGCCAGAGGAGTTCAATGGCTGACTTGGGGAATGCATGGGGTGTTTCTTCTGATGTGCCTTTGTGTGGACTTGAACCAAAAGCCCACCTTTTGGTTAGCAGCCCAATGTGTCCATTCTGCACAGCCTTGGGAAAGCACAAAGCAGTCATTAATTATCTCTCTTTCCCCCCTCTATTTTTTCATGTCAGCTGAATCTCTTGAATGAAGACTTTCCTTCCTGGTCTCTCCTTGATATGCTTGCGTGCCTGGTTTCTCTGCCATAATTTTCCCTGACTTCAATTATTGCCATTATGCCTTATATAGAGCTTCTTCCAAAATGTTTCATCCTATCTTAACCTTGTTCCTGGGATCAATTTGCCTGCTTATCATTTCCTCCCGATAAACATTAGCAACGCATATTCTACACATTCTACGCCTGCTTTAGCTCTTTACTCTTGAAGATATCAGCCTCAAATGCCTGTGTCCACCTACTCTATCTATAATCTCACATGAACAATATTTTTTTCAATACTGATTTATAATTCTATCTTAATAGGCCTTTGATCCCAACTAAATTTTTTTGGTTCTTGTATAAATTGTCATTCATTTTTGTTGCCCCAGTGAAAAACCCAAGATAGCATGTGACAGAGACTCAATACATTGTTGGTAAGTGAATGAGTAAATGATTGATTATTGGGTAAAAGTTCTGGGGAAGCATTGAGGCAAATGAGATGGAAGGACATCAATTTCCTGCAAAAGAAAAAAAAAAGATTTGATCTTGTCTTTGTGAAGTTTCCAGAGAAGAAATTATTTTAAGTCCACTCTACTAATATAGTAAAGCATTAGTACAATTTGCATCACTGTGTGATTTGAGGATATCGTTTTAATACAATTATATTTTCTTTATGTCTTAGCTTAAACACCAGGTGTCAGTCTCTTAAAGTCATCCTTCGTCAGGGATACCACTCAATTAAAGTTTAGGTTGCTAAAATGTTGGCTACTGATAATCTTGAAGGGAAAACATTGAAGACAGAACTATCGAATAGGATTTGATTGTGTATTCATCCTAAAGGGGAGGTTCACGACCTAAGCCTAATGGGTCCCTTCAAGTTGCAGGGGACAATTAAACGACTCAGCAGTGAAACTGACATTGAGGAGCAGATTTTGCCTGCCAGCCGCTCTCAGGGTTTGGATTTCACTGGATCATATTCTGAAAGGTCAGCACTGGCCAGATGACCAGTCCAGAACTACAGATGGCAGAGTGGTCACCTGACCACTCTGCCCTCTCCCATCACCCCCCACAACCTGCTGCATAGCCTCAAGTTCACTGAAAGGTCACAACAGGCCCTGTACCATTATGAGAAATATCTTTATTCCAAGATTTGCTTCTTTGCCAACATGTGGAGTAAATACACGCGTTTGGCCTTCCAGCAAAAGGATAGTGGCATGGCACAGTTGGAAGACTTACAAGGAAGCAGCTCAGCTGTGGGGAGCAGCTAAAGGGTGCATATCTCCTCAGAAGAATATGCACATCCTGAAAATGAAATCATAGCCAGGTACTCACCAGAAATATGGGGCTGAGGCAGCACTCAAACCCAAGTTAGATCAGTTAAAAGCAGGCTGCCCTAGTGGTAGTTACATCCTCTCCTTAAATTTGACCTTTCTTTTGAGGTATATAAACTGAAGAAAATAATAATGTAGTAATGTTGACCTCCAAAATTTTAGAGCATTCAGAAATGCAACATATACGTCATTAGTAAGAGACCTGGTGATCCATAAATATATTTTTGAATTTGGGTGAATGTTTGTGTACAAATTTCTAGAAAGGGTGGTGGGATTCTTATTTTTAAGCCATACGTGTTAGGCTGAATAAACAGGAAGGCGAAAACCACTGGAGGTCAGTGCCCTGGTGGCATAGTAGTTATAGCTTGGGCTGCTAAGTACTGCAAGGGTAGCAGTTCAAAGCCACCAGCTGCTGAATGAACAATGAGGCTACTCACATCAGCAGCTACAGTCTGGGAAACTCACCAGGGCCATTTGGCTCCATCCTACAGGGTCTCTACGAGTACACCACCGATAGAGAGAGTTGAGTTGAGTTGAGTTGAGTTGAAAACGTATTTTTTTGGCCCTTAAGTCATTTTAAAGGAGACTCAGTGGAGGACAGGGTGACTTTAAGAACCTACCTGGCTATTGTTTATCTTGCCTTGATTTTGCCAATCCTAGCAGGAAAAGCAAATGCCTTGGGGATCCAACAGTTAGTGCACATGGCTGCTAAGCACAAGGTTGACAGTTTGAATCTAGGCAGAAGTGCCTTGGAAGGGAGAGCTATGATCTTTTGACAATCAGCTGCTAAAAACGTAGGAAGCACAACATTGCTCTGACACCCAAGGGGTCATTACCAGTTGGAATCAACAGCAACTGGTGACTCATAGCAGGAACGGGAGACCAACTAACCTGGGATGTCGGAACCATCTCTGTTTTCAAAATTAGGAAATGTTTGTTTGAAGGTGGTCAGGTTATTTCCTTAAACATACTCAAATTTATTTTTAAAAGATGAAACTCTGACAGTAACATATTTTGGAGAGGTTTAAAATTGCATTAAAAATAGGGCAGACATATCCATCTGAGAATTGCTCATCAGTGGGTCCCTGTTTGTCTGGAGAAAAAGAGAAAGAATGAAACCAAAGATAAGGAGAGTAAGTTATTCTACAGGACTGCCATTGTACATGAACCATGGCCTCATGTGCCCTAAGACAAGAAAACATGGATGAGGTGGGGCCAACCCTTTCAAGCATTCTGGTAAAGGCAACCAGAGCTGGATCCAGATTGAATGAGGGACAGCGTGGAATGGAATTAAAAATCTTAAAGTGTTCCAGTTCACTAGAACAGTCTAGACCAGATGAATCCCTCAGGCTATCATCCGGTGATAATCCTTAAACCTTCTTAAACTGAAATTGCCCTTGATGTCACTTGATGCCCCTTGATGTCAGGATAAAGTTAAAAAAAAATGAAAACAGATGGAGTCGTAAAATAAAGACTGTTATCCATGAGTACTGTGCACCTTTAACACAGTCATCCTGATGAGGCCAAAGGCCAACAATTATTCTACAGTAAAGCAAAGGAGGGGAAGGGGTCAGCAACAACTGTTTCCTGGAAGCAATGCATCAAGAATGAAATTAATGAGGATGTTCACGAGTTGTGAAAAACAAAGCCACTGTCACTGAACATGTTGTGTAATAATTGTTCAATGAGAACCTAATTTAATGTGTCAACTTCCATGGAAAACGCAATAAATGTTACTTAAACGTAAGAAGTTGGGTAGAGAAAACTTGGAGGCAATTTACTAAAAGACAATTCGTTCAAAAGTCTGTGGGTCATCCTGGCAGTCTCTCTTAGCTACTAACAAAAAGATGAGTGAATCAAACCCTCCCCAAAGTGCCGCAGATAAAAAGTCTGACAATCTGTCTCCGTAAAGAATGCAAGCAGGGAAACTCCAGGGGTTCTACTGTGTAACACAGAGAGTTTCCATTAGTGGGAATTTATTGGATGTTGCTGATTTGTTGTTGTTGTGTTAGGAGCTCATAGGAAGCAATTAAATACCAAATTCCTAGTTGTGTTATTCTTTCAAGACAGGCAGGTCATAGTGTAGCTGTCTCTGCTCCAGCAGTGGAAGTCACATACCCAAGGTCCAGCCTTTTGGACCTGACTCATTGAAGGTCAGTGAACTGAAATCATGCCCATAATATAAAGGTCACGACTGTGAGGAAGTAAAAGAGGCCTGAAACTAGGCTTCCAGGTCACACACACATGGCTTTCCTCCGACGAAAGCATGCGTGAACATGGCTGTGCAATTAATAGTTAGCTACAGACAAGTTCTCGCGGTGATAATCATGTCTTAGTCTCTTCACGTGCCTTCAGAAGAAGATACTTTTGTGTGGGGAAAATATATTTTGACACCAGGGCTAATAGCAAATTTTTAAGAAAACTCAAGTGATCATATTGCACAATCACTGAAGCTGTGCAAAAATTACTGGAAATACTGACTCACATAAACAGCCCTTAGATGTATCATACATTTTGAGGGTTGGAGAGACCTCCCTCAGCAGAGGAAAGGCTGTTGACTTTGAAGACCAAGGTAACTGTGACTGAAGACCAGAAAACAGTAGATTACATTTCCATTGATGTGAGAGTTACGGAACCTCGCACATGGTTTGGCATCTTCAGTTTTAAACTACAATGATATTTGACTGTGTCAATCATAATAAACTATGGATAACCTTGAGAAGAATGGAAATTCCTGACTGCTCCATTGTTCTCAAACAGAACGTGTACATGGATCAAGAGGTATGAGATATAAAAAGGCTTTTCCGCAGCTTGTCTCCCCCAAATATATGTCAGACCTAGGATACTGCTTGCAATTAATGGTAAATGATTGTCAAGCGACCTCCCTGAAGGCATCATCCATCCAGAGCTATAAGACTACTGTCTGATCCACCAACGGTGGGGCTCACTTCCTACTGTTAAGGACAGCGGATTGCTTCCCCTGAAAGCTTAGAATAAATCAAGTCTCCTGCTCAAGGACAATCAATGAATCCAGAAGCCGTTCGTCTTGTCATATGTGTACCCTTAATCGCTCTTCTTCCTATAGGGAGTACGCCCCTAGATTGTCCCCCTCCCATTCCTGCATTGCCTATGGTACAACCCTTTCCTGTGACATATGTTATTACCTGTAATCAGGGGGCTTGAACACCCCCAAAAGATCTGTAAACCTTGGTTAGAAATAAATAACTCGCTCTCTCCTGCCTTATCCTCCCACACCTCTGCGTGGACCACCAAAACGGGCTGAGGTGAGCATGCTACTATGAGATGTGTCTGCCTCCTTTATTTTATTCTCTCTCCTATCTCTTTTTTTCTCTATGGCTTTACTCTAATCTTTATATATCATAACCGTACAATTATGCCTACAAACCCATGATAGTGTTCGGAGCTGGTCTCCTCTCACCAAGGAGCAGTTGTGCAAATAGAACCAGAGAATACCACAAAGGATCAGGAAAGGCAGGCGTCAGGGTGATGTCCTCTATCATGCTTTTACCTCACTGACAAAGTAATCAGAGAAGCTGATTACATGAAGACAAATGCCACATCAGGATTGGAGAAAGGCTTATCAGCAACCTTTGATATGCAGATGGCCTACCCTAGCTTGCTGAAAGTGAAGAAGACTTGGAGCACTTACCGATGAAGATCAAGGATTGCATCCTTCTGAGTGGATGACAATTCAACATAAAGACAACCAAAATCCTCACAACTGGACCAGTAGGTCACATCAGGATAAATGGAGAAAAGATTGAAGTTGTCAAGGATTTCATTTTGCTTGAATCCATAATCTATGCTCATGAAAGTAGCAGACAAGAGATCAAAAGATGCCTTGCATTGGGTATATCTGCTGCACAAGATCTTTTTTGAAGTATGTTTTTCTGTAGGTGAAATCAAAAATTGGCAAATCTGTAGAGACAGTAGCTTGGTGAATGGCTCCTTCGGGGTGTGGCAGGGGAGGAGGTTCGAGGAAACGGGGAGCTAATAACATTGAGTACAAGAATGAAGAAAATTTCTAAAACTGATTGTGGTGATGATTGTACAACCTTTCTTGATGCGTTTGAACTATTGAATTGTACGCTATGAGACTTATGTGCCAATAAAGTCTGTTGGAGAAAAAAAGCGTTGGGAAGTAAGGATGTTACTTTGAAATTTAAGGTGGCCTGACCCAACCATGGCATTTTCATGCCTGTGAAAGTTGAACATTGAATAAAGAAGCTCAAGAAAATCCGATGTCTTTGAGCTATGGCATTGATGAAGAATACTGAAAATTATCAGGGACTGTCAAACAACTGACAGATCTGTCTCGGAAGAAACATGATTGGATGTTCCTTAGAGGCAAAGATGGAGAGACTTCCTCCCACGTACTTTGGATACATTATCAGGAGAGACCAGTCTCTGGAGAAGGACATCATGCTTGGTAAAATGGAGGGCCAGCAAACAGAGGCAGTCTCTAGGTGAAAGGGATTGACACAGTAGGTGCATCGAGGACTCAAACATGAGAACAATTGTGCGTAGGTGCAGGCCTGGCTGGTGGACGGAGGTACTATGAGTTGCAGCTGACTTGACGGCACCAACCACAACGGCATTTAGACCTCAGTAGGCTTTAGGCTTAATGGGTACCCAAAAGAGCCCACAAAGGTCAGCTAATTCAAAGAGCTTACCTTTTAAGTCAGGACAAAGCAAATGAAGATGATTTTAGGAACTAAGTAATAACCAGGAATGAATCCAAATATGATCTAAATAGAAAGATCCAATCAAAACAGTGGTTTCAGAGTGGATCTGCTGGGTCAGCTGAATTACAGATACAAAGGTCAACTCAGAAGTCCTTTCTGTCTTGTAGTAATTATTTTTCGAGAACAACTGGAGTAAGTTTGATAGGTATTCTCCAACGGCCAGAATGATCATTGAGGGTTATGAAGAAGTTTTTAGAAAATTGAAAATGTCTTTGTTACAAAGAAGACCAGGGGCGTTTTTGCATCGTGTCCATGAACCTGCCCATTCTTCGCTCATGGAGAGCATTGCCCTTGGAGCATCTTTTTATTTGGGGGGGGTTGAGGGGGGTGTTTCCTGCAACGAATCCATTTAATTTCCTTGTTCAGTATCAACTAAGACAATAGAGGCATGTGTCTTTAGCAAATACAACCTTCTCTGAAAATTCTCAGAAAAAGGGACCCAAAAAGCCACGAAAGAGAGAGCAGACGGCTAGTCCCTCAAGCCTCCAGGCCCTTTGACTGTGCTTCAGGTCTTGGGAAATTGAGAGAATGCTGATTTGCATGGTGGATGCAGATCAAAGGGGACAGCAGAGTGCCCTGTTGTCTTGTTGACTGTGTCCTAGTAGACACTTCAGATCCCTTTAAGCAGAGGCATCTTGATAGCTGTCTCTTAGAAGCTACAAAGATAGAATTTCCACCTTATTTTTCTTAAGCTTGAACACAAGGCAATTTTCGCAGCACCCACAAACAGTGGGCAATCGTGGAGAAAGAGAGAGCCAGCTATTGCTATTTTTGTAGGGTCTCTTGCAGTGGGGGGCAGTCAGCATTCCACCAGCTGAGGATCTTTGTGTAGCACCAGCTGCAGAATGACTTTCTGAAGACTCTTTCCAGCATGTGGACCTGAACCATTCCTCCTCTGGATTACCTCTTGGGATAAAACGAGGCTCATATTTATCTCCTGAGACTTGAATTCTCATTTTGTGTCCAGTCACACACACACACGCCGCCCCCCGATAGTACTCACATGCATGTCACTGTTTCTGTCACCATAACCTTTTCCAATACCACAAGTCACTACCGACATTTTGGGCAAGGATTTATTTGTCCCAGGGCGACTCTTGGAGCTGCTGACAGGGCCTTGCTGCGTACTTCAATGCGCACCTGCTCTCCTCTCTCTCTCTCTCTCTCTCTCTCTCTCTCTCTCTCTCTCTCTCTCTCTCTCTCTCTCTCTCTCTCTCTCTCTCTCTTCTTTTCTGTCCTTTGCACTTCAGGGACATTTTGTTTCCAAAAGGGTGCATCATGTGCCTCAAAGTAGTCCTCTGAAGGATCCTCTACACATTCTTGAAATGTGGGCTGACCTGTCATAGCGCTGGCATTTTGAAACCAATCCCCCACCTTTTTTTTACCTGTTTCTTCACACACACCCCACTTAGGCATCCCTACAGCCCCACACAACACAAGTCTCACTTGCAGGGTCAAGCTGTCCTTTCACCATGAGAACAAGCTGATGCGAATCCTTCACACCGAGGTGTTAAGAGCTTAATGATGAATACTCCCTTGAGGATTTTCATTTTGAAAGAGATTGCCTGGAGATGTTATTGATTTACACAGAGAAATTGATTTCTAATCCAGGAATTTCACCAGGAGAAGGGAGACATGTGCTTGGATGAAGATAAAAATAAACTTCTTGGAGGGTGGGGTGGGTGGAGAGATTCTCCCAGTCTTTAAGCAGAAGCAATCACTGAATTGGCCTTTGATGAGGTGGCCCGGATTGTGGCAGGACATTTGACTCATGTAGTGCACCCTGGATCGAGGAATGAAGGAGCGAGAAGGGCAGGAGGAGCACAGAGGAGACAGCCTACTGAGACAGCTGGAAAGGTGCCTAAGGTTCACAGTGCCGCACTGTACAGGGGAGGCCGCCTTCCGTGAATCTTCCCCTGTGTGCACCTGTAGGGATCGCTGCGCTAACGCGGCCTAGTGCGGCGAGTTTGGAGTCTGGCAACCGAGCCCAATATAAATGAGTAACTATTATCAACATAGAATACACATCCAAGATGTTCTCTAAGCAGAATTTATCACATCGGTTATAGCATCTTGGTCTTGAATATGCTTCCAGGGTTTAGGAATGGGGAGTATTTATACCTTTAATGCAGATCCTAATTTCTGCTATTTTCCCTATGGCCTAATTGGTGAAAAAAATTTTCTTCTTATTTCTTTTTTTTCAAGTTTCATTTGATAGAGTTTATGATCCTAAAAGGAAAATGAGCCGGGGCAAAACAAGATTACTGTAGTCTAATATCCAAGATGAGTCTTAAAATTAGGCACCTCAGACCCATATGAGTTGATTCTGACTCATAGTGACCCTACTCGGGGCTTCCAAGACTGGAAATCTTGGTGGGAAAATAGTCTCATTTTCCTCTAGGGCAGCAGTTGGTGGGCTTGAACAACCAATCCTGTCATTAGGAGCAGAAAGCTTGCCCAAGAGCACCAAACTAACAATAACGCTGATAACATTGATTTCAGATGATGACAATGATGACCTGAAAGTGTTTTACAGAGAAGGGGGAGAAAGCATAGAAAGCTTATCGATTTACTCAGGAGTACACAATTAGCAAGTGACCTTAATGGTGGCCTGGGTTGAGTGTTGGGCTGGTGACCCTGAAGTCTAAGGTTGGAGGTCACCAGTTGATCTCCCGTAAGCAGATCTGATAGTCTCTTGTATCGATCGATAACCTTGGAAACCCTATTCGGCAGTTGTACTTTGTCCTCCAAAGTCGTTTGGAACTGGTAGCTACTTGCCACCAGTGTGATACAATTAGCAATTGGCAGACACAGAAGTAAGACCAGCGGTTATTTTGTAGATTTCTTTGGCGATACCCTGTGTGTTTATATTTCAAATGCAATATTTCCTAAACTTCCGTGATTTTCCATGGTCTTCAATGTGCCCCTTTAGGTCAGTGCTATGCCTGTTATTTATTTTGGGCACCATCGAGTCACCTCTGACTCACAGAGACCTTCTGTCCTGTGGAAGGCAACATCCACAGGGGGTGGAGCCCCCCCTGCCAGTTGTGATTCTTGAGCCCCTGGCTGCAGTCACTGTATCCATCCATCTCGTTTCGTCACTGGCCCTCACCTTGAGCAAGCATGATGCCCTTCTTTAGGACATCTTCTCTTCCAAAATGAAGTCTCACCATCCATTCTGGCTGTGATTCTTCCAAGACCGATGTATTTTTCATTTGGGTCTATGATACTTTTAATAGTATTCAACAACCACTCTATAATTCAAATGTATTCGTTCTTCTCTGGTCTGGCTTATTCTTTGTCCAACTCTGCATGCATCAGATGCTATTGTTAGGTGATGTTGGGTTGGTTTCGATTCATAGAAACTGGTGTACAATAAGACAAAACATGAGGTGATTGAAGATACCATGGCTTGGGTCAAGCACACCTTACTTTTCATTGTGATATCTTTTCCCTTGTAGTTTTTGATCATCGAAACCAAAAAATAATATATCATCATATTGTTTGTAAATCTTGAGTGTCAATACTGCAAAGTAAGAAAGGGCCTATTTGCTGACTTGACTTAGCAGAAGAATATTCCTAGAACAAACAAATAAAATAAATTATTCACCATCTCCTCACCTTAAGCAATATTACCAAAATACTATTTTATATTTCTGGAGTTTGAACTTTGTAAGAGACACTATAGATAATTATATCCCTCTCTTCACTTTACATGTGAGAAAACTGAGCCCCAAAGATATTCAATAAACTGCCCAAGTTAACAGAGTGGCATTAAAAAAACTAAACAACTATTGTCCCCAAATGGATATAAGTAACATGAATAATTTTATGTTCTTAGTGATTTATGTCTGTTGGTAATATAATCCTTATATTCCTGAATACTTTTTGTTTATAAAGCTTTGTATATCTATTCAGACCCATGTTCATCACAGACTATTCACAATAGCAAGAAAGAGGAAACAACCTAAATGCCCGTCAGTGTAAGAATGGATAGATAAATTCTGTCCATGCACGTAATGGAACACTATGTGATGGCAAAAAGCAAGGATGGATCTTCAAAATGCTTTGACTTATGGATTAACAAGCAATAAGCTTGTATAGGACCAGTATCATTAAGAGCCAGGTAAAGGTTTGGGTGCTTTGTTCCTTAGTAAAAGAAACATTATTTGATGGTTACCAGGAATGGTGAGGCGGGGGGTGGGGAGGGAGTCACTGGACAGAGGGTAGACAAATGTTAAATTGTGTGAAAGGAATTAGAAAAAAATGTTGATAGACCCATTTTCCCCTAATGGAATGCATATTGAATTGTTCTGCTCTTCTAAAATGGTGTGAGGTATGATCGATTTTGTTAAACAGTTTGTGGGGCACATATAACCCAGTACAGTGGTGGTAGGACATAAGGGATAAGCCACAAAAACATTTCCTTGAACATGCCCTAACCTGAACACAGCAGATTCTCCAGATTTCTCACATAAAAATAAATAGTAATCATATTTATTTTTCAGAGATATTTCAGGCTAACAGATATATGTTATTATGTAAAGAGTCTGGCACAAGATATGTTAGTAAATAAGTAAATAAATATTCCTTATTGTAATTTTTACCAGGTTCTTAAACTTTCAATAATATTACTGTTATTACTATAGTCAGTTCTCTGACAGTCATAATTACTCTCACTACCATAACAACCCAAACTCCAAATAACATCCTTGTCTATAGAAAAACTGGCATAGGTAATATATTTGTGAGGACTATGAAAGATAACCCTTTGCTTTATAACCCCAAATAACTCCATATTTTAAAGGGAAAAATTGGCATAACTCTAGTGAGGATTATGAAAGATAAGCCATATGAATTGTCTTATCATAAGTTCTCAATTAAAGTTAGGTACAATCAGGTCTTCGGTTGCTAATATAACTATTGTATAGACTTGCTCTGCCCATTTTTTCTTTTTCCAGTTTCTTGCTTCTTAATTAGGCGAATCCGCCTAGTTCTTCATTCCTAGGAGAACTAACAGCCACAGATGTCATGGAAATGCTAGTTGTACCTGAGATGTCTTTTGTGGTTCTCACCAGGTCATTTATCATCTGTAAAGCTCGGTGTCTCAATCATAGAATGAAGTGCCAAAATGGGATCCTGAACGATCCTTTCACCACTTTGATACAGACAAGGTCCTTTAGAATGGAAGCCATAAAACAATTATCATCTGCTGCAAAAGCATCTGACTGCGGCTTTGCTCTCTGGGGCCAATGTGAGACAGCCCAGTCACAGTTCCTGTAGAAGGAAAGAACTTGGAGGCCGAGTGCTGAGAGCTGCATGCCACCAAGTACTTCCTGACCCACAGCTGCTCTCTGGAGCAGAACAGAGCAATCCCAGAGGGTCTCCTCTGCTGTAAGCTTTTTGGAGACAGGTCCAGGGCTTTGCTGGTGTGGACTGTCTCTCTGCTTTAATTTGTGTACATGTATGTGTATTATATGTATATTTGTATAAATACGAATGCATCTGTATTTGTAAATGTGTATTTTCCTTTCCTTCCTAGCATATCCCCTAGGCCCAGAGCTATCCATTCCCATATGTCCCTAACTTCCTGTTTCCTATTTCCTAATATGATTAGATGGTATAACATCTACATAAGCACATACACGTAATGTATCCAAATATATAAGTAATGCATACTGTGTATACAAGTAGATAGATAATGGACACAGTGCATATAAGTAGGTAAGCAAAGCATACAAGGTATCCATTGTTTGAGTCACTGGTGGTACAAACAATTAAAGACTGTATCATTAGCAGAAAAAAAGCCCGTCCAGAAACATCTCAGAAGAAAGACCTGCCAATCCACTCCTGAAGCCTCACAGCTTGGCAACACAGCTCCATGCTGACACACAGGGGCCGCCATGGCTTGCAATGGGCTCAAAGCCAACAAACAGGATAGCAGACATTTCTTAGACGGTGAGATCTCAGAGGGTAAGTCATGTGTTGATACCACAGCCAATTCTTTCAATATCAGGATAGCTCTTATTAGAATCAATAGAGTCATAAGCTCACATGCCTTATATATGCCTTATACAATAGTTTTGCCAAAAGACCTATTGAATAAAAAGCATTTACAGCTACTAGCTCTAACACATGGTGTGTGGTGACATCTATAGGGCATTATGGATAACGCACAGCCCTCAACTTAAATCTGGACTCAAAGGATGTGATAAGCTTTTACTGGGAGGAATTGCATTACAAGGAGACTGGGTGGGGACAAAGAATAGTATTAACAGGAAGAATGAAACATGTCCAGAATGTATTCCAGAAAATAAATAGCTTTAAACAACTGGCAAAATCACTGAAGAGGACATTGATTTCCATGGACCCATATTATGGGTATTCCAAACTAGAGAAGAGAAAGAGAGCGATTAACCAGAAAGGAGAATACACATGGTAAACAATCAGATAGAGCGGAAGCAACTCTTTATTTGAAATACCTGGGTAATGTAAGTAATATATTGCTTAATTCATTAAAGTAATAATGATTTAAATTATTGTTATGATTATACATGTGCTATATACTAAGCCCCTGTGGCTCAGTGGGTCCAAGTTGGGCGGCTAAACTCGGGGTCAGCAGTTCAAAATTACCAGCCATTCCAAGGGAGAAAGATGAGGCTTTCTATTCCTGGAGAGAATTACAACCTCAGACATCCACAGGGCAGTTTTACCCTCTCATATACGTTTGCTATAAGGCAGAATTGACTCAATGGCAATGAGTTTGGCTTGTGGTGTGTGTGTGTGTGTGTGTGTGTGTGTTGTGGTGTGTGTGTTCCATGCCATGTCATATTCATTGCCAGGGAGTCCATTTTGACCTATAGTGACCCCCCCATGTCCCAAGTGGAAGCATTGTGTCTGCCACATCCACTAACAGAGTAGTCACATAACATGGAGGCAAGAGCAGTGGCTGGTGATCACGAGCGTGTTTCCAGGTCCCAGGCCCACTGCAAACTCCCCGTGTTTAGAATGATAGAAAGCAGTAGTGACTTTCCCCCACTTTGATGATTTTATGATTAGAGGCTTCCTGGATTTGCAACCTTAAGCAAAGCACTCAGTGTCTCTATGCCTCAGTTTCCTCCCTTATAGTGACAGGTGTTTGGACTAGATGACCTCTCAAATGTCAACCCCAAAATGTAATCCTACTTAAATAATATATCATATCCCAAAATCTAGTTGGGCCCTGGATGAATTGAGTAAAATAAACAAAATCACTGAAGCCTCAATAATATAGATTAAAGCCAATACTCATTTGATTCTGACTCATAGCAACCCAACAGGCAGGGTAAGAATGCCCCAGTGAGTTTCTGAGATGGCAATCTTTATTGGAGTAGAAAGTCTTGTCTTTCTCTTCTGGGGCCGCAGGTAATTTCCCATGGCTGGCCCTGAGGTCAGCCACCCAAAGCATAACTGACTATACCATCTGGGCTCCTTGAATAAAGACCAAGGCCTGTTGGTATTAAATATGAATATGAACCTCAAGAGGCTGCCTGGCGTTCTCAATTCTCACATGCACATCTCCTCTCCCTTTGTCTGGTTGGTAAATGGGAATAGTAATAGAAAACACAGTATCTGTGAATGTCATATTTCTTCAATCTACCCCACTCCTGATGAAAATTTTGAGTTTTAAGTATAAATTGTTAACTCTAGTTCTGACTCCAGCCGCCTGCTCTCTCCGAAAGCCTATAGTATACACAGAGCTTCCTTAAAGGACGGCCTAAAGTAATGAAGCAGAGCTCAACATACATTGTTCTTGTCATCTGAAGTACCCAGAATGATAAAATGGCCAAATGCTCAGTTTAGTGCCTTGAATCCACCCAGCAGCTCCACTGGATAAAGGATCTACCCCAAAAGATTACAGAATAGGAAACTCTAGTGGGTAGGACGACTCTGTCATGAAGGGTCCTTAAAGGTTGGAATCCACTAGAAGACGCCCAACCCCCACAGCATTCCTCCCGGAGAAGAGCGTCTTCAGTAGAGTGAGCCTTGCATCGTGTTCTGTTTTCCTGTGGCTGCTAATCTCATGGTCCGCCACTCTGGATGAAGACAGACAGGGCATTTAACTCCCATAAAGAGCTACAGCCTCAGAGATTCACGGACAGTTCTGCCCTGTCCTTCAGGGTCACTATGAGTGGACTCGATGACAGGGAGTGTTTGGGGTTTTTTTGTTGTGGTTGTTTATTCCATGTGAGTCAGATTTGAAATGAGAGCAGTGAGTTTAGTTTTTCAGTTTTCAGGCTACATATGAATTGTTCTATCTCCCTCCTCGAGAAAGCTACACATTGCTGGAATTTCTCCAGATTTAACAAAGTCTCCGTTACCTAATGTTTTCAGTTGAAGCCCAATATAAAGGCCTTTTGATAATAAAGACCATTTTTATTGGGCTCATATTATTTTGTTTAAATTATTAAGACTTCAGACATACATTCTCACTTAACACTTACAATTCAATAAAGGTTTAGTATCTTCTCATAAATAAAGAAAATAAAACAGTGAGATTTTAACATATTAAGCTCAAAACTGAACGAAAGATTGTGAACTCATACCTATGCTGGGAAAGAGAGGTCTGGGGGCGGGGGGTGGGAGGGAGAAGACAATATAAAATGCACAGTCTAATTGGTCTTATCATTTTGATTATGGGTTCAGCCATCCTTATCTTACTTCTATTATAACCTAGCATTTAATGTTATGGTTACAATTTCTCTATAAAATTGGCATAGTTAAATTTAGGGCCACAAAAATGTTTTATTCTGTCTCTGGAGTGGTCGGTTTGGAAAAAATGTCCTTTAAGACTAAGAACTATCATTTGCTCTTATTAGAAGCGAACGGAGAAGTCAAGACACATGAACTGGGCTAGCCGTATTTATTTTGAGGGACTAAGTGTTAAAATGGACTAACTGATAACATCATGATAACATGGGGAAAGTTTGACGTTGTCAGGGATTCCATTGTACTTGGACCCATACTCAATGCTTATGGAAGCAGCAGTCAGGAAATCCAACAGCTGGATTTGCATTGGGCACATCTGCTGCCCAAGACCTCTAGAACGTGTTCAAGGGCAGAGATGTCAATTTGAAGACTAAGGTATGCCTGTCCTTTGCATTTTCAAACACGTTGATAGGTATATGAAAGCTAGACTAGGGAAGAGTGGCGGAAATGGATGCATTTGAATTTTTGAGTTGGCGATGGACATGAAAGGACAAATGACTGCAGCAGAGTAAGCAACTCTGCCTTGGAGGAAAACCGCCAGGATGCTTCTCAGAAATGAGGATGATGAGTCTTTGTCTCCTGTACTTTGGACATGTCATCAGGGGAGACCGTCCCTGAAACAGGACGTCACCTGAGGTATGGTAAAGGGTCAGTGAAAAAAGAAGTTCCTCCGTGAGATGCAGGGGCACAGCGGGCTCCAGCGTGGGCTCAAGCGCCACCACAATGGTGGGGATGGGGCACCCCTGGGCCGTGTTCCCTGCTACTGTGCACGCAGTCTCCTTGAGTCAGGACCAACCCAACGGCACTTTAACAACAGCAATACACTAAAGAAGTATATTAACTATAATACCTCAAAGTTCCTGGGAGGCAGATAAGAATAGCATTCAGAAAAAGGATTCAATTTGCCATGTTATTAGAAAACAATAGAAATATCATATGATCATCTCTCTATGCAGATAAAACAATTCATACAATGACACTCATTTATTATAGTAAGCCTTTATGAAACAAACAGTAGAAAGGAAATGCCTTCATTGGAAGATAATGTTTTTTTAAAAGCTATATTCAACATCAAGATCCCTGGTGGTGCAGGAATTGAACACTGGGCTCTGAGCCAAAAGGGTGGTTGGTCGAACTCACCAGCAGCTCTGTCAGAGAGAGATGAGGCTGTCTGTGGACATCATGATTTACAGCATCTGCGGTTCTCCTCTGTCCAGTAGGATTGCCTGGAGTCTGCACTAACTCAGACATTGGGATAGCACATACACAGACAAAGATGAATTTTTGAAGGCTTTTTCGGTAGAGACCGAGAACAGGACGTGGATGAAGGCTACCCACATTGAGGTTAGAACTTTTGCATGTATGACTCTCTGTAATATTATCAAAGTGCCTTGGCTAAGTAAGCTTTTCCCACACAGTATTTTCAGGGTGGTGGTGGAGGGGGGGGATGCTGCCAAAATAAAAATCAGTATAAACTATGCCATATTTGAGAGCTTCCAAAGTGAAGAACGTACTTGAAATATGGAGGAAGTGTGAGGGGAAGGATTTGCAGCTCGATGTCACATTTCTGAATTGTCATTCCAACAGCGTTTTTAAAAACTGTGTTTACGTTTTGAATACGTTTCTCTGGAAAAGAGACAGAGGGAAACATATAAACTATCTAAATCAAGAGGCTCGAAAAATACAAAAGTAAAGGAGTAGAAATATTTCTATATGTAACCATGTGTATATGTACTACACTAAACTGAAGTTTTGTTATCTCTGATTCTAATTCATTACTGTATGGATGGCAGTATTCTCCTCCTCCTGTTTGGAGCATGTCTCTACCTTTCTATTGACAACAATAAGTCAGACACTTCATTGTTAAATTCTAGTATCCACGTTCAGAACCATCGGTATTATTGGGCTGTAGCCCCATGAGAAATAACTTTATAGACTAATGCGGTTTCTTTTTGCCCTCACTTTTACAGATTCAAATTATCTATCCATCTATCTATAGTACCAATGTGTACAAATATACACAGTAATACACACCCATATCTTGTATTGCTTTATCACCTGAGAGGGCCTAAAAGAGATGATATCTGAGTACCCCAGAGCAATAGTGTGGAAAAAGGAGATACATTAAAGGTGTCGAGCATTTTATTTAACTAGGATCCACAGCCAACCGCCATGTAAGCACCAGTCAGAAAATCAATTGACATAATGGATTGGACAAATCTGTTGCAAAACTTCTTTAAGGTATTTTTAAAAAACCCATAAACCCTAAGATGTCACTTGGAGACGGAGGCATGCCAGACCCAGGATGCGGTGTTTTCCGTCACCTCTTTCAGAGGTGACAGCTGGACCGTGAGCGCACATGACCAAGAAGAACGGATGCCTTTGCACCGCAGGGTCTGCGAAGAACAGTGACTGCAACAGGGATGGTTCGAAAAATAAACTCGTCTGTCTTGGAAGAAGTTTGACCAGAACGCTCCTTAGAAGCAGCGATGGGGTGGTTTTCTCTCACGCACTTTAGGCACCTACTGTGCGGGCAGCACATGACCAGGCCGTCTTCTGTTCGGTTTAACCGAGTCACGACGAGCCTCGTAAGAAGCCTCCTTAGAGGCAAAGACAGCCAGGGTCCACTTCACGTGTTTTGGACATATTGTCTCGAAAGACCAGCCTCTAGAACAGGCCACCGGGCTTGGTACAGCCCAGGGGCGGTGGGAAAGAGGAAGGCCGTGGACGAGGTGGATTGGCACCTTGGCTGCACCCCATGAGCAGCCCCGGCAGTATTTGTTCCGTTGTGCACGAGGTCACTGTGAGTCAGACCCGACTGGTTGCACCGACCAACGGCAGTCTCATGAAAGGAGTTGCAGAATCCGTTATCTTTTTTGCTTCTGCTTACCTTGAACTGTGTGAGGACGAACTACTCTTCCTTCCAGAGAGGTTTGTCCAAATGCATTGCGGTTTAGGGTTCTAAGACATACACGCATGACTTGATTCTCAGACAAGCATTTTTTAATATGACTCAGACTAGATTGTCATATCACTTCTTTGGCTATTGGGAAGGGTAGGTTCCCAACTGGTTCTGATCCTTGGTTCTGTCCTTGGGAGAAAGAATTCAGCCAAGAGACATACAATCGGTGAGCACACGACAGCTTTGTTTAAAGTGAGAGCACAAATGTTCAACAAGGCGTAGGAAAGTTTTAGTCCACGTGACACTCTCAAGCGGCAGCTACACAGAGAAGCTGGCACCGCACCTGCCCGGTGGGTTTCCCTGTTAGAATCTCCCCTCTCCTGTACTAACTCCTTCCGTAGGCGTTGAGTCCGCTTCTTTGGAGGCGTTCTGCAGGTCAATTGCTCATGCAATGTGACGACCTGATGAAACCAAACTGACGGCGGTGAGTCCATCCCACTCTTACTGCGGCCTGATGGCACAGGGAAGGAATGCCTCTTTGGGTTTCTGAAATGGCAACTCTGTACAGGAGTCAAAAGCCTCGTCTTTCTACCTCTGAGTGGCTGGTGGTTTCGAACCGCTATGCCACGAGGGCTCCTAACCACTCGATAGTATCTTTAGAGAATGCTGCACTATAGAGTTTTGCACCAGTTCTTTCTCGCTGTGGAGGACTCTTGTTCATACCTTTTGGCAGTCACGTCCTGTCATCTTTGCAATTCCTTTCACAGCCATCAGAGGGTGGTGATCATACATGACAGAGGACAGACCATACGGTGCCGAAAGCTCTCCCTCCGTGGCCTACTGAGTCAGACTAGGCGTGCTTGTAATGTAGGCAGGTCCAATCCTGGGTTCTGTACTCCTAGAGCTCATCACACAACATTGCCATTGTCTGTGTAGATTCATCTGTGTCTCCCACTTGGTCACCATCTCCGGGAAGGCAAAATACACGCTGATTCCCCAATGATAGACATGCATTAACTTCTTTGAATGTTTGTTGCATAAAATAAGTATTCCTTCACACTCTGACGATGGATGCTTATAGAAAGGCAAGTGGCTGCCATTTTCCATGCGTCTGCTTTGTGAGTAGATTTTAATTGCTCAACATCTACTTTGACCCTTGCCTGACCCCAGAGGCTTAGAGCATCCACCTACACTGTGCTAGTCCACGGTTCCTTGCTTCCCTCAGACAATACATGACACTGTCCGCAGGGGACCTGCATAATGGTTTGAGATGAAGGAAACGATCCTGTGTCAGAAATCTCTGGTTTAGCAGGATAATTTAACAGGTGATGTATCTTGGAGGTG
Source organism: Tenrec ecaudatus (assembly GCF_050624435.1). Classification (NCBI taxonomy): domain Eukaryota; kingdom Metazoa; phylum Chordata; class Mammalia; order Afrosoricida; family Tenrecidae; genus Tenrec; species Tenrec ecaudatus. Next base: position 76,186,044 of record NC_134542.1, read on the forward strand.
TGTTTGTGCAAAATGCTTTTTCTCTTTTGCCTTTGTGTTTGAGGCAATTCTATTCCCAGGTGTATGTACATTATTTGGAAATTGTCTATTTTCATGTTGATACTAAGTTCGTGAAACATTTTCAGACTCTTGAAATCGTATACACCCATCAAGGGCTCTAGAAGGCAAGCCAGAGTCCAGAGGGACATGTGTCCCATGACCCCTGCCATCGCTGTCTCCACTGCCACGCACACACAGCAGCCCGGCATGACCCAGTATAGCACAGGGCGACTTTGTCTCACTTTGAAAAGACATGTTTGTAGCACTGGAAGCCAGAGAAACGAGTGTGTACAAGCCTACGCCAAATCTGAAGTATTTGTCCCCCCTTATGCATATGAAAATCTATATTTTATTAACATTATTTCAGACATGCTCCTTGATTCAACCATCATACCTTCTGCTCACATTGTACAAATAAAAACTTCAAAGCAAGAAATAATCAGGTCATGCCAGCGTGAAAGCAGACGTTGCTGTTATTGGGGTAGTCATGTCCTTTCTGACTCAGAGGGACCCCATGTACAACAGAATGAAACACTGCCCCGACCTCACAATTGTTAGGTTTAAGCCCATTGATGCAGCCACTGTGCCAATTCAATTCCTCGAGGGTCTTCCTCTTTTTCACTGGCTCTCCACTCTACCAAGCAGTGATGTCCTTCTCCTGGGACTAGCCTTTCCTGATCACATGTCCAAAATATGTGAGGTGTCATGCATTAGCTAAAGCAGTTGGCCACTGCCATCTGGTGGCAGCTTCCTAAATTGCAGCCTATAGTGTCAAAATGAAAGTGATGTCTTTTCACTCAGCCATTCTCACTTTCAGGGAATGGAAGATCAGATTGCTGGGAAATCTGGGGCAAGAAATGTATTTCTCTAATAGGTAAGAGGTTGAAGTTCCCACACCGTACTTTTAAAACACAGTGTTTTACTATAATCCTATGATCACATATTCTACCTGTAATTTAATAGCTCAAATATCTCCCAACAGCATTTTATTAAGTGAATACATACATTTATTGCTATTAAATTTACCTATTGTGTTGACCTTTTCATCAATAAAATATATCTTTACCTGTAGCTATTCTCCATGTCTCAGGTAAACATTTTATATTCACATAGCCCTCAATTTTCTCTCGATCATTCCATAATATTGTTTTTTTCTATCTTTTCAAACTTTTAACTTGTCCGTGTCCTTATAATTAAAATTTGGGATGATCATATTAAACCTACTTATGTCTCTTTATAAAGCATCAGATGGTCTTGGGGAAGTGGTCTGCATTTTTCTAGAGTTTTGAAGACCACTGCTCTGTAATGACATGGGGCCTTCCAAAGGCATCTCTTGCCTTCGTCAGTGGATGGCATTGTTCTCTCCATCCAAGGCTGTGCCAATGGGAACTGGACACATGTTATATGAATGGGACACTCCTTATTCTGCCTTTGAGCTAGCGTTGACCGTCCCATTTTATAGTCGTGAGGCGAAGGCAATGCCAGGATCAACACTGCAAGCACAGTCTAAATGTGCAGTGATGAGAGGCCAGGCAGTGAGGCAGAAAATAGACAGTTGGAAGATATGTGTAGTTATAAAATTCTGAGAAGTGAATGTAGTGTGACTAGAAACTAATGCATCGTTTACATTTTCCTGCCTATTCTGGAAACTTAGGAAAGGTCCTCATTCTCAATATGTAGACAGCTATTGGAAACTATATCTATGGGAATCTTGATAGATGGTAGAAATCCTGGTTGCACAGTAGTGAAGAGTTGGGCTAACTGAGAGATCTTTGATTGACTCATCGACTGCTCTATAGGAGACAGATGTGGTCATCTTCTTCTTTAAGATTACAGCTTAGAAACCCAATGGAAGCAGTTCCCTGGTGTCCTCTAAGGTCAGTATGAGTAAGAATCAGCTCACCAATATTGACATTATTTTAATATAAAGAGGTTTCCATAACTATGGTGTTACAATTCATAATAAATAATTACACTGCATTTTTCTGAAGATGGAAACTAGGAAATTAGCCAGGAATTTTTTATATATGACTATATAGAAATGCTTCCCTAACCTGAATAAAAAGAGAAGGTACCTGTATGTTACAAAGTACCACCCTATGCAGTGAGCAGACGATCCACATATGCTTCTCTGCCTTCTATTAGAAAGAGGAAAAAGGAAAACACATTGCTGATGAATATAGACAAGCTATATAACATACACCCAAAAGCACCATAGTGTTGGCTGTAATCATGTCTGTAATGCAGATAGTACCTTGACTGAGGTTCTGATTGCTCCAGAGGTATCCTTGTTGTTAGTAACCTCAAATGAAGCAGTAGACACCAAATGTGGAGATAATACAAAGATAACAAGAATCCCCGAAATGTAAATGAGCAGAAGAAAGAGACAATGTGAGTGCAGGGATGAATGCACGCACTGCCTCTTTGTATGTCTTAATGAGGATAATGGGACCAAAGCAAGGGTCAAAGCCATCGAAGACGGTGTTAGACAAATACCTAGTCTTCTCTGTGGCAAATATGGAAGGATTATAAAGTATGGATAAAGATGAAGGGAAATGGATGACCATTCACAGAATAAATAAGTAAATAAATAAAATCTACATAATAATAACTTTACCCCAATGTAATTGTATAGGGACCCTGGTGGTGTAGTGATTATGCGTTGGGCTGTGATCTGCATGGTCAAGAGTTTGAAACCACAAGTAGTTTCATAGGAGAAAGACTGAGCTTTCTGTTTCTGTAAATGGAAATCCACAGGGAGGTCGCTATGGGTCAACACTGATTCAATGGCAGTGACTTTGGTTCAGGGGTATTTTTTTAATCAAATTTATGGCAGAAACAAAATGTGTCCCTAATGTAATCCACCCTTCACAATGTACCCATAGTTTGCTATGATCCACACAGTTAAACGCCTCTGCATGATCAATAAAACAAAAGGAAACATCTTCCTGGTCTTCATTGCTTTCAGCCAGGGTCAATCAGTTGGGACCAATGATTTTGTTTGTGCCACATTCTCTTCCAAATACAACTTGGATTTTCGCAGCTCAAAGTCAATGGATTTCCATCAATAAATGTTCATTTACATGTATTATTAATGCTATTGCTGCATAACATATGAATTATGTTGGGCCACCTTTCTTTGGCATGGGCACACATATAGATTTCTTCCAGTTGGTTGGCAAGGTAGTTCTCTTCCAAATTTCCTGGCACAGATGAATGCTGTGTAAGGTGTCTTTTTGTTTAAATACTCTAAAAAAACCCAGAAGAATATTTAATTCTTGGATCATTCTTTTTTATAACGGCTACAGTGTGCATCACTTCATCTAGTAACATCACTTCTCAGGTGTATGCTATATTTTGAAATAGTTGAAATTCCATCCGTTCTTTTTTGGGCAGTGATTCTCCATATTCCTAACATCTTCTTTGGATGCTTCTGCGTTGCTCAAAAAGTTCATCCAGAGGTTCTCTCAACATGGCGACTCGGGACTTGAATTATTTCATCATTCATTTCAGGTTTTGATATGTTTTGTCTGTTTTTTTCTTTTGGTTTTCTAACTGCAGGTCTTTGCACATTTCATTATAATGCTCTGCTCTGTGTTCTGGAGCTGCATTTAGATTTTTTTTTGTTCAGCTTTTTTACTTCATCTTCTCTTCCATTTGCTTTTTCTCTTCTATGTTCAAGTGCGAGTTTCAGCCTCTCATTTAACATATGCTTTCTTCATGTGCGACGCTCTTGGTGCCATCCGACTACTCCCCTAGGCTTTTGTCATCAGAGTTCAGTACATCAAATCTGCTCTTGTGATGTTCTCTAAACTTAAGGTGATCTTAGTGGGCAATGTGCAAGTTCATACTTTGACTCCGATTGACTTATTTTAATTTTTTTCCATTCCAATTGAAACTTAGATATGAGCAATGTCCGATTTGTTCCACATCTGCTGATTAGCTGATGATACTGTGCTTCTCCATTAACGTTTCCCACAGATGCAGTCAATTTGATCCATGTGGGTTTTGCCTGTCAGAGTGTACTTGTATAATTTGTGCTACTGAATTTTTTTGCAACCAAGAAGTTTTTGGTATTGCATAACTCTGTCACATGTGACCTCCACTTTTTTGTTTTTTATCACCAAAGTCACATTTTCCAACTATTGATCCTTTCCCTTTATTTCCAATTTTTGCCTTCCACTCACCAATAATTACCAATGCACCTTGATTGCATAGTTGATCAGGTTCAGACTGAAGAAGCTGTGGAATCATTCAGACTCATCATTAGCTTTAGTGATTGGTGCATAAATTTGAATGATTTTTGCACTACATCATTTCCTACGTAGGCCTAAAACTATTAACCTTCCACAGATAGCATTTCACTTTAAGATAGATCTTGAAATTTTCTTTTTGATGATAAGTGCCATATGATTCTTCTTTAATTTGCCATCCTGGTAAGTAGGCCATATGCTCGCTAGTCCAAAATAACCAATACCAGTCCATTTCAATCCATTAATGCCAGTGACAGCAATCTTTATGTGTTTGCTTTAATTTTGACTTCCAATCATCCTAGATTTATACTTAGTACAATTCCACATTTATATATTACTATTCGCTGAAAACTCCTGTTTGTCCTCATTTTTGGCTGTGCCCTATCATCAAATAAAGGTCCAGAAAGCTATTCCATCTACAGCTTTTAATCCTATTCTACTTTGAATAGGTAACACTTCTCCAGTCATACTTTGAATACCTTCCCACCGAATCAGTTCATCTAGAATGATATCAGACATTGTTGAGTTTGTTTTATGAGGTTTATGGTGGCTACTCTCTCAAAAGTTAATCACCTATTTTTCCTTCTTTGTCTTCAACACAGGGTTTGTCTGAAACCTGTATACCATCAGTGACTCTGCCAGTATTTGACATAGTTGTTTCTTGGCTTCCAGGGTCACGGCCACACAGAAGGCAACACAGAAAGAAAAACGTACAGACACATGGTGGTTAACAAGTATAAAAAGAAGCAAAGTGAATGGAAAAATATCAAGAGAAAAGACAACAAGGAGAACCACACCTAGAGGAAAATCAATATCCAGGAGTTAACTTGAAATTCATGACAAGATCCAAGAATAAGTTTAAAAGTATTGCTACTAGGCTTCTGGTTCATAAGTGTTTGCTCAAAACAAACTGTGACATTGTGATCAGTGATTGGCTTTTGACTAGCTCTCTCAGTACTACCCTTATCTTAGTCTCAATCCCCAAACCTACTGCCATCATGTCAATTTTAACTTATATGCCCCCACAACCACCATATAGGGCTTCTGAAAATCTTTATGGTAGAGAAGACAGATACATCTTTGTCCTGTGGAGTAGCTGGTGGATTTGAACTACTGACCTTTCAGATAACAGTCTAATACCTAACCCAACCAGGACTTCTTTTAATATCATTAATATACCTTTAAAACATAGGATTAATTCTGGGGAGGGGTATACTAGGCTACTAGAGGAGATTCAGCTCAGAAGGTTATTGTGACTGACTTTTCAGGTTCTAAAGAGGTAAACTTGATAGATTTTCTCAAGAAACAAAGGATAATCACTTTGAGAGCCCAGAACTAAACCCACTGTCACCATCTGCACTCTGACTCAAAGAAAACCTGTATAGGTTTCTGCCAATCTTTATGAAAATAGACAATCTCATCTTTCTTATTAAGAGTTGTTGGTGTGTGTGAACAACTGACCTTATTGTTAGCAGCTGAATGCCTAGCATACAGCAACACCAGGGCTCTGATAGATACTCACAGGGGCTTATAACAAATAGGTTTTCTGAAAATTTTAAACTTAATTTCTAAGGAAAAGGCCAGAAATGCCTTGCCCCCAATTTTTTTTTTAATCATGACAACTCACCTGCTCATTCTTTGTGAGTAGCTGGGGCTATTTTACAAAAAATTTCATTGGGAAAACCTTACCCTATTTTCCCATACAGCACCAATCTTGCCCCTGTGGACTTATTTTGTTGTTGTTGTCCAAACTCAACAAACATTGAAAAGGAATGTGATCTGGTTCCTGCCAACATGGCCATTTTGATGTGATGTAAATATAAGAGTGCAGAACTCTTGGGACAGGGTCAGAGAGATAGTAAGACTACCTTGAGAGGTTTTGTTGACATCGATGGAAGATGTGTTTAGAAATAATCGTTTCAAATCTTGATATTTTATTGATATTTTACAGATTTCTATGATTGCTACAATACTTTTAACATATTCTTAGAGAGTACATAAAAATCTAGAAACTGGATATTAAAATATAATAATTAAAAATTATTAAATAGCCATGGATTTAAAAGTTGTTAAAATATTGCATTTCAAGGAAATAGAGGAAAGAACCAGGAGGCAAAGGACATTTATAGAGGTCTAAATACAGGCATGTACCTATGTAAATATATATATAATGACAGGAAAATATAACTATGTATTCATATACTATGTGTTAAGAATTAAGGTTGCAGATAGACATTGGGCCTCCACTCAAGTACTCCCTGAACACAAGAACACTTTAACCATCCGGAATTCTGTGATGCTCACCTACCCAACACGATGGCAGAAGACAAAATGGGTGCATAAGTAAATGTGGTGAAGAAAGCTGATGGTGCTTGGATATCGAATGATGTAGCATCTGGGGTCTTAAAAGCTTGATAATAAACAACCAGCTGTCTAGCTCAGAAACAACAAAGTCCACATAGAAGAAGTACACCAGCCTGTGTGATCATGAAGTGTCAATGGGATCAGTTATCAGCCATTTAAGATCCAGAACAAAATCATACCCAGGGTGATTGGGCAGGGGTGTGTCATGGAGTGGAGACCCAATGCCCATCTGTAAACCACTGGACATCACCTACAGAGGGGTCATCGGGAAATAATGAGTCAGTCAAGGTGCAGTATAGCACCAATGAAACACACAACTTTCCTCTAGTTCGTTGATGCTTACACTCCCCTCCCCCACCACAATCAAGACCTCACTTCTACCTTACAAATCAGATTAGACCAGAACAAGCACACTGCCACAGACAAGAGCCCACTACATAGGGAATCTAGTATAGATAAACCCCTCATGCCAGCAATGAGAGTAGAGCTGCCAGGAGGATTAGGGGAGGGTGGGGGGAGAAAGGGGAAATGATCACAAGGATCAACCTATAATCCCCTTTCAGGGGGATGAATAATGGAAAAGTGGGTAGGAGCGACGGAGGCTGATGTCAGGTATGAAAATAACAATCTATAACTTATTAAGGGTTCATAAGGGAGGGTGGGGGGGAGGAAGAAATGGGGAGCTGATAGTAGTGGCCAAGTGGGAACAGAATGCTTTGAAAATGATGATGGCAGCATATGTGCAAATGTGCTCGACACACTAGATGAATGTATGGATTGTGATAAGAAATTTAAGAGCCTCCAATAAAAGTATTTCAGGCAAAAAAATCAATTGAACAATCTGTGGAAGTAAAAATGTACATGGAATGGACACACACTATTCAGCCAAGTTGTAATCATTCACATTGCATTCAAAGAAGATGTCAGGGGAGAAACAGACGTTAGTTTGAGGATTATCAGTATAATATTTTACACAAATGAACAGTAGTTTTTCCTTTTATCACTTTGAGACACAATTTGCAGGGAAATTTTTAAATAGCGCTACAGACAAGCCACTTTCATATTTCCTCAACTAGTGTATTGATTTCATGTTTAGTACATAAATATGAGTCAAATTTTTCACCTGAATTAATATAGTTATAACTCACTTATTCAGAATTTGCAATGCAATGAAGATCAAGTCTAGAAAAAAGACATGAGCAAAATAAATAAAAAGGAGCTCTAAAATATTAGAACCTTACAAAATAAAGTAGTATGGAGCAATGGGGAAATATTGAACCTCATCAGCCATGATGCCATGGCCAATCTTATCATCTCTTTCTAATCTCCAGATATACAATTATCCCATAGAGAATGAAGAGAGAGAGAAAAATATATATGTGAAGCAGATATAAATGACATTACTCAGATGACAAGACTTTGATAGATGCAAAAGTTGATGTAGGGGGTAAAATTTCAAAGTGACTTTGAGACTTTTATAAGGCCAATGATGGGAACAGTGGGTATGTATGAGAAAAATGGTATACCAGGACATCGATCTATAGTCATCTTTTATACTGAAATCTATATATTTTAGCCATTTTAGAACTTATGTGATGTGCAAATGTCAATCTTAGGAAGAAAATGGAGAAAGAGAAAAGAAAATATTGAAATCAATCTTTAGAGGAATATAGTTGGGAAACATAAAGTAAAGGTGTAAATCTCAGATACCTGAATGGGGAACACCTTAGTGGTCTATGAATGACTTAGTATATGGAGTGTTCTACATGCAGTTCTACTTTAAAAATATTTACTAACTTTATGAGTAATTTAAACAGCTATATTCTGTGTCTTTAGACCATAGTAGAGTGACGTAGCAAATTAGAGAAGTGAGGTAGGTAGTAGGCTGGGGGTAGGCTGAATGAAATGACAAGAACAACAAATAATTCTGTGTAGGAAAAAAATGCTTATACCAAAGACCCATTTGCTCAAGAAAGGATGCCCAGGTTCCAGTATGAAGCATGGTTGACAATAGTAGTGATGTCCAGGAATCATTTAAAAATGAACACAAACTGAAATCCCTTTATTTTATTTATATGTTAATAGATTCACTCCATAGCACAGTGGTTCTCAAACCTTCCTAATGACATGACCCTTTAATACAGTTCCTCATGTTGTGGTGAAACGCCCAACCACAAAATTATTTTCATTGCTACTCCATAATTGTAATTTTGCTACTGTTATTCATCATAATATAATGATCTGATATGCAGGATGTATTTTCATTGTTACAAATTGAACATAACCACAGCTGAAAATATAAAAAGACCGATCAGCAGTCAGATTAAGTTCCCATGGTTCAGATATGTTTTGTTTTGTTTGCAGTAGCTGATGATTTTACAGTATATGATTTTAAATTTACCCAGTAATTATAATTCATGAAGTCTCATTTTAACTCTAATACTGCTACTTTCAACATAGTAGCTGCTTTTGACAGAGTAGCTGCTTTCAACACAGTCGCTTTCTACAGAGTAGCTTCTTTATACACAGTAACTGCTCTCTACACATGTGTGACTTGCCTGCGTAAGTACATTATGGCACTAACCCTGTCACATGCACCTGTATTTGTACGGGGTGTATGTGATGGAGCTGGTGTGATGATGTCATCACGCTCGGTATTCATACGTAGGCATATCTGCATGTGGACTGACCAACCTGGTGATTGAGAGAGGAGCGGTATCTCAGTTCCTAAGACATCAGAAATATGTGTTTTCTGATGGTCTTAGGTGACCCCTGTGAAAGGGTTGTTTGACCCTCAAAGGGGTTGCAACTCACAGGTTGAGGACTGCTGCCATAGTATGACAAAAATACATTACAAACATCAAACTCTTTATATTGGGGTGGAGGTAGAATAGGAAAAGGACAGAGAAAGACAAGATTGATTACATAAACTAGATGTACTGCTTTATTTGAGCAACTCTTTCACAATTATTACAATACAAAAGGGAAGCAATGTGTTAGGCAGGGTTCTCTAGAAAGACAAAACCAGATTGCAAATAATTATATATATATATATATATATATATATATATATATATATATATATATATATACAGATAGAAATATAACACAAGAAATGAACAGTTAAATTATACACAGATAGATATATAATACAAGAAATGAAGTTAAATTATAAAGCAGTACAAATGGCTCAGTGCAAGTCACCCCCATGAGACAGTTGTGAGACACTGGCAATCCTTCAATCACCAGGTAGTCCTCTGTAGAGAGATTCAGGCTATCCTGGCACAGGCAGCAAACAACAAGGCAGGTCACCAACAGTCAGGTGACCAATAGTCAATCCCCAGCTCAAGAGATGTAAATTGGAATTGTGTGGCGAAGCAGGTCTTGAAGGAACCTCAAATTACAGCAACACAGTCCACAGGTTAGGTGTCCCACAGGTAGTGTAGCTTGCAAATTGAGGCACAGAACAAGGAAGGCAGCACACACTGGTCTGATGATCAAAGAGCGAGAGACAAGAAAGGCAAGACTCACCGAGCCATTTATCTCTCTGCCCTTTAATCCCACATATGTTTATCAGCTAGGCGGGCACAATAAACTAACTACGTGGCACAATAAACTAAGCCACAATTAGACTTGGTAATAATTTCTCTTATGCATTCTTCTGGATCCAACTCTCAATGTCCCAACAAAGACAGCACCAAAGCATGAATATGTATACTGTATTTTTAAACAAATAATGCTCTCATGTAAACAACACAAAAATACAAGTCAAACATGTACAAATCATAATTCTGAACCTCTGAGCTGTAACATATGATAAAAAAGTTGACCAAGCACTAACTGGCAGAAGAAACCGAATGAAAGCAGTGAGTCTTTTTATTAATTTCTGATAAAATAGATTTTAAGGCAAGAATTAGTATGAGTGAAAAAGAAGGCTACTATATACTGATCAATGTGTCAATCCAGCAAGAAGTTATAAGCTTAGTAAATATCTATGAAGACTCCCCAAATACATAAATCAAAGTTTAACATAATTCAAGAGAAATAATCAACTCCACAATAATAATAGGAAAGTTATGCACTATTTTCAATGACAGACAATAACTAGAAAGAGATTACTCAACAAAGAAGTCAATGGCAAAAATAGTGAGGGAATTCTTAGAGGCAAACTTCCCCAGCTTAATTAATGAAAACCAGGCAACCATTTAGGAGTCTGAGAGAACACCAGTTAGAGTAAATCCAAAGAAGTCACCAAGGCATATATATAAACTATCCAACTTTGAGGAAAAAGAGAAAATCATGAGAGCAGCTAAGGAAAAACAAGCAATAACCTATAAAGGTACCCAAATAAGAATATGGTCAGACCTATCAGCAGGCACTATGAAGAAGAGGAGAGAATGGAATAATATATTCAAAAAATTGAAGGAAAATAATGTAAACCCCAAATATTCTATCCAGCTAAATTATCTTTCAAGATAGATGAAGAGTCTTCCCAAACAAGGAAAAACGTAAAAAATATGTCCAAAAATAAACCCAGCCCTACAAATATCCTTACTGATCCAGTATGGGAAGAAGAACAACACTCACTAAGCACAATCAATAGAAAACCATGTAGAACAACCCCACCCACACGGCAACAAAGAGAAAACAGCCTCCCAGATAGCATTGGTTCAAGGTTGGCAAGAAGGCAAGATGAACCACAGACACAAGCACAACACACTGATAAGAAAGGGAGGTAGGAAAACATCCAACACAAAAGGTACAAGGGGACATGACAGACTCCACAGATGAATGTAATAACCCTGAATATCAGGGCAGCGATTAGCAGACTGGCTTGGAAAACACAACCCATCAATCTACTGCCTACAGGAGACACAACTCAAGATTACAGATGAAAATAGGCTGAGAATCAAAGGCTGGAGTAAAACATATCAAGCAAATGGCAATTCAAAAAAAGCAAGAGCTGTACTCCTAATCTCAGACAAAATTGATCTCAAGGTACAAATCATAACAAGAGATAAGGAGGGGCACTATATAATGCTCAAGGGAACAGTAGACCAAGACTAGTGAGCATAATAAATATATATGCACCCAATGAGAGACTACAGAATTTGTTAATCAAATACTCCAAAAAGAGGAACATAGAAATGACAACCTCAACAATTATAGTAGGTGACTTTAATACACCATTCTCCAAGATACATAGATAGATAGATAGATAGATCGCCAGTAAATAAACTCAACAAGGCGGCTACAGATCTAAACATTACAATTATACAACTTGACCTGATATTTTCAGAACTCTACTCTCAAATGCAAAGAATGTCATGTTCTTTTCAAGGTAACATGGCACATGCTCAAAGATAGTCCACATGCTGGAACACAAGTTGAATATGTGTAAATTCAAGCACATGGAGGTCATACAGACTTTTCTCTCCGATCACTATGCCTTTAAGGTTGGAAATTAACAAAAGGACAATTAAGAAAACAAGGGCAAACAATTGGATGATGAATAGCTATCTATTGCAAAAGGAGTAGGTACTGGTCCAGATCAGAGATGAAATTAGGAAGTTTCTAGAAAACAATAAGAATAAGAATATGGCACACCAAATCCTTTGGGACACAGCAAAGACTGTTATCAGAGGAAGTTTGATAGCAATACAGGCACACATAAAAAGGAAGAGATGTTGGCAGAAAACTTATAGCAACTAGAGCAGAGTCAACAGGACAATCCTACTAATAGCAAAAGAAAATAAATAATAAAAAGCAGGTCTGAGATTCGTGAGAGGGAAAGAAGTAAACTATGGAAGCAATACAGTTAAACTTGGTTCTGTTGGTTCTTCAAAAGGATTAACAGAATCGACAAACCGCTGGCAAACCTAAGCAAATGAAGGAACACATTTCAATAGCAAGGATGACCGACGAGACAGCACACATTACAATGGACTCTAATGAAATCAACAGGATAATTACATAGTGTTATGAAGGTCTGTATTCCAATGAATTCAACAACTTGTTAGACATGGACAAATATTTGGAAAAACAATCCTTTCCTAGATTGTCCCCGATGGACATCAAGAATCTCAACAGATCCATTGCAATAAAAGAAATAGACAAGGTTATCAAGGGATTACCAATAAAAATCCCCCGTGCCAGATGGCTTCACAGGACGATTCTACCATGCAGTTAGAGAACTGACGCCAATCCTACACAAACTCTTCCTGGCCACAGAAAAAGATGGCAAACTCCAGAACTATTTTTATGAAGCTAGTATAACTATGATACCTAAACTGGGGAAGGATCCCACAAGAATCAAGAACTACAGACCAATATCCCTAATGAACATCAACGCAAAATTGTTTAACAAAATACTGGCCCATAGGATACTAAGTATATAAAAGAAATAATTCACTATAACCAAATGGGATTCATACCAGGGATGCAGGGATGGTTCAACATACAAAGGACCATTAGTATTATTCGCTACATTGACTTGAAAAATTATAGGAACCACATGATAATATTGATAGGTGCAGAAAAAGCATTTGACAATATCCAAACATAATTTCTGTTTAAGATGCTCAAGAAAATAGGAATGGAAGGAAAATTGCTCAATACAACACAAGCTATATATGAAAAACCAACTGCCAATGTGGTAGTCAACAGAGAATAGTCTAACACAATCCCACTGAAAAAAATGTTCCAGACAAGGATGCCCCTTTTCCCCATTCTTATTTAACACCATACCGGAGGTCTCAGTTAACAACATACGGAAAATAAATGACTTCAGTGGTATTTTCCTGGAGAAGGAAGAGCTGAAACTATCATTAATTGCAGATGATATGATTTTGTATATGGAAAATATCCAAACGTCCACAAGGCAAGTACCAAAAGTGATCAAGGAATATGGAAGAGTGGCAGGATAAAAGATTAAAAAAAACAGAAGTCTTTGGGACTGTTATACTCATCAGAAAAGACCATGGAGGAAGGGATCAAAAAGGTCGTAACCTTCACAATAGCCAAGCACAAATTGAAATATCTAGGGATATACCTGACCAGAAAAAAACCCCCAAAAGATTTGTATAAGGAAAATTGTAGAACACTATTACAAGAAACCAGGAGTGACCTTCACAAATGAAAGGATATCTCATGTTTGTGGATCAGAAGACTCAATATAGTAAAAATGTCAGTTCTGCCCAAGGCACTATATAAGTTCAATGCTATCCCAATGCAAATATCATCATCCTTCTTCAAATAATTGGAAAAACTGATTACCAACTCCATATGGAGAAGAAGGGAGGCCAGTATTAGCAGAGAACTCCTTAAGAAGAAGGGCACAGGGCTTGTTTTACCTGATTTATCACCTATTCTACAGCCACAGTGGTCAAAAAAGCGTGGCATTGGTACAATGACAGATACCCAGACCATTGGAAAAGAACTGAAAACCCAGAAATAAAATCATCAACATACAGACAACTAATCTTTGATAAGGGCCCCCAAAACTATCAAATGGGAAGCAGATGCCCTCTTCAGCAAGTGGTGCTGCAAAAATGGATATCTATCTACAGAAAAATGAAGCAAGACCATTACCTCACTCCACGCACAAGAATAAACTCAAGGTGGTTAACAGACCTTGAGGTAAAACCCTAAACTATTAGGGCCATCAATGAAGGAATTGGGACAAACCCGAGAACTTTGGTGCAGGGAATACATAGGCTATTGGGAACAGGGAGGGAAGCAACTATACATGAGGCACAAATTGACAAGTGGGATATAATGAAGATAAAACACCTGTGTACATTGAAAGAATTCACCGAGAGTAATAAGAGCACCCACAGACTGGGAAAACATCTTTAGCAATGACACATCAGACAAAGATCTTATTACAAAGATTTACATTACTCAGGTAGCTTCCAAAGGGGAAAAAAAAAAAGCTAATTGCCCACTGAGGAGGTGGGCAAAGGACCTGAAAAGGAGTTTTACAAAGGCAGAAATGTGAATGCTAAATAAACATATGAGAAAAATTTCCCGATCATTAGGCATAAGAAAAATGCAAATTAAACAACTATGAGATACCTCCTAACATGCTCAATGATAGCCAATTCAAAAAAATCCGAAAGTAACAAGCATCGGAGGGGCTGTGGTGAGAAAGGAAATCTCATCCACTCCTGGTGGACCTGTAGGTATGTACAGCCACTATGGAAATTGATTTGGTGATTTCTAAACCACATGAAAATTAACCTACCATACGACAAAACAATCCCCTTACTGGGCGTATACCCAGAAGAGTCAAGAAACAAACCATGGCCAAACATCTGTGCTCCATTGTTCATTGTGGGACAGTTCACAATCGCAAAGACTTAGAACAACCCAAATTTCCAACAACGGATAAATGGATTAAAAAACTGTGGTACACAAACTTACCCTTGATCATTCCGCACCAGGCCTGCCTGGTGTGTAGAGAAAAGGTAGGTTGTGTAGAGAAGAGCTATAGCTGTAGCCCAGGTGGGGACGGAGCATGGTGGTGGGGCAGGAGGAAAGTCAAGGGAGATGGAGGAAGGAGCTGGGAGTCAAGGGGCATTTATGGAGGTCTAGACAAAGACATGTACATGCAAACATATATATGAGGATGGGGAAATAGATCTAAGTGTCTACATTTATAGGTTTAGTATTAAGGTGGTGGAAGGACCTTAGGCCTCTACTCAAGCACTCCCTCAATGCATGAATACTTTCGTTTATTAAATTGGCACTCTATGATGCTCACTCTCCCGACACAACTGCTGAAGCCAAAGTGGGTGAACAAGTAAATGTGGTGAAGAAAGCTGATGGTGCCCGGCTATCAAAAGAGATAGTGTCTGGGGTCTTAAAGGCTTGAAGGTGAGCAAGCGGCCATCTAGCTCAGAAGCAAAAAAGCCCACATGGAAGAAGCACACCAGCCAGTGCGATCATGAGGTGCCAAAGGGAACAGGTATAAGGCATCATGCAAAAAAAAAAGATATATATATGCATATATATATGTGTGTGTGTGTGTGTGTGTATATACCATATTGAATGAAGGGGGAAGTGGAGACCCAAGGCTCAAGTGTTGGCCACTGGAGATCCCCTCATAGAGGGGTTTAGGAGAGGAGATGGGTCAGTCAGGGTGCGAGGTAGTACTGATGAAGAACACAGCTTTCCCCCAGATCCTGGATGCTTCCTCCCCACAACTACCATGATCCGAATTCTACCTTGCAGGACTGGATAGGGCAGAGGTTGTACACTGGAGCACATGGGGACTGGAGGCACAGGGAATCCAGGGTGGATGATACCTTCAGAACCAAGGGTGTGAGGGGCGATGCTGGGAGAGTGGAGGGTGAGTGGGTTAGATAGGGGGAACTGATTACAAGGATCCACATGTGACCTCCTCCCTGGGAGATGGACGGCAGAGAAGGTGGCGGGGGGGGGGGGAGGGAGACTCCGGATAGGGCAAGATATGACAAAATAACAATGTATAAATTACCAAGGGCACATGAGGGAGGGGGGAGTAGGGAGGGAGGGGGGGAAAAAAGAGGACCTGATGCGAAGGGCTTAAGTGAACAAATGCTTTGAGAATGATTGGGGCAGGGAATGTGCGCATGTACTTTATACAATTGATGTATGTATATGTATGGATTGTGATAAGAGTTGTATGAGCCACTAATAAAATGTTTTTTAAAAAAATCAGGGCTGAGATTCAGGAGAGGGAAAATTAAAAAGCTTTAGAAAAAATTTTTTTAAAAACTGCGGTACATACATACAATAGAGTATTGCGCATCCCTAAAACCAGTGATGAACGCATGAAGCACACCACCATAAGAACTGGAGGAAATTATGCTAAGCGAAGTAAGCCAAACACAAAAATACTAGCTTAAAAATGCAAAACGGACATAGGCGAAAAGCTACTATGTGCATAAGTTCTTGGGGTGAGGTCCAGGTACTACAGCAGGGGCCAGGCCAAATCCAAGCATACATATGGCAGCCTATTAAAAAGGAGGGGAAAAGAAAATAAGGGGGAAAAAAACAACAACATGTGTAGCAGAAGAACTAACAAACTCAAGGGGAGGGTGTTGTTTCTATCTCCACAGGAGAGGAAGAGAGGCACCAGGCTTCAACCCAGTGTACCAAGATGTGAATACAATATACCAGCATGAAACGGGGAACCAATAGAGAGGTTTGCAGTGCTGGCCCCATTACATGGACACACCGACCCCTCCCTTCCCAGAAGAATGCACTGAAGCTATAGCTCAGGGAGAGGGGCACATCTGATCAGAGCACACAGGAGCGACAGAAGAGGGAAAGAGAGAGAGTGGAACTCATCCTGGCCCACCAAGCTCCAAGGATGATATTCCTGCTCAAAGCAGCCAATGTACAGAGTGGACCAGAGAACCGGCCCCACCAAGAGTTAAGATGTCCCTCACTGTCCCATATCACTAAGAGGGACAACACTGGAGGCACAGTGGGGGATTGTACCTGATCTGACCCCACCACACCAGGATGAAAACCTAAGGGTGTGCCATAGAGCAGAAAGGGGAACAAAGCAATGAAATCCATGGAGAATACAGAAAATAGCCTTTGGGACCAGGGCGTGGCACCTCATCAGACTCAACCAGAAAATACTCCTAAAGGTCCACAAACAGACCTGGAACTATTTATAAGCTTTTCTTTTTTGTTGTTGTTGGTTCTTTTTCTATTGTTTTTTGGTTTTCTTTCTTTTTTTTTGTTGTTTGGCTCTGCCTTGTTTTTGTGCTTATTATTGTCTCTGCATGTCTATCTTGATAAAAATAGGTGGGGTAAACAATTTGGGGGAGAAAACAACAGGACCCATGGTTTCAGGGGGGCATGGGAGAGGGGAGGCTGGGAAAAGAAGTGGGTGTTAACAAACCCAGGGACAAGGGATCAAGTGATCAAAAATAGATGGTGAGAAGGATGAAGGATGCCTGGTAGAGCTTGATCAAGGGCAATATAATTGAGAGGAATTACTGAAACCTGAATGAAGGCTAAACATGATAGTGGGACAAGAGGAAAGTAAAAGGAAATAACTAGAAGGCAAAGGACATTTATAAATATCTAAATACAGACATGCATACTTGTAAATAAATTTATATATAATGATAGGGAAACATATCTATGTAATATATTTATGTTAAGTGTCAAAGTAGCAGATGGACATTGGGCCTCTCCTCAAGTACTCCCTCAATGCAAGAACACTTTGCTCTAATAAACTGGTATTCCATGATGCTCACCTTCCTGACACGATCCCTAAAAGACAAAGCAGATGAATAAGTAAATGTGGTAAAGAAAGGTGATGATGCCTGGCTATCAAAAGATATAGCATCTGCAGGCTTAAAGACTTGAATATACAAGCAACCATCTAGCTGAGAAGCAACAAAATCCACATGGAAGAAGCACACCAGCCAGTGTGATCATGAGGTGTTGATGGGATCAGGTATTAGGCATCAAAGATCCAGAACAAAAAATCATATCATTGTGAATGAGGTGAGTGTAGAGTGGAGACCTAAACCCATCTGTAGACAATAGGACATCCCCTTACAGAAGGGTCACAATGAAGAGAAGAGTCATTCACGGTACAGTATCGTACCAATGAAACATGCAATTTTCCTCTAGTTCTTTAATGCTTCCTCTCCCGACTATCATGATCCCAATTCTACCTTACAAATCTGGCTAGACCAGAGCATGGACACAGGTACAGATAAGTGCTGGAAACAGGGAATCCAGGACAGATAAACTCCCCAGAACCAATAATAAGAGTAGCAATACCAGGAGGGTAAGGCAAAGCAGGGAGAGGAAGCAGGAACCAATCAAAATGATATAAATATAAACCCTTCTCTGGGAGATAGACAACAGAAAAGTGGGTGAAGGGAGACATTGGCTAGTGTAAGACATGAAAAAATAAAAATAATTTATAAATTATCAAGGGTTCATGAAGGAGGGTAGAGGAGGGAGAAGGGGAACATGAGGAGCTGATACCAAAGGCTCAAGTAGAAAGAAAATGATTTGAAAATGATGATGGTAACAAATGTACAAATGTGCTTGACACAATGGATGGATGTATGGATTGTGATAAGAGCTGTATGAGCTCCCAATATAATGATTTTAAAAAAAACCATACTAGAACAAATGTTCAGTATTTGTCAATGAACTAAGATCAGAAGGCAGGAAGTGACAGGAAAGAAGGAATATTTATTAAAATGTGGAGATTGCAGCCAACATTATGAAATAAAATCTATAACTTTCTAAGTAGAAAACTGATTTGCTCTGTGAACTTTCATCAATACCACATTAAAAGGTTTAAAGTAAATGAATAATGTTTTTAACACTATATGACATAAAATAATTTCTCTTCCTTAAGAGAGTAAGATGCTTATTGTCAATGGTTCAAACATAACTAACCCCCCTTCCTTCCGTTTTTAATCATTACTAAATAATCTCAGAACCTAGTTAGGCTAGAATTACTCAAGTATTTGTATATAATTTTTATATTTTCCCTCAATTTAGGGTTTTCCCTGTTAATATTTTCCCGCAAAACCAGAAATCTCCTTTCTCATTCCAACTCATCTATTTATCCTATAGTCTTCAAAAAGAAAATAGAAAAATATTCAGTTGAAAGTATCTTTTTAAAGAATGAATCATGATTATGGAAAATATTCCTAATGCAATATTTCTCTAAGAAACCTATGTATGACCTAGATTGGAAATGTCCTCTATTCAGAAACATGCTGATGCTCTTGAACTTGCTATAAAAAGTCAGACGAACGAAATCCCAGTGGAATATGTACCTTGCAGCAGTTGCTAAGGTAACCCTTAAAAATAGAAAAAAATTAAATAGAAATAAGTTATAAATATATATTTTAAGGGCAAGTAAGTTAAGGGTGTCCCAAAGCTTTCTAAGAGTATTTATGTATCAGCAATAAATGACTGCAGGAACATGTTGGATCTAAACTGAGATTAAGGCACAGGTAATAATTGAACTGTTTGAATGAGATCAAAACAACATAAGAGCCTTTCTGAAGTTCATTTCAGGTGTCCACAAGGAAAAGTAGCCTCAAGGAGAACTAAAAATGAGGAAATTAAACTATATTGTCATATTCATCGCTTAAGGTGAATTCGTTAGTAAGACAAAGAAATGGAATATTTTTCTCATCATACAATGCTTCATATTCAAACAGTGTTTTTCGTTTGAGATGACCTTTGAAATTGCAGTTTTCTTATACAAGAGCCTGCGAATCTACAGAGAACAAATTGTAGACAAGATTGAATTACCCTCTATTAGTGAAGTCTTATTTAAAGAGACAGCCACTGGGTGTCATTGTAATGTCATGGAAATATGATTTATAAGTTTATCCATTAAGTTTGATAGGAGTATGCCTAGTCTTGTCTGTATTCCCTGGAACATTGCCATCGGTTTATTTTCTAGAGTGTTTTGTGTGGTGGTGATACTGATAAGCTATTCACTATATTTTAGTTAAACTGTTGATTGTGGTTTTAGTGACGATTTACAGATTTAATTAAGTTTGCACTCAACAATCCCTACACATTTTGTTTTGTGACGGCGCTTGCAGTCCCCACAATGTAACCACAATTCCTCATGTGCTTCCCGCGATTAGTGACTTCTTCCATTCATCTTTCTGTCCTCTCCATTCCTGCCACCCGAACATTATCCTAGCAAGTGTGTCCTCTTGAACCCATGTGGTTGCTTTAAGAAATGCATACCTCCCGAGCAGTATTGTTTACCCTATAGCCCTGTCTGTTTGTGGGTAAAAGTTGAACCATGGTAATGAGTTCAGTTCTAGACTTGAAGGGTGTGTGAGAGCCACAATCTCAAGGTTCCTTCAGAATCTATCAGACCAGTAAGCCTAATTTTTAAAATGGCTTTTGTACCACATTTCCCCCTTCACTGTATGCAATCGATGAACACTATCTAGTTCCTGTGGTCTCTGTTACATGGAGGCTGGAGCTTGTGTGGTCCTTTAGTTTTCTGGGCTGTTTGTTCCCAGTTGTCCATCCTTTTCTTCATTCTTCTATGTTCAGCATGGGAAGAGACCAATAGTTGCACCTTATATGACCGTCACAAGCTTCTGAGACCCTAGTTCTTACTCATCAAAATAGAACATAGAACAATGTTTTAGTGGATTATGCTCATATAATGTCCATTGACCTTGATTATCCCCTGGGACTTTTGTCCTAATCCTCCAAAGCCAGTGACCCATTCCTTGAAGGTGTTTAGTTATGACTAAGACATATACACACCCTTACCCCTGTTTGCTCAGTTATATAGATGAATATATTTACAGTCTATATTTACAGAGCAAATTGACAGAGATATGTCACATGCCAAATCTATCTATGCTCATACCTGTCTATCTTGCCTATATGACTATGCATCCATTTGAAAAATAATGTTTGCTATTATGGAATATACATTATACAGCAGCATTTATCTTTGTTGTGCAAACTTTGTGTACCTCTCCATATGTTCCAGAAAAATAATATTATGCTGATCATTCCTTTTTGTGTATTGCCTTTCCTTTACCCAAATCAATACTACGTAGTGATTATTCCCTTACCATATCATCCCTCGTAACCAACAAACATTTCTTCTGCATGTAAATTTTACTTTGATTTTTATAATCATAAATTCATGCAATATGTGCCCTTTTATGACTGATTTACTTCACACACTATAATAACCTCCACGTTCATCCACTTTATTACATATTCCATGGATCATTTGTTTTTCCTAAAAGTTACATAGGCTTTAACTGTGTATATTCACCAAAGTTTGATCATACTTTCATCTTTTAGGTGCATTGTCAGGCTGGTTTTATCACTTTATATTGGGAACAATGCTTCAATGAACATAGGTGCGCACAGGTATAGATTCATGTGCTTAGTAGTATTTCTTATGATTTATACCTAGTAGTGAGCTTGCTGAATCAAATGGTATTTTTATCTACAACCTTTAAAGGATGTTCCAAAGTGTTTTACATTGTGATTGAAGTACTCTTCAGTCCCACCAGCAATGGATGAGAGGTCCGGTCAATCTCTTCATACCTTCTCCAGCATTTATTACAAGTGTGAGAGGATAGCACACTGACTGTTTGGTTTGCATCTCCTTAATGGCCAATGATCTTTGGTGACGTATCTATGTCTTCTGCCCATAATTTACTTGGAATGTTATCTCTTTTTGTTGAGGCATTAAATTATCTGTTAAATTTTGAGATTAGTTGGATACATCATTGCTAAAATTTTCCCCCATCTTTAGGTTCTCCTTTTACCTGTTTGGGATAGTCTTCTGATGTGCCCAGACATTTCATTTTCAGAAAGTGCCACTCATCTAGTTTATCTTCCTCTGTTTGAACATCTCTATCATGTTTTATTATACCATGTATTAGTGCCTCCAATTTTTCTTTGATAGTGTTTATAGTTACAGGTTTTAAACTAAGGTTTTATAAAAAGTGATCTTGAACTAGTTTTCCTATGTGCTTTGAGGAATAGAACTGGTGTCATTTTTCTTCAAATCATAAAAACAACTAGACTTGATGATTGAATAGACTGGCGAAATGCTCTATAACCCCTAATCAGTCACTCGTGAGGCCTGGAAAGTAATTCAACCCCAAGGCTCAATTTTCAGTCTAACAGCAGATATATGTCTAAATGAAACAAAAGCATTATGAAGACACACAAACCTTAGAATAATTAACCATTTGAGATCAAAGGACAGCATTTACACAAGGACAAATTTAAGAAGTCATTAGGTAAGAAAGAATGGAAACAAAATCACAATGAGCAGATAGGATAAGTGATGTCATACTGTTGGGACTGCAATAAATGACAAAAAAAACAAAAGTGCCTGAATAGAAAACTGAAGTGCTCTGTAAACCATCATCCAATTGTGACAAAAGTTTAATAATAAATCAATATTAAACCACAAAATCAAATTTAAACATAAGCTTATGAGACTGAAAATAGAGAACCAGTGGTGTAAATCTGTAATAAGGACAAATACAAATCAAAATGAGGGAATAAATGAGAGGAAGGTATAGCAATATCAAGACAGACAAGGCTATTTTAAACCTACAAAGATAAAAATAAATTTTGAGGTAATCACAAAGAAAGTTTACTAACCTTAACAAAATTTAAAAAAAAGAAAATCATGCAGAGTTAGTAAACACAAAATCAATAACAGAAAAGCCAATGAAAACAAAATGAATGTAGCACAAAACAAGTGGGGAATCAACATCACAATAAAAAACACAAAGGAATGACAGCAATAAATTCATACAAATTAGTAACTACACTAATTATAAATTAATTAAATGCACAAGTTAAAAGAGTATGGCAGAATGAATAAGAGAAGAATACTCATCAATATGTAGGTTTAAGGAGACACATTTTAGCCACAACAATATAAGTTAAATAACAAAATAAGGAAACAACAAAACGACAACCAACTTATTAAAAGAGCAGGACGGGCAATATTAATTTTTGAGAAAATAGCTTTAAAGGAAAATCCAGAATTAGGAATAAGGCAGGGTATTATTTTTAAATTGAAGGGTCAATACACCAGAGAAAATAACCATAATTAATGTATACATACCAAAGGAAAGAGTCAAAATAGGTAAATAAATATTAACAGAATTAAAATGAGAAACAGACAAATACACAGTAATAGTGGTAGACTTTAACACACCACTTTTGGGAAAGGACAAGAATATGACAAAGTAACTGAAAATTAAAACACATTATTTCATCCCCACAATCAATCAACTTGACCTCACAGATGTGAATGGAACACTCCACTGAAGCAGAAGGCAGTAACCTTGTTTTCTGTGCACCCAAGTCACTCTATGGAAGAGTCCACATGTTTGGTTGAAAAATAAGCCTCTATAAATCTTAAAGCATTTAAATATTACAAAGCATCTCCTCAGATCATAATGCACTGAAATGAGGGAATCAATAATTTTTGAATAATTAATAGGCTGTCCATTTCAGAGGAATTAGCCACCAAAAAACCCGACAGATAACAAAGAAACATCGTCAGATACGGAAAACCTCATGAATATCAGCAGAACATTCTGAGAGATCGTGCCACAAGATGAGCCCCTCAGGTGAGAAAGCATCAAAATCTGCCTGAGGAAGAGCTGCCTTCTCAAAGCAGAGTCAACCCTACTCATCTCTATGGAGTAAAGTCTTCAGGAGAAAAACCTTAAGCAGTAAAGTTTGTGGTGCCTTCATTTGCTGAGGGACATGACTGAAAATGCTGAAAATATTCATTAACAATTACAGCTTGGAAAGCACAAAGTACAGGTATAGGAATATTGGAAGTTGTGAGAACTAGAACGGAACACAGACAGATCAATAGCCTACATGTTTTTGAACGGAGATGGAGATGTATTGGTCACTTTGAATCAAGCAGTTGCATGGTTTACTATACCAGGAGTGACAGACTCAAGTGGAGGTGTGTCCCATTCTTCATCAAAATTACGTATCAACAGCTATCTTTAAGTACAGTGCTGTCTGTCTGTGATAGGATAATATCTACCCTCAAACTAGGGAATCCAATGAATACAGTTGTAATTTGACCTTATGCACCCACCACTAAAGCTAGTGAAGCAGAAATTGAAGACGTCTATCAGTGTCATCAAGCTGAAATTGATCAAACCTGTAATGAAGTTCCATTGATAATTATTGGTGATGAGAATAAAGATATAGAAACAATAAGAAAGGAGTAGTGGTTGGTGTTGGTAATAGAAATTAAGTTGGAGAGTGTATGGTAGAATTTTGCAAAACCAAACATCTTCATCACAAATATCATTTTAAACAACACTCACAGCGACTACACATGGACGTTTCCAGATGGAATACACAGAAATCAAAATGACTACTTATGTTGGAGGAAGCAATGGAGTAGCTCAGTGTCAGCACCCAAAGCCAGGCTAAGGGCTGACTGTGGAGGAGATCACTACTTGCTCATATGTATGTTCAGGTTATCATTGAAGAAAATGGAACTAACTCCTCAAGAGTCAAGTTATGACCTTGAGTATATATATCACACTTGACTGTGGAGAACATCTCCAGAATAGATGTGATGCATTGATACAAATGACAGAAAACCTGATGAGCTGTAGAATGACATCAAGATTATAACTAATGAAGAAAGCAAAAGATCATTTAAAATACAGGGAAGAAAGAACAGATCAAAGTGGATGTCAGAAGAGATTCTGAAACTTGCTCTTAATTATAGAGTGGATAAAGTAAATGAAATAAATGATTAAAAGAAGAGATGACCAGATGAACAAAGAGTTGAACAGATAATTTCAAATGAAAAGAAGACAAAGTAAAATATATAATAAAATGTGCAAAGACCTAGAACTAGAAACCCCAAAAGGAAGATCGGTCTCAGAATATCTTAAAATAAAGGGGAAAAAAAAATCAAGTTTCAAGTTAGAAAACTAAAGGCAAAATTTTGAATGACACAGGAATCAATGAAACAAGATACAAAGGATACAGTCACTGTACCCAAAAGAACTCGTTGACATGCAACCATTTCAAGAGGAAGCATATAAGCAAAAATCAGTGGGACTGAATGAAGATCAAGCAGCACTGAACTCATTTGTTGAAAACAAAGCTCCGGGAGTGTAGGGTATACCAACTGAAATGCTTTAACAAGTACATGGCCCACTAGAAGCAATTATTCATCTATGTCAGGAAATTTGGGGGGCATCTGCCTGGCTAACCAACTAGAAGATATTCATATTTGTACCTATTTCAAAGAAAAGTGACCCAACAGAATTCTCAAATTATAGAACAATATCATTAATATCGCATGAAGGCAATCTTCTTCTGAAGATCATCCGACAACAGTTGCGACGGTACATCGACAGGGAACTGCCTGAGGTTCTGGCCAGAATCGGAAGAGGACGTACAACAAGGGATATTACTGATGATGTCAGAACACAGAGATTTCTTCTCTGAAAGCAGGAATTACCAGAAAGTTGTTTCCTTGTTTTTGTTACTGACTATACCAAGGCATTGTAACAAACTCTGGACAGCCTTGAAGATAATGGGAATTCCAGAACACCTCATTGTGGTCACGTGGAATTTGTACGTGGATCAAGAGGCAGTTGTAAGAACAGAACAAAGAAATACCTCATGTTTTAAAATCAGGCAAGGTGTGTGTCAGGGTTGTCTCCTCTCACCACATTTATTCAATCGGTTTACTGAAAACATAACCAGAGAAGTTGGATTATATGAAGAAAAATGTAGTATCAGGATTGGAAGACGGCTTATTAACAACCTGCAATATGCAGTTGAGGCGACCTTGCTTGCTGAAAGTGAGGACTTCAAGATTTGTGGATGGAGATCAGAGATTGTACCCTTAGTATGGATTGCAACTCAATATAAAGGAAAACAATTCTTCACAACTGAGCCAACAGGTATCATCTTAATAAATAGAGAAAAATAAAAGTGTCAAGGCTTTTGCGGCGATTGAATCCACAATCACCGCTCGCAGAAGCAGTAGTCGAGAGATCACATGGTGCATTGCATCGGGGAAGCCAGCTGCAGAAGAAATCTTTAAAGCACTGTAAAACAAGGGTTTTAATTTGGGACTAAGGTCCCCCTGACTAAAGCCATGGTATCATCAATTGCCTCATATGCGTGGGAAAGTTGGACACTGAATCAGGAAGACTGAAGTAGAACACATGCAATTGAATTACAGTTCTGGGGAAGAATATTGAGTATCAGGGGCTGCCAAAATACAAACAAATCTATCTTGAAAGGATAGTCGGAGTGCTGCTTAGCAGCACGGAGGCGAGACTTCGTCTCCTGTAGTTTGGACATGTTTTCAGGAGAGAGACCAGTCCCTGGGGAAGGACATCGAGCCTGAGAAGGGCCCAGGGCAGTGAAAAGGAGGCAGGCTCTGGGAAAGGGGAATGGACACAGTGGCTGCAACAATGGGCGCAAACATAAGAACAGCTGTGAGGAGGAGGCAGGTCCAGCTGTGCGTCATTCTGCTATGCACTGGGTTGCTCAAGTTGGACCAACTGAGTGGCACCTAAGAACAACTTCACATAATAAAAACACATTTCAAACAGTAATTTATGTGCCTCTTTATTAATGTATGAAATAGCAAGATCTTATGTTAACTCTAAGAAGAATCCTAATTCAAATAAGTGATGAACCTACATGTTATTTTGAGTTATCTGTAAATTCTCTGACCTGCTTCTTAAATATGTATGATTTGTGTTGTTGACTAAGTGAGAGGTTCTGCTAATGATACAAAATTTTGTAACCTATATTTAATTTTTTAAAACCTACTAGAACTCAGAAAGAGGCTAGTAAAATAAAGATGTAATTTTATGTTTCCTCATCCACTTTTACAAGGACACTTAATATTAACTATGGTCCATTCAAGGATCTGTAGACCCAAAGTTAAGAACTTCTGACATTTTTAATGCCAGCAAAGAGGATGTAATTTCCTATTCTGATTTGGAAAAATACCATGCTAAGGGTCATCTTAAATTTAATCACAATTAAAAGCCATTCCCTAAAGTATAAAAAGCAAGTTATCTTCACACCATGAACTGTAAGAAAAGCCTGCTGAGAAGCACCATTAATTAAGACTGAGGTATAAGCATGTTGTGTTCTACAAACTTTGTTTTTCCTACAATGTGGTCAATTCAGTATTTATACCTCCTTGATAACCACTCTTCCAGATTTCTGTGTCTTGGTCATTTTTATTTTCAAGTTAAACATTTTCATTTTAATGAAATCTTCGTTTCTACTCAAGCAGCATTCATCTTATGGAAAACAGACCCAAATGTTCATTAATTTAAAAAAAAAAAAGAGTTCCTAATCACATTAGGATCAGCATTCTGGCAGCAGATGGAGAGGAAGCATTCAGTGCTTGTTCAGTTTTGAGCTCAGGAGGCAGCCTGAAGGGACTGAAGCAGATAAGCAAAAACAAGGGGCAGGATCTGTGACTACCCTTTGAAGTCAAAGTAGCCCATAGAGTGCCAATGACATCACTGGAACTGAATGTTCTAGTGTTTGTTTACCATCACCCCCTGCTGCCGGGTTCCGGGGATGCTGGGAATTTTCCTGTAGCACACGCAAAGACTCCTGAGTAGTTCATTAAGGCTTCTCACCTCTTCCTTGCTCACCCTCATCTTGGGAGGTGTAAATTAGAGAGGCAGATGTACCATCTGGGAAGTTTTCCAGCAATATATTTAGAATGTGGAATATTCAGCTCCGTGGGTGTTGAGCAAAGCTCTTCAGTCTACCACACATCAGCCATAGTAGCAAGGAAACTCCCCCAAATGGCCCTTGAAAGCTTAGTTCTGGAAGAAAATAGCAACCTTTGTCAGGAAAGGCCACGGTTGTTGCTTTTTGAAAACTGCAAAATAGATAATTATTTCAGATGATGGCAGAAAGTCGTGATTTTGATTGGGGTCTAGGAGGTCCAGAGTTTTCTCTCTAAATCATATCAAGCCGAAATACAGTAAGAACATACTTCTATATGATGACTGCTTTCCAATAAAAAATGGTTTCATGTATTTCATCTTATCTGAACCTTACGAAACCTCAAATCGATAGGGTAGATTTTATTTTTCAAAATATTGAAGAGGGAACCAGATTCGGGTTCAGTAGTTCATCCCATGGTTAAAAGATTCTTTGCATTTATTGTGGTGGTGGTGGTGGCGGCGGTGGTTTTAGGTCTCTTCATCTCTCCCTCTAATTTTGGTCTAAACAGTCAATAACTTTTCAGGAGATTATTCAGGTAAATAGAGTAACTCAGAACTCTATACTTATTTAATTTCCTCCACAGTCTTCCAAATACCTTGGATAAACAGCATTTACCCAAGAACTAGAAATCTTCAAACAGGAATCGGGAGATTAAGGGCAGGGTCATAAACAGCACTGGCGGCAGAGGAACTTGCTCCTGAGGTGGTCTTCTGTGGATAGAGATCTGTTTCCACTTCATACTTTTTAATTTTTTTAGCAAAACTGAAATGCTTTTGTCTTCTCTAGTCTGCATTTCTCTGGTCAATTAATTTATAAATAGCCAAATAACACTGTTGAGGAAAATTATTCTTTCTCCCCAAAGGTGGACAATTTTGAGATGGCTTCTGCATTGCTTTTGTGAGGTTCCCATTTGATCGATGCCAACTGGTAAGATGAAGGCCATGTCAAGAAAACACTCTTGTAGTGATCTGCTCGTTCCTTGCTTTTCATTCTTCTCCATCTCCCACTCTTATTCTCTGACCTAACTTCCAGCGTAGGCCATTTGAATACAAGCCCTACTTTCAAGCTCTGCTTTTTCTAGGGGAACATCAGGTTAAAACTCATGGAAATTAAAGGCTTTGGGTTTTATGTAATCTAAATTCTTCAGTCAACTTTGCATTTTGAAAAGGATTCTGTATATTGTCAACTCCCCCCAAATTCATGTTTGAACCAAAACACTCTAGGAAAGGAAGTGACTACCATATGCCTCAAGCTTTGCAGGGAGCCAAAATAAGTAGAGTCCAGGTTTCCATTTCTCACAACCCACATCGCGAAGCTGCAAGACCCTCTTCCAGTATTATGTTCTTTCCATCATTAGTAATCAAAGCTCACGAAGAAGAAGGAAAAAAACACTTTCTGACCTGCACGGTTTACCTTGACACATAAACAACTTAAGGGCTGCTCCCCCCTTTCAATTATGTAGGTCCCCACGCAAGAACTTCACGAGGTCTTCCATTTAGTTTTACCATATAATTCCGCTTCTCTTTCTTAGGGGGAATGACATCACAATAAACCTTCATAATACAGTCCAGAGAAATGCTCTAGGAATCCCTGATTTCCTTTCACTATTCTTTGGAAGCATATCACATATAATATTGTCTTGACAGCTGCAATGTCTCAGGCACCCCCACCATGGACTCAATCTCTAGTCAATGAAAAGGCAATGCCTTCTGCCATCTTTGCCTGGAATATATGCACTGAAATGAGAATTGTGACCAGTGGCCTGGAAATTGAACTCTTCTGCCCCAAGTTACCTCGCACTTTAAGGACCAAATGACTTGAAAAGCCTTATTCTGTATTCAAATTATTATTATTTTTTCAAGACTTAAGAGATAATGCATACAATTGACCTGAATTATTAAACTGCTGTCTCCATTCAGGGCTCAGAGGAATACATTGTAGCAAGGCTTTGATTTTAAACATGATTCCAATCTCTACAAACAGAGTATTAGTTTTGTCCACTGTTATTATATATCTGTGCTTCATTTTGATCTGTTAAGTTCAACACAAAGGCATCCCAAATAAATATCGATGTTTAACTCAAACAAAAATCAGTATTTGACCAAGAAAGTGCATTTACTTCAAAATCATAATCTTTGATACCTTTGCTATAGTAATATTAATGATAAATTTTCTTTTAAGTTATATTCATGGGTTTATGCATCATTACCAACAATCCTAACAACTCTTTTCCCTATACTTTAAACATGTAACATGACATATTAAAAATGATACTTTGATTCAGTATTATCACATATAGTATCCCTATTTAAACAAGCAAAATCCATTCAAATTTTTTAAGACATTTGCTATTTTTAAAAGCTACCACTAGATGGTATGCAAATACTCTCCTCAGTGCTACATCTACTGATTTTAGATTTCTAGACCATGCACCTTACTAATATGATGTTTCTGATTTAAATTTATTCATGTCTGAAGGTGTTTGCATGAGGTGTTTTTAATTAACTTTAGTTCACAGGATGAAATATATAGCTCTACATATGAACATAGGTGTTTGCACAACACAATTTATACTTTAACTTTTCCATTTCATTTCCCCTTTATACTTAACAATTATTAAGCAATAATATTTAAGGGTTCTTTACAAGTAATACATGGATTTCTTGCCTAGAAACTAATTGAACTTCTAAGAGATGAATATTTTAATAAATTTTATATTAAATGTATTTTGAAATCTTTCAAGGTTTTTCTAAAACCACATGATTACCAAAATCAAGTTAACACATATAAAATCGCATAATAGTCTATAAAAATAAAAATGTCTACTGTATATATTATTTAAGTCTTTTAATAGTTACCACAGCTCCCAACTTGATCTATTCAAATGTATTGATGTTCAATTTATGTGAAGGTGCTTAATATGGTTCTGTCTAATTAAAATTCTGACTTGTTTTCTTCTAACTCATGAATGAAATTAATGTGTTACTATTCCAAATGAGAGGACGATACCAATCACGTATGATAAATCTATGGTGAGGCCAAGTCTTTCTAAAAACCAATTACTATGTGAAATATCAATCAATCCTAGCTCCTAATATGAGGTAGTATGTTTACCATCACACCTTCTTTGTTTCTGTTGTAATGTAGAAAAGCCTCTGTGTAGGACTTATCTATCAGCAGTCCAAAACCATGGCCTCCAATTGGTCAATCGGGCAGAGGAATAACAAAACAGCATCAAGGAGAAGGGAGTCAAGCAAGAAAAGTTAGAATGATCATATTAATACCTGAATGAGTTGCCACTACATTAAAAATTCAACTATCACACCAAGTCTACAACAAAATCCTATATATTAGTGTAAGTTTAGAGGTAGGAAACCTTAAATCTGGTTAATTATTTAGTTATTTATATACAATTATACAGCTATAACTATTACATAAATATTTACAGTTACATACACAACTCTATAAATTAAAAAAAATCTCAAATTCATTGAACTTTTTAGTACACCTGCTCAGATAGTTGAGTTTATCATCATCCAGACCTTTAAGTTGATCTAGTTCAATGTGTTTTCTTTTTCCTCAAAATTTTTCTAAAGTTGACCTTTTAAACTCATATTTGATTTTTCTACTCTTGTCCTGGCACACAAAATCAAGAGAAAGATAGCAAACCATGAGGATTCCAGGCAGTACAGAGAGTTCAATAGCATCCTTCCTATTTGCCAATTTAACGATGATATCCCCAAAGGAATGATTCCTTCTGCCTAAAGACTCTCTCTCTCTCTCTCTCTCTCTCTCTCTCTCTCTCTCTCTCTCTCTCTCTCTCTCTCTCTCTCTCTCTCTCTCTCTCTCTCTCTCTCTCTCTCTCTCTCTCTCTCTCTCTCTCTCTCTCTCTCTCTCTCTCTCTCTCTCTCTCTCTCTCTCACACACACACACACACACACACACTCATGCACACACACTGTGTTTGTGGCTGATCTCATAAATGGCTTCATTGAAAGGATGGAGCCTCTTGGATCTCTTCTTCTTACTCTAATTTCTCTTTTACTGAAACATGGTAGCAGGGGAATGTATACCAACCTCTGTTTTTAGGTTCCATCCAGTAAGTGCCAACTGAAAGTGACCTGATGCAAAACAGAATGAAACACTGTCTTGTCCTGTATCATTTAACAATTGTTATTATATTTGAACCTATTGTTATAGCTAGCTCCTAATTTTTAAGGAATGTTCTGGTTGTATTTCTTCTAAGACATATTTGTTTGTTTTTCAAACCATTCATGGTACTTTCAATATTCTTTACCAATACCATAATTCAAATCTATTAGATTTCTTTTGCCTTCCTTATTAATTATTAGCTGTAGTAAAATTGACTTTGACCCCATTTTTATTTCTAACTTTATGCTATGTGACTATAACCTCTGCAGTTTTTCATAAGCAGTGCTTTTCTGACAAGTTACCACTTTAATTTACCAACACGCCATTTATTACATTTTCTGAGATTTTATGCTTATTTCCCTGGACCTGTGGGTTACATTTTATCTTGTTGAACACATTTTACTTTTGAAACTTGCTTGTGTCTTGGACTCTGTGAGTCATTAACTTGATTCTTCTCCAATCATTCTGATATTATAACTATTTATAAATCACTTGTATTTCCTTTCCTTAACTATAAGTGTTTCTCAGGGATCATCGTATGTCTGAGCCTTTGCTTTCTCTATTTCTTCTCTCCTTCTTTATTTATGCATCCACTCATTTATTTTGTACCTCTATCATATTAGTAGTACAATGTATGTCGATATCAGTCATACCTTTTAGGGATAAGGTTGTACCGGAAGAAGTATCACTACAAAAGTGCTTGGGTGGAAATGGAAAAGAATGCTTGGTTTAGAAAACCATTCTTTTGAATATAGATCATTACAAATGTAAATCATATTATCAAAGTAAAGAAAATAAGAATAAAAAAGAGTGCCCATGTAGAAGGAAATTTTATGAGACACAAGATATGAAACTCCAAAAAGAACGGCGCTCACTGTTATCAGGTCCAAGTGGAGTCACACAGAACCTAAGGGACAGGATAGAAGTGTCCCATCAGTCTCTGAGACTGCAATTCTCTAAGGAAATAGAGAGCAAGATATCAGCATTGTCTAAAACTCCATTCCGATGTAATTCTTTCCATTACAAAGGAAATTATAGTAAGTGTTCAGTGGAGAAATTAAACATTGCCTTGACTGGGAGATAAAACTAAAATCACAAAGAGATAGATGGGCAATGTCTGCCTCCAGATGTTATGTCCTGATACAAGATCACATAAGATGCCTGCACCTCAGCTTCCTTATCAACAAATTGAAGATATGTCTTATGAATTAAAAAATACACAATAGTAAGCATTCAATAAACTTATCTTCTTTCAAAGCCTCCCATATTAGCCTTCATACCATTTTCCTATCCTTTTTTCTACTGTTCTTCAAAGTAATTTTTTCTTCACATCACACATATGTCTTCTCCATAACTAGATTGATAGGTAATATTTTGTACTGGATCTTACACAAAGGTGCTGATGTATATTTGTTACTAATTTTGGTGTGTGATTATTGCAAGCAATGCACTTTGTCTCCACCTGTTGGGGGTGCAGGTGAGAGAAAATACTCTTAATTTGAAGCAGGACTGTTGCTCCAGATACCACTTTTTCCTTATGTATTAATTCTCTCACTTCTTTCTACGGTACAAGAAAATTATTTTGACCCCTTCTCTTCCTAACTTGGTTTAGTTAATGAGACAAATAGCAAGCAAGAACATCAATAAATTTAAAGGACACTATAAATTCAAAGCTTCTGCTCTTAGAGCAGTGTTGTATTCCCAAACTAATATTGGAAAATATTGGAAATCATATGCATTGATTATATTGGGAATTATGGATTAATTATAAATGTTATAGTGAAGTTCTTATTCAATTTTGCATAGAAGAAACAGTTAAGCTATTCAGGCAGAGTGCACAATTCAATTTATTTAAATAATCTTGAAGTCTTAGCTGTTAAATTAAAACTGCATTGAAAAATCGGGTGTTGATAATGCTGAGAAATATAAATAATGATAGATTTTAAACTGAAGTTCTTTCCGATTGTGTATAAGAATAATAAAGCTTTTAAGATTCAGTGAATTTTCATTCTATGTAAGCCAAATTGGAAATGATTTTTTACATTAAAATTTGTCAACTTTAGATTTCTGATTTAGGGTTCAAAAAAGAATATTTTTTATTTATGATAGCATAGAATTTGTGCTCTTGAAGGTATATTATTATTATTTATCAGAGTGTGAAGTGATTAGGATGAATATTCATCCAGTGGACATTGGGTCTCTACTCAAGTACTCCCTCAATGTAAGAACACTTTGTTCTCTTAACCGGGCATTCCATGATGCTCAACTTTTCAACATGATCGCTGAAGACATAGCGGGTACATAAAGAAATGTGGTGAAGAAAACTGATGGTGCCTGGCTATCAAAGGATATAGCATCTGGGGTCTTAAAGGCTTGAAGATAAATCAGTGGCCATCTAGCTGAGAAGCAACAAAGTCCACATGGAAAAGAAGCACACCAGTCTGTATAATCACGAGGTATGGATAGGATCAGGTATCAGGCATCAAAGACACAGAACAAAAAATTTTACCACTGCGAATGAAGGGGAGTGCGGAGTGGAGACCCAAAGCCCATCTGTAGGCAACTGGACATTCTCTTACAGAAGGGTCACAGGGTGGGGAAGAGCCAGTCAGGGTGCAGTATAGCACTGATGAAACATACAACTTCCCTCTAGGTCCTTAATTCTTCCTCCCCTCCCCCACTATCATGATCCCAATTCTACCTTACAAATCAGGCTAGACTAGAGCATGTACATTGGTACAGATCAGAGTTGGAAACACAGGGAATCCAGGACAGATAAACCCCCCAGGACTAATAATGAGAGTAGAGATACCAGGAGATTAAGGAGAAGGTGGGGGAGAAAAGGGGAACCAATCAAAATGATCTACATACACCCCCTTCCCTGGGGGATGGACAACAGAAAAGTGGGTGCAGGGAGACATCAGTGTAAGGCATGAAATAATAGTAATAATGTATAAATTATCAAGGGTTTGTAGGGGAGGGAGGGAAAAAATGAGTTGCTGATACCAAAGGCTCAAGTAGAAAGAAAATTTTTGAACATGATGATGGCAACAAATGTACAAATGTGTTTGACACAATGGATGGATGTATGGAGTGTGATAAGAGTTGTATGTGCCTCCCAATAAAATTATTTAAAAAAAAAGAATATTCAGCCAATACAGATGAAATGGCTGAGTCAATTTACCATTTTGAGTAAATTTCCTATAGATTTCTCTTAAAACTCCCTCCTTTGACAAATTTAGTGAACACATTAAGAATTAAGATATTAAGTATTTTGGAATTGAACCCTTAACTTTCTAATTTAAAACAAAATATTTGCAATATAAACCACACAGTCTGCACATACAAAATCAAAGAAAGTTCCATATTTGGTATAAAAGAGAAAAAAAGCCATTGGCTTTTTGACATACTAATCTAGAGTACATTTGCGTTTATATTTTTTGTTGCATTGTGCTGGATGCTTGGTATGCAAGGCACTGGATAAACATAAAAAGAACAAGCAGAACAATAATAACCAAAATTATTTTCTTCCCAGTATTAAAAAAAAGGCACAATATAAGAGGATCATTTGGAAAGCGATTGAGCATTATTCTTTGTCATACCTCTCTATAAGGAAAAAATTAATACTTATAAAATAATTAATAAAAGGAACTGAAAATCACTTAAATACTACAGCTATCACCCCTGGAAAATGAATGGATATTTCTTGCTAAGATTCTATGTCCATTGTAATTTCTATGTATCAGTATTTTTATATGGGAATTTTACAGAAGGTTCACTTTCATACTCGTTGATTTACTTAACAAGTTTAAATGGTGATGCAATTTCCCCATGACAAGTAAGAAAGTAGAACCATATCATTTCTATGTGACAGAGGAGACAAAAGAGGCTTCCAGAGGCCAAGTAATCTGACCAACATCATGGGCCATGTATGGCAAAACTGCCAATAATTATTAGGTAAATCTATTTAATACATTTTTAACTGTTGTTTATACTGCCTCCATGGGTATGCTTAGATTTCAAGTGTGAACATGGAGTATGTGTCAATTTCCTCATTTCTCCTTTGATCAATACTAGATTCTACTTTGCTCCTATTCAAAAATTCATGAAGAAAAATAATTATTTTTCACATCTTGTAACATCATTAAGCATGTTAATGTATAGAAAGAAACTGTCTACACAAATCCTAATGTACCAAACACTTCATTCTAATATTATTTTCTATTTTAAATCGGGAGCGTAAGTGGCTACCACTTAAGATTATTGTAAAAAAATTAAATGAGGTAAGACCTCATTACACTTACGTCTAAAAAACTGCTGAAGTGTTTTCTGTAAATGTGGGCATGTCAAACTTTAAATCTACATTTGTTTGTTGATTTGTTTTTTTCTTAAGTGCTCACCAACCTGATATAAATACAACTTACAGAAAAAATAATGTTTCACTAAAGATTGCCATAAATAAGTTTGTGAACAAATCACTTCATTCAGCTACTTGAGAATGGGCATATTTTAAACCGAAAATTAATAACAATCTAGTTCAAATCAAACATGGGCTTATTCAGACTTTGAATTAGCATTTGTGTTAGAGGTTTGGTCCATTTAATATTTTCAGATTCCAATAGTTACAATTTTTGTCTAAGAAAATTACTCTCCAAATATATGTGACAAGCTAGTCGTAGAATATGGCAAAAAGAAAAAGCGTTTCTAGAACAGCCACACACTGGAAGCAGGCCACATCTCACCAGAAACTACTTTTCAACTGATGGCTGTTCAAATCACACTTCAACAAGAAGATGATTATATTATATCAAGTATCATCATCAGGAACTATTATGCCTAACCTGCCAAACCACTAGGGATCATCATGACCCAATCAAGTTGACATACAACTTTAACCATCATAAAGATTAATATATGTTCATGGTCATGATAAAAATCAAACATTGTAGGGCATGGTGGTGAAGTGAAATTTCTTTATAAGGCTCTTTCATCCAGGTCTCTGTGGACCTATGCGAATAGGGAAAATATTACACGAATAAAGGGGATTGATCCATTTTAGCTATCATTCCCCTGGCTATATGGATGAGACATTTCAGCAACAGGAGAGAGATACCCCAGGACCTTTGGAAGTGGAGCACAATTGAGATCACTATCTGAAGTAGCAGAGGCAAACCCAGGGGTTACAGCATGGGGACCACTGCACAGGGCAAAGGAGCTAGGCCACGACTAGGCAGATGCAAAGAGACCAAAGAACAGAGGCATGGTGGTGAGACTATGAAATTGTGGGACAGAGCAGTGGGCTGGCTTCCTGGCTCACAGAGGCATACACCAAGCAACCACAAGGCCGAGAGGCTGACCATCAGAGCCTTGATTGCCTGCCAAGGAGAGGTGATGTGGACCAGTGAGTGCATTTACTGTTTTCTGAGCCTGACTTGTGATAAACTGTAACTTCACCAACAAATCCCATAATTGTTTAGTTTTGTCTCAGTTCTGTGTGGCTAGTGCAATGAATTATTGAACCTAGTGTGAAAAGTAGATTGTCCCCAGAGTAATGGTTGGTGTCAACGTAGGTAAAGAAGGATAGTGACTGGAGACATATTGGACCCTGGCCTCATCACAACAGGGAGGCCAGAGAAGGTCATATATGTACGCCGCCATGCATTTTACTGTAGCATGCAAATAAACAAAATTACTATTACCTAAGTTCATGAAAAAAGACAATCAATGTAGATTAACCTCAAGAGAGATGTTAGATGTTTCAATTGTTGAATAACTAGTTTCAACTATCTGCGATGAATAAAAGAAGATATTATCAAATCTTCGATCATATAGAGATAAACTATTAAAGCAAAGCCCCTCCTTCACACCATGTACAAAGATCAAGGATGAAAGGTCTCAGTGAAAATTAAACTTTTACTATAAAACTTTGGGATTATTATAACGTTGAGGGTAAGAAACATTTTCTACTACAATTAAAAAATAGTATAAGAGAAATGAAAAATGCTATGGCATTAAAATTATATGTAAAAAATTCACCAAACCCTCCAAAAATCTTAAATTTCCTCCTACATTTAATGTTATAACAATAAAATAAAGTAAGTTTATAATGAAGGATAATAGAAAATATATAACATTTATAGAAACTATAAAAATAACAATGAAATAAAATATTCATTTAAAATAAACACTAGCTTTCAACAATTAGTTTAAGAATGAAGACAGATAAAAGGTAAATAAACATTAAAATATTTGTGGCATAATTAGTTACCCCAAATTAAACCACCATGAGCTATCCGTTCATTACTGAAATTTGACACACTGGCCCTACCGAGTGCTAGAAAGAATGTGCAGAACCTTCATACATTATAACATATCATAATCACTTTTGAAAAAGCTTGGTATTATTGTAGAAACTAAAACCCGAACCAATTATTTGACCTAAGCTTACTCTCCTCTCCTAGGTGTTTACTTGCTAAAGAGAAAATATTGGTACAGGAACATTTGCATTCTTTTTTTATAATGCACAAATATTTGTAGCAATATCAAATAACAAGAGAATGGAACATATTTGATGTGTTCATGAACTGAAAGACCACAAAACATGCCAACACACAAAGTTGATAAACTCCACAACATGGATTAGGTTAAGGATTTCAGAAAGAAATGAGCTGCAAAGGACTATATATTTAAAACTTTAGGTAGATGAAGTTCAAGAACAAGCAAAACTAAATGATGGTAATAGAAAGAAGAACATTGACCTTTGAGGAAAGCAGATTGGCTGTAAAGGGGCATGAAGTTTTAGCTGAGGTGATGAAAATACTCTGTACCTCAAATACATTTTTTGTTACAAGGGGGTGTATCCTTGTTACAGCTTATTAAACTCTATACTTAAAATCAATACCTTTGCTTTGCATGATTACGTCATTTCCTAAGTCCAAATCCATGCAGAAACGCCGGCTAGCATGCAGTCTCCAACTCTATTCCTTCCATAAGCCCATTCAAGCCACCAACAACTCCTGGAAACCACCCTATTTCTTCATCTGCACTGCCCCACATGGTTTCTGAGGTTATCATTTGTCTCCTATAGCTTTCTGGAATATCGTAAGATCTCTCTCTCTGCGATCTTGCTGGAGTGGTTCTCTTTCTTTAAAATTATTTTTCTTTTTAATCATTTTATTGAGGACTCCTACAGCTAACAATCCACACATCCACCGTGTCAGTAGCATTTGTGTATATGTTGCCATCATTTTCTTTTTTAAAATCCTTTTTGAGGCTCATACAACTCTTATCCCAATGTCTACATACATCCATTGTGACAAGCAAATCTGTAATCAGCTGCCGCCATTATCCTCATCATCATCAGTGGTTCAGGAGGGAGGTGGGGTGTGGGAGGGAGGGGAAAAATGAGGAGCGGATACCAAGGGCTCAAGTAGAGGGAGAGAATGTTTTGAAAATGGTTTTCTTTTTAAAGTTAAAAACTGATCATATCACACATTATTTAAAATCTTCATGACCAACAAATACTTTTAAAATAATTCCCAACTCCTGCTTAAAATTTTGGTTTTATATAATATACAATTGTTTTTCAGACCTCAGTTCAACCTGACACTTCAGTGTCTTCTTTCACAGTTTATCCAATACAATATTTGCTCTCAGACTTTAGAATAATTTTTGTTTCATTTTAACTCTTTTACATCTAGGCTTTCATATGTGGATTTTTGACACAAATTTATATTATTTTCCTTGACAAATGATTCCAATCATGTGATCTCAGTTTGATTAACATAGTGTTCTGAGAAACAGCCTCCAACCCCATATTCTGGTAAGACCATGCATGCTCTCATCATACCGTACTTTCTCAGATTGTATTTAATTGCTGCTGTTTGTACACAGTTCTTACTAGAATATGGGCATGCTATTTGGAGGATCCTATCTGTCTCCTTTACCGTCAGAGTCACAACCCGTGCCACAGCTCCTGGTTCATTGTAGGATCTCAATAAAGACACGATTATAACTAAACCATTAAATGAATGGATGATGAAATGAAAAATTGAATTATATTTTTGGCTTTCAAAGACAATTATATAAAATAATCATTTACAAAACAGTCTTTTGGAATATATTTTACAAAGCTCTAGTTGAAAGTTTCAACCATAAAAACGCCTTATTCTGTTTAAGTTTGCCAACGTCTGAGTCAACGATCTCAAAACCTTAGATAGGAGCCCTGGTGGCATAAGAGTTAAAAGTTGGGTTGCAATCCTCAAGGTCTGCAGTTCAAAACCACCAGCTGCTTCTCAGGAGAGGGATGGGGCTTTCTACTCCTGTAAATACTTACAGGCGCAGAGATTCATGGGGACAGTTCTTCCCTGGCCAATAGGGTCACCATAAGTCAACATTGACTCTATGAGCTTGGTTTTGGGGAGTTACCAAAAACTGATTTTTTGGGGATAGACATTCTTCAGTGTTCAGTGAGAAATTTTGAAATACTTCCATCTGCAGTCTACTCAGTAATTTATGAAGCTGCAATGTCGGTCTGAAATTGACAACTAACAGTGTAGAATGCTGAACAAAATCCATACACTTAAAAACTAGCTATTCTAGTAAATCCATGTACTGATTTTCTTATTGTTTATAAGTGCACTTAAAATTATATAGATCTCAAATTTCTAATTCTCCTGGCTTTTAATCAACATTAGACATCCTTTTGAGAAAACAGTTGGAATTGACTTCGAGGTGCATCTCCTCATAAAAGAATCATGCACCCATACCTTAAATTATACAATGTAGATACCATTATGTAATGATTTATTAACTAAATGACAGTAAAGGATACTTGTTCGATATCTTGTATAATGCCTACTGTTTGACTAGAGCTATTGAATAATGTAGGAGATCCCAAAGAAGATGGAAAGAATACTCAGAGTCACAGTACCAATCAGAATCAGTCAGCATTTAACCATTCACAGAGGCAGTCTATGATCAAGAACCAAGGATATTGCGGGAAGAAGTCCAAGCTGCACTGAAAGCATAGGCAAGACACAAACTTCGAAAAATTAATGTTCCCCAACTGATAGGTTTAACCAAACTGATGGCGTACTGGAGGACTCACCGGTGTATGCTAAGAAATTTAGAAGGCAGTTCCTGGCCAACTGACTAAAATAGAACTATATTGGGGCCAATTCCAAGGAAAGGTGATCCTATAATTCATAAATTATTAAACAATATCATTTAACGTCATATGCAATTGAAATTTTGCCAAAGGTAATCTGAAAACTGTTGCCACTGTATATTTAGAGGGAACTGCCACAACTTCATGCCAGATTTAGAAGAGGGCATAAAGCAAATCTGATGTCATTGCTGTCAGCAAATGAATCTTTGTTGAATGCAGAGAATATCAGAAAATTTTTACTTGTGTCTTATTGACTAGGCAAAGGCATGTGACTTTTTGTTATACAAAGGCATAACAAACTATTGATAACATTGTGAAGAATGGAAATTCCACAGCCCTTAACTGTGCTCATGTGAAAACTGTATGCACACCAAAAGACAATTGTTGGAACAGAAAAATGGGATATTGCATGTCGTTTTTCAAATCAGGAAAGCTGTACACCAGAGTTGTATCTTTTCAGAATACGTATTCAATGTGCATGCTGAGACAGCACGGCATGAAGCTGGGGCACTCACTGCATGAAGAACAACGTGACATCAAGATTGGAGGAAGGCTCATGAACAAACTGGGACCTATAAATGACACAGCCTTGTTCACTGAGAAGGAAGAGAAGCGCTCACTGATGAAGATCAAAGTCTGTTCCCTTCAGTGTGGTTACCATGTAATGTAAGAAAACAAAAAACCTGACATGGTAGACGGAAAGGATGAAAGTGGCCAGAGTTTCATTTTACTTGGATCTGAAATCAACATTCATGGAAGCAGCAGTCAAGAAATCAAACAGCATCACGTTGGACAAACCTGCTGCGCAAGACCTCCGTAAAGATTAAGAGGAAAGATGTCACTTTGAGGATTAAAGTGCGCCTATTCCAAGTCATGTGTTTTCAAACAGTTCCTGGGATGATGAATAAGGAATACCAGAGAAGAAATGATGCGTTGGAATTATTGTTTGGGGAAAATAGTAAGTTTACCATGGGATTTCAGAGGAACAATCAAATCATCTTGGAGGAAGTATAGCAAGAATACTACTTGGTAGTAAGGAAGGTGAGATGAACATGTTGTCAGGAGAGACTGGCCCATGGAAAAGAGCAGCATGTTTGGGGAAGGAGAGGTCAGTGAAAAAGGAAAGCTCCCAGTGAGGTAGATTGACAAAGTGGCTTTAACAAGGGGCCCAAACAATTGTGAAAATGTACAGGAGTAGGTAGTTGTGTGTGTGTGTGTGTGTGCGCGCGTGTGTGTGTGTTGTACACTGGGTTGCTATAAGTTGGAATGGACTTGACAACACCTAACAATTGCTTCCTCACCCCCCACTACCATGACTCCAGTGCTGCCTCTCACT
Source organism: Tenrec ecaudatus (assembly GCF_050624435.1). Lineage (NCBI taxonomy): Eukaryota > Metazoa > Chordata > Mammalia > Afrosoricida > Tenrecidae > Tenrec > Tenrec ecaudatus. Next base: position 76,228,642 of record NC_134542.1, read on the forward strand.
TTGGACTAGACTGGAGCATGTGCACAGGTGTAGATAGGAGACAAGAGCTCAGGACACATGCAACCCAGGAGCAGGAATGGGAATAGTGATACCAGATGGGGAGGGAGAAGAGGGGGAGGGGAAGAAGGGGGAACTGAGGATAATGATCAACACACAACCACACAGAGCCCTCCAGGGGGAACAACAGAAACCATGGGGGAAAGGAGACAGTGGTCAGTGTAAGATATGAAAATAATAATAATTTATAATCTATCAAGGGGTCACGATGGTGGGGGTAGGAGAAAATGAGGGAGGGGGGAGGAGCTGAAACCAAGGGCTCAATAAAAAGTAATGGTCCAGAAAAGAATGATGGCAACATATGTACAAATATGCCTGATACAATTGATGTATGGATATTAATAAGAATTATAAGACCACTTAATAAAATGATAAAAAACACATTATAATGTTTCTTTAAAAATTATATGGGTATTTGAAGCCAGATGAAGAAAGTGTAGGAATATTTTTCTTTTTATGTCTAAATGGAGAATTCATTTAATTTCCTGCATTTGTGAATTGCACTTTTTCATTGTATTTGTAAATTTAAAAACTAATATTTATTTAATGGTTTCATTTTCCCAATGCTTTTCCCTCTGTCATCCCCTTCTGGGGCTCTGATTACATGCATGTTTTACTCCTTGATCCATACTACTGAAGTGATCTTGAGTCTCTTCATATTTCTCAGAATGTTTTCTCTCAGCAGTTTTGTTTGCATACTTTCTTTCATATGTTTTCTTCTTGCTAGTTCCTTCTTCTCTTATATGTAAACTGTTCATCTAGTGCACAGAATTTAAAAATGTCAGATATTTTGTTTCTAGGATTTATAGTTTCCATTGCTTTCTTCTAAAACTCTCCATCACTTTGCCAGTTTTACTTATCTTTTTCTATAATCTTTTAAATATATTTTCCATATTGATGATTAAATGCAAGGGTTAGCATATCAAAGCTACCTGGTGCTCTGCTGGAAATAGATGTGACAGTTTGCATTTGGACAGATTTGCAGTCTTTGAAAACCTATAGGACAGTGTTTCTCCATCTGACAGGGGTGTTACGAGCCAAAACTGATTTGACATCACTTGGTACCATAATTATGCTAAAGTACTGACTGCTAATTACAATAGTCAAATAGCATGTCAGTTTATTTTTAGTCAATTCAGTTCCAATTTTTTTCCACATAACTGAATTTAAGAATATTTGAAATGTGTGCTAGATTGCATAAATTCTAGATATATTATCTTCTGGAGAGTTCTGTATTTGTTCTAGCAGGCAGTCAAATTGCAAACTGGTCCATTTGATCTTTAAGAAGGTTATTTTTAGACTTTCTTAGAGTGGGTACATTTTGTATATTTAGTTATTTACTTTTAGTGATAGGGCAATCTTTTTATTTCTAAGACGTAATCGTTGCATCTAAAGTGTAACCTTTATGCCATTTCAATGGAGGCCTTGAGATCATTGTCAACTTATTATAAATTGGCAAAATGTACACACGACTCCTGTCTCCACAGCGCTGGGACGCTGTCAGTGTCTCTGTAGAGCTCTTTAGATTCAGATCTTATTTCCGCCCCATGAATTCATTGGTGCCCTGTCCTGTGTATGTGTAGCCAATGACTTGAGGGGGGGAATATATACAAATTTTATAGACTCCCCCCTCCCAATGTTTGGGATTCCCCTCAAATTCTATTCACTTGAAACCATGAAACTCATTATCTGGTCCTTAAGCCAAATAGAGGGTGATTTTCTTTCAGCTCTACCCAGGGCATGCCTAGTAGAATTGGCTTATCCTCAAGGTGGGTAGGTAGGTGTGGGGGGGCTGGAGGGGGGGGAGCCCATAAGGGTTGTATCCTGGTGGATACAGTTTTTCTTAATGTTTAAATCTTTTTAGTTAATGTCAGCTCTTTTGTTACATTTCAACATCCTTAAACATCTGTATTTTGTCTACAATTTATAGTTATCTGCATTTGGATTAGTCCACTACATAAGGGGCTCCAAAAAGTTCATGGAAACATATTATCTTTGAATTCCATTTTTTTCATGAGTTTTCAAAGTCTCCTCATATGTATTCAATAATTACTAGAAGCGTTAAGTTTCCATAAATTCTTATTTGTTTGGCTTGAAGCTAGGAACTCTTTAAAATATTTTACTAAAATTAAGCTCCTCTATATGCAAAGTATCTCTTAATCATATTACTGTTGGTACAACAAATGATTAAGTACCTACCTCAGAAATTAGATATGCCAATATATTACACTCGATCAGTAATTATGCAATGAGCGTGCTTAAGTTTATCAATGCAGATGCACAAAAGATACCAATCAGGAATTTCAAGTATCTTTAAGCAAATGTTCACAGAAAATAAATGAATGTTAACTTGTTTATATGAATGTACTTATTTAAAGCAAAACTGAATATCTTGACAGAGGAGCTATATTTTATTTGATATAAATAATGAACCTCAAATATATAAATATGCTACAGTTTACAAATAAAATTCACATATTCTTACTGGATTAATTTGTTTTTCAGTCTTTGAGATAGAACCTCAGGGTCTTTGATTAATGAATAACAAAATTAGTATGTCAAAGAGGTTAAAGTGATTTTTCAAATAAACCACTGATAACAGACAACTGAATCCAACTACAGGACTCAGATTTTCTGTCTACTGATAAACCTTGGTTTCCACTAATTCATAGTGAGCTCCTCAACTGGGCCCCAATTAACCCTGCTTTAAATCTCCATGCTCCTCTTTGTGCAAGTTAAATACTTTTAATTCCTTTGGTATACCACAGAAAAACAGGCTAGTTGATGACACCTTTGATTTTGATTCTGATTTATTTGAAGTAAACAAAATAACACTAATAAAAAGCCAACTAACATATAAAGGAGACGTGCATTGGCATAGCTCACCTTAGAATATATAGAATTGTTATGAGTCAGAATCAGCTTGATTTAATTAAATTTTTTAATTAAAAATTTTATTTTAACTGTATTAATTGTTCCACTGCCTCATGTATGACTTAAAGAGCTGTTTCATATCATTGTAGTCCATTATCCAAGTGGTGTCTGTGTGTGTGTGTGTGTGTGTGTTTAAATAGTGTCAACCACAAACTTAACACAATCTATTTGCACTTAAAGTAGAAACATTTTGTAGGGAAAAAGCAAACCACTTTTAAAATAAATTATAAACTCACATCTGTCTTTTATAACTTCCAATGTTTTATAACAAATATGAAGACAAGCTAAAAATCTGCTTGTCATCAACCTTTACTTCTAATTCTAGAATTTGATTGCTCTTCAATCTCTAGAGAAATAGGAGTTTATTTATGCACTTTAAATTTAAACTATTCTTGGATTTTGAGCTCACATTTATTGGTAAATCCTAATCTAATAACACTTAGATCTTACAATGTGGCTCTGCTAAATTCTTGCCTTCATGCTCATGATATGAGCACTGTAGCCAAGCTTGGTGAAGAAAGCAGATGGTGCCCTGGTATGAGAAAGTTTAACACAGGGGCTCTTAAAGGCTTGTTTTAAAATAAGCAGCCAATTAACTGAAGTTTCAGCTAAGTTAATGTGGAAGGATCACACTGGCCTCTGTGATCCAAAGATTGCAAATAATAAAATCCATTTTCAGAGTACCCATTAGGATTAAGCCTTCATTGAATTCCCTTGTAGTACCAAGCAGTGATATGAATAATCTTGCCTTCAGACAGAGTGCACTGAAAATATCGATAGGCTAAAATTTAATGTCATATAATTCATTTTCCCTTTTGACCTATTTTTATATGTTTTAGCTTCTTTTATCTTCTTTGTTCTCTTGGATTGAGGTTTTTCTGTATTTTATCTTGTTCTCATTGTTATTTTTATATTAATTTCTTTATGTGAAATCCAGGATAGGTAAATCTACAGAGTAATTAAATTAATAGTTCCTTGGGGTCATGGCAGGAGAGGCTGAGGAATAATTGAAAACTAATTATAAAGGGTACAAGGAGGAAGACAAAATTATAAAGTTGATTGTGATGATGATAGCACAACTCTTTTAAATATTTAACTATTAAATTATATGGAATGATGTTATGTGTGCAAAATACTGTTAAAATTAAGTTATTCTTTTAAATCGCTTTCTCTGAAAATAGCACATTAGACCCTTATTCTCTTAGTTCTCAATGATTAGTGATATTTTAGATTATTATTGGAGTCTCTTTCCATGTGACTTTTTAAGTTGAAAAATATGGTTTCTTTAAAATATATATAGGGTTTCTCACACTTCTGTTATAATTGCAATATTGCTTTAATTCTGAAATGGTCTCTTTAGAAATTGAATCAGCTTCTGAAAAGTGTTTTCCTTGCTCATATATGACTGCAGAGGGCAAACTCTTTGAAAAGCTTATTTGTGATTCTTGTTACTAGGAAACCATATCCCTAGATTAACGATCTCTTTCAAAATTTAGATTCATGAAGCACCAGCTCAATATAGACACATAGATATGCTATACATGCATACATATATGTGCATATAAAAACATTTTACACATATATAAAATTAAGCTAAAATTACAATGAGTCTTGCAGACACATGCTTTAGCACATCTAGTTACACAGAAAGCAGATCACTTCTAAGATGTCAAACAAGCATGTGATGAAATGTAGGTTTCTTATTCTGGACTGAGGAAATATCCAGAATATATATTTATAAGACAAAACAAGCTAAAATTGAAATCTTTCCAATTTTGGCTTATTCTGCATAGAAATTATGCACAGAAGATAGTGAATTGAGACATCTGGTTAACTTGTCAGAGCTGAATTTAAATATATTACAAAATGTATTTATTTCTTCTTAGGAGAGTAATAGAGACATATGTGTATCAATGAAGTTGAATTTTTGAGATGTAAAAAGAATTTCAGACCAGTCAAATTTTCTTCTATTTTTTGACAAAATTACAGAGAAGCACTTTTTTTTTTAAATTGCATAGAGGTGGAATGTATTCACTCAAGTCATCTTGTTCAGAAAATTTCTCCTTGACAAAACTTACTTTAAGATTAATTCTAAGTACAGATAATTGCCAAAAAAGAAAATTACTTTGATCTAGTGGTCAGCATGGTCACTGGCATTCTTAGATGAGAAGGGACGCTCCAGCAATGGGCATTAACTCACTGAGCAGAATGGTTAGTCACCCATTTGTATTTGGAGGAAGCATGCTAGATGAATGATGTCTAACCTCTCCAGATTTGAAAGGTCAAGTTGTGCAAACTCTCTCAGTCCTCAAGGAGCTTGAGTGGCTTCCCTGTTAACATTTTTTGAGTCGGGAAGGGAACAAATGGTATTACATACCTATCTGTGCCCTAAGCTTTTCTCTCATCACTCTGTCTCCTTGCTGTTTCTCCCTCCTTCCCTTTCTTACTCTTCTCTCTCTCTCTCTCTCTCTCTCTCTCACACACACACACACGCGTGCTTAACCAGAAATGCCAAGGCTTGAGTAGCTGACCTAGAAAAGTTGGTTATGAATGCATCATTGTGCTTTGAGACAAGCTAGTTGATAACATGCAAACTGTAATGGAATATAGGAATTTGTGACCATTATCCAAGTTTCCTGTGGCTTTGTGTACGTGTCAAGGAAAGTGGTTTACACATTAGGATAATGAATTCAGGAAGTATGGATAGTTGTACTCATGGTCAATCAGTCAATCTGACTCATCATGACCTTAAAGGAAGGGCAGAGGTGTCCCTGAGGTTTTCCAAGACTTTAACTCTTTACGGGAGTAGAAAGCCTCATCTTTTTTTCTATGGGGTGACTGGTGGTTTTGAATTAGACCTTGAAGTTAGCAGTCCAATGTGTAACCACTATAGTACCAGATAAATTGAAAAGGAGATTCTTCAGAGGAGCTCCTCCTCCTCCTCCTTCTCGTCCTCTTCTTCTTCTTCTTCTTGTTTTTAAACAATTTTTTGCCATATAATTCGTACAGCATACCATTCAATACTTCAACTACATCAGGAAGATCATCACCACAATCGATTTTAGAACACTTTCCTCTTTCTTCTATTCATGATTATTAGATCTATGCCCCACCCCCAAACTTTTCTGGTATACCCCAAGGGACCAGTAATCCAATGACTGTCTCAACAGATTTACCTATCCTGAATTCCGTATACAGAAGAACATTAAAAAAAACAACCAACTAACAATAACACCAAAGTAAAACAGATAAAAACAGCAACCAAAAAGAAAGCATAAAGCATTACAAACTAGAACAAATTTTAGATGGAGTATATGGATTTGGGGCTTCCGCTCTCATTCATAGCCTTCTACAAATGAGGTGTTCACAATTTAACCTCTGGCACCATTCCATTTTTGACACCATTCCATTTAGATTTCATTATTTACAATCATTGGATCACACAGGTTGGTGTGCAACTTCCATGTGGATTTAGTTGACAACTCACTTTGATGGCTGCTTTTTTTATGACAACCATTTAAGAGCCCAGATACTATTTCTTCTGACAGCTGGGCACCATCTAGTTTCTTCACCACACTGTGCTATCGCACCCATATTTTCTGGGATCTCTTCATGAGGGTGAGCATCAACCAAAGCCATGTCATAAGAATTAATTGTTCTTGAAAGAAAGAAAGAAAGAAAGAAAGAAAGAAAGAAAGAAAGAAAGAAAGAAAGAAAGAAAGAAAGAAAGAAAGCCTAAAGTCCCAGTAGTCCACAGCACAAAGGCTGGGTGGCCAAGGGCTGCATAGAAACAAACTATGTGGAAAGTGTCCAATTAGTATAAGGAATAATCTCTCCTTGGGTTTGATGTAACAATGTAAAACATTGTTTCCCAAAGGAAAGTTGCTCTTCTCTACTAACAGAAATGAGATCACCTTCTCTGAGACATACATGCCTCCCTTCCCTCACATCTTGACTTGAATCTCCAGAAAGGTTTCCGTATCACTCTGTTAGGAGTGTTTTGGGATGGGGTGACATCAGCACTATTTTGTTTGCCAGCAACTGAGTGCTCTTCTCCTTTGCCCCACATCTTAAAAAACTGACCCCACCTAAGGGGAGACCTATTCTGTCGAAGTGATTTTGAAGATGTGCCTATGCACGGGGTGATATATGTTTCATGGGCACAAGGCAGGCTCTCTACCTCCTTGGTTAGGAGACCAGATTAGATTACATGTCGTGGTAGCTGGGATTCATCTTGGTCTTTATCTCATAGAAGTGGACTCATTCAATATTTGTCCTTCTGTGGTTGACTAGCTACACTCAAGCTAATGGTTTCCCAGTCTCTCCATGTCTGTGTTTTTCATGGATTCATCACAGATTTTTAGGGATACATAGTATTGCTTCATTTTGTGTATGTACCAGAGTTTCTTTATCAATGTTATCAACTCTGTTTTCACTTTCCTGATTTTATTCCAGAATGTCGTAGAATGGGTTCTTTAGAGAAGCAAAACCAATGATGGATATTTGGCCCATTTGCAGCTTCTTGCTATTGTGAACTGTGCTGCAAAGAACACAGGAGAGCATACATCTGTTTGCATTCTGTCTCTGATTTCTTCAGAGTCTATGTGCACAAATGTTTTGTTTTTAATAGGCCCCAGTCATCTATTTTGTCTTCCACCATGTGTGTCCTTTTCTACATTTGGAAGTCCACTTATGTCCTACACTAGGGCCCCTTAAGTTTGTCTCAATTTCCTCCTTTAGGATCCTGATTGCTCTGGGGTTTGTATTTATGTCTATAATCCATCTGGAGTCCATTGTTGTGCATGAAGTCAGGTATGGGTGCTGTTTCATTCTGCTGATGGATAGCCAATTTTTCCAGCACCATTTGTTCAAGAGGGTGTTCTTTTTCCATATAGTATTTCTTGGCCCATGGTCACAATCAGTTGTCTGTAACTGTATGCTTTGATTTTTGGGTTTCTATTTTGTTCCATTGCTCTATGTAGTTTTCATTATACCAATAATAAGTTGTTTTGATTACTGTGATTATGTAATAGGTTTTGAGGTCAAGTAATACAAGACTTCCTACATTACTCTTATTTTTGAGAAATTATTTGCTTACCTCTTCCCTGAGAGAGGTTTCTTGAAAAGGTCGGAGAGTCATATTATCATGAAGTTTCCAATTTAGAAGTATTTTATCTATCTCCGTTATTAGATTTCATAGATGTTCATATAATGTGAATCAGAAATTAACTGGCCAAATCCCTAAAAGACACTGACCAACCTAAATACACTAATGACTGACCTCAACTCTGATTCTACTTTCCTGATTTTTATTCCAGAATGTCTCAGAATAGGTTCTTTAGAGAAACAAGACCAATGACCTCTCTGTCTCTCACACACATCTATCTATCTATCTATCTATCTATCTATCTATCTATCTATCTATCTATCTATCTATAATCTATCTGAAGAGAGGACTTTATATATATATTTAAATGACTCGCACTGTTGTAGAAGTAGCCAAGTATAGTCAAAGCCTAGGCAGGTTCTAAATCCATGAGTCAGATAGTAAATTGGAGAATTTTCCTGACTCACAGAGCTTCAGGGAAGATGAAACAAAAATTAGCACTAACTCCCCAGGCCAGTGCCTGCATAGGCAGATGCATCTAATGTAACCCAGCCAGATGAAAGACATGAGACGACTCTCAACAGCAGGGTTTCTGGCAGCCACGGTCTCAAATCCAAGAAACCAGAGGTCAATGGCCAGTATGGATCCAGACCCTGCAAAAAATCAACCAATATTTCTACAGTGTCTGCTTATGAAGGAAGTAGATCATACCCCTGAGGGAATTTGCTGACAATTGCATCCCGGCAGCAACTTGACCAGGGGTGTTGCATGCCACTTTAATCTTCTTACAACCTCTCAATCACTGTAGATCCCATTATGGAGTTGCTTTCCTGATGGGGACTTACTAGGCTTTACCATTAAGAAAACTGGGCCACCAAGTTGACGCAAAGCCTATCATACTGGGTTTCCCCATTATATAGGAAACATTCATACTTGTCATGAAAAAATAAGATTCGGTCTGCTTTTATAAATATTTACAGACTTGGAGAACCTATAAATTTTCAAATTCAACTTGATGATAATGGGTTTGGTTTTCTGGATGGATTCATTCATCAATTCCCTAAAGGCTCTTAAGCAACCACATTCTCATTTCTGCTCCAACCAAAAAGCAAAACCATTATCTACAAATAGGGGCCCCAGATCCAGAGGGAAAGAGCATTCTTCAGGAGAATGGATGGATATTGAGGTACACTGGGATGCATTTTTCAGTGAGAAAGCATGTTAAATACTTCAGAACATTTTTATAGGTTAGTTAAATATGAAACTTAAAATAATTGAGCATTTGAAAAATAGTCAGTCATTTAATATAATGGCTACCCATTTCTTTCTTGTTAGATTAAGAAGTACATGAAAGGAATTAAAGTTCTAACAAAAAGAGCAAAGTCGAGCCCTATTCTAAGGCAAAACAACTCTTTCAAGTCTTTCTGAGGGCTTTTGAAGTATAAAAAACCTGATTGTATTAAGTGTTTCAGAACTGACTACAGACATAAATCCACAGGGGATTATATGCATACACACACACACAAACTACATGGATGTTGCCATTTTAAATTTAATTTTATGTTTTAAGATGAATTATGGCATAAAATATACAAGAAATTTGATAACTCCAACTAAATAAAATTTTTCATTGCACAAACTAAAAACAACATGAGCAAAGTCAAGAGATAATTCTATTCCCAAAATAGGAGATAATATTTGCATAACATATCATAGATTGCTATAGTATCCCTAATGTACTTTTAAAAGGGGTAAAAGATCAATAATTTAGAAAAATATCAAATGATGTGTGATAGCTTATTGTGCCAGCCTGGCCGATAAACACAAGTAGGATTAACTGAAGGGCAGAGGGATAAATGGCTCGGTGAGCCTCACCTTGCTTGTTCTGTGCCTCATTTTAAAGGGGTACACTACCTGTGGGATGTCTATTCTGTGGACTGTGTCGCTGTAAGTTGAGGTCCTTTTAAGCCCACACGATTGGAATGTTCATCTCTGGAGCTGGGGACCGACAGTTGGTGACAGTTGGGGACCTGCCTTGCTGTTTGCTGCCTGGGTATATACAGCCCAGCTCTCTCTACAGAAGGAGACTGGCAACTGGCGGTTCTCAGCCTTCAAGGACTGCTAGTGTCTCACTGCTTTATAATTTAACTGTTAATTTCTTGTATTATCTATCTGTATATAATTTAACAGTTCGTTTCTTGTATTATATATCTATCTTTATAAATATATTTATATATAATTACTAGCAATCTGGTTTGTCTCTCTAGAGAACCCTAACACATGATGTGAACAAAAAAGACTTCTGCACAAAACATACAAATTGCTTTTAAACATTAAAAATATCCTCGACCTGACTCATTATAATTACTAACTGATAAAAATTACCCTGATGTGCCATTTCGCATCTACCTGATGAGATAAATTTAAAAGATCCTGACACCATGCTGTTGCTGAGGTCATTGTGGCAACAGAAACCCTCCCACATTGCTGATGAAATACAAAAAATATGTAACTGTTTTGGACTTCAATTATTTTCCAACAGTTAAAATTAACTGCAAAAGAATTCCTTAATTGACTCAGTAACCCCATGAATAGAACGTGGTGTCCCAGTGATGACATGGTGGGCGGCTAAGGCCCCATCCACACTTCAACAGCACCAGCTGCTCGATGGGAGGATGGCAGAGCTGTGTGATCCTATACAGGTTTACCATCTCAGAAACCCTGGGGGCAGTTCTACCCTCTCCTCCACGGTCAATAGAAGTTGGCATGGACTAAATGGCAGTGAGTTTGTTTTATTTTTGGTACTCTTAAAATCCAGCCCAAACAAAACAAAAGATAATTTCAGAAACATACCTACCAGGTTGATTACATAGGACCACTTCCGTCATGAAGGTGGCAGTGTTTTGTTCTTACTGGAATAGACACCTACTCTGGATATGAATTTGCCTTCCCTACACACAATGCTTCTGCCAAAACTACCATCCGTGGGCTTACAGAATGCCTCATCCACTGGCATGACATCCCACAATCCCAAATAGCATTGCTTCACATCAAGGAACTCACTTCACAGCAAATGCAGTGCGGCAATGGGCCCATTCCCATGGAATCCCTGATCATATCATGTTCCTCATCATCCTGAAGCTTCTGGCTGAATAAAATGATGGAATGGGCTCCTAAAGACACAATTATGGTGCCAGCTAGGTGCAACAACTTGCGGGGCAGGGGCAACGTTCTCTAGGAAGCTGTATACACTCTAAACCAGCGGCCAATATATGGTGCTGTGTCTCCAATAGCCAGGATTCATGGGTCCAGGAACCAAGGCATGTAAGCTGGTGTGCCACCACTTATTATTACTGGTAGTGATCCACTTGCAGCATTTTTGCTTCCTGTCTCACCAACCCTTGCGCTGCTTCAGGCCTGGAGGTCCTGGTCCCGAAGGAAGGAACTCTCCCACTGGGAAACACAGCACGGATTCCACTGAACTGGCAGCTGAAAATGCCCCCTGGCCACTTTGGGCTTCTCATGCCTTAGAATCAACAGATCAGAAAAGGTATCCCTGTACTGAGTGGTGTGATTGATCCTGATTACCAAGGAGAAATTGAATTGGTCCTACATAATGGAAGTAAAGAAGAACATGTCTGGAATCCAAGAGATCCCATAGGCCAACTCTTAGTGCTACCATGCCCTGTGATTAAAGTAAATAATAAGTTCCAGCAACCCAATCCTGACCCCGATTCTTCAGGAAAGAAGGTCTGGGTCACGCCAGCTGGCAAAAAAGCACAGCCAGCTAGCTGAGATGCTTGCCGAGGGCAAAGGTAATACAGAATGGGTAGTAGAAGAAGGTAGTTCCAACTATTTGATCAATTGATCAATTGCAAAAGCAAGGCTTGTGATTGTCAGTTTATTCTCATTATATGTGCTTATTATCTTTCCTTTGTTCATATATCAAGTATCAGATACAATTAAACTCAATGTTTTCATTTATATGTATGGTAATTATTTGATGTTAGGTATAAGTGTGAGTTTAGTAATGTCTGAAAATTATATATGGCTAAATATTTGTGTATAGGTGACAAGTTGGCAAGGGGTGGATTGTGATAAGTAGGTTTATTGTGCCGTCCTGGCCAATGAACACATGTGGGGTTAATTGAAGGGCAGTTTAATTGAAGGACGGAGAGATAAATGACTCTTTGAGCCTTGCCTTTCTTGTCTCTTGCTCTTTGATGATCAGGCCAGTGTGCAGCTGCCTTATCTGCTTCTCTGTGTCTATTTGTGAGCTACACTACTTGTAGGAAACCCAATTCATGGACTGTGTCACTGTAGTTTGAGGTTCTTTCAAGACCTGCTTTTTTCATGGTACTGGTGCATATATCACTTGAGCTGAGAACTGTTGGACCCTGTCATCTGGCTGACTGTTGGTGATCTGCTTTGCTATTTGCTGCCTGAATTGCTCTACAGATGACTCAGCTGTCTGCTTCCCTGACTTGTACCCCTGACCTTTGTGACTTGAAGGACTGCCAGTGTATTAACTGTCTCATGGAAGTGAGTTGCGCTGAGACATTTGTACTGATCTATAGAGTAATTCGCTGTTTATTTCTTATTTTGTATATATATATAAAATCATAAGTGTCCTAGTCTTGTTTCTCTACAGAACCCTGTCTAACACACATGTTGTATCATCATTTTTGATAGCAAAATATCAGAAACATAAAACTCACATGTAGATGGGTTAAATGAACTACATCAAATCATCAGACATGATAAGAAGAAGGGTGATCTTTCTGAGTCAATATTGCATAATTGCTAGGGTCTATTGTGAAGTAAACATTATATAACTATTACTTAAAAGGATCAATATATACACTCATCTATGTCATTTAATTCCTATATTTGCAACAAATTCAGGAAAAAACAGATAAATCAGATAGTTACATAGAGAGAGTGGTGGGAGGTGGGTGAAATGAAAACGGTTGAGAGTGAGATTCTTCCAATTATTGTTTTTGGCTTTTGACCAATGTAAGTAATTTACAAACGCAAAAGGTAGATTAATTGTAGGAAATTTTAAAAATGTCAATATCATGAAGTACTTAAGAAATAGTCTACATTATGCACAATTAAAGAACTGTTAAATTTAACTATTATGTGATCATTCATGGAACCAAAGATTTCATCAATGAAAATGTAAAAAAGATGATACTGTAACAATAGGGAAAACTTAAATACAGACTTGATTTCCACTTCAACAGAGAAAAAAGTCTCTGTAATTTGAGACTATATGAACTACATAATCATTGAATTGACTTAGAAACTGTGGTCTGATTTGGAATTATTGACAAAAGAACACATTTTATGTGAAACATTATGAAAGCATAATTGGTGAATTTTTTTCAAATAAAGGTACAAATATATTTTCTGGACTAAATAATAAAATATGTAATAAAATATTAATAAAATACTCACTTTGAAAATGTAAAGAACCCAAGCAATAAAATGGAATCCCTTATCAATTCTTCCTCATAATAATTCTTCATCTGTTCTGGCATGTACTATTGCATGTTTTTGTTTTCTATGGTTAGTTGTTTTTTTCTGTAGTTTGACCTCTTTTCTGTGTACTATAGAACCTACATTTATAACCTACTTTTCACATGATAACCTCCATTTCACTTAACACAACACCATTTCCAAATACTCTTTCAGATTCTTCTGCACTCTCAGTTTTGCAGATGGGGTTGTTTCTGCAGACGGGGTTGTTTCTTATCATGTGGATCAAATTCTGGATGGTTTTAATTCTCTTCTTGATCGGGGAAGGAAGATCATTGTGAGCTTGTTAAATTCACTTTTTAAGAAGATACAATATGCGCTCTGCATTTGTTCTGGGTTTTGATGCATGTGATTAAGAACAAAAAAATTCCAATAAGACAAAAATAATGAACAACTCAGAAATTGCAATTTAAATAAAAAATGAAGTCAACAACCATGGAATAAAATCTTACTCATCATTTCATATTCGGCTTATCCCCATTCATTGTAAAATACTAAGCGTTTATCATCATTACCAAAGACCTAGAACATCAAGTGGAAAGGATTAAAATTATAACTGTCGGCATTGGATTTTTCTTTGCTACTCTTTGTACTTTTGTTAAAAGAAATGGGAAAAGGCCTGGGTGAGATCAAGGTATCTGGCTAATGCGGACTCTCAAGGTCAGAGTGGGAACTTTGTGAGGCTCTCACTTCTACTTCCTGCATCCTCCCTCCACACCTGAAATGACGTTGAACCCCACACAGCTCATTCCCATAGCACTCGAACCCGCATAGATTTCATATGGAGCAGTTTCTTTACAGGAGAGGAGATTTTCTTTCCACTGGGACTGGATAAGCATCATGTCTTTGCTGTCATAGATACAAACTTCCATACTAATCTGTCCAACTTAAAGTCTATGCTTCATTAAAAAAAACAAACAAGCACCTTGCAAATATTCAATATATGTCCTAAATTGCTGTCACGATGTACTTGATGCCCTCACTTTGAAAATAATTTGGGCATTCAGACCTTTTTGTAATGTATGTGTGTAAACACAAGAAGCCATCTCTGCAGATTGTAGGAAACCCAGAGGAAGGTTTCTATTTGTGGAGGCTGCCAGCAAAACATAATTTCAAGTTCATCGGTTTCATTGGTTTTGCATTTTCATTTCAACTTAATTAACTGCGAAAGAAGCAATAACATCCCTTTCCCCTGTCTCTTCGTCAGGCATTTAGCTCACACGTGTCTAGTATCCGGAGGCCAGTTCTGCCCAATAACGTTAGAGGCATGAATTGGTGCAGCATCACTTTCCTCTGCTTCAAAAAGCCCTCAACAGTGATGTCTGGCTGTCCACCCAAGGGCAGTTGTTATTCTTCTCTCATTAGTTGCATGTGACATGCGCACGTATATTTTTATAAGACGCCTTTCTTTACTGGAACCCAATTCTTTTACTATTTGAGGTGGTCTGCAGTTCCAGGCATCACATCCTGCTATATACTTCAAGTAAAGTGATTTTTCTCTGGTGCCTTTGTGCGCCCGCTCAGCCATTAGGGCTTTCCTTGAGGTCAAGAGCTAGGAGAGGGTGAAGGCTACCAAACAGATTTGCCTTGAGGGACGCACAACCCGAAGACTCCTTTGAGGCAAGGATGAGACTTTACCTACAAACGATGGACACATGTCTGGGGAGAGCAGTCCCTGGAGAAGAGTATCATGCGTGGTCAATTGGAAGGGCAGGGAAAAAGAGCTAGGCCTTCAATAAGATGGCTTGACCCAACATCTGTAGCAATGTGCTTACACTAAGGACACGTGGGAGGACAATGCGGGAGTGACCGGTGTTTATTCTGCTGCCCCAGTGGTCTTCAAGGCAGCACAGTGTTAACACTTAATAACAAGGAATTAAAAAGAGAAACCCACTCAGAGAAAAGTGAAACCCATGCATCCTTGGAAAACCAGTTTTCCTGCTCTGCCAAATGTCGATGCAGCCAGCTATCAGTAAGCAATAGTCAATTGGTATCATTCACTTGATACTAAAGGTCAACCCTTTCTTCAGTAGGATTTTGGTCAACTATATGTTTACACTCACATGAGTTTATTTCTTTTCCATCCCTCCTCACCCTACATTATCCAACAATAATGTAGATCAGATGGTATGAATTACAAAAGGAAAGTCTTTTCAGAGGCGGCCTGGTCTTTAGTCCGAGCGCAGCCCATGGAATTGGCAGCTCTGGGAGTCGGGCTCCGCACTGCTCGTGTTCCTTGAAAATAGTTTGTCGAATCGATCTATACACGTAGGACACATAAATTATTGTTTAGGTTATTCTATGGCCAGAACACACCAAAAAGGTGTGTTTTTTTTTTTTTAGAAAAAATAGAAATCAGCACCAAATATTGTTCTTACTACTTGGATAATTGATTTGCTTTGATCATTGCTAATTTTATCATTGAACTTTCATTTTAGGAAGCAGTCAAGTTCTCACACTTGTGGGAACCTAATTAATTTAATATTTTTTCTAAGCCTTGAAGACAGTGAACGATTTTGGGTCAGGTTTGGAGTATTCACTATCACTACTCATTGACTAAAATAATTAAGAAAGAATGGATAGATATACTGCTTGGTTCTATAATTTTAGAATACCACTTCTCAAGTAAGCTTCCCAATGTCTAATTCAAAACATGTTTCCCTTCCCATAAACTTGAATTGGCTTCATATAACAAGAATATGAAAAAAAACTATAAATCTTCTCTCTCGCCCCCTGTCTACTACTATATTTTACAATTAGTACAAGTTTCTAGC
The DNA here is from genome assembly GCF_050624435.1 of Tenrec ecaudatus. Taxonomy (NCBI): domain Eukaryota; kingdom Metazoa; phylum Chordata; class Mammalia; order Afrosoricida; family Tenrecidae; genus Tenrec; species Tenrec ecaudatus. Next base: position 76,245,055 of record NC_134542.1, read on the forward strand.
AAGATAGTACACTGTGAAATTCTAATAGTTAGGTGGAATAGTGGTTAGCCATTACACTGCTAATCACGTAAGCAATCCAACAACCACCAACTGCTGTGTGGGAGAAAGACAAGGCTTTCCACTGCAGTAGAGGAGCTAGAGTCTGGGCACCCTGCAGTGGCAGTTTGATCCTGCACTGCAGAGTTGCTATGAGTTGAAGTCATCTCAATGGTAGTGAATGGAGTTTTTGGTTTGAGACTAATCTTTCCTCTTCCGTGGCTATTACACTGGCCATCCAGGAAAGTTCTGGGGCCTCTCAGCTGCGGCCAATGGAGTGGGATATTGTTACTTTAGCATACCACATAGAATTAAGGTGCTGCACTAGCCAATGCACCAAAAAATAGTGAAGACATGAGAAAACTTCATTATGAGAACACTGCCCTGTTAGCAGGAGAGCTAGTGTCATCTGTTTCCCTGTTAGCCACAATATCCTATGACAATATTGCCATTTTTCTATGCATCATTCCTCTGGAGAAATAATGGCAGAAGACATGAGCTATTACCACATATTCTTGAGTATTAGCCAAGTTTTTCAGCACATTTTAATGCAATTTTTGTGGTAAAATTAGGTGCCTCAGTTGATAGTCGGGTCGGCTTATACTTCAGTATGTATGGTAGATTCTTTTTAATACCATAGACAAATTGGTATTGTTTTTATAGGATAAATGTTAATATTGATTTAACCAAATGTTTATCATTTATAAAAATATTCTCTGTCTTGCTTCTCAAACTTTATTTTTAAGTTTTTTTCTTGAAGTACATCTTTTAGAAGTTTTTTTTAAATGAAGTCCTCTTGTAGGTATACTTTCAGTATACTTAAAAATTTTACCTGTTGGGTAGGTTTTTGGCAGCTATAGCACATCAGTGTTTGGTCGAGCCCTTTAATTCAATTAAAGAGGTATTTTTGGATCCCAACTCTACTTCTGATGTGGTTATTCCCAAACCCTAGTTGTTGTGATATAAATTTAACCAGTACAACACTTTCTACATATTGAATATGTTCTTTAAATTTTGTTGTCTTCCTCATCCTCATTTTTTGTATAGTTTCTCCTCATTAACCTAAATTCATGACCCACAATGATTCCTGATCTACTTTTTCAATTTGCTCTTGCCAATTTGGTCCCATGTAAGTGATTCTTCACACAGGGCACTATCCAAGGTACTCATGCTTTACTCATTAAGGTAAACTATTGTTTGACTTTCAGAATTCAGAGGGTGTTTTTAAAATTTGAAGTTTAAAATTTATCCCAGGCTAATCATTGCAATGATTCCTCCAATTCCATGGCTCCAGGATGACTGGAGTCCATGAGAATTTGAAATTTTCCAAACTTTGATCAGAATTTTCTATGGAATCTTTGATCAAATTGTTCAGTGATAGTATTCAGGTACCAACCATTCCTGACTCTGTGGCAAAGGAAGCAGTGGAGACAATTAGCCATACATTGCATATCTTCCTCTTCTTGCTGAGCCTCTCATCTCCCTTGTTCCAATTTAATAAAATCAAGTATTATTCATTGGAAGGCAGCTTATAAAATTTTAAGTCTCCACGAATTACACAATGAATTAGGAGATAAAACAAAAGTAGGAGTGTATCCTTTGAGCAGTTTGGGATATTTCATGGAACCATGGCCCTAAACCTCCAAATGAAGAAATCCAAGATGCGTTTGATTGTACATAAGCAGTCTCAGCACCATATCTTGTTTGTTGTTGAGGATGCTGTAAATTTGTCCATCATACGAATTTTGCTAAGTCAACTTTTTACAGGCTTATTAACAGATTACTATATGCAAATGAAACATTACTTGCTGAAAATAAGGACTTGCAGCACTTGCTGACGAAGATCAAGGGTTGCAGGATTCAGTGTGAATTAAAACTCAATGCAAAGAAAACCAAAATTGAAAATTGGATCAATTTGTAACATCATGATAAATAAAAATTTGACACTATCAAGGATTTTACTTTGTTTAGATGCTCAATCAACATTAATGGAAATAGCAGGCAAGAAATGAAGCACTAGACTGCATGGGAAAACCTGCTGCTCAAGACTTCTTCTGAGTGTTGAGGACTAAGGATGTCACTTTGGGAATTAAGGTGTGCCTTTGCTGATATAATTTTCAATAGCCTCATATGCATGGGAAAGTAGATATTAATTTAATGAAGACAAGAACAATCGAGGCATTTGAATTAGGGTGCCGGACAAGATTATTGAACGTAGTATGCTGTTAGACATAAAAAAACTCTTGGAGAACACACAGACAGAACGCTCCTTAGAAGCAAGGTTGATGAGATGTTGTATCACATATTTGTGGTCAAGGAGACCAGTCCCAGGAACATCATGCTTTGTCAGCAAAGAACAGGAAGACACTTAAGAAGAGTCTGCAATAATGGGTTCAACAGAGCAGCCCTCATGAGAATGGAGAAGGACGAGGAAGTATTTTGTTCTGTTGTACATATGATATCTGTCAACTGGAACCACGTCTACAGCACTCAACAATTGAGATAAAAAACTACAGACTGTAATCCTATATTCATGACCACGTCTCCAGATGGTCATGTTTATGAACAATATGCACAAGGTCTCTTTTCCTGTATGTATTTTTCCACATAACCTTAACCACACTGGACTCTGATTTGGAGGTACTTTGTGGCATTTTAATATTCCTAAATACAGTAGAAACCCAGACCTTGATGCTCATCCATTCTAGAAGGAGCAAATGCAATGAAGTCGAGGTCCCGATCAATGTTTCCCATAAGAAATAACTGAAAATGGATTAAGCCATTCTTGACCACCAAGTTTTAATCTAACCTTGCCTTTTTATACAAAACATTACACAGAAATGTCAAAGTAAGTAAGTTCAGAGTTGAATAATATAATTTAAATAAGAAACAACACTAAAAAAGGTTTTAACAACTACAGTATGGTTCATACCTGGATATTGATGAGGATCTGGATATTGATGAGCATCTGGATATTGATGAGGGTCTGGGTCTGTGGACACAGATGTGGAGAGAAGGGATGGAGAGAGAGTTATTGTTTGGGAGGGGAATCCCCTTCCATCACATCAACTGGTAGCTGCTTTTCAGGAGTTATTTTCCCTTCTTTGCCTTTTTTCCCACTAGGACCTGACTGGCTTTCTCTAAAAAACAAACAAACAAATGAACAAACAAACAAAATCTGTCTAATGTGGCCTGCTGTTGACATTTCCTTAACTATTTTCTAACAAGGTTTTACTAAAATATCATCAGCAATATTGATAACATGGCTAACCAGTTGCATATCATGATGATTCTTTTCAAAAAACTCTTTCTTAGGACCCATGTTAGTGTGTGTTTAAATCTAAAAACAGTACAAAAACCACAAAAACTATAGCAAAATGCTTGGAACACAGCTGCAAATGGTTTAAAAAATGCATATTAATAATGCCAACTAATGCCTAGTGACCAGAACATAAATTGCTTTTGTTTACAAAAACCGTGTGTGTTGGGTGGGATTCCAATGTTTTGCTCAAGTTCTGATGCAAAATGTTCTTGCCATTTCGCGTCAAAATCTGATTATGTCGAGTGCTGATGCAGTCCAGTGCGGGGGTCCTAGTGTAGTCAAGCTTGACCGCCAGTGTAAGTTATTTGAGGTATTCTCTGTTTTATGCACTTTGTGTTCATATAAAAGAAATAACTTTCATTAGATGCAAATATTTCTGTCAAAAAGAAATTAAGCTCTGGGCTTACATCCTTTTCACTTGGTTAATAATAGATAATATATGGAAGATTCTGCACTCTATGTTATCTATATTTAGTAAAGACGAAACATTTAAATGAGATATTTATGAAATAACCATTGGAAGAGTGGAACATATGTTGTAATGAGTCAGAGGAGTCCACTTTGTGATAATAGTGTGGGTGTTGTTACTGTGTGTCATTGTGCGATACCAATGTATGCCTGTCCTGTGGCACAGAGGAGAATTTTCACACAGGATTTCCCAGGCTGTAATATCCATATACAGAAGCAGATGCTAGGTTTTTTTCTCCCACAACACAGCAGATGGGTTTGACTGGCAGCCTTTCAGTTAGCAGCTGAGCCCGTAACCACTAGACTACAGGAACTCGGCCCTCATCATCTCTCACTGCCCTTGAGTTGATTCCAGCTCAGGAGAACCCATAGAACAGGGAAGAACTATCCCTGTGGGTTTTGGAAACTGTAACTTTTTATGGGAGTAGAAAGCCTCTTCTTTCTTCTGTGGAGCCACTGCTGATTTCAAACTTCTGAGTTTTGGGGTCGCAGTCCAAGGAATAACCACTACACAATCAGGACTCGACTGATGGAAGGAATTCTCCCTCAAAAATCGCTGCCTCGGGCTGATTCTCAATCACAGGAACCCTGTAGGATACAGTAGAACTGCTTTCTAGGGTTTGAGAGAATTTAAATATTTATAGGAACAGACACTCCCATGGAGAAGAGGTAAAAACTATAAATATTCTGAGACTGGTTGAATAGAGTTACAGTTATAGAAAATCCTACCTGCCGAGATACTGCACGATGACAATAGCTTTATTTTATTTTTAATCAGATATAAGGAAATCCAAGGACTTGCCTCCTTATTGTAGATTTTTTTACACGGAAGTGAAAGAGTTTAAAAAGTGGCTTTAGATTAGTTCTCTCAAATTGATGTTATTTCAATTGCATAACTATATATTTTAAGTTAACTGAATATCAGTGGAGAAACTGAGGCAGACAGTATATATTTCGCTTTCAGCAAGTCACTGTCATAGATTTGATTCTGACCCACAGAAATCCTAGACAGTAAATCTTTACTAGACCCATCCTTCCCCCAGAGAGTGTCTGTAGGGTGTGAACCTTGGGCTTACTGCCCAAATGTGATATCTAGTCCACAGCTCTACCAGGGTTCCTTAGACTTCACTGGAGAAACATGCTCTGATGTCCTCACTCCTCACCTCGCTGTGAAGGAGAGAAGATATATCTACATATATATTCCATACTGGCTACTGTGAAATATAAACAAGATATAAGAAACGAAAAAAATGTTTCAATGAGTTTTGGGGGTGGTGGTGACATCAATAAAAATTAGCTCAAGGATTGATGAGAAAGAGATTTGATGGCAAGGGGAGTGAAGATAATTAAACGGAATTTGCAGTGAAAAGATTGATCTCTTTTTGAAAATATGAGTATCCTTATTTAAAAGTTGGGGCACAGAATGTTAGGAAAATGTCCCCGAGATCACAAAGGATACAAGCCGCGCTGCCTGGACTTCAGCCTGGCAAACAATTTTGTCAAAGAGAAGTAAATGCTTTGACATGGAGACTGGTGAGAGACATAAATATCATAGGCCTCTTAAAACTCAGTCCTCAAGCTAGTCCTATTTCTCATTAGACTTTGCTTTTGGCCTCATGCATTTATACTTTTCAGTATTTTTTCCCTTCCACTCATTTTTCATGATTTAATTAAAAAATAACTTGATTTCAATGTTCTCTGGCTAATACCTAAGAAACATTTTTCAAAAGGACTAAAAACAAAGCCATTGAAGTGCAACAGACAAAGTTTGCCTGGCTAATTAACATTTCAATGGAGTATGATGGGACATATTTCCCCACATTCACGGCTCAATTATTTCACAATCTGTAACCATGGTCATGTACACACATTTTAGAACCACAGAAATTGCCCACTCTCTCTCTATAGATGTCTTGCTGTCTCTAATTCTTATTTCAATAAACCACCTTCCGGTATTTTCCTAATGCTTGCTTACATTTTCTACCTGATTCTCTTTTTCAACCTCTCTTCCTGAAAATATTCTTTAACTAAATATGGTAACTTTAGCTGTTTACATCGCAGAGAGGATTTTTATTGTGATGTACACAGCAACACAAAGGCTAGTCCAAAGGTATTCTCCCAGGGGTTCAGTTCAAACATGCATGCGTTTATTCCAAACAAAACATGACTGAACACATCTCTGTGATCCATGGAGGGTGGCAGACAAGTTCGCGCACAAGAGTAACTTTAAAGAAAAAAAACTCAAATCAAGACAGTGGATTTTTTCTTCTTCAAATTCATAAAGAAATGTTCACAATTATCAGCCATTTGAGAACTGTAAAATAAACCGTGCTATCATCGCACACCAACGTTGATAACACAGTTCAGAACCCCAGTAACGAACACCTGCTGACGATGGTATGGCGATGTTGGAGTTCTCACACACTGCTTGGGGATTGTCAAATGCTCTGGATAGCAAGCACCATGGTACCTTCCTAAAAGCTTGGAAATAGAAATATTGTATGACCCAGCAATTTCACTTCTAGGTATAGATCCTAGGGAGAGAGGAGCTATGACACAAATAGATATATTTGTGCATACTGCTGTTCATGGCAGAACTAGTCACAATGACAATAAAAAGAAGAAAAACAACCTACTTTCCTATCAGCACATGAGTGGATACATAAACTATGGCATACACACAATGAGATATTCTGCAACATTCAAGAATATAAATCTGTGAAAGAACGCATAACATAGATGATTCTGCAGGGTATTGCGCTGGCTGAACTTAGTCACAGAAGAGCAGATATTTTATAAGATAGTTATTATACACAAAAAAATAAAAAAAGATAGATTCTTCAAGAGTTCACAGGGGTAAGGGAGGAGAAAGGGTAGACAAAAATACACACACAAACAAAAATCTTTGGTTTCCTGTGTGCCTGCTAGGCCAGAGGAACTTCAGGCCAAGAGGTCAGCTCAGAAAGTGATGGAGACTGAAGGGATTCCAAAGGGGCAATCTGAATAGATTTTCCTCAAAAGATACAGGATAGTCACAAGTGTGATTTGGAATAAATTTTAAGGAAACTGAAAACTGTGTTGGTATGAAAACCCAAACAAAACTAATCTACTGCCAGAGAGTTTCTTTTCACTCATAGCGACTCTATATCCCGCTTCTGAGCCTGCACATGTCTAGGGAGGTGATAGTGCATCTTTTTCCTGCAGAGCTGTGGTGGGTTTGAACCACTAACTTGGAGGTTAGCAGCCTGTCATTCATCCAACAGTGCTGTTGACGTTAGAAAATGCTTGGGAATTTTACACTGAGATTTTTGGTTCCCTCATCCCAGCAGTGCACCCTCTCATTGTTGTTGCCCTCCGAGTATTACACTGCCAAACCTTGCCCCATCCACTCACTTGCCCCTTTAAGCAGCTTTCCCACATACGTCAAAGAACAATGCAAATAAACAAGATCTGAGTTCTCTGAGGGAGCAAATAATGCCATTTTGATGTAACGGATATCAAAGAACATAGAATCTTTCAGGGAAGTGTTTAAACTAAGCAAACACTGTCTTCAGGAAGTATGGAGGCTATGTTGAAAAACAAAATATTTACATTTCACATTTTAACATGTACCATCTAGTGAATGACGTTAAACTGATCGTGTTGTACATCCATCATGAATGGATGTTTCTGTAAACTTCTATCACTTTTAAAAGAAGCTGTGTGCCCCTAAACGACTTCTTTCACCCTCTCTCCCAATCTTTTGTGCCCACCAGTAAACATCTATCTATATACATTTGTTTGCTCCAAAGGCTTCATATAAGTGGGTCACATAATATTTGTTTTTATCCTTTTGTGACGAACTTATTTCACTCATCTTATTTTAAAATTTTAATGCATGCCGTAGCATGGATCAAACCGTCCTTTTGTGACAGAGCAAATATTCCCTTGCATGTCACATCACATTTTGTTCATTTCTTGATGGACACTTTTGTTGCTTCCATCATTTGCTTATCATCAATACTTCTACAATGAATATTATTCTATTTATATGTATTTGTATTACTGCTTTGAATTCCTTTGGGCAAAATCTTTAGGAATAATACTGCTATTTTATATAAAATATCTTACTGCCTCAGGAACGTCTAATCTAATTTCCACAGTTGCTGTCCAATGTTACCCTCCCACTTGTAAAGGATGAGTCTGGTTTCTTTATAGCATTGTCAACACATCCTATTTTTTTCTACTATTTTTTCTTTTTAACTCACTGTTGTTTTGATTTGCTTTTGATTCGTCATGATGACTAATGATGTTGAGCATCTTTTTTGTGTGTTTGTCATTCATTTGTATTTCTTCTTTGGTGAAATATAAATTTAAATTCTTTGCCCATTTGTAAATTAATTTATTTTTAAATTCTAGTTCTTTTTATATCTAAAATATTAAGCCATTTCCAGATATATCATTCCCCCAAATGTAATCAAACTATTTAAGTTGTCTCTTTACTTTGTTTATAATGTCATGTGATGAACATTATTTTTTTCATTTTCATGAAAGAGTTAAAGTTTCAACAATAAAAAAATCTATCAGTGTTATAGACCACTGTGTTAGTTTGGGTAAACCAGGGAAACAAATCCACAGAAACGCATATGTATAAGATAGAATTTTATATAAAGCATATGTATGCATTAAGAAAGCATCCCAACCCAGTATTGTCCAAGCCCATAAATCCAACATTAGTCCATATGTCCAACACCAATCTACAAAGCCTACTTCAATCTCACAAAACACACACAATGAAGCCAACTGTAAGAGGAAAGCCAAATCAGTGAGCATGTAAGCATCTCAGCACTGGCAGGGGTCTCCACGTGGCTGCTCCAGCACCCAGGTCTGCATCAGGGTAGGCCCATATGGCTTCTCCTCAGGGATGTCTCACAAGAAGCAAGCCTTGTAAGCTGAAGAAGGGAACTGGTCCAACCATCAGAAAGCTAGAGACCAGAGAAATACAAAGGCAAGCCTCACCAAGCCATTTATCTGTCCATCCTTTAGTTAATCCCACATTTTATCAGCCAGGTTGGCACAATAAACGTTAGCTATATCAACCACATAAAAAGAATAACACATGATTATCTCAATGGACATAGAATAGATGTTTTATAAAATCAAACATCCTTTTTTGATAAAAAATAAAAAGTTTTAACAAATTAGAAATAGAAGGAGAATTTCTCAATCTGATAAAGAGCAATTGTGGAAAAGGCCACAGATAAGATTTTACTTAGTAGACACAGAATAAGAGTTTTCCCTACAAGATTGAACATAAGACAAGGAAGTCCTTTATCACCATTGTATACATTAATATACTGGCAGCCAATGAATGAGACAATGGATGAAAAAGATATATACATATATAGATCAGAGCTTTCAATGTAGTAATGTTCATTGTCTTTAATTACTGTATATACTCAAGTATAAGTCAACCCAAATATCAGCTGAGGCACCTTATTTTATCACAAAAACCGCATTAAAATATGCTGAAAAACTCAGTTTATACACAATTATATACGGTATTTTACTTATTCATTTAATTTTTATTTGGTTTTAGCATACTATAGAACTAGTGCTTCATGAATATTCATTGAGTTTAATTCGAATTCATAGCCACCCTACAGAACATAGTCAAACTACTAACCCAGAGGGTTTGCAACACTCTAGACTGTATGGAAGGGGATAGCCTCATCATTGAGGGCTGCTGAGTTTGAATCTGTTGGTTAGTTGCAGAGTGCACACTTACAGCACCTCTAGGGCTGTTACTGTGTTTCTGTGCACATTGTCAAAAACAAGGAAATATTTCTATCACCCATATTGGGTTGCTTTCTTTTACTAGATAAAAGTAATAATAATAAGAGATTGTATTGAAAACCTGTCTGGAGTAGAAAATGAATTCAAGTGCTTAAACCAAGGATAGCAGTACTGATATTCTGCTATAATCTGAGAAAATGTCTTATAGACTCTATCCTAGGTTTGAGGCTTCTTTGTTTCTTACGTTAGTGTTGAAAATATGTTTGAGTTATTAACTGAGTTGAAAAACAACAATATAACTTGAATGGGTTCATCTTTATTTTTCTAAGATACCTTGAATAGAAATTTTACTCGGTAAAGATTTTTAGGTTATTTTTACTTAGAGATTCAAACAGTAACATTGATCTATTAATAATTTGTACAGCTAACTCTTAAAGTTTGGTAGTTATCTTCCTGGCACCTGATGTCTTTTTCCCTAGATGGAATTAAAATCTGACTACCATGTGTTCACAGCTTAAACACAGATATACACATGCATACACAGGATTATAACAAGATTGTTTTAATGCCTTATGCTATGTATGCAACCACTAGAAATTAAAAGTTGGTAAGAAAAATTGAAAAGTCAGAAAAATTAGGGTGAAAAGAAGATTTTTCCAATCCATAATAAAATAGTATTTACTTTTAAGTACTGTGGTCTCAATAAATTCCTAATTGTCTTTATTCATAAAAGGAAATATGCTTTTCTTCTATAATCCAAACCCACAGCCTTAGGCTCATATCGAGCCAGCCTAGGGACAAAAGAGAACTGCTGCATAGGATTTCTGAGACTGTAAATATTTATGGAAGCAGAGAACCTCATCTTTCTCTTATGGAGCATCTGATGGTTTTGAACCACTAATCTTGCAGTTAGCAGTCTAAGACCTAACCCACAGCACCACCAGTAATGTCTTTTCTAGATTCTTATAAAATGAAGGTTGTGTACCTTCTGAAGGCAGAACTGCATTCAAATTAATGTCGCATTCAAATTTATCTTTCAAGTCAATCTGAGTCTAGACATGAAAATTGGTGGCAGAGGTCAGGGTGAGTCTTCTTATAGATTTTCAATATTATATTGTCAATCTACATTAAACATGGCCCTTGTCAAAATGTATTAAGGTATCCTAACTTTCAGAAAGAAACATAAAACACAGTAAATTCTGGGAGCATGACCTAATTTTTAAACCTCTCCAATGGTAGTAACAGTTTGCAATTAATATAGCACCAAGCCCATTCAAAGGGCGTGAGAGTAGAATCTGCATAGACCTTCCAAGGTGGGAATTAGAAAATTAATAGAGGAAACCATGGGCTCAACAGACTATGTTTCTGCTTTGCTCTTCTTCCAGCTCCTACTGGGAAAGCCCACACAGAGATGTTAATCAAAAGTCCACTGGAACTTGCTTCCATCGTTTCATGATGATGCGTGACTGAAAAGACAAGCGTGAGAGGCATATGTTAGTTCAAAAACTAACTCTAAGTTAGAATGGGTATCATAGGGCGGAAACAAAGAATAGGAAATTTCCTGAACAGCATTCTGGTATCTGTGGCCAACATTTGGTGTTTACATCATAGTTCTATGTCTAAATCCAGTAGGTGTCCAAATACTTTCTCTTTCCCTTCTTCACAAAGTCATTATCACAAGAGCAGGAGGCATTCTTTCTATTGTAAGCGAGGTCACCTTGCACCCCGGGGGTTAGACAGAACCTGGTCCTGTGCCATTCCACATTTAGCAAAGTGATCCCACTGGGCACAGATATTTGGGCTACATAATTGCCAGAGTCTCCAACTTTGGAATAGAATCTGTGCACACGAGTCCAACCCTTCACCACGGAAACAGCAAAGCCTTGTTGAAAATCTTTCCATCCAGTGCTTATTTGGAGTAATGCCCAGCAAAGCCCCCACTCCTGTAATGCGCAACGTCTGAATCACAGCCACACGAAGTTAATCTGAGGGAAGTAGCAGACAGTGAAGAGACAGTTCCTAGACAAGCATGAGTTCTGTACAGGTACTGAAAGATGCTACTTCTGGTGGAACCAGAAGAGGCGAAATTCCTTGGATAATAGAGTCCTTCAAGAGGTTGGAAACAGCTGCTGCACTATGTCCTCTTAAAAAATGCTCTTTGATTTCAGTAAGAAAAAACACATCATGCCAACAAGTATCCAACAATAAGGAGACTTTACTTGATAGAGTATGGCACAGCCATACTTTAAAATCTGATCTAGCCTATGGATAGGGGGTTGCAAAATCAATCCCACAAGCGCGCTCTCCTATTTTAATTTGAATTTATCTCTAACATTTAGAATTTAGATTTCTTCCAATGATCCAATTTCTGCCCGTCTTAAAAAATTGGGGGTAGGGGAATTAAAACTGAGCTCACATCCCTGAATTTCAATAGTTGGTGAAAGTTTATTGCCGTACTCGCTATAGTTCTTGAGTCAACTGGACATTTAAGGTTAAAGGCTGCTCTCAGGGGTGCTTGAGTTATTAGAACCAAGAGATTTCCCCAGTTACAGAGCAACTGCATGATATTGAGAGGCGTCTTGAGATACAGTATATACTTTTTTATTAATTTTTTTAGTATATACTTTTTTACGCATTGTGAACTGTCTTTAGTTCTGCATGTAGTGCCCAGAAGGAAGATCCATAAGAAGGCTCATCAAACAGTAGTAAATAAACAGCAAAGCTCCCTTAGAAATGCCTGAGCTTTTAGAAACCCACACTGCTCCAACCCTAATAAACACTTGGAATGACCACTCACATGTACTTGTTATGACATCTCAAAAGCCTCAGAGGGTCAAGGAAGGTCCCAGTGTCCTTTTCGATGATGACTGTGATGCTCTTCCTCTTGAACCGGTCATTCCTGGCCATCATAACCCGGATGACTGCCCCATTCAAAATGGCCGATTCAGTCGGTTTCAGCTGACTAGCACCTAGGATATCAATCTTTCTGTGTTCCAGTTCATTTTTGATGGCTTCCAATAGTCCTACTTTAGTTCTTCACAGATTTCAAGTTCTCATTCATTTTCAGCTGTTTCTTCTCATTTTGAGTCATGCCCCACCCGTCATTGACGCCATGCCCCATCAGCCCATTTTTACATCATGCACATCATTATGGACCACTCTACTCGGAGAAGGCACCTCTTCCTCAGTCATACTGTGAGCATCTCCCTGCCCGAGCGGCTCATCTTCTGGCACAGCCGGCTGCTTTCCACGAGGCTTTGAGTATCTGACAATGCTTCGAAGCTATCCATAAGGTCTGCAGTGGCTGATTCCTCTGCAGTGGACTGCTCTTCCTTCTCCCTAGTCTGCTTCGTCTGGCAATGCTGCTGACACCTGTTCTCTATGGGTGACCCTGCTACTAAATGAAATGCCAATGACACAGCATCCCAGAAACATACAAGCCACCATAGGACGACAAACTTGACAGACCAGTGATGGAAATGTCAATAGAGAGATTAAAAAAAAAATCATTGACAAACATCAAACTCACTACCATCGAGCCAATTCTGATGCATTGCGGCCCTAATGGGGAAACAGTGTAGGTAGTATGTATAAATTTTTAATTTATAGAATTTAGGTCATATAGTGTTGTGTAGAAAAAGTGAAGCTTCCTTAATTTTTTGTCATGCTTCAATTCATATAGTCTTATTTTTTCCTCTGTAGTGAAAAGTTGAATTTTTTTTCATTCCTGGTAAATTCACTCAATTGAAGAATTCATCAAATGATCCCAAAATGTCTTTAAATTCTAAGAACATTCTCTTAGAGTTCACGCACCTAAAATTGACGATTATTTACAAAGGAATTATAATAATATATATTTTCACTATATATGAACATATCTAGTATTTATATTTAATGATAGTTTAAACACAAACATGTTCAGTTGTAATATATGAAAAAGGTATGTACATTGTCATTAATCAAAAATGGAGTGTTATATTTTAAACGTCATCTTGAGAAAAAGAATTCTCAGGTGAATGTAAAGCTGAACCCCTTCAATCCTGCTGAGTTTTATTTGCCTTTGCAGAGTGACCAGTTTTCATGCTTCTTGGGAAAAGATGCCGGTGATTATTACATGTATTTTTTTGTTCCATGCAAATCAATGTGACAATTAAATAGCATTCCACTAATATGAGTAAACAGAATCCAGCAAATGCTAAGAATGGTAAAACTACAAAAGGAACTCAATATTCCATAATATATATTGGAAACTATAGCTTGAAGCATGTTATGTAACTTTTGTAAGGATTTCAAAAATTTGGTATAAAAATTCTATTAGCTTTCAGTACCATTGTTCCATGAACCTTTGACGCCTCCTTGTATTTCCAGTATCAGAAATATATATATATATATAAGGAGCTACATGTGGAAATTTATTTTGGTACATAGGCTGCAGTTTTATTTATATGGCAATGTTGCTAAATTCAGAAATTTTCTCTTCTCTATTACCAGCTATAAACCATTTTTCTTGGAATAAAATAAGCTTCTCACTGCAACTTATTTAATATTCATTTTTAAGTTCAGCTTTACCATAGAATTCAGTTGTAAATGATTTTTTTCAGCCCTTTGCTCTTGAAGTAATTTGGTTATTAAAGCACGACTTATTTTTGCAACTTGAATTCTCTTACATTTTAGATGCTTGCAAAAAGATATATATTTCAAATTTTAGATAAAAACCATGATTAAATTTTATTTTAATAGAAATATGATGTTCCTTACTATAGAAAATGACTTTTTAAATGGTAGATTTTGTCATTCGTAAATTAAGGGCACAAAACTGTACCTATGTAACTTAATAGGATTTAAAAGCTACCTTTATTGGCATATACTTTGTATGTTCCACATTTTCATTACTCAATTATATTAAGAGTATTTGTGTAATCATCACCACAATTTCAGAACATTTTTTCTCATAATCATTGTTGTTGGCTCCCCATTTCCCCCCACTTCCCCCTAGCATGCTCTTAGGAAATTATCAATTCAGTTACTCTCTCTGTAGATCCATCCATCCTGGATTTCATAAACAGAAAATTCTAAGAAACACAGACAGGAAGCAAGCAAGCAGACAAACCCAATAATAATGACTAGGTAAAGCATAGAAAACCCTCAACAACAAAAAAAGCAGAAAATACTAAAGCTGAAACTTCAGCATTTCAAACTTACAGCCATTGAGTCGATTCCTCCTCATGGTTCCCTGCGTAGAACTTCCTCTGTGGGTTTCCTTACAAGAGTGGAAACCTTCTGAGCTGCTGCGGGTTTCAAAGGGGTCCGTCCTCCAATGAGAAGGTGCTGTATTTTAACCTAACTGCATCGGCCAGGATTGGCTTTACCGTGCTCTCTAACCGGCTTTTCACATCCCTCAACTATGGTCAGAGGGCATTCACCAGGTGCTTCATCCTTGTAAGGACCCTGCAAATGGAGTGTGGGCGCCCACTGTCATTTCCTTTGGCAAATCAGAGGATCATAATTTCAATAGGATTTTGATCTTGAGGAAGTTCCTTGGAAATCTGGAACTTCAGTTAACAGGATGCACCAACATGTGGCTTCACTGACATAGTATTTGTGTGTCCTTGTGTGTACTTTTGCATGTACATTACCCAGCACCATGCCTGGCATATTTACTTGGATACCAATGAAATGGGACTGTGTGTTTACAGATATAAAACTCACTGCTGGAGAGTGAATTCTGATACATGGCATCTCTCTAAGACAGGGGAGAGCTGTCCCATTGGGTTTCTGATATTGTAACTGTTTATGAGACTAGACAGTATTATCTTTGGTCCACAGAGCAGCTGGTGGGCTAATTTTCTTCCCCCTTTTCCCGCTTTACTTTATCCACCTGTTAAATTTGTTGGCTTGAGATTCATCGACCAAAGGACATGCCTGGTGTGTTTGTTTCTCTCAGTCTCAAACCATTAGTGTCCTGAGTATACCTGTGCAGAGGAGCAGAGATGGTGCAAGGAGGTCAAGTTTGAGATGAAACAATACGTCTCCTCTGCCATAACAACATCCTTCACCAAATAAAAGTTAGAAGCTCTTGAGAGGGGCAATACTGAAGAGGCCCGCGAGTCCTGAGAGAAAAATAACCCATGGTGATTTTATTTTAAGGGTCTCAGGAGGTGGCAAACCTAGGGAGAAATTATTGCTAGGTGCCTCCTAACAGGTAATGTCATAAGCCACCTCTAGAAAGGAACATTCTTTATTTGAAGCTTGGTGGTAATGAAGGCATCAAAGAGCCATGGAACCGGAAGATGTCATATAACTCACAGAACATGGACAACTCGAGGGTCGCCAGGAAAGTGACTGCTCTCTCCATCCTCTCTCATGCTTTGTTCTAGACAGTAGCTCTGGGAATTGGCAGTTACTTCAAGACCTCAGGCTATTGAAGGTGTGGCCCATAAGGTTACTTGAATTAAATTTCCATCAAGCTTGTTTCATGTAGAGATGTAAACAACTAAATGTGTACACTAAATTTCACACTGTTTATAAACATATAATTTCTATATTTTGGAAAGGGGAATACAAAACAAAGGGAATCCCAGGCATGAAGAACAGCTTGTCGAAAGGCAAAAACGTTGAGTGGAGCATGTTCGTATTGTGCCTAGAGATTGGCCCGACCCTTAATACAAAGGAGCTCTAAAATAAATATTGCATTGGATGTGCCCAAGTAAGAACTAGCACATGTTGGCAAATTATGCTTTTCTCTATAATGAACCTGTATAAGCAAATCTAGTGTGTGTAAAAATATCTGAGTCTTATTATATTTTCAAATGCTCTTCATTCATTCCCATTTACATATCCTGCCCCAGATTTATAATCTAAAAGTCCCAAATGAAATGATATTCCTCTTTGCACTCAAACGGATTTTCATTCCTGACTTCTTCTGCATCTCTTCTCTTATAACACACTCACAGTCAATTGTCTGATTCAAACAATAATCTGAAACTATCTCAATATTCTAATCTAGAGCCATCTGCAGAGTAGACCCTTCTATTAACTTGTAGTCAGAAAAGTACGGTTCCTCTCATCATATTTTTAATTGTATGTCCTTTTTTTATCTGGTGCATCAACTGTATTTCTTCTATGCAAGGCATATATTTCTGAAAAATGTTTGACAACTTAAACGTTCAATAAATTTTCTCACCTCTATTACTCCCTAATGTATACTTTTAGTTTGTAAAAGTTGTCTGTAATGTAGCCCCTAAATTATTGCCTTTCCCCCTGTTTTCTATATAGTTAGCCCATGCTGAACTTGTCTCTTTGCCTTTATAAAAATATGCCTGGGTGTCTACATGTATATGTGAGCTTCAATAATCTTTGTGCTAACGTCTTTACTTTGTATTAGTGGATCAAACCTAGTTAGATCTTATCGCCTCATGATATGGATAAGAGAAACTGTTTTCTCTCAACCTACGGATGCACGTCCTCATTACTTCACTGTTTTTTATGGTAGACGTTGCTTATATATATTACTTTTTTGTTTTATAGCTTTGGGCAAATCATTTCCACAAATCTTCCCAAACCAAGAACATGAATTTTTTAAAGTTCTTGTGATAAAATGAAAGGGATATGGCAGGGTTCAACTCCATCTTCACAGAAATAGAGTAAGGCCAATCAAAGGCAGGTAACTTATCAAAAGGCATGTAACTGATAGCAAAATTTAAGAGAATATATAATTTACTCTGAGCATTTGTTGGCCAAACTTTTGTTTCTCAACCACAACAAGATCACACCACATGAATAGAAAATTAATCATAAATTCAGATTGTAGAGGATTTACATCTTAAAATAACCCAAGTGAAATTCTACTTAACTAGCATCTGTTCCCACCCACCTCCTCTTCTGGTTTTCTTTCCCTGTAAGAAAGTGGTGATTGGGGACATTCCTCAGCTTTCTTATGTGTTCTACATCCTAACTCAAGATTTAATGTTGAATTTGTGATGTGGGCTACATAGTTCTGTAAGGAGCAAACGATATATTTTATCAGTGACAATGACATCCGAATTGATGTCATGCTTTTTAAAAAGCAAGATATGCAATTAAGCTAATACTTTCTTATGGTAACATTATAACAAGGTTTCAATGAACACGCATGTGTATATTTTTATTTTAGTCGCAAATATGGCTAGTTTGTCAGATATATGGCTTGCTCATTTGTGTTTTCCTTCCCAAGGTTTAATTTGTTTGCATTTGGCACAGACTGTGGATCAGAAGTCGTCCACACTTAGCGCCCTGTTCCCCACGAAACATCAACTATCAAGGCCTGGGACTTGTAATAGTGCACATGCTCTCCATACTCCTTTAGAAGTTCATGACCATTTATCACCAGTCATTGAGGTCCACAGCACACATATTAAGAAGTGCCAGCAAATCTGTGCACCAGGCCCAGGGCTGCCACTTATAAACAATGGGCCTCCATATGCATCTGCCATGCTTGCCCCAGAGGACCTTTTGCTTCTGTCAGTAAGCAAAGGGAGCAGGTTTGGATAGTCATGAATGCTACTGGGGTGGCCTGATGGTGGAAAGTACAAGGTGGGTGCTATGTTTTATTTGCTTGTTTTTAAGTGATTCTAAATACAAACACTGACTTTAGTTCCAAAGGTAATATACAAAGCCAGGTGCTTATTCAGTAATTTACAAATAAACTTGTATAAGTCATTGTTTCCCAGTGGCCAGCATTCAGTTCCAGGTATGCGCATAGACTGGGGTCTGAATCTAGACTATGACTCATTTTCCTTTAATATCTTGGATTACCAAACAGGAAGGCAAAAGGAAAAGAAACAAAACCTAATGTCCTGATTTTTGTTGTACCTTTGACACACTTGCTAGTGATATCAAAATGATTGATTCAGTCCTAAAACAGAACAAAAACCCCACCTGGCCCGAGATTCAGATTATTCGTTGTAGCTGGTGTGAGATTATATATATATATAATATATAATATATATATATTTAACTGAAATATGACAGGGTATGTTTGTAGGCAAAAAGCCAGGATGGAACTATTTAAATCATAGTGAAAATGCAGCTACTGATGCCAGTATGGACCTGAGGTGGTGGGGGGGTGGGGGGGTGGGAGGGATAAGTGGGGGGCAGGGGGCTGGGGAGTAACTTTCATTTTCATGGTTCTATCACAACAGAGCAAAAAATATCAATAATTAACCATGTGGTTTAGAAAACATACCACTGTAAGACCAAAGTGCAGAACTATTATGAAAAGACTTTACAAGTAGAAGTGTTTGTACTTTGGTCTATTGTAATAAATACATATTACTCCTTTGCTACAGTATATGTTCATAGCAAGGGTCCTCGCTTCTGAAAGATAAAAGCAGCGGGTGGGGGGTGGGGGAAGCAGAAAGCATGAATGTTTCAGGAAACTTGCGTCCACATTAGGCTTAGTTTAGATTCTAAAAATGGACAAGTTTTCTTAAGATATTTTTGGTGTTATTGATCAAACAGATGGAAATGACCTACAAAAACTTTTCTTTTGGCATTTCTTCTATTAGAAGTATCTCCACAAAAGAGCTGTGCAAACAGAATAAAAGTACAGCTCAGTCCCAACAATCTAATATTATGTATTGAGTTGTAATATTGCTCAGTAATAGTGGCAGACACTATCCTAAGTGCGTTATGTTTATTATTTTGTAACACAACCACCCTAGTAAGTAATATTATACATCTAAATATTAAAACACTATTTCTCCACATAACTCACATTGATGACAGGTTATATGAATCATTGTTCCATCCCCAAAAGCTTATTTTTCATTTCCAAACTACATCATGCCTGGTTTTTCAGATGCTATCTCAATGAAACCATTCATAACCATTCATGTACAGTAAAACAACTCAACAAACTACATATATTAGCTAAATCAAAATTCAAACGATTTAGAAAGGGAAAGTATCAATTGAAACTTTAGAATTATTTCTCCTATTCCATTATTCCTTGCTTTATAATTTCTTTGAATGTCAGTTATAAATAGAATTCATACTATTTATAGAGAGGAGCATATATTTTTATTCTAAATAATACTTTACTGTGTTTTAGGGGAAAAATTCAGAGAAAATTAGGTTCTCATTTAACAATTTTTATACAAACTGTTCAATGATTGTTCCATGATTCCAAACAATTTTTTATTGTTACAAATTTTATAATTTATAAATATTTTCATTATTTCAATTGTTTATTTTTTTCCAATTGATCTAGATTTCCTGGTAGGAGGATATCTTAATCCCTTAAAATCAACAGTAGCAAACTATCTCACTTAAAAATGAGTGAAATATCTGATCCTACACCTCAACAGAGAATATATGCAAATAGAAAACAAGCATATAAAAGTTTACTTAACAATGTTTTTCATCAGGAAAATACTAATTAAGATGAGATATCCTTCTTTTTAAAAAAGACAATACCAATCGCTTGTAAAGAAGAAATCAAAATAACATTCATTGCGGGTGGATATGCAAATAAATTGCTCAAATATTTTTTATGATAAATTTGGCAATTCATTACAAAGCTAAGCATGATCTTAAAATATGAGCAAGCAACCTGACTCTTCAATATTTACCTGTCTAATTAGGAAATCTTGGTTTATATAAAAATTTGTATGAGAATATTAATAGCTGATTCATTCATATTCATCAAAAACCAAAGGCAGCCAAAATTCCCTTCAACAGGTGAATGGATAAACAAATAGTGGTACATCTACCTATGAAACCATTCCAGCTATGTAAAGAGTCTTATCTCTTGCCAGGTCACATAGCATACACTACTGAGTTCATTCAATAGCTCCGGTTCCTTCCTTCTTCTTCTCATTCGTTAGCGCGTGTTGGCATGGTGTCATCTACTCCTCCATTTTGGGAATTTCTGCTTATCTGGAAGAGCCATTGCAGATAACACAACCGTGCTTCTAGTATGCCATGAGTCATTTATTGGGAAGGGAAAGGTGAAGAAATACAGTTATGAGCACAAATAAATTATCTGGGCTTATATGACCTTTGGAATGTTAAAAAACACAGTAATCTTTGACCACTAGTTCCCATGCGTCTTTCTTAATGCTTTTATTCTTAATTTTAACCTTTTACACTAGTAAAAACATGTCCCTATTTATTTTTAAAACAATCTCTTGGAAAGGTAGCTTAGAAAGAAGCTCAAATATATTGCCATCGTACTCATTTTTGTCAATTTTAAGAAGATTGACAGTTTGTTGTTCATTTGGGTAGCTGCAGGATTCCATTTTAAAATTTCCCACAATGCAGACCCAGAAGAATTACCCAGCCCTGGTAGCAGACATGCTGAGTTTATACAATTTGATTCACTTCGGTGCACAGATGTTCAATATACATAATGGAAAATATACAAATTGAAAGTCACAATTCTCCCTTTGCTGATCTTAAGGGACTTATCAATACCCAGGATTCTTTTCAATCAGATTTCTGTCCCTGCTAAAATCTTGGAGACAGTTGATCAATGGCTGGGCGCCATTTGAAAATCCATTACAGTCCCTAAGGAAGGCACAGCACTGCATTTTCTTTTTATAGAACTGGAAACATCTGAAAAGCCTGCCCCTACTTACTTTGGTTTCTTGTATAAGGATGGACCTATTTAGAAAAATTGGACTACAATTTTAGACAGAAAGAAAGACCTTGATTTTCAGCTTATAAAATGCTTTACAGCCACAATAGAGCTCTACAAATCAGAACTGGAAGGTCAATACCCTGAAAGGCCTTAATAACTAGATGGATTGTTCCTGTGTTGACCCTGGTTGCCTAGAGAAACAAATTCACAGACACTCATTTATGTATAAGAAAGAGCTTTATATAAAAGAGTAATTGTATTTAAGAGAATATTCTCAGTTCAGTCCAAGTCCATGAGTCCGCTATTAGCCCACATATCTGAAAAATACCAGTCTCTAAGTTCCTCTTCAGACTCATGAAACACATGCATTGGCACTGAATGCAGGAAGATCACAGGCCAGTGGTTGGAAAGTATTGTGGATCCAGAGGTGGAAGCATCTCAGTGCTGGCGTGGGTCTCCCTGTGGCTCCTCCAGTTCCTGACTCTGACTCCATTGGTGTGTCTCCATGTGGCTTGTCAACAGGAATGTCTCACCAGGAGAGTGGGGTCCTACCTTCAGGGAGGAAGGCAGGCATTCCCAGAAACCTCTGGAGAAAGCCATTCCCACAAAGAGGCTTCATTGGCTATGACCTGATTGACAGACTAGACACCACCCCTTTGCAAGTTGACAGGATATTATGTAACTGTGACATTTACGAAAACACCCACACACAAAACACAAGTAATTCACTGGCTTAATTTGGTTATTGTTAAATTTAAAATAGGCTTTTCCAAACTAGAGAAATGATCATCTTCCCTTGCCTAGTTCTGCAGTTATGAATATTAGCCACTGCTTACCCTGTCATTACTGATCATTATACTTGCCTAGCAGTGGACCTCTTGCGATTTGAGTTACATCATCACTTTGTGATGCTCTTGAGATATGAGTTGTAGACACGGTAAAATGATAAAAACCCAAGTCCTATCACAAAGTTATTATATTGATATATCCTTGGAATAGGTCATTTGAATTTTTATCTAGCATTTTAAATAAAATATCATGATGCATTTGAAATAAAATATCATGATGCATTTGAAATAAAATATCATGAACCATTAGCTTAGCATGTAGTAGGATCTCTCGTCAGATTCATAAGAGGAATATACTACTGTTTTTATTAACATCCAATATGTGGCTGCCATATTTGTTTTAAACTTCTCTGTTCTCATTTCTTCAGAATTTCACTTCACCTTACTACATCTATGCAATAGCATAAACAGAGTGAAAAATGGAATGAAAAATTCCACTTTTGTTTCTCAAAGGCTTTAGGAAATTTTGAGAAAATAGATTAATATTTATCTTGGAATTATCTGCTTTACCTATGTGCATGTCTCCCATTATAACAGAGGAATAGAGTGAACTGCAGTGTATTGATTCTATATAAATCCTGAAGAGATAAAATTATCACAGAATCCACGGGAGACTCAACCACGATCTCAGAAGTCATTTTTATCCTCTATTTCCAGATATGGAACCCGATTGTTTTTATTTTAATATTCAAATAAGCTTGCACGTGGTTAGGTGTCTGCCATAAATGAATACAAGTCAGCAGTGTAATTAGGGCTGTCACTGATAGCAAATTATATAATGTGAGCTTGAAGGTGGCTTACAGTGGTTAAGTGGGACTTTTCTAAACCATGATTGTACTGACAACCAATTTAAGAGACTGGTGGAAATCTGAAAATAAGAACTGCTAGAAGAATGATGGAAAGAAGTGAGAAGAAACAGGAATCTAAAAGATGTCTGAAAAAGATGATCAGACAAGAAGTAGAAACACGTCTTTTTTATTTCAATTGGGAATAAAATTAGGAATATGTTTAAAATTGATTCAGAAAGGGTATAGTCCTCATTTCTTAAAATTTTCTCACTCTAAGCACACAATACTATGCCTCTGTCTCTTTGTGTTGGTTGTACCTTCTGTTTGGAATGATCATCTCATCTTACCAGGCTCACCGAACAGACCAAGAAGGGTTGTTGTTCCCGCGCTTCTAATAGGGCTGACCATAAACATTCCTGTGGGCGGCCACTCTGTCTCCTCCAGCACTGAGATCCTGTTTCATGCACCTTTAAAGTCTGAACTTCTCAGTAGAATGCTGCTCACTGGGGTTTTA
The DNA here is from genome assembly GCF_050624435.1 of Tenrec ecaudatus. Lineage (NCBI taxonomy): Eukaryota > Metazoa > Chordata > Mammalia > Afrosoricida > Tenrecidae > Tenrec > Tenrec ecaudatus. Next base: position 76,268,426 of record NC_134542.1, read on the forward strand.
ATGGCTATGACCTTGTGGATGGAAATTGCTAAGCCTTTCTTCCCAGATAGATGCCTCTGGGTGGCATTAATCTTCTGGTGGGTGGCATTAATCTCCCGTTGCCTTACATATGGTGATGCTTATTAAATGTCTGCTGAATGAATGAAAGGTAAATGAAAACAAACAAACAAGAACCTTTTGATTAAAGAATTGTCGGTTAACAAACAAATATAAAGAAATTGCTGGGAGAGGGATGTGAAATACCTTGCCTCTGTTGTTGTTGTTAGTGCCATGAAGTCTTTCCAACTCAAAGCAACCTATTTATGATTGGAAAGTGTAATAAAATATATAAAATGCCTTTCTTAATCTTTATCTTTCTTTTATTTATTTATTTATTATTATTATTTTTTTTATCTTTATCTTTCATGGGATGAATCAAACAATCATGTATGGAATTCCTATTCAGGGTAAGGAAGGAAAATGTGTGGAATAGCTCAGAACTGTAACCTAGATTCCTATTTTACCATTGGTAGCTTTTCTCTGGAAAAGAATTACTTATTTTATGTCTCAATTTCTGCTATTTTATGGGAAAAATGAATGTAAAGATAAAATAACATAGTAGTTCTCCAGGGGTTAGTACCAAGTCCTAGTCTGCACCCCGAGAATGTTTAATAAGAATGAGCAATAAGACCAATGATTCTATGTCTTATAGCTTTAGTGAGTACATGATATTTGAACAAAATGACTACGATACAAGGGAGATAGGGAAAGAATTAAGACACACGAAAAGATAAAAAGATACGGATCACTATTTTGTGACAGATGCAAGGGAGAAAGCAGCAGTTTCATGACACAAGGCAAGATAAAGCTCCGTGTCGGCCCTGAAAGCAGACATAGTATATGCTGAATCCGAGACAGACTGACATTTGATTTGCTCTTCAAAGTATCGGTCCCTGTGAACATATGTCAGCCGGCGTCCCAGATGGAAGAGACCCTGAGAAGAAGGACGCTGAACCCAAAGCACACAGCAAGCGTGACTGAGAGCATAGTTCCACTGTATCTAAGAAAGCGCCCCGGGGGAATGAGAGTGGAATGTAACATGCCTCTGAAGACACTAGCAAGTGGAAGGCCTTCATTTAGTTGACGGCTTTTTCCCACACAGGTGAGCCGCAGACACTTCCTCCCTAAGTTGAGAAGCCGCCCCAGAGGTGGGAACTGGCATGTCAATATCACTGTCGTCTCAAAAGGCAATGAGTCAATTGGTGTCTAGATTTGGTGTCTTATTCAGAGATAAATATTCAAACAGGCCTGTCACAGGAACCTAACAAGAGGTGAGATGCAGGCAGTATTGAACAGATGCAGCGTCTTCACGCGAGTCCCCAGCCTTTTTCTAAAAGGGGTGCTGAGTAGGTGAATGCTTAGAACTGACATGAACGAACACAGCTGTCTCTGCGCCTGAGTCTCGTGGCATCTCTAGCCCTAACCGCTCCTGTGACTCAGAAGAGATAGAAAAGCACTCTCATCACAGGGACGTGACGCCCAATAAAACGGAAAGAAAAATTAATGTTAGTAAAAGAAACAAATACACCTCAAGATCTATTTAGATGGCAATAAGAGGTGCCGCTATTAACAAATAATACGGAATTAATTCATTAATGCTATGCATTTAGATTTATAAGCTAACATGTTAAGCAATCTCTTAATTACAACATTGTTAACATTAAAACTGAAGTTTTGAACTTGAAATGAAGCAATTGTATATGAAATAGATATTTTAGCCACTCAGCTATGGTTTGGTATGTTTGTTGGGTGCTGCCAGGTCACAGACACACACAGGGACCCTGTGAAACAAGGGCCACAGCCCGGTGGGTGGGAGGGTAGGGGGGCCGGCGGGTTCCTAGGCTGTAATCTTCACAGGAGTAGATCACCTGCATGCTCTCTCATGGAGAATTTTGTGGGTTTAAATCACCAATCATGTGGTAAGCAGCTGAGCACTTTACAAGAGACCATAGGATTCCTCTTCTAGAGAATAGAAATACACTTTCAAAAGATTCCCTAGTAGTATAGCATCATTTGATAGGTTTTTTATCAAATGTTTTTTTCTCTTTTAGGAGTTTACATAATTAAAAATTAACTATTAATTTCAAGTGTTATAAAAACATCCCAGAGACTATGGGCTATACATTAAAAACTCAGATAATAGAAATATATGGGTATAAATATTTATCTTTATGGGTGGACATGGTTAAGACATTAGTATCTATTTTAAGGCATATATAGATATATTCAGATGTGTTTTTTTAAAATACATGTATAGAGTATATATGAATAGATCTTCATCAAGATCTATATCTATATGTTAATATTATATGAAAAATAATCTCATATAATTAAAATTACACATGCTGTGCACGTAAAAAAGAAATCCTATTTAAGATGCCTCATTGAACACATAACCCCCCATGACTTCCATAATATGATAGGAACTAACTGCGCTCATGGGAAACGGCCATATCCTTGCTCCTGAAGGGAACATTGCCACGATGACTCTCGCAGGTATTATTCCCAAGGCGAACCCTTTATCCCTGACAAATTTGCTGATGAGTGTGCTAGACAGCATTATTGACTTTCCTAATATGGCAGCTTTCATATTTCCAAAATGTATGTATCAATTATTGACAACATCATCAAAATGACAAAATGCCAATACAATTTCACCTCACAAGCATCACCTAAAAAAGATACCCAAACAATTAATTCCACAATGACCACCCAAGGAAGCAGACATGGGATGAGCTCTACAGGACAAAAATGACATAAAGATAGGAACAAATGGAGGAGTCGGTTGTGTAAACATCTAATTAGCAGATCATCTGAGATCCTCAGAAAATAAGGACCCCAAGTGCGATTCTGACCTGTGGTTTCAATCATTTAATGAATTCTGTGATCAGCTCATTTTCAATGTTTCTATAGATATAGGCTTATGGTATTTTTCAATTGGACAGTTCACAAACCAGTAATATTTTAAAAATAAATTTTGTGTTCTAGAATATTGAGTGACAATTTCTGTTATGAAACAATTTATGTACAGAAGCAGTGTCAGATTTTATCTTAATTGATAAAATATACTGCCTGCAGAGACATGTGACTCTTTAAAAGGAAAATCCCAACTCTTTTTTTCCTTCCTTCCTTTCTTTGAATAAAATTATCTATTTCTGGTCTATTGCAAAACAACATGAATTTGGCTAGCTTTCCCCAGTGAATAAATTACTCCCTAAGAAAAATTTGCACATTTGGGGACTCTCACTGAACAAACTGATAATATTGTAGCTGTTTATTTCTCCCAGAGCTCAATCCTCAGAGCTCAATCCTCAGAGCTTGTAAGCACAATTAGAAAGATTATTTAGTAAACCATGTACTATTTCTTGACATTGTATTGTTGTATTCTGAATGTGTGCATGATGCCTTTATAAATATATATGTACACAAGCACCATTTCTGTTAATATATATTTAATGAAGACAGCATGCACACATTATATGCACACATTACATAATATATAGATTATTGGGGGAAATGATTAACCTTTCTCTAGAGATGTTTAATAAATAAAAAACAGAGATAAACATATTTCAGATATTCTACTTTCAGCCAAGACCTTTATAAGTTGACAATTTAAGAAATTGCATAGTTGGTCCCTGCTAGATCCCTAGCATTGGAAATAATACCTAGACCATAAAGCCCAAGCTCATTGCTGACCAATAGCAACCCTATAGGCAGGGTAGAACCACCCCTGTGGGTTGCTGAGACAATAACTCTTTGTGGGATAAGAAGGCCACCTCTTTCTTCCACTAGAACATAGTGGTCAGGTAATACTTTTTAAAAATGATTGATGGATGACATTGTTAAAAATAAATGTAGCAGAAAATAACTCCATGGACTCCATTCTCTAAGTTGTGGAACCATTCGCACCAACTTTCCCCAGAGTCCTCCTCCATGCATACAAGCTCACTGGCTGTTCAGGCTCCTGTCTAATCTTTCAAGCTGTTGTCCACTTGATCCCATTATTGACAGATCCTAAATGTGCATAATAGTCAAGGCAAATATTCTTTACTAGATAAATTGTTATGTTTGGTTTTAAGAAGACTTAAAGGGATATTTTTATGTATTACCCTAGGGCAATCGCTTCGGGGATTCAGCCAACCACCATGCCTCCAGAAAGCATCACCACTGCAAGAATCTGAAATTGTCCTTGCATACCACACCCACTCCTTTGATACGGATTCTTTTAGCAAAATGTTCAGTAATGGCATCCAGGCAGTAATGGTCTCAGTACTACTGGTCTGATTTCTGATGGTTGCTTTCAAGCTTTTAAGACCTTAGCACTACACAACTAACAGAAGGGGGTAGAACAAAAATATTAAACTCACCGTTGGGCTAATCAACTGGAATGTGTCAGGAAATCATGGGTCTACAACTCCAAACCAAATGATCAAATCACAAGGAAGTGCTTAATGAATATATAATCTCACTTGGGGTTGCTTTTTATATTTGTCATTATCAATATGCCTATTACATAACATTTTCAACTCAATTTTTACAAGTTTATAATGTAGTCACAGAAATTACAGTAATCAGATGTGCAAGCCTACCTATAGTCAATGTAATTTTCCCATCAGTACTCCTTAATCAATAAACCCCTCCCTCCTTCCTGTCTGCGACCACTAGTAAACTTTGGCCTCTAAATAGTTACCTAATCTCTTTCATTTGTCCTTTTGTGGCCGACTTACTTCAGTCAGTATAATGTCTCCAAGCTCCATCTATATTAAAGCATGTATTCAAACTGCGTTTTTCTGACCAGCAAAGGAGCACACAATTGTTCTATATGCACCACATTTTGTTATTCATTCATCTCTTAGTGAGTATTTAGTTTTTTCCCCCCACTTTGGGCTATTGTGAATGTACAAGTACATTGGTATCCAATCAGTTTGACTCTTTGCTTTCACGTATTTTTTGTTCTAGAACTGTGAGTGGAATCGGGTTATTTGAAAATTCTATTTTTAGTTGTTGTTTTTAACTGCTTCACCATTTTCCACACCAGTTTTATCATAGTGTATTCCTGACATTAATAGGTAAGTTTCTAATTTCCAAACATCCTCTCCAATGTTTTGATTTTCTATTTTGGATTTGTCTGTTTGTTAATTTCAACTACTCAGGTTGACTTGAAATGGTCTCTCATTGTGATGGCACTCAATGTTTTTAAAATAAAATTAATCAAAATTGCATAGACTGCACCACCCAAGTTCATCAAACACTGAAATATTACCACTGTGTTCAACTAAAATGAAAGAATTGAAGACTTTAACAAACATAACTTCAATAAAACGGTGGTAGAGTTCAAACTATAAGGAAAATTGAGAATAATAAACTGTGACTGATTATTTCCCTTTAAAATTTTAATAAAAAAATTAGAGAACAGGTGCTAAGATTTGAAAATCAAAGGCTTCATAGATATGTGCTTGTCAAAAGTGACAACCCTGTACATCGAAGGGCACAATTGGTGAGATTCTAGTAATTATGCAATGAAGTACGGCAAGAAAATCATCTGGTGGTAATTTTTGGATACCAGTGGCAAAGCCTCATCAATGCTCATCTTACTCTAAGTTCTAACATGAAGTGGGTGATCACACTGGGTGTGCTTGTTGAGTCAACCGGTAGTCTTTCTTTCAGTGAGCCTCGGGTGGAATCCATTACCATCCATGTGTTAGCCAGCAAGATTTTAAATTTTGCATCCAAGGACTATAACTAAACCAACTCAATTACACCTACACTAAATTTGCTGATGGTGATTATTAGCCCTGCTTTTTTGTTTGGTTTGGCTTGGTTTGGTGTTCCATATTTTCCTATTCCCTGTCTGTGGTAGACAAGCCCAAGAAGTAATCTCAGGAACTGAATTCACACTTGAAAGAAAAACGATTGGAAAGGTTTAGAAAGGGAGTTAGTACAATCTACAGATGGAGACCTAACTATGCTTTCATCCTGGAAACCCTGAGAAGCATGCTGAAACCACTGCTCCCTGTTATAAGAATAATTCTCGAGCGATCAGATTTGTTATCTATATAAAACTTCTGAGTGCTTCATAACATATATGTATATATATAAAACAAATCTATATGAATATATGTAATTCAAATTATTTGATTCAGGTATCAAAGCCAATTTAATTTCCATAAAATACACAATTTGGAACTACTTGTTAGCTCAAATTAAAGTTTCTTTCTATACATACAACTAAGTTCCTTTCATATACTTGTTTTTGAAGTGGAAAATAGTACTATGTTAAAGTTTCTTCTGTTCCCATTCACCTCTCTTCTTGCCTCCTACTTTCTCACTGCCTTTCCCCATCTTCTTTCTCCATCTCTTTTTTCCCTGAACTCGATGATTATTTTTCGGTGATTATATTCCTGTTTTGTTTTGTGTCCCTTCCTCGACACAGCTCGTTTTTATAATGTTTGAACACATTCTTGATGCTATGTCGTGCTTGCCAAGGAACTAGCTGTAGGTAGACTGTGATGTCAGTTACGGCTGCTGTGTGGGCTGTGAACATTGGGAGCTCTGTTACTGACAGTCACAGATATTGGGAGCTGCTGCATCTAGACTTACAGGATGTCTCGGTGGATCCTATTCTGTGCCAACATAACCTGGTGCCATGCATGCCCAATATGTCTGTGCTAAAAATTCCTATGAAAATTTGGATAAGCAACCTCACAGGGAAAGTAACTGGGATCTGCTATTTTAAAAACAGAACTATTGTGATTGGGGTGTTGCTTTCAAAGAGCAAAGAATACATTATGACTAAACACACTCCATTGCTCAATATCTCCTACATAAAGCTGCATATCCCCTAGCTTACCCCAGAGATTAAGACTCTCATATCCTTTTGGGGTTTTTTTTTATTCATGATCACAGCAATAGTAAAAAACTAAATTATCTCTTAAGAATATTTTTTACCAAAAATATGTGAGTGTGATCATTACATAAAATCATGTCAACTTGATATATAAGTGTAAGGGTGGGGTCTAGCCTGTCAATCAGGTCACAGCCTGATGGATATCTCCTTGTAGGCGTGGCCTTATCATAAGGAGTCTGGTAACTTCCTCTCTTTCTCCCTGGAGGTGGGCTAAACTCTTTCTCTGCCATTGTCTTCCTGTGGACAAGCTATGTGGAGTTTTGCTGAGGCCTGAGTGAGCCATGTATGGAGACCTGTGGAGACAGCCCTATGAAGAGTGTTCACTGGCCAGCCTGTGATCTTCCTGCTCTCGGTATCATTGACAGTGGCAACATGAGTCTGAAAAGGAACTTATGGACTCGTTTCATACATATGGGCTAATATTGAGTTTATGGACTTGATCTAGAATGGGCTCTGGTGTTTTCTCAATATTTAATTTCCCTTTGATATAAAGCTCTATCTTACACATATATGAGTTTCTGGATTTATTTCTCTAGTCAACCCAGGCTTACACAGTAAGCTAGCTAACCAACTTTCAAATCAATGATGTAAACCACATACTTAGCTAGAAAGGGGTAAAAAAGTATGTCTCAGTGCTTCTCAAACTTCCACGTGCCTAAAGTCACCTGAAAGGCTTATGAAAATGACAGCTTCATGAGACCTGTGTCATACCTACTGAAAGAGCATCTCCTGGTGGGAGCCTGTAGTAGAGAAGGTTGACAATCACTCTTGTTGAATTTGGTGTAAGTGGTCCTAGAGCACACTCCTATACACATTGTTCTTAGGTCAAGGTGAGAACTTTATGGAGATCCAGTAACAGGTGAGTTTTCCACTTAGTTGACTTTTTCTCTTTTTGTTTTTGAGATTCTATTTATTTAAGAAAGTTGCATGGGACTCTAAATAGATGACCATGAGCCTAGACTCTTAAGTAGAAGAGAGATTACAGACTAGAATGGGCTGGGGTACCAAATGTCCTCGTTAGATAGGACACAGTGTGAATGTAATATTCCTGCTCATAAAACACCCATGGGAAACAACTGACCAGTGAATGGAGGGGAATTAGGTCATTCCCTGAGCAGATGAACTCACCGTTAATTATCTGGGGAAATGACCTAATTTTTTACGTTTCCTTGTCAGTGGAAACCTGACCTAAAATTGACCTCACTGAATGTAAACCAAGTGTGTTTAGTAGTCAGACAAATGCCAATGCCCTAAGGTGTTTTCAGATTATTTGAATTAATCTTTTATGAGCTTCCCAAAATATCAAGTTGAATTGTGACATGCTTAAACATTCTAAAGTCCTTTTATTATCAACTCAAACTTGTTGTCGGCGAGCCATTTCCGACTCATAGAGACCACAAAAGAGAGGGTTTTCAAGGCAAACACTCTTTTCGGGAATAGCAAGAGTCACTGTTCTCCTGAGGAGTGCCTAGTGACTTAGAACTGCTGACCTGCTGGTTAGCATCCTACCACTACTCACTATGCAACCAGGGCGCCTGCCTTTCTATCTAGGTTCTGTTCTCTGTACATCACAAAGGTATAGGACAGGCCTGTAGGCTTGTGGAATTGCTAATGAAGCTGAAAGCCCAGAGAAATTTTGGTAGCTGTTATTTGGAGGGCAGGTACTAGCACATAGGTCTAGGTCTTGTGCAATGTTGAAAATGCTGCCTTCATTGTCACGATTTATGAATATGTATCTCAATCTGAGAATATTTTCTATTGCAAATCACAAAATGTATTTCAGTCTGGTGAATAGCATTAGTTCAAAGTGAAACTTTGTGCTGATGTTCACATGAGAACCTGATATTTCCCTCCCCATTTTAGAGCCCCACTTACCCGTTTCCCTCGATTTGCAAGCATGACCTCTCTAACTAGCTATGAAACAACAGGAGAACCGGAGGCCAAAGCTTTCCTTTTACCCCAGCAGGAAACAGAAAAGTATTTGCCCTGTGTTATGTCCACACCGCGCTGAAATCAAATCAGCCGGATTTGGATCATTTGTGGGGCATCATGAGTGGTTTAATCATTGGATTAATTCTAGCGGGCCTCACACTTGAAAAGAAGTCGTCCAAAAAAAGTTGGATATGGGGGGAAAAAACCCAAAGTTTTTTTCAGTCTGGAGTCCCAGTGCCGAAGGACTTCAGGTCTGTAGGAGTCAGAAGTGACTCAAGGGCCATGCTTTTTGGACTCTTGAGCAAATTATTGAAAGACAGAAAAGGCATCAAGAGACAATAAGGGAGTCCATATAATCTTTGTACCCCAAAGAAGTAGAACTAATTGATGATCAATACCCGATGAAACTGAAGGAAGAAAACCAACCTACCCAGAAGGCCCTACCAGCAACAAAACAACCAGGCTCCAGGAACTGACAGAACACCCAGTGAAAACCCTGGCTGGAAACGAACACTTACTCATCCAGGCTCCGAAACTTTGAAGCCACTTACCTAGGCAACGGACTGGAAAATATCTATATTTGTACCCATTCCAAAAAAAGGTGAGCCACCAGAATGAAGATATTATTAGACTATATTAAGCATTTCACATGCAACTAAAATGCTACTGAAAATAATTTTAAATTGGCGTCAGCTGGACCTTGAGAGGGAATTGCCAGTAGTTAAAGCCAGATTCAGAAATGGGAGTGGAACATTGATAAGGGCAGAGGATTTTTGACCGGAAGTAACAGATACAAGCAAGAGGTTAACCATGTTTGAGTAATTATAAAAAGACATTGAACTGAGTGAATTTTAGGAAATTATGGATAACATTGTGAAGAAATTGAATTCCATAACACTAACTTGTGCTCATGGTCATACCTGTACATAGATCAAAGGCAGTTGTTTGCACAAGAAACGTCAATACTGCAGGTGACTTTCAAACTAAGATGCTGTGTGGACCCTTTCACTATATTTATTCAATCTGCTTGCTGAGCAAATCCGGGAAATGCAGTTATATGAAGAACAACACACCTTGATCGAAGGGAGCCTTATTGTCAACCTGCAGTATGTAAATGCCACAAACTTCCTTGCTGAACTTGAACAGGACTTATAGCACTTCATGATGAAAATCAAAGATTACACCCTTTAGTGCATAGTACACCTCAATGTAAAGGAAACAAACATCATCTAACTTGAGCAATAGGGACCAATATCATGAGAAATGGAGGAAGATTCCAATTGTCGCGTTCCATTTTTTTTAATTCACCACAGATTTTATTATGCTGATAAATTATAAGATGTCACAGAAGAATTGGTGTGTTCCTTAAATATTACTGTATTAAAAAGTGTAAATTTTAGTCTAAAAATTTAAGTGGTAGATTCCTATTCTAAATACCCATATTGTTGCATTATGTATGTAAGAGTAATACTGGACCTAATGCTCCTACCTACATTGATGTCTTATTTAAACTTTACAGCAATAATTTTGATTAGGAGTAATCATCCCCATAAAATAAATTAGGAAATGAAGGCTGAGAATCAATAGGTTGTCCAAAATTTCAAATTAAATATTAAAGCTGATATTCAAGTCCAAGCAGTGCTAGCAGTTACACATACACAAAAATACCTTTTAAGAAAATACTTTATAAATTCAGTTTAAGGAAAACAAAAAAGAGGCCAGTACATTCTACTTGGTTTTCATTTTAAATTTTTACATAATTTTTGTTGTGTAGAATGTGTGCGACAAAAAAATAAAGCTTCGGCAATTTCTCCATGTCCCATGCTGGGACACTGGGGGCGCCCTTCACCTTGCACAGGCCTCGCTACTCAGTTTTATAAGTTGACCGAAAAGTGAACAGGAAAAAATTTGCTTTTATTGAACAAATAAAAGAATTAATACTTCTCTTAACTATAATTAAATACTTAAGTCTTATGCAAAATCTTGGTCTTATTTTGTCAAATGTAAGTATTGGGGAAATTCAATAAAGTGGAATTATGTGTACTGGAGAAATTCAACATGACGAAACCGCAGTCTTTTCAAATAGACTTTATAAATGGAAACTACACCTAAACCAAATCCAAGCCCGTCACTGAGTCAATTCTAATGCATAGTGACCCTGTATAAGGTTTCTGAGACGGTGAAGCTGTTTTGTTTGGTTTCCTTTAAATTGAATAGTAGGCAATAATTTATAGAAAACATCATTAGTTTTATATTCAACTATTCATACATGTTTTGTTTTATCTAATTCATTACAATTCCTTTCATGTGGCATCACCTACATCACCACCTGCATGTGTTTCCTATCACAATTCCACCTAACCCTTCTGAACATTGTCCTTGGGTAAATATGGCCTCCTGATAAAAATTGGTTGATTATATTACGGCATAAGCACTTCACTGGTGCTACTGTTTCTCTCATAAATTTGCCTGTTTGGCTAAAATTTGAAACACAGAGGTGAGTTCAGTTCTAGACCCAAAATATAATGAAGGATCACATCTGGGCGATTCTACTAATCTCTATCCAACTAGCTGCCTTGTCTCTTTCCTAATTTTGAATTTTATTCCATATTTGTCTCCCATTTTATTAAAGATCTTCGAATGCCCTCCCTTTGAGAGAAGTGGGAAATGGTATCCAGATACGATGCAATTCTTGATGTTCACATGGTTGATTAATTCCTTGAACTAATTGTTTCCAAAGATTCTATTTTACTTAATTCCACAATTGGTGTCATGGAAGCAGTGATCAAGAAATCAAACGATGTGTTGCAGTTAGCACATTTGCTGCATATACCTCTTGGACATTTTGTGTTTGTCCTTATGATGTTAGGTACATTGAGTCCATTCCAGCCTTAGTCATGGCGAAGTGACGCTGGCCCACTCCTGCACCATCCTCATCCTTGTTCCTGTGCTTGAGCCATTGTTGCAGTCAAGGTGCCCACCCCGCTCCCTGAGGACCTTGCTTGTCTTCGGCCTCGTGTCCTCTTCCTTCCTCACAAAGTCAACAACCTAACATTGCCAGATCACCTTCACTAACTCAACTTCTTTAGCTCTGCCTTCTCCTGTCTCTGTTTCATCAGGGATCTTGTAATTATATTTCCCCCACACAGATAGATACTCCAAAAGAGTCTTTCCATTTCTCGATCCTTAAATTAATTACATTGGAAATTCCTGTTTGTCATATAAGGCAACACCTTTCAAGATTTCAAGAATTATACTTTTGGTATTCAATACCACAACTGTCATCTACTCATGAAATTGCTTATGTTGAAAATGAATTGAGTGTATAATGTATAGGTCTATTTGAGAGTTCTCAATTCTGTTTCATTGATCTCAATGTCTACTTTATCTCAATATTACAGTTATGATTACTGTAGCTTTATTTAAATTTTTGAATTAATGTAGTATGAGTTCTCTAAGTCTATTATAAATTTTCAAAAACATTTTTGCTATTCTAGTGACTTCATTTAGATAGAAATTTAAAATCAAATTTTCAATATTTACATTAATACCTATAACCTTATTTAAAGAGAGTATGATAGCAACATTGAATTTTCTGGCCACTGAATATATATATAAAAGGGTCAATAAAACAATCTTGCTAGCAGAAGTCCCATACATACCTGCACAGGTTTATTCTAAACAAAAGACAAGTCTGCTAAACATGCTCATGCAATGAGCGGGTTGCTGGCAACAAGTTCTTTCAGTAATAAACTTGTTCTAAGTTTATTAGGCTGCCTTTAAAAAAAGCTTGAAAGCAGATCTATTGGGTCAGTGAAGCTCAGGGTAGAGAAGTCAATATAAAACACTTTGGAGATGTTTTGCGGAGACGCCGGGGAGTAATCTTTTGAGATTGTTTTGAAGAACACAGGACAATCAAGTGGGCTTACTAATCTACAGGCTCCACATGAGCACACAAACTCCAATCAAACTCGCTGTGGTCAAGTTGATTCCAACGCACAGCGATCCTCTAGGATAGGGGAGACCTTCCCCCATGGTTTTCCAAGACTAACTTTTTTTCAAAGTAGAAAGCCTCATCTTTCTCCCCTGGAGCACCTGGTGGTTTGTAACTGCTGACCTTGTGGTTAGCAGTCAAACGTGCCCCCACTACACCACCAGGGATCTGAGCCCATCTCCATGTTATCCATAGTTTGTTTTGATCCACACGATTGAATGCTTTTGCATAATCAATAAAACACATGTAAACATGTTTCCTAGTATTTACTGTTTTGACCCAGATCCATCCAATGTCAGAAATATTAGCCTTTATTCCACTCCCTCTTCTAAATCCAGCTTGAATTTCTGGCAGGTCCCTTTCACAGCACTGCTACAACTTTTGTTGAATGATCTTTAGTAAACATTTACTTTATTTGATATTTATATTTTGATAATTTCCACATTTTCTTGGGTCACCTGTCTTTGAAATGGGTAGAAACATTGATATTTTTTAGTTGGCCAGATAGCTTTCTTCCAAATTTCTTGGTATACGTAACGTGATGATTGCCAGTGTTTCATCAGCTTGCGGAAATATTTCAATTGGTAATCTGCCAATTCTTGGAACCTAGCTTCTTACCAATGCCTTCTATTCAGCTTGGACTTCTTCCTTCAGCTCCATTGGTTCTTGATCATATTCTAGCTCTTGAAATGGTTGAATGTTGATTTTTAGTTTCCTGTCTCATTCAACATGTTGCCCAAATAAATTTTTTTATATTGCAATTCAAAGTTTGGAGTTTATCTTGATTTTTTTCAGCTTGATATATGCTGAGAATGTCATTCTCTTTCAGTTGTCTAATGTCAGGTCTTTGAACGCTTAATTATAATTCTTTACCTTGCCTTCTTGAACTGCTCTTGGAAATTTTCCATGCAGCACTTTGACGTCATCATTTCTTTCACTTGTCTTAGCTACTCCATGATTAAAGCAAAGTTCCGTGTCTTCTGGTATCCATTTTGATCTTTTATTGTTTTCTGTCTTAATAATGGTCTTTTGATTTCTTCTTGTATGATGTTCTCACAGTTTCTAGGTTTTCTGTTCAATGCATCAAATCCGTTCTTGTTCAAAATTTAGGGGGATATACTCCAGGTTGTTATATGGCTCTCACTGGACTTCTATTTTCTTTGATTTCAGCTTGCAGTGACATGTGTAATTGATCATCTGTCCCACAGTCAGTTTCTGGTCTCATTTTGGCTGCTTTGGAGCTTCTCCATCATTTTTTCCCACAGCTGGAGTCAATTTAATTTCTCTATGTTCCATCTGAAGAGATCTATTGCATAATCACCCTTTGTATTGCTGAAAAGGGTACTGGAGGTGAGGAACTCATTGGTCTTGCAAAGTTCTATCATGTAATCTCCAGCTTGGTTTCTATCACCAAGCCCACATTTTCCAACTACTTTCCCTTTCTATTTGTTGCCAAGTTTTGTGTTCTAATTATCAATAATTGTCAATGCATATTTGATCAATTTAAATTTTAAATTGAAGACGTTGACGGAATTCTTCGATTTTTTTCCTCACTAGCTTTAGTGGTTTGTGTGTAAATTTGAATGATAGTTACACTGACTGGTTTCCCTGTACATAGATTTCTAGACAGATTACTATTTGAGAGTAATGATTTTCAAATGTGATTGAAGTTTGTCTGTTTCTCTATTTAATTCTGTCAGTTTTTACCTTCATAGAAAGTCCAAGTGTTATAAATACATTCTTAAGTATGACCTATAGTTAAATTTTTGAATTTATAGGTAAGTTGGAACAGTTACAAATGGTTCTTATTTAGCCTTAGTTTGGTGCAAGTAATAGCTGGAAGCCTTTTCAATGATTAAATGCTGTATTTGCAGCAAGCAAAGGTGGATTATGAAGATTGGTTGTGAGTAGGATTTGGCTGGCTCATTTTAAAGTGAGGGCAAATTTGCATAGCATTAAAGGGTAAACGCCAGTTATCCTCTTGTTGGATCAAGAGATTATTTACATTTTGAAAATATGTTTTAAGCAAATCCATTTGTGATCTATATGTTATTTGATACATTTTCGCTTTTAACATTATGAAAAATTTTCTCTTTACATTTCATAATACCCTTTATGTTGCAACTTCATTCTTAAAAATAGTATTTGTTTTGTCTATCGTTTTTCATTCTTTTACATTCAACTTATCAATTTCCTTAAGTTATGGCCTTAATAGCTAGAAAATGGTTAGGTCTTGAGATTAGTAATTTTATTGCCTAATCTATCTCTGACTTTTAATTGCAATATTTATCAATTATTTTATTATTGTAATTATTTTGTAAAAAATTAAATGGTGGGTTATAGACATTATATTACTTGTAAACTCCTCTGTGTTTCCTTGTTTCTTATTTTGTTCCATTTTTCTTAGGTTTGTTAATTTATTATACCCTTTAAGTTTGTATATAGGGTATTTCTGTAGACCATTTTAATTTTTGTTAGTGTTTATTATGAGTTAATGATGTCCATTAAAACTTTTATGATGAACAATTTTATTCTGCATAGGTACATGTGAATAATAAACTTTTTAAATGGTGTAAGCTAAAGGAGCTGCATTTGAATTTTATTTGATCTTAATAAATTATTAAGTGTAAATTGCCACATTTAGCAAGTATATATCATATTGGATACCATAGCTCTGGAGACCCTAATACACATCCTGGCTGTATCACATATTACTTTGAATTGAAGTGTATGTGTACCTATAATGTTATCACATACATATTTATACATATGTCTATGAGTAAGCCAAAGAATATTGCTGAAAATAATGGAAACATTTGTTTCTTAAAATATATAAAAATAGAAAGCTAGAGGTGCACTGGTCTGCATTTGACCCCCTGGTTAGGGGGTAAATATATATATATGTAGGTATATACATATATATATAAAGCTACTGTTGCTCAACATAATCTTAATCTGGATTTGTACACTGAAAACCTATGCATTTCTGCAGGCAGGTTTCCATCTCTCCAACACTGCTGCAGAAATTTTGCCGTCTTCAGTGTAAAATGTCAGGATTGACCTCCTTGAGGGAGTCCGATTGCATCCCTTCTTAAGGTCCCTTGAGTTGGCCTCGTGGGTACAAGTCGGGCTGTGGTTCACATGGTCGCCATTTGCAACCAGCGTCTTCGCAGGCGAAAGCCCGCGCTTTCTAGTCCCACAAGAAGTTACGATCATGGAAACAAACCCACGAGGGTTCTTAGCACTAACTCTTGGTTTGGTTGTAAGTTTGGGGCCTGTAAAGAAATGGGTAAGATCAGAAATTTAGGGTGCAGTGGACAAGATATTCTTCACTAACCTTGATGAATGAGCAGGTACATTATCAGGAAGGGAAAAAAAATCTTCAGTACATTTTCTCATCAATGCTGTTTTGAATTTTCTTAAAACAGCTTCCTAAGAACCCCGCATGCTTGTGCTGTCCTTCAAGACTATGCAGCGATACATTTGGGGAATCCCCAGACAATCGTCATACCCTTGTGAGCGGACACGTCTTGAAGGGAATTGGCCCGCAGATCCCTGTGAGGCCTGTTTAATGCGACCACTTTGGGAAGATGTCTTGACAGGAAAAGACCACTGTCGGACGGAGAGTGTGTCTGCATCTGTCCACTGGTTGAGAAGATGTGTTTGCACCCATTTTATTTGGAATAAATCCGTGAATATATGAACTGGGACCCTGATAGCAACATATTTTTACTTTTTTCCCTTGATGTGCATGTATGCATATATAATTTAGAACATCTTTTAATTATATCCAGCGGAAACAATTATAATTTGTAATTACTCTAATTTATAATTACTCTATTATTCACCATTTTCATGCCTTTTATTCCTTTCTGGTTATGTTGTTTATTATAAAGTCATTTCCCTTACAGCCACTATATATTTTGAGTACCTTCCCATTTAAGAAGGCTCTGTCTTCCAGAACTTTAACAGGTGGTATTATTCTGTTTTGACCCATAAACTTTTCAGGGACTGATTTTGAGATGTAGATTTCTTCCTAGTCTGTCTTCATCCTGAAGCTACCCTGGAGTCTCTCAGTCATGGAGGACCCTGATGAAACTTGGAACACTGGTGGCATGTAGTAGCATGCAGGAAGCATACTGTGACAGGTGACAAAACAGGAGTGGTTTAAGAATGTTAGGATTAGTAAGCAGTTCAAACCAATTATAAATAATTAGCTTATGATAAATACTAAATCATTAAAGAAGTACAAAATTTAGCTGTATAGCATGGTGTTAAAATTGGATTTTTAGACTGAGTCTCACATCAAAATTGCCATTCCACTGCTTTATGGGATCATTTCAGTTACTTTATTTAAAAATTCAAAAAGGGTATAAATAATAAATAACTTTTCAATGTTTTATCAGATTCTGTGAAAAATAAGATTTTCTTCAATTTTTCTGTCAACAAGAAAGTGTCAGGCAGCAGTCATTGTATGCAACCTCATCTGTAAGCACATTGCAAAAATGTCTTTAATGATATTCATGAGGAACTGTTGGTTCACCATATATTCTTCAAAATTCTCATTAAACTTTGAAAAGTTTTTGCAACCAACTTTGACTGTCAGAGAGCAGAATAATTAGCCATTTCACCTTGCCTAGGGAGGCTCAGTTTCATAAAACCAATTTGTACTTTTGCAAAATGTGTGCAAATTTTTTGCTGGTTTGCTTTCTATACATAGTTTTAGGAATCAAAATGAAATTCTTGTAATTAATCCTATAAATTTTATTCTAGCTAAAGAAATTAAGAATATCATTAAGTTCAGAGAATGAAATAATAAGCAACTTCGTCGGAACACTGAATTTCCCAAGTACGCACACCCTGTAGTCGAATCTTTCTATTATTTAAGTCTTCATCTTTCTTCGGGAGAATTCCCTTGTATTCACTTCACTACGTGAATGCATGGTTGTCTCTGGAGGGGATTAAAACTAATTGTGTGGGAAAATACTTTTACAAAATTAAACATTTATTTTTAAAGATAAACTGTATGCATTATGTGCACATTATAATCTCTTGAATTACTAAATCCTGTGAGTATTTTTCAGCTGTACTCGATTTTTGCAACTCAACGTTGTTTACCAAAGATACCAGAATTATTATACAATGAAAGCTATCAGGGAAAAGTGATTTGAAATGCATGTTAGCTATGTATGGGTGGGGAAAATCTTTGTTATTGATTTGTTAGTATGTGGATTTGTTTCTTCGTTTTTCAATTTTGTGTATGTTTATTCCTCATATTTTAAAGATATTTACATGGAATATTTAGGTCATACTTAAAAGTTGTCTTTGAAGATTCGAATTATAGTTCTACACTTAATGTAGCTAAATTAACAACACCAACTCAGAATCATCGTGGCTTAGAACTTTCAAAAGGACCCCTTGTGGTGCAATGGTTCAGTATTTGACTACATACCAAAAAGTTGTTTGTTTTAATCTACTGGTATCTCCAAGGAGAACAGACGTCATCATCTGCTTTCTTAAAAATTACAGCTTAGGCCTCCCTGTGGGACATTTCTACTTTATCCTATAGATTCATGACGAGTGGGAAGCAACTCAATTGTACACAGTAACAAGGACTTACTTTTCTCTCTCTGTGGACTCATGACATTTCTCCCATGGAAGATGAAATAAAATTTTAGTAATACTTTTTTTGAATGTTACATAAAAATGAATGTATAGTAAATATTTGCATATTTCTCTTAATTCCATGTCTCTCTCTATCTTCCTTCTCTCCCCAATCTCTAAGTCTAAAATTTCTATTTTACAGTATTTATTTTGCTAATAACCCCCTTCTAATTCATCACATTCTAGGGGTAGGAGCTCTGAATTTGCCTCTTATGTTAGCCCTTTGAAATGTTGTCAAATATTCCCCCCATGCTTACCATTTGGCTCCCCAGCAATCTTTCACATCCACTGGTCGGAGAATCAGAGCGTGAACACATGGACCAAAGAAAAATGGCCATTCTCCCACTATAGGAAATTTTGGAGGAATATTAATGTCAACTCTACAACTTTCTTAAAATTTATTTTCCTTACTGCTGTTTCAGCTGAAATGTATTTTTGATTTTTCATAGGTTCCATCTTGAATTCTTATTGGGGTATGTCAGACACAGAAGCTTATAGTGATGTTTTGACTCTTATTTCCTGATAATCATGTGACTGACAATTCTATTTTGTATTTTGAATTGTTCAATACATGAATAATACTTTAATATATCAAAAAATTATGTCATTTAAACAAAATAATTTGTCTTATTAAAATTAAATAATAACAATATGTGATTTAATATGTCTTAGCCATATCATTTATTATTTTCACTTCCCCCATAGTAGTCACTCAATTAGTATTTGAGTCAAATTATTGACAAGTATATTTTAATATCTGCTCAAACTGATATTACTGATAAGGGTGTAATATTCACTATATGTAGAGAACTTCAACAACTTAATAAAAACACAAATAACTGAATCAAAATGTAGACAAAGGACAAACGGACATTTCTCCAAATACGATAGTAAAATAGCCAATAGACAAATGAAAAAATGGTCAGCATCAGGGTAAAAGTACCTTTATTAACAATTAGAGAAATGCAAATCAAGGTCACAATGAGAAACTACTTCACGCTCACTAGGACAAAGATAAAACAAACCAGAAAATAGCAATTGTTGGCAGGGATGGGGAGGAATTGGAAATTTCATGCATTCCTGGCTGGTGGGAATACAAAATGGAATAGCCATTGGAGACAACTGTCTGCTGGTTTCTTACCAAAATGAGGACTAGAGCTGCCGGATGATGCGGCAATTCCACACTTGCATATATACCCATGGATCTACTAGGAGGCCCACAAACAGAGATCTGAACAGCTGTATGCATCCCAGGACTGTCCACAATAGCAAAACAATGGAACAACAGAAGTGCCCATCAATGTGTGGACAAATAAAACATGGTGTATGCATGCAGCAAACACTACTCAATGGTTAAGGAAAACAATTTACTCAAGCATCAAATCATGAAGACACTATATTGAGCAAAAATAAATCAATATTTTATTGAGTAAAATAAAATAAAATACCAAAGTAGGTTCTCATTTTTGTGAAATCACAATATCATGTAAACCTAAACAAAATAGTATTCATTAGTGTTTATCAAGGATGAGGAGTGTAAAATAAATACAATGGATGTGGTACCTCACCTCCTCCAGCTGCACAAGGAAAAAGAAAAGTATGATCACCGTAAGTGGGCAAGCCCAATTCCCATGAAAACAACGTCAGCCACACTGTAGACATGTTGTCGGAAGGGGTCAGTTCCCATAGCAGGACATCATGCTTTATAAAGTAGAGTGTCAGAAAAATGTGGAAGAGCCTCAAAGAGACGGTCTGACACACGGCTACAACAATGGGCTCAATTGTAGTAATGATTGAGAGGATGGTTCATGGTCAGCCCATGTTTCCATTGTAGTACACCGCTAACTCCACAGCACTAACATTATATACACAGATTATATGTATAATATATAGATATTATATATATATATCCTTTGCTGCATACATGTATGTATATAAAAGGATACTTCATCTGTGTGTATTTTTTATATATATACACACAAATAGAAAAGGTATTCAAATACCTCAAAGGGTTTGAACTATTTGAGCCATGGTCTTGTGGAATATCTCAATCAACTGTCATAATATTATTCATAAAATTCACTTGCATATCATATTTAATTAGTAATATCTAAGGTCTTAAAAGCCCTTTTTTGACACAACTAGTACTCTTAACTGATGCAAGAGAGAGATAAAGAAAGAAATCGAAGACTCACAAAAGAAATGAGCTGACAGGACAACGAATCTACAGGAACCTGTGTCCCAATAAAAGATCCCCTGAACGATTTCCCTTAGGCACTCTCCAACCTTGACCCGAAGTTAACCTTGCTACAAGGACAAATCAAAATAACAAATCAACTCACCTAAGAATAACTATCACCCCAAAATATTGTGATTCTCTAAAAAAATCACATCCATGAGGCAAAATAGCAAAGGCAACTATGTAAGGGACAGGAAAACTAGATTAACGGAAGCAGAACTAGATTGGAAATAAGAATGTCACACATAGTGAAAAACGTAACAAATATCACTGAACCACTCATGTAGAAGTTGTGGGATACAATTGTAAACCACTGAGTAAATCATCATAGAAAATACAATATAGTTAAAAATACAAAAAGAAATAAAAAACAAAGGTATTTTAAGCCTGTAGCAAAATATCTGTCTTGGTTTGCAGTTACATAATGTGATTGGAATATATCTAATGTAATATAACATGATATATATATATATATATGTATATATATATATATATGATGTGACTTCCTTGGTTTTAAGAATGTGGAGTTTTTTTTAATTCATAGTTACTGAGTATCCACTTATTGTTATCTGCTGCCAAAGTGCTGCTTGCCCCAATCACAAGCATAGTCATTATCTTGTTCAAATTCTCTAGATTAGTTAAAACCATCAGATTGGCTATATGTTGGAAGCGATGTCAGCAATGGCTCAATTTAAAAATTATACTAACTCGATGTTTGGCATGATGAGGGATTCAGAGTGCAATTCGTTTTCATCTCTTGATTACAAACCAAATTGATTCTATTGGTATTGCTTCCCTTTGTCCTATGTGGATCGGAATGATAAGCATCTACTCTGTCTCAGGAAGGAGGAGGAGCAATTAGTGGTCAAGGAACTGAAAGTGCAAGCAATTATACCATACGTTTCCCATCTTAGTTGCTTTATGACCAATGCATAGTTGAGTTATAATATTTGTTGACTTTTCTAACAGTATGAGCTAGTGAGTGCAGTTATACTTCAAAATATACGGTTCTGGATGATAGACATTTTATAGTGAATAGCACAACTAAGTAAAAGTATCAGACAGTCTTGAATGAAGTCAAAATTCTTAGCCTATAGGACACTAACTTGACTGACTTATATATTAAGAAATAGTTTTCCCTAGGTGAAAGTCAACAGCAACAACAACAAAAAATTCTGGAAAATGTTGGTTAAATACTTGTAAAATATGATAAAACCAAATCTCACTGCCCTTGAGTCAATTCCAACTCATAGCGACTCCGGAGGGCAGAGTAGAATTGCTCCTGTGTGTTGTCAAGCCTGTAAAGCTTTACAGAGTAGAAAGCCTCATCTTTATTCCTCAGAGGCTGCTGGTTTCAAACTGCCGCCCTTCTGGTTAGCAGTCTAATGTGAAACCATGACACCACTGGGGGATGTTTTCCTAGGAAGAAATAATGAAGGCATGCTGAATTATCCATAATTTTGAATTATGTAGTTATAAAAACAGAAAGGGATGAGGATGATCGTTGAAAATTAAGTTAAATATTGTAGAAGAAATTAAGCCCAAGGGGCAAGCTAATATGGTATCTTTTCCCATCATTCTTACCAAATGACAAATTGTTCAACTTCTGCAATGATGAGATGAGAAAGTTATAACTGCCTGAGTGAGCCTATACTCCTACTATTTACTTTTAATTAAAAATATTCAGCAGACATTTGTCTTCATAGAATATTTTTAAACCATTACTTTTGAAAATGAAATACAAAATGCAGGCTAAAAGGTAAAATCTATCAGAAAGTATTTGATACTACCAGTTCTTGGTGGAAAGAAAAATTCTTCTATTTCTAGTTGCACTATGACACCAATATAAATAAAAATAATTGGGAAGGAAAAATCCAATATATATGATGATTTTAAAAATTTATTCATTTAGATCTGATATACATTTGAGATGAAGATATTCATACTCTTTCCCTTTTTTATTTTACTTATCATTGTGATTTGGGTGACAGTTTACAGAGTAAATAATCTGTTTTACTTTCAACAAGTTATGCCCATTTTTATTTTTCTCTTCCATGTCAATGCCCTCAATGCAGCATAACTTGTCCCACTTTCTTCCAGTGTTTATCCCTCTTTTTGGGTAGATACTGCCCTCTGGCCTTAAGTGGTTGATGATTCTAAAGGCACAAGAGTGGACCTCAGAAAGTCTCAAGGCCTCAGAAAGCCTCAGGGCAGTTCTACTGTGTCTTTCAGGGCCGCTATGGGTTAGAATTAACTTGATGGTGGTCAGCTTCTAATCTTATCCAGTAAGAGCTGTTTGCTCTCCAGCCTATACATTTCTTCTATGCTAGAGACCACAGAGCATAAGAAGCAAACCTAGAAACTCCTCAGTTCGTGCCTGTCATTGCACTGGGCTTCAAGACCTGTGTCCTTGCAACTATGGGAAATAATTACTGCTCCTGTTCTGTCACATTAAACTCATGTTTCTAAAATCTCCCTTTATTTACCAAGTTTTTGTATCACACTTGTTTAGTATTATAAAGCCTTGGAGCAAGAGAGGTTCTTATTAAGCATCTAATCCTATCCCCGCATTTTACACTTAAGGAAACTATAGTCGAGATAAACAAGTGGGCTTAAGATCACAAAAACAGCATGACTTTTAAAAGAAAACAAAAAATTATATTGTTAAATGCTTCAAATAACTAGTATATTGTCTCTATATATTCTAAACACAAATGTATACATTACAAGTTATATAACATTATTTTCCAAATTTTATAGATAAGGAACTGAGGTTCAAAGAAATTAGGAAACAACCAAGAACAAGTACTTAGTAATTATATTTACAAACTGATTTTAAATCCAACTGATATCAGAAACCTGTATTCATTAATAGAATTTTTATAATAGAAATTCAAAAAAGCCATAAAATAATGCAAACTTCAAAGATCTAGAAATATCTGTCATCAAATAATTTGGTATGCTGTCCCAAGACTTTTTCAACTTTATAAATTTTATAGTGTGTGTTTTATATAATTAAAATTATTCCTTCATACCTATTTTGCCTTTTATTGAGATCTAATCATTCTTCTAAAGTGTGTAGTTCAATGACTTTTGCTGTTCTCACAGAGTTAACAACAGTCATCCTTATCAAATTTTAGATCCTTCTACTCATCACCAAATAAAGTCCCATGTCTATTAGCCATCACTGCCCATTCCCGCTTACCTTCTATTCATAATCATGTATAAATGTTTTCGTGAACATACAAAGGGTCTTCAAAGCTTTGTGGAATAATTTCATTTACTTTCATGATAGTTAAATATTATGTTAACTGGACATGTCTGGCTGAGACTGGTGTCAACCGTTTCAATCATTTGGCAGTTTGATGACACTTCCTTGGGTGTATGGCCTTTTTCAAAGACAACCTCTGTCTGCCACTCCATTGTCCTCCTCACTGGGAACTCACTGAGATTCTTGTCTGCCTCCAGGAGTGGCCCCCTGGGGACAATCCACCCTGAAAGCTGTCAGCTCCTGGCTACTCTTCCACCAACCTGGGATCTATGGGGCTGTACTCACCAGCAGATCCCCCTGCTTCGAGCCTCACCTTTGGGCATCACGACCCTTCCTCGTCCATGATTATGACAAGGACCTCAACCAGTGTGCGACCTACAGATTTGGGCTGGACTGAGCTGCTGTAAAGTTGCTTCTTGAAATAAAGTTCTCTCTTACACATAGATGAAGGTCACTGCTTTATTTCTCTCAAAAATCAAGCCTAACGCACCTTTGATTCCATTTTTTTCAACAAACTTTTTGAAGTCCCAAGGCAGGTTTTCATTGCCATTTGTCTTTCTGTTTGCTATCTGTAGTGGTGCTGGAAGCTACACCACTGGTAGGCTGTGAGCAGCAATGTCACACAAGGTGGACAGGTTTCAGCAGAGTTTCTAGAATTAAATAGACCCGGAAGAAGAAGGAGGCTGTCTATTTACAAAAGATTAGCCATGGAAATCCTTCTAAACAGTAATGAAAAGTGATCTGATATAGTGCCAGATTAATCCCTCCAGTTGAAAGGCACACCCATTTGGCTAGGGCCAAGCTTACTAGAGCATCAGATACCCCTTCAGATATGCAGCATCAAATATAAAGCCTGTTGTAAGCTCATATTGACATCCCATTCCACCTTTGAACCACGCCTAGTATTACATGCTGAAGTACAGCTCGATCTTTCACTAAGTTTAGAGCTTCATAGAGCACCAACTTCGTCAGCTCCAGCATGAGCACCAAAACCAGAGCTAAGCACAGATCCTGCTGTCAGACTTGAATTTTTATCCTGAACTTGCTGTGAAACTTACCCAATAGCCACCTGCTGATGGAGATCCTGTTCTGGCACCTGCTCTGTATAGCATCAGCTAACACAAAGGCACCAAACATAGGGTCTCCTGTAGCCCTGGATATATATCATGTGCCACCTTCAGAATCTTCTCCAGAACCAGTACACCACATCCAGGTACGGCTAGCTGCTCCTACATTAAAACCAGAGCTGCAAAGAGCACTAGGGCATCCTGTGCCAGTCCCAGCACCAGGGCAGG
This sequence comes from Tenrec ecaudatus, assembly GCF_050624435.1. NCBI lineage: Eukaryota > Metazoa > Chordata > Mammalia > Afrosoricida > Tenrecidae > Tenrec > Tenrec ecaudatus. The sequence continues at coordinate 76,293,770 of NC_134542.1, forward strand.
CCCCTTTGTAAAGTCTGATTTTCATCCTGCACCACTTGAAGAACTAGGACCACCTACCTCAGGGAGACCCTTTACTCGCCCCAACAGCAGAGCTAGATAGAACACGAGAAACTCATGAAAAAAAGAAATCTAGACAGAGAGCCTAACATAGAATGCCATGCATTAGGGGCAGAGGACACAATTCGAGGTTGCTTAAGGGGTATAGGATTTCTGTTTCTGGTGATGAAAATGTTCTACAAGTAGATAGTGGTGGTAGTTAACTTGTATTGTGAAGGTACATAGAGAAGCTCAATGCAGACTTTTCAATAATTAAAATAAAACTTAATCTAAAGTATCCTACATCATTATATCTCTCTATATATATTGTGTTTTAAAAGGAAAATGCTACAATAACACAAAAGAGAGAAACCTTCAGGTTCAAAGAGGAAGGCTGCAGTGCAGGAGCTGACAATCTGACTGGGGGCTAGGAGCTAGTAAGAGGAGGAATAGAAACCGTCCTAGCTTCTGGTGCCCGTGCCTGTGGTGGAGTTGAAAGAACTGGTGCTAGACCTAGCTTTGTGTTGGGGCAGGAGCCATTTCTACTTCAGCAGGAAGTGACACAGAAAATAAGCTGAGCCCAACAAGAGCCTCTGTGTGGGTACTTGAAGATATGTTACTATATCAAGCCACAGAGCTGGTGCAGGAGCCCGATCTAGCTCAGCAGGTGGTTCCGCAGCTTGTTCTGATGGTGGCTGAAGATGAAAATATGGCTTACAGAAGTGTTGCCATCTGGTGTGAGTACTTGACCTGTTAATGAAAGAGCTGGCGCTCTATCCACCTGTTGCATTGCTTCAAGAACAAGATCTGTCTCAACAGGGGTCCAGATGCTGGTCCTCAACATAGCTCCGGGTGAGAATCTAGCTCGAGAGAGGCTTTATGCCTGCCTCTGGTGCTGTACCTGCTGATGGGGTTGGTGCCTCTCTAGTGTTGGTGCAGGGGCTAGACGACATCATGACTACATTATGGAGGTGGTAAAGGATGAACATGCAGCACCACTTCACTCTGTGCCTGGTGCTTTTGCTATACTTGCTGTTCTGCTGGACTCTGGAACTGGGCATAAACAGGATCTACCTTAGCAGAAGGTACAAATAAATGTCTGTTCTAAAGTTACCTGAGCTGATAGTGCTCTACCAAGCCTCACCCATCCCAAACAAAACAAGACAATTCACAATTGGCATGGTGTTGATGCTGACTCATATGATGAAAATCAAGCCCTACAGCGAGCTCTTGATCTGGTGCCAGTGCTGAAACCTGACTACGTCAGTGGGGAAGTGTAAGCTCCTGGGCGGGAGTTGGATCCAACTTCCGGAGCTGGATGTATATCAGCTGGTGTAGAGGACAGAGAATGTCAGGAGCCGGAGTGAAAAGGGGACAAGATACCTAGAGTTAAGAAGGAGGTGACCAGACCTGATAAGGCTCTGTAAGTACAGGCATGTTGAGGAGGTGAGTCCAAGGCTTATAAACCACAGATGACTAAGGGGCTCTGAGTGATGAGGGCCCTCTAAAGATGTGCCTATGGGAAGAGGAGGCGCCATATATACCCTGATCTGCCTGGATAACCCAGGTGGCCATATCTCTCTCATCTGTCCAGTGGCCCTGGACCATTGAGTGTGCACCCTATCCAGGCATCAGCCAGGTAAGGGAACCAGGTTCTGAGGAAGATCATTGAGGACCCAAGATGAAGGGCTATTCTCCTGGGACAGTCTTGTGAGAGAATCCTGGGCCTTAGCTCAGCTCTTGGAAGTATTCGGGCAAAAATAGATAGCAGATGCCTATGACATATGGGGACTGCTGGGCCTATGATCTGTGGTCAATTAATATGTTCATTTTAATCATAATCCCTTGTGTCCTGTATTATAATTGTAGCCTTTATGCCTATGACTCTAATTCCATTTTGTAGGGCATTCTCTGCGATTAAAATTCCCTGCTACTGGATTAAGGCCTGACCTTTGTAGCGGGTGTGAACAAGTCCCATTCTTTGTTTCCTGGAGGATATTATCTGCTATAAGACAAAATCGACAGTGTAATCAAAATCCTTCCTCTATGTAGATGAGCCATCTCAGACACAGAAGAACCTCAGGGCCAGCAGAAGAGCATTTCAATGTCTCTGTCTGAAATGGCAGAGGCACCAGAGCCCCTGGCACTGAGACAATGGGACAGAGCAAAGGAGGCAAGTCAACATCGGAAATTGAGACAAGGAGATGATGAGACAGATCAGAGAACCAGTCCCAAGAAGACGGGACTGTGAGACAGAATGACAGGCCGATTTCCCGGTCTATCAAGGCAGAGACTTCACTGCTAACTGAGGAGAGGTGTTGTGGATCAATGACTACATCCTTGCAGTTTACTGATTCTGGCATTTGGTAACTTGTTAACTTCCCTAATAAATGTCTACAATTATGAGTTTTGTCTGTGAGTACTGTGACCACTGCAACAAAATACTGAATGCAGCTAGAAGTAGAGTGCCACAGGAGGAAAGGTTGGTGTCAGAGTAGGTGAAGCAGGATGGAGGATGAAGGCATGTCTGTTGCCCGCCTTGTGACAGTAAGAAAGGTAGAGGAGGTCAGATGGGATCCCCACTGCATCACTTACGAAGCCTGGGCAATCACACACATGAGAACCAGGTTACCAGACTCACTCTAATAGAAAACAGAGAATATTACATTTCTGGTGTCAATTTAGATTGGGTCCGTAGGGCGATCATATTACAAGACATTACATTCTAGTAAAGTTGCTTGAATTCCCTTTACAATGCTCACCATCTGACGGCGGGTTATCACTTAGGAGGCCCTAGTTATCTGTGTGTCTTCTGCTGTCGGTGTGCATTTCACTGTGGTTAATAGTATACTTATGCCATGTACTAGAGCCCTGATTGTCACCAGTTTTTCATCGATGGCCTTTATAATTATACATTTTACATATAGGTCTTTGATGCAGATTGAGTTTATTTTTGTAGATTCTGTGAGAAATGCATCCTGTTTTATTCTTTTTCAAATGGATAAGAGATAGAACATTTTGGAAGGAAGTCGAGCTTGTCTTCATGAGGAAAGTTCACCTCTAACACATGGAGTGACATCACAAGACAGAGTCAACTCAATGACACCCTGTTTAGTATACTCTAATTCTGTCACCACCATACATCTTAAAATATAATGTCTACATAATTATACTTTTTGAATTATCACCCTAAATATATTCTAAGTTTGTGGGACTATTCCATTATCTTTTAATTCTACTTTCCCAGGGACTTTTTGAAGCTTCCTTATATTTATTTTCTTAACCCAGGAAATTTCCCTTCTTCAGCACACAGTGTTTCCATTTATTCAATACTAATGAATTATGACTCTTTCCTACTGGTAGTAACATGCTATCCACAATGGCAACAACTGATACTCAAAGAGAAATTTTGGTATTATTTATCATTAGAATTTTTATTAAAAGGTATTTGGTGGCAAGGAGAAAAAGCAGCTGAAGAAATGTTTCTAAAGAAGCAAAATGGTCCTGATATTAAGAACTGTCAGAAGCAATCTGTGAAATGAAGCAATATAATTCTATAACCACAGTTAAACTCTGAATTTATCAGAATTTGCTGACTGCTTGTTCAATAGTCATTGTCTACCCAACTCCCTATAATGGTATGCTTTACTCCCTAACGTAACAGGTCTCCCATAACAGAGGTTTAAAATTTGGGGGATAGAAATTTGAAAATGTTGCAATATTTTTGGATTAATTTCATCATATAGACATAAACAATGAAATATATAATGGAAAGGGTTTCAACTTAAATAAAATAGATCTTTAGGGAAGAAAATGCAGCCCTGAAAAGAACAGTGCCTTGTGCTATAATAAGCCTTCTAAGTGGATGGAGAGTCTATTCAGATTCAAGGATAAAAGTCAAATCCAAACCCATTTCTATCAAGTGGATTCTGACTTACAGGGAATCTAGAGGGCTTCCATGGAGCCCTTGTGGTACCATGGTTATACAATGAGCTATGATCCTCAAGTTCAGCAGTTTGAAACCACCAGCTTCTTCTTGGGAGAAAGAGCTTCTACTCCCATAAACAGTTATAGTCTCAGACACCCACAGGGACATTACTGCCCTTTCCTGTAGGGTGACTATGAATCAATATCATGAGTGAGATAGGCTTCCAAGGCTGGAGGTACACAAGCACAGACAGCCTCATCCTTCTCCAACATAGTAGTGCCTGTTGAACTTGAATCACTGACCTTTGGCTAACAGCCCAAGGTTTACCACAAGCACTTCAAGCTGGCATTCTTTTGTTGCTGTTAGCTCTTGACCCATAGTAACAGTACATCTATAAGAATGGAACACTGCAAATCCTATGCCATCCTTACAATTGTCCTATATGTGAGCCCATTATTGCAGGTGCTGTCAATTCACCTCATTGAGTGTCTGCCTCTTTTTCATTGACCTTCTCCTTTACCAACAATGATGTCCATTTATAGGCACTGGTCTCTCCTGATAATATGTCTGTTTTAGGTTGATATTTCTAGCAAAGCAGACCAGTGATACTTTATAAATAAAGACATTTTTATCAAGAAAGTTTGTGCCACAATTGTAGAAGTGGGTAAGTTCAATCTTATTCAAGTCCATGGCCAGATGTTAAGCTGGAGGCTTTTTCTGACATATGTAGCTGCCAGGGTTGACAAACCACGATGCTGGAAGATAAAGTAAGCAGATCACAGCTAATGGATGCAAAAATGGAGGAGTCCAAGGTCAGCAGGTCAGATAGTGGAGTGTTGTTCTACATTTCTGTGTTGGGCCAGGTGGACCAGAGAAACAGATCCAATGATAATCATACATGCTTAAGGAAGAGCTTTATAGCAAGAAGTAATTATATTACAAGAAAACATCTCAGCCGGTCCAACTCAAGACCATAAGTCCCTTTTCAGATTCATGCAGCCACAGGCAATGTGGCAAAATGAAGTGAGATAACAGGGCAGCGGGTGGAAAGTCTTATGACCCAATGGTGGAGGAAGCATCACAGGGCTCTTGGTGGTACCTCCAATGAGGTCATCTAGCTGTGACTTGATTGTCAGGCTAAACTCCACCTATACACTTTTATATCTTCAAGTTGACACAAAATTATGTAACTACCACAATATCCAAATGTATGACTGTGTTCTAGTCAACACTCAGTTCATGCATATGGCAACTTGATAGCCCATAGAGAGGCAGTCAGTCTCTACCAGAGCCCAGTAATAAGCCAACTCTATGAGGCTGGACTGTGAATCACAAATAGGGCCCTGCCAAAGATCCCATATTGCATCTCTATCTAACATTGCCACTTCAAGTACCATAGAATCAGCTAGATCATATGGCCCAAATATCAGAGCTGTTTGCACAGCATCCTGAACTAGGGGCAGAGCCTTATTTTATTCCAGGCCCCCCTCCAAACTAGCAGCTTTTCAAGTCCCTTGATGGACAAGCCAGTATGGCATCCCCAAATGAAGGATATCATGTCTTTATAATCAAAAGAGATTCATCTAGCATTATATTTCCATTTTCATTGTGGGAAGGGTCAAATACAATAATGTACCATTTACTTTTGTAGAATACTTCAATATGCTCTGTACCACTGGATTCCTAGAATTTCATTGACTTGGGAAGTGTCTGTATTTTGGTCAAGGTGATTTACCACCCTCTAGCATATAGATGTCTTGTCAATAAGTATAAGATCATTGATAATTCTTCCTACCTAGATCCAATCACCATAATGTCAGTAATGTAATGAATGAGTATGATATTTTGAGGATGGTAAAATTGATCCAGGTCCTGAAGACTACATTATGAACAGTGCTGGAGCTTCTATAACTCTGAGGGAAGGTTGGGAGAGGCTATTGTTTCCTTTGATAGCTTAAGGAAAACTGCTTTGATGGGTCTTGGAAACAGAAATTGAGAAAAAGGCATTGTCCAGATCAATGGCTACATACCAAGTACCATGAGAGATATTAATTTACTCAAGCAATGAAATCACACTTGAACAGCAGTTACGATTGTAGTCTCGCTCACACACACACGTATGCACACACTACCATCGAGTCAATGCTTACTCAGCAACCCTATAGGACAAAACAGAAGTCTCCTTGGGGACTTCCCAAGCCGTAATTCTTTACAAGCATAGATAACCATGTCTTTTTCTCACGGAACAGCTGGTGGTTTCAAACTGCTGAGATCATGATTGGCAGGCCAATGTGTAACCATGGCCACACCAAGGCTCTTCGACAACTGGAGTCATCACCTGGCTAAGTTAACAATAGTCCACTGTCATTCTCCAAGAGCCATCTAATTTTTGCTCAGGTCAAAAAGACCAAAACATCGTGGTGAGAATCCCCTCCCCTGCATTCTTCAAGTATGGGATGGTGGCACCAGTGCTTGCAATCCCTCCAGGAATACAGTACTACTTTTGATTTATTATTTCTAAGGGATTCTACGTGATTTTCCTTCCATAATGGTCCTTGTGCCACATGTCATTGACCCAGTTTGGGGGCCCAGCCAATTATGCATCCTGGAACATGGAAAACTACTGCAGGATGGATTTGGAGATCCACTGGACCCTGAAATTGACTCCCATATGCCCCCACCCTTATAGGCCTTCAAAAAGTTTTAGGTCTCCTGGGAGTTATGCCAATTCAAAACAAAGTCCAATAATCCCTGAAAGATCTGATAATTTCCTGCTCCTCAATGGATAGTCTGCCCCCTTCAGGGAGACTGGGAGAGAAATCAGAAATATAAACTTTTGGTGGCATTGTAGGGTCCTGCTATGAACCCAGCCTTCCTTTCGTTCAAGGGGTTGTGGGTCTGTAAACTGGCTCACCTTTGAGAATTGATTGAGGGGTTATGATTCTCTTCTGATGATTTGAGTTTGACTTCCATCCCCCTGACCTAGACTCTTCTGCTTGTACAGATCGAGTAAATATTTGTAGGTGTCCCATCTATTTCCCTCCTAGGGAAAACCTGCCTAGGCACCCCAAACCTTAAGTCAATATAAACCAGGCTATTCTGATTACTACTTTGAGTTTGCTGTCTATTACAGTACCCAGGCTTTCCTAGTCTCTGTCAACTAGTGCTGCCAATCACCATGTGTCAGATATTTCAGCTGGGACTTTTTCTGATAGAGTTGATGAACCACGAAGTACGAAGAATGAAACAAGAGAGCAAAGCAGGAAGACCACTGCTGGTAGATTCAGAGACAAATGAATCCAAGACCCGCAGATCAGATGGCAGGCTCTGATGGCTCCTAGGGTTGGGAGGCAACATGGTGGACTGTTGTCTCAAGTCCAAAGAGTCGAAGACCAATGAGTCAGAATCCAGAGTAGCTGGAACGGAGCTGGCTTCCCCACAGCATCAACTTATGTATCAAGTAGGACCTACCCTCTAGGAAATATCCGGATTGTGACTTGAGTATAATCTTACTCTGTTATGCACCCTTGGCTTCTCACAGCAGCTTCCATAATGGAACTGATTGTACTAAATTGGCTCACATTTTGGGGGCAGCTTCCACTTGTAAAAGTCTTGAGAGTCCTGGCCTACTCAAAATGACACAAAACCCCACTATCACAATGTCTACAACTTGTAAGACAAAGTCTTGCTTTCATCACTCCTAGAGGACATTCTAGTTGTCATTTAAGTGATTGGTTTGTTCCTGTAGCCATCCATTATACTTTTACACTATTCCTCAACACCACAATTCAAACCCTCAACTATCATGCAGTCCTACGTACTTATTCATTTTCCAATTTTAGCATGCATATAAGGTAATTAAAAATGCTGCCTTGTTTCCGACATGATCACTGAAGACAAAATGGGTGCATAAGCAAATGTGGTGAAGAAAGTTGATGGTGCCTAGCTATCAAATGATATCTTTTCTGGGGTCTTAAAGGCTTGAACAAGCAGCCATCTAGCTGAGAAGCAACAAAATTCACTTGGAAGAAGCACAACAACCTGTGTGATCACGCGGTGTCAATGGGATCAGGTATCAGGCTTAAAAGACCCAGGATAAAAAAATCATATCAACGTAAATGGGGAGAGAGACCTGAAGTAGAGACCCAAATTCTATCTCTAGATAATTGGACATCCCCTTACAGAAGGGTCACAAGGAAGAGACGAACTAGTCAGGGTGGAGTATAGTATAGATGAAACATACAACTTCCTCTAGTTCTTTAACACTTCCTCCCCCCACCCCTATCATGATCTCAATTCTACCTTACAAATCTGACTAGACCAGAGTATGTACGCTGCTACAGATAAGAGCTCACAACAGGAATCCAGGACAGAAAATAATGAGAACAGATATACCACAGGAGTAAGGGGATTGTGGGGGGAAAGGGGGGAACCAATCACAATGATCTACATATAACCCCTTCCTAGAAGGATGGACAACAGAAAAGCAGGTGAAGGGAGACCGCGGTCGGTGTAAGACATGGGGGGTTGGGGTCAGGGAATGATAAATTATCAAGGGTTCATGAGGAAGCGATGGTGGAAGAGGGTGAAATAAGGAGCTGATAGCAAGGGCTCAAGTAGAAAGAAAATGTTTTGAAAATGATGATGGCAACATGTACAAATGTGCTTGACACAATGGATGTATGTGTGGATTGTAATAAGACCTCTGAGAACCCTCAATAAGATGATTTTTTTTAAATACTACCTTTGGTCAGGCATACTTTAGTTCTCAAAGTGAAATCCTAGTTCCTCAGCACATCAAAGAGACCTTAGGGAGAAGAATTGCCCAATGCAATGCATCAATTGCTTACTTGACTGCTACTTTCTTGACTGCTTACATGAGGATAGACTGTGGATCCACACAAGATGAAATTCTTAAAAATTTGATTGCAATCAAGAAAGCTCTATTTTGTCAGATAATGTTGAGAGGAATCGGAATGGACTTGATGGCACTGAAACAACAATAGGAGTTACTTAATATAAAAAAGATAAAAACAGAGGAAAATCTATTACTAGTCATTGACTTCTCCCCCTGGGAATTTAACCTTCTTCCACTTAATTTCATCTTTCCTCAAATTTGAGTCTCCATTCTCTTTTTACTCTAACTGTAAGTTTTATAAAAGCAAATCCAGTCACCATGGAGTTACTGGATAATTAGCTTTGTAATCTTTTAGTGAACACCTATATGCCACCAAATGCTCCTGGACTGTCATCAGGGGCTCATTCTTAATGTACACTACCTCCTGCCTTAGCTATTCTCTAGAAGAGCGAAGAGACACGTAGGAACCCTGAATCGTAATACTATTTTAAAACTAAAAACCAAAAGCCTCATGTTTTATGGTATAAATACTTGGTCAACTGGCATAATTGTCACTTTTCAAATTTTTAGGGCAGGATTTCTTACAAATAGCAATCTGGCCTTCTTAGTTACACAAATAGAAACATATGCCATTATGTTCAGGCTAATTAGCAATTAGTAAAATAATTAAACTAGTTTGTCTTTCTTATTGCGTTCCTAACATTCTTTAAAATCAGCACAAATGTTTAATCACTGACAGTAAACCCAATACTGTGTAACTTAGTGAAATTGACGATCAACAAGAATGAATTCATTGGGACATACGATCCAATGTGACTGAGGGGACGCTGGGCTCTGTTGCAGCTTTCTTTGTCATTCTTCACGCAACCATTTCTAAATGAAGTCACACATTCAAGATTCATTTGCCACAGTTAGTGTTCTCTTTAAAATTAGCCATATTGGCTCTGCCTAGTTACTTTATTTTTTCTATGAGACCGTGAGTTATGATACCTTTGGCTTAGAGGAGCTGTGTGAATTTAGACAAACCGTAGAACTCTCCAAAATTCCCTTTCTCTCTTTATAAATCGGAGAGACTGGTAACTATGATCTGCGGTTCTTGTATGGATGACTAAAATAATGTATAAAATGCACAGAAGAATGCAGACATGTGATAGCTAGGGGTTGTGTCAGGTGTGGCCTCCTGGGTGAGGGTAGGGGCAGAATTCAACCTGTGTTGCAGCCTGGTGACACTTTCTTGCTGTCATAAGCCTTCATGCATAACACAGAGAAGGACAAATCAGAGTCAATACCTCTTAGGCCCTTTGCCTTCTTCCAGTTGTCCATCTCCTGCAGATTCTAGGAGCTGTCACGGGCTTCTGATGATAGATTCACGCAACTGACTTTGGGCCTCTGCATCTACCAGCCTATGTCCTCTGCTGTCACCACCTGCATCATTGTCCTGCATCCTGTTCATCAGCTTCCGTACATTAGAAGAGGCCTGACTTGACTGGACTGGACGTACCTATTTTTACAACTGTGCAAGCCATTTCTTGCTATTAATCTCTTTCTATAAAGAACACATACAGACTTCACCGATTTTGCTTCTCTGGAGAACCAAACCTAACACATGATGGGTCAATATTCCGTAATACATTTTTTCACTCGATCTTTCATTCCCCCTCTTTCATAATATTTACTTTATTTGGGGAGTCCCTAGGAGACACAAAGAAAGCACGCAACTACTAAGCCAAAGCTTCTCATTGGAACCCATGCAGAGCAACCTCAGAAAACAGGTCTGTTGGTCTACTTCCCAAACGTCACATCCTGGAAAGCCCAATAGAAGCATTTTACTCTACACACATGGGGTGTCCAAGACTCACAAGTTATTGGGAGGCAACCAACACCTTAAGTTTTATGAGCCAGGCCTATAAAGCACACAGAAATGGTGTTTCTCTTCTAAATTGGCAAGACCTCTAATAATTCACCTTGTGCTTCATAGCTTCTGTATTGAGATTGCATAATCCAATAGTGCTGCTTATCATCACTTTTTCTGTGAATGTTTACCAATACCAGTGTCAACATCATCTTGGAGTATATGAATGGGAATTTGAAGATTCTCAGAGTTATCTAGATACTTTATGCGTATTGCATTTTTATGCCATGCCTACTGAGATCATATAATACTTCTTTGGTCTTGTCCTTTTCAGAAAACCCTCTGTTCATACCAGGGAATGACAGAGAGAAGCACTGAGACCGTCCATTGCTATGGGTTCCACCAATTTATGGCGACTCACAACACCAAGAATGAACTTCAGTCTTTCAGATGATCGTCCCTTGCACGTTACTACTGTGTTTACGGTGATAACTACTATAGCAGTGAGTGAAATGGCAAGCACAGTCATGCCCAACTCATGCCAAGTCTTTACGTTACTGTTGTTGTTGTTATTGTTGCTAGGAGCCTTTGAATTGGTTCCAACTCACAACAACCCTCTGCTCAATGGACAACAGCACTGTTTGGTCCTGCACCCCCATCCTGACAAGTCTTGGTATGTTGAAGACCACTGTTGCAGTCATTATGTGAATGCATCTCCTTGAGATAGTCCTCTCTTGTGCTGTTCTCCTATGAAACATAATGCTCTTCTCTCGGACGTGGTTCCTCCTGACAACCTGTCTTAGGTAGTTTATTTTGCCAACCTGGTCAATAAACACATGAGGGATTAATTGAAAGGTGGAGGGATAAATGGCTTGGTGAGCCTCCAGTTTTCAGGTCTTTTGCTTTGTGATGGCCACACCAGGGGGAAGCTCCCTTAGCAGTTCCCTGCTTCAGCTTGCAAGGCTGACTTCCTGCAAGACATCCCCAAGGAGATGCTGCATGGACCTACCCTGATGCAGCCCTGGGTGCTGGAGCACCCGTGTGGAGACCCCTGCTAGTGCTAAGATTCTTATATGTTCACTGGCTCGGCTTTCCTCCTGCAGTTGGCATCATGGAGTGTGTTTTGTGAGGTGGAGGAGGACTTTGTGGACTGGTGTTGGAAATATGGGTTAATGTTGGATTTGTGGGCTTCGACAGCACTGGTTTGGGATATCTTCTTGATGTGCACTTAACCTTTAAATTAAACTCTCTCTCATACATGAGTTTCTGTGGATTTGTTTCTCTAAAGCACCCAGATTAGCACACTGTCCAAAACACATGAAATGAAATTTGTGATATCTTCCTTTCTGAGGGAAGCTATTCTTGCTGCCCTTCTTCCAACAAATATTTGTTATCCGGGCAGTCCATGACGTATTAATAATTTCCCAGCACCATGAGTCAAAGGTATCAATTCACCTTCAGTCTTCCTTATTCATTTTCCAAATTTTGCATGAATATGTAAGGACAACATAGCCTACAAAGTGACACATTTGCTTTTGTGAATTTTAAAGAGTTCTTTTGTAGCATATTTGTCAAGTATAGTATATCCTTTGATTTCTAGACTGCTGCTTCTATTGGCATTAATCACAGACCCACATAAAATGAAATCCTTGACTATTTCCATTTCCATCTTATCTTTGTGTATAATGATGTTGCTCATTGGTGTAGTTGTGCAGAATTCTGTTTCCTTTAAGTCTTGATTTACCATGACTATTTACCACTGTGGTCCTTTTCCATATCTTGATTTTGTTAGTCTGGGTTGACTAGAGAAACACATCCATAGATACTCATATATTCAATAGCATTTGAATATTGAGAAAACATCTCAGCTCAGTCAAGATCAAGTCCATCAGTCCAATATTAGGCCAGATGTGCAATACCAATCTATCTAGCCCTGTTCAGACTCACGAAACACATGCAATGATGCCAAATGCAGGAAGATCACAGGCTAATGATAGGAAATCTTATGGATCCCGGGGTGGTGTGAGCATCTCAGTGCTGGCAGAGGTCTCCACGTGGGTCCTCCAGCACCAGTGCTCTAGCATAGCTCCATGTGTCTTGTCAAGGGAGATATCTCACAGGGAGTGAACATGTGTCCTGCCACCAGGGAGCTCTTTATCTCTTTAACACCTCTAAATGATGTCATCAAGCTGTGACCTGACTAACAGGCTAAACTCCACCCCTTTACTCTTAATCCTGTCAAATTGACAAAAGCTGATGTAACTACCACATTAATTTACTAGTTTGTCTCATTATAACACCTTTAACATGTACAGTTTTGAAACCCAGTGGAGCAGTTATACTCTGCCTAATAGGGTTGCTATGAATTAAAATGAACTCAATGGCAGTGAGTTTGGTTTTCTCTGGATTTCTTTCTACAGGGAAATGGATAGCCTTGTCTCTAAGGAGGTTTTTCTTTTTAAATCTGACTTTTTGTCTCCCTTTCTCCAAGTCAAATTTATTGAAGACACTAAAGAACTTTGTGAGTTTTAAGTACTGATAGTATTGAATATTGACATTGCTAAAAATAAGAAAACCATACTGAAATTCGAACATAAGGTTTATTCTGAAAAGTTATTCTATAGACAAAGACAGAGACCATCTTGATTCCAGGAACAGCACATGATTTCAAGAACATGGGTATCATGTTGCTTACAAGGAGAAGAGGAGGGAGAAATATAGATTTAGTTAAGTTTTGTTTGTAACTTACCTAGATATGGTAAAAAGGGCAAAATTTTAGGTATGCCTTGATTAAAGGTTGTTAATAGGAGATGGGCTGACTACAAATGGATTGCAGTATGTGATTTTTGGGGGAACGTCTGGCTTTGTGTGTTTGGTCCCTGGTTTAATGTAGGCAAAGCTTAAGAAAGCTCACAATCACTGACCCAGTCCTGACCATTTACTGCAATCATTGTAAAGGCCGTGCTTTGGATTCCTTGACTGGGGTTATGCAAGTTGTATGCAACCCCTCTATTTTCAAAACTTCTGTGGTCACTGTTTATATTTTCAGTCTCTTGTATTTCATTTTCTAAAAATAAATATTGTTTCAAAGTACTATGGAAAAAAGATGTACCGGGTACTTCTGAGTACATGACTCTCATGGAATCACTTAAACAACTTTGAGATGCTACCCTGGAGCTGAGTCAGGATTTCTAGAACCCTGGCCAAGAAGTCTCTTACATAATTCAATCATGCACTATCCAGCATCATTTATATCACCAAGGGCATATTTTTCAAGGGCATCTCATTCCTCTTTGTTCCTAACTTTCATATCCAAGTGACTAGTAATAATTGATGCATCTTGATTGAATGCTTGATCAATTTCAGACTAAAGATGTTAGAAAACTCCATCAATGGCATCGTCACTGGAGTTACTGGTGGGTATAAGACTAATAATTATCCTATAAACTAGAAAGTTGAACAATACATAAAAGTCTGAGAAAATTGATGCAAGGTGTTTGTAAATATTATTGAAATTGACAAGGAACATCGGAAGAAGAAAAAGTCTGTCCTGGAAGAAATACAACCAAATGCTCCTTAGAAGTGAAGAGGTCAAGACTGCATATGAGGTTTGTCTGATGACTTTGGACATGTTATCAGGAGGGGCCACTCTCTGCAAAAGGACCTGAGAGTTGGCATCACTGTCTTCACTATGAAAAACAACTCAATGTAAAGAACAAAATCTTCCCAACTGGACCAACAGGTAACATCATGATAAATGGAGAAACTCTTTAAGTTGTGAAGGATTTCATCTTGCTTGAATCCACAATCAATGCTCATGGAAGCAGCAGTCATGAGGTCCAAAGGCAAGTTGCATCAGATAAATCTCCTGCACAAGACTCTTTAGAGTGCTGAAAAGCAAGGATGTTACTTTGAGGTCTAAGGTGTGCCTGACACAAGCCATAGTATTTTCAGTGGACTTGTATGCGGATGAAAGTTGAACAATGAATACAGGAGACCAAAGAAGAATCCATTTATTGGAATTGTGGAGATGGATAATAATCTTAAAAGTACGATGAACTGCTGAAAAGACAGGCTGATCCGTCTTGGAGGAAGTATAGCCAGAGAGCTCCTGAGAGGCAAGGGTGGTGAGACTTTATCTTATATATGTTGGACATGTTGTCAGGAAAGATCAGTCTCTATAGTAGGATATCATGTTTGACACTGTAGAGGTCCAGCCAAGGATACAGATACCAAGGTCTTCCAGGAGGTAGATTATCACTGTGGCCAGAGCACGGGCTCAGGCACAGGAACAATTGTGAGAATAGTGAAGAATCGACAGGATTTGACTCTGTTGTGCTTATGGTCACTATGAGCCCAAACCAACTTGATGGCACAAGATAACACCCAAACTTTGGTAACGTAGAGGCTCTGCACCAAAGAAAGAGAGCCTCGAGGAAAAGGACTGATGGCCAGCACAGTCTCTTCTGACCTCCTGACTGCTGCTTCCATGGGCATTAATTGAGGGTTCAAGCAAGGTGAACTCCTTGACAACTTCAATCTTTTCTCCATTTATCATGATATGGCCTGTTGATCCAGCTGTGAAAATACTGATCTTCTTTCCATTGAGTTATCTGTACAGAAGACAATGGCTAGCAGCATGGGCTCAAGCATGACAGCAATTGTTTTGTGGTAGTGCAGAACCGGGCCCTGCCTGCTTTGTCATACATTGAGTTGCTATGGGTTGGAGTCAACTCAATGTCAGCTAGTAACAAGTTGAGTTCATGAAGGTACTATTCCAAAATCCACTGGAACTCAGATTAATTACCTAGGACTAAATGAACTGATGAAAGGTAATTATATCATTTTGTTTGGAATATTGTTGATCTTCTAATGATCTGTTTTTTAGATAAATATTTTTTTCTTTTCTCTAACACTATTTATAACTCCTAGGTATACTATGGTTTTATATACTTTAGTATATAACAAAACACATTTGTAAATGGCATTTTATTCTATCTGATCCCTTCAGAATTCAGAAATGCTTCTGTATGGGTGGATTGTGATAAGAGTTGTATGAGTCCCTTATAAAATGTTTAAAGCAAAAAAAAACTTATTGAATATTCAACAAAATGATTCCTCTCAGGATAGATAGAATGATATTACAGTTCACCTGGACACTTACTGCCTACCTTGGAAAATAAGTCACTGCCCAATACTGCCTTCCAGTATGCCGCATATTTCATTGTTTCTCCAGTTCAATTTTTCACAAACTTGAAAGATAGAGAGCAAGTGTTTACCTTTCTACTCCCTCCAAATGTCTATCTTTCCATTACCAAAATACCCTGTGTCTACAATAAGTGTCATTTCTTTATTTCTTATTACATTTAAAGCAGAAACCAATCAATATCCCCTTCTTGCCTCATTTTACACATTGACAGTGGATCCTAATGACTTTGCTGGAAAGGACAGAGGGGCCATCTGTGTGTTATCCCGCATGAGCAGAAAATCAGATGATACTCACTCAATTGACTTGGCATTCTATGATCTTCCTCATATTTTACATCACAGAGGAGTAGAGGGATCATAAGAAATAATTGAGTTATTATTTGTTAGTAAACCAACAGATGAGAGCTCTCTATTTACCACTGTTGCATTTAATTAGATTGTTCTTTTGTTAGGCATAAGACGTATTAAAGACAAACTTTACTATATAGACAATGATTAACACCTGCTACATAATATTGTTTCTCTCCCACAAGTTCAGAATATCTAATGGTAGCTTAATGATCAGAAAGACTAATGTAAGGAATTAAGAAAGTGATTGTTCTCCTTTCCGTTAGATGTCTTCCGCTCAAAGTACAATTTGAGTAGATTTAAATGTTGCATGCCTTGCATAGACTCTAATAGTTATTTATTCCTCTAAAGGAAATTGATCTTTTGCAATTATTTATTATACTCAAAATATATTTGAAGTTCCCCATCATCATAAACTATGACAGGTTTATCATATTTGCTGTATCTAGATTTTTAACAGTTGTGGCTTTTAAGGATTTGGGTATTTTAGAGAAAAGATTTTCCCAACCCACACATTAAAGCTTTATGTTGTGCAAAATATCTAAATCAATAAACATTATAGAAGAAAAAAATCAATACTGCTCAAACTCCACTGAGGTGAAAATGCTCCTGTAGGTTGGTCAGTACTGAAGAACTGTGCAGAGATTTGTAATTGGATTAGACTATTTTTCTAGTATCCCCCTTTTTGGTAAACCCACACAGTCAATACTAAGGTCCCATTATAAATTGTGTGTGTGTACTCTGGGCCCAACTGTGGGATCACACTATCCTGCTGGCTATTCTGCTAAGGGACATAAGGACATAAGGGTTATAGGTAAATGACTGAGGTCAAAAGATTTAAAGTGATTGCTATAGTGGATTGTATTTAGCAGGGACATTGTCAACAGGGAACATGGGCTTTTATATAATCCTGGAAAAGAGAGAGAACCTTAGAAATAATTGCATTCCAATATCCCAGTGCTCATCCAGATGAAGAACCTTTATTGTCCTCTACTGAATTTAACTCCTTAAGAACAAAATACTGAACTTGCAATGCTTGCTGATGGAGATTAATACTCATAGGCTTCAGTGTGGATTAGCTTTTTCTCATTCCTCCTCTTGCCTGACGGTGCCTGGTCAAAAAGTCCTACTGGCATCCATAGCTTGTAGCTCAATGTATCCCACGCTGTGTCCTGAGAGTAGCCTTTGGGGACACTATATCTTCTAACCCAACAGAAACTCTAAACCCAAAACTCACAGCCTTCGGGTCAATGCTGACTCGCAGCCACCTCCTTGAAAGTTTCCCAGGCTGTACTTGTTTATGGGAGTAAAAAGCTCAGTCTTTCTGCAATGGAGCTACTGGTGGTTTTGAGGTGCCAACCATGAGGATTGAAGCCCAAAGTATAACCACTACATCACCAAGACTAGAAAGCATACATTTCCTAAGTGAATGATTGGGTGTGATGAAAAGAGGAGAGACTCCTGCTATCATCACCCCATCAATCAGTTACAAGATCTACGCCTTCTTATTGAGAGCATAATGTCATACCGAGCTCTCCAATGCAGTACATAGGCTGGGTCCTGAATGATAGCA
The DNA here is from genome assembly GCF_050624435.1 of Tenrec ecaudatus. Classification (NCBI taxonomy): domain Eukaryota; kingdom Metazoa; phylum Chordata; class Mammalia; order Afrosoricida; family Tenrecidae; genus Tenrec; species Tenrec ecaudatus. The sequence continues at coordinate 76,311,573 of NC_134542.1, forward strand.
GTACATCTATGCAGAACATTGCTTCCAGATAAATGTTTCTCTCCCTCCCTCTCTCCTTTCCTTCATTCCCTCTCTCCTTCCTTCCTTCCTTTCTCCAATTCATAGTGACCCTTATGTACGTTTGTCGGAGTAGAACTAGGATCTGCAGGGCTTTCTTTCTTTTTGTTCTTTCTTTCTTTCTCCAGATAGACTAGAGAAACAAATCCATGGACACACATATGAGTATAAGAAAGATATTTTTATACCAGAGCAATTGAACATTGAGAAAGCATCCCATCCCAGTCCAGTCCAAGGTCACAAGTCCGATACTAGCCCATATGTCTGATACCAATCTATAAAGTCCTCTTCAGACTCATGAAACACATGCAATGATGCTGAGTGCAGGAAGATCACAGGCCAATAGGTAGAAAGTCCTTGGATCCAGTGGCATTGGAAACATCTCAGCTCTGGCAGGCATTTCTCTGTGGCTTCTCTGGCTTGAGAGGTCTGGTTTCATCCATGTGGCTTGTCTTCTGCCTTGACTCCCAGGGAGTCACAGAGAGAGAAGTGTCTTCTGCCTCCAAGAAGAAAGTATCAGATTTCCCAGAATTTTCAGGAGAAAACCATGCCCACACAGAAGTCTCATAGGTTATCTCCAGATTGACAGCCTAGACTCCACCCCTACACTCTGAATCCTTAAATTGATACCAGATTAGGTGATGACCACACTTTCTTTCTTCCTTCCTTCCTCTCCGTTCACTTTTTAATTTTATTATGAACCCAAACCCATAGCGACCCCAAGGTGAAGGTTTACAAAGCAAATATATTTTCCATAAAAATATGCATTTTGTTTCATGTTCTTGATTGCAATCTCCCCAACGTAACATCACTTATTTCCACTTCATCCTTCTTTCCTAACCCTTCCTGCTTTCTGAATGCTGTCCTTGTAAGTACTGCTCGTTTGATCTCACATGACTGAGTACTCCAAGGAGTGCGTCCCCCCCTCGTTCACTGTATACACATGTTTGTCACTCCTGACACTGAAGCCTTTTCCAGCATTATTATATGCACCATCATCGTGTATGCCAGATAATACGATCCCAAACATAAAAAGAATTTCTACAAAGTCCTTTTGTACACCGACCCCACTTGACTCTGGCAGATTTCTATGGCACTAGGCACAGGACCTGAAGCCGTCATCCTAGAAATGAACTGTGTTGATTCCAGAAACTAAAGAGGCAAAGCAGATGCCATGCTCCTTTTGTCTGTCACAGGATCTGAAAACAATGCAGCATTTTGTCTCTAATTTGCACTTACATATCCCTGTCCATGGTCTCCCTAAACAGTTCTAATGAAAAAGTAGTCTCTCAATCTCTGAATCTTCATAGGGCTTTCGTCCCATGCCTAGTGTATATATCTCACCAGTCCCTCCAATCTATGAGCCATGTTGTGCTTATCCCATCTGATCACCTAGAAGTCGCCAATTAAATGTGTCGATGTCGTGTCCTATAGGGTGTCCAGCAAATATAAGCATCTGGGGACTATACTATAAAAGAGAACAGGAAAGTCCATATAACCCTTGGGAACAGCTGCAAATGATTATTTTTGTCTTTTCCGTGAAAATAAGGGGGACTGGTGGGTTAGTGGGTCAGATGTTGAGTTGCCCCTTGTGATTGCTGTTATTCAAACCCAACAAGCCACTAAACAGATGGGGCTCTCTGCTCCTGTCAAGGGCAACTGTCTTGAAAACCCTCTGGAAGCATTCTGCTCTGTCCTTCAGGCACACTGTAAGCCAGAGTCATTTCCAGGGCTGTGATTTCCATGAGGGTGCAAACTATTTCTCACCCTCTGTTCTGACTACAGGCTGATGGCTATGGAAAGAGAGAAAAGAAGGGTTGGGTAGGAAGAGCTTCAGACTGCTGGGCAGTTGGAAACCTTGGTCAATGTGAGGGGAAGACCTCAGTAAAAGTTGCCCTGGATGAGTATCATGTCAGGTAGAAATGGCCTACCCCTGGGACCTCCATCATCATCAGTCACCGCAGGGAGCAGCCTAATGGAGCCAAGGATACTTTATGCAGCCAGTTCTTCTGAAGAGAGATCCAAGAGTATAGCCCCATGGGTTCCCCAAACCAACGGAAATTGTTTTCCTGATCTTTCTGTAAGGAGTTTTAGATTGATATCACTTGCAATGCATTAGACAATTCCTTTAAGTACAAAGCAAACAAATGAACCACTTTACATAGATGCTCACTCTGACCTTACTAAATAAATGCCGACAACAATAAAGAATATAAATTTGAAGGACTGTCAAATTATTAATCTACCTGGACAGTCCAAACCTATGCATATATATTGCCTCTTACCTACTCTGGTGTTTCTCCATAAACTGCCCTCATAAATCACCGCTACTGGGGAAATGATATATTAGGTAACTGCATGCAGACGTTTGATTATTTTCTTTTTTTCAACTATTTGCATCTCTTTTACACAGACAATACCAGTTTGGGCTTGTTTCTTGTTTCTAGGGGTTTAGAAAGTTACCTTTATAGCATTCAGGCTGACAAAATAAAAACCATATCAAAATGGCGAAATGCCATGCTAAAAAGATTCATTGATTTGGCAGGCTTTGTGCTGTGAAGTAAGAAATGTCACCAACTGCTTGTGTGTGCTTTGGCACCTTAATTTATACGTTTGATCATATTGAAAATAAGTGTAAGAGCAGCACCCAATGTTATTCTAAGAAATTTAAGGAAAACTATTCCATAGTTTACGAAAAAACCAAGACAACATTGTTCTGTTTTTGTTGTTCAACTTGAATGCACATAAAATGGCAGGTGGTTGTCGGGTTGGTGCCATAGAGCCCATTCTATCTCATAGCAACCCCGTGTGCAACGGAGGAAGCCATCACCTCCTCCTGTACCCTTCTCACTGCTGTACCTTTGCTCGAGCCCATTGCTGAAGCCAGAGTTTCAATCCACTTTGTCAAGGGCCTTTCTTTTTCAGGTGTCCATTTACTTTACCAAGCATGGTATCATTTTCTACTGGCTGGTTTTTCCTAATCACTAGTCTCGCCATCCTTTGTTTCTAAGGATCATTCTGGCCATCCTGCCAGAAGCACATCTTCCTTTGCCAGTCTATGGTGCATTCAATAATCTTCACCTTCACCACGATTAAAATGTATCAATTCTTTGTCAGATTTGCTATTCAATGTTCAACTTTCACATGCATATGAAGCAATTGAAAACACCATGGCTTGAGTCAGGCGCACCTTAATCCTCAAAATCATGTCCTTGCTCATCATTGCTTGAAAGAAGTCTTATGCAGCAGATTTATCTAATGCAGCACATCTTTTGGTCTCTGACTGCTGCTTCTAGGAGCACTGATTGTGAATCCAAGACAAAATCCTCGAGACTGTCAACCTTTCTCCATTTATCATGATGCTACCTATTGGTTAAGTTGTGAGGATTTTGACATTCTTTATCTTAAATTGCAGTCCGTACTGAAGACTGCAATCCTTGATCATCAGCAAATGCTTCACGTCTTTCTCACTTTCAGCAAGCAAGATTGTGTCATCTGCATAACTCAAGCTAATGAGCCTTCCTCCAACCCTGATATTGTCAAGCTTGTTCATATGCATATATCCAGCTTTCCTAATTAATTGCTTAGCATACAGATTGAATAAGTCTATTGAAAGGATCTGTTTCTGACACATACCCTTCTTGGCTTTAAACCATGTAACATTCTCTTTCTTTGGAATGGGTACAAATATGGCCCAGTAACTGTCTTCCACATGTCTGGACATAGACAACAGATTGTTTTCAGTGCTTTATCAGCTTGTTGACACATTCCAATGGCTATTCCATCAATTCCTGGAGACTTGGTTTTTTTTGATGAATGCTTTCAGTACAGCTTGAATATCTAAAAAGAAGTTACCCAACAGAATCCTCAAACTATAGAACAACAAATTTTGCTCTAGATCATACAATGGTTGCAGCAATATATTGATAGGGACCTTCCCAGAAGTTCAGGTCAGGTTCAGAAACAAAACAAATGTGGAACAAGGATATCAATGCTGATGTCAGCTGGAGTTTCGCTGAAAGCAGAGTATACCAGAAATTTGTTCACATGTGTTTAATTGACCGTGCCAAGGCATTCAATGTGTGGATCATAACAAACTGTGGATAAATTTGAGAAGAATGGAAATTCCTTAACACTTCGTTGTGTTCATGAGGACCATGGATCAAGAGGCAGCTGTGTGCATGGAATAAAGGAATACTAAGTGGTTTCCAATAAGGAAAGGTATGCCGTAGGGTTATATACCCTCACCATACTTATACCATCTAAATGCTGAGCAAATAGTCAGCTAACCTGGCTTCTATTAAGAAGAATGTGGCCTCTGGATTGAAGGAAGTCTTATTAACAATCTGTGATAAGGAAATGACATAATCTGGCTTGATGTAAGTGAGGAGGGCTTGAAGCACTTGCTGATGAAGATCAAGGATTGCCACTTTCACTATAGACTACAGCTCAATTTAAAGGAAACCAAAATTCTTACTGGATTAATAGGTCATATCATGAAAACTGAAGAGAATATTGAAGTTGTCAAGGATTTCATCTTTCTTGGATCCACAATCAGTACTCAAAGAAGCAGCAGTCAAGAAAACAAAAGATGAGTAGCATTAGACTGCAGCACTAGATCAATTTGAAAAATAGAGATCCTACTTTGAAGACTATGATGTGCCTGCTTCAAGCCATGGCATTTTCAAATGCCTCACATGCCTGTGAAAGTTGAATATTGAATGAGGCAGGCCAAAGAAGAGTCTATGCATTTGAATTGTGACTCGGGATAAGAATCTTGAAAGTAACATTGACTAAAAAAGACACATTAAGTGTCTGAGAAGAAGGATGGCCAGAGTGCCACTAAGAGACAAAGATGGTGAGACTTCATCTTACGTGTTTTGGACAAGTTCTCAGGAGAGACCAGTTCCTGTAGAAGGACATTAAGTTTGGTAAAGTCGAAAGTCAGGGAAAGAGAGGAAGGCCAGTAAGGAGATGGATTGGGACTATGGCTGCAACAATGGGCCCCAGAACAGGAACAGTCTTGAGGATTGGGAAGGATTGGGCCGTGTTTCCTTCAGTTCTGCATCAGCTCCCTCTGCATTGGAGCCAACTCAATAGCTCCTAACAACAACAACATCATTCCCTTGTTGTGGTCGCACGATTGCCTTAGATCCATGTATGTGGTCAGCATGAGCACAATTACGCATTATGGAATCCCATTCTTCTCAGTTATCTATAGTTTGTTGTGGTCCAACCAGTAGGATGACTTTGACAGAACGCAAATCCTTCTTAATTAATGGGAGCAAATTTTGGGGTTATTTTTTTTCTAATTAAAGATATATTGTCATTCTATGTGCTCAGACAACCTCTCAAACTAACCTCCGAATCTGTCTATAGACTTCTTCACTGTTTACTGTTTCTTTCATATATATTTTCATCTAGTTGTGGCAATTTCAAGAAGTTCTTGTTGTCTGTTGCTATATTCCCTGACACATTTCCCCCCTAAAGTAAAATAGAATCCTTCATTTAAGATAGTGGGTGGTGATTTACATCACTCAGCGGTGTTTCATGGGGTTGCTATGAATCAGAATTGTCTCGACAGAGAGCAACGTACCTAAAGAGCTGTTTCTCTGTACCTAAAAGCAACAACTTGTATCGTTTGCTTGATCATTACACACATTGAATTAGTAATGAAGGATTCATATAGATTGCAATTTTTTACAAAGTATTTTCATATAGAATATAATATTTGAATATACCTTAATCTGAATAGCTATTTATTGATTCAAAATGATTTGTTTAACCACAAAAGATAAACACTTTAAAGAAATTATTTCAAACTCAAATCTCCAACTCACTACTGTAGAGTCGATTCCAACTCATAGGATTCCTAGGACAAAGTAAAACCACCTCTTTGAATTTGCGAAGCTTAAAGTATTTAGAGGTGTAGAAAATCTCACTTTTCTACCAAGAAGCACCTGGTGGTTTTAGATGTTGCCCTTTGGTGGGCAGCCCGATTCATAAGCCACTATGCCAACAAGTTCCCTCCACTTAGACTTTTAAAAAAATCTTTAAAAATATTAAATACTATAGGATTTCAATTTTAAAAATCTAGCTAGAAGCTAATTACTGTATTATATGTTGAAATAAAGATGTGTTTTACTTTTTTAGATTAGGTTATCTAGAGAAGCAAAATCAGTAAGATATCTGTCTATGTCAATACCTATCATCTAAATCTATATACAAATTTATATCAAGAAAATAGCTCACATAATTTTAGGAACTTCTAATATTGCACTGGTTTAAATCTGTGGGCTGGATATTAGGCTGGAGGTTTCTCCTAATTCACGTAGCTGCCGGGGAAGATAAACCAGGGAGTTGAAGCCGAAGGCAGAAACGCCACAGGTTAGTGGATGTCAGTAGTTCAAGCTTGTGAATGTAGTGTCCAATGACTCCAATAGTGGAAGGTCAGATAGCAGATTAGATGACAGGCCACTTATTGATCCCAACATTGGCAGGTAATATGGCAAGCCATAGGCACAATTCTAAAGAATCAAAGGCTGATCAAACAGATGCAGAATCCAGACCAGATGAAAAATTAAATATCTCCATAGTGTCTACTTACATTTTATGTAGACCACATACTGAAAGAAACATCATGGCGGCTGTGAACAGAGTAAGGATTTGCATGCCGCAATTATCTTCCCACAAATTATCTTCCCACAACTGCTTGACTACTTGAAGCAGAGCTCACCATGGAATTAACAGTTACGTTAGATCAAACCATGGGGGAGTCTCAAATGCCAAACTACTGAGAATCCTGGCCTAGCCAAGTTGACATAAAACCTAACTATCACAACTTAAAACTAAGAGCAAGTATATCTCCAGAGGAAAGAAGTGTCTATAGATAAAAATCTCTATTTTTCCATTCCCATATACTCTTCATTTCAATCCATTCTGGATTTTCCCTCTACACTTTAATTTAATTATCTGTGTCAAGGTCATCAATGATTTCTAACCAATGGGCATTTTGTAGTCTTTATTTCACTCATTGAACTTACCAGAGCCTTTCTTCCTTATGAGGAGCTTTTCTATTAAGCTTCTAGGAACAACACATTCTATTGTTTTTGTTTTTGCATGGTTTTGTTTTGTTTTCTCTTCTCCTTGGTCAATGTAATGTCATCCCCATTTCTGGGTCATCAAAACATGTTGCCATTTTCTCTAAGTCCTACTTTCCTACTTTCATCCACATACTTTGTAAACTATATTGGCCAACTATTGCTACATAGGAAACTGAAAAGTCTTGGTGGTATACATGTATGAACATTTGCTTCTTCATCTGTAGGTGGGTTGTCTGAAGAGATTTGCTAATTTCAACTGGGCTTATGCGTGCATACATGGATAGGAAGTTATGTGATCTAAGCAGATTGAATTGAATCTATTATGCTTCAATATGAAGGTCATCAATCACGCAAGAGGCTTATCTTTCTTGCACTAATTTTCTACACCTAATATGTCCTTCCCATAGAGATTATTTGAAGTGGTTAATCAAAACATACAATGTTTCATAAGATCTAAAGGAAGGATGGGGCTTGGAGGACTAGGGTGTGACTGACTCGTGCAATGAGTCGTATATTCAATAGCATGATAGTCAGTAATCATGTATTCAGTAACATGATAGGCATGTGAAAGTTGGACACTGAATGAGGAAGAAAAAGAATGTACGTATTTGGACACTGGTGCTGGTGTAGAATGCTGAAAGTACTATGTACTGCCAACAAAACCCCACAAATCTGACTTGGAACCAGCACAATCAGAAGCAAGGATGGTGAGCCTTCCTCTAACATACTTCGGACACGTTGTCGCACGAGAACAGTCCCAGGAGCAGGACGCCATGCTCGGTAAAGTAGAGCCGCAGCGGAAGACACGATGGGTGGATACAGCGGCCTCCACAATGGCTCAAACACAAGAACCATTGTGATGACAGTGCAGAACTGGGAGGTGTTTAGTTCTGTCGAACACGGGCACGGGGCTGCAAGGAGCAGTAACCCACTCAACGGCACCTGCCAACAACAGCAACACACTCCCATATTTACTGCAAATGCCTTCCTGCCCTCAATTTAACCAGCTCACCCTGCCCACCAGCCCATCTTGAGTTAGTGTTTCCTTGAAGAGAAGTAGCTTTCCTCTGAACTCTTGTGGTCCTGTACAGCATGATAGGTACATGATAATCATTAAGATTACAGACTTTGGAGTCATATATCTGAGTTTATATGCATTCTACAAATTAATGTGTGCTTTGAGGCAGAATGTGACTTGAATTTTTTAACTTCAGTTTTGTCCATATACCCTGAGGAGGATAATCGTATCTAGTCTATACCATCAGTACGTGGTTTATAGTAAGTACTCTTTAATTGTGTTTATTACTTACTACTTACAGCCCCAGTGGTGCTGTCAGGTAAGCATTGTTGACCTGCAAACCACAGGGCTAAGGTTAAAACCCACCAGCCACTTCTCAATGGAACGCTAAGGGTGTCTGGCTCTGTAACGATTTATGGTCTCAAGCAACCTACCCAGAGTCATTAAGAATCAGTTTGACTCAACGCCAGTGAGTTAAAGGAAGCCTTTATGACAGGGTGACTTAGGTTGGACTGATAACCTCAAGGTAAATAGTTTGAATCAACCTTCCTCTACAGGAGAAAAGGATGCTCCCATAATGAGTTACAGCCACAGAAACTCAAAGGGGCAGTTCTGCTGTGTCCTATAGGGTCACTATGAGTCAGATTCAATTTCATGACAACAGATGTTTCTTGTTTTTACCTACTCCATGAGAACACTTAGCAGACTCATTATTTTGACTCTCCATTTCCCTCTTTCTCTCACTCTCCCTATCACTGCACCGTCCCCACCCCCAATCTATCTATTCACACAGTGGGTTCTTTTCACTGGAATATAAAAGCTACTTCTCCTTTTCACATCTTCCATTTCAGAAAGCATACAAAGGAAATAATAAATGTGTTCCATAAACTATTGTGTAATCTCTCTCCTTTCTTTGTTTTCTTGTGGAGTTGTGTACCAAGTGTATCCTAAACAGTTCCCCAGAAAGTAAGCCCATGTACTGCTCTCATGGTTGCCCTATTAGTGTTTGGAGAAAAGTGTGCTGTAATAAAAACATGAAGACTAAAGTTAGAACACCTATATCTTAGAATTCCTCAAACACAACATTATTGACTGTTTAAGCAGAATGATTACTTGGTATAGGGATTATAGGATATTTTGCACTGTTTCTTACCTCTATATATCAGATGCCAGTAGCATTCCTATGTCAGTTACAAAAATAGCATATGTATCCAGCATTTACAAATGTCCCTGAAGGGGTCAAAATTGCCCCTATTAGAATTTTTGATCTATTAATATATAATATTTGATACTCTTTAGTAACATGCAACTTTGGGAAGGCCACTGGTCTACTCTAAACTTCAGCTATCTCATCTGTAAAATTTATATAAAAATAACTAGAGTTATGAGAACAAAATGAGATGCAGTGGCATGGCGTATCATGGTGCTTGGCACAGAGTTTATCAATCATTTAATTTATTAATCTAAATTATAGAAGACACTATTGTTTATCCAAGCAGAACAAGAGAAAATCCTAAAATACACATGAGGGATGGAAAAAGATCATGCCCATTTCTAACTCTCTATTCTCCTCCCCTGGCATTAATTTCCACTTGATTTGACCCATGTTTGCTGTGGAGCTAAAATTGGCACCATTTTAAGTAACCTTCATGCACCACCTGTCTCTTCTGGCAGTCCAGACTTTAAAAGAGACAAGTCAGAAGTGGGGAGAGAAAAAACCAAACACTCCAACCGCAGCACAGGAGCAGGTGGGAGCAGATTGGAATTCTATCGTTAGAGAGAAGTGAATTATTTGTTCCCTGGAATTAAACACATTCCCGGGTTGACTGAACAGTGTCCAAGTACCTAAACCAAATATAAGGGGTATCATTCTTAGTATTTGAAAAATAATATATCTTTAACTGTGTAAATTAATAATCACTCTAGAAATTACAAAAACAATAAATATTGCCATTATACCTCAATGAATTAATGGGAATAGCTATTTTCTTATAATAAAATTGTTCTTGAGGAGTGGCTAAGTTCAGCACACTTACCTATCATTTTATGGTATTGAAACTACAAATAAGATATTTCAAATGCAGTACAAAAGCAAGTGTTTTAGAATGCAAAATTAACAAAATATGTCAAAATATGTAGTCTTTTCTTTTACAATGTTCTAGTTTTTAGATGTAATAAAAAAAATTGGCAAGCCAATGTGCTTCTGAATTGCATTATTCTGCTTTACCTGAACATTCTTCTAGTGTTTTCAAAAAATTCTTTAGACTGTTATAAATATAACTTTGTATATTTTATTGTTAAAGAAAATGAAACAAAATCTGTTTTTTGTGTGTTTTGGTTTGGTGTCTGTTATTGCTGATTTGCCTACTTATAAATGGTAGGCATAGGAGAGCAGGTGAAGGGGGAGGTGAGCAAACAATACCATAGGCATGGAAAAAACTAGGGAATTTAAAAAATCAACAACGAGGAGGACATAGAGATCCTGTGGGTGTGTTGGATCAACAATAATCTAGTTGAAAGACATTCCTAAAAGGGGGAAGAAGGGCAAGCTAGGTGGTGGCTCAGGAGGAAGGTAAAAAGAAACAGGAAAGACGGTGATAGGTATATAATCTGTCGTCAATTTGATAGGATTAAGAGTGAAGGGGTGGAGTTTAGCTTGTCAATCAGATTGCAGCTTGATGACCTCATTTGGAGACACTGAGGAGAAGAATAGCTCACTGGAGGGAGGATGCAGGCTCACTCTGGTAGACACTGCAGCTGACAAGACACGTGGAGCTATACTAGTACCCTGAGCTGTAGGAACCACATGGAGACCCCTCCCAACACTGAGATGCTTACAATGCTACTGGATACACAAGACTTCCCATCCACTGACATGTGATCGTCCTGCATTTGATATTATTACATGTGTTTCGTGAGTCTGAAGAGGACTTTAGAGATTTGCATCAGACATATGGGCTAATATCAGACTTCTGGACTTGATCCGGAGTGGGCTGTGTTGTTTTCTCAAGTCCCAATTACTCTTTATATAAGCTCTTTCTTACACACATATAGGTGTCTATGAATTTGTTTCTCTAGTCTACCCGGAATAACACATCATGGGACCTTGGGAATGGGGTGCTAGAGAAACAAATCAGGGAGACCCAAAAGATGGAGAGTGGATGTTTGGTGACCTCTGCCTCATGGTAGTTTTTCTTTGGCTATCCAGAGGAAAGATAAAGTCACATGGTTTAGTCAACTGTTTTCTGGAAAGAATGTGGGAATTAAAAGTGTTGATTCCTAGAAATTGTCTTTGATTAATCCTGTCTGAAATGGTGAAAAAGATTGTGATAAATGTGAATCTTGAGCTCGGGTGGCAAAATCATCTCGTGAATTTCTCAGAGCTCCTGAGTGAAAATGGCTGACAGGAGGTAAAAATAGCTGACAGAAAGCATGGCTCTGGCATGATGCTGTCAGAGGCCTAGTCCCATATTTTGTATCAATAGAATAGTTTAGATAAGAATTTAGATGAGCAAAATAAGGATTGGAATAGACTGTTTTAAGAATTGAGTTTAGGATCTTATTTTACTTTGTTTATGTGGATTTCTTCTGCTTATTATTTTGATATAAGGATTGCTAGAAGTGATAATTGAGAAGTATGAACATAGAGAGAGTTTGTAACCCCCATTGTCTAAAGCCATTAAAATCAGATTGTTAAATTAGTTTAGGACATGCATACAAAGAAGGCTCTGAAAAGATAAGCTCCATCCAGTGTTTTGGAGTACTCAGGACATTTGCATTCCAAGAGAATTGCCAAGGGGCTCATGACAGTTTGAAGAAAAATGGAACTCTTTGGATTTTTGAAGTCTGAACTAGTGGTTTTTGTCAGAAGCTGGAAAAAGCCTGGTACCATGAAGAAAACTCTTCTGTAGGACTGAATGTTAAAAGGAGCCTGTGGGCAGGCTGAAACGCTTGCAAGATTACCACCTGGATCCACTGGTTGAGTGCAAGTGGGAGAAAAGCAGCAATAAAGAGATGGGTTGAGTCTGACCACTGACATCCATAGACCTGATTCACAGGAACTAGAGGAGAAGATGAGAGTGGGCTGATTGGTCTAAAGTTCCTGACCTAGCCCAGGAGGTTATGGTTTTTGAGAATTTGTGAAGTGTCCATGGTCCAAAGGCAAGGTGACCAATGGGCACCCCAGTGAGGCTAAGTGAGGCAGCCCATATATTGATTTGACCAGAACCCGACCAAATATATATACTTAACTGCATTCAGTCTTATCCTTCTAAGGACTATAAGCTGTTCTATAATTTTTATTTTTATTTCTATTTTCCATCCTAATTTTCTTTCATTTTTTCCAGATTCAATAAATATTGGTGACTCACGTAATTTTGTTCCAAATGCTAGATTTAATCAGTGTTGTAAAACAATGGGTTAACTCACAGATCTAGTGTCTTTCACATACATTTTTACAGACATCAAATGCATGTTTTAGAGTCATTAGATTTCTACCCACTATTTTCTTAATTTTAGGATTGAAATGTAGACATATACAGCTACCCTAAATAATTGTTTGTTTTTTGTTTTGTAAAACACATGCTTTCTTGAATTCAAAAAGACTGATGAGAGAAAGATAATTTTATTGTTGCTCATAAAAGGTTGATAAGTCATCACCATCATTTTGCCCTTTGACATATACAAATAAATAAAGCGACAATCCTCTACTTTACCCATATGCTGGCTTATTAATTAAGGCCTTTTCTTGATGGAATTTTTATTTAATGGCAAACCACACATAATCATGACAAAAAGAATTTCCATCCTATGTGATCTAATTATTTGCAATTAATGTTCTCTCTTATTTCAACTACTCATTATTTTGATTTAATAGGCATCTTATAATTGCTTCTCTAATATTACTTCAGAACTAGAATTAATTTAATCATTGTATGAAAAATAAAATAATTATTTTCTTGGCAGTTTTCTGATATTAAGAAGAAAACTTTCTTTCACTCTCCTGCAGTAAGAAAAAAAAAAAGGAATGACCTTTTCTCATTTACAACTCTTCCATATTGAAAATATATCCCTTTCCCCTCAGCTACATTTACTGTATATATTTTCTAAGATCTACGCTTGAGAAAAGTATTGATGCTGCCCAATCCAAGAGACTTATCCTCAATAAAAGAGACGTGGCTTGGTTCCCAGCCAATGTACCACAGGCACAGCCACCACCCATCTTCCAGAGGAGGTTTATATATTTATATAATGCTGAGCTGTTTTAGGGGAACTTCCAGATTAATATGGACTGGGAAGAAAGGCCTAGTGATTTACTTCTGAAAATCTGCCAATGAAAAGTTTATGGATCATAATAGTGGCATCCAGAGTCGATCATGAAGATGGAGCACACCTTGATAGTGTTATATCTTATTGTGTCTGGGGCTGCCAGGGGGTGGGGCTGACCTGACCAAGACATGAATTATCATTGCTGTCAAATATATGTCAATATATGAATGATACATGTATTAAAGTATGAATACATGCACAAAAACATGATGAAAATTCTAATTTAAATAATTATACATTCAGTCTAAATATAAATATGCATATATGTATACACATGTGTGTATATACACACAATTGGGAATTTCTACTACATTTCATAGATTTTAAACTATTTTTCACATGACTTAAATCTCCAAATATTTTTCTCTACTTAGTGAGGAAAATTAAAGCATGTGTTGGTTCAGAAACTGATCCACGGTCACATCAGCAGAAGTTCCACATCTAGAATAGAATCCTAGGTTTCTTATTTCTACCCTAACAGCCTTCCACTGCTTTCTATTATGGAACACTGTGCTATAATCCTGGTGAGGTCAGCAGTCACAAAATTGGCTTGTTTGAAAACAGGCTCATTGGAAATAATGAAAGTATGACAGACAGTATAACTCCGACATCCAGCACTGTTAACTGAAATTCCCTTTGGCATATCCTTCCAAGCAACACCTACTCACTCTCATTTCCATTCAGTCAGGGCTGACTCAGAACGACCCCTGTGAGTTCCCGACAGTAAGAAAGTCCATTCTTTCTCACGTGGAGCTGCTGGTGGTTTTGAACTGCTGACTATGTGGATCACAGCCTAAGGCCTAACCACTACACCACCTGGGTTCCATTCCAAGCAATAGAGTTAGATTTATTTTTAGTACCTGAATACTCTCTTTCCAGTTTTAAATCTGTTTGGTATCATGATTCACTTCCTGTTGCTTGCACACTCTCCCTCACCTATTGCTTGACTTTTTCTGGGCACTACGCCCTGTGTCAAGTGGATACATAGGTATATACATCCGTGCCTGTATGTGTACGTGTTCCATTTTGTTTACCAATATGTACTGCATCCAAATTTTGTTTTTGAATAGAGTGCTTTATAAAGTGTTGCTTTATAACGTTCTCATTAAGGATCTTTACTAAAATGTGGTATTTAAGGACAGCTCTGCCACAACAGGTAAACAGGAAGGCTAATTATTCAGCTTTGCATGTTCAATCTTCCACAAAGGCGGGGAAAAAATAAAGATGTGTTAGTTCAGGAAAAACAGGCAAGGTGAATACAAAATGTTCGCTACTCTGAGACAGATGTCAGCAAGTTGACTCAACTCAGGAATAGCTATGAAATATTCACAAAGCTATTGTGCTGGGAAAGCAGAAACAACATGCCCATGCATAACAACTTTTAAAAAGCTGCTTCATATAAAAATCTGTTCTTGTTTCTTTCTACCAGACACAAGCACTGGTACTTTATAGAAGAGTCAGAAGCCTAGACATGATCTTAAGAAAGGACTGAAGAAACAGATTAAAAATTAAGTTTTAAAATATTGTCTTCTATTTCACTTGGTGAGCTCAAATGATCAATTTTCATAACTTACTGAGCAAACATTAAACTCAAGAGAAACTACTGCTTAGCCTCCCTAACTGTTCATGCATCATTTGAAATCAAAGCTGCACTATTTGTGAGACAGACTCTTCCTCAATATTTACAGCTGGTTGTCCCTGGTTTGACTCTGGTTATCAAAGACAGTGAGTCCGTGGATTTTTCAACTCATAGGGTGGGAGATTGAAGTTTACTCAGAGATAACGCAGAAGAACAGTCTGGCTATCTCCTTCCAACTTCCAGCCAGTGAAAACCCTGTGGTCCAGAAGACAGACAAAAAGAACTAACTACATGCTTCCTCACTGCCACTACTAACTACTCTGAAAAACATTACCTTAGAAGGTTCTGGACAGAATGGGAGGGAAAACTGGATAAATGGATCATCCTCACTGGCAGCGCAGAGACGAGAAACTCCCAAGATTGTGGCCCTTAGTCACCTGGAAATGAACTCGCTGCTCTGGCTCAAACCTTTCTAATAATAACCAGTCCTATTAGGGAAAACAATCACTAGGGAAATGCACCCACCTGAGATCCAGAGGGCATCATAGGCCCCAGGAAAGTAAGGCAAGAAGGGGGTATGGAAGCAGGACACCCAGGAAGGAAGGAAACGGGGTAAGTGATGTGATAGTGTGGGGATCGCGAGAAATGAGATGATACAAGATGCGTGTGAATTGCTGAATGAAAACGGATTTACTCTATGAACTTTCGCCCAATTCATGAGTCGGAATTAATTCAACTGCAGGTGGTTTTTATATAGGACACGTAGCGAGCTTAAGAGAAACTGGGTTGGCATCCAAATTTCTTCTTTAAACTACTAATAATAAAGTGACAGACACTTTCATTTAAGCAAAATAATCATACATTAGATTTTGTTTTAGGAATAAGACTAATATTTTCATAAAAGTAAGGTCCCTGTTATGCATTGAATTATATCCCACAAAAAAACATGTTGTCAATCCTGCCCTTTAGATTTATAGCTAAGGAGCCTGGGTGGCATTGATGGACTGTGGGCTGCAAAGATTGCAATTCAAACCCACTGGCCTTTCAGAGGATGAAAGATGCGGTTATCCACTCCTAGAAAGATTTACAACCTAGGAAATCCTGTATAGAGTCATGACACTTTGGGATCCACTTGATAGCAGTGGGGTTGGACTCTGTTTCTTTTCTGTAATTTTAGTTATAATCAAATTTTGAAATCTGTCATCTTTGTGATGTTTATGAATCGAGATTACTGCGAGATGTATCGTGATTCAATCTCTTTTTAGATATAAAATCAATTGAACAAGCAAGCAGAGAAAAGGTAGGTTAAGACATGCCAAAACACATGAAATATCCAAGGGACCGGGAAACATAAAGCGACAAGACCTTTCCCCCAGAGCATGCAGAGAAAGCAAGCGTTCCCCAAGAGCTGGGACACTGAATTCAGACTTCTCACCTCCTGGGACTGTGAGAAAGTAGAGTTCTGTTTGGTACAGCCAACTACACATGGCATTTCTATATAACAAAGACAGACCCTGAAAAGCCTAAAGAATTTACCAGGTATCTGAAGCAAAATGTACTTGCCTTCTTTGGTCTAATGGGGTCAGTATGATAGATTTACATGGGCAATATGCTAAATTTTTGTCTTTTATTTTATTAGAGTAAACTACAAACACCCTATAAGAGATGCTATTGGACACTCCTAACTGAGACGATCCGGTACTCATAAAGGCTTTCTGAGATAATTCTTCCAAACTTTGCTTTTCTTACTCTTAGATGACTCCATTTACAGGAACTTGAACTCAAGGAAAAAAATGAAAACCTGGCCATCAAAGATGTCACATCCTACTTTCTAGAAATAAAACCAATATGTTATCTAATTTCAAGGAATATGAAGTAGAACTACCATTCAAAGCCTGACAAGCATATGGAACCTTTTATATTGGGCAACATGAAGCAAAGGAGAAATAAAGAAGGCATAAAGGTTTTCAATGAAACACCCCATTTGTTATTCTTAAGATCCATGCTTCCCCTCCAAGTAGCTGTGACATATAAAGTTGTTATAAGCATGGAAATTTAGTACATCAGCCTAATCCCAACAAGATATTCCTTGTGAAAGACCTAAATCCTAGAGAGTCAATTCAACAACATTGGTTGGACACATCATTTGGCCCAGAGCCTTTGTGGGATCTCACACTTAGAGCTTCTATTGATTCAACGAATGAGAATCAGAGCCCAGAGCCCAGGAGGTACATCGATTTCACAAAAACAAAGTCCTATTTTCCTAGATAAATTGATGTGTTGGTTAATATGAAAATTTATTTTCTGCTTATACAAAGCAGTTCCTTTTCATTTACAGACAGGCAAATACGAGGAAGAGGTCATCGTGACAGTTGTCACTGGACATGTAGATTTTCCAAATAAAGAAATTCTAGGAAGAAATTAGCATGGCCAATTATATCATTTACACATTTAAGACAATGTATTCCATTGGTTTTTGTCAATTTGGATGGTTTCTCCTCTAATGTCCTGGAGACACCTTTGGATAATTATTCTTTGCTTTCATCCCATCAAGGCCAGTGCTAACCACCTGGTATCTTCATGCACATTGAAAGGGGGAAATGAGCACAATAATCAATTAGGAAAAGGCTTTCCTTGTTGGTAGGTGAGCACCCACGGATTCCCAGTTCAGTCATGTGAGCGCAGCTAGAAACCGGTTCCCACTTGCCATCACAATTATGGCTTTCCTACATTGCTCAGTTTGCATGGGGTCTGATTTCCCTCTGATCTGTGATCACCGGGTGCATTCTCACTGATTACAGGAGACAAACATCAGTATAGCAATTTTGTATTTTCATAAGATACACTCATTGGTCAATGAATTCCCTAGCTGTTAGATGAAAAACTTTACAGTCAAGATTTCTGCTTTAAATATCCTTGGATTGATCAAGGAAATAGCAGCAGCATAAAGACAAATTGAGTTTTATAAGAGATGATTTTGCAAAATATGGAAATTTACAGAGCGGGAAAGCAAAGATCGCCAGAGAGAACAAACAACTGAAACTTTTAAGTGTTTCTGTTTAAATTCAATCCCATGAGAGCCCCCATGAAATATTGATACCTTAATGTCCCCAAAGTACTTTAATCTCATCTGCCAAATCCTAGCTACAGCAGAATGCTATGAACTGGGGTTAAGCAGTGTGCCGAGCTCAGCAGGACAGGCCTGATTTCAAGAGCCCAAGACCTCCTGCCCTGCTGCCTTTGGGAAAGTGGTTGACAGAAGGATCCCTCTCAATTCTTAGCCATAGAGCTCACTAAAAAATGTTGAAGAATTTATCATCATTTGTGACTTCTTAAATGAAATTATGAATAGAAGAGGCAATAGTTTCAGAATTCCTTCACATTACCAAGGCATTAAACAATTGTCAACGATTTGGAAAGATCATTAATGATGAAAACTATAAACTTGCTTGTGAAATTTAGATGTTAGTAACTCCTAGCAATGAAAAGATTTGGTTAAGATAAGTAGGGGGGGGGACGAGGTAGAGTGACTCAATCTTAATTGATTTATCTGTTACTCAGAATAACACCATGATAAATAATTATCACCTACACTCAACTAGTCCCATTTCCTTTCAAGTGATATTTAGAACATATTATCAGCATATGCAATGTAAAAATTTACATATGTTTTTTCCCATCCGTGTAATCTAATCAAAGGTGAAAACCCTGGATCGATGCCAGTACAAACCTTCTTTGTGACATGGTCGCTGCCTGCGTCGCCCATGGAGTTGGTGGTCTGCTTGATGTCACATGGCAGATCTTACCGACCGGGAAGATGAAAGGAGGTTTAGGCCACATGTCCAGGGATGACAGTTTTCTTTGTGATGAGCCACAGAGTCACAGCTTGTTAAATAAGCCTGTGACAGTGATAAAAGACAAAGCCATCAGTTCATAGCAGAATATGGCCTATCTGCTCATGACAAACCATGCTATCTCTCCTCACACATGCTGACATCTCATAAAGCATTCCCACAAGTGGTGGCCAGAAATAGTCTCTGAAGACAGCCTCACAAGAGAGTAATAGCTCACTGCTTATCTTTGAGCAAATGAATGGAAAAACCTGGAGTGCACAATGTAGTCCTCTTAGCCTCGCAGATAAAGACGTCTTTCTGCTTGGAACATTTTGTATGGTGGAGACTAATTCACATAAAATTAAAATCCTGAGCAGTGCCTTAAAGATGACGTTGAGGTCCATGTTTACAAGGCATGGAAAGTTTGAACATCCTCCTATGTTCTATAAGGTCCACAGGGCTACTTTACAAGGCTACTTCTGTTTATTCAGAGGCACTATGTCTACTGATAAAATATTGATAAAAATAATTATAGGTATCAGTCAGTCAAGGCTCACAATGTACTAGGCACAAGGTTAAGCACAAAATAAGCATTATCTCAGTTGATGCTCTTAACACCCATGTCACCTAAGCACAGCGGGCTGTACCACTTCTCCTTAAGGGAAAGTGTTATTATCCACATTTTACAGATAAAGCTGAGACTCGGTCAGAGTAAGCCTAGTCCACTCAATGATCAAATGAAAGTCTGCAGTGCGATACTTCTGATTTCCCATTTCCACTTTCCAGAACAGTTACAACTATAGTAGCAAATAGCCCCAAAACAGATGACTTTAAAATATAAGATTTATGATCTTATACCATTTTTTTCAGGGGCACAGAAAAAAAAACCCCATCAATCATCTACTTTGAATTTGTTAAGTTGGCTATCGCAGTATGTCAGATCATGATACTCTTTCAGATAGTGTGTGATTACGCATGAAAAAGGAGGAGATCGTTTTAAAAAATACTTGACCACTACCACACCATCACCCCTACCTTTCTCAACTACCCATTCCTTTTGCTTTTTCCACCTCTTACTTTCAGGAAATTTCCCATATGCATCTAACGCTCTAGAATCCCACATATTTGCATGATTTATTCATGTCTTAGATTGTGAGATAGTTAAGGTTTATTGTGTCAGCCTGGCCAATAAACACATGTGGGATTAATTGAAGGGTAGAGAGAAAAAGGGCAGAGGGGCTCAGTGAGCCTCGCCTTTCCAGTTCTTGGGTTTCTTGCTCTCTGATGATCAGACCAAGGTGCAGCTGCCGTAGCCAGTTCCTTGCTTCAGCTGGCAAGGCTCACTTCCGGTGAGACATCCCTGAGGAGAAGCCACATGGAACCCTGGGTGCCGGAGCAGCCGCATGGAGACCTCTGCCAGTGCTGAGATGCTTACATGCTCACTGGTTGGGCTTTCCTCCTGCAGCTGGTGTCATTGCATGTGTTTCCTGAGATTGAAGAGGACTTTGTAGATCGATGTCAGACATGTGGGCTAATGTCAGACTTGTGGGCTTGGACAGCACTGTGTTGGAATATTTTCTTAGTGGACAATTACTCCATATATAAAATCTTATTTACATGAGTTTCTGTGAATTTGTTTCTCTAGTCTACCCAGACTAACACAGATTGCTCATGATATCTTTGATTTTGGTCCTTCTTTCTGTAAGATCTACTTCATACATGTAAAATGGTATGTGTACAAGGGCATATACAATATTCATATATGTATAATATATATACATACATCACACACATTTCTGGTCACCTTCAAGTTATTTTTGACTCATGCAGAGCCCATGTGAATCAGAGTAGATATGTGCTGCTTAAGTTTTCATTGGCTGTTTTTTCAGATTGTAAAGTACCAGATCTTTTTTATAAAACACCTATGGGTGGACTAGAACTACCAACAATGTTAGGTTTAGAGCAAATGAACTATTTGAAATATATATATATATATATATATATATATATATATATATGAACTATTTGAAATATATATATATATATTATACACCACATTCTAGTGGTGAGTCTATTTAACTTAATGATGTTTCACATAATTTCATCACCCCAATGCAAGTATACATTAACTCTTCAGTCTTCCTGGAAATTTTCTTGAGAATGCAAACCAGGTCATATACTTCTCTTACATAATATCAGATGTCACAGACTCATTGGCAACTAGAAGCTCAGTGAATGCTTATCTAATTGAAGTGCTTTCTCACGGTTTCCAAGACCCCAAAGGAAGAGGAACTCCTAATGTTAACAATGTTCTCCCTCTGATATTATCTTTCAATTAGCAGCCACATATTTAACCATTGTAGCACCAGGGCTCCTTTTTAGGCTGGGATGGAATTTAAATATCATATTTAACTGATTCTCAACTCTGGCTACACATTTTAATGAGCTGAAGGCAATTATATATATTCAGCTGTGAAGTGAAATATTTCAGGTTCAACTCCACTCAGATCTAAGAGAAACCTAATAATCTATTTGCCAAAAATCAGTCATTGAAAACTGTATGGAACATTCATAGGGTAACCATGAATCAAAAACGACTCTTGGCAAATGATTTATATAAACACAAACAGACACACACATTCAAGAATGTGACCTTTCCACCAATTATTGTTTAAGGTGGGATACTGACAAGGTAATTTTGTAAAGTTTCTAAGATGATGGGTATTCCAGATAAACTTGAGATCTAATTTAAAGCTGACTGCTTCTAAAATCTCTTCTACAACATTCCTTCCCAGAATCAGGCAATCTGCTTTTTGTTTATTTGTTTGTTCTTCATACTTTGACTCACAGGGAAATGTCAGTGCACATAAAGACACTCATGATTTTAAGACTTGAGGCCACTCAAAAACTGATAATCACACTTCAGACAGCTGTTTCAAATTGAGTGTACTTTACAATTTAAAACTATAAAGTATTTAACCTAATGTTAAGTCAATGTCTGTCCTGTCCCACCAACGTTTTCTTTTCTCAGTGGAAAAAGTGGAAAATAGTTGAGGAAAGACAGTGGAAAGCCTTCAAAGAGAGCTCAGTAGGAAAAGGAGGATAAGATTTAGTACATTATCTTGGGAGTTTAGCATAAACTTTGCTTGTTTCAGCTGCCAACTTCAGATCATGGGAAATCCAGTTGTAATTGTGAGTACCTGTGGGTTTTGGATTGGAGGGGACCTGCAGGAGACTATCAAAGTTTACTGCCAAATAAAACCAAGTAATATTTATTGCACATTTGTTATATGAAATATCCATTAGAACTAAGACTTCAAAAAAGATAGTTGAGCTAGTCTAGCCCCCAATAAAATGATTTTTAAAAAAGATTTAGTCTCAGAAACCCTAAATATGCAGGCTGCATATCAGAATCAACTCAATGGCAGTGGATTAGATTTTTACTTTTCCATAATGAATGCTAAATGAATGAATATCAAGTAATATCTCAAAATTATTCATAGTAAAATACATATTTCAACCAAAAAAAAAAGAATCTGGGGGGAAAATGAGGCAGATTTGAGGAGACAGCCCAGCCAATTTTCAAAGAGGCCAGAAGACGATCATTTAAAATATAAAACAGGGGAGTGTCAAGATGGCATCCAGGTAGAATCACCCACCTGTTCTCCCATTGTTAGATCTGAAAAGTTAGAGGTTAGGAAGCCAATATTGGGAGGCTGGTGCTAGAAACAGAATCGCAGGGTCGTAGGGTTGGTGGTTCAGACCGCCCCACATGATTTTCACCCGTGGATCAATTCTAGGGCTCGCTGCATGCTCTAAGTTCACCATGCCTTCCTGCAGGCTTTGCACATCCCGTGCCAGGTCCAGTGGGATGAGGTCTGCTACCCCTCCCTGCCCCGAGATCTGAGGCCCACCAATGTCTGTCATTTCCCCAGGCTGCTTCCTAAGTGTGGTCATAATCCCAGGCCTGTGAAGAGCCTCCAACAACCAGCCACAAGAACTCTCTCTGGTGCTTCCCCCCCCCCCCCCCCCCCGCGCACAGCTGGTGCTTTCACAGGCTTTGCACCTGCCCTCCCCAACCAGGAACAGAGGGACCATATCAGCTGCCTGCTTTCACCTTTTCCCCAGTCCCACATGCAGCCTGCCAGTGTGGGTAAAGAAAGATAACTTGTTTACTTCATTCAATCAGAGAGCCCCTGGGTTTTTTTTGTTTGTTTTTTACCAATGGCAGATCACAAATCCCCAGAGCACAGCCTGGTGTGAGGTGTGTGTCAGTAGGACAGCAGGAAGAACACAGACCCAGTGAGTCCCAAACCCACACAGCCAATCTACTTCCTCATTACTGGGGTACAGTGCAGCACAGTTCACATACCAGGACACCCTGCAAGTCCCTAAAAAGAAAACAAAAAAAATGTGGTGATTCTGAGGTTGTGTTCCTTTTTGTAACTTAGAATCTAAGTCACCACATGCCTGTTTCATTAACAAAGCTTTAACATAACAAGCCAGGGAAACTCACCAGGAGCTTACAATTCTCCAAAACCAGGTTTTACTAAAACCAGGTTTTACCAGGTTGAGCTTGACAAAGGGTCACTGAAAGACTGTTCAAAGTCCACACACTAGTAATTTAGCAAAGCAAGCCTTCCGTATAAGACACTGGCTGCTGAGTAAGACACTGCTGTAGTCCACCCCCATAGGATACTTAGATAGGCCACAGGAATAAGCCTTTAGCCCTTACCCTTACTGGGCCACCTCCACCATTCCCATCCCCTCTTACCTGATTCACCAGAGGTACATTCTCTCAAAATTAAATCAATCACAAGACTACAGCTCTCACAGATACACCAAACACCAAATCATCTGCCTGGCCTTAATCTCATCCCCCACCTCTGTTTCACCCTACAAGACTACAGTGAATCATCAAAACACCAAAGACTGTCCCTACATCATATGCAAGGTCAGCAAGTAATCCTGGTGGATTCACTATATTCCTCTTCTACCCCAACCATGATAACCTCTGTAACCTATTCCCTAACTCACCAAGTAAAATTGTAGCTTTCTAGGGAGACTGAGATGCAACTCCAACACGCAGCTCAGCCAGCTCCAGATGGTTGTTAGGCATGTTCACATTAACTCAGAGAAATAAAACGTAGGGCTCCTTTCCCCACGACAGGAATTGGGACTACTCATGGCAGGGTTACTTGGTGACCTTCCCCATCCCTGACAAGGTAGCCAGCAAGCATGGGTTCCACTGATTCTACCCAGACCATCTTCTGATCAGAAGCCCCTCCTCACAGGGTCACCCACACTAATAGCCTGTATCTACCTTCGATTGTACATAAGGAGAAGAGAACTCAGGGTTCTGCAGCGACCTATTATAAAGGGGCCTTCTGTTAGAAACACAAATAATTAAAAGTCTGAACTCTCCCTTTTCGCAATTTACAAGGTCAATAAGGGACTCTGGTGGATTTAATATATCCATCATGAACTCCAATTACCACAACCTCTAGAACCTGCTTCCTAAATCTAAACAATACCTATTCTCCCCCAACTTACCAAGTAAATAAGTATCCCCCATAACCCTCTGCACCCAGTTCCCCTGAGTCTCTCCCTCCCCCACAATTGCCTGTGAATGCTGATCTGCCTGCATGTGATCAGCCTGCCCAAGGCCACCCTCACTGCTTAAGACATACCTGACCCTACTGCTAGCAATCAGAGCTGTAACTGGTCTGTGCCCAAATCCCCTGAGTAGCTCCCGCTCCCGCTATGGCCCATGAGCTCCGCCTGCCCTGCATGCCATCAGCCTGCTGCATGTGGTTGTCCTGCCCACCCTGCCTTAGAGAGCTACCAATGTCTCCCTCCAAATAGATAATTCTAGCTAGCAGTCTATGGAGAGAGTCAACCCCAGTGAGATAGAGATGCAGCTTGAACCCACAGCACAGCTGGCTCTGGTAGTCCTTAGAATCATTATTACTAGCCTCTGAGAAAGAAAACACAAGGCTTCTAGACTCAGGAAAATGGTGCTGAGTTCCACCAAAATGGCACACAGACAGCACACAACAGCAGCCACTCCAAGAGAAACAAAATGCTGTCTGAGGAGGACCTGAACCCATCAACGTACATAGAAGCAGCAGACTTTGAACCTCCACAGAAAGAAATCGTCAGTGCTGCTTAGAGTCATAAGGATATGAGGGAATTAATACAGAAAAAAAGGATGAAAAAATAGCAATGATAGAGTCCACTCACCAAAGGGAAATATAAGAGGGGGAAGACAGCAGAAGCAAAGCAATGGTAAAAGTCCTTGCCAACAGGCTGGGGGATGCAGAATTCCACAAACACGAAAGACAATCAAACAAGTTAATCAAAGCAGCTGAGGAAAACCTGAGAGCAATGAGTGATGCTATGAAAGAGATACAGTATTTGAGTAATTGGGATAGCAGATCAGGACATATTGAAACAACAGCTAAGATAGGCAATTCCTGGGAGAAAACTACCCCAGTTTAAGAATGAGTATCAGACAGTCATCCCGGAAGCAAAGAGGACACCAATCACGCTGAATCCCAAGAACACACCAAGGCATACAGTAATCAAATTATCTAACTTTGAAGCAAAGGAGAAAATCATTAGACCAGCTAGAGAAACAACAATCAGCCACCTATGAAGATATTCAGATAAGAATATGCTCAGGCTTCTCAGCACAAACCACGAAGAACATGAGAGAATGGCGTAGCAGCTTCCAGAAATGGAAGGAGAATAATGGTAACTGACCACCAACTCCACATGGAAAGGGAAGAAGTCCAGGATTGGCAAAGAACATCTCAAGGAGAAGAGCGAAGCGGGAGGCTCTTACATTACCGGACTTTACAACTTATTATACAGCCACAGTTGTCAAAACAGCCTGGTACTGGTATAATGACAGATACTCAGATTATTGGATAAGACTCACAGCACCCCTGAAGGGGATGATACAAGTAGACAAATTACCAATATATTTTTGGGTCCTCAAAAAATATGTGTTGTAAGTCCCAAACTTCTATGTGTGTAAGACTGACTAAAGGCATGATGGACTAAAAGTATGCCTTTTGGGAATAGAGCTTTCCTTGTTATGTATATAAGACTACAACAATATAAGGTGTGCTGGCTGTAAACTAATCCTTTGTGAGATATCAAAAGAACCGATTAATCAGAGGAGGAAGGAGAGCGGAATAGAAGTCACATGAAGACAAGGACGTCACCCCAGAGCAGAGAGAGGGAACGCCTTTCCCTAGAGGTAGGGCATTGAATTCAGACATCTATTCCCTCAACTGTGAGCAAATAAATGCTACTTTGTTGAAGCATCTAGTTGTAGAGCTTCTTAAGAAAAAAAATTCTACTCCCATCAAGGCTAACATTTCTGTTCGACAGGGTCCCTCTGAGTGGGAATTGACTCAATAGCATTGACTTTGTTTCATTTGTCCATATTTTCTGACGGAACATTGTAATCTCTTCAAATTTGGTTTCATATTTTATAATTAATAAATAAATATCATTAAATAGGCCAAAGGGGTGGGGGTGGCTGGGAGGGACCAGGACCACGTCCGAGAGGCGTGGAGTGGTGAGAGCACTGAGCAATGCTTCTGAGTGAGATGTGGCCTTGTCTTCCGACAACAGGAAGACAAATATGCAACTACACGATGAGGAAGGTAACCTAAATGATTAATGACTTGGGTCTCTGTTTTACTGATTGCTTTCTTACAAAATATAATATTAGTCCTTAAATTGAATATATCTTTTTCAAGTGAAATCGTAGTAAGTGTCAATCTCTCTCTGCCACAGGGTCTATTCCAAATCAGAATGACTCTGGAGGATAGAATACAATTGTCGGTGTGGGTTTCTGAGACTAACTATTCAGAGGAGTGGAAAGTCTCGTGTTTCTTCTTAGGACCAGCTGGTGGTTTTTGAAATGCTGACATTGCTGTCCTTTACAGCCACTTTGCTCCAAGAGCTCCTATGGTAGGAAGCATAGGAGATATTAACTTCAGGAGTATCCTTTTTAAAAATTTGCTTTTTTTATTTTTGTAAAAATATAAACACCACAATCTTTTCCTATTTACCATTTTTCATGTGTACAATTTAGTGACATCAGTTACATCAATCATATTGTGCAAAAGCACCAGTAGCTGTTGCTAAGTTTTTAAGTTTATAGGAACAGGAACCAAGAAGAACAAAGCCGACTCTGTGCTAGATTCAACTCACGACACTAACGAGGTTGGAGCATCTCTCAGTTCTTGGTGGAGCTGTGTGTGACTGGCTGAGGCTGTGCGGCAGTAAGGGACGGTGGCCTCAGGACATTGTTGCAGCACTACACCATCAGTTGTTGGGCCCACCCAGAACACTTGTGTTCTGCAAGGATATGTAATAACAAATTTCTGAGTCCATTTAATAAAAGAAAATGGAAACTGAACAGCCAGCAGAAACCTTCCCCAACGCTGAAACCAAGGGTGAATTTGGTAAGCGCTGCAGAGGATATGGAAAAGATGCAAGTACTTAAAAGCTCTCAGAACACTGAGGGGATGGCTGGGTTGTGGGTGCTGCTTCTGAGCAAGAAGGCTGGGGCCGCGACTGGGGAGGAGGCAAGAGTAGCACAGCTCCTCCTCCAGACCCGAGCTGAGGATCGGTGCTGAGAGTCAAACAATGGGAGACACTCTGAAGAAAACCCTGTTTACTTTAGGAGAGGACCAGCATTGTAAG
This sequence comes from Tenrec ecaudatus, assembly GCF_050624435.1. Classification (NCBI taxonomy): domain Eukaryota; kingdom Metazoa; phylum Chordata; class Mammalia; order Afrosoricida; family Tenrecidae; genus Tenrec; species Tenrec ecaudatus. The sequence goes on from NC_134542.1 coordinate 76,339,218, forward strand.
TGAAGCCACTTTGACTGGGAGTTCAGAGTGCTGATTCATCAGAGTCTGGCCGGGGGAATTATTGGGGTCAGAGGTGTTAAAATCGAAGAATTTTGTGAGAACACTCAAGCGTTTCCAGGAATGCTGTCCTCATTCTACTGGCAGAGTCATTCTTATTGGAGGAAAACTTGATAAGGTTGGAGAGTTCATAAAGATCATCCTTGATCTTCTCTCTGAGTCACCCATTAAAGCACTTGCACAACCTAAGGATCCCAATGTTGACGATGAAACCTTGGATTAAAGTGTTTCTCCAATGATGCTCAGGGGCGCTGTGGAGGGCCTGTGGGCTTCCCCATGAGGGAAAGAAGTAGTTTTGTCAGAATGCCTTCTTGTTGTCCAACTACAAGGGGTTATGATGATATGAGTCCTTAAAAAGGACCTCCTCTTCCTCCTCCCCTCCCCCTCCCCCTCCTTGAATGGTGGGTAGGGTGGGATCTTCCTTTTTCCACACCAACACCTAGAAGTGGGGATCCAATAATGGCTCATGACAGAAGAGGGAGACCTGGAATCTGTTATGTTGGCATGGTTGGTTTCAGTGTTGATACTACATGGAATTCTGCTACAGATACATGAAGCCAATCAGAGTGGCAGATAGCTTATGAACCGCAGAGTAAGTAGCTCAGGATATGATTATTCCTGTGTAAGAGGTTGTGGATCATACAGTGATCTTGGTGGACTTATTATTATACAAGTAACTATTTCCCAAGGCTTGACTGGATCTATTAAAGGCAAAGGTGGTCAGTGGATTAAACAAATTCATAGTGAGCATGAAGTTTCCATCAAAATTGATGAACATGGAGAGCAAATGCCTGGAGAATGATTGGGGCAGGGAATGTATGGATGTGCTTTATACAATTGATGTATGTATATGTATGGATGGTGATAAGAGTTGTATGGGTCCCTAATAAAATGTAAAAAAAGAAAAGAGGAGAAAAAAATGATTAGGGCAAAGACTGTACAGATGTGCTTTATACAATTGATGTATGTATATGTATAAACTGTGATAAGAATTGTATGAGCCCCTAATAAATTGTTAAAATTAAAAAAAAAGACCAACAAACGAAAAAAAAATTGATGAACATTTAGAAGACCAGATCATTACCATTAAAGGAACATAATGGGTTGGAAAGGGGGAACCGATTACAAGGATCTACATGTGATCTCCTCCCTGGGAGATGGACAACAGAGGAGGGGGTGAAGGGAGACGTCGGATAGGGCAAGATATGACAAAATAATAATCTATAAATTATCAAGGGCTCATGAGGGAGGGGGGAACAGGGAGGGAGGGGAAAAAGAGGACTTGATGCAAAGGGCTTAAGTGGAGAGCAAATACTTTGAAAATGATCAGGGCAAAGAATGTATAGATGTGCTTTATACAGTTGATGTATGTATGGATTGTGATAAGAGTTGTATGAGCCCCTAACAAAATGTAAAAAAAAAAAAAGGAACATAGGACCAGATACAGAATACACAGTATTTGCTGCAGAATAGTGTGAAGCAGCTTGTAGACATTAAAGGATTCTAAAGCAAGTTTTGTTGGTGTTGTTGTTTATAGTGTACAGCAGTATTTTGGAAAGTTTTCCTAAGACTAGTGAAGAACCGAAGGAATCCTGTATCTTTTTTTTTCTTTTTGTATCTGCTTATGTTGAAAAAGCCAACCTTTCTGTGCTCCATATGTGTTGTTCATTTGAGGTATAGTGAAATCTTTGCTATCCACCCAGATGTAATGTTGTAGTTTCTTACAAACCAGGGTGGGAGGGAAGGTGTGCAAAACCTAACGATGGCATTTCAAAAGAGCAGTAGAGTGAGTGAATTTTATTTTTTGTTCATTGTTAATGATTTAGTACAAATCCCCCCTATAATGATTATGAACACCTTGCTTTTGTGGTCATTCTAGCCTTAGGGGGTAGGAACAGGGAGAGAAAGTAACAATAACAGTAACTCGCATGTCCCTGGCATTCAGTTCAGAGCACCATGCATCATGTGATGCTGTTTGGTATGGAGCATTTTATGATTTTTAAAATAATAGCCAACCTATTTGATGTGGTCATTTTTTTAAAGAATCATTTTTCCAATGCCTCAATACCTCAAATTGCTCCCAAACTGAACACTATATTTGATTTTTCAGCTCCTCTCTTGGATGTAAGTGCATCTCTTTTTGGACATGGGCAAAATATCTTGGCAGATTGACTGCTGGTGACTTGATGGCTCAAACATCCATTGTTTGGGAAGAAATTCCAACACACATATCCAAGCTTATAAGAAGCCTGGATGTTGTTTGTTTGTTTATTCTTGCAGATAGTTGGCCCTACTAAGCAACAATTTTCTATGTTAGTAGTGATAAAGAACCCAGACATGGAAGCAGTACTAAAAGTTGTGTAGTGATGTGAGAGTAATATACATGAGCCTAATTTGGAAGCAGGTTTTCTGAATCAGAATAATCCTGGTCTGTGGAAGTAACTGGTGGCAGAATAAATTCTGATTATTTTTATTGGATAATTCCTCATTTAGAGTCTTATACTGTCAACCTGGTAGTGTCTTTTAGTTGAACTTTGTTTTATATATTGTTGCTTTTCCATTGTGTGCAAATGTACCATTTGTCTGTTGTCTGTTGAATTATGTAGGAAATGTTTGTGAACAATTTTTTAAAAAGACAAGAAAAACAGATATTTTCTCTCAACAGATAAATCCAGAAGATGACAAGGGACCACAACATAAATTTCAACTAGAAAGACAGAAGATTTGTCCCCAAATGAAGGAGATTCATTAATTGCCTCATGAATTACAAAAATGAGAATAATATCTCTAAAGGTTCCAATGAGGTTCAGATCGCTCTAATTTTCTCCAGCGGATCAGGGAAATCTGTGACAGAATACTGTGACAAGATGTAAGTAGAAGGTAAAATTCCAGGGAAGACTGTTATTTCATCAAATACAGGGTCTCAAAGTAATTTTGCTTAAATGTTCGAGAAGAAAGAGAATATGTTGAAACTGATTGTGGCAGTAATTGTACAATACTGTGTGACGTTTTGAACGATGGAATGATATGATATCTGTATTAGCCCCCAAAAAATGAGTTTGGAAAAAAATAATTTAATTTTATAGGAATGGAATATTTTCAAGGATAGATTATTTTAGGTACCATGGTTTGGGCTTAATTTTGTGGGGGTACATTGAAGGTCTTTATCAGAGAGATATTGTTTGTTATCAAAACCATATTTGAGAAAAATAACTTGATTGATAGTTGCCAGTCCAATACCTGCAGGTTCGAGGGGAGAGGAAGTAGAGTGAATGCTGGTATCAGTCAGAAAGCTAGTACAGAAGTTAGGGTGTAAGACAATAAGCAGCTGAGTGCGGGCAGTAGTATTGGGAACAGCCAGAGAAGGTCAAGTGCAGCTATTTCAAAGAAAGAGCTGAGAACATGTGGCAACTGTATCTTATTCACATTAGTACATCCAACATTCGACTCCAATAAGAAATATCAAATGAGGTAATTTGGTGAAACTTGAGCTAAGTAGGAACGTGTGACAACTTACCACTTCAAAGGTCACAAAAGTAAAACCGAAAAAGCTTTTATATTGGATGCAATTATTCAAACACAATTTGGGAACAGCATCTCACTTGTATGCTGCCGACCAAAATTTATCCAGTCTCCTCAATTAGGCCTTTTCCTCTGTGGAACGGATCCAAGCCAGCAGTGTTCCTTGGCCCCTAATGTCCTTTCCCAATCCTCTCTGACAGAGCGAGAACCTTCTGTCTAAGCTCAAGATAGAAAATAACCTTACATTCTTAAGCAATGCGGGCTCATTATCATTTAAAAGGATTTTTAAAAACACAGAGGTTATGAATTTGACCATATAAAAGGTCCATTTAGCTCATCGGTGCTTAAGGTGATGGCGTACAATGAGGTCAGATTTGAAGGTGGCAAAAATAACAACAAAAAGAAAACTGTCGAAAATGCTTAAAGCCCTGTAAAAAGCTAAGGCAAAAACCTGTTTTACCTTTAGATTTTGAATACTAGTCAATTATATATTTTGTCCACGTAATAGTTAATCAATCCAATATTTTATTCTTTTTTTTCCTTTTCCAGGGAGAGAGCAACGCAGTCCCCCACTACCACAAATTATGCAGTGAAGTATCCCCACATTTGGGGAGATCGCAGGGGTCGGCACACCCGCAGTGCAATGGGTGAGCCTCGCCTGGGAAAACCACCTTCCTGATCATGGTGTCTCCCCTGCCAGGTAAGTATCAATCCAATTTTTATTACCTAAAATGAACCATGTGGAAATCTATCCTAAATATCTCCTGATCATCTCTGGTTGCATGATGCAGGTAGAACATTTCATTTTGAAGTTTTATGAAGCATCCTTTGAAAATTCCAGGTGTTCACGGTAACATACTTAGCTCTCATATGGTTGCCAGTTATCCTGTCTGCAATATTCTTCTGTGCAGAACATTCTAAGATTATACAGAGAATCTTGAGATGATGAGACTTCACAGAATCATGAAATCTTAAATTTGGAAAACCCTTTAGCAATTATCTAGCCAGCCTCCCACTCAGGATAGAAATATCTTCGCTGACAAGGCTATCCCTGACAGATTATCACCCAGACTGTGTTTAAAGGCTTTGCAAGTATTCTGCTCTGTAAATTCTACTACACAAAAAGATCTTTCTTCTATATACTTATCCAAGGCATTTGTGAAATTGTTGAACACACTAAAACCAAATGCTAAGTCTGCAACACGGGAGACCTATTAAAATGATCAGTTCTTGCCTGTCTGGTTGTTTTTTGTTGTTGTTGTTGCTATTGCTTTGTACTTGACCTTATTCCACAGTCTTTCCCACAATGACATGACAGATTATAAGACTTAAGGTACAAGCTAATTGTGAGGCAAATGAATTTCCAAAGCAAAAAGTCCAGGCATTCAGTCTAGGGTATATCCTCCCAGTGGTTCTCAACCTTCTTCATGCCGTGACCCTTCAATAGAGTTCCTCATGTTGTGGTGACCCCGCCCGCCAACCATAACATTATTTTCCTTGCCACTTCACACATATAACTCTTGTACTGTTATGAATCGGGTTTGTGACACACAGGTTGAGAATCGGACATATACAATTAAAAGGGCATGACTTGTTTTTTTGTGAATCCATAATAGTTTCTTGTAATCACCATTTATTTTCCAAGTAACTATCAATGATCACTTATTTTAGAATTCTTCCAAGGCTAAAGGTTTCTTTTTCCAGATTATGTTTGATATACCATGATATATTGATAGATCAGCACAATGTGATTTTGTTTTGCTTTGGTTGTTTGGGACGTGGGCATTGTATACCAGGCAGAGGAATGCAAGTGACAAACTAGGTAGCTACCAGGTTGCTAACTGAAAGCTGGCCAATTGGCATTCACCAGCCTCTCCACAGAACAATGTGCCAGCTCTGTGAAGATCAGTACCTTGGAAACCGTTCTCTGCCCTGTAGGGCTGCTATGAGGAAGACCCAACTCTAAGGCAACGAGTTCACACGGGTCTCTGATGAGGTCATATACGTCTGTGGGTGGCAAAAATGTTTAAAAGAATAGCCAATAGGTTGGTGGTCAGAATCCACCCAAAGACCCCTCAGTAGAAAGCTCTGGCATACGACATCCCGAAGGCCCCAGTCACTGAAAACTAGATGGAGCACAATTTTACTCTGAAACTCTTGGAGCTTCATGAATCAGAATAAACTCTGAAACAAATAGTTTTATATATAATATATATGTGTGTATATATATACACATATATATACATTTAATCATGTTATTGGGAACTCTTAGAGATATCATAACATTCTTCAGTTTGATCCCATCAAGGAGTATTGTACAATTGTGACCCAAACTGGTCTCACTTTGCCCCCTCCCTCCCCCACCATATCCCTTAGTGAGCAGATATGACTGATGACTGTATAACCCCACTCCATGAATAACAGAATTGTATGTGAATGGCTTGATTGGATTGTGTAAGATATACGGACGGGCGGTTTAAATGCACCAGGTACTGGTTTTGTTCCTGTGAGGTGATGGTAAGTTGCTCTCCCTTCTGAGAGCATAACATCTAATGGAGTTAGATTGAAGAGAAAATAGAATGATTTAAGCCATGATGGTGCAGTTTTACCAAGCTCCTATTAATCAGGGCAGTGGTTCAAATCCATCTGCTGACTACGGCATGTTGCTTCCATCAAGATTTCAGCTTTTGAAACTCTGAGGCAGTTCTATTCTGTGCTTATAAATCAGAATTCTTATAAATCAGAATCAATTGGCTCTGAGTCAAAATTGACTCAACATCAGTGGAATTCATGTTGTTTTTGTAATAAGGAATGAGAAACGGAAAATAGAGGAATATTTGTCTGCACATATGAGGAGCACTTGATGAGCTTACGTTCGGTTTTCCAGAGGATTTTAGATATCACCTAAGCCATGGTCAATAAGTGAAGGTTAAGAACAAGGTGGAGTAATATTATAGAGGAATTAGTAGACTATAGCAAAGTTGGAGGATGGAGTGGACCTGCTTTCCTCGAGCTCAGTGGGATCTAATTTCCAAGGTCCAAATTTTTACCAGCAAATAAAGTGTGCATTGCTAGACCTAAGCATCATTTGACCAATTGTCTATCTATGTTTGAATGAACCATCTTGATCTTAAACTAAGTTTGTGTAAACAAAAAATTAGAAGAAACTCACTGACATGGAGTCAATTCTGACTTGTGGCAACACTTTAGGACAGAATCCTAATGACCCTTGGGGTTTCTGAGAATTTAAATGTCTATAAGAGTAGACAGCCCCATCTTTCCCCCACAGAGTGGCTGTTGGTTTGGAACCGCTGAACTCATGATTAACAGCTCAGTTCATAAACCATATTGCCACCAGAACTCCTACCCTGTCTTTTCTGTGCAATGATTTGCTTTCCAATTCACTTCCCAGTTTAATCCATTGAATGTCCACCTGAAATCCTGATTCCTATGTGTCCCTGCCAGTGGCGTTCATTGCCATTTTGTTCCCCTGATTGTAAGAACTATGATGTTTGCTCCACCATTTCCCTAGCCGTGATACTAGTACCATATGCAATAACTTGGAGCAGACCTGGAAAATAGCTCCGTTTTTCCTTAGAAACTCACTACTCCACAGAGGATCAGGAGTTCCCAGGTGGTACAAACTGTTAAACCCTTGACTGCTAACTAGAGGGTTGGCCATTTGAATCCATTGAAAGGCCTGGGAATCTGCTTCTGGAACGTCACAGCTTGGAAACCCTAAGGAGGAGGTCTACTTCGCAACATGAGGTCATTGTGAGTTGGAATCAGTTCAATGGCAATGGGCTTGGGCAGAAAGACAAAGAGGTCTCCTTAAAGGGTCTCTCATTTGGAATCTTCTAAGAAGACAATTGGACTAATACAAAAATTAGAGGCAATTTTAAAAGCTCTTAAATGGCATTCACTTTAATAGAAAATTCTATGATTTTATAAACTTTAGGGCAAACATAATATTTTGCTCCTTGGTTTTCCAGACTATTGTGAGCTTCTACGGTTCTAATCCCTAGAATGTGCCTGGGATATGCAGCCTCAAAGGTTTCCACTGCCAGAAAACCTACATCCATGTGAGCCTAATTGTCCTTTGCAAGCCTGCAGAGCTTGAGAGTCAGAGGTTACTACAGATGACGAACAACAGCAAAATTTTTCTGGACATGCAGTCAAACATTTATATGTCCACAGGAGAAGAAAAAATTTTCACAACTCGAAACAACAACTTACTTAAACTTTCTGTTTCTTTCTTTCATTCTTCTGATAAGTATTGAAAAGTGACTGCTATGAACAAGGAAATTGGTAGAGTGCAAAAATGACTCACACAAGAATATATGTGAATGGAATCATAAAGGTTTTTTCCTGTAGAGAAGATCATATATTCATAAGAAATCTTATGATTAATACATACAAATTGACGCATAATACCAATTTAAAAATTTCAATGCTAAAAACGATTAAAAATCAATACATAAAAATACATAAAGGCCTTAGAAGTCCCAGAAAAAAATATACAATACTTGGTACAAATGATGTGGATTATAAATATCCGGGGTGGTGCTGTGGGTTGAGCTGCAAAACCAAGGTTGGTGGCTTAAACGCCCAGACGTGCTACCAGAGAAAGAGGACCTGTCTGTTACCATAAAGATTTACACTCTCAGAAGCTGTATATTGAGTCACTAGAGTAATAATTGATTCAATGGCTGTAGGTTTCTTTTTTTCTTTTGAAAATGGGGGTTATACTTGGTAGCCTCAAATTTTCATATACCTAATGAATATCAATCTTGAAACAATTCTGAGATGAAGGCTAATGAAGAGTTAGGAGGGCAGAAGAACATATGTCAGAATATCTGGTCAGGAGACATGTAATTTGTATTTTCTCTAACCACCTAGAAATTGGGTAGGCCTTATTCTTCCCACACACAAGTGCAGGTTTTGGGTACTTCAAGCTAAATAAGCAAAGACCATACTTAGACACACTTATGTTCCCCATCTGAGATAAGTATCTAATCATTAGTTGAAGGATCATTGCAGTGATTAGGAAGGTTTTGAATTTATTGATTATCATTCATTTCATGAGCCCCGTACTGAAAAAAAAAATACATTTAATGAGAAAAATAAGGTAATGCTTATTTTCATAGTAAAATTTTTAAATGTTGGAAAATTATCTATAAGATGATTTACACTGTGGTTTGAGTAAGGAAAGTGAACTTAATTTCTAATGAAAATTGCATACTGTTGTTAATGAGTAAGAAGAAGAAATAATTAGAACGCAATGGCTAAAAGTTTTCTATTTTATAAATAGAAATATATTTATTCTTACTATCTCCATGGCAATAAGTGCCATGGATTTAATAATAAGAAGAAACATGTACCTTCCAAGTGTAAGACCATGGTAAAACTGATCTATTAATCCACTCTGACTAAAACAGAGAATACAACACTCATGACATGTTTGATTTGGGTAAGAGGAGAGCTATCCAAAGGAAACAATAGTGTAGTAGAAGCAGAAAAAATTGGAGCTATAAATACATTTGTTTGGTAGAGAAGATCAGCTATGGATATAAATAGTTATGGTTGGTAAAAATATATAATAAGGACCTTAAGAGTTTCAGGGGAAAAATTACCTACAAAATTAAGTAGGGATTCTGGGAATTACAAGGAGTTCTGGTGGCTCTGTGGGCTAGGATATGGACAGCTGCCAGCAAGGTTGGTGGTTCAAGCCCACAAGGAGGGCAAGAGGACAAAGCTGTTAAAGGTCTCTACAGTATTTTCAGAAGTCTGTGTTCCAAAAGGGTATTTTTCATATTGTAAGCATAACTGTATTGGGTTTCGCTACATGCTGTGGCTATGTATGAGAGTGAAGAGAATTCCCGTGAGATTTTTAATAATCATTCACCTGTATGCATAAAAACAAAGAAATTCCATAATTTAGAATAAAAAATTATCAACGCGCCCTTTTGTGAGCATCTCTTTGTCTTCTTCTCCACTCCTTTCTTTCCTTTACTAGTTCCCGAGTTCAACAGAGCTATTCGGATCCAGCAGCTCCTGCAGTCTATCCTTTCCCTTTCCCTCAGGCTTCCTACAGATCAAATATACCTGTGTAAGTGACACTAAATATATATTTTGTAACCTTCTCACTTGTAGTGTTTATGTAAACACTTGATTTATAATAAACCACACCAAATCCTGATGTTGCTGTTCTTTAAGTGCCATTGAGTCAGCTCAACTTGTGCTGACTCTCTGTACAACAGAACCAAATATTGCCCAACTCTGCCCCATCGTCACAATTGTTCTTGTGTTTTAGCCCATTGTTGCGGCCACTGGCTCAATCCATCTTATTGAGGCTTCTCCTCTTTTTCACTGTCCCTTTATCAAGCATGATGTCCTTCTCCAAATGTGTAGATGCATTTAAATACAGTAGGTATAGATGAAAATCCCATTTGGAAGTATGTAAGTACCTTTTCCTCCCTAAGCCATTCTCATTTACAATAATTGTTAAGAAGACTGTCCCCTTTGTTTTGTTTCTGACTGATACACATTTCTCTAAGCCTTTCTAGTTGCATAAAGCAAGGATTATTTTCACCATATAAATTATGCCAAAAAATAAGAAAGAAAACTTGGAGTCATAAAAATAAACACATACACACATGCAAGAAATAAAATAAGATAACAAATAAGGTTTAAAAATATGACTGATTTTGAGTGAAAATATTATAAAGTACAATAAATAGTATATTATTAGAAAATATAATGAAACTATTCCATTAAAATAACAAATAATAGAATTTATGCCAGAATAAACATAAATATATTCCAGATTAATAGTGAAATAAAACACATAAGTAAATAAAATAAATTTTACTAAGACACATAAACTAACACATGGATAAATTGAGGTTATGGAATTAATATTATTAATATGTTACTAACTTATATCGAACCCTCAGATATTCATATGTTGTTGTTACTTTCCAAGGAACAAATCCTTCCATTGATTTTTTTTTACCAGTTTTATGGACATATATTTTGCCTATCATACAACTCAGTAGTTCAAGCGTAGTACAGTGGAGAGCTGTACAAGCATCTCCACAATCACTTTTAGAACATTTGCTTCCTTCTTGTACTCATGGTTGTCAGTGACTCACCTTCCCCCAACCTCCTCCATCTTACCCCCAGGAAGTCATCAATGCAGTCACGGCCTCAGTAGCTCTGCCCATCCTGGATTTCATGTACAGGAAAACATAGAAACCCAAATACAGACAAACAACAAGGAAAACGAGTGTAGTCTGCATGGTCCGAAGGCTATTCACAGCCTTGGTCTGTGATCAGAGGGGAGGCAAGGGAGGCGTACTCCAAGTGTGGACCCTGAGAATGGAATGCTGACACCCACTCTCCTCCACAGACCCTTGCAAATGGAGCTTCATAATTTACACTCTGACACCATTCCTTCCTTCAGGTTTGGATTGTGTCATTTGCAATTCTTGGGAAATGCAAACTGGTGTGCTTCTTCCCTCTAGGCCAAGTTGAGGCCCCACTGAGATAGATGGCTGCTTGTCTGAAGAAAAGTCTTTACGACCCTACACACTATTGTCTCGAAAAGCTTCACATTTTGCCGTCGCACCCACATCTTCTGTGATCTCTTAATGAGGTGGCATGAAGCAGGGCAATGTCATAAGAAGTAATTTTTCTCAGATAGGGTAAAGATTAAGTGTGAGCTCTAACTGCATTCATATATCCATTGACTTTTTAAAAAATATACTCTTACTTGCACTTTATATTTAAATATAAATTATATCATATTAAAGCAAAACATAAACAAACCGTGCGGTATTTCTTTGTTTCATTCACACAACTGCCTCTGACCTCTGTGCCGGTTCTGCATGAGCACAGGAAGGGTTCTGGAATTCCAGTTCTTCTCAAGATTATCTAAATTTTGTTATGATCCACACAGTCAAAAGCTAAAGAAAGAAAGCCAGTGAGCAAATATGAGAAGAATGTAACTTGCATATTATAAAACATGCTCTAAAAATAGCACCTTTTGTCTCTTCATCTTTATTATTAGATGGGTCATTCTTTGTCACAGCGAACTTACTTTTAGAACTTTAGGAAATAATTAGATAAAAGCCAAAACCCATATACTTACCAACGTATTCCCTGTAATGCAATGAATCACAGTTTAGGTCATTAGTGAACATTTTGAACATTTTCATGAAGGTTTATGAAGAACTGGATAAACTACTTATAATATTACTTTAAAATTCAGTACGCTCTAAACTCATTTATTGATCTACTGATAAATGAAAAGCAGAAGACAGCCATATGACATGACCACTAATGGGATGGAGAACCCGCTGCCACTGAGTGGATTGCAATTCCTGGCAGCCTTGAGAAGTCCGCAGAGATCTGTCCTTCAGAGAGTACTTCATAGCTGATTTGGCGTGGGGAAAGTCCATCACCAGGCACTTTTTCTAAGGGACTTCTAGGTGAACTTGAACTGCCAACTTCTTTGTTAGCAGCAGAAGGCATTAGCTGAGCCTCTGGGTCGTACAGCTACTTCATACACTGGGTTGCTAATAGAACATGTAGAATTTTGAGTAGATGCAGAAGCACATTAGAAGAAACCCATGATAATTTACTTCAAAACTGTCAGCCACTGACAAGAACATGGAGCCCATGGGTCACCATAAGTTGGAGCAGATTTGACTGCTCCCAGCGTTGGAAGTGGAATGAGGAGGACAGTATAGTGAAGTTGCTCTCAATGTCCCTTAGGCCTCTCCTGGGCTGTATGACCACGAATGATCACTCAACTCTCTAAATCTCTATTTTCTCACCCATAAAGTGGGGTCAAGATGTCTTTCACCCAGGATTGTTGTGAAACTGTGATACATATATAAATCACATAGTTTGTACATGGCATGTGCTGGGTAAGGTTAGTTATTAGGAAAATCATAATTTGTGTGTTTGGCCATGTTGACTAGAGAAACAAGTCCAGTGACACTCAGATATGTGCAAGAGAGAGCTTTATAAAGTAATTACATATCAAGCAGACATCCCATTCCAGTCCATATCAAGTCCATAAGTCTGATACAAGTCCATATATCCCTCTTCAGTCTCATGCAGTCACAAGCAATGTGCAGAAGGAAGGAATATCACAGGCCAGTCGGTGCAAAGTCTTGCAGATCCAATGGCGGTGGATGTATGTCCAGTGCTCTGATATCCATCAGCAAGGCTGGCCAACAGTAGGCTGGAGGCAGAGAAAGAGTGGGAGGTTCCTAGGACCTTCTTTATGAGGAGGTCGTGCCCACAAGTAGGCACCATCAGGCTGTGACCCGATTGACAGGCTAGGTTCCACACTTACACTTCAAGTTGACATGAAATTATCTAACTACCACAATATGCACATATAAGTCAAACATATATGTGTATATGTGTCTGAATGTGGTCTCACATCTTTCTTCTTTTCTATTCAAATATGACTTTTGGAAATTGCAGAATGTTAATATTTTTCTACATAAATAGCACTCATAGGAAAGCCGCTGTATTTCAGAGCAAAATTTTTTCTTTGATACGTAAGTGGAAACATCTTAATACATGATAGTCTAAGGGAAAGTGAAATTCTTAAATATTTAATTTTCCTTTCAGCTTCCAAACCACCACCTATCAATACACACACAACACACATGTTCAAGTGTGTGCATAAGTACGCACACAAGATGTTAAGAAAATAGTATTTGATCTGATATGTGCATTAAATATGTGCTGCTTCATAAATACTTTCCTCAAATTATCAAGTATATCCTTACAATTACATTTCTGCCTAACACTTTAAATGCACGATCTGTTTGGGAGCTGCAAACATACAGAAGGACATAACTCAAGACTTGATGCGTCAAGGGCACGGGGCGCCGCTGCTGCTTCTCTTCTTTCTTTGTGTTCTTGGCAGAGCTGCTTGCCTAATATAGCAGACTAGGACTGTTGGGTTGTTTAGACACAAACCTCATTTCAGTGTCTTACAAGCTACACTGAGACGAAATCACACATAGCAGTGACACGAGTTAATTACACCATTCTCCAAGAGTGTCAGAACACAGCGTAATGTGGGAGGAAGGCTACTTGAAGGAGAACGCTATTTAAACTCTTAAAGACAGTGAAAAGTAGACTGAGTACTCCTGTGTGCTCAGAGAAGGTATCATTGTTTCTATAAACTCAACTCTGCTAAAGGCTTTCTCCAGAGTGGTTTATTTGAATCCAGAAGTGAGGCAATGCAGCTTCATACACTATAGCTCCTTGGCATTTGCTTCATATGCAGAAAGCTCTATAGTGTGTGTGTGTGTGTGTGTGTGTGTGTGTGTGTGTGTGTGTGTGGTGTGTGTGTGTGTGTGATGGATTTTTAGTTGCTGTAAAATATTTTCAGTTATGTATCTGACTCATAAAATATCTTAAACTTGACTTTATAACCACAATATCCAGGATGAATAAGCCCAACCTGATTATAATAATTATTCTCTTGAATATACTACTCTATTTTAAGTGTGGAATTGGAATTCGTTTAGGTTTGCGTTCTTATAGGTAAGAAGTCACAATAGACCAGATTCATGCCAGGATTCATAGAATTACCAAGACTATACTGTGCCTCTCTAAGGCTCTTGAGAACCCCAGAATATAAGATAATGATCTGAGGAAATGAACAGAGTGCCCATGAAAAATCAGAGAAGATACATCAAAATGTATATTTTATTTTGTACTCCTTGTCTCATGGTGAGCGGTGAGAACCAAAAGACGGCTTACATTTTGATGAAATTTCTGAAGGAAGTGCATATTGTGTGGAAAAAGTGCACTCCAATTAGTAGCCTCCAGGGACCCACAGAGATAAAATATCTTACTTGGAAAGTAAAGAAATGGCATGGGAGTTACATCTGACCACCTTTGACTTCAGAAGGGAGAAGGAGAATGCAAATCTCTGCCAGCCCAAGCCTGATTGCCACAAAGTGGAGTCAGACATCCACCATCCAGATTCCTTTACCATACTCTAACACCAACCACTCTTTCCATGGCAATGGCTACCCAGCACTCTCAAATAATCCTCAGAAATATGGGGGATATTATTACAAAAATTAACAGGTTCAGGATCAGAAAATATTAGATACAATATTTTGTCCAAGGCAGCTCATCTGCTCAGCCAGCAGCCGTTGTCTCTCTAGGATACTCAGGTTCTCAGTCATATGATCCTGATGGTCTAGGAAACCTATTACTCTGCCTCATGGTCTCAATGCTGCTCCTCTCCTCTGTGTCTCATTGTTCTGGTGCTATAGTCTCTGATGCGTTTGCTGCCTCAGCCACTTCAGACAGGGATTTCACAAGGCGATGGGTTTTCTTTCTTGATCGTCATAAGATTGTCACTCTCTCTGACTCTGAGATGGTCCACTAAAAACCCAGTAGAATGACAAAACTGATAATCCACACACTCTATTGTCATGGTCCTTCCTATATCCATTTGGTGGAAATTACAAAGGCATGGAGAGAAAATTCATACCAGGTAATTTCACTTCATCACAGAAAGATAAAATATCAGAATGGCATTATTTTACCAACTAAGTTTTGAAAAAGTTGGCTGCCCTATTGTGTATGAGATATTTCTCACTATAATTATTGGGTCTATTCATTCTAATGTAGAACCTGTGTAGAGACCAAGAGGCAGTTTCCCGAATAGCACAAAAGACTGCTACGTGGTTGAAGATCAGGAGAGATGTGCATCAAATTGTACCCGTTCACCATATTTGTTCAATCTACATACTGAGCAAGGAATCAGAGAAGTTAAACTCTATGAAGAACACAGCATCAGGGTTAAAGGGTGGGTTATTAACAGCCTGTGATATGCAGATGGCATGACCTTGCTCACTACAAGAAAGGAGACCTCGAAGCACTTGCTGTTGAAAATCAAAGACCGCAGCCTTCAGTGTAGATACAACTCAAAGCAAAGAAGACCAAACCCCTCACAAGCGCACCAATGGACAACATCATGATAAATAGAAAACTGAAATTGTCAAGAGTTTCATTTTGTTTGGGTCCACAATCAAGACATGAAATTATTATATTGTATCAGGCAAACTGTCCTCCATAAGGCTCTGTAAACTGTTAAAGAACAAAGTTATCTTTTGGGAGCTAAGTTGTGCCTAACCCAAGTCATGATATCTTCAATTGCTTCATATGCACACAAAACTGGCCAATGACTCAGGAAGATTGCAGAACTGATAAGTGTATAGTATAGTTTCAGTGAATATTGAAAGCTTTATGGAATGCAAGAAGAAAAAATAAATCTCTCTCAGAAGAAGTAGAGCCATTGTGATCATTGGAACTGAGGAAGGAGTGGCTTTGTCTCATAAACTTTGGACATGTTATCAAGAGAGACCAACCCATGGAAAAAGACATGATATTTGGTAGAATAGAAGATCAGAGAAAAAGAGGAAGGCCCTCAACAAGATGAATTATCACAAAGACTGAAAGAATGGTCTCAAACATGACAATTGTGAGGATCGTGAAGAACTACCTGATGTTTTGTTCTGTTGAACATAGGGTCACTGTGAGTTGAAACCAACTCAGAGACACTTAACAACAACAAAATTCATTCCATCGAAGTTGATGAGTGAGTTTCAATTAGAAAAGTAGATTCCCTGAGTTCTAAATTGAGGTCATATAATAACAGAAGTACAATAATTGGTAACTAGTTATTTATGGGGCATTCACATTTTAAAATGTGAATATAAAAACCTAGACATTTCCCCCTTAAATTTAATCATCAATGTTCTACCTTGAAGACATTCACAATCTAGAATTATTTTCACTGACACATCATTTATATTCTATTTGAAATACCTTGGACATATTTTTGGCAGCAAGTGTATCACTGTGATCATTAAAGTGACTCTTCATGTCTTGACTTGAGAAAAGGATGTCAAGAAATGTGATGAGCAGCAGGTAGTGAGTGGATGAGATCTGAAATTTTAGACGAGTTTGTTCCCACAGTGAATAATTCACATATGGCTACAATGTATATTTTTATATTCTCTAAATAAAAGATCATTTATAAAGCTTTTGTATTGCTTGCAGTAGTATTATATCAGTCCTGGATATGAGTAGTTAATCCATAGATCAAGTAGTCTAACCTGTTAATATGACATTGGAGGAAATTAGGTGAAATAATTTGTACAGTCATATATCCAGTGTCTTAATCAGGAAAGATATCTGGAGATATTCTTCCACTACAAAGGGTCAGGAGGCCATGGTAGGGTGTACAAGTTTTAAGTGGTATTTTATGATATATAAAAACACACATACATTTTGTAAATAGAAGAATGATAGCCTAAAATATTTATATCCTAATCCCTGAAAATGATGCTAAATTATTTCAACATGGTTGTGATTAAGATTAAGAATCTTGAGAAGGAAGTTCACCATAGATTATTCAACCCTGCCTACCTCATAATATGATTCTTCCTTAAAAGTAGAGAAATTTTCTTAGGAGATTGTGATAGTTAGGTTGTCTGTGACAACATGGCTCCTGTAGGAATGTCTGGGCAGAGTTTAGCCTGTAACGGCTTGATTGGAGGGAAACCAAGATAAATGGCTTTCTAAGGCCAGGCTTCTCTCTTTCTCCCTGGCGATCAAACCAGTCCACTGCTGCCGAGGTAGTCCTTTACCTCACCGTGTCCTGTGCTGCCTGTGGGTCAAGCCAATGCGAGGATCCTGTTGCCTTGCAGTGCATCTCAAGAGCCTGAGGATCCGTGCAATTGGCTACACCTCCATTTTTGACCTTCCTGCTGGTGCCCGCCCCACCCTGCCACCTCTGCTACCTGTGACCAAGTCTGCTGCCTGTGGACACCTCTGCTGGATTTGCTTGCGAGCAGAGTCCGCTGTCTGCTTCCTTGACCTTGGATTAACAGCCAGCAAAATTTGAAGGACCTTCATTCAGTATATTAACTGTTCCACACAAAATGAGTTGAACTTAGCTCTCTATACTGCTCTGTGTACTAATTAGCTGTAGTATTCCTTCTCACTATATAAGCCTATCCTTTATATGTACCAGGGGTACCCAAAAAAGCCCATATTTCTTTGAAAGCTATGCTTTTAATTACTTTTTACAAAATAACTTCATCATCTTCAAAGCACTCTCAATTACACTTCATGCATTTGTCAAATTTGCAACTCCATTCTTGGAAACATTTTTCAAGTTCATTTGTTTGGTGGCTGACAGCACCTCCCTTGTTTTTGTTTTTCTTTGCCTCTTCTACATAGTCAACTCGCTGTCCTCTCATGTCCCTCTGCATTTTTTAAACAAAAAGAAGTCACGTGGAGCAAGGTCAAGCAAGTAAGGTACAAGCGAGGCATACTATTTTTTTTTTTTTGTCAAAAACTGGCACACTGAGATGGCTGTGTTAGCAGATACGTTGTCGTGGTGGCAAAATTAGTCCCCCTTCTACCACAAATCAAACCATTTTGGGTCACACAATGTTATATAATACTTTCAGATCCTCTAAATAGAAAGCCTGATTAACAGTCTGACCTGGTGGGATGACCTCCAAATGCACTATCCTCCTCACATCACACCCAGGTTTTGAGGGCTACTGATCTTGTTTCTTTAGAGAACACTGCCTAACACAAAGGAAAACAGGATAATAGAACAAGGGTCAGAGAGTTACTGGCTTTAAAGATGGGTAAAGAAATAAGATAAGATATGTGGCGGGAAAATGCAAAGAAATAGATTTTCCCCCTAGTGGCTCCAAGGAGAAATACATCCCTGTAGACATTGACTTTAGCCCCATGGGATCTGTCTCGGATTTCTGACTGAGGTAGTTAGTTGATTGTGCCAATCTGGTTGATAAACACACTTGGGATTAATTGAAGGGCTGAGAGATGGCTAGCCTCGCCTCACCTTGCTTGTCTCTTGCTTTTTGATCATCAGACCAGTGTGTGGCTGCCTTTCTTGTTCTTTGCCTCAATTTGCAAGCTACACTCCTGTGGGATACCTAACCCATGGACTGTGTCGCTGTAATTTGAGGTTCCTTCAAGACCTGATTTGCCACACCTTTGGAATTTACATCTCTTCAGCTGGGGACTGTCGAACCCTGCCATCTGGCTGACTGTTGGTGACCTGCCTTGCTGTTTGCTGCCTGTGGCTGGGTAGCCTGAATTGCTCTGCAGAGGACTACCCAGCGGCCCTCAAGGCTTGAAGGACTGCCAGTGTCTCACAACTGTCTCATGGGAGTGAGTTGCACTGAACCATTTGTACTGCTTATAATTTAATTAACTGTTTATTTCTTGTTATATATATATAGCTGTATACATATTTATAATTATTAGCATTCTGGTTTTGTTTCTCTAGAGAACCCTAACACATTTGGTACTTAGGAGTGCTTCTAGATAAATAAAATCATAAATATGGGCTTCTTAAAATAACTATCCAGCTTGATTAGTACTAATAATTTTACTTCTACAACCCAAAGCATGGATAAGTCTGTGAAATAACAAAGATAATATCCAGAGTAGCACCACTGATAGATGAGGGGCTGGTTAAAGGAGAGACTCCGAGTGATCTTTTGTTTGATAAAGAGTTTTGTAAGGACTACAAGTATAGGGAAGCTGGTTGGCTTCTTACAATGGAATGTGTGATTAAGGAGAGGGATGGTCTCAAAGCCTCAGAAGCACACCTCAGGTGCGACTAACAGATTTTAAAGTTTCCATCTGTGCTACAGAGGAGAGCCTTCCCTCTTCTAGTGATAGAGCTGACATTGCTGAGAACCAGGTCCAGAGTCTCATTACGTGAGTGGCTGAATCACAACATCAGCTGAATTTCAGATCTAGAGCAGTGTCTGATACCAGAGTGAAGGCACTGATGAGAAAAAGTTGGGATCCTGAAACATGGGTCCGGAACATATGGACTGATAATCCAGAGGAGGAGGATATTGAGCCCCTAGAAACAATTGACCCACCCCAGTCAATAAAGCTACCCCTCCCAGCTGAAGGTATTAATTCACTATCAATAAAATAATTCAACCTGAGCAGATTAGCCAAACTGTTCAAGTTGAAATGCCAGGTGGGGCTGCATCAGTAGCATTGCCTGAGGGAGATGCCTCACAAGATATCGCTGAAAGCACTCGGGAAACACCCTCACCACCCATTATTCCTCTAAACCTGGAACTAAAATGAAGTCTCAGAAAGCTCCTAAAGGTGAGCTTGAGATGATTATCCAAGAAGAAGCATGTTATATGCACAAAGATCTGCTCAAGTTTTCAAATATGTACAAGCAGAAGCCTGGGGAATATCCCTGGGAATGGTCACTAAGGGTGTGGGATACTGGTGCACAAAATGTAAAATTAGATTGGTCTGAGTTTCTGGATATGGGACCCCTAAGCACAAATTCTTCTTTCAGTGTCTCTGCAAGAGAGGCTAAGACAGGATCTACTTTATTTAGTTGGTTTGCTGAAGCATGGATTGCCACATGGCCTAGAATGGACCAACTTGAAGTACCTGGTCTGCCTTGGTATACTGTAGAGCAGGGTCCTCAAACTATAGCCCGCGGGCCACATGTGGCCCACTGAGGACATTTATCTGGCCACCAGGTGTTTTTGTCTCATTTTGTTTTATATTTAAAAATAAGATATATGCATTGTGAATAGGAATTTGTTCATAGTTTTTTTTTAAACTATAGTCTGACACTTCAACATGTCTGAGGGACTGTGAACTGGCCCCCTGTTTAAAAAGTTTGAGGACCCCTGCAGAGGAAGGCATCCAAAAGTTTAAGGGAAATTGGTGTGTTGGACTGTATATATCAGAATATTCCAGTACACCCATAAAGGGGGTGTCCTGAGGACATACTCTTTACCACAACCATAAGGAAGTAGTTTGTGAAGTGGGCCCCAGCATCTCCTAAGACTCCTGTAATTGCTATTTTATGTGCACTGCCCTAAGCAAACTCCGACATTTGCCCACAATGGGGCTGATTGTTCCCCGAGATGGTAGAGGGCAGGTGTCAGCACTGAAACAACAGAGACAGGGTTGGCGTGGTTATTATAGACATGGTGGGCGTGGTTATATAATAATCAAAGCAACCTGTCTCGTGTGGAATTATGGCATAGGCTACTTAGCCACGGTGTCTCTAGGAATGAAATAGATGGAAAACTGACTAAATATTTATGTGCTCTATACAGGCAAAAGAATGGTAGATCAGGTGAACAGCAGAATAGACAGGTACAACCACTCCATTAATTCCCAGACCTGAGCCAGTTTACAGACCCATTACCCCTTGAATGAGGAAGGCTGGGTCCCTTTGAAGGAGGACCCTGATACATCACTGAAGGTCTATACTGTTAGTCTATCTTCTAGCCTTCCCCAAAGGGACCTGCGACCTTTCGCAAGAGTGAGTGTTCATTGGGAAAAAGGAAATAATCAAACTTTTGGGGGATTAATGGACACTGGATCAGAACTGACACTTAATTCCAGGAGACTCAAAGTGTTTCAAAGGCCCACCAGTCAGAGTGGGGGCTTATGGAGGTAAAGTTATCAATGGAGTTTTAGCTCACGTATGCCTCACTGTGGGTCCAGTGGGCCCCCAGACTCATCCTGAGGTTATTTTCCAAGTTCCAGAAAGTATCACTGGAATAGACATGCTTAATAACTGGCAGAACCCCCATATCGGATCCCAGAAATGTGGAATAAGGGCTAACATGGTAGGAAAGGCCAAGTGGACACCATTAGAATTGCCATTGCCTAGGAAAATAGTAAACCAAAAGCAGCATCGCATTCCTGGAGGGATTGCAGAGATCAGTGCCACCATCAAAGAATTGAAAGATGCAGGGGTGGCGATTCCTACCACATCCCCATTTAATTCCCTATTTGGCCTGTAAAGAAGACAGAATTGGCCTGTAAAGAAGATCCTGGAGTATGACAGTGAATCATAAACTTAACCAGGTGGTGGCTCCAATTGCAGCTGCCTTTCCAGTTATTTCATTGCTTGAGCAAATTAATACTTCTCCTGGTACTTGGTATGCACCTATGAGCTGGCTAATGCCTTCTTCTCAATACCAGTCTAAAAGGACCACCAGAAGTAGTTTGCCTTCAGCTTGCAGGAAGCAACAATACACTTTCACAACTCTACCCCAGGGGTATATCAACTCTTCTATCCTATGCCATAATTTAATAGGAAGGGACCTCGATCGCCTCTATTCCACAAAATGTCACACAGGTTAATTATATTTATGACATTATGTTTATTGAACCCACTAAGGAGGATGTATCAAAGACCCTAGATTCATTGGTACAACATCTGCATACAAGAGGTTGGGCAATTAACCCAATGAATATTCAGGCAGCCTCCACCTCAGTAAAATTTTTAGGGGTCCAGTGGCATGGGGCATGTTGAGATATTCCTACTAAAGTGAAGAATAAGCTATTGCATTTGCCCCCACCCCAAAGACTAAAATGGAGGCACAACGCCTAGTGGGCCTCTTCGGATTTTGGAGGCAACTTATCCCTCACTTGGGTGTTCTACTTCGACCTGTTTATCAAGTGACATGAAAAGCCTCCAATTTTGAGTGGTGCCCAGAACAAGAAAAGGCTCTTCAACAGGTTCAGGGTGCTTTGCAAGCTGCATATGATACAGCTGACACAATGGTGCTAGAGGTGTCAGTTGTGGATAAAGATGCAGTGTGGAGCTTTGGCAGACCCCTATTTGTGAATCACAGTATAGACCATTAGGATTTGGGGGTAAAGTCCTGCCATCCTCTGCAGACAACTACTCCCCCTTTGAAAAACAGCTGTTGGCCTGTTACTGGGCCTTTGTGGAGACTGAACGCCTCACCATGGGGCACCAAGTCACCATGAGGCATGAACTACCCATCATGACTTGGGTATTGTCTGACCCACAGAATCATAAAGTTGGATGCGTGCAGCAACACTCCATTGTTAAATGGAAGTGGTATGTATGAGATCGGGCCAAATCAGGACCTGAAGGGACAAGTAAGCTGCATGAAGTGGCCCAAATGCCAACAGTCTCCACTCCTGTCACTTTATCTTATTTCTCCCAGTCTGCTCCTATGGTCTCCTGGGAAGTTCCTTACCATACTATAACTGAAGACCAAAAAAGTCATGCTTGGCTTACGACTGGCTCTGCATGATATGCCGGTGCCAATCATAAGTGGACAGCAGCAGCACTATAGCTCCTTTCTGGGATCTCCCTAAAGGACAGTGGGCAGAACTTTGAGCAGTGCACCTGACCGTTCAGTTTGCCTATAAGGAAAAATGGCCAGATGTAAGACTGTATACTCCTTCATGGGCTGTAACTAATGGCCTGGCTGGATGGTCAGGGAATGGGAAGGAACGTGATTGGAAAATTGGTGACAAGGAGGTGTGGGGAAGAGGTGTGTGGATAGACCTCTCTGAATAGGCCAAAAAAGTAAAGGTAATTGTATCTCATGTGAACGTTCACCAAAGGGTTATTTCAAAAGAGGAGGACTTTAACAATCAAGTGGATAAGATGACACGCACTGTGGAGACTGGTCCTCCTCTTTCCTCTGCTATTCCTGTTATCGCCCAATGGGCACATGAACAAAGTGGATGTGGTGGCAGGGATGAAGGTTATGCATGGGCACAGCAACATGGACTTCCACTTAGCAGGGCTGACTTGGCCATTGCCACTGCTGAGTACCCCCTTTGCCAGCATCAGAAGTCAACATTAAGTCCAAGAAATGAGACCATTCCTTGGGAGATCAACCAGCAACCTGGTGGCAGGTTGATTACATAGGACTACTTCCATCATGGAGGGGCCAGTGTTTTGTTCTTACTGGAATAGACACCTACTCTTAATATGGATTTGCCTTCCCTGCACACAATGCTTCTGCCAAAACTACTATTCGTGGACTTACAGAATGCCTCATCCACTGGCATGGTATCTCACATAACATTGCTTCAGATCAAGGAACTCACTTTACAGCAAATACAGTGCGGCAATGAGCCCATGACTGTGGAATCCACTGGTCGTATTGTGTTCCTCATCATCCTGAAGCTTCCGGCTTCACAGAACGATGGAATGGGCTACTAAAGACACAATTACGGTGCCAACTAGGTGGCAACAACTTGCGGGCTGGAGCAATGTTCTCCAGGAAGCTGTTTATACTCTAAACCAGCGGCCAATATATGGTGCTGTGTCTCCAATAGCCAGAATTCATGGGTCCAGGAACCAAGGGGTGGAAGCTGACGTGGCACCACTCACTGTTTCTCCTAGTGAACCACTTGCAGCTTTTTTGCTTCCTGTCCCAGGCCTGGAGGTCCTGGTCCCAACGGAAGGAACTCTCCCACTTGGAACACAGCACAGATTCCACTGAACTGGCAGCAGAAAATGCCCCCTGGCCACTTTGGGCTTCTCATGCCTTTGGATCAACAGGGAAGGAAGGGGGACACTGTACTGAGCGGTGTGATTGATCCTGATTACCAAGGAGAAATTGGGCTGGTATTACATAATGGAGGCAAAAAAAATATGTCTGGATCAGGAGATCCCATAGGCTGAGTTTTAGTGCTACCATGCCCTGTGATTAAAGTGAATGGTAAGTTACAGTAACCCAATCCTGACAGGACCTATAATGACCCAGACCCCTAAGGGATGAAAGTCTGTCTCACCCCGCCAGGCAAATAACCGCAGTCAGCTGAGGTGCTTGCTGTGGGCAAAGGTAATACAGAATGGGTAGTACAAGAAGGTATTTCTGACCACATGATCAGTTGCAAAAGCAAGGTTTGTAATTGTCAGTGTATTTGCTTTATATGTGCTTATTGCATATCTTTCCTTTGTTCATATATGATATCTGAGATACAATTGGATTCAGTGTCTTTTCATTTTTATGTATGATAGATAATTGATGATAAGTAAAAGTGTGATTCCATTAATGAAATTATACATCGCAAAAGAATTGTAGACAGGTGTGCCAAGTTGGCAAGGGGTGGATTGAGATAGTTTCTTGTGCCAACCTGGCTGATAAACACAATGGGGTTAATTGAAGGGCGGAGAGATAAATAGCTCAGTGAGCCTCGCCTGTCTTGTCTCTTGCTTTTTCATCATGGGACTAGTGTGCGGCTGCTTTGCTGGTTCTATGCCTCAATTTGCAAGCTACACTACCTGTGGGACACCTAACCTGTGGACTGTGTAGCTGTAATTTGAGGTTCCTTCAAGACCTGCTTCTCCACACCTTTGGAATTTACACCTCTTGAGCTAGGGACTGTCGGACCCCATCATCTGGCTGACTGTTGGTGACCTGCCTTGCTGTTTGCTGTGGCCGGATAGACTGAATAGCTCTACAAACGACTACCTGGCGGCCCTCAAGACTTGAAGGACTGTCAATGTCTCACAACTGTCTCACGGGAGTGAGTTGCAACTGAGCCTTTTGTACTGTTTATAATTTAATTAACTGTTTGTTTCTTGTTATATATATATCTATCTGTAAAATATATATATAATTATTATCATTCTGGTTTTGTTTCTCTAGACAACCCTGTCTAACACAATGACCTACAAAAAATGTATGATTACAAATCTGTGTTGTTTTCAACCACTACATTTGTGTTAGTTCTCATAGCAGCTGCGAAAAAATAGCCACAAAAGCGAATGATAGATACAACCTTTATTTGAATTAATGAAATTTATTTTCATTTTATGAGGTTATTGTAAATAGTGCTTTTTTAAACATTCTATTGATAAATGCCCATCCATGTTATCCTATGTATATATTAAATTAAGAAACAGATTGCTGAGTTAAAAAGTATATAAACATATATTCAACATTAGTTCCTGCTACCCATTTTTAAGTTCTTATACCAATTTCCATTTCCACCAGCAATGTACAGACATTATCAATTCAATGCCCCTTTTCTAGACCTTGTGATTGGTAGTTTTTACAGTTTACTTCATTCTTGTGTTTGCAGTAGTGTGTGGTGATTTCAATTTGTATTTCCTCATTATTAAAAGTTTACTATCATTTAATAAATAGAGTTGTATTTTTCAAATTACATTTTGATATCCACTGGAATTATTAAATTTTCTCCTATGAAATAATAGATTATACTGATAGATTTCTAACAGTTAAACTACCTTGAATTCCTGGTATAAATTCTGTTTAGTCATAAAATACAATTTTCTTAGCATTAAGTTGATTTTTTAGTGTTTCATTTAGAGCATATGAAGTTGGATTGAGAAGGGGCATTTTCTAATGAGTTTAATTTATTTTCCTGTCCTGGTAGGTGTGGGTATCAAGGTTTTGCGAACTCTACACTAAGACCAAGGAAGAGTCTTCTCTTATCCATTCTCTGATAGATTTTGGGTAAGACTGAGCTATGGATGAATTAAAAAGGCATTTCTTATGGTGTTAATTTCATTGTGGGAAGAATTAAAAACTAGATTCTGTAAGAGATTTTAGATTCTTCGTGTTTTAAATATTCCGTTTAGTTATTGGTATTTTTCAACAACATTGATTGGCTGGGTTTTCTAGGGATGCAAGTCCAGTAAAGTTTGTATGTATGTGTATAGAAAAATATATCTATGCATAGAGAAAGAAATGTATACCGAGAACTGGCTCACAAAAGTGTATAAGCGCACTCTGGTTCAAAGCAGTGTGTCAGATGTAAGCCTACTGCCTCTCCCATCTCTTTTGGCTTCAGTGGCTATTAAGCAGGAAGCAGAATGATCATCTAGTTCTGCTGGTGGATGTGGACCTGGATGAATCCCAGGTCACTTGAGTGAATCCAATTTCCACAGTCCCCTGATGGCTTTGGGGATCCACA
The DNA here is from genome assembly GCF_050624435.1 of Tenrec ecaudatus. Lineage (NCBI taxonomy): Eukaryota > Metazoa > Chordata > Mammalia > Afrosoricida > Tenrecidae > Tenrec > Tenrec ecaudatus. The sequence goes on from NC_134542.1 coordinate 76,365,624, forward strand.
AGCCATTTGACAGGGAGTGAATTTACTGGAGGCAGGATCCAGATCTAGCATTAGAAGTGAGCTAGCGCTTGTACACTCTCAATCTCTACTCTGGGTGAAACCAGCCTCAACTGTATCGAATCTATGACCACACCAAGGAGGTGGTCCTAGTCTTCCCACAACTGCTTGTCTGCTTTATTGAAGAGCTCATCGTGGAGTTGACCAAGCTGTCACAATCGTTTCACCATTTTATTAAATTTGTCAAGTGTATGGACTTAATATTTATTGTATTCTAATCATTAGCTCAGGAAAGATCAACACCTGGAGAAGGTCATTGTGCTCGCAAAAGTAGAGGGGCACAAAAGGAAAAGAGGCCCTCAACAAGATAGAGTGACACAGTGGCTGCAAAAATGGCCTCAGTCATAAGCTTACTTGTGAGGATGGTGCCGGACTGGGCAGTGCTTCATTCCGTTGAGCACGGGGCAGCCATGAGTTGGGACTGGCTTGACAGCACCGAAGAGCAACAATCATTATCTTGCTTATATTTGTTATTTAGATACAAACATTGTTGGATGATCTTCAGCAAAGTTTTACTGTCATGTGATATCAGTTTCATTGTTCTATAGTTTGAGCAGTCTGTCGGGTCACCTTTCTTTAGAATGGGCACAAATATGGATCTCTTCCAGTCAGTTGGCCAAGTAGCTTTTTCCCAAATTTCCTGGCATAGAGGAGTAAGGGCCACAATGGTTGCAGCCTTAGAGTGACAGGAAGCTGACAGAGGTTCAGGCCAGGTTCAGTAGAGGATGTGGAACAGGGATATCATTGCTGATGTCAGCTGTCTCTTGACTAATGCAGAGAGTGCCAGAAAGATGTTGACTTGTGTTTCCTTGAATATGCAAAGGCATCCAATCGTGTGGTTCAAAGATAATTATGGATAGTCGGGAGAAGAATGAGAATTCCAGTACAGTTCATAGCATTCATGGGGGCCTTGTGCATGGATCAAGACACAATTTGAAAACAGAACAAGGATATCCTGCATGATTTAAAATCAAGGAAGTTGTCTGTCAGGATTATAGCCCCTTACTGTACTTATTCAATCTGCATGCTGAGCAAATAATCAGAGAATCTGGACTACATGAAGAAGAATGTGACATCAGGATGGGAAGAAGGCTTATCAATGACCTGAGATATGTAAGTAACACGAACTGGCTTGCTGACAGCGAGGGCTTGGAACACATGCTGGTGAAGAGCAAGGCCTGCAGCCTTCAGTGTGGATCACAACTCGATGTAAGGAAGACAAAGAATTCAGTTTAACCAATGGGTAACATCATGATACATGAAGAAACCTGGAAATTGTAAAGGATTTTGTCTCGCTTGGCTCCACGATCAAAGATCTTAGAAGCAGCAATTAATAGATCAAAAACCATGTTGCATTAGGTAAATCCACTGCACAAGACGTCATTAGCGTTCTGAACAGTAAGGCAATTTCTTTGAGTACAAAGAGGCGTTTACCCCAAGCCATGGTATTTTCAATTGTCTCCTATGCGTGTGAAAATTAGACAATGAATAAAGAAGACTGAAGACGAATTGATGCATTTGAATTGTGCTGCTGGAGAAGAATATTGAAAGTACCATGGACTGCTCCAAGGACAAACTGGCCTGTCTTGGAAGCCAGAGTGCTTCGTAAGGCCAGAGTGCTCCTTAGAGGCAAGGATGCCAAGATTTCATCTTACATACTTTGGACACGTTATCAAGAGAGACCAGTCATTAGAGAAGAACATCATGTTAGGTAATGTATAGAGGCAAAGAAGGCAAAGAAGACCCTCATGGAAATGGATTGACACGGTGGCTGCAACCGTGGGGCTCAGTCGAGGAGCAATGGTGAGGATGGCAGAGGAACGGGCAGTGGTTCTTTCTGTGGCGCCTACGGTTGTTCAGGGTCGTAACTGCCGCACCACACACTGGCACAGGCATGCAACCGCTTGGTTCTTGACCATCTGTCTTTTCTCCTTTTGTTTCGAGCACTCTTTTCAGTCATTTTTCAATTGCATTTAAATTTAAACAAAACAACTTTGTCCACGACATTTTTAAGTGTATATTTGTGTTTCATTTCATTAATTTCCAGCCTTAACTTTGTTATTTGCTTTGCTCTTTATTCTTAAAGGGTTTCAGCTTACTCTCTTGTTCTGTGCAGATTCCCCAATGCAAACAGCTTGAAATTTAGTCCCTGTTTATGACTGCCAAAGTCCTATTGGTTTCTGAATTTCCAAAAAGCCCTAGGCCAGGACAAAGCTTGGAGTCTTTATGTTTGGTTGCGCTCAGAATAGGCAAATATTCCCTGAACAAAAAGCTGGTGATGCATTGTCAGTGTCAACCCATTACTGACTGTGGTGTTCTATGACCTTCAGAAAAGGTGTTTTATGACCTCTCCTATTGGCAAATCCACCCCTCCCACTCCAACTCCTCCCTGCTGCCTGCTCCTAAGTAATGAGAGATCCCACAATCCCTAGCCTGTTGCTACCAGGTGCCAACTGGTCGGTTCTGCCTTATAACGACTCTACAACAAAATGAAACACTACCCAGTCCTGTACCATCCCCAAAACTATTTGAGAACTGGAGCCCATTGCCACAGCAACCAAGTCAATCCATCTTGTCAATGGCCTTCCTCTTCTCCATTGCCCTTCTACTTTACCAAGCATAACGTCCTTCTCCAGGGACTGGTTTCTCCTGGCAGCTTGGCCACAGTACTAGAGATGAATGTGTGCCATCCTTTCCTTTAAATTGTATTCTGCCTAGACTTCCAAGATAGATGTGTTTATTCTTTTGGCAATCTATGGTACTTTCATTATTCTTTCAATATATTTTAATGTCCAGCCTTGGGGTTTTTTTAGCCTGATTTTTACTTGATAAACCTTCCCAGCTCATCATTCAATTAAACTATCCTCTCATAGAGGAAAGTGACCATGCGTTTGAGTTGTGCTTCCTGTCCTGCACCAGCACCCACCCCGACCCCCAACTTCTCCACTCCGCACCCTGATTTTCTACCTGTAAGAAGGAACCCAGATCCCTAGACCGTATACTTATTACATCGCAAAGGATTAAATTCTTTCATGGCAAAGGCAGCTGTATTTCCACAATTCACTGCTGAATATGTTTCCCTTCTTCAAAAATTGAGTCCCTCTAGAGTCTCCTTGAGAACAAAGCTCTCTAATGCCTTTTAAACTATGGTGTTTCCACTTTACCTGGCTTTACGAGGTATGTACTGTGGAAGAAGTTGTTGGGGGTTCTAAAGTCAATTCTAACTCACAGTGACTTCATGCGACCGGGTAGGACTGCCTCGCGGTTCCACAGCTGCTCCTCAGGGGAAAGTTGAGATGATCGGCTCCTGTGAGGATTACAGCCTCGGAAACCGTACTGAAAGTCACCACCGTTAGTCCTAATGGAGGTCCATGGGAATAGGTTTGCTTGGGATTTTGTTGTTGTTTGAAATCTTTATGGAGCAGAGCCTCAGGGCTATCCTCACTGCAATCTCTGGTGATTTTAACCTATTGGCCTTAGATAACAATTGAACTCTTTATTATTTGCCAAGGCTCTGCTGGGAATATTAGCCTTAGGAAAATTATTCCATCCTCCTTGGAAGGGAAGATTTCAGTTTGATTTTTGGATGCCATCTAGGATGAAAATTACTCTCGTTATCTAAAAGTGTCCCTGATCTTTCTTGTCCAAAATACATAGCCTGGTTCACTGGAAGACACAGAAAGAATCTATGTTCTTTCTTCCTCTGTGCCTGTCAAGTTTTATCAGTGCTTTAAAATTCAAGTGAGATCTAATTCCTCAGGAACATCTTGCTCGACTAACAAGAGATGTTCATTTCACAGAAATTCCTCAACACCTTGTCCACCTTTATTATCTTCTTTAACAATAAACGCATTGGATAAAAGCTCCTGTGATTCAAAATAAAATCACATTTCTATTGTCATGATTTGTTTAGCTATAAAGGGAGGGCCAGAGAGGGATGACTTTTGATACTTGCCAGTTTCACCTCACTGTTATAAAGTGATTTTAAAGTCTTATTAGTTATAGATCTCATGGAAGAAAAGCAAATAATGTGTGAAAAAAACAGCTCTTGGGAAAGTACAGCCATCTTCCTAGTTCTTTCCTATCTCTGGAATCAGAATATAGACTGGAAAAAGACAAATGGGTGTACAGAAGCCAAATAATTCCAATAGCAACATCAAATCTATGCCACTGTTTCTAGATATTACGTTATTCAGCTGAATGTTCTGTGTCTGGCAATAGTAAAATCCCCCATGGATACAATTTTGCTTGAAAAAGCCCATTATACGACTAAATGTAATTACACAAAGATAATTTTTAAAGGTATTGCTACTAAGGTTTTTGTTCATATATGTACAGTTATCCCCTCAAAACAAAACCTATTTATACTTTTTTCCCCCTGAAAATTGCGATGGCTGCAGCTCAGTGTCCTCAGTGCATTTTTCTTTGTCTCCTTAGGGTGGCTTCCAAAAACGGGGACTCAAGCAAAGCCATTACTTCCATGGAGTTCTGTTGAGTTCCTTAAATTCAAGGTGAGTCAAAAGGTTATGGTGACTGTTTGGGGGAGACTCTAAAGGGGTTATCTTGATAGATTTTTCTAGAAGCACACAGAACTATCAGAAAATCTCATTATGTAGAAGCTGTAAGAACACTGAAAGTTGCATTGATGAGGAAAAGGCCAGGGAAATTGTGTTGAGGAATTTTTTTCTGATCACAATGATGTACCTAGCTGCTAATTTTTCTAACGTAGCAAGGGAAATCCTATGAGAATTTAGGAAACCTTAGTGCATCTACCCCACAGCCTAATCTTGCCCATTCAGACTCTCTTTTGTTTCTCAAACTCAACATCTAAAACAAAAATGATTTGAATACTTCAAGAGAGCCAACAATACTACTTTGACATGGTGTAAACTGAAGAACCCAGAATTATTTAAGGACAGGTTTAGAAAGTTGGAAATACTATCTTCAAATGTATCTCACCCTGGATGGAAAAATGTCGAGAAATAACATCTTTATGTTTTTGTAATTTTATTTCCTAAGAGTTTCTATGATTTTGTAGTAATACTTTTTAATCTACCTAGAGGGTTAGTATGATCAGTTTAGGTAATAAGATCCCAGGAGTCTACCAAGTCAGTCAGGTAGTGGCCGGAAGCAAGCCTTTTCAGTATACAGTCACTAATGTTAATGACATGACAGCTCTTCTTTAGAAAAATAAAATGCCAGTAACTTAAAGCCATATTGATGATATTCAGTGATGTCTTATAATATAACCACAGACCTTGACATCAAGTCCTGTGCAATCAATAATATACCTTTATCAATATTCCACTGTGTGATTTATTCATCACACTTAACTCAGTGTCCTCTAGCATTGATCAGAGCTGTTTTCAGTCCTGTGATGAATGCTCTAGAGTCTGAAACCCTCATCATGCCATCACACCATGAAATCCGAAATATGGCTCAGGAGCGTCTGGGTAAAAGAAACTCTTTTTGGCTTGATTCATGACATATTACCCAGAGTTAATAGTAAGTGAAGGGGGAAGCAACTCAATACTTCAGGTAGTGGCATCTCACAGTTTTGCAGGAGGTGGGAACTGAGGCAAGTAATACTACTAGAAGAGGGTGACACCAACAGTAACTGAATGTCAATTAGTAACTGGATGTAAATAAGTTTACATTTCAGCAGAAATTTACTACTTGTTATATCCTTGCAATTAATTATAATAACAAAATGAATTATAATAACAAAAACAATTTTCATATGACTAGCTTACTTGTATCAATAACCCTCTCTGTTAATTTACTTCTTGATCCTTGTAATGTTTTTAGTCAAAACGTTCATTCATATCCAATTACCCCGAGGGGTTGAATCACGTGGTTTCAGATGAATTTGCTATAAGAGTGCACTGCTCTTTTCATTATCAATAGTCCTTTAATAGTCGCTCATTTTCTCAACTTTTCTGCTGGTTTAGCTACAGCATTGTGGTAAATAGTAACTGTGAACTTACATCACTATATTTTTTTGAAAATGAAGTACAATTGAAGAAAAAGAAAGACAAAGTATCTAAAGGCTCCCTAATAACAATATATCTAATAAGGTGTGATTCAATGTAGAAAGACTTCACTAACAAATTAGGAGCTGTTGTTGTTATTAGTGACTATCAAATCGGTTTCCACTTACAGCAACCCGATGGGCAAAAGAAGGAAACACTGCCTGGTTGGTCCTGCGCCATCCTCACAAATGTTCTTATGTTGGAGTCCGTTGGTGCAACCACTGTGGCCATCCAGCTTGTCAAGGTCTTCCTCTTGCATGCGGCCCCTCTACTTTACCCAGCATGATGTCCTTCTCCAGGGACTGGTCTCTCCTGAGAACATGTCCGAAGTATATGAGACCAAGTCTTGGCATCCCTGCCTCTAAGGAGCATTCTGGCTGTACTTCTTCTAAGTACAGGTCTGTTTGTTCTTCAATCTTTTCCCAAAGACCACAATTCAAATGCCTCAATTATTTGTTATGTGGAATGCAAAGTTCAACTTTCACATGAATATGAGATCATTGAAAATACCATGGTTTGGGTCAGGCTCACCTCAGTGCCCAAAGTAATATCCTTGTTTTCAGGAGTCTAGAAAGCTCTTTTTCAGAAGATTTGCCCTAAGTAACCAATCCTTTAATATCTTGAGTGATACTTCCATGAACATTGACTAATACAGCTTCATCTAATGCAGCTTCTCTGCTTCTTTGCTCAGCATACAGATTGAATAAGTATGGTGTGAAAATACAACCCTGACACATACCTTTCCTGATGTTCAATCGTGCATGATGCCTTTGTTCTGTCCCCACAACTGCCTCTGAATCCATGTACAGGATCCACATGAACATAACGAATTGTTCAGGAATTACCATTCTTTTCAAGGCAAACCATAGTTTTTTAAGCTCTACAAAGTTAAATGTCTATACATAATCAATAAGACACAAGTAAAACATCTTTCTGTTAGTCTCTGATTTCATCCAAGATCTGCGTGGTATCAACAATAATATTGCCTATTCCAGGTCCTCTTACGAACAGACCTGAGCTTCTGACTGCTCCCTGCCAATGTACTGCTGCAACGGTGGTTCTTGCTCATAGGCTATCCATTGAAATGGTTGAGTCAACTAGTCCTTTTTGGTACAGAGATTCAGTGTATTCTTTCCATCTTTGTTTGATGCATCCTGTGTCATTCAATATTTTTTCCAAAGCATCATTCAATATTGTAACCTGTGGCTTAGATTTTTCTTTAGTTCTCTCAGTTTAAACTATAGCAAGTGTGTTCTTCCTTTTGGGCTTTCTAACGCTTGGTCTTTGCACAGTATACTATTTGACTTTGTCTTCTCAAGCTCCCCTTTGGGGTTTTCTGTTCAACTCTTGGACTCCCTCATTTATGCCATTTGCCTTAGCCACTACACAAGGAAGAGCAAGTTTCAGAGTCACTTCTGACATCCACATTGAACTTTTCTTTCTTTCTGGACTGTTAAATAACCTTTTGCTTTCTTCTTGAATCATGTTCGCCTAATTGTCCTTCCACAGCTCACCAGATCTTCTGTCATCAGATTTCAGTCCATCAAATCTGTTCTTGATATGTTCTTTCAGTTCAGGTGGGATAGAGTCAAGGTCGTATTTTGGCTCTCATGAACTTGATTACATTTTTTTCCATTTTGATCTGAAATTACATATGCACAATTGGTAGCCTGTTCCAAAGTTGTCCCCTATTGATATTGATCTCCTTAATCTCTTCCCACAGATGTAGTCAATTTGATTTCTGTGTATTCCAGTACTATAGTCAGAGGGGATTCACCTGAGATTTTACTCTGTGTGAATCCTGCAAATGGATTTCAGGATTCTACTGGCATTCATAGCCTTTTGCAAACTGCCTGCTCAAAATTTAAGCTCTGGTAACATTTTCTCTTTCAAGTATGGGTTTTTACTATTTACAAGCCTTGGATGATGTAGTCTAGTGTGTTTCATCCCTGTGGACTTAGTTGATGCCTCAGTTAAATAGCTGCTTGTTTGGAACAAGTCTTTAAGATCTCAGACAAAAGGATTTCTGATAGTTGGCCACTATCTATTTACTTCACCACACTTCGCTATAGGCCACATATTTTCAGCAATCCCTCCTTAAGAGAGAGCGTCAAGCAGTGCCATGTCATAAGAACCAAGTTTTCTTAGATTGGAGCTAGTGCAAACCCCAAATTTTTGCATATTTTATGGTTTCATGAATAGCCTTGCTATCAGACCAAAAGCTTTGTGAAGTTTATTGTAACAAGTATAGTTAGGTTAAAATGTGATTATATCACTTGTTCTCCCTTTCTGCCCATGTAAAAGTTGTTTCACGTAATAAAAACAGAAGTGAAGGTAAGATACACTGAGTGAATCCCCTCTGACCACAGTCTAGGGATGTGAACAGCCTTGCTGTCATTCAAAGTGGACGATTGCAGGTGCAGTTCAGTTAAATCTGACACCTTACCATTTTATCTTCTTTTGACCCATTCCAAATTTACTCTCATTTTTAACATATTTTTCTCATTTTAACATATTTTTCTTTTTTGATTGAACTTTTATTCCTGTGTTACTATTGCTACTGTTGCGATTGTTATTATTGCTAGGTTCTCTCTCTCTCTCTCTCTCTCTCTCTCTCTCGTGCTTTTCTGTATAAAAATCTAGGATAGGTAATCTAAAGAGAAAGCAACTGGATTAATGGTCTTTTAGAGGCTTGGAAGGGGAGGTTAGGGGAAAGTGGGAAGCTAATAACAATAAATACAAGAAAGAAGTTGTCTTAAAATTATGGTTATGATTTTACAACTCTTGATGACATAATTGAACTATTGAATTGTACTATATTTAGTTTACTTGCCAATAAAATTATTTTAAAACATATTTGCTATGAAGAAGCTATTGGTCTTACAATATTCTATCATGCTATCTCATTTCATGTCTATCAACAAGTCCACAGTTTTTATCTACCATTCCTTCTTATTTTTTACCCAGTTTTGCATTCCAATAATTAATAATTGTCAATGTATCGATTGAATATTTGATCAATTTCAGATTGAAGACATTGCTAGAATTGTTCAATTTCTTTACCATTAACTTTAGTGGTTGTTACATAAATTTGAATAATAGGTATATTGTTTGGATTTCATTGTAATTGGATACATATTACCCTATCCCAAACAGCATTGTATTTCAAGATATATCTTCAAATGCCCTTTGAGGGGGTTAGTACACATATAAACATATAATCTAAGTAATTTGGTATATTTACCACCTATGAGTTCATCATTAAAATTGACACTAAGATTTAGTAAGCCTTCTCTATGGTCTGGTGCATGAGAGAGTCCATAAGTAGGGTGACACGATTGGGATCTGCATTAGGTGATTCCAGTCCTACTGATAGACGGGAGTCAGGAGAATTGTAGACATCATCATCATCATCCTCCACAGCATAGACTGAAACAAGGACTCCAAAGATGAAGGGCTTGCCTGCTCTAAGGAGTAGGAGAAGGAGTCTAACAACGATGTGACTATTAAAAATGTGCTTATGATGGAAAGTAAACATATTTACTTTGTAGAAGCTGAATTTATTTGAGAGAAAAATTTAGCTCTGGATAAGTAGTATTATGACTTCTAGCACTTGTAGACATTCTTGTGATATTTTGGTAAAATGAAAATGGGGGTCAAAGCTTCCAAGAAAGCATTGTTTCACACTGCTGACTGTATGGTCATTGGAATGACAGCAGGATTTTGATTTTGAAGGATTTTATTTTTATCTGGTTAATGTTAATTTTCTGTGTGTTTATGATATATGTCCAGGTGTGGTGCAAGCACTTTGAATTTAGCAACTAATTAAAATTTAGACCTTCATATCTACCCAGGGTTGCCATAAAAGAAACTTTTGATCTGCTGCCACCATAAAGACCATGCTCAAGAAACACTGTGCTGACGTTCTGCTCAGTGACCTAGGGGGTCTCCACCAGTCTACACTGATTTAGCAACACATTTCATTTTATTTATGATATTTAAATATTTTATGTAAACATTAAAATATGATATATTAAAGCAAGCAAATTTCACATAAACTCAGAAACAAATTATTAAGAATTATTTTAAAAGTAGTTTTTGCCCATAGAAATATTTTAAGAACTGACTAGATAGAATCTAGCAATGTAAAAAATCTGAATTTAATTAATTTCTTCAGGTGTTATAATACTTTAACCAAGGGTTTGATTAGAGCAGCCAGTCCACAGAGAGAACAACATGGCTGGCCCCACTATAAGACATGATGCCCCTCAGTGACCAAGGGTGATACAGGGGACAGCACCGGAGACACAGTGTGGGAATTGCACCTGATCGGATCCCACCACACCGAGGCAAAGCACTGGGGTTGTGCAGCGGAACAGCAAGGGAATGGAGTGGCAAGGTCCCCGGGAAATGCTGAAAGTGGACTTTGGGGCCAAGGCGTGGTGCCCCAACAGACCGGATTGGAAAACACTCCTAAAGGCCAACAAACGATCCTTGAACTAACTACAAGCTTTTCTTTCTTGATGTGTTTGTTTTGTCTTTGTCAGTGGTTTGTTGTTGTTGTTGTTTTGTCTGGTTATATACTGTTGCTTTGTTTTCCTCTGTCTTGTTTTCTTGCATGTTATTGTCTCCACAGGTCTGTCTAAATAAGACAAGCTGGATGAACTATCTGGAGGAAAAACAACAGGACCGACAGTTCCGGGGGGACTAGGGATAGGGGGAAGTAGGGGGGCGGGTAAGGAAGTGGTGTTAACAAATACAGGGACAAGGGAACAACATGGGACCCAAAATGGTAGTGAGGGGGGAGTGGCAGGCCTGGTAGGGAATGATCAAGGGTAAGGTTACGTAAAGAAGAGGTATAGCTGTAACCCAGGTGGGGACGGAGCATGGTAGTAGGGCAGGAAGAAAGTCAAGGGAGATGGAAGAAAGAGCTAGGAGTCAAAGGGCATTTATAGAGGTCTAAACAAAGACATGTACATGCAAAAAAAAAATATATATATATATATATATATATATATATGGATGGGGAAATAGATCTATGTGTCTATATTTATAGGTTTAGTATTAAGGTGGTGGAAGGACCTTGGGCCTCTACTCAAGCACTCCCTCAATGCATGAATACTTTCTTTTATTAACTTGGCACTCTACAATGCTCACCCTCCCGACACAACTGCTGAAGCCAAAGCGGGTGAACAAGTAAATATGGTGAAGAAAGCTGATGGTGCCCCGCTGTCAAAAGAGATAGTGTCTGGGGTCTTAAAGGCTTGAAGATAAACAAGCGTCCATCTAGCTCAGAAGCAACCAAGCCCACATGGAAGAACACACCAGCCTGTGTGATCACGTGGTCCCGAAGGGATCAGGCATCAAAGAACAAAAATTCATATCATTGGCTGCACACCTCCATGACACGATCACTGAAGACAAATGGGTGCATAAGCAAATGTGGCGAAGAAAGCTGATGGTGCCCGGCTATCAAAAGAGATAGTGTCTGGGGTCTTAAAAGCTTGAAGGTGAACAAGCGGCCATCTAGCTCAGAAGCAATAAAGCCCACATGGAAGAATCACACCAGCCTGTGGGATCACGAGGTGCCAAAGGGACCAGGTATAAGGCATCATGCAATATATATATATATCATAGTGAATGAAGGGGGAAGTGCATAGTGGAGACCCAAAGCCCATTTGTCGGCCACTGGAGATCCCCTCATAGAGGGGTTTAGGAGAGGAGATGGGTCAGTCAAGGTGCGAGGTAGTACTGATGAAGAACACAGCTTTCCCCCAGATCCTGGATGCTTCCTCCCCCCAACTACCATGATCTGAATTCTACCTTGCATGACTGGATAGGGCAGAGTTTGTATACTGGAGCATATGGGAGCTGGAGGCACAGGGAATCCAGGGCGGATGATACCTTCAGGACCAGGGGTGTGAGGGGTGATACTGGGAGAGTAGAGGGTGAGTGGGTTGGATAGGGGGAACTGATTACAAGGATCCACATGTGACCTCTTCCCTGGGAGACGGACGGCAGAGAAGAGGGGGGGGGGGAGACTTTGGATAGGCCAAGATATGACAAAATAACAATCTATAAATTATCAAGGGCTCATGAGGGAGGGGGAAGTGGGGAGGGAGGGGGAAAAAAGAGGACCTGATGCAAAGGGCTTAAGTGGAGAGCAAATGCTTTGAAAATGATTAGGGCAAAGAATGTACAGATGTGCTTTATTCAATTGATGTATGTATATGTATGGATTGTGATAAGAGTTGTATGAGCTCCTAATAAAATGTAAAAAAAAAAAGAAAAAAAACCAAGAGTAGAGAATATAATTTATTTTTGAACTGATATTTTAGTTAATCTTATGTTTATGTTTACTATCTAGATAGTTAAGAGCTAAGCCAGAGAAAGATAATTAGTTGCAGATATATATTAAGAGTTTAATTTCAAGACATGTGCTGTGTGTTTGTGGTACCTGATAGACAATTCTGAAATGTGCAGGATTGGTTCTCAAGAAGAGCAGGTTAGAGTTATTGACCTCTGGCTGAAGTTGCTGTGCAGGGATGTACTTGTAGCATCAACAATGATTGACTCATAGTTCTCCAGGTTATCAAGGATGGCCTCTCTTACTTAAACTCATTTATAGGTTTTAATCCCTATCTATAAAACACCTTCATAGCAGTCCCTAGATGTGAAATTATATCTCATTATGCTATTAATTTCTGTTTCTAGAATGGCCATTGATGTCCAGCATAATATTATATGATTTTTATTCTTTAATGTTTACTTGATGTTCAAATATTAAATTATTCTTGCGCTCTATTTTTCTTTCTAGCCACAATATCCCTCATGCTTTGCTCTTTTATTTTGCAATTTTTTCTTATGTTATTTTAATTGCATTTTTTTATTATTCATTTTATTTGGGAGCTCTTACAGATTGTATAACAATCCGTAAATCAATTGCATCAAGCACACTTGTACATATGTTGCGTTCATCATTTTCAAAATATTTCCTTTCTACCTGAGCCCTTGGTATAAGCTCCTCTTTTTTTCCTCTCTCCTCCAACTCTTGTGAATCCTTGATCAATTATATATTATTGCTATTTTCGTATCTTACATTGTCCACTATCTCCCTTTACCCACATTTCTGTAATTCATTCCCCTCTAGTGTGGGGGTGGGGGGATTATATATTCATCATAGCGATCAGTTCCATTTTTCTCCTCCTCCCCCCTTCCCCTACCCTCATGGTGTCACTACTCCCACTAATGCTCCTGTGAGGTTTATTTGTCCCGGATTCCATGGGTCAATGGCTCTTATCTGTACCAATGTATATGTGCCATTGTAAGGTAGAACTAAAGTCATGGTAGTTAACGAGAGGAAAAATTCAAGAACTAGTGTAATGTTGAGTCTTTGAACAGTGCTATATTGTACCCTCAATGAATTATCCCTTCTGTGTGATCCTTCTGTTAAGGGATGTCTAATTGTCTACAGATGGGGTTTGGGTCTCCACTCCCACTTCTTTCATTTGAATCAATATAATTATTTGTTTGGGATCTTTTGATACCTGCTACTTGACCCCTTCAATACCTCTTGATCACACAGGCTGGTGTGCTTCCTCCATATGGATTTAGTTGGCTCCCTATTAGATAGCTTCTTGTTTAACTTTAAGCCTTTAAGACCCCAGACATTATATCTTTTGATAGCCGAGTACCATCCACTTTCTTCACCACATTTGCTTATGTACTCATTTTGTCTTCAGCAAACATGTCAAGAAGGTGAGTATCACAGAGTACCAGGTTATATAATCAGAGTGTTCTTGTGTTGAGGGAGGACTTGAGTAGAGGCCTAAAGTCTGTCTGCTGTCTTAACACTTAGCATATCTACATCTGTAAATAGTTTGGTCCTCCTAGTTCTTTCCGCTATTTCCTTTCACTTTCCTCTCGTCCCAATGTCATGTTTGCCTTTCATTCAGCTCTCAGCCACTCCTCTCGGATACATTGCATTTGATCAAACCCCACCAGGCATTCTACACCCTCCTCACTATCAATTTTAGATCTATTTTTTTTCCCTTGTCCCCAAGTTGGTTGGCTCCCCACTCCCTTTCCCCAAATTCCTCTTCTCCCATGTTCCCCTGGAAGTGTTGCTCCTGCTCTTTTCTCCTCAGGATTATTTATTCTGCGTATCTTATATGGATAGGCATAGAGAAAAAGAAAAGAAGGGAAACGTTCCTATTAATAGTTCCAGGTTTGTCTGCTGACCTTTATGAATGTTCTCCAATCCAGTCTGATGAGGAGCCAAGCCCTGCCCTCCTTACAACAGCCCCGCCCCCAGTCAGCAGTCTATTTTCAGGATTCCTCAGGGACGTCATTACTTTGCTCCATTTGCTGCTTTCTTGTGCTCCCTTCGTGTGTCACCCGCTGTGGGGAGGGGGTCAGACCAGGCACACTTTCCACACTGTATCACCAGTGCTGTCCCCATAGTGCTCTGGGTCACTATTGAGGGGCTTCATCTCTGTTCATTCTGTGCATTAGCTGATGTGAGCAGGGATGTCGTACTTGGGGCTTGGAGGGGAATACTGAGGTCTCTCTCTCTCTCTCTCTCTCTCTCTCTCTCTCTCTCTCTCTCTCTCTCTGTCTCTCTCTCTCTCTCTCTCTCTGTCTCTCTCTGTTTTTCTCTGTCTCTGTCTCTCCTAGCTTGCTCCCCTCTCCTGAGCTATATCATCAGTGCTGTCTTCTGTAGCATAGTCTTCTGAAGAGGGGTTCATCATAGCTCAGCTGGGCCTGGTCCCACTGTCCTCTCTGCTAGCTCGCTCCTCCCTGCCGGTATGTTGCTCTCCAGGCTTGGCGCACCAGGATGAGGTCTGGTCCCTCGCTCCCTTTCCTGTGGAGACAAACAATACCTTCCCCATGAGTGGAGTCATGTCCTGTTCCCTCACCATCCTCATTGTCTCCTCACCACACTCCTCTTTAGTTGGATGCCATGTGCATCCCTGGGTTGGCTCTGACCCCTGCCAGAGTGCCTGGACATGGACTGGGGGATTATACATTAAGTAGTTTTTCCTTTATGCCATTGTGCTTTTTGAGCTCATCTCAATGGAATCATGTGTACTTGTCCCTTTGTGCTTGACTAACTTCACTTAGCATAGTTTCTTCTGACTCTTCCTGAGACAATGTGCTTCATTCATTCATCACTGCTTTTTAGGGCTGCATAGTATTGTATGCATATGCCAGAGTTCTTTAATCCTTTCATCAGTTGATGGAAATTTAGGTTGTTTCCAATTCTTTGTGATTATGAACTATGCCATGATGAACATTGAAGAGAGGAGAGTTCCTGTCTCACCAACCCCCTCCAGCACTTGTTGCTTTCTGATTTTCTGAATTAGTCTATCTTCAAGGGTGTTAGGCGGTATCTCATAGTTGTTTTAATTTGCATTTTCCTTATACCTAATAATCAGGAACATTTTCTCATATGTTTGTTAGCCATTCAGATTTCCACCCTTGTGAAACTTCTGTTCAGGTATTTTGTCCACCTTTTCAATAGGCTTTTTCTTACTGTAGGCTAGCAAGGTATTGTAGATGTTTGTAATGAGCCTTTTGTCTGATATGCCATTGCTAAAGGTGTTTTCCCAGTCTGTGGGAAATTATACTCTCTTGGTGAATTATTTCGATGTACACAGGTGTTTTATCTTCAGTCTATCCCACTTGTCAATTTGTGCCTCCTCTGTGTTTGTGGCCTTCCTTATTTCTGATAGCCTATGTATTCTCTGTGCCAAAGTCCTTAGATTTGTCCAGATTCCTTCATTAATGACCCTAATTGTTTGGAGTTTTATCTCAAGGTCTGTCATCCACCTTGAGTTTATTCTTGTGCATGGAGTGAGGTGAGGGTCTTGCTTCATTTCTCTGCAGGTAGATATCCATTTTTCCCAGCACCCCTTGTTGAAGAGGACATTTGATCCTTTTAAGGGTCCTTTTCGAGAATCAGTTTTCTATATACTGATGTTTTCATTTCTGGATTTCCTGATCTTTATCACTGGTCCAAATGCCTGTTGTTATACCAGTATCACACTGTGGTGAACGCTGTGGCTGTATCATAGGGGTACCAGGAAAGCAAGCCCCCTACTTTGTCCTTCTTCTCAAAGAGCTCTCTGTTAATTTAGAACTTTGTCTCTCTCCATATGAAGTTGGTAGCCAGTTTTTCCAGTTCCGAGAAGAAGGACGTTGGTACTTGTCCCTCATACTGTTCATGGCTCAGGTTTCCTTCCCTTCCCTTCCCCTGGCTAGAACACACAAACTTCCATTGAGTCAATGACGACTTGTAACTGCTGTTTCGGGAAGTACAAAGTCCAGTGTTTCTTCCACAGAGCTGATGATGGTTTTGAACTTCCAGCCATGCGGATCACAGGCCAGTGCATAACCACTACACCACTGTTTCCTCACTGGGTTACATAAAAGAAAGCCTCAAAAAGTTCATGGGGAAATTCCAATAAATATGGCTGCCTTTGAAGCCAAGCAGTTGGAAGGGAGATAGAGGGAAAATAAGCGATGAGAATTCTCCACTCTCTTGGCATAGGGTTCCTTAAGTCAGAGGAAAGGCTTGACTTGCTTTTGAGTTTTTGTTGCTTGCTTGCCTGCTGTGATATGTACATAATGTGGTGTCAATTTGGGACCTGTGAGCATTAGGAGTTAAGGGGTGGATCTAGTCTGTTAATCAAATCATAGCCAATGAATCCTCTATGTGGGCCTGGCCTCCTCCTGAGAATTCTGTGAATTCTTGGATTTACTCCTTGGAGGCAGGAGAGACTTTCTCAGCTCACTTCCTGCAAGACATCCCTGAGGAGAAGCCACATGGACCTACCCTGATGCAGCCCTGGGAACTAGAGGAGCCACGTGGAGACCGCTGCCAGCGCGGAGATGGTTCTACCGCCACTGACTTTGCATCCATGGCCTGTGATCTTCCTGCATTCAGCGTCACTGCGTGTGTTTCATGAGTCTGAGGTGGACTTTATAGATTGGTATCAGACACATGGGCTAATATCAGACTTATGGACTTGATCTGGACTGGGCTAGGGTGTTTTCTCAATATTCAACTTGTATATCAAACCTCTTTCTTATTCACATCTGTGTGTCTGTGAATTTGTTTCTCTGGTCTACCCAGACTAACACACCTGATGATGCCATTGCCGCCACTGCCAGAGAGATGTCTGGAGCTGTGAGAATGGGGGAAAGCTGCGTGGGGTTTCCTTGACTCTCTTTAATTCACAGGAACTTCCTTTCGTGTTCCTCAGCCCAGAAACAGACTTCCCCCTGGCATTCTTCTGAATGAGATGTTCCAGAGTTCAAGCTTTCTTCCAATCCATCATAGGAGCTACTGGAAGAAAAATAAAATAGAAACCTCTCCTCTCACTGGGTAGTAAGCTCTGGCAGTTTTCTTCCTAGCTGCTCAAGGCTTCTCTATGCGTCCTCTCTGGGACTGCAGTTACACTCCACGGGTCTCAGAGTGGCTTTGCCGACTCCATCTTCTCCAAGGCTAGAACTGAGAAAGGTATTTGAGGAAAGTATAGTAAGTAAATTTCCCTTCACAGACTCGGTAAAATTCATTTGCTGCTAATGCTCTACCTTGAGATGTGTTTTAGTGTTTCATTGTTGAATTTTGTGGTGTAGTAAAAGTAAATTTATTTTTAATTTGCTGCTTCAGTTCTCAGTAGTGACGCTGCAAAAGCTGGGCATAATGTATTATTTTTTAACATTTTACTTGGCGTTAGGTAACAGTCTTCATAGTTCTCCATTCAGTAATTCATAGACCAAACCATTTCATGTCAGTGCTTGCAGTCCCCACGCTAGGTCAGAATCATTCCATTTCTATCCTGGGTTGCCTGTTTCTATTCATCTGGTTTCCATAGCTAACCGCCTTTTCATCTTTGCTTTTGGCCAAATCTTGCGCTTTTGGGTTTTTCGAAGGAAAGCATTCCTCACAGTGCTAGTATTTATTTTATAGGCTAGTCTATAATTCAGTTGAGAAGTGGCCTTCAAAAGTGGCTTCAGTTACAAGCTTCAAGGGTGATTTCAGAGAAGAGTCTCAGGGATTCCTCCCATCTGTATCAGAACCATAGCTTGGTCTTTTATATGAAATTGATTTATTTTCCCTACACATTTCAGTCATTCTACCTGGTCTCTTTTATTGTGTCCTTAGGTAGAGTGTTCAGCAGTGTTTAGTGGGACACCGTCTAGCTCTGACTTGTCTCTCGTGAGAGCAGACTCTGGTTCCAAGCAGTCCTTAGCCTTTTGGACTAATTGTTTCCGGAATCTACCATTTCCGTTACCCTCGCTGCTTTGGTTGAGGAAAGACCAATATTCGCATCTTAAATAGACATTCCCGTACTTTTAAGACCCCAGTAGCTTAAGACTATGCTATTCAACCTTCAAGCCCAGTAGTTAAGTCCTGTGAGGTGTTTTGTTAAGAAGTTTCCATAATTGTGCTCAATGTGCTTTATCAAATATTTATGAATACACTAGCAGTACATACAACTATGTATGTGATATATACAACTATACATTGCACAAAGGTAGGGGCTATATACCTATTTACATATGTGTCTATTTTTCTACTCATTCACATAGATTTTTGTAATGAAAATAAAACTTTTTTCATTATGTTATTGCAGGGTTTTATGTGTTATAATATATACAGTACTTACCATTTCTCTTTGCATATATCACATTGTCTTCTTTTGCCTTGATTAAGTTGTGCTGACTTCCCCCACATTTATTGGGTCTGTTGTTCTCCAGAATTAACAATTTTCAAAAATTATCTATTTGGTGGTTCTTCCTCTCTTCTCCTCCAATGCCTGGTGAACATAAAATAATAGTTCTTCTGTGTGAAGACTAGTCGTGCATTTTTATACTAGTGTGTCATGCAATATTGGCCCTTTTGTGACAGACATATTACACTTAGGGAAATAAAGTGTCCTCTAGATGGATCCATGTTGTGAAATATTTTAAGTGCATCACTATTCTTTATCACAGTAGAGTATTCTATCATATTATGTCCTACTGTTTGCTTATTCATTCATCCATTAATGGTCACTTAGATGATGTTCATCTTTTTGATATTATGTAGAATACAGCCATGTCCAAGGCTGTACATATATCTATTTCTGTCACTGTAATGATTTCTCTGAGGTACATACCTAGAGGGGGAGGGGAAAAAAGGAAGGAAAACGAGTTGATTCCAGGAACCCAATTGGAAGGCGAATTTTGAGAATGACGAGGGCAACAAATGTATAAGGGTGCTTTACTCAATTGATGTATGTATGGATTGTGATAAGAGTTGTATGAGCCCCAATAAAAAGATTTATTAAATTTTAAAAAAAGATCATACCTAGAAATGAGGTTGTTGGAGCAAATGGTGTTTCTGTTTTTAGACTTTTATGGAAGTGCCCTACCCTTTTTTGCAGTGGTTTCACCATCTTACAGTGTCAGCAACAGTGTACAAGATTTCCAATCTCCCTCTTACATCCCTGCGATGGGTAGTTTCTTTTCTTTTAATCAGTGCCATTATTGGCAGAATGAGATGTTATCTCAATGTAGCTTTGATGTACATCTCTTTAATGACTAATGGTCGTATCTCTTCATATGTTTCCAAGCCACTCAAGTGTCTTTCATGAAATATCTGTTTAAATCCTCTGCCGGTTTCTAATTGAACTACATTGTGTTGTGGTGGCGCCAAAGCTTCCCATAAATTTTAGGGACATGTCAGGTACATCATTCAATTTTTTTTTCCATTTTGTAGTTTCTCTTTTATTAAATTAGGTTTTTACATTTATTTTTTACTCATTTTATTGGGGGGTTATACTACTGTTATCACAATCCAGACATACATTCAGTGTATGTCAAGCACATTAATACATTTGTTGCCCTCATCATTCTCAAGACATTTGCTTTCTACTTAAGCCCTTGGTATCAGCTCTTTATTTTCCCCCTCCCTCCCTACTCTTCCCTTCTCATGAACCCTTAATAATTTATAAATTATTGTTATTTTGTCATATCTTACACCCTCCAATGTCTCCTTCCCCTCACCCACTTTTCTGTTGTCCATCCCCCAGGGAGGAGGGTATACGTAGATCCTTATAATTGGTTCGCCCTTTCTACCTACCCCACATTCCCTGCACCCTCCAGTATTGCCACTCTTACCACTAGACATGAAGGGATCATCTGTCTTGGGTTCCCTAGGCTTCTGGTTCCTGTCTGTACCAGTGTACATCCTCTAGTCTATCCATATTTGTAAGGTAGAATTGGGATCGTGATAGTGGGGGAAAGGAAGCATTAAAAAGAATTAGAAGATAGTTGTAAGTTTCATTGTTGCTACTCTGCACACTGACTGGCTTGTCTCCTACCTGTGACCTTTCTGTAAGGGATGTCCAGTTGCCTACAGATGGGCTTTGGGTCCCCAATATGAACTCCTCCTCATTTACAATGATATGATTTTTTTGTCCTTTGATTCCTGATACCTGATCCGTTTGACACCTCGTGGTCACACAGGCCGGTGTGCTTCTTCCATGTGGGCTTTGTTGCTCTGAGTTAGGTGGCCCTTGTTTACCTCCAAGCCTTTAAAACCCCAGACGCTATCTTTTGATAGCCGGGCACCATCAGCTTTCTTCACCGCATTTGATTGTTCACACATTTGTCTTCAGTGATCATGTTGGGAAAGTGTGCATCATGGAGTGCTAATTTCATAGAACAAAGTGTTCTTGCATTGAGGCAGTACTTGAGTGGAGGCCCAATGTCCATCTGCTGACTTAATACTAAACCTATAAATATATGTGCATGTAGATATATTTCCCCATCATCATATATAAATATATTTACATATCTACATGCCAGTATTTAGACCTCTATAAATGCCCTTTGCCTCCTAGTTCTTTCCTCTATTTCCATTTACTTTCCTCTTGTCCCACTACCATGTTCAGCCTTCATTTGTGTTTCAGTAATTTATCTCGGTTACATTGCCCTTGATCAAGCCCTGCCAGGCCTCTCACACTCCTTGCCACTAAATTTGGATCACTTGTTGTTCCCTTGTCCCTGGCTTGGGACACCACCTCTTTTCCCCCACCTTCCCCTCTCCCTTGTCCCCCCTGGAACGATCAGTCCCATTGTTTTCTCCTCCAGACTGTTCATCCAGCCTATCTTATCTAGATAGACATGTAGAGATATTAATATGCACAAAAACAAGATATAACAAGATAAAGTGACAAAAGAAAACACGCCGACGACAATAAAAACCAAAATAACAATGCCCCCAAATAAATACATAAAATTTAAAATAAAGAAAAACCTGTAAATAGTTCAAGGTCTGATTTTTGACCTCTAGGAGTGTCCTCCAGTCGAGTCAACGTCTATCCTTTGCACTTACTCGGGACCTTCCTACTCTACTCCCCCTGCCCCTCTGCCACACACTCTTAGTTTTTTTCCTCGGTGTGGTGGGGTTAGACTGGGCCAAACCCAACACTGTGTCTCCAGTGTTGTCCCCTGTAGGGCCATGGGTAAGCGAGGAACATCTTTCTCATAGTGAGGCCAGCCATATGGTTCACGCTGTGCATTGGCATTGGCTATTCTGCGTGGGGATATCATCCTACAGGCTTGGTGGGCCAGGGTGCACTCCACTCTCTATTCCTCCCCCTTCATTTGTTCCCACGTGAATATTTAATTTTATTTTCTGATGTCAGTGGACATTTAGTTATGCTTATGGTCTCTATACATGCCATACATCAAGGACCCTAGTTTTGGCTCTGTTTTCTTTCATGCACTTGTAGCTTTACATTTACCATTGATGTCTTTCATTGGTTTTGAGTTCATTTTTGTGTGTAAGGTGAGGTTAGATTCTGTTAATTTTTTCCAGAAATAGATATTCAGTTTCCCTGTACTATTTGTTCAAGAGACGCTCTTTTCTTCATTCATTGAACTTTGGCCTTTCCTCAAAGATGAGCCGTTCAAAGCTGGATGCACTTGTAGCTCATCCATCTGCCTGCTCTCTATGCTGTCTGAATATCAGGCTGCCCTGAGTACCGGGGCTTCATCGTCATTTCCGAGGTTGAGAAATGTGAGAATTCTTACTCTTTCTTCTTCAAATAATGCTTTAGCTATGCGACCTTCTTTCCTTTGCCTATGAAATTGAAGATTAGTCTTGCCATATCATGCATTTTTAAATGAAGATTTAAATGGAGCTGTAGTTTAGACTATATAAATAACAAATGGTTGCCTACTTTGTACTTTCAAGCATTTGAAAATAATTGCATTTCTCTTCATTCGCATTAATAAGAAACATTTGCCATTGGAAACTGCTTTATGAGGCTGTCATCAGATACAATATACTATGTGGACTGGAAGCCTATTCAAGCCACATGCAACAAGGGAAAGTAATTGTGATGAGACTTTGTTGCCAGTGGAGTGGGCTCAATCATTTTAATGTGAGGGCACATTTGCATACCATTGCAGGGTAAATGTGAGCTAGTTTAACCTGGGGACTGCCTGTTCCTTCATTTGCTTAGCATCACTTATTCTGGGCAGAGTTGGAGCTTCTGCACCGTCGTCACTGAAGCGCTATTTGTGGGGTGGCAGAGTGATGGTGGAAGGCAGTAATGCGTTTGGTGTGTGAGAAAACACACAGACTTGAGTTTTCCCCTTCACAGAGTTAGTTCTCATCTGGCACCTTTCAGCTAAAAATATTAGATGTTTGTTTTGACTATTACTTCTGATGCTAAAACTTGAAAAATAGGAAAGTTAGGTTTCTGTAATTTTGAGGATTTTTTGGTTCCTGGGAACTAAAGTTACCTGAAAAAGTTTTGGCCATGCCTATGCCTAAATTGGACAGCATTTTACAAGAGGGGGAAGGGATGGATCTCTTGGAAATCATGCAGCACAGTACTGGAAGAAATGCCCAGAAAAATCAGGGTCCGGTTTTCCCTTAAATCAATGCCTTGTGTTTTTATCATGGTTTAGACTTCTCTAATTTTTAGACACTTATTGTCTCCTTTGATCTGTCGAACCCCATTAGAGACTGATGGTGAATTATTACTTTCACCATTTTAGGGATCAGAATCAAGCTCTCAATGGCCATAAAAAGATCTTAGATTCTCTGTTGATCTAAAACTATTTTCACTTGAATGCTACTAGTTAGCTATGTTTCAAGGAGATTTGGTTTTTTGATGGGTAAAATTAAACCTTTCTACTTGATTTTTCCCCCTAAGTTCTTTTAAAAATTTCTTCAGTTATATTTGAACATTTCTGATGCCAACCAACAATACTTATCTAGTATTTATATGAATTCTTAAAAAAATGTGTTCTTTTTTACAATTCTTCATCCTATAAAATAATCTCTGGTTCTGTGACTAAAATATTGAGCATTCTTTGTGGTCACACCATACTACATAATTATTGGCTACAGATAATAGCAAAATATATCATAGTATAGTTGAATAGCATCTGATTTTCTATTATGTTTGCAGAATTATTTGTTCCTAGAATTGCAATCTATTTTAAAAGCTATTAAATTTTGTTGATTCTAACAACTCATTCAATTCTCTTCAATTTAATCTGCCTCATTAATGTAAACACTCAATAGAAATACAAAGGATATGAATGTGCAATTAATGGAAGAGAAAATATAATTAGACAAAGTAGATGGTGATTCATAGATATTCAGTCTCAGAACCAAATGAATGAAAATTGAAATAATGAGACAACATTTTGCAAACAATATAATATAAATAATATTATACAGGGTTGATGTGAGTATATGGAAAGTGGGAATCTCATATGAGCTTAGGTTAATTATTATTGTTAGGTTACTTATAGAGTTCTTGGCATGTAGTAACCACCTAAAATTGCTTGTTAAAATTCAGCCACTCAATTAAATAGGTAAACTGCTAATATTTTACTTCAAACTTCTAGAAATTTCTATGAAAAATCTCTAAACATTTGGAGTGGACGTTACTACATTTGGAAAATGTGTATCTTGCAGGAAAAATATTTTAAAATACTTGTAGAATAAGATCTCAGCCCCAAATGCCAAATAGAAATGGAACCCCCATCATCTTGGGAATGTGGACTACATTTTTTCAGTCCCAAGGAAATAATGAAATCATCACAATTTGAGAGAGGCACGGGCACATAAAGACTTATTTAAAACACATGCAGTTGGTTAAGAACTCAGCTTCTACTTCAAACAATTCGATTTTAGTGTCAGAGGAGTTATTGGGGTACACAAACAATAAGAAAATGATTTTACACTGTCATTAATATTTCATCGCAAGTAAAATTTTGCTGAAGATCGTTGTCAAAACTGTTGCAGCAATTGGTGGACAGAGAGCTGGCAGACATTCAAGCTAGATTCAGAATAATGAGGGAACAAGGGATATCACTGCTGGTGTCTGATGAATCTGTCTGTAAGCAGACATTATCAGACAGATGTTTACTTTATGAGGAAAATTTTTCCACATGGTCAGAGATCCCTGAGGACTGCAGTATTCAGGTGCTGATTTTTTTCTTTAAAATATCAACTCTGACTATGGATTCAGTAGTTTTCCAAAATTCATCTTCAAACACTAGAGTACCTAAATAATACAAACTTACATGATTTCCATTTCAAACAAGAAACTTTGAGAATATGTCTTTTTCTAAATCCCCTGAGGGAAATAAGTGCCTTGAAATAAAAACTGGCTCCTTAAAGATTTCAAAAACAACTACAATGAGGGCAATGAATGTACAGATGTACTTTACACAATTGATGTATGGATTGTGATAAGAGTTGCATGCCCCTAATAAAGCAATTTTTAAAAAAGGGAAATAAAAGAGTAGCATTTATTACATGTCCTTGAAGAATCGCTTTCAGACTCTGAATCAGATAAAAACCAGTTGTCCAAGTCAATTCGAATTCATGGTGATCACATATGTGTTGAAGCCAAACCGGACCCCATAAAATTTTCAATATTTTTTCACCTGGATAGGAGTTTCTTCTGGGTTCTCTGAGTGGACATAAGACTTCAACTTTCAATTAGCAGTATAGTACTTTTAACCATTATACCACCAAGAGATACCCTCTCAATCAACAAGCATCAATGAAACCTGTATTGACTGCTCAGTGCAGCATCTCGCTCTGCGTTGCTGCCAGTGCACACACCATCTGTCCATTTGAAATACCCATGTTTTCCCAAGACTGCATTAGCATTAACGTTTGAGTGATTCTTCTGAGTGGCCCATTATAAGTATATGATTTCATGTTTTTATACAAATGCTATTAGAAGTTTTCATTGGTGCTTAAATCAAACTTTAAACTGTTAGGTGTGTGAAATTAATTCGCTTTTCATTTTCATGTTATGGCAATGTCTTTGGAATAACAGAGTGATGAAACATGCCATATGAATTTTGAGAAAGCTAAATATACTTTGCATCTTTATGGTACATGATCAGTAATATAAATCTAATGGCGGAGATAGCTGAAATATAAGATTTTTTTCATAATTTGCATAAACTAAGACTTTCTTTGTAATGAGGGAACAAAGCACAATGTACAAATTAATGAACCTTCAAAAAGAGAAAGTTTCAGTTTTATCCTTTTTTCATATTAGCCACATGGCTGGGATTTAAGTGGAGCAAAGCATACTGGGATCTGACCTACTTTAGAGATACAAAAATATAGCAATCATTTTTAACCAACAAAAATATAAGCAAATTCAATGAGGTCCGTAATTCTATGCTAACTTTTCTCAGCAATTAAAATATTTTCCTGAAACCTGAAAGATCTATTAGATGCTAAAATTTTTTTTAGAAATTCCAGTTTTCTAAATGTTGGAATTAAGTCTCTGAATATTTTTTTAATTTTACTTGTTTACTGAAGATTTTTTTATAAACACCTACTCAAGCCCTGCTTTAATAGAATCTTTTTTTTTGAAACATACCTCTCCCATTTTTAAAGTGTTTTCAGATATCATTGACTTTCAAATATTACTTTCTCATGGAGCAATTCATCGACCTTGTTGTGTTGAAAATGCATGCCAGACTTGGACTTGCTACCGATTCCACACCACCCTAGCACAGCTGTCTCACCAGTCTTACCTGGGACTGTTTTGAAAATCCCAACCAGGGCAAGGCAGGAGCCCCGCCACCGAATGCCTGGAACACAGTCAGTCTCACAGTACTGAGTCAATTGAACACAGACAGTGAGTAAACGCTGTATTTTGGGGTACAAGTCACACACACAGTGTCTCTCTCTGTCTTTCTCTTTGAATTAAATATGGATAATTCGACCTTATGAGCACAGAATCTTCTGGGACAAATAATAAGAGAGCCAAGTTTTATGTTATATGTGAGTTGTGTGGGCAGGAACATGCCTCAGTCACACTTAGATCGTTTCAGACATGACTGCACACATGGAGAGCTTCAACCACCATTAGTGTCAACTTCATATGTGAAGGGAGCAATTAGATAGCTGCTTTTTAAAAGGAAAAACTTATGTTTAGCAAGAATGATCTAAAAAGGATATTTAAAATATGACTATTTTCTTACCTTTTAAAAAAAGCGAGACTTAAGCTTAAGATATTTTGTTAGTCCTTCAGGAGGAGACTTGTGTACATTAGCCTAAGGAGAACTCTGT
Organism: Tenrec ecaudatus; assembly: GCF_050624435.1. Taxonomy (NCBI): domain Eukaryota; kingdom Metazoa; phylum Chordata; class Mammalia; order Afrosoricida; family Tenrecidae; genus Tenrec; species Tenrec ecaudatus. Next base: position 76,392,342 of record NC_134542.1, read on the forward strand.
TGGAAACAACTTCCGATTATCTAAAATAAATAATCTACCAGATGGAAAGGATACCCTTGACATTGCAGAATGAGAGCTTGGACTAAATAACTCAGTATTAGTGAGAACTGAATGTTGTTTTTAATCATAACTCAATATGGGTGTCCAGACAGCAGTAATATTAAACTAACTCATAATTGCCTCTATTTCTTGATTTTTAACAAAGAACTAGTATAAAATAAGTCAAATTTCAGCAATCTTTGTTTATTTCCAATCTTCCAGTCACCAACATCTTAACACATAGGTGGCTTCCATCTTGGTAAAAAATATATCAGAAAATAAAAATGACAAAAAGTGAGGAAATAATCATTAAGAAAAAGCAAAGATTATGGCTATTTTGTGATGTAGAGAAAGGAACCAAAACAAATAGCTACTGTATGGTGGACATGATTCTTGTGAGATACAGTTGAAAAGTAGAATAACTGGTTAATACCGCAGGGGGTGTGCTCTCAAAAGGGGCTCTTTACCCAAATAACAATCTTCTAACTGCTTTCTAAGTAGCTATTTGATCTCCCTGTGTTTTCTTTTACTCCTATAGTGTTTCCAGCACAGAGAAGACACCAGGCAACAATTTTAACAGTGCCATGTCACAGCATGCTTGCAGATTGGAGAGGCTTGAAGATACTTATTGAGCTAATGACAAAATTTTACTAGAAGCTCAGGACTGAATGGCGGCCCAGATACAAAAACGCCTGTTATTGTCCTTGATATCTCTCACCTGTACTGTTTTTCTCTAACTGTAACCTGTTCCCCGCTTCTTCATACTCTGGAAACTCAAGGAAGAGCTAGAAACATAATGCCCATCAAAGGGGCTGTTGACTCAAAAAGAGAGAAAGAAAGAAAAGGTGCAAAAACATAAAGAGTTTGTTTAGGAAAATAATCTTGACGTTCATAATTCTGGACTGGGTTGATGTACTTAGATAACCGCTGCCAAAAACGAGCTCCTTCATGAACTAACTCAATTTTTCACGTCGTTTCTTGTTGGATCAGGAGGTCAGGAAAGACCAGTCCGGAGGCCATCATGATTGGTAATGTGGAAGGGAAATGACAAAGTTCAAAGCCCTCGCCAATAGGAATTGACATGGTAGCTACACCAAGGGACTCACACTTAAAAACAGTTGTGAAGAAGATACAGAGAGAACCTAGTTTTGCTTTGTTGTACATACAGGTTATTAGCAGGTAAAGATACGAAAGTACCTAACCACAACAACAACAGTGTGACTCATGGAGTCAACAACAGGAACTAAAATCACCTTTGGGCAAGGCAATGCCTTTTGTCTTATATAACACATCACTGGTCACAAGATATTACATATTGCAATAAAGAAGAACACACAATAATGGAGACTATGAGGAGTTAGACTAGACTGATTATCAGATTTAAATTCATTGGAGAAACTTTTAAAGAATCAGAGATTTGCTTTGGATTACATGTTCTCAGGAGTGAAAGTAATTCTACAATTGAATGTGTTAGTCAATCTTATGGAAAAGTAAAAAAGACTAGATGGAAACTTAAACTATAATTGTTAAGGAAGCTGCATTTACTCATATGAGCAGGGGTAGGGGATACTTGGTTATTTCTTTTGTTTGGACTATATTAATGTTTTATTTGTGGCTGTACATGATTATGATGTGATCTGGAGATTGTCTGCTCCATCATGGTCAGACTGTTCCTTGTCTGATGTTTATGTTCTGTGATTTTTTAAATTTTCAACAGAAGGAACCGAAGACTAGCTAGAGGTGTAAGGCCACTAGGGCTGATTCATGCCTGGCTATCCTTTCCTCCATGTCAGAGGCTGCTATCTATCACCTGCCTACATCTCTATCTCCCTATCTCTACCGGTAATGCCTGTATAGTATACAAAGGTTATATGCATCAAACCACATAGACGTATGTGTATATGTATAGATATTTTTGCATGTTGACATATCTGTCTATACAAATGGAAGAGTAGGTCCTAAATGCAAAAACTCTTGGCCCTCATGCATCAAGTGACAATGTTTGCAGCGGTTGAGGAGATTTGGGTTTATTCCCACTAAGGAGGATGGTGGGAAGTGGGGCGGGGATGCCTGTTGTCATCTAATGGCTACAGGAACAACGGATTCTACAATGTCCTTGATCACAATTGATCAACACAAAAAAGTCTATAGTTTTGAGGTTAAAATATAACATATACATTAATGGGTGCATATAATGGAGCTCTGATGGGGCAGTGATGAAAGGGCTCAGCTTCTAACTAAGGTGGGCAGTCAGAACTCACAAGCCATTCAAGCCATATGCTTCTGTATAGATTTATAGCTTTAAAAACCCTATAAGGAAGTTCCATGATGGCCAATAGAGTAATACGAGTCACAGTGAACTAGTGTGTGTGTGTGTGTGTGTATGTGTGTGTTGTATACATGAGTATATATATATATATATATATATATATATATATATATATATCAATTCACTGCAGTTGAATTGATTCAAATCCATAGTAACCCTACCTAGGGTTTCCAATACTGATTACCATTACAGGAGCTGATGGCCTCGTCTTTAGCTGGATTAGCTGTTGATGGGTTTAAACCGCTGACCTTATGATTAACAGTGGTTACCTAACCCTCAGCTCCCCTAGGAGTCCAGATAGAGAGACGGTCAGATGGTTGGATAGATGGATGTTGCTGCTGCTGTTGTTATTGTTAGGTGCCATTATTCCATTTCAACTGATAGGGACCTAGTACACAACAGAATAAAGCATCTCCTGGTCATGTGCAAGTCTCATAATCAATGTTATGTTTGAGATCATTGCTGCAGCCACTGTGACAATCCAGCTATCTCCTTGACAGTCTTTTTGTTTATTCCCGACCTTCTATTTTACAAGCATGTCATCTTTTACAGGGATTGGTCTTTCTGCCTTCATAACATCTTCAAAGTACAGGAAAGAAAGCCTAACCATCCTCCTGTCTAAGGAGGATTCTGGGTATACTTCTTCCAAAACACAGGTGTTTTGGAAGTCCATCGTAGCACTGTCAATATTTTTTAAACACCATAAATGAAATGCAAAAATTATTCTTCCTCATTAGTTGTCCCATTTTCACATGTATAGGGGTGATTGAAAATAACATGGATTTGGTCTGACACACTCTACTCTTCAGAGTGAAATCCTTCATCTTCGACACTTTACAAATGTCGTATGCAGCATGTTTTCCCAATGTAATATCTAATGCTTATGTGACTTTTGATTGTGAATCTAAGCAAAATGAAATGCAAGACAAATCTGATGTTCTCTACACTTATCCCAATATTGCTTATTGGTCCAGTTGTGAATTTTTTTGTTTTGTTTTTGTTTTTTACATTTAGATGTAATCCACGTGGAAAGCTTCCTTCTTTTAACTTCATCAGCAAGTGCTTCAAGTTCTCCTGGTTTGGGGCAAGAAAGTTTATGTAATTTGCATATTAAAAGTAGTTAGTCACCCTTCCTCCAATCCTGATGCTTCTTTCTTCATCAGATAGCCCAGGAGATTGGATTACTTGTTCAACATATAGATGGAGTAAGTGTGGTAAAAGGATACAACTATAACATACAACTTCCTGATTTAAAAAAGGAATAATTCTTTGTTGTGTTCATATGAGTGCTTCTTAGTCCACATACAAGTTCCACAATGAAGTTTTCCATAATTCCAAATTTTTAAATGCTACCTGTAGTTTATTTTTATCCACACAGTCAAATGCTTTGTATCGTCAAAAAACCACAAGTGAACGTCTTGCTGGTGTTCTCTGCTTTCAAATCCGATCATCTGACATTAGCGATGATATCCCTTGTTTTATATCGTCTCCTGAATCCAGCTTGAATTTTTGGAAGCTCCCTGTCAATATATTGCTGGAATCATTCTATAATTATCATCAGCAAAATACACTTGCATATTATATTAATAATACTGTTCAACAATTTCCACATTCTCTAAGGCCACCTTTCTTGAGATTGGACCCAAATACGGATCTCTTCCTGTCATTGGGCAGGTAGCTGTCTTTGAGTTTCTTGGCACAGGAAAAGGAAGTCTTCCAGTGCCGCATCAGCTTGTTGAAACACTGTAATTGGCATCCTGCTGATTCTAGAAGGCTTGCTTTTCTCCCTTGCCTTCAGGCTGTTTGAATTCCTTGAGCATTGCTACCTCGTGAGATGGTTGAAGGTCAGCCAGTCCTTTTGATGCAGTGACTTGGTGCGCTTCTGCCATTGTCTTTTGATGCTCCTACATCATTAAATATGCAGCCCATACTGTTCTTCAACATTGCTGCTGTAGGCTTGCATTTTCCTCAGTTCTTGCAGCTGGAGAAATACTGAGTGTAGCCTTCCTTTTTGGCTTTCTAACTCCAGGTCGTTTCACATCTCATTATAATATTTATCTCCTCTAGTTGCCCTTTGAAATTTTCTATTCAACTCTTTTCACTTAACCTATCCTTCCATTTGTTTCAGCAAATCTACATTCAAAATTAAGTTTGAGTCTCTTCTGAACACACTGTTCTTTACTTTCTTTCCTGTCTTCTTAAGCACCTTTTGTCTTCTTCATATATGATGTCATCCCAAAGCACATGCCATCTTGTCTCGATGTCATCCCAAAGCACATCAGGTCTTCTGCCAGTAGGGTCTAATGTATCAAGTCTATTCTTGACATATACTCAAAATACTGGTGGAATATACTCAAGGTTGTATTTTGGCTCTTGAGGCTTGCTTCAATTTTCTTCCATTTCAATCTGAACTTACATGCAAGGAGGTACCCTAAAAAACTTGATTCGCCGACCCCAAAACCTATGTATTTAATTTTTTACAAAACAATCTTATCACCTTCAAAATACTCTTCATTACACGTAATACATTTGTCAAATCTGTGATTGCTTTCTTGAAAACATCGTTTCAAACTCGTCTGTTGGATGGCTGAAAGCACCTCCCTCCTTGTTCCTTCACTTCCTCTACATCATCAAATTGCTGTCCTTTCATGTTTCTCAATAATCAGAGAAACAAAAAGAAATTGCACAGAGCTGGGTTCAATAAATATGGTGAATATATTTTGCACATTTCATTGTAATATTATACTGTCTCCAGGTGCCCTTTTATTTTTTTCTATTCAGTTCTTTGGCTGCATCATTTATTCCATTTATTTTAGCTACTCCTCATTCAAAAGAAATTCCCAGAGTCTCTTCTGACACCCACTTTGATCTTTTATTCTTTGTCTTTTTAATGACCTCTTGCTTTCCTCACATATACTCTCCTTGATGCTACCCTATAGCAAGTCAAGTCTCCTATCACGTGTGCTCAGTGTCTCAAATCGGTTCTTGAGATGTACTCAAAATTGCGGAAGGATGTACTCAGGGTCACATTTTGGTTCCCATGAACTTTCCTTCATTTTCTTCAGCTTCAACCTGGACTTGCCTACAAACAATCGAAGGTTTTTTTCTATTCAAGTTCTGGTCTTGTTTTGACTAATACTATTGAGTTATTCTATAATCTGTTCTTATAGATAGCATCCATTTAATACCTGAGTATTCCACCTGGTGATACCCATGTATGTAGTCATCATTTGTGCTGTTGAAAACGATATCTGCAGTGATTATCATCATTTGCTTTATTAGTTCGTGGGTATATTTGACTAATAGCTCATTTCACTTGTCTTCCTTGTAGTCATGTGGCTAATATATCAATGACCACATTAAACAAAAGGTTTCCAAAACGTTCAAGAAAATGCCTTTATCTTTTAATTCCATATCCCACAAACTTTTTGAGTATCCTTAGGACTTCAGGATAGATCCTAAAATGTTCCTTTTGAAGATGAATATGAAACCCTTCTTTGCCAATTTGCTATTCATGGCTGAGGATATGTCTTACCCTATTGCCGTTAGTCAGGGGTCAGTCATGCTTCCATTTTACATCCTTCTTTACCTACTCTGGCACCAACGATTCATCTTGGGACACTCGAATTCTATGCTCAGTTTTATGGTTGGTCACAATGGCCACAAGTCATATGAAGGAGCCCTGGTGGAATAATAGGTTATGATGCATTGGTTTGCTAAATAGAATTTCAGAAGTTTGAAACCATCAACTGTCCTTTGGGAGAAAAAAGAGATTTCCTACTCCTGTAAATTATTGGTTTAATTTGTCCTATGAGGTCATTATGAGTTGGAATTGACTTGATGGCAGTGAGTTTGTTTGTTTGTTTTTGTATTGCTCCATGTGGTACCCTCTTGGGCCCTTAGATAGAGATCTCCAACATGTGCCACTTCCAATAGTCTTGTGATTTCTCTCCCTTCTTCTGAAACAATCCATCCTTTATAGTGGGGAAGTGGAAAGTCAGCTGACCAATTGCGGGGGAGTGGAAAGTAAAGCTGACCCATTGCCACTAATAGTATTACACATGTTCTGTTTGCATGGCCCCGCCCCAAAATAATTTGGTGAGAATGATACAGATGCAGATAGAAGAGCCATATTAAGAAATTTTACTCCACCACAATGGCATAGTAAACCATATGATTACCTGAATCAAATGGCCAATATCAGTCCATTTCAGCTTGCTAATGCCTGGTGGCATCATGGTTAAGTATTGGGCTGCTGATTGAAAGGTCAGAAGTTTGAAACCACCAGCAGCTCCAGGGGAAGAAGATGAAGCTTTCTACTCCCATAAACAGATACAATCTCAGAAATCCACAGAAGCAGTTCTATCCTGTCCTATAGGGTTGCTATGAGCCAGAATTGATTCTACAGCAGTGAATTTGGTGAGTGTGTTTGTGTGTGTGTGTGTGGATGCGTGTGTGTTTTGAATGCCTAGAATATGAATCTTTATGTGTTCCATTTCACTTTGGACTACTTCTAATCTTCTATCATCTGTATTTCCACATTCTAGATGTTGATTAATGCATGGTTGTTACTGTTCCTTCTCATTGTAAGTCATGCCATGTCAGTAAACAATGTTTGTTTGACTCCATCCATGTCATTAAGGTAGACACTCTTGGAGGAGAGAGCTGTCCTCCAGTCATATTTTGAGTGGTTTCCAGCTTGAGAAGCTTAGCTTTTCTCATAGTATTCCACTGCTATTCAGACTTGGATAGGTTTTCCATGGCTAAGTTTTCATAAATAGTCCCTCTATCCTTCATCCTAGCTTGTTTTCATCTGTAAGTTCCCCTAAAATTTGTCCACCATTGTGACCATAGTGACCCTGCTGATATTTAAAATGCTGAAATCTTAGCTTCCAGTATCATGCAACACACAAGTCACAACAGTATGGCACACTGACAAACAAGTTGTGGCATATAGGTAGTTAGATAGTTAGATAGATAGATAGATAGATAGATAGAGATATATGTGCAACCATTCATATAAAGACACACACATCTTTATGTATACATATGTGTTTTTATAATAGGACTCTTGGACAGATTTACTCAATTTAAACCCTACTTAGAATTGATATTTCCAACTAAGATAGACTAAATTGGAATATGTTTAAATGTAGATTCTGATTCAGTATAACTGGGGTGAAGATGTTATTTTCTCAGGGGTTAAATTGCAATGAAGATTTTGGAGCCCTACTTTATAATAGATGGGAAAGTTTCTGTATTTCTTCAGGTCCCTACATTTGCATTTACTTTTCACACTTGATCAATAATTTGGCTAAATATAGAAATGTAAGCTTAGAATTTGAAAACTAATCTCTCCTATTAAAAACTATACCAATTCTTAATTTTGTGTACAATATAATTCTTCTATTTCTTGAATTTCCCTTTTCCTATAAACCTGTTCTCTATGCCTTCTAAAACTATCTTCCACATATTGTGACATTTCTTTTAAAGTTTTAAAGTTTCTTTATCTCCTATTGTATGGTATGGAAAACTTCTTTTAATTGAGATTATCATTTTTTGTAATTTAATGGTGTCTCTTTTATCAATAAGAAATTCCATGATTACGTTTTTGCAAAATAATATTTTAATTTTCAAGTAGTATTTATATTGTTACTTTTTAAATTATGGAATCCTGACTTTTTAAAAGTTTTGTAACATTTGAAAATCCTCTGAAAGCATCAATTTAATATTTTAATTGTCTTTTTTATTTTGATGATGATTCATTTTCAGGCAGTTTTATTATTACTCTCATCTATGATGTTGTTAGCTCTCTGGGTAATTTTGATCACCCATTCATAATTCATTAAAAGACTAGATTGATTTATATAAGGGATAGTCTGGCCAAAACAGTTCCCTTAAGGGAAGAGTTTACTTTCTGGCTTCTCCCACTGGATCTATTGTGATGGAGTTGTCCAAACTTTAATATGCCTCCCTCAGGAACTTAAAGCCTTCCCAGACAGATTACAGACTTTCTTTATTCTATTCTAGAATTTAACCCTGAAGACAAAGTCTTTTCTTGTAAAATGTTATTTTCCTTAGGAAGGAAGGAAGAACTTGAACCCTTAGCTGTTTGTATTCCGCTCGTCAATGACTTTTTCTGATGGCTCCAAGGGCCATCCTGCATTTCACATTATTGGCACGTCTGTGGGCACGTCTGTGGGCACGTCTGTAGGCATGGTAGAGGGAAATCACTCTTGGGTATTTGGTGGCCCATTCTCTCCTTCAGTCAGTGGATTTGAGGTTCAGCATCAAACATTGAAATTTGATGAGTCATCCTGACTTGTTCTCAGTGAATTTGTCCATAACCTTCAAACTGTTCCTTGTTAATTCTTTCCAGTAAGAGCAGAGTCTTAATGTGCAGGGAGAGAGTGATATACTTTTCGTTGTTTTTCTGCATAGAGGCATCTGTATTTTCTTCAGGCAAACAGGGATTGTTAGCCATTCATATGGGGAAAGATGAGGCTTTCTACTCCCAATACCAATTATAGTCTCAAAAGTCAGTTCCACTCTGTCCCATGGAGTCACTGTGAGTCAGGTTGAACTTGATTGCTATAGTTTTAACCTTTAATAAGGTTGAGCAATTTCTTGAAAGATGTTTTTGAGTTAGAAGATTGAAGCATGATTAAAAACAAAAACGTGGATTCGAGTTGGGTCCATTTCTGCAAGCTCAGAAGGTTCAGAGGAATCTGGAGCTTCAAGATTTTTGGACACTTTGTGGTATTCTTTCCCACTGAGCATCCTGATCTTACTATGACACATGTACCTTGATTGGGAGATTAACCTCTTCTGAAGCTTCACTCCAGGGGCTAGAGTCTCGGCTTTCTCTGCCTTCGTTCTGTAGGAGATGAATTCCTCTTTGTAAATCAAGGAGGTTGTCTAAATTTGACACAGGTTTTAATTGCCAATCAATCATTCTTAGTATCTTTATCTTTTTTCCACAATGTCTATAGAATTTAACAATAGTAATCTAATCTTAATGTTCTTAGAGTAATTATATATCTCATAGTTCTCAACAGCTTAATACATTGCACTAGCTAATTTAGATTGTTGTAATTTTTTTTAATTAGAGTTTAAAATCTAAAGAACTTGCTTTGAGGAAGCCTGTGATTTACTCCATTTTGAGTCTTGACCTAAATCCAGCCTCCATTTGAGTTATTTCTAACCAATAGCCAGCAACAAGGCATCTTTGTCCTCAGACACTGTTTTAAGTTTGATTACCACTCCTAGGCGAGCCAAGCATAGGATAGTATTACCCTCAGAAAAGTTGCCTTTCGTGTCTAATTATTTACCAAGGACGTCTGCATGCCCTCAACGTTAAAGTACTTTGTGGCTCAGATTCAGTGTTGCGTAGTCATGAGTCATATTCTGACCACCACGTATCCAGATGCTCAAAGCCCAGGACCAGCTGTGTAAACGTTCCTAATCTGCAATGGTATATTTTATCAATCATGGCTCTGGCCCTACTTCTGTAGTCCCACCCGTGACAGTGATGAATTGGTCTGTCCCCAATCATGAGTTTATGATGACTTCTCTTTTCTTCTCTACAATTCATCTCATGGTCATGATTTCATTTGGACTCTATTTTCCCCTCATGGCAATGGTCACCCTCGTCTGGATGATTTGACTTTGTCTTACTTGAAGCTAAATAAAACCGAAGCAAACTCACTGTCATTGAGTCAATGCTGACACAAAGCGACCCCATAGGACAGGGTAGAACTGCCCCCAAATGTCTCTGAGAGTGTAGTTGTAGATGGGGCTAGAAGTTCTGGATTTTCCTCCTGAAACTCAATACAGAGGTCATTTTTCTCCTCGAAGAGTTTCTTACATAGTATGCAATCTCAGTTTGCTGGCGGTGAAAATGTCATAGTTACACTGCTACGTTACACCCAGAAATGACCTGTGCTCCCAGTGATGGATCCTCCTTGCCAGCCAGCAAGCAAGCATCAGGTGATTCAACTTACAAGCCCACAGTGTCTGCTTTCTCTGACTGCTGTTGGGACCCTGGGAAGCAGAGCTTAGGGTGATTTGTATTCAGAAAGTTGATATGCAAGTGCCCTTGAGACCGACCCTTGTGGGGGATCCAGCGAAGGGAAGTGGGGTAAGGCAGAGTGAGAAACTGAGCTGTGACAAAGCGCCAACAAAAGACCTGAACTGACCTCCAGGATTTCGGAACTCGAATCACTCTTCCGAGCTGCACAAAGAGGCTTTAAAAACTCATGGGAAAAAATTCTATTATCTTTAAATTCCATTTTTTCCCATGAGCTCTTTGAAGACCTCTCCGAATAATTTGAGAGAAGTTGGAATTTGTATCCCCTATTGATGCCACTGTATGCAAGCTACCCTAGAAGGCGGCAGGAGCACGCATAGACATTCTCAAAGAAGACCGCCACTTCAGGGCATCTTGCAACAACTAGCGTTGAACTCTATCGCTCAGGGTGGTCTCGGTGCTGCATCCGAACAGCCGCTTCTTCACATCATGGGTTTTAGCTGCAAGGACATATTCCAAACTAAAGCAAAATATAGTAAACAACAAATGTGACAACATCATGCATATGGTGCTTATTGGTTTCAAAATGTGACCAGAAGAACAAAATGACTTAAACCAGAAAATTTATCCTACTTTTCTTTAAGTACTTCAGATCGAACAAAAATCATCTATTTTAGAAACTGTTGGCATTAATAAATGAATAAACCTTGCTCTTGAGAAAATCCAGATACTGAATTTATAAATAAATGTGAGATTATTTCATAGAACTTAGTACAGGGGCACATGTGATTTGGATAATTTATTACATTTACTTAGACACTACTTAATGTTCTCTACATATACCAAGTCCTGCACTGTATACAGACAGATAAGACTATACCTCAGTATAAGCTTACTGTGACCATCAAAGAAGCAAATGGAAAATCTTCACACTTCAAATATAAGTACGTGATGAAAGGTTGATACAAATGAACTAGATAATCATGTTTATACAGTGTTTCTAAAGTGTAGTTTCAGAACTACCAAAATCTGAATCAATGGGGTGTTTGTTAAAAATACAGAATCTGAGCTCCTCATCAGACGTCCTGAATTAGTCTGGAATGGAGCCTGGGAATGTATATTTTATAAGCATCACAAGTTATTCTGATGCAGAACAATGTTTGAGAGGCATTTATGAAATGGGAACTCAGAAGCGTTTGAACTAAATTTCTCTGGAAAAATAGAAGAAAGATCCAAGGAACCATGAGTCCCGGAAGAGTAATTGACAAGGAAGGCTCAAGAAGAATGTATTTCAGATGAAACAGCATGCAATCTCAGGGATGAATAAAGAGCAAAAGATTTGTAGACAATATTGAACAAATCTGACAGGTTTTCTTTTTTTAAGCAAAATAAAACAAAAAACACTGTCAAGGAGTTGGTCCTGGCTCATCGTGAACATGAAGGGCAGACTAGAAGTGCCTTCCAGTGTTTCTGAGGCGCCGACTGCCTCATTTTTGACCCTCAGAGCAGCAGACTCAAACACCCGACTTTGCACTGAACAACAGACTAAAATGGGCAACAAATGTGGAGAACCGTTGAAAATAATATTTGAAATCGTATGGTTGAGACCTCTGATGTCCAGTCTTAGGATTTTTCAACTTTTGGGAATGCAATGAAGGGAGTGGTGTTGATGGCAAAGCAGAGGATTGGTATGAGTAGCGTTTGAGAATATGGTTGTGGGGTAAAGCATATGGAATGAAGGACCTGTTAGCAGGGCCGCGGTTAAGACAGCCCCAAGACGGTCCAGTCAGAGGTAGAAAGTCCAGGTCTAATTGTGGCAATGAAAGAAGTAATATTAAGTACGATTACAGAGAGAATACCTTGTTTACTTAAATTCTTATTTTCTATGAAAACTGACATTCATTATTCTGAATGATGCACAAAGCTTGCATGAGATGAATGCTAACTGATTTGATAAATAATAAATGGTAATAACAGTCAAGTGCCTGGTTTGGTCACTGATATGGGGCTGAGGCTTTGACGGATGCCCCGCTGATATCGGCTGTTTTTATGGGGCACCAAAGCAGGAATAACCGAGTAGAGCCAGGAGCTCTGGGTTAAAGTGTTGGCGAGGTCTTCCCCTTTGCTATATTTTTTATGTTTTCTCTGCAGTAGGAGAGGATTATCCATGGTAACTCTACAGTCCTTTGACATCTTTTAAAAAGTCATTTTAATGGGGGCTCTTACAGCTCTTATAATAGTATCCATATATCAATCTTATCAGTCTCATTTGTACATGTGTTACCATCATCATTTTCAAAGTGTTTTCTTTGTACTTGAAGCCTTGGTATCAGCTCCTCTTTCACCCTCCCTCCCCTACACGCCCACCCTCCATGGATCCTTGATAAATCAGAAATCATTATTGTTTTCATATCTTACACTGTCTGCTGTCTCCCTTCGCTCACATTTCTGTTGTTCATCTTCCTCAAGGAGGGGTTGTTATACGTCAGTCATTGCTGTCCATTCCCCCCTCTCCCCCTTCTCCTCCCACCTAGTGGGGGCTGCCCTCCTAGTATCACTACTCCCATGACTGCTCCTGAGGGGTGATCTGTCCTGGATTCCATGTGTCCAGAGCTCTTTTCTGTACCCATGCATGTGTTCCAGTCTAGCCGGATTTGGAAGGTAGAACTGGGGTCATGATAGTGGTTGTGGGGGCGGGGGGGCAAGCAACATTAAAGAACTAGAATGTTATGTGTTTCATTGGTGCTACACTGCATCCTGGCTGACTCATGCCTGCCTCTGACCCTTCTGTGAGACGACACCTTTGCCATTCTTAAACCTCTACTGAAAGATATGTCAACACTTATTATAATAGAGATCCTATATATGAATATGTATCATGTACCATAAAATAACAGCAATTTTTGAGTCTCTTCTATTTTAGGCGGAGATAATTCCCCTCTTTTAACATAAAGTTTATTTTTAATCCTTTATTTGTGGTATTTTCAGCATGCAATATGGCATTTGAATTTAAGGAAAGAATCTTATTCAAACTTTAAAGCAGAATCAAATTTTAGTGTTCCATGACAGAAAATAAACAATGTGCTATAACACAGACCAGAACTGAGCATCGTCCATGTGCCCACTCTTGATTAGAAATTGTCGGGGGTGTTATTTTTTAATCCCATTTCAAGGGGAAAATGTATGGAAGCAGAAATTGCAAATGAACCTCTAAGAGACAGAAAAATTCTAAAACACCCATCCCTGTATATTGAGCTTAAGGAACAAACAGTGATCGAAATGATCTTCCTGTTATCTATGCATTATTTACCATCTGGGTCAGATTTTCAATATTGAAGATCTTATCTTGTAAATACAACCATATGTGTTTTAAATTTGGGGGGCAAAAATTATTTCTTTGACTTCAATTTCAAATAAAAGTAATTTGCTTTCAATGGCATAAGCTCTCCAGCAAAAAAAAAAAAAAATGAATGTCTGGTGATTTAGCTTTAGGCAAGCATTTCCAATTAAGCACATTTTTCTTTACTAATATTTGTAGGCAATCTATGAAGAAAAATAGACTGCAAATTTCCTCATGTTTATGTATTAGCACCCATGATAACTAGAAAGATTTTGATGCCAAAGGGATTTATTTATCAATAGATTTATTTTACAATGTGCACTGCTTGATATATAAAGGATAGATAAAATCATAGTTAATGTGTTAAGTACTTATTGATCTTTATACATATTCACCAGTAGTTTGAATAGCAGAATGTTCCATATATTTTTAAAAATTCAATTTCCAAAAATGTGTTTTTTATTAGTTTTTAATTTTTGAGTTTATTTTTATTTATTGAGTACATATTAAGTCCTATGGGTTAATACTTGTAAATTAGATGTTTCAATTGGCTGCCTGGAATTTACCAAAGAAATTGATTACTCCTGGTCATTTGTCCAACATATGATATAAGCCCTAGCAAGCATAAAGTGGGCACATAGCCCTTTATATTTATGCTCACAATGTTCACATTACTAGCTGCATGAAAAACATTTTCATGTAAATTATGGGATGGTTTAAAGAGCTGATCATCAGTTTCACCTCAAACAGTTCAGACACGTTTGTTTCAACTCATCCACGGAGCGAGCCCCCTACAACGTCCCATCATGTGTCCCCCTTCTTCCCAGTGTTTCCCGTTGCCATGCCTCCTTTTCGAAGCCTCTGCCCTTTCCCCAGGGTTAATGCTGCCCTTTGGATTTGCCACGGTTGCTTGTTCTAACATAGGAGGGATGCGTTTCCTTTCAGGCAGGAAGGATAAGGGCCAGAGTCCCGGGGCTCCATCACTCTCTCACCGGTAAACTGGCTCTGTTTTCTGATTCGGAGCTCTGCTCCCCATTGCTGTCTCCACCTCTATGCAGGGACTTTGAATGTGTCCCCTTACATGGCAGGTCCCAACTCCTTCTGCTAGTCTCAGGGATGTGGAGACTGGCATTTGTATAGTCCATTGGTCTATTGGAGTGATTGTTGCCATGTCTTTCCATTTCAACACCCTTTGTTCCTCTACCATATATGTCTTCTTCTTCAGATCATATTAATATCTTTACAAGGGGGCTTTCAAAAGCTCATGGAAATGGAATTAAAAGATAATGGAGTATAAGAAATACTGTCTCTGTGGAGACAGTAACTGGGTTCATAGTTTCTTAGAGTTATGACAGGAGAGATTAGGGGGACAAGGGGAATTAATACTATTGAATACAAGCAAAAAGAAAATGTTCTAAAATTGATTATGGTGATGAATGCAGAACTCTTTTTTATATGCTGAAACAATTGCATTCTATGATATATAATCATATGTCAATAAATGATTAAAATTTTAAAATATTCCAAGAACTAAAAAATAAAGTAAATCATAAATAAAGGGAAAAACTTTTTGTGAACTTTTTTATGTTTCCTTATATAATAGATCTTTTCTCTCAAAATGTATTTTGTTCTTGTAAGTGCTTAAGTGATAGCCCAGACTCTAAAGATGTAATCACTAACGGAAGGAGGAAACACAGGGACTTGGTGACTTGGCAGAGATGAGGGTAAGGGAAGTGTCAGATCTGTAGGTGGATCATGGAAAGGGGATGTCACTGGAGATACAGAAATGAACAGAGATCACAAGCCATCCAGGGAACCAGAAGAAGCATCGGGAATAGGAGGCAGGACAAGGTGACAGCTCCTTGCCTTGTCACTAAGGCACCTTACAGATGTCAAAAGGTCCTGTCATTAGTAGATTTTTTTCCACCCTTAAAATTTAGAGACTCCTTACCCTCTTTCATCCAGACTCACTTAGGAATAAAAACTCCCACCAGCATTCTTTTGTAAAGGAAAAGAAAAACATTTATAAAGAAGGCTTGTAATAGCAAATCAAGCATGTGTTCATTTAGAATGCCTCTCCCAGAACTAACCATTCCCACTGACTCCATAACTATTGCAAGTCATTCCTACAAGAAAGTCCAAGATGTCAGAAGATTTGTAGGATGATTTCAGACGTGCCAAGCAATACTTGGTTATTTTTCCTGCACTATTCATTTGCCAATGAATATTTGATAGAATGGGGAAAGGGGAGCAGAAAGCTGTCCTCATTCGTTAATATTCTTTACTAATGTAAGCCAAGAAACCAGGGAAAAGTGACAATAAAGAATCCAGAAATGTGGGTCAGACATAAATGCATGATGATAAATTCCTGAGCGTGGCTGAACTGTGGCGTTCAGAATGAATAGTGGGGAAAGGTGGCTGAATTTCCAGTTTGCTTTTGCAGAATCTTTAACTTGTCTCGTTATAAGGGCTAGACTTTTTAAAATATTGTGCTGAAAATTCCTGTCATTATACTGCAATGACTTAATAAGAAAACCAGTTTATTGATCGGTGAGATGAACAGAAAAAGAACTATCCACAGCCAATTATTAGCATAACCTTGGCTGTTGTTATCCAACTTTACATTAGATTATGACTCAGAACCATCCTATAGGACAGAGTGGAAATGCCTCTGGTTGATTTTCTGGCATTAATCTGACAGAAGCACATCTGTACGTCTTTTCTCCCCGGGAGCAGCTGTGGGTTCAAAGCACCTACACTTCAGTGAGCAGCAACCACTTCAGCATGTACCACCAGGGCTGCTTAAAATCTAGGTTATCGCTACTGTTGTTTGTTGGTTCTTCCTTAGTTTCCAGATAAGATCCTAGCCCAGAGATGCCCACTGTAACCTGAATTGCACATTTCTTGATTTTGTTTTGAATTTTATTGGTGTTCAATTGAATAATTTATCTGCCCTTAGGGAATAAATGATTTATAGATATGTATAACTTCTCTTGGACATACTAATCCCTTAAAGCATGGCCAGTATTGAAACTTAAAAATGTATCAAGAGATTTGTGTTTTGATCACTAAGATAAGTTTAGTGAGATGTATTTCATATATAAATACAAATTTCATTTGTTTCAGTCCCTTATTTCAGATGAAGGAAAACCAACAAACAACAAGTCCAATTGTTTAGGAAATCCTTAGTCAGTGATATTCCATGCTAAATTGACTAGGCTGAGGGTTAACTCACTAGATTAGCTGCTCCTGAGCCAGTCCCTTCTGGCCTAACTTCACCTAAAGCCCTCAGACAAGGGATGGGTGCTTCAGGACAATACTTACTCACTTCTAGGGAAGCAAGTCCCAATACACAACTAACTGATGGGGACTTGATGGCGACATATCCCACCTGACAACTGCCTGGAGCTCCTCTCCTTTTATAGGCAGTGCCTTAATTGTCTGAGTGCTTTGATTCTCTATGACTTTTGAAATGTCATTGCTAATGAGTAAATTGAATCTGAGAGGACAACTAGGAAAAGGAACAAAAGAGCAACGAATTAAAAGGCATATCTCCATAAATCTAATTTCTCAGAGAAAAATCCACATTATGAATTTTGAAGATTTTTTTCAGACAGCCCTTATTTATAGGATCATGTCTTACATTTAACACACTGCTTATAGCCATCACACCACTAATCTACTAGCAGAAGAAAGCATAGTCAGACCTTCGGCATGATCTAAACCTCCAGAACTTCACCTTCACATGCCTCATAGACCAGGCTTTCAATCAGAGACCTCCCAGATGTCACCTTCCTATCGGTTAGGAATGAATCACTGAAGATCACATGAGCCAGTCAATGCAAATACAGCTTCTCAGAATGCCCCTTTTTCTTTCTGCAATATCAACCCTTCCCAGCTGACCTCATGCCTTATCATTTACATCCCTATCAGAATGTAATTCCCAGGACAAAGGTCACCTCATATGTCTTGCTTACAACTTTAACTTCAGTCTGGCATCTAAAAGTAGATCTATGCATTTTCTGAAAAAATCAGTGATTCATTCACAGCAACGGATCAGCACTAGTCATTAGAATGAGACACATGATTCAGTTCATTTCCAACAGCACTCTAAACCTGATCATAACAATAACTGCATTTCTTTAAGGTCATTGCCACCTAAGGGTCAGCTAAGGTACAGCTTGAATTCTAACGTGATTATTAAACACAGCCCCAAGCTAGCTTAGCTTTCTGCTTAACAGCCTCACTGTCTGATGACATCTACTATCAACAGACCTGGATTTGAACTTTTATCTCTACGCTTCATCCTGAAATATGGAGCATGTGTTACATGCTCAGGTGCTAACCGAAAGGTCGACAGATTGAAGCCATGAACTGCTACCTGGGAGAAAGATGTGGTCGTCTGCCTCCACGAAGACTGACAATAGTGGAAGCCCTATGGGACAGCTCTACTCTGTCTCCTAGGGATGCTGGGAGTTGGAATTGACTCAACACTCAGTTTTATAGATTTCTGTATTTCTCGAGGTAACACAACCTTGCTTACTGACATAATCTTGCTGACGGAAAGTAAGCAAACACTTAATTGGAGAACTGACTGATGAAGATAGAAAGCTTCATTCTCAAGATGAATTAAATCTCTTGATTAAGAAAACAAAAATTTGCACAACTGGACCAAGAAGTCACATCATGCTAAGCAAAGAAAAGGCTCAAGGTGTTAGGAATTTCATTTTACTCAGATCCACAATTAACACCCAGGGTAGTTGCAGTCAGAAATTCAAGACAAATTGCATTGAGAAAATCTACTGCAAAAGCCTTATTACAAATGTTAAACCACAAAGATGTCACTTTGAGGACCAAGGTCCACCTGACCCAAGACATGGTGTTTTCAATCACCTCAAAAAGGAGTGATAAATAAGAAAGAACAGAGAAGAATTGATTCATTTGAATTGGGCTATTAGTGATTCTCTGATAAAGAAGAAACATCTATCTTGGAGAAAATACCATTAGAATGCTCCGTAGAAGCAAGGATGGTGAATTTCATATCATGTACTTTGGACATGTTATTAGATGGGGCCAGTCCATGGTGAAGGACATGATGTTTGGCTATAGAAAAGGTCATATAAAGAAAAGAAGACACCCAGTGAGACAGATTGGCAGAATGGCTGTAACAATGGATCAAATATAGCAACACGTGTGAGGAAGGCGCAGGACTTGGCAGTGTGTGGTTCTGCTGTATGTAAGGTTGCCTTGATGACACCGAACAGCAACAGCCTACATGACCTGTCTATCTCACTACATTTTAAAGCTGCTCAAATAGCAGAATTAAACCATGTACACTTCCTTTAATGCTCCATCTATTTCAATCAGAACTGGAAGTACAGAATGTTGCCTCTAAAAGAGCATTGCAGATTCTGTAGTTTACTGTAAAGAAAAAAATTCATTCATTTGTAGTAGACATACACAGATGAGTAAATTATCTGTGAATGGTTGTATACCTGTGAAAAGTTGTTGTAAAGGTTGTGTGATATATATATACACACACACACCCACACACACACAAAACAATGACTCCTCCACCCCCACCCCCACCCCATCCTCCAAAAGAATAGCTTCTTAGATATTTTAGGTAAAACCGAGCACTTTCCTGGATTTGGTTATTCATTTTTGAGACCGAGGGTCATGCTTTCATAGATCATCCCAGTGAACTGATCTAGTAATGTGCTTAGTGTCTCTGTCTGCTTCCGTGTCATTGCGTAGTGGCTTTCCTCACATCTTGAGAGCTTGCAAGTGGCCAAGCAATACCCTTGACCTTTATTCGCTGTTAGCAAGAGACCAAGAAAGAGAGTGAGGAATAGGAGGAGGACAGGAACCTGAGACTAATTGCCTATATGACAAACTGCTTCCTTTGTCTTGAGGCTAGGAGAACCGGATGGTGCCCAACGATCATTACAAACATGTTAATTGGAAGTTCTATAAAATGATCTAGACCAAAAACGGGGAAATGCAGAAGAGAGTTTAAAGTTTGACTGCATTGCCATTCATCTTGAGCCATGGAGGCTGAATTAACCCGAAACTACTGCACCGAGATCATCTTTAAACTTATACCAATAATATTCCCCAAAGTCTCCTTTAACCCACAGTTTAAATAAACTATGTCACCTTAAGCTTTGTGCTGTTTTCAAACCTATGTATACGGGATCAGACCGATAACAACATTCTTCAAGGTTAGATAGAAAACTTACTAGGTATTGAGCCCATGCTAGCGGGGAGGAACATCTCAGAAAAAGTGCAGGAGGGTGACAGTGATAGCAAAACTCAAAGGATGCAATGAATGTCACTGAATTGGACGTGTAGAAACTACGGGATTGATATATGCTCTCTTTGTATATTCTCAAAAGTCTTACATCAAAATAAATGATATATTATAAAGTAATTATATTAGTATATACATGACTTGATTTTCTTCTCCCAGGGCATAAAAGCATGAAGGCATCAACTCAGAGAAAAAGAGTCTTCCATGTAGTCAGGTTACACAGAATAAATAACAATATTTCATAATATAGGTAAAGGTAAATAATAAAGCAAGGAAACAACTCCATCAGAATTGAATATCTGTTGTTAGTATTTTAACACATTTTATAAAATTTCAAACTCAGTTGTTGTAAATCAAGGCAAATAAATATTCTTCCCAAGTTAAAACAAAAACAAAAAACTTCAACTATTTCTACCTCCTGCCTATAGCCTATCACATACCTATCTCAACCTGTGTGAATGATTTGGGATGTAATCTTAAAATATTGACATGGTGGAACCTCTCCCCTTTATATACTTAACTCTTGATAAAAATGAGGGGAAATGTTCATAAATAATAAGGAATATTGGCATAAATTATATGTGTGAAATGCGTGCAATTCTCCCGTCCATTTTGATTGTTTATAAAATGTGTATTTCACCCTGTATAGTAGCTCATTAATTGAACAACTTTAATGATGTTTTAGGTGGAATACTATAGGAGTTACAGACAATTGTTCTCTGTTGTTCTCAATGGAAATCGCAGGCTTCGTGGGATTTGATGACCATTTACATGTAAGGGCAGAAGTGGAGGGATGGTAAAAGAAAGAGACTAGTGAAGGTTGCTTTGGGATCCTCATTTGGATATTGGTATGCTGGCAATGCAAACTCAGACTACATACAGAAAGTGAGTTCTCCATGAGAAGAAGTGGGGACTAGGAAGTGTGTGGGTGATATGTTCAGCTATGTCAGTCATGCTTGCCAGAGGAAGCCTCCGCGAACAAGAAGATACTATCGAGTTGCCTTAAGGGGCAACAGATTATTAATTCAAAGAAGCAGAGAGATAAGCAAAGCAAAAATGGATAAGCTCTGGGTTAAAAACAAAGCTTCAGCACAGTATAGGAAAACAACTTTGAAAAAGAGAATAATCAACAATATCAGGTTGTTCCTACTAAGAAGAAAATAAATCTTAAATTTTATGATAGTTTTTTTCCTTGCATGTATGAAGGTATAAATATATATATATATGTCAAATTTTTAAAAAGAATTTGATGAAGTGACGTCAGATAAATTGGAATAAATGTTGGTACTAACAGCATTGAACTAAGTGGGTTTCTCTAACTTACCATCCCCATAGTTGTTCCTTTAATTAAAAAATAAAAGGTGATCAGAATGTAAAATCAAAACAAACCAGAATAAGCAGCAAATTTCTTTTTGTGAATGTGTCAGCTGTTTTGAGAAGATTGAACAACACCACTGGCCAAGCCTGGGCATGAGCACACTGACCCCTGCTTGCCTCCTCTGTGGGCCTTACCTGTGGCCAGGCAGCGCTTGCAGATCACATGAGAAGACCAGAGGCCCAGGTAATTATAACCCAGACATGAGCTGGTGCTAATTGAAGTTGCTAACTAGGCCTGAACCTCCAATTACAACCTAGACATTTATGCACTTTGATCTTTTAATGAGTGGCATGTAGAAGGAAAAAAAGTGATTAAATGTTGAAGACAAGGACCATTTTAGTAACCCTCCCACCACCTGTGCCACTTTACAAATTAAATCTAAAGTTTGTGTCTTTGCATCTTGAATCCATAACAGACAAGGCTTTGAGATTCACTTGATTCACTGTGTAGATTCCTATTTGTACTGAGGTGGTGGAGAGTGCTAGAAAATACAATGGCCACGAAGGCAACGTTTCTGGGTTACATTTTTTCACTCTACTACAGAAACACAGAGAAGCCCTGCTCACTTAGTGGTTGTGCATTGGGTTCCAATCCACAAGGTCAGCAGTTCAGGGTCACTAACTTCTGCTCAAAAGAGAGACAGGGCTTTCTCTGCGTGCAGAGTAGAAACCCACTCTCGGAAACCCGCAGGAACAGTTTGCCCTGTCCTATGGGGTCACTAGGAGTTAGCATCGACTCAATGGCAGTGAGTTTCTGGTGAGTGTTGTTGTGTTGACATCACATAATCGTGAACTGGTCAATTGACCTTCAAGAGCCACGACTTTCTTCATCTGCAAAATCAGAGAATTAGACAATGTTTTCCAGTGTAGAAGTGCAGCAATGCAAATGGCAAGAACTGTTATTGCACTGAGAGTAAATTTTCAAGATCTTAAGGGAAATAATGCCAGCCTTTATGTTAAACAGGGATCGATTATTCCTAGAGGGTTTTTTTTATATACCTTTACATTTGCATGAGCAACATGTACAGGCAAAGACGTGATAAATAATATTTTGCATTGACTTTGTGACTTTTATACCCAAGAACCTGAAATCATTTTTTAAAATTAATGGGGCATTATGACCAGGAGACCAGATCTTAAACAGTTTGGTAAAAAGGGCATTAAATCTTACTGTCATAGTTAGCAGAATGCAAACATAAAACTTCCAGTTCTGTTTGAATGTTGTTGTTGTGTCCAGTTGGTTCTGGCTCATAGGGGCCCTGTGATTGGACCCTTGCTGGCCCCGGGCCATCCTCAATCGTGTTACTGTGTTGGAGCCCCTGGCTGGGGTCACCATGTCAATCCATCCTGTGGAAGGCACCTTTCTTCTTTTTCTCTCACCTTCTACTTTCTTAAGCATGATGTCCTTCTCCAGGGTCTAGTCCTTCCTGATAAAATGTCCAACATGCATGAGATTAAGTCTTGCCATTCTCAATCGTAAGCTGTCAATAAAAGAGAAGTGCAAAATCACAAAGACTCGGTTGTACCAGCTACAAAAATAAAATTAAATCTGCGTGTGAATAGAACAGGAAATAGCTAGATGTTAAATTTTTGTTCAAGTGTACATCATCAAGAGTTAGTATCATTGTTTCAACGAAAGTAATTTGAAAGTTGAACAATGTCAAAGTGTTTAAAACCCTTCTTTACGTTGTATCAAAAAGACATATGAAATATTAACGATCTCAAGCACTGTGCTGGGGACTAGAAATCAAACATTGAACAGACATGAAATATCTTTTGTCCAGCTGGGCAAGCTAACAATAACTGAGTTAAATAAATGATAAGCTTCACAGAATGACGTACACTTTGCAATAAATATAATGGTGTAGTAGAGTGAATGGCCAGCAAAAAGGCATGGGGACAGCTTCATTCTGAGGTGAGGTTTTGCTGAGACCCACATGAAGTAGGTGTGGTAGACAGAATAATGGCCACCCAAAATGTCCTTCCCCCAATCCCTTGAACCTGTGAATGTTACTTTATATGGCAAATGGAAATTTGCGATGTGATTAAATCTCAGGGCCTGGGGGCGGGGAAGTTATCCCAGATACCTGGGAGCAGCTGCTCCATCCTCATGAGTCCTTAAGAGAGGATGAGGGGCTGCCGGACAAGGCCAGAAGGACACCACGTGAGAAGACTTCAATCAAGTATTGTTGGCAGAAAAGATGGAAAAAGGTCAGGAGCCACGGAAGACAACAACCTCTAGAAACGGGGCGTGCCCTTCATTTTTACAATCAGCGAGGGATTTCCACCACACATCTGCAAGGATCTTAGGTCTGTCAATAGTGCGCATGAATGCAAACTGGGGCCTCAGAAAAGATATGCTTATGGTACTTCCGTGAGACCTGTGTCAGACTTCCGACCCACGGAGCTGTAAAATCATAGGTTTGGGTTCGTTGCACTTGCTTCGGTTTGACAACAAGAACAGAAAGCTACCACAAGTAGATAGGCAAAAAATAAAATTTGAGGGAAGAGTGTTCCAGGCCAGGGCACAACAAATGCAGTAGGAAGAGTTGATCACGTTTGGCATTCAGAGGGGGAACGTTTCCATATCTGCTAAGGGAAGAGTAGCGGGTTCAGAATGGAGAAGTGAAGACACATCATCAGCGAGGGAGCCTGGAGCCAGATTCATGGGCTATCTGGCTCTTTTAGGAGGTTTTGATCTGTTCTAAAGGAAATTGAAGCACAAAAAGATGATAAGGCAGAGAATAAGCTGGAATGATTGCATTTTTTAAAATATATTCTGGTTGCTGTGTTGTAAATGGATTGTAAGACGCAAGAATCCGAGGCATGCAAAACCAGTAGGCAATTCTGCGGTAAACTATACTAAGGGATCGTGGAAAGTAGCGGTCAAAACGAAAGCATAGATCTATGTAGGATATATTTGGCGATAGAATCAATAGTGCCAGACAGTGGTGTGAAGACAGTGACAAACGGAATCTAAGAGTGCCTCATGGTTTTGCTTTTCGCAACTCACTAGTTGATGGACATCTTTATTTATGCGGTGCAATGGGGAAAAGCATACTCACCGCTCTCCGATGGTTCTCCTTCAAGAAGAGGAAATCACATGTGCGAATTTACCATCAGCCATATGGAAACATTGGTGTTTTGTATGTCTTCCTCAAGGAATATGTGTCTCTACTAACACTTTCTCTAGCACACTGGTGGGACTGGACCCTCTATCCAAGTGCTAGTTTCACAGAACACCCTAATTCCTTTAGGCATCTCTGAAGGTAGGACCACCAGAGGCCATCTGCTACGGGTGCTCGTTACCTTTGGCAGGTGCGGACTTTACCTTACTTAGGGATATAGCGAATATGCAGGTTTCTTTTTCCCTAAGAGTTGATATTAGACTTCTAAAATTTTGTTTTTAGAATGTAAACTGCACTGACAGGATGGGTTTTAAAAGTGACTTGTCAACTTTGGGAGCTGTCAGATGTACTTGGATCTAGAAAGGACAATTATCATAATAGGTATAATTTAAGAGCTTATATGCACTGGTGGGAGGGATGGCGGCTCAATAGTTAACTTCTCTGGTCACTAACCCCAAAGACTGGCAGTTCAAACCCACCAAGCGGATCCCAGGGAAAAGAAACTTGATGCTCTTCATCCGTAAAGATTATAGCCCACGAAACACTATAAAGCAGTTCTACCCTGTCAAATGGAGTTGTGCAAAGAATCAGAATGAACTTGATAGCACCCAACAACACCAATACAGTTCACTAAATGCTGAGCTAAGTGTTTGACCTTCCCTGCTTTGATCTGACATAGGCATTATCTCATTACTCTATCTGAACACTGATGTACAAAGAGTTGGACTTACTTGAGGAAGGATCTAGGATTCAATTTTCAGATTTGACAATTTTCACGTTACATTTTTGATGACGGCGCTAAGTGCTTCCTCCTTTGCTGATATCTCCCCTATAAACATCCACAGTTCTCCCAGCCCTCCGTTACAGACTGTTCACACTTCTAAATTGAACAGTTACACACATACTTATTATTCTAATATTTTTGATGAGGAATGTCTAAATTCACAGATCTGGGATTTATTCTGATTCTCAACTTCAGTTTGCTTTAGAGGCTAACTTCCCTGAAATAAAAGTGAATAATACTCAAAGTATTTGCTTAAAATAATAACTAAGGGTTTGTCATATCAGACATTTGAACATGTTCTTTTCAATCTCATTGCAGAGACCTTTGCCTTTCACCAGAGTGTAATGATGGATATCAGGAGGCTTACATAGCTCCCTTGAACAATGCAAATTTGGACTGAAAAAAGTTGTTTCTTGTCCTATGCACTGAGTATCAAGCAGTGTGGTGCTTTGGCCCTTTAAAGAACAAATAGTGAGACTAAAGTGCTCCCTAATTAATGTCTGAGAATGTCTGCGAATGTTCAAAGCAACAGGAAAATGAACCAAAAGAGAGCAGAAGCCCTGTACATTGAGGAGTCAGTGCTGTGAGTTGGATTCACGCTGGTGTCTGGAACTTGTGTATCGAGACATTGCAGAGGTGGGGGCCATGCAGAAGTGGGGCTCAGACTCTGTTTATGGTTTTCCTGTGGGTCCTTGAGTTTCAATCTCAGATTAATGACCATTATTTGTATTAATACTAGCTGCTTAATTCTAATTCCACAAATATTGGAGTAGCATTGCACCCAACAGATTTTTCAATGGCAGGTTTTTCAGAAGTAGATCACCAGACCTCTTGTTCAAGACACCTCTGGATGTACATGACCTTCAATCACGTAGTGGAGCATATCAGGATGGCCCAGGGATGATGATAATGACTACGGGTTGCAATTCATTGATTTGTAACTCTTGAATTCTTTGCTGCTCTAGATTGTCATGCACTTTTCTTATTTCTTCTTCAAATTTACATATTGAAGTAACCAATTTATTATTTCTATACCTTTTTCAAATGAGCCCTTTTAACCCACTTTCCCCCTTTAATTATTGCAATTTACAGTCATATCTAAATGGTTGTTCACATTCAGGATTTAAATTTTGACAAAAGATGTCTCAGTGTTTTGTAACCTATCAAGATACACATTGTCTAGTTGTTCCTCTTTTCGCAATGCTGGGCATCACTGATGATAATTGCCTTAGTTTATTCTATTCCTGTTCTATTATCGTGGTTAATGTTTTATTTCTTCTCTGTGATGTTAAGCAATGATAGTGGTCATAGTACATTATCTCTTATCCTTCTCTCTCTCTTTCACTGTCATTCTGGAATCATTATGAGCTCATAGATTTAAATATATATGAATAATTTTAATTCATTATAGTTATTTTATTCCAAGTATTATCTTGATGATTGTACAAATTGAGCCATCTTTTGACAGTGGGAACCTTTTCAAGTTAATTCTGGGGTCTTTTTATATGATTCTAGATTTTTTAATAGCTCCCTTACTTTCTAGTATGATGTAAATTGTAAAACCTAAATGATCACTTCCTTCCTTGGACCATGTTTCTATATGGAGCTCTTAATAAATCTCAGTGAGCATGGTATACAGAGACCCAAATATTAGCATTGCATGTGCTCATTATTTTTTGGACTGATCACTACCTCTACATCTTTTCAGCAAGGAAAAACAGAAAATAATTTGGCATTCTTTCCTTATTAAGAAAAACTTACCAAATTTAGAATTCCAGTTAACATTTGAGCCTTTTTAATGTGTTCTTCTATTTTTATCTTTATTTGCTACTATAAAATAAACAATGTGACTACTATAGTATATGATTGATAGTGTTCAACTAACCAACCAGAGTCAATACCATGAGGTCAATTCTTAATCCTAGCAACCCTGTAGGAGAGAATAGAACGACCCCCACGGGTTTCTGAAATTGTAACTACCGAAAGGAGAAGGCTTCATCTTGTCCTTTAACAATGTATGTACCATGAAATATGATAAATAAAATTAGTATGAACATTTTTATAAAAATCAAAAGGAATCAAAGTACTATGTGCTAAAGTTTTATAAACTGATTCTTATGTTTATATCAACTCAAACCACAGTTAGGTTCATTTGTTTATTTTATTCAGTTTTTGATGTTTGCTTTATAAAGTTAATCTTATCTTACAATTATGGTAAAGACTTTATGTGAGCGCAAAATCAAACAGTATATTCATAGAAATAATTTCTATCCAGGTTTTTCAACTTTACTGTCTTCCTGGTAGTCTGATAAATAGTTAAATTAATGTTTTTACCATATTATTTATTTATTTATTAAGTATAATTTTATTGGGAGCTATTACAGATATCATAACATCTGTAGTCCAATCACATAAAGCAGTATTATCCAATTGCTACCACAATCAGTTTCAAAATATTTTCTTTCATCTTGAACTCCTTGATATCTGCTCCTCTTTGTCCCCTCCCTCCCCAACCATACCCCCTAGGGACCTTATTTTACAAGCAATGTGTATATATTTTTATAATCACTCCTCCTTACATAAATGGCAGCATATTATGTACATTTTCTACCTTCCACTTAATATATCTTGAAGATTATTCCATAGTATTATATAGAGTTTTCTCCTCACTACTTTTTACAATTGCAGAATATTCTACATTTGGATATCATAGCACAACCAATTTTTTGTAGATAGACTTTTGCATTTTTACATTATTTTGTTTTAAATCAGTTTCTGAAAATGATTAACATGCTTGGCAGCTAACTGATGGGTTTGAAGTGCAAGTTTATTCAAAGATAACTCAGAAGAAATGTCTGATGACCTACTTCTGGCTAAAAACAGTTCTTAAAATCTCTGGCACATGCTTCTACTCTGACACAAATGGAGTTAGCTGGAAACAGAATCAACTTAATAGCAACTAGGACTGTTATAAATAATACTCTTTAATCCTAAGTTCAAAGTTATTAAAATCTGAATAAATGTGTGTGTTTTCAATTTGGTTCAGTTACACAGGTGAGAGTGTTTCCTCTCATTGTTGATCTTCACCAAAATATAAAGATTTTTGATGGCAAGAAAATATTCCAAGTTAATTTGATATTTGCATTATTTGGTCCATGTTGTCTCTGATCTTTCATCATTTGGGTGATTTAAAAAAATAATAATCACAGTGAATAAGTTACATAATCATACAATGAAAACACAGTAAGTATTACTTTGAGAGGGAGGAATTACATATGGGAACTAGGGTGATATTCCTTCCCACACTAGGATTCTAATACTTATCCCCACAGCATAATAATTAATTAATTATTTAAGAACTTAGTGAGCATTTATGCCTGTCCTGTAAACATAAATACTCCAGTAAAATTGCATAGTGATCAGAAAAGTTCTTAAAAACCAATTAAGAATGTACCTTAAATTTAAATCCAGGAAAATAAACAGTCTTGTGCAAGCTGTGACTTTCTCTAAATAAAATGTCACCATCATAAATAAAGCCAAGTGTTTTTCCTGTGAAACTATAGAGAATAATTTGTCTCTACAGACAGATTCGGTTTCTTTCTAAATGAAATGTTTACTTTTACAAAGGAATTTGATAAAGAGAAAGAGAAGCTGAATTGTGATTCCTTATTTTGCATGTTTGAAGATGCGATACTGAAGATTCTGTGAACAAATATTGAACAACGTAAGAAGCAACAGAAGAATATGAAAAGAATATAGAGTCACTGTATCACAAAAGGAACTGGTCCACATTTAGCATTTCAGGAGGCACTATATGATCAAGAACCTACGGATTTGAAGGAAGAAGTCCAAGATGCACCAGAGTCACTGGTAAAACAAACAAACCAATGTTCCAGAAACACACAGAATACCAATGGAAACGTTTCACCGACTAATGGCCACAGTGGCAGCCTTTGCGCATCTATGGCAGTCTTTTCAAGGCAAGAAACTGCCAGAAATGAGAGCTGGATTCCAAAGGGAACATGGAGGAGGGAACATGGGGGAGGGATCATGGAGGAGGAAACATGGGGGGGAAACATGGAGGAGGAAACATGGAGGAGGGATATCACTGCTAAGATCAGATGACTCTTAGCTAAAAACAGAGACTCCCAGAAGGATGCTTACCTGTGTTTCCTCGACTACGCCAAGGTGTTTGTGTCAATTATTACAAATTACAAACAACACTGCAAACGATGGGAATTGAATTGTCTTAGTGTAGAACCAGTACAAGAAGCAGCTGTTTGCGCCGAACAAAAGGAGACTGCTTGGTTTAAAATCGGGATAGGTGTGTGTCAGTGTCGTCACTTTTTATGATACTTATTCAATCTGTGTGCTGATCAAGTAATCTGTGCAGCTAGACTGTATAAAGAAGAGTGAACCCTCAGGGTTGAAGGAAGACTCATCATAAATTTCAATGATACAGTGTTTCTTGCTGAAAGCAAACAGCTTTGCAGAACTTACTGATGATCAAAGCACACTCCCCTGAGGATGGACTACATTGCAACATTATGAAAACAAAAGTCTTCCCCACTCTAACAATAAGCAACATCATGATAAATGGAACAAAAAATTGAAGTTGTCAAGGATTTCACTTTACTCTGATCCACAATCAATGCCCATCAAGACAAGCGTCAAAAAACCTACAGATATATTGCCTTGGGAAAATCCGCTGCAAAAAGAATTCTTTACAGTGTTAAGAATCAAAGATGTCACTTGGAAGACTAAGTTGCAGATGACTCAAGCCTCATATACATGCAAATTTTCAATTGCCTCATATACATGCAAATGCTAAACAATAAGAAGGCAATCCTAAGAAAGGCTAATGCATTTGAATTATAGTTCTGGCAAAAATCATTGAATAAACTATTGAATATCAAAGAAATAAACAAATCTGTCTTGGAAAAAGTACATCCAAAACCTTCCTTAGAAATGAGATTGGTGAGACTTGTTCTCGTTATCACAAAGGACCATCTTTGAAGTAGGGCATCATGCTTAATAAAGTAGAGGGCCAGAAAAAAATGAGTAAGATTTTCAATGAGATGGATTGACCCAGTCACTGCCACAATGAGCGTAAGCCAGTAACGATTCTGAGATAGGAAAAGACCAGGGAGTGTCTTGTTCTGTTGTGTACAGGGTTGCCATGAGTCAGAACACTTGAGTATTGAACTACAGCCCAGACACTCTCTCTTGACCTTGCTCACCCTCTCTGTTGCATGTTTCACTATGCTAGAATGCTAAAGATAAAGCAGTGACCAAAGCTATACATTTTCTCCCACATTAAGTTTATAGAATAAAAGTGAAGATAGAATTAAATTTGAATTACCAAAATAAAGGAAATTTATGCGATGAAGAGATCCTATTATGGCAACAATGGGGAGATTTTTTCTGATTATTAGAAGACAGAAATTATTTTTCTTTTGAAAATATAAGTTTAAACTGAGATATGGAAGTAAAAATTACTTCTCTGGAGACAGAGAAGAAAAACTTCCAACAGAACCTAACTCAAGTGGAGGAATGTTCCCATGGCTACAATTGGTGTGTCCCCTCTAATGTTCCCTTTATACATGTATGAAACCATTAAGCAAGCCAAGATCTCCTTCATTCAGGACCATCCTAACTCTATTTGTAGTGAATTATTATTAGTGCCCCTTTCATTCTCAGAAATATTCATGTTTAAGCAGTGAGAGGTGTACATATCTTCTTCAAGGGATCAGAGGACTTTGGAAGAGCTGGACCTGTGATCCTTAAGGCTCTCTTTAGCTGTGTGTACTATTGCAATAGTTTATAGAGCCTTGGCTTTCTCCCTCTTTCTGTAATCTTTCCATTTTGATTGTTTTTAGTTTTGTGAGAGTGTGAATGCTGCTTAATATCTGCACACATCTCCTGTCAAAATAAGTCGAGTAAACTATCCTGTCATGTTTCCACATGTGCTCATATAGGTAGTTTTACATATTTCACTGTATGCATATCTCATTGTTAGGCATTCCATATATTACCTGAGTGGCCTCGTACTAACAACCTTGTCCTTAATGATGAATTCAGTAGTCTCCTCAGTCCATTTTCCCCCCACTTCATACTAAAAGGTGAAAAATTGCCTTGCACCTCCATGTGTTGTCTCAGTGCCACCTGGTGGCAAGAGTACAGAAAAGGCAGCAAAACAAAGATGGCTGCTTGACCAGGTGAGAGTCATTTTCTGTAACTTAAAAATTGCATCCTCGGACTTTCTAAAATACCCCACATGTAAGCCGTTTTTTATATCTTAAATGTCTTTCTTTCAATGACGCATGCACAAATTCTTAACATACAGTAAAGAATGAAATTGTCAATGATCAATCTATCTTAACTGAACACAATGTGAAACCACTGAGGCACTAAATAGATCCATTTTCATTGTTGAAGCATAACTTTGGAATGTTTTTTAGTAATTTATAAATTACAAAGATAAGGTCTCCCAAAGGTTTTACATTTAACGATTTCACTGTAGTTGGAGAAAATCCAGCATTTGCATACATAAAAGCACATTCTTGAAAGCCGGTAGATGTAAATTTT
Organism: Tenrec ecaudatus; assembly: GCF_050624435.1. NCBI lineage: Eukaryota > Metazoa > Chordata > Mammalia > Afrosoricida > Tenrecidae > Tenrec > Tenrec ecaudatus. The sequence continues at coordinate 76,424,269 of NC_134542.1, forward strand.
TGTGGCTTATGAAATTTTGAAGTTAAAATTCCAAGGCTAAAATAACTGTTTTAGTTTAAGTGTCTGATCTTAATTTCTGTATTCTCAAATTATGTTTTATTCTTTACATCATGCTAGAATAGATGTTGATTGATATTTTTCAAAACCAAGAAATTTCATTATATCTTCTGAAGTGATATGTATTTAAAAATAATGATACAGAATATTATTTGAGCTCTTACTGATCATTTTTTCAGATTTTGTTATATGTTTTTATAACTGAATCGTACAGAATGCCCGGTGATTACACAGAGCCCTGGTGGCATAGTGGGTTGCTCCTTGGGCTGCTAATCCCAAGGTCAATTGAGGTGAAACTGTCAGCTGCTCCTAGAGAGAAAAATGAGACTTTCTACTCCTGCAAAGAAACTCACAGGGGTGGGTCGTCTCTGTCCTGCAGGGTCCCATGAGTAGGAATCAGAATCAAGTCAAGGGCAGCGAGGAAGAGTAGCAGCAGTACTTAGCTGTGTGTCTACCTTGCCCATTAGAGGAAGTTTTCAGAGCCACACACGTCACACCTATCAAACCAAACTCAAACTCACTGCCATGGAGTTGACTCAAAGTGGCCCTAAAGACAGGAAGGAACTGCCCTTGTGGGTTTTGAGACAGTGATTTTTCTTGGGAATAAAATGCCTTTCTTTCTCCTGCGGAGTGGCTGCTGACTTCAAACTATTGACCTTGGGATCAGCAGCTCAACACATAACCACTATACCACCAAGACTCCTATATGTACACATGCAGACACAATATGAGTTATTCATATCTACTGTAATATATTTAGACATTTGATATGAGTTCTCATGTGTGTGTCACTAAATTTGTGCTTTACATTTTTTAAAGATGCTTCATCTATTCCACCTCATCTGGGTCACACAAATTTCTTTTGAAGGAGAGGGGTTGAGAAATATGGTAAATTGCTCTGACTTTGTAAATTAGATAATGGAGACACAAATTAGCCTAGTGAAAAGGAACTGAATTAGACATGCTAGTTCGAACTCTAGATCTTTTGTCAATAAACCATAACAAAATATGGGCAATTCTTCTTTGGTATTCCAGTGTCCACTGAAATGTGATGCCCTCAATAAGATGAAATCTCTAAGCAATATCTCTAAGCAATGTGACAGAGTGTAGAAGCATTGTCTTGGGTTTTACTAAGTGTATAGTTTGGCCTCATTGAAAAATTAGAATGATAACAAACCCCTCTCCAATTCCAAGAGAACTAGATATAATTTGTGGAAAAAATCTAGCAAAATGCCTGGCATAGTGTAGATACTAAAAGTAGCTATCATTACTATTGAGAAGGAAAATCAGGAGGCTAACCAGATTCTAGTGGGTCATCAGATTTGTCCTGAAGACAAGTTTTATATAATAAATCAAACTACCAGTGAATTACCTGAAGTTTACCCAAAAGATTTATTATTGAATTCTCAAACTGCCCTGTTCCTATGTGGTGTCCCATACTCAGATCATTATTAATGTTTTCAAATTGATTTCCCTTTTCTAAGACCCACATATGGTTATTTTCAGTTTTGCTCCAGCCAGCCAGGACATGAGGACCTATCTTCTTTGTGGGTCCCTGTGTGTTACAGTTAAGTAACAGGCTGGGGATTTGAGTACCTCCAAAGAAAAATCCTGGTGATCTATGGTAAAAAAAAAAATCAGATACTGAAGACCCAGGAGAGCAGACTTCTACTCTTGGCCCATGTGGTGGATTGCTTGGAGTCTGGGACAAGTCAACAGAAATGTAGCTGTTATCTTATTTCTAGCACTGTGCAAGAAAGGTTTAACCAAAAAAAGCATGTGTGTTGAATAATGTGTGTGTTGCATTAAAACAAAGAATCTGTGTCCTGATTACACAGGTAAAAATCAAATATGTACCGCATACAGATTGTAAGCAAAAGCAGTGAGTGGGTTTTAGCCAGGACTCAAAAGTGAGAAAACACTGCCAGGTGCCAATTCAGTACTAAAGAAAGAATGTTAAGAGAGAGCAATAAATGGCCTGAGGAGAAAAACAGAAATTGTCACCTCTAACCACTTGGCAGTAGCATGCTGAGGCCAAAATGTCATCCAGATAGCTAAGTCTTGTGAAAGGACAGGGAGGCACAGCAGCCCTGGAGTGGGATCCAGGGGGAGTCAAAATAAGCAGGAGGAACTACTTTAGGGAAAGGATTTCTGCATGGAATGGAGGTACTTACATAATGGGGAGCTTCTGAGAGTGCAAAGCCCTAGGAAGCAAATCTTGGGCACACATGGGGTCACTGTGTTTTAATTGACTCCAAGGCGACTCTTTCCTATCTTACTATGTTACATAAGTAACTTTTAAAAATCGAATAAAATCACTAAGGTGGTTTTTGGAAGTTCAGGCAGGTGTTAATGTAATGAAAACAAACTGCATTATCTATGAAAAGATTGAAATGGAATACATCTTATTCAATATAATTTAGATGTAACTCATAAACATATAACCATTTTAAGTGAATTTGGTGTGTAATATAGAAGTTACAAATAATAAACTTGTAAATAACTCTTTTCTTTACAAAATAATTCACGAAGCACTTTCTTAACAAAGTAAGATCCACTTGTGCATTTAAGTTACTATTTAATTTTCTTCTTTTTTTCTCCTGATTTGTTAATTTTCAATAAAATGGTGATGTACAAAAAACTGGGCTTATGGCATACACGCAAAGGTCTACTATGCAATAAAATTAAACCACACATGCAGAGAGTGGTTTTAAGCAGACAAGTATCCAAGCTTGACAATGGATGCTCTACAAGTTAGATAAGGAAATAGCATTTTTGGAAAGATAATATTCTATCTCTAGGCTCATAGAAAAACAAAAAGATGAAAATATGCAGACTTTAGAGACTTGAATTATTAAATGTTGAATTGCTGAACCATGGTCCTGGTCTTATTCCATAATACAGAGAGAGGAAGGAGGTCTCAGTCATGTTCAAAATTGATCTTAAAAGAAAAATTAACCGCCAAGAGATTACGCAATGATGGTTCTAGTCAAGTCATAGTGAACAAAACACTTGGACAGAAATCTGTCAAAGAAAAGAGCATTTAATTTTAACTCAATCTGGAAATACATGGTCAAAAGTAGAGGTACATGACTAAGAATTAAGTTTTTAAAAAGTTGTCTGGTTTCAGTAAATGATTGCTTTTTAAAAGAAATTGTGTGCGTGTGCACGCATGTATGTCTATCTCTTCTAAGATTGATTCACCACCCTGGCTGCCCATTATTACACGTGGAAAGCTTCTTTATATCTTTTTTTTTTTAAGCGATGCCCACGTCTCACTCTAGAATGGGTAAATAAGAATCTCTGGGGTTGGAACCTGGGCAATTTAAAAGAATTTGTCCAGATGGCAGTATGGTACAGCCACAGCTGATAATCAATGATTTGTAATGATTAATTTTCTGTACACATGCCAGGCACTATCTAATTAGCTTGTATTCATTCATTTAATTCTTATAAAAAATTTTATAGAGCTAGCATGTTGTTTATTTCCAGTTAAAAATAAGCAACCTGATGCTTTGAGTAGCATAAATAGCTTCTTCAAATTGGAAAGGTTATTGGGGATTAGAAAGAAAGAATAAGGAAATTAAATGATATATTCCAAGTTTTATTTGCAAGTACTTTACATATCACATAATTCAAGAGTATCATTCAATCATATCACAGAGAATTATACAATCACCCCGACATCTATTTTTACAGCCTCTTCCCTCGCCTATAGTCAAATCACAATGATTACCAGACCTACAGATTCATTCCATTATAGCGATAAGTCAACCAGTATTGTTGCTCAGGTTCCACTTTCTACATGCATGGTGTTAGTGCCACACAAACATGTTTAAACCTGTCTCTATGATCATTGGATGGCTGCAGACAAGGTCTCAGCAGTCCACTGGTTTCATTTGAGTGCCTTCCAAAAAGAGACTCAAATAGTGACTTCCAGGGGATCTTCACAGTCAATTATTTTCTATGCAGAGCAGTCAGCTTGAATTGTAATGGTGATTTTATAATTATTACTTTAAATCTACAGGAATAAGCTTAATGGATTTTTCTTGAGGGGCAAAGGATAATCAGAGGACTTATTAGGAAGAAGTTCTAAGAAATGGGAAACTGCATGGACTAGGAAATTTGTGCCAAGATTTTTCTTTCCCATCAAGACATGCACCTGCTCATGCTTCAAGGGTAGCAAGAGCTATCTATCCTCTGAGATTTCCCTTGAGAAACCTTACCCCATCCACCTGACAGTCCTAACTGTGGCCCCTTCAAACTTCTTTCTTTTTCCCACAAACTCAAAGAATATATAAAAGAACACAAGTGCAAACTTGCAAGAAGTGAAAGCTGCTGCACTGATGTGTAAATTGGAGCCTGGTTTTTCAGGAAGAGGTTAAAAGGACACCACCTTCCGAAGTGTATAGGCCTCCTAGGAGGGTGAGTCAAGAAACCATAGCTTCACACTTTGCTTTTTTTGTTGAATGGAGGTTTCTATGATTTTAAGCTATATAGTTTTATGTACCTTCATGTAATGGTGTGATTCAAGAATTTAACAACCAGGTCATCACCCCAATTAGCATTTTAAGTATAAAAAAAGGATATACAAAATAGTAGTTTATTATTTCATGCATACAGTGCTAAAAATAACAACAAAAAAGATACATAACATTAGATTGTGTTATTAAAAAGTTTTAAAATATTAATGAAAATAATTATACCTGATATAAATGACAAAAGTATTATTTAAGTTATTTCCATATTGCATCTCAATTGGCATCCTCACTTGCAATGTTCTTCACTTTTATTCAAGGTTTATCGACTGTGGGATTTATCCTTAATCATATTTGCACTGGAGGAGTGGGACCCCATTAGAGGGATCCAGTTAGATGATAGTCATTGTGTTTGCTCTATTAGAAACAGGCAATTTCTCTTCTCTGAACATGTATTTATCTTTGGAGGGTAAAAAACACTCACTGTTTCAGCTCAACTTAAAGCATGCATTCTGGCAATATTTTTAGCTCTTTGAGCACTTTCACAAATGTCATATTTCGCTCATAATATCTCATGGAAATTTGGGGCATAGAACAAAGCTGGGACAAATGATAGCGTGTTACCCTCTGGTTGTTTGCCACTGTGTATCGTTACATTATATGTTTGTTTACTGGCATAGCAAACACAAGAAAATAAACAGAGAACTTCATCAAAAGTATAATGGGCTTTATGAAATGAATAAATAAATATTACTAACATTGTTATATCTAATTATTTATACCCATGGATAAAACGAACATAACTACTGGCTCTTAGAATAATCTGTTGGGCAGATGAATGTTTAAAAAAAGTAAGGAATATACATTTGTGATGTTCACCTTGGAGAGCTGGCTGTCTGCCCACCTTAGAGAGAATCTTGATTACAAATACCATCTTAACCACAAGTTTGCCAAACTAAACAAAAAATTAGGTACAGGTTCTGCCAAACTAGTACAACCAGCTGAATCCCAGTATTGCCATCATATTACTTCAATCATCCATCTATTTAAGAGCTATGCATTAAGTGCCTATTACACACTAGAATTTAGAAATATGGATACATTGGACATGGTCCAGGCCCTTGGGGATTTCATTCTTAGAACGTTTCTAGCTTTTATTCCTAGAATGTAGCTACAACTATTGATATGACTATACCTGCCATGTACCTCTGTCTTCAGCAATCTTTAAGTTACACATTCCTTTACAAAATAATTTTGCATGTATCACATGTAGAGCATTCTCTATTTAACCATGTAATTACATATGTATGGATCATTACTCAGCTCATGAGCATCAAGTCAATTCTAACCCATAGTAACCGTATAGCATGGGCTAGAACTGCCCATATGGGTTTCCAAGACTGTAATTCTTCACCAGAGATAGAGTATAGTCTTTCACCCATGGATCATTCCTAAATATTTAATAAAAAATTGAGTTTGCAAAAATTAAATTGCTCTTCTCTAAAGGATTCATAGCATTGATCTTAATTTACTAATATTTACATCCATTGCACTGAGTATAGTTTCTATGCAGTATGTAAGCTAAGAATCTGAACCTGACACTCATGAGTCAGGATGGTGTCCAAGTAGAATCACCTGTCCAGTGCTCCTTTGTTAGAAAATTAAATGGCAGGGAAGCCAATATTGGGACGCTAGGTACTAAAAATAGATTCAGTGTACTAGGGTCTTATTCAGATCTTCCCCCTGTGATTTTTCACCCACAGAGTAATTTGAGAACTCTCTGAAACTCTCTAAATTCATTGTGTATACCTGTGGGCTCTGCTAATCCCTCATCAGATCCAGCAGGACAGAATCAGCCACCCCTTCCTATGCCCAAGATATGAGACTCACAGCATGCTGTAACTTCCCAGACTGCTGACTAAAGGTGATCATAATCCCAGGCTCTCAGAGAGCCACCAAGAACTAGTCACAAGACTTCACACCGCAGTTCCACTCTCTGCTATCCAACCTGCTCTTACATTTTCAGGCCGTGTATCCTCCCTCCCCACCCAGGAATGGAGTAATTACATCCGCCATCCCTTTTCCCCTCTCCTCAGTCCTGACCCTGCCAGTGTGTGTAATGACAGATGATTAGTCACTAATTTTCAGCAATTGAAGGGCCCCTTGGATATTTACCTGAGTCATAGCTGTGTAGGAGAGCGGGGAGTGACACAGGAGTGGAGCTAGGGGGAGATTTCAGATCCAGTCACCCCTTAAAATTCAGCAAATCTGGTCCTCTTTCCTTGGAGGATAGTGCACCACAGTCTGGTACTAGGGAATACCACAGGCCCATTATGAAAAGAAAAAAAATTAATGATTGCAATTCAAGGCTGAGCTCCTTTGCATAATTTTGAATGTAAACAGCCAGAAACTGGCCTGGCCCATTAGCTTAATATTAATATAACAAGACAGGCAGAACTCTGATCTCCAGAACACAACCTACAATTTTAACATAATAAAATAGGAAAAGCCAGGGGTTTAAAGCCACAACCCAAGCCAAAAACTCTACCAGATTTGAGCTCCACACAGAGTTTTTAAAAGACTAAAAATTGTGGCCAGCAGTCCAGACCAGACCTGTTCCCATGATGCAGGCTTGCTCCAACCTGGCCCAGTGGCATACCTACAGTCACCAGCCTCAGTCCAGCTTCTGAGACCCTCCACTGCTCTCAGCCACTGTGTTGCCATGGCACAGCACCTTCATCGTAGCAGTCCAACCTACCACCATAGTAGGCCACAAATAGTTCTTAAAAACACTCTTATCAGTCACACGGAGAAAGAGTTCAGGGTCTCTCAGTTTCCCAGGAACACGGCAACCAGTTCTTCCAAAATGATATGCAGACAGCAACAAATGTCAACATCCTCAAAAAGAAACCAAGAAAATTAAACACAACAGTGGAAGTCATAAACCTAAAGATGCTCAGAGGAATTAGACATTGATCTGCCACAAAAAGAAATTTCAAAATGCTGCTTAGAGTAATACAGGATATGAGGGAAGCAATGCAGAATAAAGATGCAATGATAGAGGAGAGGAAGTCCCGGAGAGTGGGAATGAAGTCCATAATAGACGGGATGAAGTCTACGCACCAAAGTGAAATGCGTGAACTAATGCATGAGGTAACGGCAAAACACAAGATAACAGATCTCACCAACAGACTAGAAGAGGTGGAACATCATGCCAGTGATCAAGGTATATAGCTAACCAGAAAAACAAGACTTATACAAGGAAAACTACAGAGCACTATCATAGGAAACCAAAAGCGACTTCCTCAAGTAGAAGAATATCCCATGATGTGGACCAGAAGACTCAATATAGTAAAGATGTCATTCTAAAAACTGACCACCAATTTCATACAGTGAGGGAAGAAGCCCCAAGTATGCAGAGACCTCCTCAAGAATAAGGACAAAGTCAGAGGCCTCGCCTTGCCTGACTTTTACAACCACTATACAGCCACAGTGGCCAAAATAGCATGATACTGGGATAATGACAGATACCCAGATTAATGGAAAAAACAGAAAACCCAGAAATGAAACCATCAGCATATAGACAATTGATATTCGACAAGGGTATTAAGTGGGAGGTGGATGCTCTCTTTAACAAGTAGTGCTGGAAACAATGGATATCCACCTGTAGAAAAGTGAAACAAGACCCTTACCTTACCCTATGCCCAAGAACAAATGCAAGGTGGATCACAGATCTAAAAGTAAAACTCTGAACTATCAGGATCATCAATGAAGGAATCAAGACAAACCTAAGAATCTTGGTGCAGGGAATACATCAGCTGACTTAAAAGGAAGGGGACACACACAGATGAAGCTGAACTTGACAAATGGGATTTACTAAGAATAAAACACATGTATGTGTCAAAAGACTTCACCAAGAGAGTAACAAGAAAATCTATAGACTGGGAGAGGATTTTTAGCAATGATACAACAGACAAAGGGCTCAGTACTAAAATCTACAATACCCTAACAGCCTACAACAAGAATAAAGCAGAGAGCCCTATGAGCAGGTGGGCAAAGGGATTGAACAGGAATTTCACTAGGAAGGGGACAGGATGGTCAATAAACATATGAGAAAATGCTCTCAATCATTAGCCATCAGAGAAATTCAAATTAAAACAACTATGAGATACCATCTAATACCTTGAGGTAACCCAAATCAGAAAATCAGAGAGCAACAAATGTTGGAGGGGAAGTGGAGAGATAGGAACTCTCCTCCACTGCTGGTGATTGTGTAGATATGTACAACCACTGTAGAAGTCATCTTGCAGTTTTTAAAGCAAATGGAAATTGAGTTACCTTTTAACCCAGCAATCCCTCTACTGAGCATATACCCAGAAGAGGTAAGAAATAGAACATGACCAGTTTTCTGCCCTCCAGAGTTTATTGTGGCATGATTCATAATCACAAAGAATTGGAAACAACATAAATTCCCATCTATAGACAAGTGGATTACAAAACTCTGGCATGTACACACAATGGAGTACTATGCATCATTAAAAAAAACACTGATGATCACATGAAGCACATCATCACATGGGAAGAATTGGAGGAAATGATGCTAAGTGAAGTTAGCCAATCACAAAAAGATAAATACAACATGAGTCTGCTGAGTTAAGTATAATCAGCACAGTAGGTATAGAAAAAAAGCCACTTATCTCACACTTTACAGGTTGAGGTACAGGCTGTTGGGTGGGGGGGCAGAACAAACCCAAGGATGTACGTGTCATTCCAACATAAAGAAGGGGAAAGGATAGCAGATGGACCTGGAATTATACCTACTTTTATTTTTGCTAGTTTTTTTAATCTTTTCTTGTTTTTTCTCCTTTTATTCAATCTTTTGTTTTCTTTTTATTTTGTCTCTGTTAATGTTGTTTCACCACAAGTATAAGATTGGCAAGGGAAGCAAGCCTGAGGGGAAAGTAATGGGGACAATGATTCTGGAGGAAGAGGTTGGGGAAAAGAGCTGGGAGCAAACAACCCCACAGGCAGGAGAACAACTGTGGAATTTAAAACAACAATAAGAAGGACATAGACATGCTGGTGGTGTTGGAACATCAGCAATCTATATGAGAGGAATTACTAAGAGGCAGAAGAAGGGCGAGCATGTTTATGGGACAGGAGGAAGTAAAAGGAAACAGGGGAAAGATCTAGGAAGCAAAGCTATGGATAGAGGCATAAACATAGGTATGGACTTATGTAAGTAAATATATTGATCCATAAATACAGAGATATTGGCCTATGTACATATAGGTATATGGCAATACGTTGAGGAAGTGGACTGACTTTGGGCCTCTGCTCAAGGCCTCCCTCAATGCAAGAACTCTTTGTTCTAACAATCTGGCATTCCGTGAAGCTCACTCTCCTGGCACAATTGCTAAAGACAAAATGGATGCATAAACAAATGTGGTGGAGAATGCTGATGGATCCCGGCTATCAAAATATATAATATCTAGGGTCTTAAAGGTTTCAAATTAAACAAGTAGCCATCTAGCAGAGAAGCAACAAAGCTCGCATAGAAGAAGCACACCAGCCTGTGTGATTATGAGGTGTCAACAGAATCAGGGAACAGGGACCAGAAGAACCAAAACAACCAAATATAGTGTTGAGAATGAGGGGGGCTGGAGCAGAGGACCCAAACCTATCTCTGGACAACAAGACACCCCCTCACAGAAGAGTCACTAGGAAGGGATGAGTGAGTTAACCAGAGCAAGGTATAGCACTGATGAAACACACAATATTCCTTGGTTCTTGGAAGCTTCCTCACCCCCTCACTGCTACTATGATGACCCCAGTCTTGCTTTTTCAGTTCTGGCTTGATCAGAGCATGTACACTAGTACAGATAAGAGCTCACATCACATGGAATCCAGGTCAGATAAACCCATCAGGAACAGAAATGGGAGTAGTAATACCAGGAGAGAATGTGGAGGGGGTGGATGAAGTAAGGGGGACCTGATTGCAATGATCGTTGCATAGTCTGCACCCCCTCCCCACCTCTGAGGGGATGAACAACAGAAACGTGGGTGAAGGGACACAGTGGTTGGTGTAAGATATGAAAACAATAATAATTTATAATGCATCAAGGGGTCATGATGGTGGCGGTAGGGGGCAGGAGGGAAAATAAGGGAGCTGATACCAAGGGCTCAAATAGAGAGAAAATGTTTAGAATATGTTGGCAACATATGTACAAATATGCTTGAAATAATTGATGTATAGAATGTTGTCAGAGTTGTAAGAGCCCCCAGTAAAAGTGATTGGAAAGAAAGGAAACTAGACTCAATGTCTTGCGTCAATTCTGACCCAGAATAGAAGGGTCTCATAGGATTCCCAGGACTGTAAATCTTCATGGAAGTAGACTGCCACCTCTTTCTCTGGTGGCAAAACTGGAGATTTTGAACTGCCAAGCTTTCAGCTAGCAACTGAGCACATGGCCACTGTGCGGCCAGGCCTCCAACATAAACAAACAACTCATTGTCATAGATGGCAACCCCTTGATAGGGTTTTCCAGGCTGTCCATATTTTTTTAAATCATTTTATTTGGGCTCATACAACTCTTATCACAATCCATTCATACAACAATTGTGTAAAGCACACAGGAGCAGGCAGCTTCATCTTTCTCCCACGGCGAGGCTGGCGAAGGTAAACTGCAGATATTGCCATGGATGTCCAGTGCTTGCCCCACAGCCATAGGGGCTCCAAGATGACAGATGTGTAATCGAAGTAAAAGGATTGAATTGAAATAGAAGTCCCTTAAAATGCTAATCTGAGTAAAAAGATTCATATGTTTAGACTTCTTTTTCTTTCTCAGTTTTGGATTTTTTCACTCTAAGACTTCTGCTGATAGTGCCAGTCTGGAAAATGAAGACATTTTTTATGGAAGAAAGCTTTATTTGGATAAATGATGGCTTTTGCTTTGTGCTGCCTGGGGGAACCTAGTCACTCTTGTGATTTGATCCAAATTCCGATATTCACAGAAATGGATGGTTTACCACAATTCCACGGACTCCACTGAATCCCTCTTTAAATATCAAGGTTTAAATTAAACATTAAACATTTAAGTAAATTTAAAATAAGCAAAGTCACCATTTGGTGGACCAAATTGTGCACTTTAAAGTTTAGATATAAAATTAACAGGAAAGACTTGGGACAATGAAAACGTTCAGCTATGATGATGAAAAAGTCGTAGTTGGCCAGTGTCTGATGGAAGACAACGGATGTTTCCCTACAGAATGTGCGCTCAGTACATCGGGATTCAAACACTACATTTTAAGTCCCATCAAGTGCTATCAGAACAGCAGCATCTCAGTCTGAAAGAGAAAACTCTCCCATTTTGGAGTCCACATTTTCCATACCTACTTCCCTGGAGGCAGATGGAGGAAGAAGCCTGAAAATAAAAATTTAGTTTCTGTGCCTACGTTGAAAAGGCTGTTTCAGGGTTTTATGGAGCAAAGCGTAAGGGAGGGTTGTTAGTTTATTTAACTAAGCCATTTCTGGTTTGAGTAGAACTTATTTGAGTGGCACACGTCATCTGTGGGAAAACTCTCAGTAATCTCAGATCTGATAGCCGGGCTGACCACAAGCCTTAGCAGGCAGTGGACTGGCCAGCACATTCAACGTTAATTAAGTCACTACGCTAGGAAAGATGGTTTGGCGGGGGGCAGGCTTTGGGGGTGCCATGTGTTGCTCTAAATTCATGAAGCCATTTGAAAGAGCGGTAGCAAGTGTGGGCATTTAACTGACCAAGTAAAAGTATTTTATCATGTGAGTCCTGCCAAACATTTGACCGTAACTACCAAATGATCTTTGAATTATGCACACCTTTATGGCTGTTTGTTCTCCTGACGTGAGGCTTTCATCCAGAATTGCTGTCTCTCCTGAATTCAAGCCAGCTCTTCCTCTCTCAGTTTCCTGTCACAAGTAATAAATGAAAACGAAGCCATTCCATTCTCGGCTAAGGCACCAAGGACTCTGAGGTAATGCTTTTTACCTCAACTCCCAAAGAGTCTGGAGGAAGCCAATTACCGCTGTCGAAGGCAAGCTAGACTCCTGCTTTCCAGGTAATAAGATCTGCCTGACACTCACCATCTGCACCTTCATGGCACCAGTTGCTATCAAATTTCATTTCCCATAAAGAAATTAAAGAAAAATCAAATCACACACCATATGCAGATCTCTCCTCCCTCCCCCCCCCCCCCAGTGTTATTTACATTTATCCTTTGCCATCCTGAGCAGGAGGGGAGAGGATATTGGTGAGCGGCACTACTATATTAGAGCTGGACTGATAGAAGCCTTGTGTCATTAATGTCACCGTCACACATTTTGCGAATGCCTTTTTCATTGCCTTGGAAATAGGAGGTATGTACGTTTGGTAATCAGTTCTCTTTATTTTGGAGCACAGAAGGAAATTGTTAATAATCACAAAAATGAAAGAAAATCAGAGAACCGCCAAAGACAAGCAAGCTGGAAACATCACAGACACCCCCCACAGAGACAAATGCCAATGCCAGGAGTCAGGAAAGGAATTGGGAAGCAGTGGTTTGTCTTAATATTATGCCTGAAAAGAGTCAGAATTTCTTCCTTAGGGACAAAGTTGTGATTTATAGTACAATGAGGAGAAGACATTGAGAGCCCCATCAGCACTTCAATACACAGTCCTCTTCTCTCTTCTCTGCATTGCATTGAACTCCAATATCTGCAGTTCATGCACGAGTTTGAGTCATCAAACTTCACATTCCCGCGTCAATGACATTTCACTATTCATTCATTGTGAAAAGTCAATTACAAGGCTTTCCTGTTTAGACTCAACCAGTGGCTTGGAGAGTGAAAGGCCTGGTTATCTGTTTTCACGAAGATTACAGCCAAGAAAAACCCCACAGAACTCAGGTCTACTGGGTCTCCTGCAGGCTCCCTTCAGGTCAATAGATTTTGTTTCCATTTTGGAATACTAGCCACGGGTGCTGCTTTGCTAATATTCTTTCTTGATAGTCCTCCACGCTTTGTGGTCTCTTCTTATGCTTGCTTCATGTCCATCACTCCCCACTCTTGTGACCTTCGTCTAGAACCTTATCATCGTTTATGTCTATTGCTTCAGTAATTGGTGCGTCTGCAATGCTTTGCTGAAATTTCCATTCTTCTTTCTCCTGGATGCCTCTCCTGTATTGCGGTGTTGCAACCCACTTCTTTTCCATGGCCTGATTGCAACCTTTCAATATCCATTAGGACAAGACTAAAGTACCCACGGTGTCCTGCATGTTCCCTGGTAACCGCAGTCTAATGTTGTTCATAGACATCAAGTCGGCCGTTTAACTTTTCTCAGTCTATCTTAGCTAGTCTATATCATCTTCTTTTTGAAAAGGAAACTTTTCATTGTGGTTTGAGTGAAAGGTCATGGGGAAATTCAGGTTTCCATTCAGGACTGAATACCGTTTGGGTTTCTGGGATAGATGGCGATCCCCACAGTTGAAGAGCACTCTTCTGATTTCTTTCTGTGCCTAGTTCCCATTGGCCTCTCCCCTGCCCCTTCCTGCCTGCTGAGCTTTGTTTTTAGGCAAGTGCTTTCCTTTCGGTCTCTCCTGGCTGTGACTCTAAGGCCCGTGTTCCTCTCATGCGTTATTGTTAAGTTTATCGGGCCATCTATTCCATGCCACCTTCTTATCAAGCTCATATTTTATTTTTTCTTCTGATGAGCATCTACTTATATTTCATTAATATTTTAAATCGTACCTTTCTGGAGAAATTATCTGAGATACTGTATGCAAACAGCCCGATATTTCTTTTCGTTGTTTTTATTGCATCCAATGCATGCCCCGAGACCATTATTAAACTGTTCTCCGCTGTCTTTACTCCACCAGTAGACAAAGATCCGGACGTTAATGGCCTCTATTTTTCATTGTATTTCTCAATATCTGGAACAGTTCTAGATATTTCTGATGTGATAAATGCTAAAGAATGTCAGGAAGACAAGAAGAAAGAGAGGGGATGAGAAAGGAGAAATGTTGCCGATAAGCAGCAGTTTAAGAGCCTAGCATTTGTTACTGGGAGGAGCCTCAGAGTTGCTAGCCTCTCCTTCCCGCTCACAAGAAAGATTTCAGGCAAGGGATAAAATCCAGACAAGAGTTAGAGAAAAGGTTTGAACTGAAAGAATATGTTTATTAAAGAGGCTCCTTTGGAAGTGAAGCCCAAAAGGTATTAAAAAAAAAAAAAAAACCAACCAAAAGCCCACTGCCATTGAGTAGATGCTGACTTACAGGATGGGGTAGAACTACCACTATGGTTTCCAAGACTGTAACTCTTTTCAGGAGTAGAAAGCCCCATACTTCACCAGCAGAGCTGTTGATGGTTTAGAACTGCTGACTTTGGGGACAACAGCCAACCACAACACCACGAAGACTCCTTCAAAGGGACATTAGCTAATCTAAAAAGCATGGCAAAGCCCAAAAGTAGACCTTATATTCCACTAATGGAGGGGGTGTCCCACAATAGGCTGTCCAGATATGTGCATCCCAGCACCTTGGACTTCATGCTGTGCTCTTGTGTCAGGTCAAAATCTCAGAAGTCTGCCTGTCAGTGTGGGAGTCAACATCCTGTCTCCCCAGCCCCATTTAATTATCTCTAATATCTTCAGGTCTCTTCCATTTTAAAGGAAATTTGTTTTATTCTATCCGTCACCTTCCTTTGTGTTGGAGAACTATTGGCAGAAACATGTTTCCACTGCTCTTTTGTGTTTAGATTCCTGCCAGATTCCTGCCATTATCACTTCTCTCCCCTTGCCAGTCTCTAAGTAGCTAACAAAACAGGTGTAGCTATTCACCTCTGCTACCATCCCCCACCATCTTCGTTTGTAGCTCCCTTAAGAACCATCCACTAATATTCCAAGTTCATTGATTCAGAAGAAAGTTAATTCCACACATGATCTCAAGGTGGGCACATAAACTTTGAAATATAAGTTTTACTTTTGCCTGAAAATTATGAATGTTGGAGCTTTAAAAGTTCAAATGTCTCAGAAGCAGAAAAAAATTAGTGCATGTTTTCCAAATTTGTGTCCTATTGGAAGATGTATTGTGTATTTTTTAGCATGCATATCAACAATTCTAAGATGTATGCAGAATTTCTAGCAGCTTCTATACCCCAAAAGTCTAATCTATAAATGAGATCATTAATTTCAATGATGCATAAACTCATATATCCAAGCCAATGTGTCCTCTGATGCAACTTGACAGACTATTTGTGAAAACTTACGTGAACTTTGGCCTAAAGCATCATCATGGGTACCCTATGCATTGATGACTCGGTTGTTGCTTATGGCATAGCAGCTTTTTAATTTCTTGCTTTTCCTTTCTATCAATCATAATTTCTTGATTCTGAGATCTTTGAGGAATTCCATATTAGCTCTAAATTTCTACAGTTCCTTTTTCTTTCATCACCCTTTTTAGTTCTCCTTGGTGTTATCGCTGTTTTGGCAAGTATCCCGCTTTCCCTATCAGCTAGAGGAGGCAAGTTGGCCACCCACAGACCATGTATCACTCACCAATGTATTTTTTAAATGAATGCATAACCATTTGAGAATTGAACATATGGAGTAAACAGCATCTGGTTGACAATATCTGCCCTTTCCTGAATTCCCCATTGTCATGAGGCAGAGGTCAGACATGCCTCCACCCTCTATCTCTCTTCACCTCTCCTGATAAGAACCCTTCCTCCCATAGCACTTGACATCTCCATAGATAACTTGTTGCAATGACAGAAGAAAATACTACTTAGTGGATTCATTCGAAGAATTAATGAGTTTCCACAAGACAAGATGAGTGTGTTAGTCTGGGCTGACTAGAGAAACAAATCCAGAGATACTCCTATATATGTGAGAGAGAACTTTATATCCAGAAGTAATTACGCATCAATAAAACATACTAGCCCAGGGCAGATCAAGTCCATAAGTTCAATATTATCCCATAACTCCAATATTGACCCATGAATTCCTCTTCAGACTCACACAACACATGCAATGATGCCAAATGTAGGAAGATCGCAGGCTGGTGGGTGGAAAGTCCTGTGTGTCCGATGGCAGTGGATACATCTCCAGGTCTCTGACTGCCATCAGCTTGGCTCTATATGGCTTATCAACAGGAATGTGTAGCAGAGAGTGTGATGCAGAGAGGAAGTTCCAGAATCCTCATGAAAAGGGCACACCCACCACAAGAGATCACCAGGCTGGGACATGATTGACAAGCTAGACTCCACCTTCATCCTTATTTATCAAGTGGACATGGAATTGTGTAGCTACCACAAGCAGTACCATCAGTAACAATCAATAAACAGTCATTGGTCCACAACAAGACCGCTCCTCAGCAAACAACCAAGTCTCTCTCTGATCCTTAGCCTCTGAATCACACGGTCCCTTGATCTGTGTTTTCCTAGAGCAGGAAGCCTTCTGTCACTCTGCCTCACAGTCCCACAGTCTCAGCGCTACTTCTCTGTTCTGTCTCATAATTTCCTTGATTCGCCTTCTGGAATCAATCAGCCTGGCTCCTTTAGTCTGTCCCCAAATCTCCCTGCTACAGTCTCTGGTCCTTCTCACCTAGGCTTCTGACATTTCAGATAGAGATTTTCAGTGTGCTCTTTCGACCGTGCTGGGAAGAGGCCTGGTGGCATACTGGTTTCTCACTGGACTGCTAACCCCAACATGCGAAGTTTGAAACCAGCAGGCTTATCAGCAGTTTCCAGGGGAGAAATACCAGGCTTTCTGCTCCATAGAGAGTTTCCGTCTTGGGGACTCACACAGGCAGTTTTAACCTCTCTTCTAGGGTCACAATGAGTTGGCCTCCATTTGGAGGCAGTGAGTTTGACTTTGGGGGTTTGTAGGATTTCTCTCTGTGTTCAACATCATAGCGCTTATAAACAGAGGGATGACTTTGAGGTGTGGCTTTTGTCTTTCAGCAGACCATACCCCAAGGAAATAAAGGGTAGGGCTTGGTTCACACCCTCTGCTAAAAGCATGTCTGAATCTCTCACTTGAATCCTGTCGATTGGCATGTGATAGAGCTGCTGGCACAGCACCTAGAGTGATATCCCATCCCACAAGGAACTATGGCAGGTTGGCCCCAAGGGCCATTTTGACTACATCCGACATATATTTTGAGTTTCCAGATTCTCTGGAAAAGTAATTTTTAACAATCCCAGAGCACTAGTTGTTACATGGAAACAAAACTCTACACACGACTAACGAATGCCTATGTTAAATAGGACTTGTGATCACCATTGAAGGTAACTCAGGGCAGTCTCGATCACCTCAAAGATTTCCTGGACACTAAAGACAAATGTCAACTGTCATTTTCATCTTAGATCCAGTCACTCCTTGTTTGCCCACTTTGCTCCCTGTAAGCACAGTGTTATTTCCAAGGCTGTAAACCATTATGGATACAGACTGCCACATCTTGCTCTAGTGGAGGCTGGTGGTTCAAACTACTGACCCCTCAGTTAGTGGCTGAGAACCCGACTACAGCACCACCTGGGCTCCTTTTCTGGAAAGATTCGAGCTGAAGGAACTGCGAGGGAGCTCTACTTGGGCCTTTTGAGTGGCAATTGACTTGAAGGCACCCAGTAATAATGAATTGTTGGAATGTGCTTCCTTTCGACCTGGGGTCAGCAAACTGCAGCTCTTGATCCATCCTTGGCTCTCTCCACATATGTTGGCTCTGCAGTAAACTTGAGGGGAAAAATTAATGGATGTGTTTCAAATAATGGTGTTTTCCTTTGTTGGTAAAAATATAGTTATGACCCTCAAACAATTTTTAATTTGTTATGAGGGACAGGAGGCACTAAGTTTATTGAGTCCTACTTTAGACTGTCACAGTATTGTTGCTGCCTTGCATACCTTTTGTTATCCTTTCTCAATTATTTACACACCTGCTACCAAATGAATGATTTAAATCCATAGATATAGATGGGCAATGAGAAATGCAGACAGGTTTTACCAATGAGATATATGTAAGAGTATTCTATGAAAGTTTTATAAAGTACCTTTCTTCACTGGGTTGGGTTGTCACCTGATGCCTGGAGTTTTGAGGTAATGCTCGGAACTCTAGCAGCCGTGCGGAGTTAAGTGACTAACAAGGAAAAGCATATTCCTAAAGCCCGAGCACTCCCATGTCATTTCACAACTGCCCTTTTGGAATTGCAACTAAAGAGAGAAAAATAATTTTATTACTTATTCCTATTTCAGACCAGTCATATGAATACAATCTGTCTAGTTAATATAGTTTTCTTTTTCTAAGAAACTCTCCCAAAGTTTAATACTAATTTGTTTCATCTCAAAATATAGGTTTTTAACTAGAATTTATGTCAAAGTAATACTTTTTAATAGAAGTCATTTTTCCTGATTTTATATGTATGTAAAGCAATCATGTTTATCTAAGAATATGGAAATATATCAGAGTTTACCTGAAAGAGTTAAGCCTTCACATAAGAAATATAGAATAATTATATTCTTCTCTTCTATGCTTATCAAATATTTTAAATGGATTATGATAATAGTAGCATACACTCTTAAGAGTGGAGGAGTCCTGGTGGCAGGGTGAGTGATCTGTTGGGCTGCTAACCCCAAGTTCAGAAGTGACAAGCCACCAGTTTCTGAGAGAGATAGATGAGGCTTTCTGACCCTTAAAGAGTTCCAGTCTCAGAAACCCACAGGGGCAGTTCTGCTCTGTCCTGTAGGGTTTCTATGATTCAGAATTCACTCAATAGCTGTGAATGAATATGAGTATGCTGAAGTACAAGAATAATACATATAAAACAAATACTATACTACTTGTGCAATGACTATTGTTTTAGTCATAAGAGCAACTGTGCATTTTAGAGCAAATGTGAATTTTATCAGGTCTAAAGGTCTCTTTCTTTAGTATTATTATTATTCAAAGAAATTATTCTAATGGTATATAAAACATTGTCTAGGGTGCCTGACCCAGTAAGACTTATATATGTCTTATAGTTGATGTCACCACATTCTTTAGAGCAATATTAAGTACAGCAATAAACACAAAAATAATACTATTAAATGTTTCATTTGACACCAAAACTTTATAATATTTACTCTTTAAATTCAAATAAACCACTAAATATGACCTCACCAATTTAATTTTTTAATTGTATTATTCCCAGATATTCTGATTTCCTTATGATAGTATGTTCTGGATATTGTGGTTATATTAGAGTCTCCTAGTTAATTAGAATACACAGAAAATTTTGAGAGCCACTGTTCCAAACAATAGTTAAGACAGGCACCTTGCTTACTGTTTTTTTGCAATTGTTCAAGGGCCAAGGACCGAGCACCTAACAAGCACAGACACATAGCAGTTTGTCATGTTACCAGGGTACAAACCATTATACTAGATTTCCTACTTCTGACATATTCTTCTCCCCCTTATCCTTTTTCCATCATCATCTGGTAACTATTTCAAATAGGAGGCATATTTATGATGTAATAAAAAACAAAAGCTATAAATGAACCTCTGGCTCACAGTAATAAAGAAAGTATTGCAGATTGGCTTCTCATCGGAAAAGATTCTTCTGGCATTTTTAATCACATTTACTTTAACACACAATGCATCTCTTTAGACATGCACGTCGACTTTTATCACTACCATTCTTGAATTGTTTACACTGACCTAAAGGGAAGAGAGGCAACAACCAAAATAAATAAATAAATGACCATTCCATGCAACGTGAAAACAACAATTTAATAAGTTATAAATGTAATAATCCATAAAGATTAAGGAGGTACTCTTTTTATAAGAGCAGGAAATACACTTTAATATCTATTTTCCATGAGAAAAGTTAGTTTTCAAACCATTGCTCAGGTTTCCTCAAAACTCAACTTGTAAAACAAGTACAGCATGTAACAAGAAAAAAAATACAATTCTTTTGCCCGGAGATTGGTTTTAAAATACATAGAAAGCATATCATCTCTTGATCTAATTGGATATTTTCATTTAGAATATTAAACAAAATCTAGTGTGCCTAATTCCTGAAGTAAACCAGGTTGCGATATGATTCAGCCTTGAAGATTAAAAACAACAATAGAACTTGTTAAGCAAACACTGAGGAAATGGAATGGATACATCTGACCTTCTCTGGGCACCCAAAGGAGTAAACTGAAAACCAACCTCAGGATTCTGAACCATGATGACTCTGCCCAGTCCTGCTCCATGTCCACAGTGATGCCTGTGTTTCACCCATTGCTGCACTGGGTCAGTCCATTTTGTCAGGGCCCTTCCTCTTCTTGCTTCCCCTCTGCTTTAGCAAGTAGGGTGTCCGTCTTCAGGGCACCTTCTCTCCTGAGAGCATGCCCCAAGTACAGGAGAGGCAGTTCTGTCATCCTTACTTTCAAGGAGCATCTGGCTGTTCTTCCTCCAAGACCGATTTGCTTGTTCTTTGGCAGTCCATGGTACTAGAGGAAGGCATACTAAGAACCAGCAATATACAGATGCCACCACCTTGCTTGCGGAAGAAAGGAGGACCTGACGAAATTGCTAACCAGAGTCCAAAACAGCATCCTTCAATATGGATTAAAAGGGACTGAAACAAGCCCACAGCCTTACACGTGGCCCAATAGAAAACATCATGCTAATTCAAGAAAAGAAATCCGTCTTGGAAGGAAGCATTACAGCTAGAGAGCTCTGTGCAAGTGAAGAAGGCGAGAATTTATCTCACATACTTGTGTCATGTTACCAAGAGAGACTGTTGTTAGGTCTCAGTGGGCCAGTTCTGACCCATAGCAACCCTATGTTCAATGGACCCAAACACTGCCCATTATTGTGCTATCCCCACATTTGTTCTTATGTCTGTACCCATCATGGCCATCACTGTGTCAATCAATCTTGTTCAAGTTTTCCTCATCTGTGTTCTCCTTCTAATTGTCAAGCATGATGTCCCTCTCCAAAGACCAGTCTTTTCTTAAAACACATCCAGAGGAAATCTCATCTTTCTTGTCTCTAAGGAGTATTCTGGCTGTGTTTTTTTTTAAAGACAGATGTGCTTGTTCTCTGGCAGTCCCTGGACCTCTCCATATTCTTCACAAGCATCATATTTCAAATGCATCATTTTTTGTCTTCCCTATTCAATGACCTATGTGCACATGAGGTGATGGAAAATACCATGGCTAGGTTGGGAAACTATAGTTCCAAAAATAAGGTTGCTGCTTTTCAAAGCTATAAAGGTACCTTGTACAACAGATTTACTCAATGAAACATTTCATTTGATCTCTTGATTGCTGCTTCCATGAGCAGTGATTGCGGATCCAAGCAAAACACCATCCATGACAACTTCAACCCTTTCTCTATTGTTCACTATGTTATTCAGTTGTGAGGATTTTGGTTCATTCATGTTGCGTTGTAATTCATACCGAAGGCTGCAATCCTCGATCTTCATCAGAAAATGGTCCAAGTCCTCCTCACTCTCAGTAAAAACGGTTGTGTCATTTGCCTATCTCTGGTTGTTAATTAGCCTTCCTTCCATACTGATGTCCCATTCTTCATATACTCCAGCTTCAGAGGGAAATACGGTGAGATGATACAATGCTGATGCACAAATTTCCTGATTTTAAACCACACACGATTCTCTTGTTTTATTCTAAGAACTGCTTATGGATCCTTATAAAAGATCCACATGAGCACAATGAAGTGTTCTCAAATTCCCATTCTTCTCAAAGCTCTCGATAGTTTCTTGATTCACATAATCGAATCCCTTGACATAATCAATATAATGCAAGTAAACATCTTTCTGGTCTTCTGTAATTTTAGCCAAGAAACATCTGACATCATGATATCTCTTGTTCTCTGTCCTCTTTTAATCTGGCCTACTCCTCTGGTAGCTCCCTGTCAAGGTACTGCTGCTATCATTGTTAGATGACCTTGAGGAAAATTGTATGTGCAGGTGATATCCACGATGTTATTCCGTAATTTGAGCATTCTGTTGGGTCACCCTTCTTTGGGATGGGTACAAACATGGATCTCTTCCAGTTAGTTGGCCGAGCAGGGAGTGCTTCCAATGCTTCATCAACTTGTTGAAACATTTCAGTTGGTATTCTCTCAATTTCTACAGCTTTGGTTTTGGCTGTTCAATGAAGGTAGGACTTCTTCCTTCAGTGTCATTGGTTCTTGATCAATGGTTGAACACTGAATGTTGAAATGGTTGAATGTTGATTAGTTCTTTATTGGTACAGCGCCTCTGTATTCTTTCTATCTTCTTTTGATGTTTCCTGCTCATTAATTATTTTTCCCATAGAATCTTTCAATATTGCAAATTGAGGCTTGGATTTTTTTCTTGAGTTCTTTTAGTATAAGTTATGCTGAGCATGTTTTTCTAACTCTAGGTCTTTGTGCACATTTCATTATAATATTTTACTTTGTCTTCCTGAGCTTCCCTTTGACATTTTCTGTTCAGCTCTTTGACTTCATCATTTCTCCCATTTGCTTTAGCTACTCTGATTTAGAGAAAGTTTCAGGCTGTTCCACCTTTCAATTTGACCTTTCCTTTCTCTCTTGTCTTTTGAATAACCTTTCCTGTCTTCACGTAACAAAGTTCTTCATGTCCTCCTATCACTCATCAGGTGTTCTGCATCAAATCTATTCTTGAGGCATTCTCCAAAACAGGTGGGATTGACTCTAGGCCATATTTTGCATTTCTTGTACTTGTTTTCAACCTAAGCTTACATATAAGTAATTAATAGTATGTTCACAATTGGCCCCTGGTCTCATTTTAGCAGCATGTGGTAATTACATAAATTGTTGTCACCTTGAGACTATTAAAAACTAAGGGGCATAGTTTAGTCTGTCAATCAGGTCACAACTTGATGACCTCATTATCTCATTGGGGAGATAAATAACTTGCTGGAGGTGGGACACATATTCACTCCCTGCGAGACATTTCTGTTGACAAGCCATGTGGAGCTATGCTGATGGCAGCCAGAACCTTTGAGTCATATGGAGACCCATTCCAGCGCTAAGATGCTTCCACCACCACTGGATCCACAAGACTTTCCACCCACTGGCCTGTGTTCTTCCTGCACACAATATCATTGCATGTGTTGGGTGAGTCTGAAGAGGAATTTATGTACTGGTACTAGGCATATGGGTTAATATCGGGTTTATGGACTTGATCGGGACTGGGCTGGGATGTTTTCTTGATGGACAATTACTCTTTATATCAAGATCTTTCCTATACGCATATGAATGTCTATAAATTTGTTTCTCTAGTCTTGCCAGACTAACACACAGCAGATAGAGCTTCCATATCTTCTCTTTCCCGAGATGTAGCCAACTGTATTTCTGTGTATTCCATCAGGAGAACACTATGTGTATAGCTGCATTTTGCATTGCTAAAATTGGTAATTGTAATGAAGAAGTAGTTGGTCTTGAAAAATTCTATCATGTAATCTCCAGATTCATTTCTGACCAAGACCATATTTTCCAACAACTATTCTTTCCTATTTGTTTTTAAATTTTGCTATAAATCACCAATAACTCTCAATGCTTCTTGATTGCATATTTGATCAATTTCAGACAGAAATATTCCATTTTTGCCCACTATTTTAGTGGTTGTGCATAAAATTGAATAATGACTATACTGACTTGATATCTTTATATGCAAATAGACATGACCATATCACAGACAAAATTATACTTTAAGATAGATCTTAAAATGTCCTTGTTGATGATGAATGGGACACCATTCCTCATGATTCTGTCTTTCCCAACACAGTAAACCATGTGATTTTCTGATTCAATATAGCCAATACTTGTCTATTTCAGTCATTAATACCTAGAATATCAATATTTATGCATTTCATTTTGACAACTTTCAATTTTCCATAGATTCATATTTCCTATGTTCCAAATTCTAATTAAAAATTGATGTTTGCAGCTGTTTCTTCTCATTTTGAGCAATGCCCATCACCAGTAAAGCCCTAAAGACTTTGCTCCATCAATGTTATTATGTTCAACTCTACTTTTAGAAGTAGCTCTTCTGCAGTCAGATGCTGCATGCCTTCTGACCTACGGGTCTCATTGTCTGGCACCACATCTGGCAATGTTCTGCTGCTATTCATGAAGTTTTCAGTATGAGCCAATGGTTCAATGATATCCATAAAGTTTTCAGTGGCTAATTCCTCTGAAGTGGACAGTCTACTTGTGATCATAATCCTTTCTTAGTTTGAAAGCTCTGCTGAAGGAAGCCTGTTCATTTTAGATAACCCTGTTGGTATTTTAACTTTAGCATCATAGAAACATGCAAACCACCACACAACAAAAAAACAAAACAAAACAAAAAAAATCATCAAAAAAAAACTGATGGAAAATGGTGGACCAAGAGAGACAATCTCTTGAAAAGGACATCATGTCAATGAAAAATAAAGAGCTTCAACGAGATGGATTGACATGGTTACTATAGCAATGATCTCAAACATTAAAATTGTGAAGATGGGCCATTATTCTGTTCTGTTTTGTACAAATAATGGGCATTATTTTTTAAAGACTGGGCATTATTCTGTTCTGTTTTGTACAGAATAGTTATGAGTCTGAACTGACTCCATGGTACCTAGCAACAGGTTACAAAATGTTAACAATTCACTTCTTTTGTCCAAAATTACCTCTTCTCAGCCATGCCGGCAAGTATGTCTTTCAATTTTCACACCCCTCCCCCAGCCATGTGATCCCTTTGCTCCTGCCTTGTGCCCTGGACCAGGGAATCCACAGTTCTATCTTATGATCAGTGCTGCTTCTCTTCCCAGCCTCACGGTCTCAGTGCTACAACCTCTGCTACATCTGCTGCCCTGGCCTCTTCAGACAGGGATCTTACACACACTCCACTTGAGGTTCTTTCTTGATGATCATAGGTTTCTCTCTCTTCCTGCTATAAAGGAAATTTTATCTTTTTATTTTAAAATACTTATAGAAAAATGCTTTAAATTAGGTTGTACAGTCTCATGATTTGTAACATATTAACACTCCACAGGTTAAAGAAACAAATCATTCAAGACCCAAAAGCCCCTTCTATCGCTTCTCAGTCCTGAATTTTATAGCAAACCCTTCCTTTCTTTTTATTAACTATATATGCATAAAATATAAATTAGTTCTGCCTGTTTTCAAATTACCATATAAATTGTATAAATTATATAAATAAAAGTACATTTTATACAACACATACTAAAAATATTGAAAAATACATGAGCATGTTGTTTTGAGTCATAATGTCTCTACACTTGATTTTAGCCAAAAGACAGAGAAGTGATTCATAGTATACAAGAAGGGATAGAATGGTTCCTATGGGTTTCTAAGACTAAACCTTTATGGGAGTAGAAAATCTCATTTTCTCCCAGGGAGCAGCTGGTGGATTTGAACTTCTAACATTTTGGTTAGTTACCCAAAGCTTAACTTGCTATGCCATGTCAGAATTGGCTTGCTGGTAGTGAGTTTGATTTTGGTGTTTGGATGTTGTCTTGGGCTCAGTATTTTTGAAACTTTGTTATCTCTGTGAACTTCAGTCATATGGTTTCCTATGAATGTTCATGAAATAATGAATTAGTATCCACTGAATATCATTCAATTGCTCTCATATGCCACAGTTTATTTGGCCACTTACTTCATATTGGGGTTGGTTTCATTTGACTATGAGAAATAATTCAACAGACCTTCTTGCTTTTATTTCTTAGAGCATGCATAGATTGCTGTGCCAATTGAGAGTGTTATGGATATGATCAAGCGATTAAGCAGACATCTAACAGAATATGTTTAATTTATACCAGAATTAATATCCAACAGACCGAGGACAGCTGAACACTTGGCAATAAGTAATCACAATTCCTTGCCCAGCTTCTGGATGGGGGTCAGTTCTCAGGATACAAATTCACTGCCTGGAACAAAAGCTCAGTCCCTACAACTATGGCAATTGTGTACAATTTTTCCTCAATGGCCATTTAAAAATCTACTCAGGTAGCTATCTAGGTGTACATTGAATTATAGTACCCCAAATATATGTTGGAATTATTTTGGTGAGTAGGTTTTATATTAATGAGGACATATTCCACAAATTTGTGTCTTAAACCAACTCAGCTCTTATTCATGTCAAAAGCAGTAGAGACACAGTGCTAACACAATAGAGACAAGCAAGCACGATTGGCACAAGGCTAGAGCTATCTGACACCACTGGAAAGCAGGTGAATCAATAGACAAAGATTGTTGGCTACTGAAAGCTAAAGTAGAAAAGAGAAGTATCTCACCAGAGAGCTGCACTCTGAATCTGGACTTGTGGCTTTCTGAACCGAGAGGACATAGTTTTGTGTTCTTCCAAGCCACTTGTTTGTAATATTCTTATTACAGAAGCACTAGGAAACTAATATATCAAAAAAGAGGGGAGCCCAAATGTTGAGGACTTTTGGACCCATTTTTCAAAATATATATTCCAAGGAAAACTGAACCAATTGAGCATTCCTCATGACATTTGGTACACCATATTGCAGACATAACCTAATCAGACAAAATGGACAGGAAGTGAAGATACACTGGGGGTTGTGTACATGCAGCACACGAGCTATTACCCCTTTGGACATGTTACAGCAGAGCTTCTGATATTAAATGTTGTTTAGAGTTCAGGCCAAGCCTCAATAGGAGATTCATAGCCTGGATCTGCATTCTGGAGCAAATCAGCCATCTGTTGTGAAAAAAACAATGGCAAAACTATACATCGATTGAAATAAAACAACAAATGGTATAATATTAATTTTGGGTAGAAATGAAGTATCTGGCTAGGAGTCAATTACCAACGATGTAGCTAGACCTTTTCCTCTTAAAGTGAATTCTGTCAAACGCATCAGGTCATATCAGGTGGACTCAGGACCAAGCCATCTTCAAGTGAAAGTTGCACATTCTGGGTTATACTGAACCAGGGTCAGAGAGCAGGAGACCTCTTTCCACATTCCATCCATTACTATTGCTGCCGAGTACTCTGGAACTGGAGCCTCTCCTTTGGCTCACCACTACGACAGCTAACAGGAGAGAGAGATGATAAGTATGATAGCCAGAATAATAACCCTTCAATGATAAGCTCATTCTAAGCTTCACAATTTGGGAATATGTTAGCTTACAGCAAACAGAAATACTGCTGCAGCTAGAATAAACTTTGCTAACCAGTAGTTCTTGATTAACCTGGGTAGGCCAAAGAAATCACAAAGGTCATTACAAGTGGAAGAGGGCAGCAGAAAATGACACCAGGGAAATGATAGTTTGAGAAGGAGTCAGCCTGGCATGGCTGGGTTTAAAGATGGGTGAAGGAGGCTGTGAGTTAATGAATGAAAGTGGCCTCTAGACTCTGGAAAAGATAAGGGCCTGGATTCTTCCTTCATGCTTCCCAATCAAAGGCAGGCCTAGAAACAGTGAATTTTTCATTGTCACAGTATAGTCTAACTTATTTAACAATGATTAGCCTATCTCAGACTATTTTTGCCTTTCTTGTGATGCACTTAATTGATCCCATGTTTCACTCTTCTTCTACCCAATATCTTTGGGATGTCTGTAATCTTCTATATTTATCAGAGCAACATGTTACAGCTTTCCAGATAACTCTCTTAGTGACCTCCTTTAATAGCTAAAAAGCTGATTCCTGATTTCTGGTTAATCAAGATCGACATCCAGAGATTGTCCTGAACCACGAGGAACCCATTATTCTGTCTGCTTACTAGTAGTCAACAATTGCTTGCCATCATAATCCTGAAAACTGAGTTAATATAAAACATCTATGCATAACTCCTCCAGGGTGTGAATTCCAAAATAAAAGGTATATAATCTCTCTGTTATCTATACACAAATGGAGATCCATCAATACAACCTGAGCTTATTTATGTCTGTCTCCGTGTTCATGTTAGTTTCTAAAAAAAACAATTTGGAGGTAGTGAATTAGGGCTTGCTACTCTAGGGCATGAACCCTGACTAGGGATAGCAACATGAATACTAATAACATGTTTAGATCCCCTTATATGCCATAGGTGTGTCTGGTGCTTCTGCCTGGAGTTTAGACAGTTTCCCTCCATCTAAATCTCATTTATTTGCAATCATATTTTAATTCAAGGATCCTCCAAAAAGCTTTTAGTAGTAATTGTATGTACTCATCCCTCAAGAGCCTTTACCATCATGTCCTACTGTATCAATATGTGCCCCATTTGTCTGTAAATTCATCTTACTGTGGTAGCTTGTGGGTTTCTGGGATGCTAATAGTTACCTCACTGATATTTCAATTACTCATAAGGTTACCCACTGTGAACAGGTTTCGGACCAAGCACAGACTAAAAGAGGAATAAGCTGTCCATGTTAGTGGTATTGGCCACTGAAAACTACATGGATAACCTTGAGACACTGTCAAAGACGGAAAGCCTCGTGAATAGAAGGCGACCATTGCCAGAGACAGTGCCAGGTGAAGAGCCCCACAGGGTGGAGGGGCTCACTGCCATCACGTTGATGCCCACGGATAGAGACCCTATAGGACAGGGTAGAATTGTTTTTTGAGTTTCTGAGACTCCAACTATTTAAGGGAATAGACAGCCCTGGCTTTCTCCGATGTACTGACTCTTGGTTTCAAATTGTTGACCTTGAGGACTGCAGCCCAATGGATAACCACTACATTACCAGGGCTCATCCTCAGCTCAGAAGGCACTCAAAATATGGCTGCAGAAGGGGTGCCTTCTCAAAGTAGAATTTACCATAATGACATAGAGGGAGTAAAGCCCTAAGGAGTAATGCCATTGGGACCTTCATTTGCTGGTAGAACATGACTTAAAAGGAGAAGAAACATCTGCAAATATCCATTAACGATTGCAACATAGACTGAATGAAGAATTAAAGTAAGAAAGTGAAATGGAGCACATAACAATCTGTGTTAGTGACCTGAAATTGAATGCTGTTGGCCATTTTGAATCAGAGAATCACATGACTTACTATGCTGGGAAGGACATGTTCAAGATGAATGGTGTCAAATTAATCTTCAAATAGTACAATGCACAAGGAAATGTAGTTGATACAACTATTATTCAAAGGTATGCCTTAACCGCTAAATCTAGTGATACAGAAATTGAAGAATTTTACCATTGTCTTCATTCAACATTGATCAGATATGTAATTAAAATTCATTGACAATTATTGGCAATTGGACTTCAAAAGTGGGCAACAAAGAGGAAGGTGCAGTAGTTGCAAAACATGGCCTCAGTGTTAGAAATGATGCTGGAGGTCACATGAGAGAATATTGCAAGAAAAGCTCAACTTTGTCATGCCAAATACCATTTTTCAATAACACAAAAGGTGATCCTTCACATAGACTTATCCAAATGGAATACTTAGATATCAAATTGACTATGTTGGTAGGCAGAGATGATGGAGAAACTGGACAGACACCAACAGCTAAGACAAGGTCAAGGGCTCACTTTGGAATAGACTATCATTTGTTTATATATAAATTCAAGTTGAACTTAAATATGAATAAAATTAAAATAAGTCCACCAGAGTCCAAATACTGGAAGGTACTCATATGTGTACTCATTACAAAGAAAGGTGACTCAGCAAATAGTGCAGAATATAAAAGAGTATCATTATTATCACATTCAAGTAAAATTTTGCTAAAGATCAATCAACAACAATTGCAGCAGGACATTGGTAGGGAGCTGCCAAAAATGCAGGTCAGGGTGTTTAAATGAAAGAATGGAACAGGGATATTACTGCTGATGTTAGGTGGCTCTTGGCTGTATTTTGCTTCCAGTATCACAACAACACACTCTCCACCACAGTGAGACAAAATTACAGGCAAATGATGCCCATATTGGTATAGTAAGACCAAATTAGGAGAGTTGAATTCCAGTCTCATGATGAGGGAAGAGGCTTTCTGAAGGATGAGGACAATTGCTAGTAAAAAGCTTTTGGGGGGATGCTTGAATTGAACAATGGTTTCAAGTAAATAACTTTCAGATGGAAGGGAAAATCCAAGGAATGTAAAACCAACCCAAACACACTGCCATCAAGTCAATTCTGACCCATATCAACCCTGTTCCTGGAGCTCTTTATGGTAGTAGAAAGCCTCAACTCACACCTGATATGGAGAACATTACAGAAACAGATTTGATGCACTGAACACTAATGATAGAAGATCTGACGAGATGTGGGATGACATCAAGAACTTCATACATTAAGAAAGCAAAATCAGATTTAAAAAAACAGCCAAAAAGAAAAGATCATAATGGATGTCAGAAGAGACTCCAATTTGCTCTTAGCTAGGCAAGTGGAAGAAATGAAATCACAGTGCTGAACAGAACATTTCAAAAGGCTGCTTGAGAAAATAAAGTAAAATAGTTTAGTGAAATGTGCAAAAATCTAGAGCTAGAAAACCAAAAAGAAGAACACATTCAAATTATCTTAAAGTGAAAGAACTCACCAAAAAAAGAAGAAGCAAAGTTTGAGTTACATTGTTGAATGATTCTATGGGAAAACAATTAATGGTGCAAGAATCATCCAAAGAAGATGGGAAGGATACACAGTCACTGTAGAAAAATGAACTATGTAATTGACCTAAAACCATTTCAAGAGGTAGTATATGAGCAAGAATGGTAGTGAAAGAAGTCCATGCTGCACTGAAGCATTAGCCAAAATGAAATATTTCAACAAGCTTATAAACTATCAGAAGCACTCACTCAACTCTATCAAGGAATTTGGAAGAAAGCTCTTTGGCCAACTGACTGGAAGATATTTGTATCTGTCCACATTCCAAAGAAAGGTGACCCCACACACAGAGGAAGCTGAAATTAAAAAATGGGATGTACTACGGATAAAACACCTGTGTGCATCAAAAGACTTCACCAAAAGAGCAATAAGAGAATGCACAGACTGGGAGATCTCTAGCAATGACACATCAGACAAGGTGCTTATTACTAAAATCTACAATACCCAAGTAACCAGCAACAAGAAAAATGCAGAGAGCCATTTGAGAAGATGGGCAAAGGATCTGAACAGAAGTTTCACCAGGGAGGAAATCCAAATGGCCAATAAACATGAGAAAATATTCATGATTATTAGCGATCAGAGAAATGCGAATTAAAACAACTATGAGATACCACCTAACACCGCGGAGGATAGCCCAGTTCAAAGAAATCAGAGAGCAACAAAGGTTGGAGGGGATGTGGTGAGATAGAAACTCTCATCCACTGCTGGTGGTCTTGTAGATATGTGGAAATGTGTAGATATGTCATCACTGTGGAAAGCCGCCACGCAATATCTAAAGCAAATGGAAATTGAGCCACCTTATGACCAAGCAACTCCTTATTGGGCATACACCCAGAAGAAGCATGAAATAGACCATGACCAGTCAGTCATCTGCACTCCAATGTTTATTGCAGCACAATTCACAATTACAAAGATCTGTAAACAACCTAAATTTCAATTGATAGATGGGTAGATTAGAAAACTCTGCCAGATACACACAATGCAATACTACGCATTCCTAGGAACAGTGATAACACATGAAGCATGTTGTCTCTTGGGAAGAATTGGAGAAAATCATGCTAACAAAATTATCCAAATGCAAAAGGTCAAGTACACAATGAGTCCACTGAGGTAGGTTCAAACAACAGAGTGAGATCCAAAGAAAAACTATTTAATGCATAATATATGGATTGAGGGTCAGGCACACAGGCAGGGGACAGACCAAGCTCAGTGATGTATGCTGCACACCAGCATAAAGGATAAAAGAGGGGAATAGGGGATGAGAAAAGATGGGGGAGATGAAGGCACTGGGGGGAACAGGGCACTAACCCAGCATGGGAAGGGTACTGTTTATGTCTCCACAGGAAAGGAAGAGAGGGACCAGACTTCAACCTGGTATGCCAAGCCTTTAGGGAAACATACTGGCATAAAGTAGTGAACTAACACAGAGGTCTGTGGGGCTGGGCCGGCTCCTATCCCAGCTATGCAGACCCCCTTCCCCAGAAGCATGCACTAACAAGGACATACTGAAGACACAGCCCAGGGAGAATGGCAGGTCTTCCCAGACCACACAAGAGCAAACTAAGAGGGAAAGAGAGAAAGTGGACCCATCAGGGCCCATCAAGCTTCAAGGAAAACATTCCAGCTCAGAGCGGTCAATGCACAGTGAGGATCATAGGATCGGCCCCAGCATAAGACACAACATCCCCTTACTGACCCACAGCACTAAGGAGGGCAGCACCTGAGACACAGTACGGGAATTGTACCCTGTCTGACCCCTCCCACACCAGGGTGTAATAAGAAGGTTGTACAACAGAGCAGCAAGGGGAGAAAAGCAACAAAGACCCAGAGGAATTCTGGAAATAGACTTCAGACTTGGGAGCACAGCTAGCTGGGACTCAATTAGAAAAATAAAAATCATAAAGGTCAGAAGACAGACATGGAACCATTCATAGGCCACTGTTTTCCTTTTATAATGTCATATCTATCTATATAAGATAGGCAAGATAAACACTCTCAAAGAAAAACAAGGAGACTGATGGCTCCGGGGTCATGGCAAAGGAGGAGGTAGGGGAAAAGTAGGGGAGAGTCAGCAAACCCAGAGACAAGGGGACATTAAGAGAACTAAAATCTATGGCAAGGTGGTCATAGAATGCCTGGTGGGGTGTGATCAAGTGCAATGAACTCAAGAAGTACAGTGAGCCGAATGAAGATCAAACATGATGGTGGAACAGGAGAAAAGTAAAAGGAAATAGAAGAAAGAACTAGGAGGCAAAAGACTTTACTAGAGATATAAATCTAGGCATATATATGTAAATATAATTAATACATAATGATAGGGATATAGGTCTACGTGCATATATTTATAGGTTAAGTATTAAGGAAGCAGACAGACATTGGTCTTCTACTCAAGTCCTCTCTCAATGCAAGAACACTTCATTCTAATAACCTGGGATGCTGTGATGCTCACCTTCTGGACATGATCTCTAAAGAAAAAATGGGTGCATAAGCAATGTGGCTAAGAAAGCTGATGGTACCCGGCTATTAGAAGATATAGTGTCTGAGGTCTTAAAGGGTTGAAGTTAAATAAGCAGCCACCTAGCAGGAAAGTAACAAAATTCACTGGAAGGAGCACACTAACCGATCATGAGGTGTCGATGGGATCAGGTATCAAGCATTAGAAGACCCCAAACAACCATTTCAATGCGAACACAAGGGTCAAAATGGAGACGCAAAGCCTATTTGTAAACAATTGGACTCTCTCCTCACATAAGGGTTACAAGGAAGGGACTAGCCAGCCAAGATGTAGTATAGCTCCGACAAAATGCACAACATTCTTCTGGTGCAGCGGAACTCAACCTGTGGGTTGCAACCCCTTTGGGTATCGAATGACCCTTTCACAGGGGTTGCCTGATTCATAACAGTAGCAAAATTACAGTTATGAAGTAGCAACGAAAATAATTTTATGGTTGGGAGTGGTGGTTACCACAACATGAGTAACTGTATTAAAGGTTATCGGCATTAGGAAGGTTGAGAACCACTGCTCCAGATCTTGAATGCTTTCTCTCCCCCACTATCATGACCCCAATTCTATCATACAAATCTGGCTAGACCAGAGTATGTACACTGGTACAGATAAGAGCTCACAATACAAGGAATCCAGGACATATAAATCCCTCAGGACCAATAATGAAAGTAGGGGGAAGGTAGTGGGAGAAGTGGGAGAAAGGGGAAACTGATCACAATGATTGATGAACAGCCTCCCACTCACCCCAAGGGGATTAACAACAGATATGTGAAGACAGCAGACCATGTAAAATATGAAAATAAAAATGCTTTATAACTTATCAAGGGTTCAGGAGGGTGGAGAGGGGGACAGAGTTGGGGGGGATGGCAGAAAGGAGCTGATATCAAGGTCTCAAGTAGGAAACAAATTTTTTGGAAATGATGATGGCATCATATGTACAAATGTGCTTGATACAATTGATATATGATAAGAGCTGTAAGAGTCACCAATAAAATGATTTATCAAAATTAATTTTTAAAAAGACAACAAATGATTACCAAAAAAATGAAAAAAAGAAAGCTGACCAAGCAGAATGTGAAAATTATGGAATAGTATCATTAATGTCACATTCAAGTAAAATTTTGCTGAAGGTCATCCAACAACATTTGCCAGCAGTACATTGCCAGGGAGCTGCCAGAAATCTGGGCCAGATTCAAAAGAGAAAGTGAAACAGGGATAGCATTGCTGATGTTAAATAGTTTTTGACTGAAAGCATACAATATCAGGATTAGGTGCACTTGTGTTTTCTTGAGTATACTAAGGCAGTGGAATGTGTGAAGTGTAACAAACTATGGATATCCCTGAGAAAGACAGAAGTTTCAGACACATACTTGTACCCACACGGACCCCATACATGGATCAATAGGCAGTTATGCTAACAGAACAAGGAAATACTTTAAAATCAAGAATGGTATGTGTTAAGGATCTATCATGGCATAATACTTTTTCATTCTGTATGCTGAATAAACCAAAAGAGAAGATGGACCATATGAATAAAAACAAGCACCAGTGTGTTAGTCTGGGTAGACTAGAGAAACAAATTCATAGACACTCATATGTGTATAGAAAAGAGGTTTATATACAAGAGCAATTGAATATTGAGAAAACATCCCAGACCAGTCCAGATCAAGTCCATAAGTCTGACATTAGCTCATATGTCCAATACCAATCTTTGAAGTCCTCTTCAGACTCATGAAACACCTGTAATGACACCGAGTGCAGGCTGATCACAGGTCAGTGCGTGGGAAGTTCTGTGGATCCAGTGGCATTGTAAGCATCTCAGCAATGACAGGGGTCTCCACGTGATTTCTCCAGTATGTGTCTTGTCAGCTGCATTGTCTCCCAGGGAGTAAGTAGAGAGTCACCTGCCTACAAGGAGAAATACGGAAGTTTCAGGAATCCTCAGGAGAAGGCCTTGCCCACACAGAGGCCCCATTGGCTATGACTTGATTGACAGGATAGACTCCACCCCTTCGCTCTTAAGCTTCTCAAATTGACAATGATATAACTACCACAATCAGGATCAGAGGATAGCTTATTAATAATCTATGATATGTAGATTACACAACCTGGCTTGCTGAAAGTAAGGAGGATTTGAAATACTTGCTGATGAAGATCTAGCATTTTGGTCTTCATTATGGACTAAAAATCAATGTTAAAAAGACCCAAATCTTCACAAATGTACTGATATCATGATGAATGGAAACATAAAAGGGTTGAAGTTGTCGAGGATTTTGTCTTCTTGTATCCACAGTAAATGCACATGGAAACAGAAGTCGAGTTCAAAGGACACATTTCATTGGGTAAATCTGCACAAGACCTCTTTAGAGTGTTGAAAAACAAATATGTTACTTTGAGGCCTAGAATTTGCCTGATGTAGGTCACTGTATTTTTCAATTGCCCCATTTGCTTATGAAAGATGGATGTTTTCTTCTTCTTTTTAAATCATTTTATTTGGGGGCTTCTCACAATCCATACATACATCCATTGTGTCCGGCACATTTGCACATTTGTTGCCATCGTCTTCCTCAAAACATTTGCTTTCTACTTGAGCCCTTGGCATCAGCTCCTCATTTTCCCTCTCCCCCCCCACTCCTCCTTCCTCCTGAACACTTGATAATTTATAAATTATCATTATGTTGTCATATCTTACACTGCCCAATGTCTTCCTTCACCCACTTTTCTGCTATCCATCCCCCAGAGAAACTTAGTCCACATGGAAGAATCACACCAGCCTGTAGGATCACGAGGTGTCAAAGGGATCAGGTTTCCAGCATTAAAGAAAAAAAATCATATCATTGTGCGCTCACCTTCCTTATATGATCGCTGAAGACAAATGGATTCATAAGCAAATGTGGTGAAGAAAGCTGATAGTGCCCTGCTATCACAAGATGGATATTAAACAAAGAAAACCAAAGAAGAATCAAGGCATTTGAATTATGGTGCTGGCTAAGAATAGTGTAAATACTATGAGTTGCCAAAAGAACAAATACATTTATCTTGGACTAAGTACAGCCAGAATGCTCCTTAAATGTAAGAAAAGGGAGATTTCATTTAATGTACTTTGAATATGTTATCAGAAGATATCAACCCTTGGAAAAGCACATCACGCTTAGTAAAGTAGAGGCGTAACAGAAAAAAAAGAGAGAGAGAGAGATGGATCAACTGAGCGACGGCAATAATAGGCTCAGTCCTAAGAGGGATTGGGAGAATGGCCCGTCTGTCAGGTTTTCATAGTCTCCGTGAGTCAGAACTGACTTGAGGACACCTAACGAGGAGCAACATAATCAAGATGTAGAAAAGCCATGTATTACAGGTTAGCAATCAAGAAAACTTTCTACTCTCAGAAGAACTTTTACAAGGGCTCATGAGGGAGGGGGAAGCGGGAAGGGAGGGGGGAAAAAAGAGGACCTGATGCAAAGGGCTTAAGAGAAGAGCAAATGCTTTGAAAATGATTAGGTCTAAGAATGTACAGATGTGCTTTATACAATTGATGTATGTATATGTATGGATTGTGATAAGAGTTGTATGAGCCCCTAATAAAATGTTTAAAACCAAACAAAAACTTTTACAATCTTGGACGCCTACAAGGGCCATTTTACTCTGTCCTATAGGGTTCCTATGAGCAGGAATTCATTTGATGGTAGTGCATATCAACCTGGAAGGAGCCCTGGAAGGAGACCTGGTGGCATGGTGGGTTCTGTATTGGACTGCTAATAGCAGGCCAGCCGTTTGAAGTCACCAGGTGCTTAACAGGAGAAAGAAGAGCCTTTCAAACCCTAGAAGCCCAAAGAGTAAGCTCTACTCTGTCCTAGAGGGCTTGCTATGAATGAGAATCGACTGATGACCGTGCTATGAGTGAGAATCGACTGGTTTGGGTTTTTCTGGAGTGTGTGGACAAAGGGACCTGTGGTGGTGCCATTGAGTGAGAGCAGCAGTGGTTCTGCAGGAGCACTGTGAGACCATCCACTCCAGTAAAGATTTACAGACGTGAACAGCTTACACAGGCTCGCTATGAATCTGAATCAACTCAATGGCACAGGTTTGGTTTGGTTTATAGCAACACGTATATTTGTCTGTGGTAGATCTTAGCATTTACTTCCTACCATTACTAGGATCCTATATTAGTTCCTTGCTAGTTTTAATATCTTTGTGTGTTTTTCTATACTCTCTAACCCTTAGCAGATAAGCTTTTTTGTAACTGTGTTTTAAAATATTTCTGGAAACATTTACAATTTATTTTGTTCAAGGTTTTCCCTGAAATCACATGATAAATTGAGCTTAGCACTTAATACCCAATTAGAATTGGTTTTCCTTGAAAGACTGAATTATCCATCAAACCTGGTAGATAACAGGCTTTATTTGCACTTTTATCCTGACTATCTGGAAGTATAATGGTAATGTTAATACTCAAACATAGAAGTTGCATTGAACATTAGTATATTTTAATTAGCTGTATAGTTGCAAACTATAAAGATGTTAAAACATGTACTTACATGCACCTATATTTTCACACTCCTGCTCTATTTAAATGTAATTTGCTTTAATCATTTGAAGAACTATAAGTAAAATTGTACTTAAATTTTTATTTGCATTTTGAAATATGTTGGTTCATGTCAGAATTCCTAAATATAACAAGGCTTTCAATAATATTTATGCATTAATATGAACTACTCTTTCAGATAAAAATGTAGTTAAGAGCTATCATTCTACTAACTAACATGAAATCAAAGAGGTGGAAGCAAAGAAACTTCTAGAACACATATCTTTGAAAATCTTTAAAGTTAGAGCAACTAAAATTAGTGACATGCTGCCCAGTTATTCTCTCTCGACAACCTACTGTCTCAATGTGCAAACGTGTTTTATAGCTTTACTTGAATCGTTATTGGTTTCCACTGGCTGCCGTAACAAACACCATGAAGGGGCGGCTTTGAAGAACATGATTTATTTTCTCACGGTTCCAGAGCCTAGATGTCCAAATTCTGGGCATTGGCAGAGATAGAATATCTGCCTCCCTCTCTTCGTTAGCTCTGGAGAAGATTTTTTTCTTGTCTATTGCAGTTTCTTATAGCCCCAGGTGGATATTCTGTGGCATTCCTTGGCTTGTAGGCAAACTCTCATATGTTGTTTTCCCTTGTTGGGCTTTCTCTCACTACCTCTTCTCCCCTTTATGAAAAAGGAAAAACAACATTCAGAAATACCTCCTTCAATTTAGCTAACAAAAGAAAAACCCTATTAACAAACAAGATCAAGTTCAAAAGTATGAAGGTTATCACTTCAACATATCTTTTGGGGGTTGTGAGGAGGATAGCAAATTTCAATCCATAACATTGCCTATATATTCAATCATGTTCAATCATGATTAACAAGCAGCAGAACTACTGGTCATTTCCATTGAGTCACCATGTCACTGATTATGTCTTCATTCCATGCTAATTAACTGTTGGTATTGAGTTGTGGTAGGAGTAATAGCAAATCATTAGCCACTTAAGGTAACATAAGTAGGACGAAAAAAAGTGAAACTATTTGGAAATCAGATCTAGGTGAGAAATTCCTGTGTGGGATGTATGTTCATGTGTTTCTGATTTGAGCCTAAAGGCAACATGATTTGAGGAATCTTGGAAAAAGAATCTTTCCAAATGATTTCTACTCTATCACTTATATTTGTTAGCAATTTTTTAATTTAAAGATTGGAAATGAGAAATTCTGAAATGTATTGGGTTCCTAAGCATCTTATACAAACGTGTTTATTAGAATGTTAGATTGCGGAAGTGATAGAAGAAATAGTAACTAGAACGAACACATTGTATAACTAGAGCATGTGTATCTATTTTCTTGGGGTCTGAATTTGACATAAAGGAATCAAAAGGAGTGTTTGTTGTTATCGAGGAGGACACAGAGCAAGGCCTTTCCTAGGGACTCTTTATGAGAAACGCTGTTGGTTGCCTGATGAATCTCCAGATGGAGTTCTCTCATCACTTCTAGCCAAGGGCGACCAGGACGCATAGCTCCAATCAAACGGACTTAAAGGATATGTTCTAGGTGGTATTTCTGAGAATATGAGGATTTTTTCTGACTAAAAGTAGAATGCGAGGCTATAATCTGTCTTGGTTTACTAGTGATGTTATAACAGAACTATCATAAGTCAGACGTTTTCATGAATGGCACATTTAACCTGTGTCAAAATATTTTATCTTTATACAATAATTCTGACAAGTTCTGGTGACGCAATTAACTTTTGAAAGGACTCTTGTCTTATTTTCTTAAGGCTGGTATAACAGAAATACTTCAAGAGAGTGACTTTAATGATTAGAAATGTATTTCCTCCAAGTTTTGGCTGCTGGAGAAGGAGACTGGCTATGCACTTGTCTGCTCTCCCAAAGGTCGGCAGTTCAAATCTATGAGTAGCTCAACTGGGGGAAGATGTAGCATACTACTTCCTTAAGGAACACCCTTGGAAACCCTTGGGGTAGAACTCTGTACTATAAGGTTGCAATGAGCCAGAATCACCTTGATGACAATGGGAGGGGTCTAGAAATCCGATGTCAGGGCACTCCTCTGGGAAAGGGGCTCTGTGTGCTCTGGGAGGGAAAGTTCAATATATAACCTTCTCTTCCTTAGTTCCTACATAATAGCCACATGGCATCCATCTTTCTCCACTTGTGCTCCCTTCTGTGCCTCATCCCTTCTTTCTGTATCTCAAAAGTGATTGATTTAAGACACACCCAGCACTGATTGCTCTCATAGACATATAAAGGAAGCACTGCCCCAAACAGGATTGCATCTACGAGTGTAGGTGTTAGGACTGACAACACATACTATTGAGAGATGCAGTTCAATCCATAGCAGGAAAAAAGTTAACTGCCCTCTTCTGTCTGTCCTTTCTGCTCTGACAGAAACCACTCCATGACAGTTATCTGTTGTTATTGTTGTTTAATTATCTTGCCAAGAATTCCAGAGATCTGCAACAATGAAGAAACAAATGAGAAAAATATTAAAACAGATCATTAGACATTCCTGTCTTTGATGAGACACATGCTTGAACTATCATACTTCCCTAACAAAGACTTTTAATGACTTTTAATAAGACTGATAGATTTCCATCCAATGACTTTGGAATAGAGTTTTACATTGTTTGCAACAAGTGCAATCCCAACAGACACACTTGCAAGTGCAAAATGTCTTTTTCACCACTTACACATTTTGTTAGATGGCAAGGCCAATGATAAAAGCTGAGCCTCCCAAGAAAATGCTGATGTCAGTTGCTTAACACTGACACCAATATTAGAATGTCATTGTCAGGGAGCTAGTGCTACAACTATCCGTATAGTTCCATACAGAATTATTACTACAAAAATTATCCAATATGTCACTGTCAGGTGTCGTCACAGTGTCATAGCAACTCTGTGAAGGACGGAATGAACTATCGCACTGTCTGGCACCATCCTCACAACCATTCCGACGCCTGAACCCATCGTGGCAGCCACTGTGTTACGCCATCTCATTGAGGGTCTTCTGCTCCTCTGCTGCCCCTCCATGTTGCCAAGTATGATGTCCTTCTCGGGGACTGATCTCTCCTAACAATATGTCCGAAGTATGTAGGATGAGTCTTGCCATCTTTAACTCTAAGGAGCACTTTGGCCTTCCTTCTTCCCACACAGAGATCAGTTTGTCCTCTTAGCAGTCCGCGGATGCTGTGCAGTCAATGTTCTTCTCCAGCGCCACAACTCAATTGCATCCAGTCTTCTTCGGTCTTCCTTATTCAATGGCCTACTTTCATATGCATATTTGGTCATAGAATACAGCATGGCTAAAAAAAGTAATTTAAAAAGAAGAAAATAGCATGGTTTGAGTCAAGTGCATCTCAGTACTCAAAGAAACATCTTTGCTTTTTAATACTCTAACGTGGTCTCGTGCAGCAGATTTATCTAATGTAACGCATCTTTTGATCTCTTGACTGCTGCTTCCATGAGAATTGATCTTGGAGCCAAGGCAGACAAAATCCTTGACAATTTTAACGTTTTCTCTATTTACCGTGATGTTACCTTTGGTCCAGTGGTGAGGATTTCGGTCTTCTTTACATTGAGTGACAATCCACACTGAAGACTGCAATTTTTGAGCTTCATCAGCGAGTGCTTCAACACTCCTGACTTCTCGCAAGCAAGGTTGTGTCATCTGCATATCTCAGTTTGTTAATAAGCCTTCCTCAAATCCTGATGCTTTATTCTTCTTCATATAATCCAGTTTATCTGATTAGTTGCTCAGCATATACATTGAATAAGTATGGTGAGAGGATACAACTCTGACATGTTTCTTGATTTTAAACCAGGCACTGCTGTCTTGTTGTGTTCGCAAAACTGCCTCTTGATCCATGTGCAGGTTCCACAGGAACACAATGAAGTATTCTGGAATTCCTGTTCTTCTTAAGGCTATCCATAGTTGATTGTGGTCCACACAGTCAAATGCCATGGGACAGTTAATAAACTACAAGTACACAGCCTTCTGTTATTCTCTGCTTTGAGCCAAGATGCATCTGACAATGATGAACAATGACATCTCTGGTTCCATATCTTCTTAGGAAACTGATCTGAACCTATAATTGAATGATCTTCAGTGAATTTTTGCTTGCATGAGATATCAATAATATTGTTCTATAGTTTGGGCATTCTGTTGGGTCACTTTTCTTTGGAATGGGTACAAATATGGATCTATTCCAGTCTGTTGGCCAAGTAGCTGTTCTGAAAATTTCCTGACATAGACAAGTGTGTGCTTCCAGTGCTTCATCAACTGTTAGAACCTTTCAATTGGGTATTCCATCAATTCCTCGAGTCCTGCTTTGGCGAATTCCAACATAGGCCAGGCCAACCATGAATAAAATAATGTCCAATGTGGTTTCTCTCATAGACAATTTAAACAGTCTTTAGAGAAAAGAATTCCAATTTCATAATGCTTTTATTCTCTGAGTGTTATTTTTAGCATGCTTTACAATGTAGTGTCTGCCTGGATAAGGTCAAAGAAATCCCATTTTGGTCCATAATGATGCATGACAAAATATCATGGAATGGAAGTGAATATAATTGAAAGAGGAATTCCTGACCTGATTCGTACTTTAGATTATGGTTGGCAGCATAAGAGAGATGATCTGCCAAAAAAATGATCTATTATTTGCTGGTTTGTAGCGTTATGCGATGAAATGAAAGAATATGGTAAGAAATTAATTCATTAGAATACAGAAAGAAGAATGTATGTAGTAGTTGAGAATTTTTCCAATCTTTAATTCTATCCACAGCTAATAAAATTGTTAATGACAAATTCAATGAAAGGCAGAGATCACAGTTTCATTATTTAGATTAAATCCTTGCATAATATATTAGCAGTGTTCAGCTAAATAATTTAATACAAATCACTTAAAATAAAATCTGTGTGAAAAAAATGTCATAATTCTCTTTGTCCAACAAGAGGCAAAATTCAGTTAAAACAATTAAAGAACAAAATGGAGATTAGTCTTTGAAAAGATTAAATATGTGCACATCGGGTAAAAACATGTCAAGGAATTTTAAGAACTGGAGCACTGTAAACCATTACTAAATGTGCTTGAATGTGCAGTATGGCTTGCATATGCAGTGTTGGTTAAAAAGAAACATTCAAATTAGCTATCAAATTTAGAAATGTAACAGATTTGGAAGAGAGAGTATATTTTAGCAGTTAGGGAGGACATGTGATTCAAGTATTAGTTACAAGTCTGGAATGAACTGAACTGAACTCAATTTTTGACCTGAAGCAAATTCCACACAATTTCTATTTCCTTAACTATTAGGCCGAGCTGAGAGAAACGACAGTCATTGCCTCACCTGCTGTGTTTGGCCAGGCTGACTAGAAAAACCAATCCGGAGACACTGATATATATACAGGAAAGGGCTTTATTTCAAGAAACAAATGTATATCAAGAAAACATCTCAGCCTAACCCATGAGTCTGATTAAATCCCTTTTTAGGTCACGCAGCCACACAAATGATGCCAAATGCAGTAAGATCACAGGCCAGTGGGTGCAAAGTCTTGTGAATCCAATGGCAGTGGACCCATCTTCACAACTCTCACAGGTCCTAGTGTGGCTGGTAGCTTTCTGAGTCTCAACAGCAGGAAGCTGAAGGCAGAGAGAGAGAGAGAGAGAGAGAAAGAGAGAGAGAGAGATTTTCCAGGACACTCCTTAGGAGAAAGGCACACCCACAAGGAGACATCATTAGACTGTGACAGGTTAGACTCTACCCTTTCACTCTATCAAGTTGACACAAGATTATATAACTTCCACACGTGCCCCACTCTAGAGGCAAGAGTGGCCATGAAAAGCCAGGACAGAGGAGGTTGAAGGAGGGAGGATACCCAAAACAAATATTTATATACACATAACTGTATGAATAAGCCCTATATTTCATTTTTATGATCATAGACTACCACTTATAACTATGGTTCTCTTAAATTGTAGTCAAGCACATGCT
This sequence comes from Tenrec ecaudatus, assembly GCF_050624435.1. Lineage (NCBI taxonomy): Eukaryota > Metazoa > Chordata > Mammalia > Afrosoricida > Tenrecidae > Tenrec > Tenrec ecaudatus. The sequence continues at coordinate 76,468,407 of NC_134542.1, forward strand.
ATTTAATTGGAAATGCATATTTTGAACTTCGTAGTTTCAAGGTATAAGTCATTTCACATTGGCAGCCAGTATTTTGTCTCTATAGATTTATCTTTCAACTGAATAAAATTATTAGTAAATTGTTATCTGTGATATTTTTAGAGATAACATTATGAACCTATGCTAAAGTTATATATCAACCTGAATGAAGCCTGTCTATATTTGTTTAGAAATGGAGGCTTGTTAATACTTTAAAATAAGATTATTCTTCTTTATTACATAGGTTGGGATTTGTTATAAATGGAATTGCATCCAACAAAATTATGTGTTGTAAATCCCAGTACTCCTTCTGTGCTTATAATCCCATTGGAAACAGGTTTACTTTTGTATGTTACTGAAACATGATTCATATAGGGTGTGTCTCCAACCAACTTCCTTCTGTTGTTTACTTTTTTGTTTTCCAACCAACTTCTTTTGAGAACAAAAAGATATTAGACAAGCAAGTGAAGGAAGCAGAGTTGGGGTTGGGGAGAGATGCTAAGTCACATGAAGATCTTCTGGGAGCAGAAGTTCAGGGGAAACAAGATGAGAGCAGGTGTCTTGGGCAAACCTTTTAGTAAGCAGTGGAATGCACTAATCATTTATGCATTAACACTTCCCAAGGAGTAAAACTTGGTATTATTCCTCTGCTAAGCATTTGCTGAGGAGTCCTGGTGGTGTCGTGGTTATGAATTGGGCTGTTTACAACAAGGTGCCGTGTTTGAAATCAACGCCACACCATGGGGAGCAAGAGGACATGTGGCACTCGTGTAAGGCGCTCCGCAACCCACATGGGCAGTTTAATCTTGCCCGAGAGGTTTGCTATGTGTACAAATAGCTCGATGGCAGAGAGTTGTTTTAGTAAGTGTTTGGTGGAATTCACTAGTGAAAGTTATCTAAAATTGGAATTTACTTTATCGGACAGTTTTTAACTAAAAATGTCCATTTATTTGATAGCTATGAGATAATTCCGGTTATCCTTTTTTTCTTTAATATACTTTGAAAATCTATGCCTTTGACGAATGTGTGCATTTATTCTATTTGGTAAGTCTCTTAATAACATTTTAAAATAATGTTTATTGATTATGTTTTAGATATCTGTAGAATCTAAAGCATTAATTCCTTTTTTTCCTGATGTTGGTAATTTGTATTTCCTCCTTAGATAAATCTTTATCAATTTTTAACTTTTACTGAATTTTTCAACGAGCCAGTTATTATTTTCATTATTTTTGTTACATATTGGAATTTTCTATTTCATCATCCTTGTTCTTTGTAATCTTCCTGTTAGAAATAATTTCTCTGATTTTTGATATGCTATTCTTTTCTATTTTCTTATGTTAGAAGCTCACATTTTTATTTGACATCTTTTTACATATTTTCTTTAAGTTAACAATTTTTTTCAACAATTTTATTGGCACATACTTTACATATCATAGAATTGAATAGTTCAATTATTCAAACATAACAAGGAGGAATTTTAAAATGTAAGTATTTAGTGCTATAAACTTAACTTTAAGCTCTACATTAATTGCAGAGTATATATTTTGAAATGCCATATTTTCCTATTTTAAATCAATCCAAATGGTTTTAAAATTTTACTTGTGATGTTTTTCTTTGATATTATCAGTCCGGGTTTCTACAAATGAATGAGCCAGTAGTGTGTAGATACTAAATGACACTACATACACACAAACAGACTGCCACGTCTTTCTCCCACAGAGTGGCTTGTGGGTGCCAGTGAATGACCTTTCAATTAGCAGCCGGACACTCCTGCACCTTTCAAATAGTCCTCCCATCAAATAGTTTGATAGATGGATGTTAAAAATGTAGGTAGGGAGATAAATGGACACATGAATAATGCAAGTAATTGGCTTACATGATTGTGGGAAATGTACAGCCAAAAGGCTAGGCTGTGGTTAAAAATGTCATCTACAGGTAAAATTTCTTCCTCTCTGGGTAATCTTCAGTTATGATTTGGAAATATTCCAACTGGCTAAACCATAAGCCTTCAGGTTACCTAGGACAATATGTGTTACTTAAAGTCAATTGATTATAGATTTTAATCAGATTTATAAAATATTTCCATAGCAATATCTCGATTGGAATTTGATTGAGTAAGTGTGGGCTTCACCCTGGCATAAACTCACCATCATGTGAACCACACTTATATAGCCATATATTGTTACATTTCCAAATAATTGGACATTTATTATGTTTATTACTATTGTACATTCTCCTTTATAAGAAAAGCATCTATCAAAATGATGATGTTTTTAAGCTTTTAAATCTCTATCACAAACCCCCAAAACACCGGGCTCATGGCTGTTCAGTCAATATAGACTCATTGCAACTCGAAAGGCCCTGTTGGGGTCTGAGACTGTAACTCCTTAAGGGTGCAGAACGCCTCATGTTCCTCCAGGGAGCACCTGGTGGCTTTACGACGCAGACCCTTCAGTTGCAGCCCACTGCAGAAGCCTGAGGCCACCAAGGCTCCTTCCTCTATCACAAGTTATCATCAATTTGTGTGCATGTTTGCTCTGATTTCTTTATTTTTTCTTCTCTTCGGGCTTCGTTGAATTTATTGAATTGTTGTTGTTAAGTGTCACCGAGTCAGTTCCGACACACAATGACTTTCTGTACAAGAAAATGAAGCACTGTAGCGCCCACCCCACCCAGGCTGACCCTTCTGAAGGGGGCCTAACCCTCCATGCCCCAGTTGGCCACCCATGTTGCTCCCTGGCGTTTTTTTACAACATTCAACTTTAGTATTTTTATTATAATATGAAGCTCTTCCTCCAAATTCTTCAATAAAAACAGCTTTTCAAGTTAGAAAAAAAAAAAGAAAGAAAATGAAGCACTGCCCTATCCTGTCACCCTCACAAGTGTCACTATACTCCAGGCCATTGCTCTAACCACTGTACCAATCCATTTCGTGAGGGTCTTCCCCTTTTATTGCTGCCTGTCTACTTCACCAAGCATGATGTCCCTTCCAGAGCCTTGCCTCTCCAGATAGTGTATCCAAGGTATGTGAGACAACGTCTCACCATCCTTCCTTCTAAGGAGCATTTTGGTTGTACTTCTTTCAAGACAGACTGATTTGTTCTTTTGACAGTCCATGGGACTTTCAATATTCTTCACCAGCACTATAATTCAAATGCTTCGATTCTTCTTCAATCTTCCCTATTCAAGGTCCAGTTATCACATGATATATGAGACAATTGGGGAAAAAAAAAACCATGGCCTGGTTAAGGATTTAGTCCTTCAAAGTGATATCCTTGCTCTTCAAATTCTAAAGAGGTCTTTTGGAGCACATTTAGCTAAGGCAATGTGTTGTTTGATTTATTGACTCTTTCTTTCATGATCATTGATTGTGGATTCAAGCAGGATGAAATCCTTGAGAATTTCCATCTTTCCTCCATTTATCATGATGCTACTTATTGGCCCAGTTCTGAGGTTTCTGGTTTTCTTTACATTATGTTGTAATTTGTATTGAAGACTACAGTCCTGGATCTTCATCACCAAGTGCTTTGTGTCCTCCTTGCTTTTAGGAAGCAAGGTTGTGCTATCTACATTTCACAGGTTGTTAATAAGACTTCCTCTAAACCTAATGCTTCATCCTTCCAACCCCCCCTCCCGTCCTTTTTTATTTAGTCACATTTCTGGGGTTATTTGCTCAACATACTGATTGAATAATTATAGTGAAAGGATGTAACCCTGATGTATATATTTCCTGATTTTAAACTATGCAGTATCCCCCTGTTCTGTTGGCAGAAATGCCACTTGATTCTTGTACATGTGCATTTGCATAATGATTTTTAAAATTCTTATTATTCTCAATATATTCCATGGCTTGTTATGATCCACATAGCCAATGCCTTTACATGGTTTCTAAAACACAAGTACATATATGTATGATATATTCTGCTTTTACCCAAGAGTCATCTGATGTCAGCAACGTTAGCCTTCATTCCAGGTCCTCTTCTGAATCCAGTGTGAAATCTGGCAGCTTCCTGTTGATGCACTGCTGAAACTATTGTTGAATGATCTTAATCATGATTTTACTTGCATGTGATATTAATCACGTAGTTTGATCATCTCTAGGTTTAATCAAATTTCGGATATCAGCTTTTCTATTTTTTTTCCTTTGACCCCTCTCCACTTCACCCCCTAGCTTTTATTTTTCAAAAGTTTTCTTATCCAGACTTCTTCATTTATCTCTCTGAGGTGTTACACCACTTGATATTGCTTGGCAGCCTACAAATTCTATTCATTCTATATTTTAAGGGCATTATTACTTTTTAATGCTGTGTTCCATTTTATAGAGTTTTCATTGCTACTGCCTCAATTTTACTTATTAAAAATGATTTCTAATTGCTCCTAATTCATCCAGTGCATTTTTCATTTTAGATTCTGTCTTGATTGTCTGTTACTGTTGTAACAGAAACACTAGAACTGGATGATTTACACAAACACACATGTATTCTCTCACCATTTAGAAGGACAGAAGTCAGTGATTGGGTAGGAGTTCCAAAAATAATGAACAGAAGAATCATGCCAAGCACATTCATATTGAGTGAGAATCCACTAGATGTCTTTCAGTTGAAGTGTAATGCTCAATTAATGCGATGCATTTTGGAAGACCCCAAATGAGTGCCCTTAGTAGTAGTAGGTTTTCCACAATATATAGATTAAAGTTAGGAATTACTGCTAGGCCTTTATGAGTTTTGGTAATTGTTTTGACAATTATTTCCTATTTTTATTTCCAAGGGCTTGTGTAATATCCTTACACACATGGGCAAATCAATGAAAGGCTCAAGCTAATACCTTTCACTATATCTGGACCTATTTTTCTGCATCCTTTCCTTTCTTTCCAGTACTCTGTCTGGTGAATTATAGTTTCCTTTGTCTCCTCAACTCATTCCACCGAGAAATTTTCATTTCCATTTTCTGCCACGTGGCCGGTAACTTTTCTGGGAAAGACCCACAGCAATCCTAATGTCCACTTTGTCCCCTTTTCCCAGGAAACACTGACCTACACGGACTATCATCAAATGCCTGGGGACAGTTGTTTTAAAAATTGTGTCCCATTATAGATTCATTAAAAATGAAAGCTAAATACTGGTTACATTATACTTCACGAACATATGTGGAAGCCAAAACTGTGTTTTTCAAGTTATTTTGATTTCGGAAAGATCTGGTTCTCAGTGTACAAATTTGTTAAATATTAGAGTCTTTATGTAATAGAAAGTCTATTTTAGTATATATAGAGGGACTTCCTATGCCATTTAAAAATAACTGGAGAATTTATTTCAAAAGAATAACAGTACAATTCTGGTAAACTTAAATATTATCATATGATTACAAAGATCAATTAACTTAGAGTTAACGAATTTAATTAATTAATCTGGGAAGTGATAAAGATATGTGAACGAAGAAACAGTCAGTTATATTAATATCTACTGTTATAGAAGATTTGTACACACACTGTGCCTTCAGAAAGGTTTTAATATCTAACAACTGGTTCAGTTTTGGACTTGTACTCAACAATTTAATAAATTAAGTCAAGAGGTAATCTTTTATATTAATCGTATATTCCACCCTATCAACTCTTCAACTGGAATATCAAATCTTCAACTGCAATATGTGTCTATATTGGTAAATTTAGATTCCTAGGCACACTTGTTCATAAGTTATAGAAGTTCAATTCAGTCACTATCTACTGAATGTTTATAAATGTAATAGAAATATGACCAGTTTCGCCACCCCCCCCTTGCAGGAAGTGGTAACATGTTTAGGAGAATTGGCTACAAACACCTTATTATTTCCTATGAGAACATTACTCTTACAATAAGAGTTACATGTAAGCACTAATGTGCTCCTAAGAAAAATTATTTGGTGAAAAATCATATATTTTATTATATATGTTACAACAAAAATATCTGAGGTTAAGGAATACTAACATTTATATTAAAATTAACATAATACTTATGACCAGAAATTATCTAGATTTTCCTAAGGACTACTCAGTTTTCTAATTGGACCTGCTTATGTCAATATATTAGAAACTGATACCAGTTCAAAGAGACTTGGTGGTGTTCTCGGTCAGATATTTGACTAGCTGCAAGGTTGGTGGTTCACACCGACTAGATGCTCCTCAAAAGAAAGATGAGGTTGTCTTCTTCTACAAAGGTTTACAGCCTCAGAATCCCTAGATAGGGTTGTTATTTTTGGGGATTCCTACCATGGTAGTGGGTTTCTGAGTTTGAGTCACATGTGTTAACCCAAATCACTTGAAAGAACAGGATCCATCCATCCACTACATTCTAAATCTTATTTCTCATCACACACACTCATGCACTCCACTAACACAATCTTAATCTAAATGGCCTGTCCTGCATAATAATGCTATTGTTATTAATTTACTATTTGGAAATTCCAGAGTATTTAAATCACAAGAGAATCATTGTATAAATATTTACTATTTATAAGACTTATTAAACATGTTCTTTCCATATTGTGACTTACTAATATCCCAAAAATGAAAGTTGAGTCTTGTATACTGAATTCAGATGGGAGGCTGAGAATAAAATAACGCCACTGTTTTCTGCTTTAAAAGTAATTTCTGGATGAAGAACAGTTGTTTTTTATCCCTCTTCTCTTTCTGTTAGCTCATGCAGCACAGAGCTGTGTGTTTTAATAGATGACCTCAAAAGTTCTGCCTCTGATGAGATTCTAGAGCTTCGTATGATAGTACAGTTAAAATCTGCCTCACTTGTAACTATAAATTCAGATGTTTCCTAGGTTAAACATGACCCAGTTAGTAGAAGCCCAGAATCCCTATAGAGATCCATATTAAAATAGCCTTTATAATGCTTCATTATGGTCATCAGATCATTAAATTAATTTTGTTAAATTCATAAAACTTTGCATGGCTTTCACTGATTTACATTCTGAATTACTTTTAAAATGTGAAAAAAAATCTCATTACTTATCAAATATGAAAAGTTTCTATGTTTTGTCAATTGAAGGATTCCACTTAACTAGTCCTTAATAGCCTCCACTGTTTCCTTAAAGATTCACGCAGTAGTGCATGAGACTGGAATAATTTCTAGTAGAAGATTATGAAGCAGGGCTCCATCATTTCTGTGAGCACGTTTACACAATTTTCTGTAGAAAGCATACTGAATGCTATGTTTTGTTTTTGTTCAAAATTCTTTCACACATTTTAAATGGTAAATAGCTTGTTTTTTAAAAAATAAATTGATGGTGAAATAATTTAAGGGCAAAGTCTGGGTTGTTTTGTGTCCTTGCATGAAGTAGCTTGTACTTATTATTTAACTATACATTTGATGAGGGTCCAACATTTAAATTATTCTTAGGTTAATATTTGGCCTATTAAAAACTCCCAAAATATAAAAACCTCATGAAATCTGTCTTCAACAAAAAAACCTGAGGTCCGCTTTTGAAGAGGGTGTGTATGATGGTGGGGTGGTAATTTTCCAGGCAGCAAGCAGTCATGACTACCATCTTCTGGTTTGATTCTATTATTGGCTGAATATAGATTGATGTACTTGTCTCCACTGCAGCAATGTATAATGCATGAACAAGATTACTGGGGTAATTTAGAAACAGGATGCCTTTAATCTTCTGCTCAGATCAATCAATTACAATACATAGGTTATAGAATGTCCTATGATCTTACACTGAATCCTTAATAGAACTATTCTTAGAGCTAAATGAAGTTAGGAAAATATGAAGCCCACAGAGCTTGCCCATATATAACACAATGAAACTTTAACCGCAGGTTTTGTAAATAACCGAAGCAAACAAACACACCACTCAGAAGGTTATTGAGAATGAGGAAATATCTCAAGAAACATGAAGCCCCTTTTCTCCAGGTGGCTGGCGTGGGAGGTGTTGGTGGGGGAAGAAAGTGTAATTCAAAGATTTCTGAACTCAATAGCACGTAGAAAGTAGTATCCGACTCATAAATGAAGGTATTATGCACTGTTGACTTGTACACATGAATATCTCTGGTCATATGACAAATGGATTTAGTAATTCAAACTGCATTTTGAAATACCTGTTTCCTTTATAAGCAATATCCAGTCACTGAATTTTCATGCAACTAAAGACAGCAAAAGGTAAAGAAGTAGTAGTCATATGAGCTTGTTGTAACTTACTGCTACATCGCTATGCCTTTATACTGTACATGATAGCTTAATTACGACCCACTGTACATGCAGGTTGCTTAATTGTCTGGAATCTTTGACATTCGTGGAGAGAGAAGAGTTTAGATTTAGTTCAGACAATACATAGGAAAGGAAAGCATTGTGGGAACGAGGTGCAAATAGCGACCTGTCTTTCCATGTGTATCCAATGACCATAAGTATATGAATACCGCCGGACCACTTGCCTGAGTTTGCAATTCTATTGTCTGTGATGTGGTTGAATATAGGCAGAGAGCAGTTACTAGTGGCAGAGTCAGAGTCAGCACCACGGATAGCTCCACGCATTCCATTCCCAGGAAAGGAACTCCTGTTGGTCAAGTCCTTGGGCAGCAAGGGGACTGAAAAACTGAATGATCTACTTAGAAAGAAAACCAGAGAATGGCCGGTAAAAGTGGGCTCGGGTGTTTAAAGTGATACTTTGGATAAACGTGTTGTTTCAAAACTCAAGAAAAGACGTATTTGAATCTCAAAATACCCTAAGAATCTGTGGCCTATCATAGAAGATTCTTTATAAAGTAAAGCTAATTTGTATTTCTGTTCATTTCCATTACTCTGATGTGGAAGAGGAGGAATTGCTTAGGTTTTTGTGTGGAAATAGATATTGGAAGGAAAGTTTTCTGTTGATTTCCTCTTTGGTTTCCACCTAATCCTTCCTGTCTGCTCTCCTAGGTCCCAACTTCCTTTTCTCACTAAAGATTTGAGACTGTAACTGAGAAACTATGAACCAGCTGACTTAAAGCACAGGCGGAGCAGGTTCATGGGCAAGAAGAACCCTAAAACCATGCAATCACGTGGTTGTAGAGAGGTTTCTCTCTGTGTCCCTGCTGCCAAGAGGGGAACCTGAGAGTCAGCCTTGTTCTACTCCTGTAGGAGCTAATGGGAACAAATTCCATTTAAGACGGGGCGGGGGGGGGGGACGGGGGGGGGCGGTGTAGCAAACCATGAAGCTCAAGGTGGACATAACAGAAAAGAAAGGAAGACAATCAAGAGGGGGAAAATACTAGAAAAATAATGTAGGAAAAACTCTGCTCCGGTGGCTTGGTCACATTTGATTTCCTAAATTCCCACGATAGTTTTGACAGAAGTGTACACTGTGAGATTCCCAGATTTGGAGGTTCTGAGAAGCAACGCCTAAGAGGACACAGTGTCCTAACCAAGACGGCGCCTGACAGATAGTGGGAGTGGACAGACGGGTGTCTCTAGAGTCCGGTAGAAGAGCGACTCTGGCTGGAGGACACACTTAGGCTATTACCTGTGAGCCCCTCCCACCTTCGGTTCCTGTCACCCTCTTGCTTCCAGCCTCCTCCATCTCGAACTCCACCCTTGTTTCAAAGTCCACAGCCTTTTTTCTCCAAGCCTCCCAGCACCCAGAGACTCATTCACCCCAACCCACAACTCCTCAGTGGCTCCAGCGGTGATCACTGGGCATGCTCAGCAGTGCGGGCTTGGCTGTGGGCAGGGTCAGGCGGGTCACTCACACCTGGTTCGGTGTCCACTCCTGCACTCGCAGGGATCCGCACTGCACCTCCACCCTAACGTGGCTCTCTGGTCCTCCAGCCACCTGAGCGCCACCTCTCCCGAGGAGGTTTCCCCACCACTCTTTTCTCTACAGCTCAGGAGGAGGATGGCGCAGGACGGACAGTGTTTTGTTCCGTTGTACAAAGAGTGGCTGGGAGTTGGAATTGACTCAAAGGCAACTAACAACTACAAAGGGGTCCCAGCCAGGGCTACAGCGGGAGGAGCTTGGAGACAGAGCTCTGGGGCTGGGAAGGGGTGGGGGGCTGGGGCGACCACCTTGCCAAGAGTAGCTGTTTGTCCACTGAGTTTTGGAGATTTCTTGGCCGGCTTCCGCGAGAGCACGCTTGAGTAATCTGAGCTGTGGCAGCGCCCAAGCTCCCTGGATAAAGGGTGTGTGTGTGTGTGTGTGTGTGTGTGTGTGTGTGTGTGTGTGTGTGTGTGTGTGTGTGTGTGTGTAGGGGGAGAGGGCGGGGACAGAAACAGAAACGTCAACCCCACCTCCCTCCAGCTTTCCTTTTTTCTCCCCTTCCAGCAAAAGCCTCACCAGTCTTCCAGGCTCCCCCGCTGCCCCCAGCCCCCAACTATTCTCATGGCTCTGGGCACCCGCCAGGTTCAGCCCATTTGCACTGGGAAATTGGCGCTGCTTGGGAGAAGAGAAACAGATCAATTGCCCTTGTGACTCCCCGCCCCCCTCTCCCCACCCCACCCTACCCCCGCTTCTCCCGCCCTCCCCCTCACCCCGCCTCCTGGCCTCTCCCCACCCCCAAACCCGCTCACCCGCCGCAGTCCGGCGCAAGGCCCCCTCCTGGAGGTGAGAGAATGGCTTGGACTCCAAAGGGGACAGCAGGTCCAGAGCGGTGCTGCTAATGGGGAGAGATCGCTGGTTTCCGAAGAGGATGCTCTGGCACAAAGCGCGGCTGGCGCGCTGGCCTGGGCTCTAGCTGCCCAGAGATCCCGGGAGAACTCCTGAGCTCGCGGGGAGCGCTCCTCAGAAGACTGGGTCAACATGCCTGTTCGCCGGGGGCATGTGGCACCACAAAACACATTTCTGGGGACCATCATTCGGAAATTTGAAGGGCAAAGTAAGTTTATTTGTTCTCCTCTCTCTCCCTTGCTTTGGTAGTGCACTTGGCGTCCACCGCTTCCAAGCCTTGGAAAGCGGCAACTCCAGGCTCTGTGAACTTAGATGCTGAGACACTGAGCCAGGAGGTTCGAATGGCAGCTGGAGTGTTGTCCCCCACTGATATTAATTTTGATTTACATTTTAGATTACGGTTTCCATGATAGCAGGCAATTTGATCCCTCCTCTCCCCTGCTCCATTATCCTGCTTGCTACTTAAGGTCCTACTAGTCTACTATCTTAAAGGGAACGTGCTAGGATAGCCTGGGTTTGCATGTTGATGCTGTTTGTAGGGCAGACTTTTTCAAAGTCAGGAGCAGGGCAAAACCTGCTGCGAGTGGAAGCACGGAATGTAAATGGTAGCAGCGACGCAAATGTCTATGCAAACTATATTTTACCTTGACCGAATTGCTGGGCTGTGGCATATCTGGGAAGCTTGCTGGCCTTTACTTGATAGAAGCTAAACTTTGCATTAAAACAATGCAAATATACACCACGCAGGAGCATATGGCTAAACCACAGCAGGTTGCTGCTGGATCCCCAAACAAGTAGCTCATTATTTAAAATATTTATTTCTGGCCCGTTTATTATCCTCTTAAAATTTCCACCTAGAAATTTAGAAATTGAGGTATAATAAGTAAATCCCACCTAGAATAAATGGGGAGAAATTTAATGTGCTCATGCGGAATTAATTATCAGTGTTACATAAACTATATTAGTTTGAGATCCTGTATTTGTTAATTTATATTGACCGTTACTTGTAACCATACGAACATATGGTTATGTTGTATAATTTGCCTTTGTTAGGCATTATATCATATAAGGTTTATAAATTTGTTTAATGTTGTATGGATCTGGTAACCTGTGCTCCTAATGAACTTGTATATTCTCTTTCACATCTTATCTGGAGAAGTAAATTTCATCTGATTATAATTAACAAACCTTCTTATTAAAATTTTTATTACTGTACAAAAATTGAATGCTTTCCCAATTCAAGGTAAAAGCAAAAAATTTTTTTAAGTTTTATCACATTTACTGTATGGTGTAACTGTTTTCATCTTCTGGAACACATAACCCAAGCTTTAGCCCCATCACACTGCTAAGAAATTTGAAATCATGTGGCAAAGGCTAATTTTTTTTCATAATGTGGTATGCTTAGAGGGACAGAAAAAAACCTAAATCTAAGAATCATAGCTACTTTGAGAAAGTTGAATTCCAAGGAAGGACCAAGGTTGAAGTGAGAAATCTGACAGCTACAGGATCTTTCACTGTGTTGACTTTAAAATATTTGCCATAAAATTAAATGGCTGTTTGTGCCCTGGGAGTAGCAGGGTTTGATACCTGAACTATTTGGGAAATTATGTTCTCATAATTTGGAGAGTGATACTTTCATACTTTTTGTTAGAATCACTCTGGCCCATTCATTTCAAGAGGTTTTTTTTTCCTTCTTTTTTTTAACTGCTCTAAGCAGTTAGAAATTTGGGGATGCACCTACTACATTTCAAGCCTCCTATCATGCAACGCATTGTGCCAGTGTTTATGAGAGTCCTGTAAAAAGCTTTTGTAAAGATGCCTTCCTGTTCTTATTATTACAGATAAAAAATTTATCATTGCCAATGCCAGAGTGCAGAACTGTGCCATCATCTACTGCAATGATGGGTTCTGTGAGATGACTGGTTTCTCCCGGCCAGATGTCATGCAGAAGCCTTGCACCTGTGACTTTCTCCATGGGCCCGAGACCAAGAGGCATGATATTGCCCAAATTGCCCAGGCATTGCTGGGATCAGAAGAGAGGAAAGTGGAGGTCACGTACTACCACAAGAACGGTAACGTGTACCCATTCAGGATTCCTTGTATTTGCCCATGTGATTCCACTGAAATGAAATGTAGACAAATGATGACTCAACATTTATATGTTGAGAAACTTCAACTGTTTGGTAGATATAAGATTTATTTGTAGTATTTTAAGATCCATTAGTGGACTATAGGGATTTTTTTCCTTCTTTAAGGAGGCGGCTCTATCTGAACTCTCTCTGAAGTGCAGTAACCTAATGCCAACCCGGGCAAAATGCCGCAAATCAGTCTTACCTTCACCTCTCTAAGCAATGGTATGAAGAGCAATAATTTACTGTTTGCTTTGATTTGTGTTTGCTAAGAGTGGAGTGTAAAGAGCTTTAGGTGCTGAAATTTGAAAATAAACTGTCTAACTGAAGCAATTAGAGCAATATCATAAATGTTGCTTGGATACTCAGCTTTACTTGATAGACAACACCTCTGGTTTCTTCTGCTCCATTTGATGCCAGGCTAAGTGTGACCTATAGGGGTTCCTGAAATTGATCCAATAGCCTTATGCATTTTCAAATAACAAAGGTGGTTAATTTCAGCATTTGTCCTGATACAAGAAATGGAGAAAATACGCATGGAAGTATTTGTATTCATTTTCACGACTGCAGCAAAACTGAGGTTTCAAACTTTAAGGTGAGCCCTCAACTTCAAGGACACTTCCACCTTCCAAATTGGCAATGAATGGAAGTATAAATATATTAGTACACAAAAGGTTTTAAAAACCTACATGTAATGCACTTACCTGTACAAATCATACTTTGCCAAACTCCTGTGTATGAAATATCCCCCACTTTTAAAAAGTTTATTTTACACCACTTTGATTTTAGGAAAGACTGCTTTTGCTGAAAGAAAGAAATCCAAAGAGGGTTTTTGCTGTCCTGATATAAAGCAAAGTGAAACGAGCATTCGGCTTTGTTTGGCACTGACCATTCAAGAGTATGGTGGTGTCTTTAAGTCCCTTCGCCAGGGACTACACTCAGCATCTCAGCTTCTGAGCACCATAGCTCTTAACTATGCATGTGAACACTGCATGCTAGTGTTATGTTAGGCTTTCTGTGCTCATTGATGTGATTTTTAGGTTACTTTTTGGATGTGGGGACTGTCATGGTTTCCAATATACACTAATGGCAATTGTTTCTCCCTTTTATGTCATTTTGCCTTAAAGAATGTTCCATAGGAATTCTGTACTTTTGAGTAGCAGGGGGAGCCTGCATACTCATATGTACATTCTCAAAGGTGCTCGCTGAATGACAGTTGGTAATTTCAGGTTAAAGATAAGTCAATTAAAAACTAGACAAACATGCACTTAGTTAATTTTCCTGATATCATTTCATCATTGATTTAGTTCTTCTTGATTGACAGAAATTATTGAGGTAAAGTGGTAGCATACTGTCTAGAGTTTGAAAAATCTTGGGCTTTTATAAATGTATGATATGCTGTAGCTTCGATCATGTAATGACTCATCATTTGGTAAGCTACAGAGGAAAAATTCCAACAGGGAAAAGGTTTAATTCTTCCTGTTACTTTCTTATAATTAAATGATAACTGGATTTTTTAGGATTGATTTGAGTGTGTATACTCAACAACCTATTATTGGAAATAAACAGATTTGTCTAAGTTTAGATTAATCTGGGGAAAATGATATGATTGTATCAAACAGCGTAGACATCACTTTTTAAGTTTCTTTCCGAATGTTTTTTCACTCTTCAATTAGTTTGGTTGCCAGACTAGAAATAGCCTAATTGATCCTTTGTCTTGAAAGCATTTCTTGGACTAAAGCTCTCACTCTCCAAATGCAGTTTATGCTCTGATGCCAACAATCTGGACTTTCAGAATGATTTGCGTGTCTGGTATTTTTTCTTCATCTGATTACCTAACATGATGTTGACACCGTCTATACTGTGGTTGCTACGGGAAATGTTGAGACATGCTGGGTTATTAATTTTGGAGGCCAATTTCAGAATTTTTAAAATCAACTTACATAATTGATGTTTACTATTACCCCCAAACTCTCCAAAGAAAATGGACCTAGCCAAAATTTTCAGAAAGTGTTTTCATATGGAAGTTTAATTTATTACACCGAAAGAGTAAGGGTGATCCATTGAAAGCTGATTAACTTGTATAATATGAGCATAACAAATGCTTAAAAATAATTCAAGGTGAAAGCAAGCATGAGTGTAAAAATATATACAGTGCAGATGATAGTGGGTTGAATAATGCAAATCCTCCTGAGTGTTTTTGTTGTGCTATTCAAATTAAAATGTCCCTGTTTTTAGCAGGGAATTCTTATTTGTTTGGTTAGCCACAGGAACAACTACATTTGGTGACAATTTTATTTCTGTTGGCTTCATTTTTAGATGTTATTTAATCTACAAAACCTTGGAAATCTTTAGCATTAATGGCAATCTCTGTCTGTTTAGTGTCATTTTATGTGAGGATTGAAATGATGGGTCAAGCACCTTCCTTCCTTTTTTTTCCCAATGGAAAACAAAAACAAAAAGCTAATATGAATGACCTTTTTAGAATCTTGCTTATTTGCTTTGAATGTCATAAACTTGAACTTTCATTACTTGCACAGTTACCTTGAATAGAATCTTCAGAGTTTATTGGATTTATTCTCATGGCAACTACAAATCAATCAGGGCTTGGAAGTTCAAATGCTTGGAATGTTTTGCCTGTTAAAGGCCTGTTAACCCTTCTGCATTTACAGAAGCAGGAAAGGGGAGAAACCATCATTTCCACTGGTTTGTGTCACAAAGTTTGCTGATGACTTTCTTGAGAAGATAATGTGCTTGTACGTGGTTCTTGACGGGAACCCAGTGAATGTCCCCTTTCTCCATTCTCTTATCCAGTATTTCACAGGGATACAAGGAGTGATATATACACAATGAGCAAATTAACAAGTTGAGATATTATGCTCCATTTGTTTTTCCTACTTACTCCTCTGAGAGTAGCAAAACTCTGGGCAAAGTATGAATTTCAAAAGCTTGTTTTTCAACGGTGCCCAGAGGCTTTGTGGACAGTCCAAATGCATGGTCTGCATTCGTATTGGTGCAGTGCACAGTGAGCGGCACGATCCCACGGTGCAGCAACACTCCCTACTATGCTCTTTTAATGCGATTTCATGCGATTGCCTCCGAATGGTTGTTTATCAGAACATAACAATTTTAAAGCCCCAGCAAGCTGCAGCGGAAGCATTTGACAACCCTCCCTCTGAGGATGCTATTCGACAACCCGAGTCAAGACTTCACAAATCACTCTTGGCAGCTGTGAAGAATTACTTCAGGTGATAAAACTGTCAATCTTTTGACATAAACCTCCAATTAGGCAAAATTACAATTTCCCAGAGGCATTTATAAAGGGGGCCTATATTTAATAACATACTACCTGATTAGCAGCAGC
Source organism: Tenrec ecaudatus (assembly GCF_050624435.1). Classification (NCBI taxonomy): domain Eukaryota; kingdom Metazoa; phylum Chordata; class Mammalia; order Afrosoricida; family Tenrecidae; genus Tenrec; species Tenrec ecaudatus. The sequence goes on from NC_134542.1 coordinate 76,484,541, forward strand.
GTTGGAGACCCAGCAAATGTTTCCATTGTTAATGGGTTCATAGTTTGAGAGAGGATATTAGTAGTCAGGAAACAGAATAGGGTAGTAGGTCATCCCTTAATTTACAGCTTACCTGATTTGGGCATATAATAGAATGAAGCTAGCTAGTCAAAATGCTAAGCCACTTTAAGGATGCATTAATATGGGATGCTGACCTTAATATCTAGCAACTCTAAATATTTGGAATACAAAAGTAAGTTTCTCCAAGGAAAAGAAAGGTCATTATTCTCTAAGGAATTATGGTTGAAATGTCTTAATTTTATTTTTTTTAAGTTGTAGGTTGTTTGAAAGTTGACAGAGTACATTAGCTTCCCATTCAGTAATTCATCCATATTTTGTTGCGTGAGAATTGTTAGGGTGTTCTTATCTTTTGCGATCGTTCCTTCAGATCCAATGCGACGGCAACTGTGTTAACAAGTCAGAAACACACAGCACTACTTTCATTATCATTAATGATGCTTAAAGAACTGAAAGATAAAAAGGAGCTGAACAGGATACCACTCATATTAGGAGCAGTACAAAGTCATCGAAGCAATGTTTATTTCAGCTAAACTCAGAAAAGGTCTTGGTTTAACAATACTGACTTTACAGAGCTACAGAGTCAGGGACAAAGCTCGCGGCAAGTGCTGCATTGCTATGGGTAAAAGTTCACATGCTTATCACGTGAAGGATTTTGTATTCTTCAAAGAATTGAAAACTTTTTTGAGCTTCTTGACAGTGGTTATCACTCACTTTTCTTACTATTTGGAAATTTTGTTAGTTGCTGTCAAGTTGGTAGTGACTCATGTGCAGACTAGAGCTTCTTATAGGGTTTTCAGAAGGAAGATCACCAGTTCTCTCCTCCGAAATACCTCTGTGTAAATTTGAAGTCTTTCACGTACTTAACCGTTTTTGCCACCCTGAAAGTGCCATGGTTGTGTGACGGCTGCTAAGTCATAATGTTAGTATAGCTGTGGAGTGTTTATCTCCCAAGGCTCACGATGTTCTCAAGAAATTGCTTTCTAAAACACAGACTATATCAACTCTTAAATGAAAACATCTTCCTATAAAAGAAACCTTTAGAACTTAAGGTCAATTACCCCTCCGCATCTACATCGCAATTCAGAAATGAATATCTTGAGGTACATAGATATATTGCTACCTTTTGTCCTTTTTACTTAATAATAACTTGATGAAGAGAAATTGAGCTCCATTAAAGTTTTAATACCCTGACATAAATCCTATGATAATAGCGTTATACGTGTTGTAGGCGTATTGAATGCTTAGCTCCCCTACATCCTAGATTATGAGTAGAGCCGAATGCTAGTTTTTAGACTAGGACAGGAATATATTGTATGTGTGTGCAATTCAAGCAGCGAGAATGATGTTTCAGTAGTGTGCTGCCTAGAATTTATTCTGGGAGTCAATTTTAATTTCAGGGTGATACATTTGAATGTTTTAATGAGCAGAAGATTGTGACAATTTTATTGTTAGGCTTGGACTCCCTGCGACCCTATGCTCTGCAGAACCAACCAGCGCCCGTCCCTAAGCCATCCTCGCCATGGGGATATGTTTGAGCAGATACTTTTGATCACCGGATGAGTTCATTTCCCAAAGGGGCTTGCACTTTTTCCTTGACTTTCTGCTTTACCAAGCATGATGTTCGATTCCAGGACTGGTCTCTCCCGATAACTTCTCCAAGGCACTCGGTGTACAGTCTCACCATCCTTGCTTCCAAGGAGCACTGAGACTATAGTCATTCCATGACAGTGTTGCATGTTCTCCTGGCATTCTGTGATATTTTCCATACCTTTTGCCAGCACCGTAATTCAAGTAAATCAATTCTTCTACAACCTTTACTTATTTCTCACCCAAGTGTCAGATGCACACGAAGTGTTGAAATACCCGGGGTTCGGGCAGGTGCGCCTGAGCCCTCAAAGGGAAATCTTTGCGCTTTTAAAACACTAAAGGCGTCTTGCGCAGCAGGTTTGTCCAATGCGACGAATCAGTTGATTGTAACCATAGTAATTCCCCAAACTGCTCAGTAATTTCTATGTCCCTAAACATGGTAACATCGCACGGACTCTGGCTATCGCATTTAAATACGATCGGGTGTGTTTGCTCACAAAAAGGAATCCTCGATATAAACCTCTCCTCACATTTTGAAAAATGTATTTTGGCTCTGTCCTGCGTGAACCCGATGTGTCCTGAAACTGGGTAATCTCAATCATCTCGGCTCATCGGTCCCTTTTCACCACCTGCCAGCACTATAACTTTAAGCATTCCTGGCGCTGAAAAGAAGCCGTGCTGCGAGATAACCACTCAGTTATTTTCACATCCAGGGGGCTTAAGACCAGGGTCATTTTAGGGCTACAGGATAGGCGAAGCTTCCGTAGGAGGAACTTGCTTCTACTTGACTCTTGCGTCTGTTATAAATAGTCACTGAATAACTTGCTGGCAGCCAGCCAGAGAAAATTGCTGGCAGACATCCAGTAAGGAGCGTCCTAGGATAGCTGGGCCACGGGGAAGGGGCAGTTGGAGTGTGAGGGGTTGAGGTATTACCACGCCTCTGCCTGTCTAAATTAGACACCTCGGTGTGGTTTTCTGTTTTTGTTTGTGTCTTTTGTTTCTCTCCCCCTGCATCCTAAATGCAATTGATCCCAAACTCCCCCAATCGTTACATGAAACATATATTTCAATGTCATATGCGCATCTCCAGCCAATCCCTTGGTGGAAGCCCTTCAAATCCTGCTTCTGGAGGGTTGAACTCTCTAGTTTTCCCTTCTTCTCTAAACAGTTTTCCACAGTGGTATCAGTGAGCTATTCCTGAACCAAGGATACTGAGACTGACTCAGAGAGAGCGTCACTGACAGTGAAATTCATGTTCATGTGATGCGCACGAACAGTCTCATTAGGTGTACTCTAGCTACACTCAATCTACGAGAAGACCACGAAGTCCCAGGGACCCGAATAACTTGCCAAATAATGGCATTAAGGCGTCCTGATCCCAGAAAAACTTGCCGTGCTGTTGCTCAGAACACCTTATAGCATCGATTGGCTGACAAACCTGCTTGACTTTGTGAACGCTCTCAGGATAAAGTTCTAGAAGAATCCTTAGCAGGACATTGGTACATTTCCATTAGGATACATGTAGCGAATCCAAGCTTGATTCCTAGATCTGATACTTAGCTCGGTGGACTTGACCAAGCCTAAGTCTTGGAGACCTCTGTTTTCTGATACACATTCAGAATACATCTTTCAGATGCTTGTTGGATGACTGAATGCGGTGGGAAAATCTGTAACATATTTCTGGCATGATTTCTTATAGTAATATGTGCTTATTAATAAATATCAATTAAGTGAAAATTTTCTCAAGGTTCCCACAGACCTTATGTTCCTATCACATTTGATTTCTTAAGGTTCCCAACTAAACCATGCGATTTTATGCCACGAATACTGTGCTTCCGCCACGTGTCTGTCGTACTGTGGCGGCGGGTGTGTTGCTGTGTCACCAATATTTCAAATAAAAGCAGCGTCGCCCCAAGTGACCAGACTTCCTCAGAGCCTCCCGGAGACAGCACTCTGCTGCACAAGGCCTCTAGCAACTGTTGGAAAGCCACAGGTTACTTGGAGCAGTAAGGTGGTCCAGACCCAACCTCCGGCATTTTCCATCACCTCCTATGCATGTGGAAATTGGCCATTAAATAAGGAATTCCGGAGTAGAATCTATGCATTTGAATTGTAGCCCTGTTCAAGAATACCAGAACGCGGGCTTCCAAAAGAACAAACATCTGTTTTGGAAGAAGCACAGCCAGAATGTTCCTTAGAGGCGAGCATGATGAGCCTTTGTCTCAGGTACTTTGAACTTGTGTTCCAGAGAGACCAGCTCCTGGAGAAGGACGTCATGTTGGGGAAAGTAGAGTGTGGGAGGAAAAGAGGACGCCCCTTGATAAGATGGTCTGACCCAGCAGCTGCGGCAATGGACTTGAACAGCAGAAGCAGGCACACGCCTGGCTGATGTTCTGTGCTGTTGCACAGAGAGGGCCCTAAGTTGGAGACAACTCAACGACACCTAACAACACCTAACTTTGCTCATCCTTCAAAAGATTTTATTTATCAATAATTTAAAAATTTGAAAATCTCTCTGAATGCATTGCCCCTACCTCAGCTCCTTACCTTATCCGTCACAATTCTAGAGATGGATAAAAATATTTCTTTTCCTGATGTCCCCACTACCTGCTCCAGACATACATTTAATCTTCCCATTTCCCTATTGTACTTGGTTTTCATTCCAGTGTAACATCGGGAGTGTGCTACACATTATTATATAATATCAGAGCTAATTCTATTTTTAATATTCTCCAGAGGAAGACCATGTCGTATGAATTTCTGAGTCTAGAAGAACGGTTAGGTATCAAGTAGGTGCTCAGAATCAAGAGAGGATAGGAAATAGACCATGGAGCAAAGGGAAGTAGGAAGGGATTATGAGCAGGAGATGATGGGTAAAGTGAGCCATAGAGAAAGTGTGAAGGAGCCCTGGTGGCCCTGTTGGGTAAGAGTTGGACTACTAACTGTAAGGCAGGAAGTTCAAATGCACCAGTCTCTCCATGGGAAAAAGACGAGACTACCTGGTCCAGTAAGATTCACAACCTTGGTAACCCTATACAGCCTGCCGTGTGTTGGCGGTGACTCAGTGGAAGTGGAGAGATAGTGTGATATTTTGATTTTTCTCAGTTTTCTTGTTTCAGAGTAATGTAGCCTTAATTTAATATATGGCCATTTATTGCATTGTCTAATAAGTGAAAGGACTAAAGAAAATGATTTAACCAGTAATTATACAAATAGCTAGGCACCAAGTATCTATCACTCATTGACAAGCCCTCCAGGATGACTCCCACTAGTGTCTCCAACACTAATCATCACATCCTAAGATCTATTCTTTTCTGACCTGACTCAATTGGGGCATTGGACAGAGAGACTCAACTGCTTGCATAAATTCTCAAGTATTGGCATTTGATATCCAGTACTCTCTTTGTTCCTCTGAGTTTTTCTTGAAAATTCTTAATGAACTATGAAGTGTTGATCTCAGGGCCACACAACTTATGAAAGTAAATGTTAAAATAATCAAGTTTATTTTTTGATTCACTAATTTATCATCATCATCCAGTTAATGTTTCCTCTTCACACATTGCTGTTTGCATTTATCAATAATACTGAATTGCCAAGAAGCAATGAGAGTCTGGCAGCAAGAAGTCATTAATCATCATAGGGAAGAAACATATCCTGTTACTGAGCCATTCAGAAAGTTGAATTGCCCTCTGTTACAGGTGTGCTACAGTAAAACAAAGTGGCAGACTTCTCTAACACATTTCTCTTCTCGCTGTCATTTTGGAATAGCACACAAAACAGAGGTGCTTGTCCTGCGGACAATTCCACTCAGGAAAGAGGCGGTGAAAGTGGCTCTGCTTGTGTACAAACAGGTCCTTTTCTTGCTTCTCTTGGTTTGTAGATGCTCACACCATGTTTTACTTCTGACCGAGGGCTCAACTAAGCCTGGATGGTGCTCGATGGGAAAGAATCTGCAGGAGGGTTGAGAAACGATTGTGGATGCATTTCTTCTCTTGTGGGCTTAGCTTGCAAAAGGATCTAAACTAGACTACCCCGCCAGGACATTCAAGGCTTGCAGAGCCACGCTGCTTTGGGCACCTGCTTTTCCTCCAGGGTGAACTGTCCGTAGCAATGGGCAGATGGACTCTCACTGCAGGCGGAATTACTGCTTCCTGTTTCTGGCCCCTTCTTCCCTGGGATCATTATGAGTGCTTTTATTTCCTATGTCATTAATTTTTTGGTTTGTTTGGGCAGAGACTAATTAACTCAAGCACAATGTTTGAACTACTGATGAGTAGCATGTAATAACTTTATGAGCCCAATACAAGGTGACTGTCCCTTTTTGGAAACCATGAGCTTCCGGCCTCAATATACCCTTCTTCAATTCAGTCAAAACACCAACAACTCACTGCCTTTAAGTCTGTTCCAACTCATAGTGAGCCTAGAGAACAGGGAAGAACTGCCCTTAAGAATTTCTGAGATGGTTCATCTTTATGGAAGTATAACGCTTCATTTTTTCTCCCATAGAGATGCTGGTGGTTTTGAACTGCTGGACTTTGCTAGCAACCCACCAAGGTCTTTATTTAGTAAAAACAAAAAACAAAACTCACTGCTATCAAGTGGATTCCAACTCACGGTGCCCCTATAGATAGGGTAAAACTGCCCCTATGGTTTTCTAAGACTGCAGTTCTTTATGGGAAGAGAGAGATTTGTCTTTCTTTTGCAAAGCAGCTGGCGGTTTTGGATTGCTCACCTTTTAGGTAGCCACTCAAGGTGTAACCACTGTGCCACCAGGGCTCTTTCTCTATTTCTGTTCAGTAAAGCCCATGATAATTACCTGAGGATGGTTATGATCACAGTGAATGTATAAAATCAGTTGTCACTTTATAAAATATCTCTTAAAGAACAAACTTAGAATATGCGCGTGTGTGTAAGTGTGTAAAATACTAAATGATCCCTACCTAGAGGTTCAGTGGATTAAAGAAGCTTTTGGCTGATAAGCACAAGGCCAGGAGTTCAAAGTCACCAGAAATTCCACAGAGAAAGATGAAGCTCCCACGAAGATGTCCAGTTTCAGAAACTCGATGGAACAGCTCCGATCTGCTTTGCAAAGTCAGTGTGAGTTGGAATGGACTCAGTGGTAGTGGGTTTTGAGGGATCTGAGCAGGATACTATAAAACAAAGAAGCAAATAGCCATTTGTCATACACAAGGCCACATACTACATTCCAAGAAGGATGGGGCTTACTAGTCCTGTAAAGAGTTCTGCCTCAGGAACCCATAGGAACAGTTCGACCCCATGCTATAGGGTCACTAGGAGAAGAACCAACTCTTTGGAAGTGAGTTTTAATTGAGGAAATTTATAGACTGATTCGAACCATGTTAATTTGATGGAAGTACTGTTAAAATGATGCTGTGCTGTATGCTGTGTGCATCATTTTAAATTGGGTTTCTAGTCACTCTTTAGCTAAATTAGTTAAGAATGTTCGGGTTTGCTAAATAATCCTAAAGATATCATCTATTTTCTTTAGTAATATCAATCAGTTATCTTTAGTTTGCACTCATTCTTATATTTTATACACAATGGTGTACCTTCGGATTTTGTTTGATGGCTGATGTGTCAACTTGCTAAGCTGAAAGCCATCGTAAAACAGTGGCACTCAGTGCTGGTCCAGTCATCCGCTTTTATTGCTATTGGTGATCAGAGACTCACAGTTGAGGAGGAAGGTTGTCTTCCAACCAGAAATTCAAATCCATATGCAATCCCCAAATCAACCACCTGATTAAGACATCTAAGCCCTGTTTTCTTTATCTGTTTTTGCCATAGATTAGTTCCAAAATTCCCTTCCTCATGCCTCTTTCTTACTCTCCAATTTTACTTCCCACTGGTGTGGTCCAGGGAGTCTAGCTCTCCACTCAGTTTAGATCTTCTTCCAAAGGGATCAGAAAAGTAACAGTACTTGAGCTCTGTTTAATATTCCTGGATCTATGACTACCTTTTTATATAAATTGCTTAATCTGATTTTCATGACAGTTTGGGGAGTAGACAGTATCCCATTTTCGAGACTATTTAAATTGGGGTTCAGAGCATATAAGCAACATGATCATTTTTCAGACGAAGGTTGAGGTGAGATTTTCCTACATTTGCAAATTTTATTAAGCTCGTTCAAATGGATATCCTTATTTAAACCTCACTCTACCCTATCCTGTGTGTTCTTACTCTAGTTCTTATTTGTCGATTAAAAAAAAAAGTTATTGTCTGAGCTCCAAAACTGATGCACGTAGTACAACAATGAATCGATGAAGCAATTATTTTTGCTTTTAAAATGTACCACTACTAATAGTATATTGCTTTTTCAACAGGACTGCCACAGCCCAAAATGAATGTCTATATGACAGATGTTAGATCTCAGTGGAATGAAGATTGCTAATGTATGCTGGAAATCTTTGCATTTGTTTAAAATCTCCTCCTCTTTTACATTTTAAATTATTCCAGCATTGGCCTATACATTATATCATCCTTAGATCTCGGGAGCAAATTTAGGTAAGGGCCCTTCCGCTGCTACTATTTTGTCCAGACAGCCAGGAAGCACAATTCATGTAATTAGTGCAGCTCACTAGCAGGAAGCTTCATCGAACCCTCTCTCCTACCCCCGGCAAAGCTCTGTTTCCTGGCAAGGGCATGGGAGTCAGCAAAATTTACCACTGGTATTTCAAAGGGAGACCATACATTACTGGAATGGAACGTCTCTGGTTTATTTAAAATATCTGCAAGTTTTACCTTAGACCAAACGTCAGACACAAGTCTACATCTGCATCCTAAGACCCTATGTCTGCGAGTCACCTCCACTGGCCTCCTTCCCTTGCCTGCCGAAATCCCTCTTCTTGGGAAAAGGGCTCCTGCTCCCCTGTCCCTTCACCGTCACTCTTCCTGACTTTTAGCTACACTGTAGCACAGCTTCAGTTTCATCTTTTTTGCAAGGTCTTCTTGAAAGCACACACGTTTTCACTGCCTTCACTGAGTCGATTCGGACTCATAGCAACCCTGCAGGACCAGGGAGGATCTGGCCCTGAGGGTTTCTGAGACTGTAACCCTTTGTCGGAGTCAAGCCTCCTTTTCCTCCAAAGGAGAGGCTCATGATTCAAACTGCTAAATCTATAGTTAGCAAACCATTGTGTAACCCACTAAACCATCAGGACTCCTAGCCACTGCCTTTTCCACACTTCCTAAGCTTTCGCTGATCTCATCTCTATAGGGGTTCTGTGAGAGGAAATCTACTGTCTAGCAGTGGGGTATTGTCTTGTTTCATCTCTGTTAGAATACTTATGAAATTATGATGTAGTTAGTTGTAATCATTTGTTTTTATGCCTACCTATTCCTCCCAAATTTAAAAACTTTGAAGGGTCTTACTGAGGAATTTACTTAAAAACAAAACAAAAACAGAAGAAATAGAGAGAGAGCAAAAAAACAGAACCTAGGAATATACCTACTTACCAATGAAAATATATGAGGAGACCATGTCTATAGAAGTCCCATTCAGTCATTCCACATTATGTACCAGCCATTGTGCTAGGTTTGACAATTCTTTTAATGAGCTATGTATTCTTTTCATTAAGTGAGAAAAATGATTTACTAATCTGATTTGCATATTACAAAGCAGGGTTTGATTTTTTTACCCCTACGGTTTGAAACCTGCATCGTCTTCTAAAAAGACATGACAACTAATTCAATCTTTTCAGTTAGCCTGTAGAAAATAGAACAATAGTGTGAATCCAGATGGATCCTTAATCCAAATGGTACACACTGATCAATGAAAGAGGCTCTGTTTACTGAATTCTACTAACCAGGCCTCCATGGCTCTCCTAGGTTGAACCACATAATAAATATTATGCCAATCTTGTAATTATTTTGATGACTTTTTCTACGGTCTCCCTCCACAGTGAAATTAGCCTCCTCTCCACACTGGTTTCCCAACACGTTTGGTTCTCAATGGAGTTTGTAAAGCCTGTATGGTATCAGAGGACACTTCATCAGTCACACCCTGATATAGGATTCCACTGCCACAGCAAGGACTTTATTATCTCTCAGGGTCCTCTTCCCAAGTGATTTTCCTTCACTGAGGAGGAACAAAGAAAATTCAAAGGGCTAATAGGGAAAAAAGAAGACCTAGATTCTTTCAAACAAGAGCGAGTCACTCTTAGTACAATGCTATGTATTCTGCCTATATTTTCTCTATGTACGCACGTATGCACACACACAAACACGCATACACACACACAGTTTTTCCTGACCAAGGTAGCATTATATGCACTAAACTCTTATCTGTGTTTCTCACCAATGAATCTTTAGATTAAAATAGTTTAATGAGTACATAATATTTATTACATGAGCAGTTAATGTAAACAAAGTACTACATTTATGAAAATAGCATATTGCCAGCAATACCCTATTGTTGAATACCTTTCTGTTTCCAACTTTTCACAATTGGATGGAACATTCCAAGAATGTGTATGTCTATGTTGTATATCTGTCTTTTTATCCCCATTTAAAATATACTCCTTTGTACTTCTTACTAAATCATACTCCAGGAAAGATTGTACTCATCTACACATATCTGTCCATAATCATAATAACACTTCATATTATTATTCTCTTATGCATTGTTAATCCCGTTTAAAATAATATTTTATTATCCAACCATTATTTTTAACTTCATTGGTTATGAAAAACACATGTAGCAAATACTTGAGGCGAATTATTTAGGGTTTCCTAAGAGAATGAATGACAGGGCTTTCTGCTCCTGTGAAGAGTGACAGTCTCAGACACTCACAGGGGCAGTTCTAGCCTGTCCTAAAGACTTGCTGTGAGTCAGCATGGACTCAAGGGCATTGATTTCAGGATGTTTGATATTTAGGATTTCCTACCCCAGGGAGCTCTCGAACTGCCTATTGTTCTCATTAGATGTCCCTTTTTAAAATCTGCTGTTACATTCACATTTTTATGTCACTAACTTGTTGACAGTTTTTAATACCTCAGACTCAGAAATGAATACTAGTATTGTAGTTATTGGTATGTGTCATCAGCCAGTTCTGCCTCAGTGGCTCTGTGTCCAACACAAGGGGACACTACCTTACCTGGCCCTGTGCAATTCTCTTAATTCTTCCTGTATTTGAACCCAATTGTCTCGACCGCTATATCAATCCATCTCATTGATGATCTTACTTTTTTTTTTCCTATTTATACTTAGCATCTTTCCTTGAACTTTTTCTCCTTCGATTAGAACACATTGGATCTTAAAATACTTTTAATGTTTCTTATTACCTATGTAAATTAAGGTGAAATAATTAATAAAATGCCTTTTCATTCAGTGGTTTGGATTTCAACTGTATGGCTGTGCTCAGGTACACAGTGGTTGACATTCATAATAAATAAACATTCTGCTGCAATACTATGGAACACAAATTAAATATACTTATATGTCACCAATGCAACCAATTACTGAAACATTAGAAAATACAGAAGCAACACAAACTCAATACATATCAGATAAATTGCTAGCCTTATTCCAATACAATGCCATTGAAATGACTTCAGGGAAAGATCATTCTATTCCTAGCTGCCTTACTTAACCAAGACATGCCGGGTTCAGGTAATCTGATCTCTCTAGCTGTGGCTAATTCTGGACTCTTCCCTCCAGGTGTTCTCCATAATGAATGTCACTTAACCAGACTCAATAGGATTTATGGATTCCCAGATTGCTGTTTTCAGAATATTCTCCCTGGAAGAAGGACTACACCAAAGTGCAATGAGTGATGCAAAGGCTGACCTTTCTGTTAGGCTTCATCTGTTCCGTTCTTGTTCCATTGTGGGATTTGCTTTTAGGGAGTTCATGTTTCTAGAAAGAGCAGGAGATGTCCTACTGGAATTTCATACCCACCAACCTTCAATAGTTTAAAGATATTCACAACAATGTGAGTATAGTGTGAGTTATACCACATTTTGCTTTAATTGCTAGCCCCCTGGAGGATGCCAATATCTTTAATGAAGAATTTCCCTCCAGAGAATAGCTCACTTGAGAGAGTTCTGTTGTCATCATTTGTTGTTACGCTAAACCTCATCAAACTGTGAGGGACCCACTGTGTTTACGAAAGTTTACTCATAAGAGTTTTATAACATTTTCCTTTCTTTGTATTCATGTTCTTGCTCTGTATTGGAAATGCAGCTCCATGTGTGGCACAACTCTGGCTCTGCTACAGAATTAAGATGAGTCTCAAGTGGAAGAGTGTAGACAGTAATATTTCAATAAACATTCCAGGATCTATGAAAAATCACTGGTAATATTTCAGCTGCTTTTCCCAAAGAGAAGGATTAAATATTTAGGTAGACTCTTAGGGATTAGATTTTAAGATTTTAAAGATATAAAGAGTGACTATGAAAGCCGGTCTTATCTTTTAATACTTTCCTGCATGATGGAATACTTAACCAGATAACAACAAAGGAAATACCTGGAATTTTGGTTTTATTCTAGCAGAAATTATGCGTGCTAACTTCTGTTAAAGATTCCAAGAAATATAGATTTAAAAAAATGAATATATTTTGTAAAAATAATGGCATCATGATATAACTCAGCAGAGCCTTCTGCTCTGGGTTATGCTGCCAATTCCTTCTCTCAGGATTATAATAACCCTCCTGCTCTAACTCCACTTGGAAGCCTTACATGGGGTGGCTGAGAGTGGAAGTGACATAATGGCAGTGGGGACATTGTCTTCCCTCTCAGTTTAACATCAAGGGGAAAAAAATTTGATTCTGTAAGTTGTTTTGCTGTCGTTGTTGATTTTCATTACTTTATTTACATTTTCACATGCTTGTTATCTAATGATATCTCTCTGTATTTGAATCATCTCTCTGTAGCAGCTTGTATGCAATTCAGTAACTCAACATGGGTTAAATACATGAGACTTGAGAACTTTAAATGATATGGATAATAAATATCATTCACTGAATATTCAGTGCCAGTATTTGTCTAAAATCTTCATATATTTCTTAGCTAATTCTTACAACATCCTATAAGATAGGAATTACTATTGTCTCAATTTAGAGGTGGAAGATACAAGGTAACATCATTTATTCAAGGTCATGCCAAAAAAACCAAACCCAGTGCTATTGAGTCGATTCGGACTCATTGCAACCTTAAGTAGAGTTTCTGAGGCTGTAATTCTTTGCACGAGCAGACTGTCTCAACTGACCCTGTGCTCGACTGCTTACTTGACAGAGCCAAAAGAGCATGCAAGTTGTATAAAATAAAGCTACTATTTGAATAGAGGCTACTGAACATAAATGTAGTCAAGTCCAATCTGAGCAGAAAAAATATGAGCAATTTCTGAATGTAAGGGGTTTATGTATTTGAAGTTTCAAGACTTCTCATTTTCCTAAATGCAATTAAACCAAAACATGTCTCCTGCCATATAGGCCTATGGTTTGGGGACCTCAATCACCTTCTGCTTTGGGGGCAGCACACATGATTTCTGTGCCTTCTGTGGCTAGTAAAGTGTAATAGCCACTGTTACATGGTTATCTGATTGTGAGCTGAGTGTTGCAGAAAGAATTCAAACTCACCTCTTTCCCCAGTGTCCAAGGCATGGCTTGGGCTGTTCAATAGAGTAGCTGCACAATAATTTATTTAAGTAAATAAATGAAAACACAAGACAAATTCTAAAAATCAAGCTGGCTTTTGATAATCAGTTACTTGGTTATTAGGGGAGGTAGTTGCTTGATCAATGCCTGCTTTAATAGGACAACAAAGAGGCAGTGTTTCATAGTGGTTAAAAACATAAAGTCTTTCCTCTATTTTCCTTTTACTTTCCTCTTCTCTCACTATCATGCTCAGCCTTCATTTTGGTTGCCGTAATTCCTCTTGATCAAGTTCTGCCAGGCCCCTTACACCCTCCTCATCATAGATTTAAGATCACTTGCTGTTCCCTTGTCCCTGGGTTTGTTGACATCCACTGTCTTTCTTTCCCCCTCCCCCTCTCCCCATGTCCCCAGAACCTTCAATCCCTTTGTTTTCTCCTCCAGATTGTTTATCCTGCCTATCTTATCTAGTAGACCTGTAGAGATAATAATATGCACAAAAGACAAGGCAGAGCAACAAGAACAACAAAAGCAACAAAATAAAAGAAAACAACACAAACCCAATGACAAAAAAATAAAAGCCTATAATTAGTTCAAGATCTGTTTGTTGACCTTTAGGAGTGTTTTCCCGTAGAGTCTGATGGGGTGCCATGTCCTGGCCCCAAATTCTGTTTTTGCTATTTCCTCAGGGCTTTCTTGCTGTGCTCCCCTTGCTATTCTGTTGCATGCCCTTAGTGTTTTGCCTTGGTGTTGTGGATTAGCTAGGGTCCAATGCCCTCACTGTGTCTCCAGTGTTGTCCCCTGTAGGGCTATGGGTCAGTGAAGGATGTCTTTTCTTGTAGTGGGGCCAGCCATATGGTCCTCTCTGTGCATTAGCTGCTCTGAGCAGGGATATTGCCTTCAAGACTTTGTGGGCCAGGATGTGCTACACTCTCTCTTTCTCCCCTTTCATTTACTCCCTAGTGCTCTGATCAGACATGTCCCTCTCCTTTGAGCTGTAGCTTTGGGGCTATCCTCATATTTATAGAGGTCTAAATATAGGCATGTACATATGTAAATATACTTATATACTATGATGGGGAAATAGAACTATGTGCATATATTATAGGTTTGGTATTAAGGTAGCAGATGGACATTGGACCTCTATTCAAGTACTCCCTCAATGCAAGAACACTTTGTTCTATTAAACTGGTATTCCATGATGCTTAATTTCTCAACAAGATCACTGAAGACAAAGCAGGTGCAAATGTGATGAAGAAAGCTGATGGTGCCTGGCTATCAAAAGATATAACATTTGGGGTTTTAAAAGCTTGAAGACAAACAAGTGGCCATCTATCTAAGCAGCAACAAAGCCCACATAGAAGAAGCACACCAGCCTGTGTGATCCTGAGGTGTGGATAGGATCAGGTGTCAGGCATCAAAGAACAAAAAAATCATACCATTGTGAATGAGGGGGAGTATGGAGTGGAGACCCAAATCCCGTTGTCTGTAGGCAAGTGGACATCCCCTTACATAATGGTCATGGGGAGAAGATGAGCCAGTCAGGGTGCAGTATAGCAATGATGAAACATATAACTTTTCTCTAGTTCTTTAATGCTTCCTTCTCTGCACTATCATGATCCCAATTCTACCTTACAAATCTGGCTAGACAAAAGGATATACACTGGTACAGATAAGAATTGGAAACAGGGAATCCAGGACACACATAAGCCCCCAAGGACCAATAATGAGAGTAGTGATAGCAGGAGGGTAAGGAGAAGGTGTGGGGAGAAAGGGACCCGCTCACAATGATCGACTTAGAACCCCCTCCCTGGGGGCTGGACAACAGAAAAGTGGGTGAAGGGAAAAAATAATAATAATTTATAAATTATCAAGGATTCATGAGAGAGGGAGGGTAGAGGAGGGTGGGGAAAATGAGGAACTGATATCAAGGGCTCAAAGAAAATGAAGAAAGAATATGTTTTGAGACTGATGAGGGCAACAAATGTGCTTGATACATGGATGGATATATGGATTGTGATGAGTTGTATGAGTCCCAATGAAGTTTGGAGCCAGGTTGCCTGGATCTAAATCCTTGTGACAACAGATGAGCTGTGTGCGTTGGCACATTTTATTTAACAGCTCTGTCTTCCATCTTGCTATCAGAGAATCAGAATGGGGAGACTAATAGAACACATCTGACAGGATTTTGTGGGGAAGCCTTTATTGGAGGCACTGAGTATTCGACTGCTACAGGAAGGTCAGCAATCTGAACCCACCGGCCTCGCCTCCAAAGAGGGGTGAAACTACCTGCTCCCTAAACGATATGCAGTCTTGTAAGCGACCAGGACTAGTTCTTTGTCACATAGGGCTGCTCTGACTGGGAATTGACTCGATTGCAGTGCATGTCAGCATATCTTAGAGCAATTAGGACCACCGCTACTTTTTAGGTATAATATAAATGTTAAAAATAAAATATTATGGCGAGAAAAAGAAGTGTGAAAAGGAGTTGAATTAAAAATATATATGGAAATGTCATGTGGTGTGTTCTCAACATTAACTTGTTATCCCATGCATGAGTGACTAAGAATTTTAAGCCGAACTTTGTCATCAGTAAACCTGCAGTAATAAGGAAAATTTAAATTGTGAAATTCTGGGAACAAAATTTTGTCTTATTTTTTGGACTTACTTTGAAATGCTTAAACTTGTATCAGGTGTAGTTAGCCAGAACATGTCCGTTGACTGTACAGCTTGGGTGCTTTAAACGTTTCTGGGTTATCGATGCGATGGGTTAACACAACGGCTGCATAATGGGGGTAGACCCTGAGAAGGATTATGCAGGCAGTGTCAGACGGGTGTGTTGTGTACTGCTGTGTGTGGCATTGCCACGAGTCAAAGCTGATTGGATGGCCTTCAACGACGACACTCATAGGCGTGTTGCAACCCATTCCAGCATGCTATCCCAAAAGGCAGGGTCCCTGGGAAGGCCAAGTACTGCAAGTCCTAGAAATGAAGCACTTGCTGAGGTCCCCACTCCATCCCCTAGGCATTAGTGGAATTCAGATGAAACATATTTAACACAAAGGTGAGAAATTCATTGAGCTATATCAGCTTGAAAAAAAACATCATATATGTACAATACCCAAATAATGGTACCACACAGCTAAGGTGGCCAGATAATGTATTTTCCAAACCCGAATTCTGTTTTAAAGGGAAAGGGGAAGTAGATACTAATTACATGCTGACAAGGGCAAAGTAAAAGACTATTTCAGATCAACTAGAGAATAGTGTTAGCAAAGAATATTGACAGTTGTGGGGGGCGGGGTGCCCGAAGAATGGAAAAATCTGTCTTGGAAGAAGTACAGCCAGAATGCTTTTGGAACTGGGGATGGCAAGACGTATGCCATGTATTTTGGACCTGCTATCAGGAAAGACCAAACTCTCACAACGCAAAGGTCATCGTGCTTGGTAAAGCAGAGGGTCAACGAAATAAAGAAATAAAGAGAGGAAGACCCTCAGCAGGATGGACAGACACCATCGTTGCAGCAGTTGGCTCACACACGTTAACCATTGTGAGAGCGGGCGGAGAGACATGGTGCTTCCTGCCATGCACAGAGAGGGTCATTATGAGTTAGTTACAACAGACCCTACATCACCTGACAACAGCTACTACTATGTGGACTCTCTAAATTTGCTATATATTTGGCAATGTATTGAGTTTTTAAAAATCAATACGATTTTATAGAATAGATTTTTTCAAGAACACTTATGCTGCCCAAACTGGTGAGCATCTTCATTCGTACTACATCTAAATATTTACTGCGAAGACAAAGACAGTATCTGGCAATCGGAAGAAAAGGAGTTAAGAATCTCTCTAAAGAACGCATTGCACCTGCTGACCTCTTTGAAATAAGACTGCAAATGAATCTATCTATAAATAGCTATTTTTGAAGTAAAGGGATTCACCTTAACCACTTTATCAGCCACAATGAGTCATGAAATCAGCAATAAGCATCAGTAGCTAGCATGGGTGTGTCCTGGACATGTGCTCCGTCATTCTGCTCCCCACTCCCTTGTGTCTCAGTCCTTAGTCATAGTTGATTTGTAATGATAAAATTATCCATGCTTTGTCTGTCAACTTTGTTGTATAAAGGCTGCGTATTAATAACCCCAGAAATGTCTAGGCAGATAACTTCAAAGCCGAAACATATCTAATAAAAACTATACATGAATAAACTTAATAAAAGTAAGTTTTTCCATCATAGATGTTGGCTTTTAGGAATTTAAATAGAAATTTATCTCTCAATATTTAAAGAGAATGTGCAGATTTCAAAAATCCAAACTAAGAAGTGAGAAAAGGGGAAACTAAATGAAAGTACAGCTGATATTCTCACATGGCATTTTTCAAGATCCAGTCCAGACATAAAGTGAAATCATATTTGTCTGTGACAATTGGGTTTGTAAACAAATTTAGTTTTTTCAGTATTAGAAACCAGGAGGAAAAACAAACAAACAAGAAAACAAATTAAAAAAAACCCAGATCTCTGAACAACAGTAATTATAAATCTTCTCCTTCAGGAGTCAAGTATTTCTTTTAAATTACGCTTTGCTGTGGTGGTCATTGTTCTAGGTGATGCATCATCCAAAGAGCATGGGCAGAGTAAGTGGAGATTGGAGACTTACGCTCTCCACACTGATTGGTTTGTTCTTCTCTTGACTTACGGTCTTTCCCTTTCTATTTTCTTAATAAAAGTCCACGGGATAAATGTATACTGGAATATGTCAATTGATGAATATGCATGGTAGGTGGAGATGGAAGTTGCATTATAGTTGTTAGCTGCTCTTTTGACTAAAAAAAATGTTTCCCCTTTTAGTGAAGCAGAAAAAAAGCAGGATTCCAATCAGCATTCCATTTCATGATGCCATTTGAACAGTTAGCTAGGAACAAGAGCAGCATGCGGTCTTCTTGCTTCAAGGTCACTGCTCCTAGTCCTTTCCCCCACATTCTGCCTCACCCCCTTATTACAGGACAATGTTGTTCTTTATGATGAGCCCGACTTAGACACCAGACTGAGCAATTTTGGCAGCTTAGAAGCAAAATTTACTACCAACTTTCATGGGGTAACTAGGTTATGAGTTTGCAAAAATACTGAAGGGATTGATTTTTATCTAATTTTGCTAACCAAAAAAAAAAAAAAAAAAAGCTTTCTTCTTGGTGTCTTGGTTTTAGACCTGTTTGGGGGTTATTTGGAGCTCTGGTTAAGAAAATTTATTGAATCAACCTCATCAACTCTAGTTTCTTAGATATAGTTGAATTTATAAAATTTTAGTGTGCTTTTAAAAACATCTCCTGCAGAATCAGGATGTCATAATTAGCTTTCTTATTGAGTGGAAATGTATGTATTTAAATTACTCACATTTTTTGTGTATGCATTTAAATTGCTCATTATTTTCACTTTGTTTCACTACTCCGTAACGTGACTGTTATAGTCCAGTATCCGCACAGTCATTTGGATCTCTTTCCAGAGAACCTTGGTGACTTAAGCAGAACGAGGTGAAATTTTCTTCAAGACACACACACACACAAAAAAACAGTGGAAGCCAGACACCTAGTTGAAGGAGATGCACATATGATGGCAGATGATGGTTGGAATCTTTTGTAGGAGTGTCTTGGCAGATCCCACTTTCAGTTTTACAAAAGGAACTTCTTGTATGTCGAATGAATGGAGAGTTTGTAATGGAAACTCTTCCCTCTGGTCTAAGTACATCTTCCTGTAGCTTACATTTCTTTCCTTTTTAATATGTTTCTTCTTGCCTAAAAGTTACTCATTTACAATACTACGTTACAATATCCTGATTTTTATGGACAAGCAGAGGGAAGCATGTCACATAGAAATGTTCTATATCTCACAAATTAGAGCTGATAGGGGGAAACTGGTGCTACTTTTGAAATCAGTGGGTCAAATCTACCCAGAAACAAGCCTAATATTTAGGCACCAAGATGTGTGTTGGCCAGTGATTTGTTAATTAAAATTAAAATTTTGGAAACTATTCAGATCTACAAAGCATTTCAAAAAGTATTGTAATGAATTTCTCTATAACATCCACCACAGATTCAGTGATAATTTATAAATTGCCATGTTGACTTTCTCTATAACTCTATATTTGTGTGTATAATAGATATTTGTATATATATATATGTGTGCATCAGGATTGTAGCCACTCATCAATTTATCCAGTCTGTATGCTGAGCAAACAATCAGAGGATTATAGGAAGAGGAGTCTGGCATCAGTACTGAAGGAAGGCTTCTTAACAACTTGTGATATTCAGAGGACACAACCTTGCTTGCTGAAAATGAGGAGGACTTGAAGCACTTGATGAAGATCAAGGATTGCTGCCTTCCATGTGGATGATGACCAAGGCCATAATCCTCACAACTGGATGAATAGGCAACATCATGGTAAATGGAGAAAACATGGACGTTGTCAAAGATTTTATCTTGCTTGGAATCACAATTAATGCACAATAGATTAGATGACGCATGCATTTCATGGGGATAATCCTGCTGCAGAAGAACTCTTTAAAGTGTTGAAAAGCGACGATATTACTTTGAGGACTCAACTGTGCCTGACCCAAGCCATGGTATTTTCACTTACCTCCTATGCAAGTGAAAGTTGGATATTGAATAAGAAAGTCCAAAGAAAAATGGTGGATTTGAACGATGGTGTTGGAAAAGAATATTGGAAGTACTGTGGACTGGCAAAAGAACAAACAGATCTGTTTGGGAGAAGTAAGGCCAGAATTCTCCTTAGAGGCAAGGATGGCTAAGTCTCTTCTCCTTTGCTTGGCACACATTATCAGGATGGACCAGTCCCTGGAGAAGGACATCATGCTTGATAAAGTGGAGGAGTAGTGAAAAAAAGGGACAGTCCTTGACTAGTTAGATTGACAGTGATTGAATGCACAATGGGCTGGAACAGAATAAAAATTGGTGCAGGACTGGGTGGTATTTGGGCCTCTTGTACATAGGGTTGTTAGGCATCAGGATGGACTTGACAGACAGAGCTGAACACCATGTAGGTGTGTGTATGTGTGTGTGTGTGTGTACATGTGTGCGTGTGTGAACTTATGTTTTGATAAGTCATTTGAACATTACTTGTAGTCATATTGACCATTCATCCTTAAAATCTTCAGTGGTTTTCGTTTTTTGAGCAAGGCCATTAACCTGCATAAATTTCCTTGTTTTCATTATTTAATTGGGAATTTTACAATGATGAAGTATTATTAGTAAATATACTCGAATTCAGTTTTTTTCCCATTTGAAATGCATGCTAATTGCTTTGAACATTTCAGGATTCAATCTAGTGTTACACATTGCCATGAATTGTTTTACAACCCATGATGATTGCATTTATTCTGACCAATAAAGACCCTATAGGCCATATTAAAACTCTCCACAAGGTTTCCTAGCATGTAGTATTTATGGAAGCAGCCTGGAATATCTTTCTTGTTTTCTCTGGACCTGCTCCTTAGTCTTTCTTTTTTATCAGGGCATCATACTTTGAAGGGATGGTGGTGGAATGGCCAGTTTTGGTTTGTTTGATGAATGCTCAACACTTTGATGATTCATGTTATGAAGGGATATCGGGTAGAATTTGCACATGATGTGCATCCTTCTCAGAGCAGGCACAGAGCATGTACTTGCTGCACTGGTTTTATGTGTATTGTGTCGGATCGGGTAATCAGATCTGTCTTGGAAGAAGGAAGACCAGAATGTTCCTCAAGGCAAGGATGGCTAGCCTTCTTCTCATTTACTTGACACACATTATCAGGATGGACCAGTCCCTGGAGAAGGACATTATGCTTGGTAAAGTGGAGGAGCAGTGGGGCAAAAAAAGGCCCATGACTAGATAGATTGACACAGTGGCTGAAGCAGTTGGCTGGAACAGAACAGTTATTGTAATAAAAATTAAACTAGATTTGGTAAGTTTAAAAGTCACTGAGGGGGAAGAAATGAAGAGCTGATATCCGGGACTCAAGTGGTAAGGGAATACTTTGGAAATGATGATGGCAGCAAATGTGCACATGTACTTGACACATTGGAGGAATGTATGATTTGTGATAAGAGATGTAAGAACCCCAATAAAAGTATGTTTTAAAAGTCACTGATTTCTACCAGGAAAAAGTTTTAAAAATGGAATTGGTACAAACCCTTTAATTCACATCAGAAGCATAATGTACTAAAGTTTAAATCTAACAAAAATGATTAATAATGGTATACTAATAAAATAATTTAAAAAGAAAGTTTCTATAAGTTCTGGCTTATAAAATCAAAAATACCTGGATAAAAATTAAATTCATGAAAAATCTGTTAAAAAAAGTCACCAACATTTCTAAAGAGAATTAAGGTATAAATAAATGGAGACAACATTCTTTATCATCAATAAAAATATCGATATTGTAAAGAAATCCAATGTTGTCAAATTGACTGGCTATGCTAAATAAATTATAGCAGATATGATCTCATATAAACTAAGCTAATTGCAAAATTACATGAAAATGCTAAGGAAATAGAATAAACCTAGTAATCATGAAGAGATTTAAAAAAAGGCAGAGCTGTACATCACCATCATTTCCAATATTGTTATGAAACTACAGTAATGAATAACATTGGGATAGTGGTGTCAGTTTGCATCATGTAGTGCAACATAATGAGACTCAGAAGGAGATTCTGACATATGTTGTTTATTGATTTTTAATTTTTAAAAAGCCAAGTTAAATCAGTGGAGAGAAGAAAATTGTTTTTAAAATACTTGGCATCATTTTAAAAATATTTAGGGGAAAGTGAAACTTGATTCACAAAAAATTATTTTAATATGGATTATAGACCTAAAATATAATCTAAAATGATGAAATTTCTAAAATCACACAGAGCAATATTTTTGTAACCTTAGTGGACAAAGATATTTTGGAAAAAACACAGGGGAGCTGTGGTAGTTACATAATCTGTTAATTTGATATTTACAAGTGAAAGGGTGGAGTTTACCTATCAATCAGGTCTCAACTTGATGACCTCATTTGGAGGCACTATGGAGATAAATAGCTCACTGGAGGGGGACACTTGCTCACTCCCTGTGAGTCTTTTCTGATGAAAAGCCACATGAGGTAACCTGATGCAGCCATAGCCCTGGGAGGTGGAGGAGCCACATGGAGACCCCTGCCAGTACTGAGATGCTTACAAGGCCACTGGATCCACAAGACTTCCCACCCACTGTCCTGTGATCTTCCATGCATTCGGTGTCATTATAAATGTTTTGTGAGTCTGAAGAGGACTTTATAGATTGGTATTGCACATATGGGCTAATATCAGACTAATGGACTTGATCTGGACTGGGCTGGGATGTTTTCTCAATATTAATTGCTCTTGTATATAAACCTCTCTCTTATATACCTATGAGTCTCGCTGGATTTGTTTCTTTAGTCCACCAAGACTCACACAGGTGCTAAGCCCCTAAAAAATAAACAAACAAAACTCCAAGCAACCCCCTCAAAATACCATTAGCTAAACATCATTAAAATTAAAAGTTTATGCTATACAAAAATTCATTAAGAAACTGAAAATTGACAGGGTCTGGGAAAATATCAATACATTTATTGGGCAAGGGAATGTATATATGTATACTTATAAGTCAATAAAGATATACATAATGCCTTTCAATTTCAAGCCAGTAATGAAAATAATGAAAGGATGAATTAATTACAAAAGTGGGAAAAAAAATTTTCTAGATTCTTCCTAAATGAAGATCCAACTACCCAATATGCACATAAAAAAAGCAAATGGGATTTAAAACTAAAGTAACAAACACAGACAAGTTCACTGCGTTCAGGTCCATTCTGACTCATAGCAACCCTTTCGGACAGGGTAGAACTCCCCCCATGGGTTTTAGAGGCTGTAACTCTTGATGAAAGTAGGAAGCCTCATCTTTCTCTCCAAACCAAAATAAAGTACCCCTGAACACCTTCCAGTAGAGGTGAAATGAAAAAAAAATATGGACAATACAAAAGGCTAGTGAGGATGTGGAGCAATTAAGACTCATCCATTGCTAATTGGATTATAATATGGAATAACCATTTATAAATCTGTTTGATATATTTTTAATAAAATACTTTTATTGGGGGCTCTTACATCACTTATCACAATCCATACAGTCATCCAGTGTGTCAAGCACATTTGCACATATGCCGCCATCATTTTCAAAGCATTCTCTTCCTAATTGAGCCCCTGATATCAGCTCCTACTTTCTACCCTCTCCATCTCCCGCCTGCCCTTCCTCATGAACCTTTGATAAGTTATAGATTATTATTTTCATATCTTACATCATCCTCTGTTGCTCCTCACCCACTTTATGTTGTAAATCCTCCTGAGAGGGGTTTATTGGTTGATCTTTGTGATTGATTCCCCCTTTCTCCCCCCTCCTCCCCTAATCCTAATGGTATCTCTACTGTCATTATTGACCTTGGGTGGGGGGGGGGAAAGCTGTTATCTATCCTAGATTCCCTGTGTTGCGGGCTCCTCTGTATCGGTGTGCATGCTCTGGTCTAATCTGATTTGTTAGGTAGAATTGAGGTCATGATAGAAGGGGGAAGGAAGCAACAACGAACTAGAGGAAAGCTGTGTGTTTCATTGGTGCTATGGCTCATTTATTTTCTGTGACCCCTCTGTGGGTGGATGTCCAATTTTCTACAGATGGACATTGGGTCTCCATTCCATGCCCATCATCTTGGGTATGATTTTGTTCTGGGTCTTTGATGTCTGGTACCTGAAGCCATCGACACTTCATGGTCGCACGGGCTGATGTGTTTCTTCCATGTGGGCTTTGTTGCTTCTCAGCTAGCTGACTGCTTGTTTACCTTCAAGCCTTTAAGACTCCAAATGCTTTATAGCGAGGCGCCATCAGCTTTCTTCACCTCATTTGCTTATGCACCCACTTTGTCTTCAATGATCATGTTGGGAAGATGAGCATCATAGAATGCCAGGTTAATAGAACAAAGTGTTCTTGTGTTGTGTGAGCACTTAAAAGCAAGGTTGTATATATATGTTCATGATGCAAGAAATAATGGTTTCTTTCATTACATATTGATTACTAATTTAAACCATTATCTTTGTCATATATTTCCTAGATCTTAGCAACAGCTTAAAGGAATAGTGTGTGTTTGTGTGTGTAGCACCCTACTTACTATTCACTATTGACCCTTGTAACAGTGGTATGTTATAATTTTAAATTCAGTATTTCATTACTTAAAAATTATATGTAAATCCATTGAATTTCATTATTTCCTATAATCATTAATGACATCTCAATTTCAATCACAAACATTATTTTTATTCTCAAGTGCCAAATGGATCTTTAATAATTAGCCAGTATATTTTCATGCCACACAAATCTGAAAATGTACATTAACTACTGGAGAAGATTGTAATGTCTGTGCTCATGATGGAGCAGTTACACCTGAACACGCTACATTTCAGGAACAGTGCTAACTTCTATTTAAATGCTACTCCTGGCATTAAGGCAAGGCATCTAAGGATTTTTACTAAAATCATACCACTGTTAGTATCAGGTATGGAAATTATTTTTTTCCTAAAATTGTTTCATTCTCTGCAATATGCTTTTGGATTTTTCTTTAGAATACATCTGGTACTGTAAAGAGCCAAATGTAACTCACATTTAAGGAGTCATCAATGCAGTACTTTGCCCTGATTTCTTGGATATCAAGGCCCCACTATGTTTTCTAATAACAAAGGAATGAATAACCATCTATGAGCCCTTCAGGGCAGGGCGCTCCTATTGGTTTGTGCCCGCAGATCTCATGATTCTCTTAGGAGGACAGGCCTGAGCGACCCTCAGTTCATCTCTGACGAAGAAGCGGAGCCATTGAAACAAGCAGGGTCCACTAAAGAAAGGGAACTGGAATGATAGGATGTTTATCATGAATCAGGTATTTAAAAGGAGTTGCTAATATGAAAACCAAAGGTTTTGATGGAGTTTACTAGTGTAATCCAAAAAGACACAGATATGTATGTACCTTTTATGGTCAAATGCTTTTCTTCACCAAATCGTGAAATTTAGAAAAGAATGGTGGCACTTTCCTCTGAGATCAAAAGATTTATATGCATATGTATATATATAGAGAGTGTCAAACAATATATATATTGCTTTCTTTCAATGCATCTATGGAATAGTATATTCTTATATATGGAATATATGTTATATATGAATTATATGTATATTTTATAAATCATTTAATTGGGGCTCATACAACTCTTATCACAATCCATACATACATCCATTGTGTCAAGCACATTTGTACATTTGTTGCCATCATCTTTCTCAAAACATCTGCTTTCTACTTGGACCCTTGGTAGTAGCTCCTCATTTTCTCCCCTTCCTCCTTCACCCTCCCTCCTTCACAAACCCTTGATAATGTATAGATTATTTTTTCTATGTCTTATACTATGGAAATAATATATATTATAAATGTGGTCATCTATAATAAATATGAAATAATATGGATGTCCCAAAGAGATGGTATTAGTAGAATTTATAAAGAAGTCTTAAAATGTTTATGTATAGTTGCTAGGCGATGCTAGGCATATTTGAGATTCATACTGAACATTTTCTTGACTTTTGCGACAAAAAAGACAGCCAAGCTTTCTTGATGGCCATCCCTCAGGGTCACCTTTGCTGCCAATGTGCGGAATCCATCGGGGCATTCCGACATGAGTTTTCTGTTGATCACTTTTTTTTATTCTGTGTTTACTAGTTTCAAAATGACATTTATATTTTGGTGCAAACATAATTGCATTACTTTATAAGAATTTTTCTAATGATAAAATGTTTGCTCACTTTTATAATGAAAGCTTGCACATCTCAAATATCTTGTCATCTGACAAACCTCAAACTCGGATGTAACACACATTTGCATTTTTGTTGAGACCAAAAATCTTTATTTAATATTATAATGCTGATGACTTGTATTGGTTGAAAATATTTAAAACTTCACTTGTATAAACAAGAGTTCCTTTTAATAATCTTGTGCTTCTGATTATAAACTGAAAGAGCATGTTTAGAATAAATTAAAGAGAATAAAAAGAGGTATAAAATATTAGATTAGGAAGGAACTATGGTCTTAATTTTATTTAAGAAAGATTGGTGTTTCCTTTCCTTAGAAGAAATCAAACCAGTGAAATATCTGACAAGCATCAATTCAAGAGGGTTATCTGAGACTACACACCATGATCCTAGAAGGAAGAATTCTTCAGTGTGCAGAATATTTATTCCTTAGTTCTGTTTACTGTTCTATTTGGAGCTGAAGCAAGAGTGATGAATAATGGATAACAGGACACCCTAATTGTCTCAGTAACAAAGGCAGCAGCTCTGGAATTCATTATATCGTATTGTGTGCGAACCATATATTGACAGCTACACAGATGAAAGAGCTCCCAGTTTATAGATAACAGGTCCTTATTCCAAATAATAGATTTACTTTTCTAGAAGTAGAAGCTAATGATGGGGGGCTATTTGGGTTTCTATACCCCATCTCTTTGCTGAAGTAATGAGATTAAGCCTCATGAAAAACAAAACCACAACAATAGCATCCACAATGGCATTTCCACCCGTGAATCAACATAAAACAATATTATCTAGAGATGAAATATGGCACAATAAAGGTTTTAACATGGGTTTAGACCAAGAAGCCTACCCCTTGGAGTGGAAAACCTCCCTGAAGGTTAGGGAACTGGCCAGAACGGGCTACAGTAGGTTTTCTGAGGTCTCCAATGTGCTATGTAGAATCCTCTAATAGCCAGTTTATTTTGTGACCCATGACGCCTGGTGCTGCCAGGCAAGCGCTGGGCAGCCTTCGGGGGCTGTGATTAATGAGTATGAACCAAAGTATATGCAAGTATTGCAATATTTTATCAACAGCATTGACTATATTGGATGTAATGACTCAATTATCATATATATACTTTATTATTATGTATATTTTGTCCATATACACAGAGCCACTGGTGTGTCTATTTGGTTTAAGTCCAGATTGAGAGGAAACTATTATTAATTAATGGAGTTCAACACGATTCCCTAGCACTGATTAGATTTCTAGTGTCACAGCCAGGCTTTCGCATTGTTAGGGGATTTTCATCCTTTGATACAATCGAAGGTGATGCTTAGTTAGCAGTGTTGGTGTGGTATATTTCTCTGTCTACCATAGGAAATGCACCCAAGGAAGAATGTGTGGAATGGGGTTCCTATAGGAAAGATATTTAGATTGTTTCACAGATTAAATAGTTCTGTTTTGTTTTGTTCGTATTTCAAATGCAGTGAAAAAATCATGGTTGTATGGACAGAATCATTCACATTTTTTCTACTGTAGCTGAATTGCTTCGGCACACCGGATTTTGTTTCAATGCATCTCTTAAAAGGAAAACAAACAAACAAACCCAAAAGCTTAAGTGTGTTTGTGAATCATTCTATTACATCTGCTTAGAGGTTTCTTTCTAAATGAAATTAAGATGTGATTACATCAGTCTTGAAATTTTCACTATTATTACTGCTAAAACAATTCTTTATAATTCTTATCTTCCAAAGTTCTAAATAAGGTTAGGGTGCTATACATTAAAGATTTGTGTCCTCTTTAGTGTGGAAACCTGTAAACGGAAATGTAAGTATTATGATCAAATTTTCCTAATGATAGATTAAAGAGAAATTAGGTTTGTGTTAGTCTGGGCACTTTAAAGAAATAAATCTACAGAAACTCATGTATAAGAGAGAATTTTATATAAAAGTTAAGTGCACATCAAGAAAACATCCCAACCCAGTGCTGCCCAAGCCCACAAGTCCAATATTAACCCTTTAACCCATATGTCCAACACCAATCCACAAAGTCCTCCTTCATCTCACAAAACAGATGTAATGTCAACTGCAGGAGAAAACCTGAGTCAGTGAGTGTGTAAGCCTCTCAGTGCTGGCAGGGGTCTCCACACGGCTGCTTCAGCACCCAGGGCTGCATCAAGGTAGGTCCACGTGGTTTCTCTTTGGGGATGTCTTGTAGGAAATCAGCCTTGCAAGCTGAAGCAGGGAACCGCTAAGGCAGCTGCACCCTGGTCTGACCATCACAAAGAAAGACACCCGAGAACTAGAACTACTAGGGTCACCGAGCCATTTATCCCTCCGCCCTTCAATTAACCCCACATGTGTTTATCGGCCAGGTTGGCACAATAAACTAGCTCAGGTTACACTGCTAAATTTCTACAGCTGTGCCAACAGTGTTTGGTCGGGCATAGGAAACAATTAAATCTCTCAAGGTCTTTATAGCTTTTCCAACCAACAATGAAGAGAGAGTGAATGAGAGACAGAAAGTGCTGATCTAAGTGCTTTGGAAGTTTCACCAAGTTTTAATGAGCCTCACCCATCACTTGTGATAGCAGCCTGGTATTTCACAGCCCCTCTCTAATAAAGGCTTCTCCCCTACTGTTCGGTGACACCACAGGTGTGTACACACACCAAACGAGATGAAAACTGCCCTGGCAAGCAACAGGAGTGCACACTTGGCTTTAATTTTCATCGGTGATTGCCTCGCATTCTTTTTTAATTGAAGGTTACCGAATGTCAGTTATTCCGAGGTCTACTTAGATTCTAGGAAGAACAATCGAATGATAACTAGACACTCTGCCATGTTTTCTGACTTATCCTATGACCTTCACATTTCACATCCTCTGCCTCCAGTGCCTTTGTCCTGTCTGACTTTGAGCATGCAAAGCTCGCGACTTCTACCCCCTCCTTTCCCTGTACCACTTCTCAGACTTCTAAATTCACCAAAGAGATCCTCACTGGTGAGTTGGTTAGTCCTTCCAGTGGGGTCTATGGGGCAGGATCGACTAGAAGGCAGTGAGGTTTTATGTTTTGCTTTTGGTGTTAGCCCTTCTTCAGAAAACACGTGGGTCAATGTTCCTTGAGTTTCTTAATACTGCACTGTCCTTCCCCTTCAATTGCTTCTTTGGTTCTTGTCTCCTGTTGTGTTTGAGACACTTAATTCTTCATTTATTATCACTGATTACTCTGCGTAGTTTGATTTGTGATCTCTAGCTATATGAGTATTTTGTTGGTCACAGCAAATATTCTCTCATTTTTAATGGTTATTTCAACCTCACTCTAAGATGAGCTTGGCCAAATCCATATGTCTCATTTGCTAAAAATACTTCCCATCTTAAACGTGTTCCTGTGAAAGGCGATTGTATTCTTGACTCACATAACCAGGATCCTCTTGTGCTTTCTTTTATTCTTCTCTGTTGCTTCCTTTTTAGTTCACAAACACGCTGTTGAATTGTTTTCTGAAATGTGAATTCCAGATTTCCTTTCTTCCCACCCAGAGTCGGTATCTTGATCCTGATCCATCACCTCAGGAGATTACTGCAAGGATTCCTCGTGCTCTGGTACAAGTGACATTCTTGTTCTGCAATTCCAGCCTAATCTCACGTTTCCCTTTCGACACTTTCCCTCATCATTTTTAAGGGTTTCCCATTTCTTTCTGTACATTGTGTTGCAATTTCAGCCCAAGGTTTCTGCTGATGTGCTATGTTTAGAGTTTTTCAGTAAATTAGTTTCAATCTGTAGCCTTGTGTTTGTCAAACTATTTAAGTCATGAATTAAAAAAAGAGTCCAGCCTTGTATGCATGTGAGCATGTTTGTAGACACAGATACATAAAAAATATGTGCACAATATGTACTCAAACCCATGCATAATATGGGTGTATAAGATGTACACACATGTAACTGAAACAAGTTTCTGGAAAATACGTTTTTTTTTACTTGCTTCATGTGGCTCATTCTGCATTTTCCATAATTTTCTATCCTCTTTCCTTTAAAATATGAAGTTCTTACTTAAGACTCCAAAGTGATACTCTCTCCTAAACCCATAGTTCGATGTGCCCTCCCCAAAATGACCCTGAGGCCTCTACTGATTTTGTAATAGCTTTATGATAGTGGTAGTTGTGTCTGTCCTGTCTAGCTAGTCTGACATTCATGAATCATTGCACTCTATCCTCAATAGCACTTTACAACACAACAAAAATTTGAGTTCTTAGTAAATTGATAGAATCACACAATAAATTTTCAAACAGTTGGATTTATGTTGGATTTTGTAAAAAAAATAAACCTAGTTTGCACCATCAGGGTAAAAGATTGTATTCTCAGGATTCCTTTTTTGAACTCTAGGTTCTAATGTGCATTGATCGTGATGGCTACACAGAACTCACAAACACAATTCATGACTGAAGGGCTTATTAAGGAAGTTAACAAGAAATGCTCAGGACAGAGTTGTTTATCAGCACACGGTTCTTTCAGGTGTGCTGGTACATGCCCAAAGGGACATGCCCCTCAGCTGGAAGTCTCGACTCCAGGGCAGTCAGCTCAAGCTCTGAGTCAGCAAACCCAGCTCCGGGAAATTAAGGGCTCAGAGTGACCCCATCCAGGAAGCCTCAGCCCAGAGGCATTCTGCTCCACTTCCATGGGCCAGCAAGTCTATTACCCCCAACTAAGTGCCCAGAGGCACCCAACTCCACCAGCTAGCCTCCTGGATAAAAGTACTCAGCTTTACTTGCCCCTTAGGTTGAGAATTCCACCACTTAGCTCCATGCTCTGGCTCCTGGTTCTGCAGCGGCTTCTCTGATGTTAGCGCTGTCTTCTGGATCCATGAAGTTCCCTGAGCACCATGGATCTCGAGTCCCGAGCATTTGCTCCACGCTTGCCTCTCGCTGGTAAGTAGATCGTTCACGCGCACTCCTCTATCCCTCCCCCACCCCTGCTTTTTTAGAAGGACTTATTTTATACGCTGTAGAGAATCCTTTTCACAATCGCTCACGGGTGAAAACGATCAGTCTCTTCTCCCACGTTCTCACCAGACCCATGCAGGGAAAGATCTTTTGGTGGGAGCTCGAGACTTTGACGAGAAGAGCCCCATTAAATAATCCATTGCTCCTGGAGAGATCGTATGTTAAGTCAGCTTGAGAAAAGTCTGTACCACCTTTTCCTTATGAGTGAAATAGGAGTGGTAGACATTGCCTCAGAAATTGTCAAGGTGATTCAAGGAAGTGGCTCGCAAACTCTCGGGCATATAGCTGCCCAGCGAATGTTTGCTGTTTCAATAGGCTGTCCCTGCACACAACAACGTTACCTTCCTGTTGCTGCTGCCTGTGCGGACTCACGAGATGTTCTAATGCACTTCTTTCTGCGGTCTTTGTTTTTATGCCTTTTCTGGTTATGTCAATTCCTTCTCGGATTTTTTCCTAAAATTTATGTTGGGGACAACGTCTAACCAAGATTGCATGGGGAAAGTCGACGCCCTTTCAGATTCTCCCCCTCAATACACGACTCTGAAAGCAAAAGACACACGACCAGCAACTGTGTCGTATTTTCATGGGAGCAAAAGAATCATCC
Source organism: Tenrec ecaudatus (assembly GCF_050624435.1). Classification (NCBI taxonomy): domain Eukaryota; kingdom Metazoa; phylum Chordata; class Mammalia; order Afrosoricida; family Tenrecidae; genus Tenrec; species Tenrec ecaudatus. The sequence continues at coordinate 76,516,275 of NC_134542.1, forward strand.
ACAATAAGATTTGCTGCCACCAGATCTGAAGGTTCATTATAATGAATCCAGTTGACTATTATTTTAATGTTGGAGAATGTAAATGTTTAAAAACGTTTTATTTGGAAGCCTTTGATGTGTTTTGTGATCTGAGCCTTTTGCGTAGCCAGTGCTTGACCAATTGTAAAATATCATTTGCCCTTTTCCTCTTTCAATTTTTAGAGGAAATTTTGAGATAAACGAGGACACTAAGTTTTCTAGACACATAGTGCTTTGGATTTTGAACTAAATTGAAATTTCCTTTCAGCTTTTTGTGCTGTGATATATGCAGATTAAAAGGAAAGTGACATATAAAATTATGTCTGCTAAGAATTTTAAATGAAAAAAACCCCAGATTTTTACTCCTTCGTTCTTCCAAGAGTGAAACTGGTGGCCATAAACTCTGTAGTGTCAGCCATCGATTTTAACTCACAGCGACCCTATCAGACGGTGTAGACCTACCCCAGAGGGTTACCAAGGCCAGAAGTCTTTATGGAAGAAGACTGCCACCTCTTTGTCCTACACAGGGACTGTGGATTCAAGCCACCAATCATTAGGCTAGTAGTGGATTGCTTTATTTGCTTCCAGAACAGGACTCTTCCATGAAGCCTCATGAGTGACGCAAAGTTGAAAGACAAAGGAGAAAGCAAATAGATGTAAACAAACTACTTTATTAGAGGCATATAATATATCGTGCTATGCTATACGTGTAGATATCATATTAACTTTAGGGATAGATAAATCTACCAACTGCTGTTGAAGTCAGTTCTGATCCCTAGAAAATGTATATAGAGTTTCTGAGACTGTAAATCTTTCTAGGAGCAGAAAGCCCCATCTTTCTCTTTCAGAAAAGTAATGAAAGAACCTGGTGGGTTCAAACTACTGACCTTGCAGTTAGCAACCTAAGCACAGCCCAATACAATACCAAGGTTACCTAGAAAAAAATATATAGTATTCTCTTAGTCTCTTATCAATTCAAAAATTATAGAACGACTTTATATACTCAGGTATAGAGCTGAGTGAAAGTTTCTTTAGTTTCAAATTATCATTGCTCTTCTCAATTAGCACTGGAAATTTGAACTTATATTTTGCTACATATTTACTACCTTACAGATATCTAGAAATCTTTATATGGAATGGAAACATTAAGCATAGCTCGTGCTACTGGTGAAAGACTTACCTTTGTAAAATTTTAATTCCTATAAAACCTATAATTTCTATTATGAACCCCAAAATATTTCTAGCCAGATTTGCTTCTGATATCCATATCTGGCATCTCTTTCTTACGAAAATTAGTAATTAGAAAACCAGCAATATTAGGAGTCTTAGAACTGAATAAACCTTTACTTTAAGTGAGGTTAAGTTGCCAATCAATAAAGCTTTGACCTCCTTACTCTAGGGAATGTCTGCTCAAGAATCTTTAAAATAATTTTGCAGTATTTCTAGATGTTACAAGTTAAAGATACAGCATGTTCTGAAAACTGAGCTCTTAATCCATTCTTATCACAACTAATGAGACACTGAAGAATATTTTAAAACATATCAAAAACCAATATAAATTTGTGTTTTAGATTTACTCTAGTAAAAACGTGGGGAGAGTTGTCAGATACATTTTCTTTCACTTTATGTTTTTTAGTACTGGGCTTAATGATGATTTAATATTTGATCAGTGTAGCATTAGACAATAATCATCTTTAAGTTAAACTGATTCTTAATCGATGGATGTTATAATTACCTCATCTAAATTTATCTCTGTAGAGAAATTCAGTTGTTGATTGGTTAGAAAAATGTATAAGAAGATTCTAATGAATTTATACTGTATGTAAATTAGCCATTGCCCAATAAGTGCTTTGCTCCACAGAGTAAAGACAAGACTGTCCTAATATGATGTCTTAATGTGATGTCTTATTCCAGGTAAAACTCAACCCCAAACAAGTACACAAACAAAAAACAAACCAATGCCATCAAGTTGCTTCTAACTGATAGTGACCCAAAATAGGGCTTCTGCACCTTATAGGAGTAAGAACCTCATCTTTCTTTCAAGGAGTAGCTGGTGGGTTTGAACTTCTGACAAAATTGTTAGCAGCCCAACTGGAACAACTACTTTGATTTCATCACCTGGGATGCTTCTTCATGTTATATTCTGTTATATAGTTGCTTATCCTTAGAGCCTGGGAATTCACTCCAAAATTATTCTTCAAAGTGGGATCATCTTATTTTATATGTATGTGTTTTGTATATCTGCATATATACACACACATAAATATGCAAACACGCATGTATGTACATGTCTATGTATTTGTGCTTATGTATGGTGGATTTCAAAATAAGACTGAAGAAATAAGTATCAAATGATGAGGCACATTTTCAATATTAATTTATATTCCTTTGTTCAATTACATCTTGACAATTTCTAAATTGAAAAATTAATATATAAAATTTAATAACAGTTTAGTAAAATATATTCAAGTTTTTATAGTACAAATTGAAAAGTAAGAGTTCAGTATATCTCTTTAAAACCCAGTCCTACTCCTTAAATATTAACACTTTCAACTATGTGTGACTCTTCTTCATAGTCTTTACTGATCAAAGACCATCACCACAGATCCAGAGCCTGGTACAAGGTCAGGCTAATATTAGACATTCACTTAGTATTATCTGTTGTTGTTTTTCCTGTTTGTTGGTGCACACAACATTAATTTCATTATAATTTTAATTATTTCCTATGTAAAATTTAAAAACATAAATAATATAGTAGTTTGCATTACGATCAATACCAGCTAATGCAGATAGCACTTTTTGTTTGTTTAACTAGTTAATTTAGTTACAAATAAATCATTTTTCGTTCCCCATTTTGACCTCATTTTTACAACAGTGCTTTCAACTTCGATAAATTGAGATTTACCCAAACTGCAAATGACATGCAATTTAGGATTGTTAGTTGTGTGACTGCCCAATGGAATAAAATGTTGTCATAGCTTAACTAGGACAACTTTGGTTGACTCTGTCGATCAACGTTTCTTCCATTGCTGACATTAAAAGAATGGCCCACAGCACAGTGCAAATTGCAATGCTGGGAAAACAGCAGCTGAGGCCTGGAAGACCAATCATTTCCTGTTTTATTCAAGTTTGACAGCTATTGGTAATTATGTACTTTCTACCCATGCATTATTGACATGGGGAAATCTATTAGCTTTAGTAAGCATTTTCATCAGTTATAATTCAGAGGCCTTTTACTATTTCCTGGTATCATAGAACAGAGCATATAGTAGGAACTCAGGTTGGCTACAGTGTTTGTTATATATTGATCTGAAATCCCTTCTCTTAAGCCTAACATTTGGAGACTTGATATGTGTTTCAACATTTGAGTTATGTAACTGTCAGGTTGTAGGGCTACCTGTAAGGTCAACAGTTCAAAACCACCAGCCACTCTGTGGTAGAACTATGAGACTTTTTAACTCTTGTAAAGAGTGGCTGGATCAGAACCCCACCAAGGCTGTTCTGTTCGGTCCTAGAGGGGACTTGAGGGCAAGAAGGCAATTGTCAAGCTGGTTTACAGATGTACTTGATCAGTCTACATGGGTCTTCCAGGCAGTGATATTGGGAATTTCATGTCGATGTATCTGGGTACAACCTATATTTTTGTTCTTTGATGACAAATTCTCATGTCATAAGGAGGACGGGGAGGGAAAGGGGGATTTCTGGGGTAACTAATGAAGAAGGGAAGAGGATGGGGTCACTAGAATGGATTGTGATCGCACATATCATCTTCAAGGCGATTTAACCATGGGGGGTACTCTAAAATGGATGTGGGGGGGCGATTATACAATTCTCCATGATATGATAGAGTGATTGAACTATTGAGTCATATGATACGCAAATTACATGCCAATAAAACTGTTGGGGGGGAGAAATGTTATGACTTGTAGGAGTTGGACTTCAGGGTTCTTATTGCTGAATACCTTTCTTCTTCCCTCTGCTCATTTCTTTTAACTGGTTTTGATATATTTTTACACAAAATTGAAATTAAATGATTGTAACTTGATATGTTTTGAGATAATTGGAGATGCTCAGGCATGTCATAACAGACCGAGTTGGTGTATAGAATTAGTCATTGACAATGGGTCCGGAATTGAAGAAGTGCTGACATTTAATACAGATTTAGTACATCACAATGCAGATGGTATAGTGCACAGTAAAATGTAAGAGAACGCCAGATGTCTGAAATCAAACTGTAGATTGGCTCCAAGTTGCAGTGCGTTGCCTTGTTCCTTTGTTGCTCTAAATCCAGTCCTCAGGAATAGACACACCCTGATTTCTGCAGGCACTGCGGTTCCACAGGTCGTTCTGATTCGAATAAACCACAGTCGAACCCTGGTACTTGACCGCATCCGTGCACAACATAAACGGATTTCAGGGCGACATGCTGAGAAAATTTTGCATCAGAGCTCGAACAAAAAAATCGCAATCCGACCAGGTGCACGTGATCATTGTAAACAACGCGGTTTGTCTTTTGGTCGCTCGGCGTTAGTTGGGGGTGTTTACACCATTTGCAGCTGTGTTCCAAGCGTTTTGCTCGAATTTTCTTAGTTTTTGTGGCTTTTTGTACTGTTTTTAGACAAAAGGCATGGGTCCTAAGAAAGAGTGTTTTGAACAGAGTCACCACGATAAGGAGCTGGTTAAGCGTGTTATCGATATTGTTGATGATTTAGTACAGCCTTTTAGAAAACAGTTAAGGAAACGCCAACAACAGACCACATTAGATAGATTTTTTTTTTAGAGAAAACCAGCTGGGTCCTAGTGAAAAAAGGCAGAGAGGGGGAGACTGCGGAGAAGCAGCTGTCAGTTGATGTGACGGGAGGGAAGTGCCCTTCCAAACAACACTCTCTCTCCAAACCTCTCTCCACATCCGGGTCCTCAGCTCCAGACCCTTGTCACTCTCAAGATATGGCCACACTGCAGTTGTTAGAAATGTTTTTAATGTTGTGTTTCTTATTTTAATTATATTATTTAACTCTGAACTCTTTTACTTCGGAATTTCTGTGTAATGTTTTGTATAACAAGGCAAGGTCAGGGTAAAAACCTGGTGGTCGAGAACGGATTAATCCATTTTCAGTTATTTCTTATGGGAAACATCCATTCGGAACTTGACTGCCTGGCATCTGGGCGCTCCTTGGAGAACGGGTTGCGTCGGTCCGGGCCCTGCGGGGCATGGTAGTCGTTGCTGTTGCAGGATTGCTCACGCACACACGGCCCTCCAGTCAAGGCTAGGACAGAGACCCTCTGGTGACGCGACAGCTCAGGGTACATGGGCCTTGTGGGTTTCTGATCCTGCAACTCTTTCCAGGGGCAGAAAGCAGGAAGCCTTGTGAAGTGAGATTAGCAGCTCCTGGCTGCTAAAGTTTTCCAGCAGAAGGCGCTTGGCCTTCTCTACACGAGTGAAACTTCTCCTAGCCACGTGGCCCTGCAAAACATGACTCACTCCACGTCTCACCCTTTGCTCTGCAAAACTGGCATGATAACTCTTAGTGGAGAGTTGAATTTGAACATTAAAAGAGTGTTCACACTATTTGGTCGACAAAAATCCCTTTAAATGTAAGTTTGGGAAGAGTGTAAAGCAATCAACGGCAGCTTATCAGGCATTATTTAACAATCCCCCCGCTTCAATTGTGTCTACTTACAGACTTCGATTTATCAAAGTAAAGTCCTTCTTCATGGGCCTGATATAAAATTGAAGTTCATTTTGAATCCTGCCAATAATCCTTCTGAAGGAGGCTACAGGCATTTAGAGTAAAGGATTTCATTTGTAAATAAATTGACTCTCTCACTAGGGGCCTTGGTGGCATAGTGATTAAGCATCTGAGCTGCTAAAGTGCAGGGTCAACAGTTTGAAAAACTATCAGCTGCTCTGGGGGGGCAGGAGGGACTTTCTCCTCCTGTAAAGAGTTGCAGTCTTGGAACCCCCAGGGCCAGTTCTGCCGTGTCCTGCGCGCTTGCTTTAAGTCAGCAACGACTTGATGGCAGTGATTTGAGTGAGTGAGTCTCACGAATGGTGTTTGAATGAAAAAATATATATTTAAAATTAGAGTTAGAATAGAATTTAGTTCTCCAAACAGAAGTCCTTGGAGAGTTAAGGGTAAAATACGTAGAAGAATGGATTTTGTGGGACCATGGAACTTTGAGCTCTGCTTTGTTAAGAAAAGGAAAGGCATTTTCAGTGAGGGTGAGAGCCTTCCTCAGAGCTCTGAGTTTCCTTTCTCTCCCAGCGGTCCACTCTTCCTCTGTGACATTCTATGGAACATGACTGACTTTCGAGGCAAAATAATCAGTCACCTCTCCCTAACTGCTCAGCTGTCCTGGCAAAGGAAGCAAACCTGTTTCGCTGGCTAAGTGGATACACTTGTGCTGTCTTTCACCGTCGCCACTTATCCAGATGTGGCTATCAAGCAATTGAAATGTGTGTGCTATGTGAAATATGACTCGAGGAAACCAAAAGTCACACTGCCATCGAGTTAATACAAATGCATAGTGACCCCTAGGACAGGGTTGAATTGTCCCTGTGAATTCCCAAGGTTATAATTGAAAGCTCTGTCTTTTCTCCTACGAAAGTGTAGCTGGTAGTTTCAAACCGCAGACCTTAGGTATGGCAACCCAACATGTAACCCCGACGCCACTGAGAAAGTAATTTTAGAATGATGTCAAATTAACTTGAATTTAAATTAAAGCATGAAGCAATGAAGTAATTTACTTTTTTTCCATTAAAGGAAGCTGTTTTGGTCAGACTACTCTTCAATTTAAGAGTTGTAAATTTGGCAGATAAATAAGGATGTGCTATAGGTCTGAAAAAGGAGACCAAACTTCAAGGCATTGTTTAACAAACGCAAAACAAAAATGTGAAATTGTTCTGCACTCCTTGCATGTATGTTAACGTGGTTCTTGTTCATAGGTGTCATTTTGTCAGTCTCCACTCAGGGATCCTCTGCACCACAGAATTCATCCCTGCCCCGTCCTGTACCGTCCTCAGCAACATTCTTATGTTTGAGCCCATTATTGCAGCCCCTGTGTCCATCCGTCTGTGGAAGGTCTTCCTTTGTTCCACTGCTCTGCGGCTGTACTAAGCACGCTGTCCTTCGCCAAGGACTGGCCGCTCCTGACAACATTTTCAAAGCAATTGCTGCATTACTAGTTTTAGTGGTTGGTGCATACGTTTGAATAATAGTTGTATTGATTGGCTATTATCCTATCACAGACAGCATTGTATTTCAAGATAGATCTTGAGATGTCTTTTTTGAGGAAGAGCATGCCATTCCTCTTGATTGTGGCATGCCCAGCATAGCAAATCAGATGCTGTTCTGATGGAAAAATGGCCCACACCAGTCCGTTTTAGCTTGCCAATGTACATTGTGCATTCCACATTCCTATTATATATAGATGTTTTTTTATGTTCCTTTTTCTCATCTTCAGTTTTGCCCCGTGAGTAAATGAAGGTCTCACAGACTTTCCCCTGGCCAGCGTCCCTCCATCCATGTCATTGTGGATGACTCGACTCTGAGCAGGCAGCTCTTCCTCAGTCATATTTTGAGTGCCCTCGGCCTGAGGGGCTCAGCTTCTGGCGCGGTCTCTGACAAGGTTCTGCTTCTGTCTTTGAGGCTTTCCGGATCTCACAATGATTCAATACTATCCATGACGTTTTCAGAGGCCAGCTCCTCAAATGGGGCAGCCGAGTCTTCCCTTGTAGGGTCTCTTTGATCTAGAAGCTCTCCTGAAACCTGTTCACTGTGGGTAACCCTGCTGGCGTTTGAAATACCAGTGATATAACTTCCAGCGTCACAGCCACATACAAGGCACCGCAGTATGCCAAGGGATGGTTTTAACATGATTCAGCAATAGTACTATGAATATAATGGACTAAAGAAAATATATTGTTAGATTTATATCCACCATTTCTTTTTACTGTAGCTGCTAGAAAATTTTAAATTATTTTTATTGTTTGGTTCATATTCGTATTGGAAAATACGCTAGACATGGTTCAAGTACAATTACTCAGCTCAGTGTTGAAATGCAAAATCAAACATTAATGGCGGCCATCACCTAAGTCAAATAAGGCTTGCGGTAAGAAGAACACATTATTTAAAGCTTTTTATTCCGTAGCTGATGTAGAGCTTAACTGGTACAGGATGTCATCTAAATCTGTAAGACAGGGTGCAACTGCCTCACTGCTTTGCCTAGACTCTCGTCAGTAGGCGACTAGAGCGCCAGTTGTGGTTGTTTTTTCTGACTGCGGATTAAATCCAGGGTCACTTGCTTAACAGCCAAGCACTGAACCATTTTGCCACTAGAATTCCTTACTGACAGTTTTACCTAAGCAATTGTACAAATTTCCCGAAGTCACTTGAGTATTGGGAGCTTTTTCGTGACACTGTATCCCTCGTTCTTTGGGAAGGAACTAGGTACCTTAAACTAGAAGCCTAGATCACGTGTCCTCCCAGGACAGCAGTGTGACCATCACCTGGAAAACTTATTACAAAGGCACATTTGGCAGTTTGCTGAAAGCTGGGAAAGACAAGGAAACCCAAACCCATTTGCTGATTAGGCCCTCGGACCAGCCTTCAAGGATGTGAATAGTTTTGTTATCAGAATGCATTTAAAAGTAGATTAATGCAAATGTAATTAGATTAAAATTTGACACTATCATCTGTTCTAGTTTTTAATATTTTCTGCTTTCTTTTCTATTGAAGTTCTTCTGTTTTGTTTCTGTCATTGTTTTGCATATTTTCCTTTATCTGAAACCCAGTATAAGTAAATCTGTACGGCAGGAGAGGTTGGGGGGAAATGGGAACTAATAATAATCAATACAAGAATGAAGAAAGTGTTCTAAAATTGATTGTGGGGATGAGTGCACAACCCTTTTAAGGTGCTCTTACCATTGTATTGTACGTGTCAATTACATGGCAATCAAACTGTTAAGTGCAAATTTGGGATCCCCACACTGCACCTAGTGAATCAGATTCTGAGACTGGGGCTAGACTGGGGCTAGAAATCTATACTTTGTCTCTCAGGCAATCCTCACAATGTACATTGAAGTTTTTAAACTTCCAAACCAAAAGAAACTCACTGCCATTCAATCAATACTGACTGACAGCAACCCCGTAGGAGAGGGAAGTGCAGGTGTGGGTTAACACTATTCCTCCAAGAGACTAACTCTTTACAGGAGGAGAAAGCCTCATCTCTCTGCAGGGGAGCAGCTGATGCTTCCTAACTGCTGACCTTGCGGTTAGCAGCCCACTAGGCCACCAGGGCTCCTTAAAGTTTTTCTCACTATTGTACTAGAATATGATCTTATTAACTGATTAATAAAACTCACTCTTTAACTAATATGCTGAGATAACAGGAAGTCAGCAGGTATTTATTTAATAACCAACTCTCAACTCTAAGGTCATAATTAGTCCTAAGGGCATAAGTAATTCATTAAACAACAATCATGGTTTCTTCTTTTAACAACCTCATTAGTTTTATTTTCCAGTAACTTCTGGTTAAGTGTTTTCCTACTTTTGGATTGCATGATTAATTAGCTTCTTAGTGAGTTTTATGGCAGTATTCTCAAACTGTCTGTTCTATGCTGATACAGGAACGTTGAGATTCCACTCTACTTTTAATTTTCAAATGCGCACAGAAAATTTGCTGCCTTGGCTGCTGTGACATGTTAGCTGAAAGGCATACACTCTGGTTTACCCACTGATGATACAAATTTATTGTGTTGCCTTCTGAGAATGTCAGAATGATTGTTTAACATTTCATCGCATCTGATTATTTTACATAGAACGTTCTTGAGCAGAAAAAAAGTGGCCGCTTGAAGTTATCTCCCAGAATTTGATAGTGTAAGTTCAATAGAAAGGATTGCTATCCTTGCTGTACATTCATACACTTGAAGTACGTCAGTTAACTTTAAGTATCAGCATTAAGAAAGGAAATAATTTAGATTTACAAAAAGTAGGTTTGTCTTTTTCATATTTTGAGTCCCCATAATGTATTCCTTTCTTTTCCTATTTTTGTTCTGTAGCATGGTACTACCGTAGTTTGTAAAGTGCCGTGCATGGGTCTTCTAAATGTTATTGACCTCTTTAGTTAGTGCTTGGTCCACCCAAAAGAATGATTTCTCCTTTTAAACACTAGCAGCCTTGTCTCTAGTCTCACACTTAAACATGAATTTAAAAGAAATAAATCAATGCACTTAAGGTAAAAGTGTGAAATTAAAGTCACTATGAGGATGTGCCAGTTGAATAAATGTTCTCTTTCTTACAGTGAGTGAAAAGTGAGCAAGAGATCACTGTTAAAGACTGGCACCTTAAAGTGACCCTACCGAGCACAACCCCTACACAGTTAAACATTTTGGAAGCAATCAGGATGAACATACAAAAGCACAGGATTGCCTTTAGGACTCTCACTGGGAGTTTTCAAAGAGCTTACATACTATGACGGACTAGGACTTCGGCCTTTGCCTTCATGTCAAAGCTGATGATCGTTGTATTTTGTCATCTAAAACACCGAGAATAATATACATCATTGCAGTTCTTGCATCCCTTCCTTCGTGTTAACAAGCGCTATTCTTGTTCATGCGCATGACTAATGCCTTTTTAAAACTTAGCAATTTGTCCCAATAATGTTCTTTTCCATTTTAGGTAGGTAATAATAAAACAATGTTCTTCATCACGACTCAAAGCAAACCAAGCGCAAGGCCATCGAATCAATGCTGACTCACTGTGACCTCCTGTGGTTTCCCGAGGAGTAACTGTCTCTAGAAGCAGAAAGCCCAGTCTTGCTGCCAAGGAGAGGCTGGTCATTTTGAACTGCCAACCATGTGGATTGCCACCCAATGCCTAAGCCCTACAGCATGTGGGCTTAGTGCTTGAGAGGGGGTTTAATGGAGCATTTGGAAGTAGAGTGTGAGGCGTCTTGGAGTTAAATTGTTTTAATCAACATTTTTATGTTGAAGAGAATGGCAAAAGAAAGGCAATCATAAGAGCATCCCTGGAGTCTAGTGGCACAATGGTTAAGTGCTGAACTCATAACCCAAAGCTAAAATTGCCACTCCATAGCCATCGTCTCCACTAAAGAAGACTCACAGGCTAGAAAATGGGGGTGGCTGTGAGCCAGAATTAACTTGATGTATTAGACTGAGTTGCCGAGAGAAAAAAATGCAGAGACACTCATATATGTATAAGAAAGAGCTTTATATCAAAGAGTTAATGTATGTTAAGAAAACATCCCAGCCCAGTCCAGATCAGGTTCATAAGTCAGTCCAATGCTAGCCCATAAATTCCTCTCCAGGTTCTCATAGTACATGCAATGATGCAAAATGTAGCAAGGTCACAGGCCAGTGGATATAAAATCTTGTGGATCCAGTGGCAGTGGAAGCATCTCTAGGGCTCTCTCAGGTCTCAGTGTGGCTCCATGTGACTTGTCAACAGGAAGGTGGAAACAGAGAGAGAATGGTTCACCTCCAAGGAGCCATTTATCTCAGTTACTTTGCACCCAAGCTGTGACCTGATTGACAATCTAACTCTGCCCACATGTTCCCACAGGAACCATGTTGGCACACACACAAAAAAAATGTATTCATCACACTCAGTGACCCACCATAGCAACAAATGAACCCCAAACCAAACAAATCCACTGTCATTGAGTCATTTTCAACTGACTGCATTCCTATTAGAGAGTCTTGGTGATGTAGTGGCCTATAAATATGCATTATATATGTATTATGTACACACACACACATACACATTTGGCTACTAAGCAAAAAGTCAGCAATTTTTAAACCATCAGCCTGCCCACTGAAGAAAAATGAAACTGTTTACTCTTGTAAAGATTTATAGCCTCAGAAACCCATAAGGGAAATTCAACTCTGTCTGATAGTTTCATGATGGTCCAGAAAGTGCTCGATGTCAGGGAGTCAGTGATGGTGATGAGTAGAGCTCCCCTTCTGGGTTTTTGAGACTGTCCCACTTAATGGGAGCAGAAAGACCCATCTTTTTTTTCACTCGAACCAGTGACTTTTTGGTTAGCAGTCCCATGTGTAACCCACTGGAACCACATGGTTTCTTAATAACAAATAACTGTTATTGAGATAGTTAAGGCTTATTGTGACAACCTGGCTGATATACACATGTGGTATTAACTGAATCATGGAGAACTATTTGGCTTGGTGAGCCTCGCCTTTCTATTTCTCGGGTTTCTTGATTTCTGATGGTCGGACCAAAGTGAAACTGTCTTTACCAGTTCCCTGCCTCAGCTGGCAAGGGTCACTTCCTGCAAGAGATCCCTGAGGAGAAGCCATATGGACTTACCCTGATGCAGCCCTGGGTGCTGGAGCAGCTGTGTGGAGACCCCTGACAGTGCTGAGATGCGTACACATTCACTGATTTGGCTTTCCTCCTGCAGTCTGCATCATTGTGTGTGTTTTGTGAGATTGAGGAGGACTTTGTACATCGGTGTTGGACATATGGGCTAATGTTGAACTTATGGGCTTGGACAGCACTGGGTTGGGATGCTTTCTTAGTGTACACTAAACCACTTATATAAAACTCTCTCTTATATACATATGAGTTTCTGTGAATTTGTTGCCCAAGTCTACCCAGACTAACACAGTATGGTACCTTGGGAGTGGGGTACTGGAGAAATAAATCATAAGATGGAGAGTGGATGTTTGTTTGACCTCTCTCTCATGGTAGTTTTTCTTTAGCTAGCCAGAGCTCAGATAAAGTCACACTGTTTATTCGGTTGTTTTCTGGAAAGAACATGGGAAGTATGAGAGTGAAAAGCTTGTAAGCCCACTTGCCTCAGCCATTAAATTCTGATCTTTAGATGGGTTTAGGCCACACCTGCCAAACAATCTTTGAAAAGATGTGCCCCAGCCAGTGCTTTGCAGTACTCAGGAACCAGTGGTTTTTGTCAGAAGCTGAAAAATTCTGGAACCATGAAGAAAATTCCTTTCTAGGACTGAACATTAAAGGGAACCTGTGGGCAGGCTGAAGTGCTTGCTAGGTGCCCACCTGGATCCACTTGTTAAGTGAAAGTGGGAGTAATGCAGCAATAAAGAGATGGGTTGTGTTTGGTCACTGACCCCTGTGGACTTGGTTTAGAGGAAGAAGAGAAGATGAGAGTGGGTTGACTGGTCTAAAGTTCATGACCTAGTACGAGGGGGCTAGGCTTGCTGAGTATTTGTGAGAGCCCATGGTTTAAAGGCAAGGTGACCAATGGGCAACCTATGGATGCTAAGTGAGGCAGCCCACATTGAGTTGACCAGAACCCGTCCAGATGAAGAGATTTTTGATCTGTGAACTGGTGCATATTGTTGCAGACTTTATGGATGGCCTGTCCTGGTTTGTCATTGCTTATGGATGCAGACTTCACAATGTTCAAAAAATTCATAAGGAACAAATTATACATATGAAAAAATTCTAGGATTAACTTTTTAAAAAATGCTCCCTTTTATAAACTCAAACCAAACTCACGGCCACTGGGTTGATTCAAACTCATAGTGAGCCTACAAGACAGGGTAGAACTGCGTCTGTGGAGCTTGAGACTGTGATGTTCTATGGGACTAGAAAACCTCATCTTCCTCCTTTGGAGAAGCCGGTGGTTTCCAACTGCTTACCTTGTGGTTAGCAACCCCGCTGATCATCTCTCTGCCACCAGGGCTTCATCCTCTGTTTATAGGAAGGACATTTAAACTTAGGAAAATGAGAATGTGCTTAAATAACAACTCTAGTACATATTGGGCACAAGAGAACTTAGTGTTTTATTTTCATTTTATATTTGGTGAAAGCAGAAAAAAATTATATTTTCTACAGATGGACTGAGCTGATCAATACTATCAAAATTTCTGTCACTATATATTTTTGGATATTCAGTCAACTAGGAGAAATCAAAAGCTCAGAATTAATCATCCTTTTGCTTCAGAAATGGGTCACTACAGACACGAGACACCAAGTCAGGATTCTAGTGTCTAATAATATACTCTTCTCTGATTTGCATGAATCTATCCTCTCTCCTTGGGAACGTTGCCGATTTCACAGTGATGTGAGTGAGTTAACTGCGAGTCTAGTTCTCAGCTAGAAGTGAAGTCAGGCTTTGCCTTGGGCAAAACGACTCACTTATTCTGATGCTCAGGGCTCTCCGGAGGGCACTGGGAAAGTCAGTGTCCAATGGACCCGCCAGGCTATCACAGTGGGAGAGCTTCTCTTAGACAACCTCATTTCTACGCTTTTACCATTTATACTAATGATAGGATTTGCAAAACGATAGCTCACAGGCCATGAATGGCCCAAAGATTCATTTAATTTGGCCTGATTTTGCTATTTATTTTTAATTTGAATGGTCAGAGTCAATGTTTTGTGAAGTCTCAGCTAGGCCAATCCCTATTTGCATATCCCACTTACTGTCCTCATGATTTCCTTTGGAAACATGGATTCCTATATCCTGGAAGAGAGTATCTCTTTTACTTACTCCCTGTTTTCTGCATTTCTAACGGAAGCCATGTTAAACTTTTCTGGAGCACTCAGTTTAATGGGCAGAACTCTTTGCCTAAGGGTTGACATATTACTATTAGGTGGTAAACCCTGCATGACACCATATGTATAATGATCATATAATGTGTTCTCAGGGACTCTTTGTGGTTCAAATTGTTATCCCAATTTTATAGACAAAAAACCCCGAGACTTCAGTAGCTTTCCCAATGTCTTGCAGCCATTCAATGGTGGCTATGAGATTCAGAACCAAGAACTTCTGTTCCGGGGCCTGCCCATGCTTTCTCTGTTGTCATGGTGTACATAAAGAACTTTTCATTTGAAGATGTATGCTATTGGTATGGAACTGACTTATTCTAGAATTTTTCCTTTCCTGCTTACCTTTCCTTGGGTGTGATGTTTTTGGTTTTGTCTCCGTGTTTATTTTTCAAGGAAGCAGCTCCACGCAGCCCTCGTCTGTACTCTCCTCCTTTTCTATCCTTTGGCTATTTCTTCTCACGTTACCTCCCAGAAATACAGTGTCCGACGCCTGTTAGTAATTCTGTGCATAAAGCATGCCTATTATCCTGAGAGCTTTGACTTGGGAACATACAGGATGTTTTTCTCTCTGACTTTAAAATTGGAAACAGAGCAAGATTCTCCCAAGAATTACGTATTGAGTCTCACAAATGTCCCCTCCTTTCTTGAGTATAGCTCTGCATAAGAAGGCAAGAAATGACCCCTTACCTCAAGAGCATTTCTGTCATGTGTCTCTGTAGGACCTGGGCATCACAGCATCAGATTGTCAATGCATAGAAGAATCTCTTCAGAGCTCTTTGACATGCTCACTTACTAGGCTTGGGGTACAGTCCGTTAATACCAAAGTGCAGGCCGAGGGATGGGGCTCAGGAGCTCTGTGGAGCCAGTGGAGGTTATTTGCACTCCACGCTCACAGGAACCTTCATACTCCCACACCCAGAGGGTTAATTCTGACTCACAGGGTCCCTATAGGTCAGGCAAGAACTTCCCCTGTGGGTTTTGCGACTAAGACACTTTACAGGAGTAGAAAACTTCACCTTTCTCCCTGGAAGCTGGATGGTGGTTTCTAATTTATCTTGTGGTATAAACTCTATGCCCCCAGGGGTCCTGCCATCATTCTAGAATGTAACAAAGAGACAGAGAGAGAGAGGGAGGGAGAGAGAGAGAGATTGCTTTCTCCTCCTTCCTAACTAATTTTTATAAACAATTTCATTTCATTTTATCCACTGATTTTGTTCATGAGAGAAAAAATTTTAATAGAAAATAATACTATTCTGTAATTACTGTATTATATAATATTGAATCATTAATAATATGAATAAACAGAGAAAGCTTTAATCAGAGAGCTCACTAAATAAAAATGAGTAACTCTATGGAAATGAGTTAACTGTGTGTAGATATAGATTTGGCTGTTTTCTTTTGTATTTTAATGATATTAAAAACTGAAGCATATTCTCAGTTACTGCCCAACTGGTTGAAATAGCTGAGAGTGCAATGAATAGCTTAATCAATAACTACTAAAATGATACATAGTGTAATTTCACTAACTCTGATACAAGTCCTACTCAAGGTCATGAATTAGAACTTTTTAAACTATTAAAGTTGGAGACTATTAAATAAGATTAATAGTTCTATACATATTAATGAGGTCATTTTCATATTAAATTCTTCTAGGGATTAAACTACATTAGAATTTGAACTTGAGCTTTTTGGAAGGAATTTTATGTATTAATATTAAGAACACATACATGGTATAAAATTATTTGATGAATCTAATTAATAGGATGACTTTAATTTATTCAAGGGAAAACTTTGTTAAACTTATCTGAGCAATAGAAATAGACTTTAAAAGTTTGAGTGTATTTAAGATCAAATGTGTAGAGAAAAAGAGTGGACAAACTTAAATAATGATTATTACATGCATACACCAAAGCCATAATTTGTCTTTTCTACAATATTTCTCAGCATTTTCCATAGTCCGACTCTGAGTTTAGTTGTATGGGAGCAATAGAAGGTGGTGCTATGGACAGTGTAGTGTTCCTGAGGTCATCGGGGTCAAGACCAGGAAGTGGTCTTACAAACATCGCGCATATGATCTGTCTAAATTAGTCTGACACATAAAAGGCAAAATGCTTCATTGCTTGCTTGCTTTTTTTTATTGACCCCGAGAGTGTCCATCCAGTGTGAAAATGAGAATTTTAAAGAATTTCTCTAAATATGTTTAAAAATTATTCTGAGATAAGAAATAAGTAAATCATATCTATTTTTAAAAATATGCAGTTTAAGAAAGATCAACACTTGAATCATTTTAAAAATCAACATGGGATATTTCTGATATATTCAATCACGGACAGAACATATACCCAGAATTTTTTTTAAATAATGAAATAAAACAAAAACATAATTTAAGACACCTTATTTTAAAAATGTTAAAAACTTTCAAGACATTTCCAAATTTATTTTACCAGTGCTTATGCAAACCAAACTCCAAAACCAAACTCACTGCTCTTGGGTCGATTCTGACTCATATGGACGCTGTAGGTTCGACAGGGTAGAACTGTCCCTGGGGGGTTTCTGAGACTGTAGCTCTTTACGTGAGTAGAAAGCCTCATCTTTCTCCTGCAGAGCAGTTGGTGGTTTCAAACTGCTGACTTTGTGGTTAGCAGTCTAACGTGTAACCCACTACCCCACCTGGGCGCCTCTGAAATCATGTGGGGTTTAAAACTCTTTTTAAAAAATCAAAGTCATAATCTTTGTCTTCTTTAATTATTGGGTAGCTTTACTCAAGGTTCTATGCCTCAGTTTCTTTTTCTGTAAAATAAAGTTAATAGTTCCACTAGCTGAATTGAGACATGTTGAACTCCTAGAACAGTGCCCGTCATGTAATAAATACTCTGTGGATGTTGGCCCCCATGGCTGGTGTAATAGGTTGACAGTGAATAAAAGTTCTCACCAATTTGGACAGCAATAGAACAGCGCAGTCACAACTCCGTGCCCCTCCTCCGGAAGGCTCTAAGCCAGTGGTACTCAACCTTCCTAATGCTGTGACCCTTTAATACAGTTCCTTATGTTGTGGTGACCCCCCCCCCCAACCATAAATTATTGTCATTGCTACTTCATCACTGTAATGTTCCTACTGTTGTGAGTTGGGCGGCCCCTGTGAAAGGGTTGTTTGACCCCTAAAGGGGTCTCAACCTGCAGGTTGAGAATGGCTGGTCTAAGCAGTACTGCTTCCAGGTTCTTTCCTGAGAGGAAAATGTCCGGGGAACTCAAAAAATCAGCTGCAAAGAACAAATACAAGCACCCCAACCCAATCTCCTAAGAAACTCCACATGTGCATGTACTTCAATCATAGGTACTATTAAGATTAATGAAAGTAACTAGAAAAGAAAACAAGTTACTCACGTGACTTCGTATTTATAAATGTGTGTGTATACATATACATACACATCTATATATAGAAAGTGAAGATAATCAGCTGTTTGAATAATAACAGCAAGTTCTTATTAGAAATCGGTAAGGTGCTGAGAAACATTGTAGTATAAAATTTTAAATAGTTATCTTATACAAAAAATTCACTACTAAGAAAGAACAGTAATGCTAGAGTGGGAAGAAGTGAAAAGAAAAGTGAAGGTTTTATTGAAGTACTAAATTTGCGACCATCCGCCTTATGGACAGACATTGTTAATGGCTGCATTTTTCTCTAGCTAAATGTGATTCATGGCAGACAAAAAAGACTGATCCCTTTTGATTTTACTTAAGTGAAATGTCTGTATAGGTGACAACACCTTGCCTGCTTTTTTCATAAACTAAAATGAAGGAATAATACAGATCTTTATTTGGATAGTGGTGCTCATCCTTAACCAACCCAGGACAACTGTTGCCACTGAGTCAAGAGTTCTGGTTCGGGGAGCATTAAGAGCCTATGAACCCTCTGAAATAGCTTCCCCACTCTTCCCATCCCCACTTTCCCCTCGTGGACTTGTGGTATTTGCTGTAGCGTTTCCCCGACTATAAAAAGCATGATAACTACCATGGGTTCATAATTAACTCTATTCTACAGGAAAAGATTCTTAGAGGTGACAGTGTGCCACCTAGGACAGTTCTTTTGGAGATTTCCCTTCGAGTATTCGCTGAAATTATTCAAAGCAGTAGGACTTCAGTCTAGGGCTGTTTCCTGAGCTCTTTAATTAGGCAAGCCAAGCAAACATTTTGACTATCTTATTACATTTAATCCTCACTGCAATTTGGAGGGTAAGGTGGTCTACTATTTTTTCTGTGGATGAGTGCATTGAATCTTAGGAGGGACTGGGTATTATAAATGGTTTGGAGCTTGATTACTAGCTCAGGGGTTGGCTGTTCAAACCCATCCAGAGGTGTATTGTGATCTGATTCCAGAAGGTCACCAACAAATCAAACTCACAGGCACAGAACCCATTCCAGCTCCCAGCTCAGGAACCCTGGTGGATAATGTTATGGGGACCCATGGGCCTGTCATCTGCAAGGTCACCACTTGGAACCCACCAGGCAGTCCTCGGGAGAAAAAGGGCAGCTCTCTGTTTCCATGACAATTTACAGCCCTGGGACCCCACAGGTGCAGTTCTGTCCTCCCTCAGAGGGTCATTATGATAATGAATCCCACAGGTTTCAGTCTTGAAGAACCTTTGGAGTGACTTATGCTGCACAGCAGGGCTCACCATGAGTCAGAATTGACTAGACAGCAAGTAACAATGGCAACAAAGAAGTAGTGAGGTTGCTAAACTTGTATGGAGGGGCTGTGGGGTACACAAGCCATTCAACTAGAAGTTAATTTTTTAATGTGACTGGTCATTGATAGGTGAGGTGATAGGAGAACTGTGGCTCGGCATGGCTCGGCATAGCTCGGCAGTGGCTAAATGAGGAAGAAATATAAGATTGGAGCAGTTCTGTTATTTCCATAGCTAGCATTTTAAAGGTTGAAGTAAGAAATACTAATTATTAGTCAATATGATGGTGCTTCAAAAAGTCCCTAGAAAAATAAAATGTAAAGATAATGCAATTATTCATGAACTTTATGGAACTCCCACCTATCCTGAGGTCCACACTGTATGTTATACTAATAGCCTGTGAGAACACAGGCAAATTACTTAATCTCACTAAGCCCCTTTTTCCTCATCTGTAAAACCAGCCCAGTATTAATCCCCAGAGGGGAATCAGGAGGATTAAGGAAAACAATGTAATTGGGAATCTTTAACATATTAACATAAATCATTGTTGACTTTGATAAAAAGAATTAAGTAATGTAAGTAATTTTTCCCTCTTATCTTAAATTTGCTGAAAATATCCCCCACTTCTCTCTGGGTTGTCAGTATTTCACACATTTCAGGTACAGGATTGTAGACAACAAGGTAAATACAGATTGAACTGGTGTTTTACCTAAAGAAAGATCAAGGGAATTCCCGCAACGTCTTCTCCTCCGAGTGATATCAACGTATCTTTTGCTCAGACATACTGATTATTGGCTTTTAAGCTGTAACTGGAAAGCACTGAATATCGTTGGCACAAAAGAACCCTGCAGTCAGAAACCACTGATGCATAAAGCAGACACTCATTTGCATTTCAAACGGAAACATGCAGAAAAACTCTCTTTAATGTGCATTTCTTATGTGTGAAAGTGGAATATTAAAGTACGGAAACTTGGCTAAGTTTTCATAACAGCACCCTTTTGTATTCTCCATCGCGGGGAGGGCATCTCCCGGCTGCTAACAGGATGAGCAAAATACACTTAAAAGAGGCTATTTATTCAGTCTAGTCGCATCTTGTCTTTTCTTCAGAGTGTGTGCTGAGGCATCAGACTGGCAAGTACATCTGTCAACATCTGTTCTCGTTTTCCAAATTGACAGCATTTGGAAGCAGAAGTTGGGATTGGATGTTATTCTTAAACTTTGAACCTGGCACAGAGAAGGTTTTTTGAAAAATTGTTAGTCTGAACAAAGGACTAAATGTATGATCTTCCAAAATGTGCCATCCTTTGCTAGGTTGGTAGGAGGCGGAAGGCAGCGGAGAGTTGTCTGTTAGGGATGTATTGGGCAGGTCCAAGCAGTGTCACTAATGATGGGGGAATATATATCTGAAATGGTAGTTGGATCATCAGGGAATCAGTCAATTGGAGAAACCCAGTGCTTCTAGCGACTAAGTGCGACTACCAAAGGGAAACGTATGGGGAGTTGGGAGGAAATTATTGCTTCTGAATAGTTACCACCCCTGTGGATCCACTGTTGATCACTTGTTGGTAGGCCTTGCCACAGTTGGCTTACAGGTAAGTGATCAGGAAGGGGCTGCACTCAGAGTAGGAGGAAGTTAGGAAACGATGGAATCTACCAGGTAACTCTGGGTCCTCCTGTGGCTACCACCGATGGGGCGGAAGTCAGAAAGGGATGCTTCATGCTTGCTCTCCTGTCTCCTTTTCACTCTGCACTTCCGTTTTATATGGGAATTGCAAAGAATGCAATTTGGGGGACCACAGTCCCCAGCTTAACCAGACAGTCAGTATAAACCTACCATATGAGCCATAATATAGGCTCTTGATGCCCATTCCACGGCCACCTTGGTGAGGATCTTTCCGTCTTCTTTTGAAGGTATTCGGTTTTATTCTACTTTCAGGACATCCAGCAACTTAAATCACAAAAGCATTTCATTTCTTGGTACTTAAAAAAATGTTTTTAATTCATGAAACCCCTCCAGTGACTCTATTTCTGTACTCAGTACTAAAGCCAGTCTCCTTTTGAAAGTTTAGGCAGTCCCTTTCATCTGTGGTCATTTCTTCCCCAAACTCCATCCACACTTCGTCCACTTGTCCTTCACTTCTCCTTGTTAGGTCAGACATGCCCCTCCCCTAATTCCTGTGCTCTTCCTGACCTGAAATACTTTCCCCAAAATGTCAGCTCCTTGTTTAGGCCTCTGTTCAAATAGCAACTTCTGGGAACAAACAAAACCCCAACCCCCCAAATCCTTTCCTATTTTATTTGAAATTGAACTCCTGACTCCCCGGCTTTCTATTTATCCTTGGTCTTTTTCAAAAATGCAGATGGTGCTGATTTATTACTAACCCTCAAGCTGGTTGATGGTTAAAACCCACCAGCCACTCCACAGGAGAAAGCTGAGGGCCACTGTGGTTTGAAGTTGACTCAGTGGCAGCAGGTTTGGGTTTGGATAGATAATTTAAACTTATTTTATGTTGTGCTTTTTCTCCCACACAAGAGAGCACGTCCCAGGAGGGCCAGTGTTTTGTTTGTTTTGTTTACTTCTCTGTTTGCCACCGGAGTGTGGACATGCCAGAAATACTCTCACAAATATGTGTTGACTGTATTTAACACACTGACCCAAGTCCTGACGCTGCTGCATCTCTCTGTGGGTTTGTTCAGAATTCCTGTGTTCTGTCTGCAAGTGACATTCCAACATCTCAATCACAGTCCGTTTTTCCTTCTGGCTTTCATTTCATTGATGAAGAAATCTGTCGTGAAAAAGATTCTCTGTCCAATGTTTCTAGCGGGATGATTTTCTACATTTGCAAGGGCTGAAAGCGAATTCTGTCAACCACAGGGAGAGGTTAGCTCTCCTCTTGATCCCCCTGAAAGGGTAAGGAGCAGCTGGCTAGCTCTGCTTGTGGATTCATGACAGTGGACCCTGTAGATGCTGAGCTTGCAGGATCCCATACTTAGAAGATGCCTGGTGAAATACATGTACTTCTATCCTAAAACGCCTGGACTTTGTGATAGCAGCATTGTTCCTTGCCCTGCCACCACACCTTGGATTCCTCCCGTCGCCCCAGCCCTCAGTTATAAGCTCGATCTTCCCTCTTAGTGAAGCTCTGTTTTCCTATTCTTCTAGGCCATGAAAGTACACAATATTGCAAGGTAATAAACATAGGGATTAAAACAGGGATTCATTCCAAAGCTTCAACACTGAAGCTTCACTTAACACTGAATTCCGTAAAGAAAAAAAAAACACTTTTCTAACTGGTATCATAGAAAATATTAAACTAAATAATAGTAGTAGGAGTTGTCGTTTCAAAGAGAATTAAATGAGCCGGTGCACGCAGTGTCAGGGTACCTCCATCTGATTTATGTACAACCCATAGTTATAAAACAACCCTTGTAAAGCCTTCCTTCCCGGTGGATTCCAAAGTTCGGCTCCTGGAGCAAATGCAGTGTTGCTGTCAGGTTCATCGTAAGTAGCTCCAGACATACACTGGACATGCGCGCAGTTGCTTCCTGCGTGCCCACTCCTGGGCTCGTGTTCCACTTCTGCTTCTGACGCCACCGCTGCCCCGCAGCCTCCCTGTCACTGTGGGCACTCCTCCCCTGCCGTGCCACGTGCTCAAGCAGCCCTGACCATCCATCCCGTGGCACCCCTCTCCCCATGCCTCTGGAAGCTTAGTCTGCCCACCAGATGACACCCCTTCCGCCTCTTCTTTAACCCAGTTCTCCATCCCACCCCACCCCCCATGTCGTTCCCTGTGGTGGCTTCCTATCTCTTCCCTCCTTGGAGACTCCACACTGGGCCAGCACCTGGCCCCACACACTGCCCCTTTGCAGCCTACTGGACGCCACCCCCTACTTTGAACTGGTCCTGGGGTGCCTGGCTTCACAGATTTCTAGACTTGCTCACCCGCTGCTCCACCCACTCCATCGCTCAGTCAGCCCAAAGAGGCCACTTACTGGCTTGAGCACCTTCCTTGCACCCCACCCCTCAGTCATGTCCATCAAAACATTATTCGTGCTATTGGACTCAGGATGTTTCAATGTATCTGGAAGGGTTTCTTTAATGATTATTATGCTATATGTAATTATATACTATATATTATATACTAAAGCACTCTGTATACTATATATGATATACTTAAGCACTGTGTATTATATACAAAAACATTTGGCTGACATTAGATACTGATTGTACCTAACATCCAATGTATATACAAATTTGGCTTAAACACAAACATAATAGTATGCTAGAGGCTTCTTGTGCACATAAAATGCTGAATATAATATATAATGTGAATTACACACATATTATCATCCATATCATTATAAATGACTAGACATCTTGTAGAAAATGTCTCATATTTCTGGTTTTTGGTTTCCTCTTGAGTAAAATGAGTTTTAAATTAGAATATCTTTGCCTCCTTTCATCCATAAACTCTGAGTCTATCATCAATAGATTATATGCATAAATGGGGATATATCTTGACATATGAATATGTATATTTTGTAGCATTTCTTGTGATTGTCCCCTACATTGATTTAATAATAAAGGTAAAGGAATATATGATATTATCTGACCAGTTTATTACAGTCATGCATGGCTAACAGCTGAGCAAATAACCAAAGAAGATGGGTATGAAGAATAAGGAGGCCTCCGGATTGGAGGAAAACAGACAGTGAGCAGTGCTGAGAATGAAACGGACTTGAAGCGCTCAGTGGGGGAGCTCAGACTACAGCCTCTCTTGTGGCTTACACCTCCACATAAAGAAAACAAAAGTCCCCACAGCTGGGCCAATACACGAACAACACCATGGTAAGAGGAGAAAAGGTGACCGTCGTCACTGATTGCACTTGACTTAGAAACACCATCAATGCCGGCGAAGGAATCAGATGGTGCATTGCATTCCGCAAATCTGCTGCAACCTCTTTAAAGTTTTGAAAACAAAACGAGCTCTCTTGGTGTAAGCCGGAGTATTTTCAATCCCCTTGTGAAAGCTAGACAATGAATAAGGGAAATGAAGGAACTTGAACTCATTTGAATCATGCTGTTGGCGAGGAACATTGAAAGCACCATGGACTGCCAGAAGGACGAGCAGAGTTACTTCAGTTGAGGTACAAACAGAAACATTTCTTAGAAATGAGAGTGGCGAGACTTCATTTTAATTTGGACATGTGACCAGGAGAGACCAGAGTCTGAAGAAGGACATCTTCCCTGGAAAGGGTCGTCAAGAAATAGGAAGACCCTTAAGACCTTGAACTGGTGTTTGCAACAGTGGGTTCAAGGTGACTGTGGGGTGTGCATGGCTCCCAGTCAGACGGCGCTTCCTTCTGTTGTGCACAGAGCCTCTGAGCTGCAATGGCCTCATTTGAATGGACTGTTGCCAACAGGAACTGGGCGATACGGGCTCCAAGCAGAGTACTTTTCATATTGTGTGATGTTAGGAATTTTACATGTATCACTTATGATGCTTCCAAGCACACCTAACTATTCAATTCTTATATTGATGATGTTTTTCAGGAAAATAAATTACAATATTTTACACGAGTATTGTATAAAACCATTGTTTAAGACTTGCTTGCAAACTTGTAGTTTTCCTTGCTTACAATATGAAATTTATAGTAAGACAAAAAGTTCTCCATAATGTTTGTAATGATGAAAGGGAGGGAAATAGCACAGTTGATGGCAACATTAAAATCATGATATGTTTTGGAGTTGCACTAAAATTTGGCAAGAATAACTTGAGTGGGCACATCCTCCAGAAAGAGAAAAGTTAGCTAGGGTCTACATAATAAAGTATGGATCACTAACAGACCAGCCAAGAGGTCAAGTTTCTCTCAGAATATCATGTTCAGCAGTGATGTCTGGTGGATTATAGATTAGTTCAAAACATGAATATTGGAAAAATGTTTTACCTTGAAGTAAATGTGTAGTGGATTCATCTATTCATTATCAACTCTGTTTACATGCTTTAATAACTTACAAATATTTTAATTCATGTTATTAAAATAGATCTTTCAATATCTGCAGTATGTAGGGAAGAGTCCTGTAAGATCAAGTTTCTTTAGGCCTGGACAAGTTGTAGTGGAAAACAAACTAACAAACAAACAAATCATCTTTAACTTTCAGGAGGTTCACATGCCACATTACTGCATCAATTAGACAGTGATTGTTGCATAAAAAGTGCCTGAAAGAGTACCCTGAGATCAGGCCTCGTAAGCAAAGTGCAAGCCAGTGGCTATTTTCTTTTCTTTTGATTTGTGGAGCATTTGATGAGTTTTTCTAACAGAATTTCGTTTTGTGCGAATGGCGGATCTTTGTCTTTCGAACTTGATATTCCTATTGCATGCGGCACAAGAGGCACTACATCAAAGTTTATCAAACTGTCATTGTTTGGCAAAAGGGTAAGCGATACCATCAGAAATTTCTATCAGCAACAGGCCTTGTCTGACAAGCTAACGGAGCCTGGATTCTATGAGCTTGCAGAGTCGCGGGAGGATTTTACTCAAGGTGCTATGTGTTCGTATTTGTTAATTTAGAAAGATGATGACAGCTACCATTAAACTTGAGGTATAAAGTAGGGGAGGCAGAGTATAAGGTAGACTTTAGCAGAATTAAAAAGAGCGAGAGATTAATTCGTGATCGTCAGGGTTTGTGTATGTTAAGTTCTGGCAGCATATGATTGTCCTCTGGAAGACCTTGTTAGTGAAAGGAGGTGAGGACCAAGGGTGGAACCCTGGGGAGAATCCTTGTGTCCATACAACTCAAGTGTGAAGTACTTATTGAACACCAGATGCAATTGCGTGCCAGAAACTATTATATGTGTTGGAGAAGCAATGCGGAATAAGATAAGATCTTTGAAATGTTCAGGATAATGAAAATGCTCATTAAAAAGGAGTAAACAACTTCCCCCAGATGGGCCGTGGGCCCCCACTCTGTACTCCCCCCTCATTCACAATGCTATGGTTTGTTTTTGTATTTGTTGCCTGATACCTGATCCCTTCGATCCCTCGTTATCTCACAGGCTGGTGTGCCTCTTGCATGTGGGCTTATTCGTTTCTTAGTTAGATGGCCTCTTGTTTATGTTCCAGCCTATAGGACCCCAGATTCTATATCTTGACAGCTGGGCACCATCAGCTTTCTTCACCATTTTTGCTCATGCACCCGCTCTCTCTTCAGCAATCATGTCAAGGTAGGCTGGTGTTCTTTTTCCGTGTGGGCTTTGTTGTTTCTTAGCTAGATGGCCCCCTGTTTATCTTCAAGCCTTTAAGACCCCAGATGCTATATCTTTTGATAGCCAGGCACCATCAGTTGTTTTTTTTTCACCACATTTGCTTGTGCACCCATTGTTTTATCCCAATGCAGAAGGGCTGTGGGGAGGAGACGAACCAGTCAGGGTACGGTGTAGCAATGATGAAACATGCAACGTTCCTCTAGTTCTTAAATGCTTCCCCCCACCTCCCACTATCATGATCCCAAATCTACCTTACAAATCTGGCTGGACTGAAGGATGTACACTGGCACAGATAGCAACTGGAAACACAGGGAATCAAGGACAGATGAACCCCATAGGACCAGTGGTGAGAATGGTGATACCAGGAGGGTGGAGGGAAGGTGAGGGAGAAAGGGGGAACAGATTACAAGAATCTACATATAACATCCTTCCTGGGGGACGGACAGCAGAGAAGTGGGTGAAGGGAGACCTCGGATGGTGTAAGATATGACAAAATAATAATTGATAAATTATCAAGGGTTAATGGGCAAGGGGATAGCAGGGAGGGAGGAGGAAAATGAGGGGCTGATACCAAGGGCTCAAGTAGAAAGAAAATGTTTTGAGAATGATGATGGCAACGTATGTACACAATGGATGGATGGATTGTGATAAGAGTTTTATGAGCCCCTAATAAAATGATTTTTAAAAATTAAAGAAAAAGAAAAAAACAAGAAAACATCAGTGGTGCAGAGTTGAAATATGTAGGGATGATCACACACAGCAGACCTCTTTGGGAGAAGCTGAAACACCTTCACAAGCCAGAAATCGTGTGAGGTGAGAACCAGCCATTGAAAATCAAACTCAATTTTTTTCTACTAATAAGGAGGGAATGAAAGGGCACCAATGCAAAGGAAGAAAGCCTGTGAGACCTGGAAGAACAAGACAGTCTCTTTGAGTTCCACGTCTCACAGTTTTCCCGGTCATAAGAAAGAGCCATAGGGCGAGAAGGACATCACGCAAGAAAATTCACATTTAGCAGAAGGCATGAGAGCAGAGACAACAGAAGGGGTGAAGAGGACTGAGAAGGAGCAACTAGACCAGGGGGTCTCAACCTGTGACCCTTTTGGGGATCAAACAACTCTCTCACAGGGGTTGCCCAATTCATAACAATAGCAAAATTACAGTTGTGAAGTAGCAACGAAAATAATGTTATGGTGGGGCAGGGGTTACCACACATAAGGTACTGTATTAAAGGGTCACGGCATTAGGAAGGTTGAGAACTACTGAACTAGAATGATGGAATTTAAAGGTACGTGTTTTTGTCCAAGATCAAACTGGAAAGAGTTCAAATCAGAAGGATTAATAAAAAGCCCATTGAATTCAATTAGATTTTGGTAATCTAATGAAAGATGGGGAACAGAGATTACTGCCATTTGCAGGGTACGTTACTATTATTTCCATTTTATATCATTGTATTTTAAACTTTTCATTGGCAATGTGAAGGATCTCTGGTGGAGCAGTGACTTACACCTTGGGGTGTAAGGTCAGGAATTTGAATCTATTAACTGCCCTGAGAGAGGAAGATGAGGTTTTCCGTTCCCATAAATATCTAAAGCCTCAGAAACTCTGAGGGGCAGTTTTACACAGTCACTCTGCTCCATTGAGTGGCTATGAGTCAGAATTGAATCTACGGCGATGAGTTTGGTTTGGGTAAATGGCAAAATTATTACTGTACTCGTGTATGGACAGAAACCTAGGATCATGAAATTAAATTTTTTTCTCAAAGTCAAACAACTGATAACTGGAATCTGAGCCCCACCTATGTCTAACTGGAACCTGACAGGTGCTGCAGGAGGGATGAGATAGAAGGTGATTTGGGGGAGTCAAGAAGAAGACAGGGAGAAAATTAATGTCTTAACTGTGCATAGGTCTTTTGCGAAATGTAACCATGAAAGAAAAACTATACATCAGGGCTGTGCAGTATTTAATTTGCTGGATTAAATGACCCAGTAAAAAGTAAAGTTCAAGAATTAGAGCCTAAACTATAGAGTGCCTTGGAAACAAATCACAAGTTTTAATTTTTATTTTATCCTATGCAAAACAACAACATCAAATCCACTGCCATTGAGTTGATTCTGACTCACAGGAACCTTATATAGACATTCTAAGGCTGGGAATCTTTGGAATAGATGACCGCACCCTCACTGTCTCCCCCCTGAGCTGGTGAGTTTGAATCAATTATCCAGCCATCCAACACTCACCAGACAATATCACCAGGGATCTTTATCCGACAGGCAAGCGCGCTGCCATCAAGTCCTTTTTGACTTCAGGTGGCCACTTATGGTCGGATTTCTGAGACTGTAACTCTTTATGGGGGGAGAGAGCTCCATCTCCATCCTATAGCATGTACCAAAATTGTACAGCCCATGGGGCCAATGCAGCATACCTTCTGAGTTTCTAGGTCAAGTTTATTAGGACATAACCACAGCTACTTGTTTTTACATTCTGTCTGTGGTTGCTTTTATGCTATAGGGACAAAGTTGAGTCATTTCAACAGAAAATGTATAGCCTACTGAAGCTAAAATGTTTTCTATCTGGCCCTTTATAAGAAAAGTGTATCTATCCAAGGAAATGGCATGTCAAAAGTTGTTAGCAGACTTTCATGGATTATGTGGTGCATATCCATAAATGCACTTATGAGTAGCGAATAGTGAACATTACTGTGCTTGCTCACATAGGTTAGATTGATGCTCCTGCTTCAGACATGAAGAGATGGGAAAGTCACCAACATAGGAATGAATAGTCAGGAAATGCTAGCTGGGACTTGGGAAGTGATAGAACGTTGTAAATATGGGAGATTCCAGTGTTCTGGAGGAATGAGTGCAGAAATAGGCAAATTAAGACGAGAAAATGATAAAAGGGAAAGTGGCAACTTTTATTTAGAACTGTGTGGTGCATGAGATGTGGGAAGGACAGTCTTCAGATCAGAGAAATTTGGATATGAGTCCCAGCTCTCCCAGTGATATAGCTGTGATGATGCAATCTTTTCTATAGTCTTTTTTTAACCTTTTATTAGGGACTCATACAACTCTTATCACAATCCATACATACATCAATTGTATAAAGCACATCTGTACATTCTTTGCCCTAATCATTTTCAAAGCATTTGCTCTCCACTTAAGCCCTTTGCATCAAGTCCTCTTTTTTCCCTTCCCTCCCCGCTCCCCCCTCCCTCATGAGCCCTTTATAATTTATAGATTATTATTTTGTCATATCTTGCCCTATCTGGTGTCTCCCTTCACCCTTTTTCTGTTGTCTGTCCCCCAGGGAGGAGGTCACATGTAGATCCTTGTAATTGATTCCCCCTTTCCAACCCACTCACCCTCTACCCTCCCAGTATCGCCCCTCACACCCCTGGTCCTGAAGGTATCATCCACCCTGGATTCCCTGTGCCTCCAGCTCCTATATGCACCAGTGTACAACCTCTGCTCTATCCAGACTTGCAAGGTAGAATTCGGATCATGGTAGTGTGTGGGAAGCAGTGGAGGAAGCATTTAGGAACTGGAGGAAAGCTGTATTCTTCATCGGTGCTACGTTGCACCCTGACTGACTCATCTCCTCCTCTAGACCCCTCTGCAAGGGGATCTCCAGTGGCCGACAAATGGGCTTTGGGTCTCCACTCTGCACTTCCCCCTTCATTCACCATGGTAAGATTTTTTTTTTTTTTGATGGTGATGATGCCTTGTACCTGATCCCTTCAACCCCTCGTGATCACACAGGCTGGTGTGCTTCTTCCATGTGGGCTTTGTTGCTTCTGAGTTGGATAGCCGCTTGTTCACCTTCAAGCCTTTAAGACCCCAGACACTATCTCTTTTGATAGCCGGGCATAGTCTTTTTTTTTAATCTGCGAAATAAGGATAATGATGTTAATTCTCTAGGTTGTGGGTGTGGTGAAAACGAGATAGCAAATATTTGGCAATGTGCTTGTGACATGCTAGGTAATTGAAGCCATTAAAAGCTAATGTCATTGTCTATAAAGTTGTTATATTTTAGAATGTTATAGAAATTTGACCATCATTGCAGGTGTTACGTTACAAGTATATTTCATTTCCATTTGTGGCACTCTGACTTTGGTCTACTTCTTTCCATTCAGTATCCTTTTTTTTAAAAAACATTTTTAATAGACAATTTGTCAAAAAAAATAGACAATTTGTCATGTATATCCCTAAGTAGGAAACTTTCTAGCATAACATCAATTTCCTTGGCAATGAAAATTAAATTAAAGTGATTCATTAGTGTTGAAAAGTTATTTGTTGTAATTGGTGTAATTTTAATGGAATCATAGGATGCAACCACACAGATTATTTTATCCTCTTGAAAATATTAATATCCAAACTTCACACTTAAGTTTATTTTTAATAAATGTTTGAAACTCATCAGCTGACTTTCTACAGCAAGTTTAGGGATAATTTAGACTAGTATAGCTTCCTACCTCTTCATCCATAAATTCCTCAGACACGTTTTTTTATCCCCTTTCTATCATTCTAATCCTTATTGATCCTTCTGCATGTTTTTTTATGTATTATCTGTGAGTCAAATGTTACAAGTAAAATTAAATAAAAACAATAGTTTTGAATGTAGGTGAGAACAAAGAGGTTTTATGCATAAAAAATTGAAGTAATGCATGATTTAATTAATTGTTTTGCGCACACACACACACACACACACCTACACACCTTAACCCATAGGATCAGTCTTAGCTGTTGTAGTAGTTATATAATCTGGTGTCAATTTGTGGAGGGGTGGAGTCTGGTCTGTCAATCAGGTTGCAACTTGATGGCCTCGTTTGGAGATGCCACAGAGATAAATAGCTTGCTGGAGGTGGGGCACATATATACTCCCTGCAACACACATAGAACTATGGTAGAGCTCTGGAGCTTAAGGAGCCAGTTGGAGACTCCTGCCAGTTCTGTGATTCTTCCACTACCAAGGAGCCACAAGATTTTCCACCCACTGGCCTGTGATCTTCTTGTATTTGGTGTCATTGCGTGTGTTGAATAAATCTGGAGAGGAGTTTATAGATTGCTTTCTGACATATTGACTAATATAGGATTTGTGGACTTGATCTCGGCTGGGTTGGGCTGTGTTCTCAGTATGCAATTGCTCTTGTATATAAAGCACTTTCTTATACACATATGAGTCTCTCTGAATTTGTTTCTCTACTCTACCAAACTAACACAGCTGTTGAACTTCTAGGAATTACAAATTAGATGTAAGGATCCAGTCCATTGCTGTCATATTGAGTGAGACTGGTAGCAGCATATAGGAAAGATCAGAACTCCTCCATAGTGTTCCTGATGCTGCAAATCCTCACAGAAACATGATGCCTCATCTTTTCACATGGAGCTGCCGTGGGTTTGCACTGTCAGCCTTCTGGCTGACTAGAGCAATGGCTAATGTACTGCACCACCAAAGTCAGTCAGTGACCAAACAACTGCATTCATGTTTGACTGATAAAATCTTGATTTCTCAGATGGAGCTTACACTCAACTCACTGCTGTGGAGTAGATTCCAACTCATAATAAAATATAGGGTTCCGTAGGCTTGGATTTCCAAGACCAAATTTTTATTCTTTCTCCCAAGGAGCATCTAGTGCTTTCTAACTACTAACTCTATGGTTAACGGTATAATTCAAAACCCACGATGCAACCAGAGCCAATAAACCTTGCTAATAATAAACCTTCTCCACAGATTACACCTCAAACGTTTTATCCTTCGGAGAGTGCTGAAAGGACACAAATGTTAATCCAACATATGGTCCTCTAGATGGAAGCATTAGGGGCAGGTATGTCCAATATGTTCACCTGTAACACGAGTTCATTCTTTGCATTTCTTACAATTAAACAGAGTGGTACAATCACAGATCAAAGGTCCCAGGTTATTATGCAGTAGGTGAATTAGTGTGTATCCAGTCCATGTGTTTATCTGATCCATGCTCGTGTCTTCTTTTGTAGTGTCTCCTTCGGCATGCGTGTTCTGATGGTTTGGTCTGGACTTAGGCAAGGAGAACAGTTAGTGTAGACTTGCAAAAGGAATAGATGCAAAATGTTTGAATTGTGTTAGAGAAACATGATACATTTCATTTTACAAAAGCCATGTAAAGAACAATAACATTTAGTTTGGGTTCTGATCTGGGAATGCACTGAAGGTTTAGCTAAGTAGTGTCAACTGGACAGTTGGAAGTAAGAAAACATTCAATACTGAGGATTAGGTGCTTTAGGGAAAATAACCAATTTGCAGAATTTTAGGGGTAAGTGAAAATCTGTAAAACTGGGGAGAAACTCAGTTTCAATAACCTGAGCAAGAATACATGAGCATTTCAACCAGAATTGAAAGGAAGTGGAGATGGGAACTAAAATTGTAAAGCTGTGAAACATAATAATCATTCAGCAAAGGTAATTGTAGGTATTACAATAAAGCTAGCAAAAAGGAGATATTGTTTAAAATGTACATTGAGTTGCTCAGATTCGTATGTTTGGGATATTAATGAGGTTTCAGTTTTAAATATTTGGGAAGTTCAGTGCTGAGACTTGACAGAAAATTCAAGACTAAGCAAAGAACTCTGTGTCAGTGCCATAGTTTGATAATATGCAAAGTTATTTTTAAAAAGGACTACATACTGCTACTGAGTTGATTCTAACACCTAGGACAGAAGAGAACTGCCCTTTTGGTTTTCCAAAGTTGTAAATCTTACCCGGAGCTGAAGGGCTTACATTTCTTCCTCACAGCAGCTGCATTTGAACTGCTGACCTTGGAGTTAGCAGCCTAATACATCTCCATCCATAACCCACTATGTCAGGGGTTCTCAACCTGTGGGTCACAACCCTTTGGGAGGTTGAACAACCCTTTCAATGGGGTCACCTGATTCATAACTGTAGCAAAATTACAGTTATGAAGTAACAACAAAAGTAATGTTATGGTTGGGGGTGGGTGTCACTACCACATGAGGAACTATAGGAAAGGGTCGCGGCATGAGGAAGGTTGAGGACCACTGGACTATTCCATCAGGGCTCCTCAAGGTTCACTGCATCATTTAGGAATCAAACCTAGGCCTCCCTGGCGGCCGGCTAGAGGCCTACCACCTGTGCCAGAACTTGCAAAATTCTAAGAGGAGGATATTGAAGGAAAACAGATTCATGACTTAAAAAATGTAAAAAAAAATCCAATAACCCCCAAACAAAATACCTCTGGCTATTATTACATCAGGAATTCTAGGTTTCAAGGAAAAAATCTCAACATCTTTCATGGGTCCTGGATTCCTTCAAATTTTGAATCTATGAAGTACCTGAAATTCAGACTTTATGCAGGAAAAGGAGAAAGTGGGAAGATTATTTTGAGATTTTTCAGGCAAAAATGTAGTAAACTTGTTGTGAACTGAGTCTTAGGATCTAGCATCTGCATTTGCCAGATGAAATCAACCAAATGTTTCACGGATTTTACTAAAATTATATGTTTAAAAAAGCACCATTTAGATAAATACTGAGTAGATTTTAATGAAAAAAATATGAGCATCACTTTACTTTCATATTCCACCTTTCCAAGGTCCCCAAAGATTTGAAACACTATAGTACACCGGGGCTCGATATTAATTTGTATATGAGGACAGATGTGCTCTCTGCTTTCCTTATTTGCATCGCAGGTCTATATATTTGCAAAATTTGACTCAGCCTGCAGATGTAGTTTTTTAGAAATTTGCTTCAATATTTTAAGTCATTGGAAATCTGTGTATATTTCTATATTTTATGCAGGATTAGATATATATTTCTATATATATCATAGGATTGGATATGTATATGGAGGTGGCATAGTGGTTATGGGCTGGCCTGTGATCTGCAAGGTGTGTAGATCGAAACTACCAGCTTCTCCTTGGGAGAAAGACTTGGCATTCTAAGCTTGTAAACAGTTACAATCTTGGAAACTAATAGAAGCATTTCTACCCTGCCCTAGTGAGTCTCACTATGAGTCAGCAATCAACTGGATAGCAGTGAGTTGGGTTGGGCTTTGATAGATGTGTGTATATATGTGTGTAAGAAGCCCTGATACCACAGTGATAAAATCCATGGCTGTTCTCCAAAAGGTTGGTGGTTCAAGACCACAAGCTGCATTGGGGGGGTGAAAAACTTGACTTTTGTTTAAAAATGAAGCCATATTTAATTAAAATATAAAATTCAGAAATATCACCACTGGGTCTCATGTGCATGCATCTTTATTTATTTACATAATATTTTAGAATCCAAGAGGTTTGCATTATTTCATAAAAGTATAAATTACTAAAGGAGAGATTTAGAGTCCAAAGACAAGGAGAGTATTCCTATTTTTGAATTGTCCGGTGATACTTTTAAGATGCCAGCTTAAGAATGGGGCAAGTCTACTCTGTCACATGGATGAGTCTGAGTCAGAATCAGCTCGACAGCATACAGTAGGTAAGCACAGCATTTGTTCTTTAAAAAGTAAAATCCTGTTTTTATCCAACTCTTGCTTCATGTTGGCTCTTCTGTAGTAAGGTATTGAAGGTCCTAATGACCTGGTTGAAGTAGCAGTATGTGGCTAGCAGAAGTATTAAGTCAATGCATATTATGAGTTTATGAATATTAAATTTACTTTTATGAAGTAATTCAACATTGCAAATGGTTTCAGCCAGAAAAAAAGATCTAATTAGAGAAATTAATTAGGATTTGGAAAGGTGTACAGGGATTTGTGGGCACTTGGAAGGGGCATTTTTCTGTGATGAGTCCTGGGGAGCTTGCAATATGGCTTGTCTGTACACCAAATAGAAAGAAAATGGGTTTCAAGTCTTAAGGGCACAAGACTGTTTGGGTCTGTGGTTCAAAGCATGGAACACATTGGAGAGCACAGCATCCCTGGGTCTTTCCTGATTAGGTACTGCATCTTTCAGAAGATCTCCTTACTACCATCAAACATGCAGCCCTGGTAAAAAGCCAACCCTAGATAAACACGAATAATCTAACCACAGACAGTATTTTTCACGGTCTGAGTGGTGCTCCTTTCTCTACCACTGACTTCCATAATATCCCTGCAACCAGAAACCAGAGGAAACAGCTGCTCGGGCTATGTACAAACAAAAGAAGTGGTTACTATAGCAACCAGAGAACCCTTGGGCAAGCTAGCCCTTCAGTGCTACCCAGCCCTGCCCCCTTCACCCCTCCATCTATTCCTTCCACGAGTCAGAGCAGACTGCCCGTGGAGAGAAATGGTGTGGGATGATTCGCCTGCCCGTGAGAGACCCCAGTGAACTTGGCACCTTGCAACAGCTAAAGATTTGTTTCTTACCAAGTGGCTGAAAAGGGCTGGCAGGCCTGCCAGTGTTTTTAGAGCACCAGGTTCCTTGATTTCCTGTTTTGTATCCTCCTTCCAAGAATATTGGCCCCTCTCCTCGACTCGACAAAGTAATGATGTCCCGCTCATCTATGCCTTTTCTTTCCATTTTTCCCTCTTGTCAATACTGATGAACCAAGCAAGGTATGACTGAATGATGTTTGTAAACTGCTGATTCCACAGTTAAAATTGAGTGGAATAAAAGAACAAGTTTGCCCTCACAGGTAAATGGTGACACTGTCTATATCTTAAGTGTTGTTGTTTTCTCCACATGATGTAACATAAAAGTGCAGTTTATGGATATTAACCTAGCTGCAGAAAACCTGCCCAAAGAAGTAAAATTCTAGTGACGTCATTCCAATTTTAATGTGCTTACAAAGTTTTGCCTCGATTAATCAATCAACAATAGCTCCATTTAATTTTATATCTCTTTTTGTAATCAACTTTCATTTTAGTAATTGTTTATTCTCTTAAAGTGGTTTTTAAGTTAATCATTCAATATAATAAGGAAATATAGGAAGCATCCTGTGGCATTCTATATGTATTGCAGGGCACTTGTTGACTTTAAAATCCCCAGAACCTTGAAGCAGACTTTCTAATGGGAACACAACAAACAAACAAACAACAAAAAAGCATGTTAGTGGACAAATAAAGCCTTAGCAGAGCCTTTTATGGGTTCCAGTATGATAGAGAAGCCCGGTAACCTCGCGGTTAAATGCTGAACTGTTACCTAAAAGGCTGTGCCTTCAAGCACATCAGCTGTGGAAGCCTTTGCCGAAACAGACTGCCACAGCCTTCTCCCCCAGAGCAGCTAATGTGCTTATTCGTGAGCCAAACCCCACATTTTTTATAGCAAATACATTTTAGCAGGGTTGGTCTCAGCTAGAACATCTCTGTAAGGACTTATGGTGGAACCCATTGTTACAGCCACTGTGTCCATCCATCCTCTCAAGGGCCTTCCTCTTATTTGGTACCCATCTACTTTACCAAGCATGATGTCGCTTTCCAGGGGCTGGTGTCTCCTGGCAGCAAGTCCAAAATACTCGAGTCCAAGTCTTACCATCCTTGTTTTAAGGAGCCTTCTGGTTGTACTTCTTCCAAGTCAGATTTGATTTTTCTTGAGGCTCTCTGTGGTATTTTCAATATCCTTCACAAGCATCATGATGCATTGGTTCTTCCTTATTCAATATCCAACTTTCACACATATATGAGACAATTGAAAATGTCATGGCTTGCATAAGCCATACTTTAGATCTCGCTTGTCAACACATTAAAGAGGTCTTGCACAACCTTTGAGCTCTTGACTGCTGCTTCCATGAGGATCCAAATAGATGAAATCCTTGACAACTTCCATCTCTTCTCCATTTATAATTGTGTTGGTCTGGGTAGACTAGAGAAACAAATTCATAAAAACACATATG
Organism: Tenrec ecaudatus; assembly: GCF_050624435.1. Classification (NCBI taxonomy): domain Eukaryota; kingdom Metazoa; phylum Chordata; class Mammalia; order Afrosoricida; family Tenrecidae; genus Tenrec; species Tenrec ecaudatus. The sequence goes on from NC_134542.1 coordinate 76,553,609, forward strand.
TATATAAGAAAGATGTTTATATATAAGAGCAATTGAATATTGAGAAGACATCCCAGTCCAGTCCAGATCAAGTCCATAAGCCCAATATTAGCCCATATGTCAGATACCAATCTATAAAGTCCTCTTCGGACTCATAAAATACGTACAATGATGCCAAATGCAGGAAGATCACAGGCCAGTGGGTTGGAAGTCGTGGATCCAGTGGCTTTGTAAGCATCTCAGTGCTGGCAGGGGTCTCTATGTGGCTTCTCCGGCTCCCAGGGCATAGTGCCTTGTGTCTTGTCAGTAGAACATCTCTCAGGGAGTGTGCAGAGCGAGAGAAGGATCTCCCACCTCCAAGGAGGAAATACAGGAGTTCCCAGAATTCTCAGAAGGGCATGCCCACACAGAGGCCTCATTGACTATGACCCTAGACAGACTAGCCTCCACCTGTTTACTCTAGCCTCTCAAGTTCCAAATCGACACCAGATTATGTAACTACCATAATCATGATGCTACCTACTGGTCCAATAGTGAGGATTTGGGTTTTCTTCACATTAAGTTGTAATCCATGATCTTCATCAGCAAAGGCTTCAAGTCTTCCTCACTTTCAGCAAACAAGTTGTGTCACCTGCATATCAGATTGTTAACAAGGCTTCTTCCATCCAGATGGCACATTCTTCTTCACATCATCCAGCTTCTCTCCTGATTTGCTCAGCACACAGATTGAATGTGTGGTGAGAGCATTCACCCCTGACACATGCCTTTCCTGGTTTTAAACCATGCATTTTCCCCTGTGCTCTTTGCACAACTGCCTCCTGTTCCGTGTACAGGTTCTGAATGGCACAAGGCAGTGTTCCAGGAGTCTCGTTCTTCTCAAGGAATCCACACTCCGTTATGGTTCAAATCGTCAAATGTCTTAGAAGAGCCAATAAAACACAAGTGAACCTCTTTCTGCTTTTCTCAGCTTTCAGACAAGCTCCATGTGACTATGGCGATGATATCCCTTATTCTATATCCTCTTCTGATTCCAGGCCGAACATCCAGCCAACAGCCTGTCAATGTATGCCTGCAATGGTTTTGTCTTTAATGATTATTGCTAATGTCAGACATAACCATTGTGCAGATTTATGTTGTCACACACATACCTAACATACTCTGCCATCAACATAAAACTGCTGCTACTGAGTCAATTCTGTGTAGGGTTTCAGAAGCTGAAAGTCCTTAAAGGAGCAGACAGCCTCATCGTTCTCCAGATGTAAGTTTGAATATTGCAGTCAGCAGCCCAATGCTTATCATCTAGCCAGGCACATACCTAGGTTTGAGAAAACTGTTATTAAATCATATTGAATGTTAATTTCAGTCAGAACTGATTACATTTTATTTCTTGATTTCCTTCAGAATGTACCTCTAATAATCATTTTTCTAAATTTATATTGCTGGCTAAAAACAGGCCCAAACCATTTCTAAGACTCTAAGTCTTTGCAGGAGCAGAAAACCTTATAGTTTTCTCAAGGAGCAACTGATGGCTTCAACCTGCTGACCTTGTGGTTAGCAGTTCAATTCATAACCAACCATACTTGTCAGGCTCCTAAACTGCAGCCACTGTGGTTGTTGTTAGCTTGTGTCAAGTCAGTTCCAACTGACATCCACCTGACAGACAACAGAGCGGAATACACAGCTACTCTTAGAAAACAGTAAGAAACTGAAATCAGTTTTGAGTGAAATCAATCATTTAAGTGAATGTATACACATATTTGTAGATATAAATGAAAAAAAAACCTGAATGTGTGCAGGATACCATTTTTATAACACATCATAAAGTATACCAGGTAATTGAAGAAAAGCAAAAATGACTGATAGTTAATCTACATTAAATTCTTTTCTAACTCACGAAGCTCACAGCTTTCTGATGCCAAGATAGTCTCTTAAAATTAAGAATGCCTAACTATGTGAAATTCCAACTTCAATAGTTATCACATCAGTGCTGACTCTACTGTCTTTCCCCAATAGTTTCTAAACATCAGCCGGTTTCTTCCTTCATTGGGTGTGATGTTAAAGATCTTAGGCTAATCATTAAAGCCTACCTCATAAATACTTGATCCATATTAAAAAGTTCTTATTTTATGTGGATCCACAGTCTTGTAAACTTGTGCAAATCTGGGAAGACATTCACTTGAATTTTGTCAATAAATTGATTTTACCCCTAACCTCAATATCATTTTTATTACCACCGCACAAAATGTAACTAAAAAAGGTCACCCTAGTAATACTAACAAAAGTGCATTACTGAGATGAGTTCCATACAGCCATCCACTGATGCTGAGAGACATGTTGAATAACCATATTTTGGGTGGAATAAACACATGCATATATGAACTGAAACCCTAGCAGCAACCCTGTTTGACTTACCATTGTATGTAGGTAGCACTTGACCTTCAAAACAGGTGCGCACTGACCAGGCATTTTTGTTTCATTGTTCAAGAACTCACCCAGCTTTTGTAATTCCTGGAACTTAGAGTCATTATAAGATCAAATGTAGTATCTGTTCTTATAAGTTTAAAAAAAAGCTTTCTGACCCAAAAGAGTGCTGGTTGACAAACACCAATAAAAGGGATTCTATTTCCAAGCAAAAGGTCTCCCTTTTACCAATAGGCATGAGTTCCACAACTTACATTCTTCTAGTTGGATATATGGATACACGTAATGTCCTGACATGCTGTCAGGAGAGACCCGTCCCTAGAGGACATCTTGTTAGGGAGGGCTGAGGGGTGGGAGGGGAGGGGAGGGGAGGGGAGGCCCTCCAGGAGATGTGCTGACAGGGGCTGAACGATGGGTTTAGACATAGGGACAATGATGGGTTTAGACATAGGGACAATGATAAGGTGGCATAGGACGGGGAAGTGTTTCCTTCTGTTGTGGATAAGGTCGCTATGGAATGGAAATGACCCATGGCACCCAACAATAAGAACAGCAACATTGTCCTGAAAGAAATGCTGCAGCAATAGGATTGAACTTAACAACAACGGTGGATTACACGGAACCCGGCAGTGTTTGTGTTGTGTGATGAGTGAGAACCAACTTCACTGCACCTAACAGCCACATTGTTTGCCATTTATGTTCCATTTTTAGGTGAATAGACTAGTTTCATGATGTAAAATATTTCCAACACACTTGTCTACAAAGAGGCAAAAGTGTGAGAAACATTACCTAGTGTTGAATGTGGATTTTCCTAGTCAGTTAAGTACACAGGCAATTCTAAGCTTCCTGCCATTTGTATAACACACGCATACATACAAATAGGGATGCAAATAAAATGTTAAGGAATTTTCTTTTAAACTGTCAAAGTAGAATAATGGAAAAAAATAGTGCGAAAAGCCTAACTTTTGGTGTGAAAAATAAAATAATGTAGGATAGTACTGCCATCAGAATGACGATAAATGGGTAAGTTGTATAATGATTCTTCATTGTAGAATAAACTGACTCCGTCTAAGACAGTGAATGGACCACTTCACCTGTGTAGTCATGACTTCCTTTGGTAAACACAATTCACAAGTGTTTGCTTTTACAAACACCAATTCATAGGAGAATAGTGTAGTGTCAGCTAAATTGGCATATGAGAAACAATACAGAAATGAAAGACTTAGAATGTACAAAAGTATTGTAAGATCAAGGTAGGGTCAACTTTGTTAGAATTCTCACCCTTACACATATGTCAGCTTTTGACTTTGCCTATAAACCAAACTAAACGATTGCCATTAAGATAATGTCAGCTCAGAGTGACCCTGCATCCGGTTTCTATGACTGTACACATTGATGGAAGCAAACAGTCTCATTTTTCTCCTGAGGAGCAAATGGTGGGTTTGAACCTCAAACCTTGTGATTAGTAGTCCAACACCTAGGCCATTGCACCACCATGGCTGCTTGCCATTGTATATGTAGAAATAATAAATATCATTTTGAAACAAGCAAATACATCCATTTGCATGTTTGGCACTTGTACACACCAGGAATCAGAATCCAGGGAAGCATCATATCTTCCAGGGATTTGAAATTTATACTGCATTTCCTCTTCCTGTACATAGGCTTTCTTAGTATTTTTCCACCTATCTTCTGCATAAGTTTATTACCAAATGCTAACATTTGCAGGAGACGGGTTTTCCACTTTCTGTTTTCCTGTGCCCTCTTTTCTTTAATTTCTCAATTATAATTAATGATCATTTTTAAGTCAGTGTAAATCTGAATATCAACATTGATATTTTAACATTTCAAATATGTTTTTGTAGCTACACTTGATTCCTTTGTGATTACAAATGCCAAAAATTTAAAATATCGCCATTTGAAAATAAATTACATTAGCTAACAAAAGCATGCTTGCTTGCTAATTTTTCTATTCCTATGTAATGTAAACTTATGTTGGTTATAATGAACAAATATGATGCTAATTATATTCTAATGATATCTTGAAATTTGGAAAATGAATGTAAAGTTGGAAATGCCCATTGCTTAAAAATATTTGCATTATATTGTATATATTTATAAACATCTTTTTTTTTAATCCAAGAAATGATTTGGCATAGTGGGTAATGTACTGGGCTGCTAAAAGCAAGTCCGGCATTCTGGAAGCACGGCTACTCCCAGGGCGAAAGAGGTGGCTGTGGGCGAAAGAGGGGGTTTCTTCTTCCGTAGAGTCTCAGTCTCAGAAACCCTCAGGCGCAATTCTCCTCCTCCCCATAGTCCCTGGGAGCTGGAACCAACGGGATGGCGGCGAGTCTGAGTTTATAGCCAAGCATGCATTCCTTACGGCCTGTCGGTTTTAAATGCAGGTTTGTACTTGCTGTAAGTTTTAAAAAGTATGATTAAATTAAAGTCCAGGTTAAAAGTCAGTCTATTTTTCTCATTTTAAGACAGATAAGTACACAATTTGCATTTCTAACCATAAAATAATTTTCTTGTCATACCATAAGATAATGCTGCTCATTCGCATTATATTATATTAATTTCATCAACAGATAATTAGAGGAGAAAATACAATACACTGTCTAATTATATAATATTTTGTGGAGGCAGTACAGAGAAGGAAATGGGGAATTTCCTTCTTAATACTTGAATAAAAGTAAACTACATGTTGCCTTCATTATTTATGATCACACCAGGCATAAAATAAAGACATCATTGGTTCTTGTAAGATATGAATATTTTTCTTTTATGTAATGGACATTTAGGAGACATCATACTGCCTATAGATTTTCCAGATCCTGACTTACAATGCTCTGTGTTGAGACTTACATGAAAACTTGTGGAAGTAGTAATATGTTATTGGTAAATATTTACCCATTTTCATGTGGAAAATACAAGCCAAGGAAAAGAAAAGCATGTAGAAAGAAATACTAAAAAGGAGTTTACAAACATTGTCTACTGCTATAAAATCTTGCCTTTGGGCATAGAACAAAAACTATCTCCACACAGTTCTTACTCATAAACACATATGAACCCCTAAGGCATCCTTATTGTGCTCTCATGAATCCACTAAATGCTTGCTTGTCACATTGTTTCTTGACACATCTGGCTCATCAGGGAAAGAAAAAATATCATTACTGGTGCAGACGTTTATAGCAGTTGACACACAGTGTCACTTGCCATTGATTCTATCCCCAACTCTTAGTGACCAGATGATCCCGTTTGACCCACGGTGTTCCTTTGAGTTTGCACGGTGTGATATTTAGAAGTAAGTCACTGGACCTTTCTTTCTAGTTCCTCTAAGTTAATAGGTTCTGTTGAAATCTTCAGATTCAGAATAACACGAAAACCTTGACTGAAAGATGGCTGGTAGCTACAAATAAGGTGCTCTGGCCAGTAAGTGATCCCAAAAGTCCACATGAAAGACGGGCATTTTACCACTGAGCACCTTTCACTGCACTCCCTGCAATCAATAAGCACTGCATAAATAGATCTGTGAATGATGAATGGAACAGCAAGCTCTTCTCTTATTACACATACCTTCCTTACAGGTTAATTTTCCAAATGGTACCCCAATTTATGCTAAATTGCTAGTCCTGTCCTTGCTCCTCCACCTCCATTACCACAAGCCCAGTCTCGTTTCTCTCCTACCAAATTCTGGTAGGCTTTTAACATTTGCTCTTGCATCTGGCTCTGAGTATCCATTTCCTACTAATATTCCAGTCTTTGATCCTTTGAAGTACTTGTATGGTTATGAAAACTAGGATGAAGAATAATGTATGTGAGTAAGTAAAAAAAAAGTATTGCTCCCAGATTTCAATTCATACGTGCTCAGGTTTATTCCAAACAATGTATGTTTAAATATTTCTCTGTAATCAGTAGATGGATGCTGAAAAATTATCTCAGTAGTACACTTGTTTCAGTGTATCATTAGAATAACTTGACAACAACATGACAACAAAATATATTAAAAGAATATGTCACGCAAGATAATCTAGCACAAAGACCAGATCTTTGTTTCAGTCTTTTAAGCAAGATAGATGGAGTGAAGACAAACTTATGGAATGGATGGCAACTAGGGACAAGCCTTGGATTTCTCCAAAGAGTCCCAAGAACAGAGTTCAATCTAAACAGTAGTTTCCAGGAGAATCTGCGGGGCCAGTTAAATTGGAGGCAGAGAAATCCACTGCCAAGAGAGAGGCTAGTTTGGCAGATTCCAGAGAGGTCACCTTGATAGGTTTCCTCAAAGGACACTGAATGATCACTTATTTAGAGGTTTTGAGGAAAATGGAAATATCGATGTATATTCTGGAAGACTACAGGAAGATCTTGGGGGTCTTATTCAGAAGAAGTTTGTTAAAAATAAATAAAGGATCACTTGTTGTTCCCTTGTCTCTGGGTTTATTAAAACCTCTACCTTCCCCCACAACCACCTCCCTGTCTCCCATGTCCCCATGGAACTATCTGTCCCATTTTCTCCTCCAATTGTTCATCCAGCCTATCTTATTTAGACCAGTGGGGATAGTAACATGCACAAAAACAAGACAGAGCACAATCAAACTACAATATAAAACAAAACAGCAACAACAAACCAATGACAAAAACAAAACACAAGAAAGAAAAGCTTGTAATTAGTTCAAGGATTGTTTGTTGGCCTTTAGGAGTTTGGTGAGGAGGGTGTGGGAGGCCTGGTAGGGCATGATCAAGGGTAATGTAACTAAGAGAAATTGCTGAAACCCTGGTGGGTACTGAGCATGACAGTGGCACAGGAAGGAAGTCAAAGGAAATAGAGGAAAGAGCTGGGAGGCAGAGGGCATTTATACAGGTCTAGATAAAGACATGTACATATGCAAATATATTTATACCTGAGGTTGGGGAAATGATCTATGTGCATATATTTATAGGTTTAGTATTAAGGTAGTAGAGGGACATCGGACTGCCACTCAAGTACTCCCTCAATGCAAGAATACTTTCTTCCATTAAATTGGAATTCTATGATACTCACCTTCCCGACACAACCGCTGAAGACAAAGTGGGTGAACAACTAAACGTGGTAAAGAAAGCTGATGGTGCCCGACTATCAAAAGATATAGTGTCTGGGGTCTTAAAGGCTTGAAGGTAAACAAGCAGTCATCTAGCTCAGAAGCAACAAAGTCCACATGGAAGAAGCACACCAGCCTGTTGGGGTCAAAAGGTGTCAAGGGATCAGGTATCAGGTATCATCAGAGCAAAAAATCTTACCATAGTGAATGAGTGGGAGAGTGTGAAGTGGAGACTCAAAGCCCATTTGTAGGCCACTGGACCCCCCCTTACAGAAGGGTCTTGGGGACGAGATGAGACAGTCAGGGTGCGATATAGCAATGATGAAAATACAACTTTCCTCTAATTCCTAAATGCTTCCTCCCCCGCCCCCACTGTCATGATCCGAATCCTACCTTGCAAGTCTGACTAGACCAGAGGACGTACACTGGTACAGATGGGAACTGGAAACAGGGAATCCAGGGCGGATGATCCCCTCAGGACCAGTGGTGTGAGTGGTGATACTGGGAGGGCACAGGGAGGATGGGTTGGAAAGGGGGAACCGATTTCAAGGATCTACATGTGACCTCCTCCCTGGGGGACAGACAACAGAAAAGTGGGTGAAGGGAGAGGTGGGACAGAGCAGATATGACAAAATAATTTATAAATTATCAAGGGTTCATGAGGGAGTGGGGAGTGGGGAGGGAGGGGAAAAATGAGGACCTGATGCCAGGGGCTTGGGTGGAGAGCAAATGTTTTGAGAATGATGAGGGTAACGAATGTAGAAAAGTGCTTTACACAATTGATGTATGTATGGATTGTGATAGGAGTTGTATGTGCCCCTCATAAAATGTTTTTCTTTCAAAAAATGAAAAGTACGTTGGTGAGAAAGAGACCCGTAAAGTTGCAACTTTTATTATTTTTTTCCATAGTAAGGCCTGTCCTCTGAGAATTTCATTGGGAAACCTTAATTCATCCACTCTACAGCTCTGAGCCTGTCATTTTGTTCTGAAAATCAACGTCTATTTGAGTCCCACATGCATGCCCAAACTGACACATTAATCTATTGCAAATTCAAGAGCATGGAATTTTTGGGGGAATGATTAGAGAGAAGGGAACATTGTCTTCAAAGTGTATAGACCTAGATGGATGAGATGTTGATAACAATAGCGTAAAATGTTCCTAGTTTTAAAATAAGTTTCTGATTTTAAAGCAATTTTTTACTTACCATAATGTTTAGTTTAACTTTTGTGTAATGTCAAACCATAGATGAGCAGTATTTGTCATGTATTTCACTTCACATGTTATGAATGGGAAGCAGACAGATGCCTTACTATAGTTACTATAAGAAGGTGTATGCAGCAATAAGTACGGAAGCAGGGCTTCTGGCTGTAAGCCATCGAAGAACTCAATGACTGATTGATTTCTCATGTCTTTAGCAGCTTTTCAATCCTCTGCTTAGTAGCCAGGACACCATGGCTCCTGCTTAGAAAGGGGTGTACTTTGTCTCATGCGGCCAAGTTTCTCATTGAGACAGTGTATGGAAGTGTAAAGAAGTGAGTCGTTTAGAGGTGCTCTGAGGGAGAAATTGTAGTCTCTCTAATCTGCTAAACATTTACAGTCTTGGAAACCTTAAGGGTCAACTTCTATGTTCAGTAGGGTCACTCAGAATCAAGACTGACTTGATGACACTGTTTGGTTTCTGGTCTGAGGATGGAATTAATGGAATTTTTCAACCGTTAAGCTGCGTGGTGGGCGCCAGGCAGTATCCTTACCCTGGTCAACACAGAATACACTGTCAAACTGCCAGTTTAACCCGAGACTGACATCAAATGCCAGACCCAGTCCTTACATCCCCTCACTGCGACTCAGGATGTGACTCTACCCGTAGCTTCTTCACCTTAAAAAGGTGCTGACTACTGATAGAATTGTAAACTGTTTCATGTGCTCGGTAAGATGTTGGAACCCAGAAAATATCAGCCATTGTTGTTTTTATTGTTGTTATTGGGAGCTCACTTCTCATAGTTGTAGTTGGTAAACAACTTCAGAATGTATCCTGCTACCCTCTGCTTCAAGAATAAGAATGTACAGATTAGGAAGCAGCAGACTGAAGTCAAGAGGGGAGGGCCATTACCAGAGAGACAAAGGCGGGGTGAGTGTTCTGAACATATCAAATATCAGATGCTCACCGCAGAAATCCATAGCATGGATTCAATGCTTACAATAACATTCCCTTCACATATTCTTATTTGAATGGGCTCTGATAAACTGTATAAAAATTGATATAAATGTAGATGTAACTACATATGATATGTAGACATAACATCAACAGGAACAACAACAAAAAACCCCAAACTCGCTGTTATTGAGTCAATTTCTACTCTGTTACCCTCTCAGACAGGGTAGAGCTGCCCCTGTGAGTTCTGAGACTGAGACTCTCTATGGAAGTAGTGAGCCTCGACTCTCTCCCCAGGAGTGACTGTTGGTTTCAAACTGCTGACCTTGTCAGCAGCCCAAAGTGTAGCCCACAGTGTCAGGTGGTCAAAAGATAATTGTCAGTTGTATAGAATGATAACACAAAGGTTATTAATGTGTCAATCAAATTTTTGACAAAGAACTTTTAGAACATATTCATAAACTTAGCAATCACTGCTAAGCCACCAGAATATCTAAATTACAATTACCTCCTGTTCTACGTGTACATAATGTACTATTCACTAGCAGAATACTATTCTGTGATGATCTTCCTAAGGAAGTTGAATTAGCATGTATATGGGAGACATATTAAGTGTGCTGTTTAAAAAGACCCTATTTATTCAATAAAGTGTTGTTTCAAAGAGAAAATCCTTGTTGAGCAGATGCTGCATGAAATAAACTATGGAAGTTGAGCTTTTACATATACATACAAGACGCTAAACAGTCTTGGTGTAATTAGGTTTTAAAGACAAGTGATTCACTACTTTGATCACATAAGCAATACTAACATAAGACTCAGGAGATACCATTTAGGAGAGTAATGAGGAGGGGGTAGGGATCTGAAAGTAATGTCACTTAGCGCCAAATAAAAACCCAGAATGCTTTGCACTTTTAAAGGCAACTGGCTCTACTTTCCCAACCATTACAAGGCAGAAGTATTGCCCTGTCCCTAAAACGCTATAGGAGAAATATGGACCCTCTGAAGACTGAATCAGTGATATGGCTTCCACTCAGGTGGATTCTTTCAAATGCATGAAGCTATGCATGACAAAAGTGGAAATCATTGAAAATATTTACTCAGTAATTATTTGGGAATATTAAGTATTTCTTAAATCAGTGTAAACCCTAGTGTAGGTGCCTGAACTTAAAAAAAACAAAAAATAAGCATGGTCTTCATCTGGGGAGATGTAGAGCCCCTGAAACATGTCATAGTTTCACCAGGACAAAATATTCTTGGATAATTCATTCTATCGAGTTCTCATAAACTAAACTCATTGATAGGATTGAGAAGGAGTCTGCATGCAGCACCGGTAGAAAACACCATGAAAATACTAAGACCCTTTCCAGTTTTCAGCGGTACCACAGAATGTCCACATATTGACTCTTCAAGGACATGCGTCTTTTGAATGGTTAATAGTAGGATCTAAAATCGAATCTATCATGTAAGTAAAGAAGAGCGAAATGATTAATAAGCACTCATTATCAACCAGAATGCAATTGCTGGAGTTAGAGCAGGCTTATATTGTTTCAAGATTCTCTAGTTCTAAGAATTCTAACAGTGTTCCTTTCTCTGGTTTTTTCTTCATTTCCTTCTCTTTTGGTCCTTAATCCAACCAAAACCAGCTTGCAATTTCTTTCCAGCTATAATTTTCCCCCAACAGTTTTATTGGCACATGATTTACACATCATACAATTAAGTAGTTTGGTTGTTTAATCATAACAAGGAGAATTGTCTAATCATTACTGCATTAATTTTGGAGCACATCCCCCTCCCATGGTTAAATCACCTTTAAAATGAACTGTGCAATCATGCTCAGTTCTAGTGCTCCTCCTCCCACCTGCCTTCATTATTTACTCCTGATATCTCCTTTCCCTCCTTATCGCCCACACCCACCCCTGCGTTCCCTATGGACCCTCGTATCAGTTATTCTCCTTATACATCCACTCCTCCTGTGCTTCACAGCTGGGAAACCTGACAGAAAACAATAAAAAACAAAAGCGCACTAAGGTGGTAAGGATAAAATCATAATAGTATAAAAACAAGAATACAAATACATTTTATTGTATTCTCACTCTTCCTTGGGCACAGAGCTCCCAGGACTTCAGTGGTCCAAGAAAATGTACCACTGAAGATACATGCTCTTTGCGCATAGTAGGGCCTCCAGTGAAGGATGGACTTCTTTTCTCACATTCACTCCCCTGTGCCAGGCTGGAAAGAATTCCCAGACTTCGACAGCATTCCTGCTGTCCTCCCTCTGCAAAGGACTTCTCACTTCCTAAGGACCATGTGAAGGGGTTTCCAAAATTCTATGGAATATTCCATTATCTTTTTATTTCATTTCCCCACAAATTCCTTCATATGTCAGCTCTAGCCTTGGGTCTTCACCAATAACATAAAACAATCAATTCACTTCTCTGATTTGGACCACTTCCCTTTAACCTAGGAACCCCAAGACATCGCATATTTTTGTATATAGTGAATGTAATTTAAAGTCCTTCCAGAGAACTGATCTAAAAACAAACCAACGACTATTGTCTCTGGAGGTAAAAGAGTCCCAGACCCACTGCCTGGGAACCATGTGTACTAACTGCAATGGCCAGTGACTTGGTTTTCCCTTATGAAAGAAGATGGGGAAATACTCTCATAGCTGACCAGATTATGCAGACACTTGATTTAAATACTCTTATGCAATCCTATGCTTTCTAGAATAATCTAATACTTCTGTATTTCTTTGGTTTCAAAAGGAATTTGTAATAATGCCCTTAAATGCCCTCCTGTCTATACCAAATCAAGGAAGTTCAAAGCATAACTAAAAGGTAGTAGTTTTCATTGCTTGTTTGCTTTCATTTTATTGAGACGTCTGTAAATTGACTCACGTTTTAAGTGCACAGGGCGAGGCTATAAAGGGATTTTAAGTGTACAGGGCGAGGCTATAAAAGGATTGAATGGTAGTAGTTGGTGTAGCAAATAATTCCTACTAAGTTTACTGGATACTCAGTTGATTGCTTATTTAACTGATTCTAAATCATTAATACAATAATATGTCATAAAAACACCAAAGCTAAGTTACTGCTTTACAGTGAATAAGGTTTCAACATTTGAGGCCAACTGTCTATCAGACATAAAAGCTTTTAAAATTTGACTAAACAATACAACAGTAATTGCCAACTCAATGATCACAGTGGGTCTTACCTAACATTTATAGCTCCAGTGGGATTGGGGCAGGGGTGGGGGGTGTCAGGCTGACACTTTTTTCCTGACTTTCCTCTTATCTCAAAGTCTATGTCCCATGCATCTGTTTGTTTATTCGACAAATGTTTACTCAGGCTCTGCTGTGCAGTAGACACAACAGGGCCAGGGAAATCAATAGAGGAGAGCGTTATTGTTGCTCTTCTCCTGGCATTGATGGGCCAGTTGGACAAATAAATCCCTTGTCTTACTCATTGTGTTCAGACAAGCCTTGGTTCCACCCAGTACAGGGGGATCAGTCCGAGTAAGCACTGGAGTGCATGGGAGGGACTCACATGAACTGAATGTTTGATACGTGAACACGTCGGTGTGCTTAGTGAGCATTAAATGTACTAGAAAAACTGGGTAGCTGGACCACAGTTGCCACAAGAAACAGAATCTTTAGCTGCCACTTCCTTATATGAGAAAGGTATACATTTTTGCGAGATCTAGGGTCTTATATAATATTCTTCCAGGACCTTGGGGATCCTTTTCATTCTTTGTAGAATATTGGTTAGCACTGAAATGAATACATCATCTTTACATTGTAGCTCATTGTTGGTGTGGTGAATGAAACTCTACATTTATGGCAGATAAAAAAATTGCTTTGTATTTCTTACCAAATTGAAATTTTAGCAATACAACTCTGTCATTTATTTCATCAGCAGTCTGATCAGGATTGCACTTTGAGAAGGGAAAAATTGCATGAAATAGACGAATTGGGGAACCTGAAGGGTCGTCATAAAATCAGCTGCCTTCTCAGTGCCTGCGGAGAGTTGTCTAGGAGCCTTCCTTTTAAATGGTACTGTTTCAATCATGCCTAACATTTAAATCTCTAAAACCTGATATTCCCATTTTAATTTTAGCTGGCAACAGAAGGAAATGGTATAACAGCAGATGATTACCTCTTTAATTTATTCCACATTTCCTAACAGCTTTACAGATTCAAATAAAAAATCTAAAAGTGAAAAATGCACAACTAAAATTAAACAAAGAAAACATTCTCAAACTGAGAATCCCCTCCCCCTCCCATATTCCCCCAAAGTAAATTCCACAGTGCAGTGTAAACAGGACATGATTTATCATTGGTTATGTTCCTCTGAAGGTTAGCTTTGACTTAGCCACGCCCTATTCATTTACATTTCAAGAGTATCTCGCTTGTTTATTTAAATCTACCTGAGAGAAAATTGTATTTTAGGCAAACCCCTATGCAAACAGAGGTGATCATTTAGTTTGACATCATTCTTTAAAGCAAGTCTCTCAAGTTTCAATTTACTTGGCAGGTCAATGGCAAGTACTAAAGATGAAATTTGTGTCCAGTGTAGTCAAGAGGAGACTGAAGTGGAAGTGGAGGCCTGGCAGTTTGGCTGGTTCACCTCCAGCGCAGGCACTGGATGCTGGCCACGTTTCAGCAGAGCTTCCAAATAAGTGGAGTAGGAGGAAAAACCTGACCATGCACTTCTGAACGACTGCTAAAGTCCTATGGGTCACAGAGATTTTGTTGTCAACAGATCAGGGGGTGGCATAGAAACTGGCAGTGCTTCAGTCCAGTGTGCCAGGGGTCACCAGGAGCCAGGCGCTGACGCAGGGTTCCCAACACCAATGATAACAACATTGAGCAGTATTTTCCCAGGTATTGGGCATATCAGCAAACAAATGGTCAAGACCATAGATCTTTATGGGATTTACATTCATACTTGAGACTTTTACCAAGATTATTATCTTACTGAGCTCAGCCCTTAGTTTATGCTTCTTAAGTTTGCCTAAGTCATTTTTATTCTCAAGATTATTTCCATTTTAAGTCCTATGGATGGCATTTTTACTTATTTTGAAAGGAAGTTGTATAACCTTGTGTATTTAGGAATTAAAACTGATATTTTTCATGTTCCTTTATTTTATAATTCATTTATGATGAGTAAATATGAAAACTCAAAATAAAACTCTTTAGTCATTTGAATTAAAACAAAATTGATCTTTTAAATAAAATGTGATGCATTGAATCAAAAAGTCAATAGATTCTCCTAAACTTCATATTTTATTAATATTAAGATCTCTATATCTAATTTTACTGTAATAAAGCAGATATAAATAGGGTTATTGCTCAGGGGTTAGTATGCACCACTTCTCCCTCTCTTTTTTTATATTGCTATTTAAACCCACCAAGTATGATGATGATTTTTCATTTCCCAAAATACAAGTTGACTCATGGTTAATATTTCATGTCTTAACATAAATGGTATGGTAAAAGTTTTCATAGTACATAATGAAGACACATTTGTTTGGATGTGTCTGTAATTGAACTGAACTTTCTTTGTATCCTTGTGTAGACACTAGTTGTTCCCACCTCACAGTTGGCTAGGAACTGTTTTTCTAAGACTATCTTTCAGTTCAAATCTACATTCACACAGGTTCACAGAAAGATTTTCATGAAGGGCAGCTGAGAGATACTGTGTGAATCAACAAATTACATTCAATAAACCAGATTGCTAAAATGTCAATTTTGCTTTATCTTATTATGTAAGAAATATACATTTCAGCTCAAGTTCGTATTATAATAGTTCATATTGAATTATGACTATCACCCATTCACGATAAAATAAAATTCCTTTTTGAGAAAAGTGTTCTTTTCAAAAAAAGAAAGAAACGTGTTCCTTTTGCTGCTTTTCCAGAAAAAATATCGGAGAAGATTACGCACAAATAGGAAGATGGCGTATTAAGAAAGCAACTGCAGATTTCTAAGCGAACAGGTATTGTGGAAGTCATTGAATGTGGAAGGTAATAGTAGGAGACACCAGTCAAATCGAGATTGTACTGGTCAAGCACATGGATGCATTCATTTGGGGCTAAAAAATAAAATTGATTCAAACTGACTTCTATTGTCCGTACTCTACTTTCCAGTTTCCAAAAATTGGCTAAGTGCCACTTCTAATGGTGAAGGCATTACATTCTCTTAGTTTGAATTCCTGAAGGCCTCCCCAGTGTGCCACGCTGGCTGCTGACCATCTTACATCTCTCAGCCTCCTACACAGAGTCCCCCAACATGCTGGCCTCAAACTTGCAACTCTGGTCTTGTCATTTCAAAAATTGCATTTGCACTGATTTCTCACTTATCACTAGGAATCTCCAGATGGAATTTCTACCATCACCGCAATCTATCTAAAAGTTGAAAATGACAGTTGCTGTTTTTTGTTAACCATATTCTCCCCCAAACATTTTTTATGTGTCTATGGTAATTTCCATTTTGAGAGAAATCTCACAGAGATGTAAATCCTTGTTTTGTTTTTTAAATGTGTCATGTCGTTTCTGCCTCATCTGATGCAATCAGTTACTGAAGTTATCAATTCCCTCACTGCCACTGATTTCTACCCCCATCTCCCTGTATTTCCCGTTCCTAAATCTTAATGCATGTGAAGTTTAGGAGTAAACACCTGTTTATTGCTATCCCTTCCCTTTTCCCATCCTTTCTCCTCTCCCCAATTTCCCCTTTCTCAAATTAATCTTTAATTAGTATGACTGTCATGTCCTAGTTTAGTAGGGTTATGTACCTGGTAAAGGGCTTCTTCCAAGGATATGGTAGGGGAAATATTAAATATCCTTGATCTTACCATCATATATTTGGATCTTGATAGTGTTTTATCCTATTGAAACGTTTTGACCAATGTAGATTGTCTTCAAGATTAGAAGCAGGTCATGCTACTTAAAGTAATGTTTGATGAAAGCTGAAATTGATAAAAGGAAAATATAGATAATTTATCTGTTCTAGTACTTTGCAAATAGATTTTTATAACTTATATAGCAACAATATGAAGTTGTTGAAGGAAAATATAATAAAAGTTAAAACTGAATAAGAAGGCACGAATAAGTCACAAATCCAAAGGCATTCATCTAGGAAATCTTATTAACAAATAAAGGTGAACAGCACATTATAAACTAATTTCAAAAATTATAAAATAGCATAGCCCATCTGCCGCAATTCTTCTAGGATGCCAAGGGAAGAATTATAGAATTAGGTTTTTTGGTTCCAATTCAATTGACTTCGGCTAACATAAAATCATTTTTAAAATTCTAATAATACAATTTAAAGAATATTAAAAAGAAACAAAAGAGTAGAAAATGTCTTTGAGTCAATTCCAGCTCATGGTGATTCTGTTTTTCAAAAAAAAACCCAAAAACTGTTTAATCAGATTCTAAAAATATGGCCTTCGATTACTGATTGCCAGACCTTTATTTCGCAGAGCCTTTGTTGGATTAGAAATGTCATATACCAGATAGCAGTCGAGTACATCATTGTTTGTGCCACCCAGATTGCACCCAGGTTGAACTGGGTTTACAACCACCAAAACTGCCTGTGTTTGCAATCTACTTTCCCCTTTGCTCATAATTCATATCCTAGGGAGATAACACCTAAAGAGCCTATCTGCTTCATGAGCTTCTGTAAAATCAAAAGGGATATTTCAAATATTGATAATCACTGTGGTAGAAAATTCTGTTAAAGGAAAGTGAAATTGCATGTGAGCTATTTCTATTTCTAAACAGGTCAGATTACATGCAAAAAAAATCTTTATTTTGGGAATGACACAGACAATAAGTGTTTCAATTCCTTCTCACAAATGTCCTGCATCCTCAACGGGAGCGAAGAAGAAGGATGCACAAAAGAATCAGGATCAAGTTGTAAGCACGTATAAAATGCAGGGTTGCCTAGTCTCGGTGAAGTGTGTCTTCGACAATCTTCACAGAAGTTCTTTGGACATCAAACTAGGTTTGTCTGTCTTGAGTCATGGATTCTCACTCTTGTTGCCTCGTGCTTCCTTTTGCCATCTGGTCGAGACAGTGGAACCCAAGCTGAAATAACGTTTCAAAGTTTAAAAAGTGCATTCATACCCAGAGCTGCAGAGTCAATGCTAACTCACAATAAGCCATGGGACAGAGTCAGTGTTAACCACAGTTTCCAAGATTGAAATGTTTATGGGGACAATCTGTGACATCTCTTTCTTGCCAAGTGGCTGGTGGGTTCAACCAATGACTTTTTAGCTAGCAGCGAAGCGCATCACCACTGCACCTCACAGGGAAACAATACTATTGAAATGGCTTTCAAAAGATGAGCACAAGCATGCTGCTTCATTCACATGCTACAGAACAAGATCGAGGGGATGATTTGACAGAGGGGATGCATGTTTGAGGACAAGTCCAAAAAAACTTGCTACTAACGTTCCTCTTTATGCATGAAGAGATGGATTTCAAATACAACATATTTAAACATGTCTGTGATCCCTGGTGGGAGACAGCTTCTCTCAGTAATAGTAGTTGTCTTATTTTCATTAGGGTACCCTCCCCCACAAAACAAGGTCTAAGCAAACTAGTGACTCCCAAGGGGATCCAGTGGGTTAGTTGAATTCCAGGGAGAGAGGTCAACGACGTCCAAGAGAACGTGGTCAGTTCTGAAGGTTCTGATTGTTTGGGGGGACTCCCAGGGGATAATCTTGATAGCTTTGCTTGAAGAAAAAAATACATATGATCGCAGGGGCATAGTAAGAAGTCGTTTTAAGGAAATGGAAAACTGCTGTGTGGAAAAAGTCGGGAGAGTTGTGCCAAGAAATTGTTGTTCCTATTATGCCAATGAGCCCGCTTCCTATTAGAGAGTAGCAAGGGCTTCCCTGTGAAAAATTTTTGGGAAATCTTACGCCATCCATCCTATATCCCTGATCCTCCTCCTTAGGACTACCTATTTGTTCCCCAAACTCAGTAAAACATGGAGAAGGAATGTGCTCTGAGTGCTAGGAAACCCAAAGTATTGTTTTCTCTTGGCGTGAATTGAAGAGCACACAATTCTTTGGGGAACAGTTACAGAGACAGAAGCATAGCTTTTATGAGTGTGTTGACCTAGACGGAGGTTGGTAGACACAAGAACTTCAAATTTAGGTATTTTTGTTTATTAAAGAAAAGTCTTTCTATTCCCATAAATACTTAAAGTTTTAGAAACCCACAGGGCAGTTCAACTCTGGCCTATAGGGTCGCCGTCGTTGGCATTGACTCGATGGCAGTGAGTTTGGGTATAGTTGATTTATTTTCTCAGGTGAAAGGTGCGTATGACCAGCAATAATTTCTGACTTTCTTTGCACATAATATTTAGAATTTTCTACAATTTTATGACTGATTAAAAACTATATTTCTGTTTTTAACAAAATCATAGAAATGATTAATGCTATTGTGAATTTTTTCCTCTACCTCTCCATATATCCTTGACCTAAGATAACATTGAAGTATGGTCATGCCAAACCACAGATGGACTATTTAGATGACTTCTGCTTAGTCATTTCAGTCCTACATTTCTACTTTTAAAATTCTTTATTGAAAACTTAAAATTTAATAAGAGGAATCATAATGGATTTTCAGCATATCCAACCACTATCTTAGGTAAATTTAACAATCAGTTAAATGAAAATAACATTTATTACTGAGATATTAGAAAATTAAAACTATGACAAGAAAAATAACAAAAGGAAAACATGTATGGAGTTTAATATAAACTGCAAAAAATGTATTGGTCAATTACTTTTCAGTTTGGTTTTGCTTATATCTTACATAAAATGTGACACCCTAATTTGGTTAAAGATAGCATAAAGGATATTATGCAGTATAAAGGATAGTATGAATTTCCATTTCCATTTTGATTCATTCTCTAAAGGGAAAGTACCAATGTCTTCTTCTGAAGAGAACGATTAAGAGTAATGTGACAGGAGAAAAAAAGTTAGAAGGTGCAAGTGTCACACACACCAAGACACCGCTGTTCTGAACCCACGCCATGGTTTCAATGAAAGAGACTGGAGGGGGGCGGGGGAGTTTAAGAGAGAAGTGCTGTAGAGATGCCAGGTGTTAATAACTTCATTGCACACTTACAATTTTTATGTGGTTTTGGAAACTCTTGAAATTTGCTCTAGTTTATCTGATAACTATGAGTAAATAGTTGTAACACAAAAAATGGAAGAATCATGTGTTCAGAAAGTGACTAGTGTTGCTCTTCTTGATAGAAAGTGCTTCCCCTGACTTGGCAAATGAGTATTGGGAAATGAGGTCTTAATAAACTCAGAGAAAAACTAAACAACTTTATGTAATAAATTAAAAATTTTAAAGCATAAGAAATAAATATGTTTAGATTCTTTCAGATTTGATGTCTTCTCCATATAAATAGGAATCCTAGCTATATATTTATTTATGCTTTGTCTCTATGTGTGAGAATTTGAATAAAAATAATTTCAAGGCGACACATACTTTCCTACACCCAAAATATCTGAACCCAAATAATTAAACTCAGTTAAAGATTACATAAATCTGACTAACCTATAATGCTATTTAGAAGGGACTTTTTAAAAATCCATGGAAACAAGGCATTAAAAGATAATTGAAAGTTTCCACACACTTTGTAAAAAATATATATATAAATTAACCTGTCCTTTATTATTAATTATTAATGACTTATTCTTGTACTTATACATTATCTCTACTATTTGTATATCATTTAAGTCTTTTCATCACCATGCGGTGGCAAATATTTTACAAATTATATTAATTCTGTTGGCACACACAGATGGGTTTATTCATTCTCTGAATTAGGTAACTATCATATTTCTCTGCTCATATTTCTCTCTCTAATTAAAATCTTGTTGTTTTTAAGCTTATCTAGCGTTGATGAAGGCTGTATTTCTTTTGTTAAGTAAACTTAGGTTTACCCATTATATTCTCTCTAAAATGATTTATTTCCCTGCCCTCTGTGAGATCAAAGGTTAACTGTCCGGACACGTTGGTGTCTGTGCTTTTTCCCCAGACCATAGCAAGCCCAGTGCCCTCTCTCCTGCTTCCTCATCTATTTTGGCTTTCTTGGTACAGAGCCACTTCAAAGCCTAACGTTTTAGCATGTGCCGAACGCTTCCTACTTTCGCAAAATCAGGCTTGCTTTCATACATTATTTTAAAGCTAGTTTTGTTACTCGATGACCTTTTTAATTTTTTTATCCTTTGCAAATAAATGCAAGCATGTGCGCACACGCAGAGTGGGCACAAATGTTGAGATTCATAAAAATGTACCGACCTAGCACGCCCATGCATAAGCCACCACCCCCATGACATTTCGAGAAGTGACTTTGGGCCTCATTCATCCTTATTACAGTAGGCTGAAAATACTTTTTATCAGCATGTATTTTAAAGATATATGACATGGTTGAGAAGTGATGAATTTCATCTGGTAGCACCAGAGATAGTAATCAAAAACAAACGGCTGAAACTGTGCTTCTGCCTTGAGGTCTTTGTGGCTTCGCCTGAGAATGGTAGAGTTCCTCCTAGCGGATCTGGACCCAGTAAGTCATGCTAGAGAAGGCCAGAGTGTCACATGGAGTGCTACTGCAAGGTGCCGTCCAGCAGGATCATGAACCGGCTCCACAATGGGTGTGCACCATTGCCTACACGTGCTTGGAGCCAACAGGGCTTGCTCCATCCGTGTGAAGCCTGGTCCCTCAGTGCCTTGACGTGCACGTCTGCCCGGCAGTGTCTTCCTGGATGAGCGCGTCCTACAGCGTGAGTGTGCCAGTTCAGGACCGCCTGACCTCAGCGCACCTCTGGAGTGCCTCCCTTGTACATCTGCGGGACCTCTCCAGCCAGGGATCTGCAGGTCGGAGCAGCTCCTGCGGTGGGCACAGTTCCCTGGACAAGGCTTGCTTCCCGGACTAAAAAGAGACGATTTTTCACTGCATGGAAGAAAGCAAGTTGCTGAGAGGGAAGGGATCCTGCCACGAGAGGGGCTGCTGCAGTGACTCCACGAGAGGCCGGTGAAAGTGCTGCGGCTGAGAAATAATCCCCCCTGGTCCACAGGCACCAAGAAGAAGATGTAACAATTTGTGTGTCAGAAGCAAGAAGAAAAGAAATAGAAGTCAGTACTATGTAATACTAGTGTATGAAAATAACGCACAGGGGTTGCGTGGCATAGCGCCTATTATTTGATTTAAAAATATAGTAACTTTCCTAAAGCAAAACCAAACCAAAGTCAGTTCTAATTCCAAGCAAGCCTATATGGCAAAATGGAACTGCTTATAGGGTTTGGACGGCTGTAAATTGTAAGGAAGCAGGCTGCAGCATTTTATTCTGGTGTTTTGGCTCATAAACTTGAACCCCTAATCTTTGGGTTAACAGACTTAATCTCTGTGCCAGCAGGGGTCCTGGCACCCTTAATAAATTTCCGTCAATCTTCAGGGTAGGCTTGGAATCAGAGAAGCACTGTTTTGAAGGGGTTTCCAGGTAATCAGTAGGGTAGAATTAAGATGAAAGAGATTTACTCATTCCTATCAGAGATTTTCTTTCTACCTTCATGCTCTACCTGACTCTCTGCAGGAATATTCACATCCCTTATTATCATCTTAAGGTTCTAATCAACTTTGTGCTGTGTGCCCCTTCAGCACCAGGGACTTGGCATATTGTTCCAGTTCTTTAAGATACATTACTTTATAGTATTTTTCCCATATACTTAAAAATATTTCTTACACCTTATTATCTTAACAAGGTATATTCTTAAAAATTTCAATTGCCCACTCATACCCACTCATGCCCACTCATACCATCAACTGACTTACCCTGATTTGTTTTATTTTTTATTAAAATGTCATTTTATTGGGACTCTTATAGCTCTTGTGACAACCCATACATAAATTGTATCAAGCATATTTGTGCATATGTTGCCATCATTATTTTCTAAACATTTAATTTCTATTGAGATCTTGGTATTAGCTCCTTTTTTTCATTCCTCCCCCCCCACCCTCATGACCACTTGATAAATTATAAATTATTGTACATTTTCATATCTTAGAATAACCACTGTCTCTCTTCCCCCACAGTCTCTGTGGTTCATTCCCCTTGTTTTGGGGAATGTGATCGGATCCTGATTTATTGTATACACAGTACGTGTCATACACACATTCCTAAACTCCTTAACCCACACATTACTTGTCACATTCCACAGTTCAGATCTTAAAATGCACTTCACTGGTATTTACTCAGATTATTGCTTAGAGTATGCTTTTCTAATTAGAATGCCAATCCCACAAGGGCGAGGGTTTTTGAATTTTTCCACTTATGTATCCAGTGAGCCTAGTAGAGTACATAGTATGTGTTCAAGAAAATTTTGTTGTTTGAGTCAACGCCATCTGTCTCCTGGGGTAAATTTCAATGTGGTGTCTTTTCCCCTTGGCCCTCAGCACGTAGATGGTGCTGCTGTGTGGAGTTGCCGGGCTGGGCTCACTCTGACAGCTCACCAACAGCGACAATGGATGGATACCGTGTTCTGTTTTCTTTCCTCCACAGCATTTCGGGGTAGCTGTTGAGTTTTCCACATAGACTTAATAGGATTGGTCACCCACTAGTTTGATTATCCTTATATGAAGTTGGAAGAGAACACGTGAACCTGGTACATCTGACCTCAGAAAGAAGACAATTGCTCTAGATAACAAATATATGAAACATAAAAAAATCCAATCTGGATTTTTGTCCGAGGGCAGGCAAAATTCACAAAATCTGCAATGGGGGAATTTAAAGACACCTTTCAGAGAAACCTATGGTACGCAGACCTGAAATGTGCTCTGGACATTGTCCCATAGGACTACCCTGAGGGTTAGGAAACAATGAGGCCACAAGGGTGTTTGCTTTTCCTTTGGGCAAGTCTACACATACCATGCGTCAAATGTCGTTTATGATAATGATAATCCTCTTTGGATTATCACTCCAAGATTCACCAAGTGATTTGATTCTTAGACAACTCATCCAGCTACACTAGAGCTAGATCAAAGAGGGGCTGTCCAGAGAGGGAAGAATGAAAAATCGCCTTCCTCTGGTGCTGAGCTGAGCTCCTGTCATGGAGTTGCCTCCAGAGTCCCAACACATCACTGTCAACACTGCCTTTCCTGGTCCCGGAGTGTGCTCAGCTCTCCAAACCTGTCCTCACAAGACGTGGACTTCGAGGCTTCCCGTAACATGAAATGTGGTCAGGTAGTAGGATTTTAACCTTTTGTAAATGTGAAACAGCAGATAATAAGATAGTAGGAGAGAGCTGCTAAGCGCGGAGTAGGTGTACGTGGTTCATTCAGGCAGTTCTCCATCATCTAAGTGTGTTTCCTTTTCTCACAATCCTGTAAGTTCAACTGCGAGGGCACCTTGACTCATCAAGCCTCTCGGCCATCTTGAACTGGGCTACTGGGTGAGTCCAGGTCTTCCCACACACTGGCTATCACTGCGCAGATCCCAGCTGCCCAGCCACACCCAACTTGAACGTACAGACTCTTTCCAAGCACACGCAAAGAGCAAAAAACACACAAGCACTTTGTTCTCTGTCACTGTAAGTATAGTATATGCTCTGGGAAACTCTTGAAAGAAAACGTTCACAATGTAAGATAGTCACTTCCATGCTTTTCATTGCTGGAAAAGCAACGTTCATGATACGGCTTTCTTCTATTGTTTTTATATCTTGCCTGTGTTACACTTTCACAATCTAGTCCCCATTTTAGATACAGTGTCTTTTTGAAGATTCACAGTTTCAC
Source organism: Tenrec ecaudatus (assembly GCF_050624435.1). Lineage (NCBI taxonomy): Eukaryota > Metazoa > Chordata > Mammalia > Afrosoricida > Tenrecidae > Tenrec > Tenrec ecaudatus. The sequence continues at coordinate 76,578,064 of NC_134542.1, forward strand.
TAAATGGCTTTTTTGGCTGCCTTGATTTTAAGACTGTTTCCTTATCAAGTCATCTAGCTAGCTCCTCTTCCATGGAGCGGAAAGTTCAATTCACATCTTCGAGTTAATGTAAAACTCTGAAAATTAAATGCATCAAAGTACAGCCAGGTTTCATTGTTTCCTTTTTTACTACAGGACGGAGTGGGCCATTGCCATACCTGTTTCCCCTTCCTCCTCTGGAACCTTACCTCGATGTTCCCCTTTATATTTTCAAGTTTTAATTATCAATGGTTGATGACAGTATCGTTTGGCACTTCATGGTAATCTATGAAAAATGAAAGAGAACATTGGCACTTACCCTCAGTTGTACTTATTTATCCATCCTAATTTCAAAGAGTTTAAGGGTGACTTCATGTTTTAATATTTTAAATGTTGCCATTTAAATTTCTTCTGTGAATTACTTGTGCTGTCTTTATAAGCAAGATACCCTGGTGGTGCCATGAGTTGTGCACTGGAATGCTACCTGCAGGGTAGTCTTTGGAACCCCCAGACACTCCATGAAAGAAACACGAGGTTTTCTGCTCTCTTAAAATTCACCCTCCTAGAAACCTTACTGAGCATTTCTACTCGGCCCTCTAGGGTCTCTGAGCCATAATGGACCTGACAACACGGGGCTTTGAATTGACCACCATGAGTAGTGTTTGCAGAAAACAGGATAAGCAATGATGATTTACTACAAGATAGCTCTAGTTTTAGTTTCTGTGTTTATTTGTATTTGCATACCTGCTGTATGCTTATAGCAAGTCTCATCAACGTTTCAGGACCCAGGTGATTTCATAAAATTGGAAGTTTGAACAAATCTGGGCTAAAATTCAAGTTTGACATTATTTCAGCAGGTACCATGTGAAGCTTGCCAATGTGAGATGCATTTTGAGTTTTCTGGTTCATTTAAGCTTGGCTCTCAGAGGAAACCTCAAGGGAGAAGGACCCATAGGAGCTGAATCAGAATTCCCTATAAATATTTTAAAGATAAAAATACTTTCTGACCTCCAACTCAGATTTCTTTTTATATATTAACACTCCTAATATGGGTGTCTAAATCAGTCATCTTTTTACTAGCTAAGATGACAAATTATAATTTGAAGGCCATAAATTTTGCTGTAGCATTATTAAGAATGATTCTGCTGAAATGCAAAGTTGGTGAGATTTGCAGCTATTAAAAGCCCTTTTGGAGAAATATTAGTTTCTATATTTATATGCAGCCCTAGCTTGAAAATCTGAGAAAAGGGGGAATAATTGTATATATATTCTAAGAAATATCCAAATATAGAAAAATCAATAAATTCTCCTAGATTTTAGGTTATAGTAAGCTTGTCTAAGTTAAATATTAAAGAAAAAAATCTGAGAAAAGCATGGTGGAGTAGATGATGAATTTAATGCTTTTTTAGGATAAAAATAAGTTCATACTTGCTGTAATTGAATATGATTTGTAGTGACCCCATATGTTAATATTTTATAGATGTTATAATGTTATAATTTTGTTCTCCTTGAAGTATGATTAAGCAAAAATACTTCATAAATAGGATACCATGCACTGCTACATGTAAATCTATGCTAAAATGAGTACTATTTCAATATTCCCTTTGGAAAATATTGTTCTTGGTCAATATTGCTTTTAAAGGGATATTCTCTTAAGGAAAGATAATTAAAATTCACAGTGACTTTTTTTGTTTAAAATTAATTTTTATTGAAAATATTATTGTTGTTGAAAGAAAGGTGGGACTTTCTATTCCATTAAACAGTTGGAGTCTCAAACTCACCAGGGTAATTCTATCCTGTCCTAAGGTTGCTGTGAGTCAGCGGTCACTTGATGGCAGTGAGCGTGTTTGCGTTGTTAGTAGGGGCCAAGGAGTTTTATAGCCACACTATAGACTGAACAAATCCCCCAATATTGCCCAGTCCTGTGTCACCCTTACCACCATGGTTCTCCATGAGCCCATTATTACAGCCACTGTGCCAAGCCATCTGGTTGAAGGTCTTCCTCCTTTTTGCTGACTGTCCATTTGAACAAGCGTGGTGTCTGTTTCCAGGGACTGCTCTCTGTGAATAATTTGTCCAAAGTTGTTGAGGCAAGTCTCCCCATCCTTCATTCAGAGGAATATTCTGGCTCTACTTCTGTCCAAACATGTCTCCATCTCTTTCTTCTTAGCAGCTTTATTGACGTTTAATTCACATATCTAATAATTCAGTCGTTCAGTAATATTCACAGGAGGGTGTGCAGTCATTTTCAGAGCATTTTCTTCTTTCTTGTACTCATTGTTGGTAGCTCCCTATTTCCCCCGATGCTCCATGCCATGCCCCTAGGAAACTTCATTCAGCTATTGGCCCTAAAGATTCATTGCTCCTGATTTCATACGCAAAGCAACATGCAAAGCAAAGCAACAAAAAGCAAACAAACCAAATCCATAGTAAAATAAAACAGAAAAACCTCAGTCCAAAGAAAGCAGGAAGTATTCCTAATGTGAATAAATCTAAAATGAGTCAAAAGGGAGATAAAATGGTAAGGTGTCAGCTTTTGACCTACCCACATCTGCATTAATGCACTGTTTCGTAGCAGCGATACCCAGGCCCTTTGGCTATGCTCAGAGGGATTCACCAGATGGGCCTCTGTGAAGGCTTTCACTATCATCCAACGCTGTCTCCAAAGTGAGTGCTTAGAATTCTCTCATCCAGGCGCCTTCTCTGCATCTGGATGCTGCTATTTACAGTCACACAGGTCGGTGTGCTTCTTCAGTGTGGACTAAGCTCGTGCCTCGCTAAGGTGGTTGCTTGTTTTAGTGCAGGCCTTAAAGATGATAAATGCTGTTTTTGCTGGTAGGAGGACACCATCTAGTTTCTTCACCACACTTTGCTATAGCACCAATGTCTCCAATAATCTCTTCATGATTGCAAGTACTGAGTAGGGCCATTCCATTTTTTAGATCAGGGCAACAATTACGTGTGAGCCCAAAGTTTATTCACTTATCTGGTCCACTTTATATATGTCCTTGGTTCACTTTAGAGACATCATTGTCATTTTATTAGAGAACATGATAAACCGTACTCACGGGGCTATTGGGAATTCTGTTGATAGTATCATTAATTTAACCAGTAGTATAGAATTGAAAGCACTGTTAAGGAAAGTATACATGCATTGGATAGTTTTTAAACCAAAATACAAGGATTATTTACCCAAAAAAGATTAAAAGATTAAGTGACCAGACATTATTTATACAAACAATATGGATTGGAGGTAGGGAAAAAATTCAAGAACCCTCATTCACAAAAGGCAGAATCATGCCTGCTAGAGTAACATGCGCCATAATAAAAAAGCAAAGAAAGCATTGATATCGTAAAGATATGAGAGTCCATAGACATCATTCATTGGACAAAACAAGATATGCAAATTAAAGTCAAATGACTAACAAATCCATAAAGTTGTGGCAGCAATCATCTGCTTCCCCTCACACTAAGTCATTTTTAGCCTTAAGCCCAAGGGAGTATTACAATTTCTTAAATCTCCTAGGAATTTCCACATTATTCTGACAGTTCCTGGTATATTCAATATTCTTTGCCAATACCATAAGTCAAAGGCATCAATTTTGGGGGTCTTTATCCATTGTTCACTTTTCACATGCATTTGAAGTAATTAAAAATACAAAGGTTTGTGTCAGATACACCTTAGTCCTTGAATTGACCTCTTTGCTTTTTAACACTTCAAAGAGACCTTTTGCAGCTGATTTATCCAGTACAATATGTCCATTGGTTCTATACTGTTACTTTCATGGGCACTAATTGTGTATTCAAGTAAAATAAAATCCTTGGCAAGTCCAGTCTTCTCAGTATTTCATTATGTTGTCTGTTGGCCCAGTTGAAAGGACTTTTGTTTTGAATATGCATATGGTAGATGGTTTAATATTTCATGATGATTGACAAGACTCTTGTCTCATTCTAGAAATGGGAGATACGTAACTAGTCAAGTTTATATAAACTCAACATAGAGGTGTAATCTATACTGAAAACTGTAGTCTTTGATCTTCATCACTACGTGCTTTAAGCTATTTCTGCTTTTAGCAAGCAAAAGTGTGTTATCTGTACACTGCAGACTGCCAATGAATGTATCTCCAGTTCTGATGCCACATTCTTCTTCATGTAGTCCAGCTTCCTTGATTATTTTCTCAATATATAGTTTGGAGAGATATAGTGATAGGTTATAAACCTGACTCATATCTTCATTGATTTTAAACCACAAGGTATCATTATTCCTCATTTTAAACCGTGCGGTGCAATTTTCGGTTTGATTTTTTTTAATTGTGTAAGAGTCTCAGGAGCATAACTAAGTGTTTTGGATTTCCATTTTTACAATATTATGTATAATTTGAGGTTTAGTATTATAGACATGCAGGCTATAAAGCTATGAGAGGGGGAGGGTGTCTGCCAAGACATATATACATAAGTGTGATAGAGACTATCTGTGTACATTGACTTTTGCTGCACATATATCATTGAATTTGGTGGCACATACAGGGACATTTATGAAAACATTTTGGAAATAGCCAACTACCTTTAAGGAATTAGTTGTTGGGCCTGAGGACTGTTTTAGGGGACACCAAAGTCAGTTGGCATAACAGTTCATAAAGACAATATTCATCTTATTTGGTGAGTAGAGACTGAGGTCTTGAAGATCATGATCAATCATTTATGAGCAACTGTTGTTCCTCTCTAGAGGAAGACGAGTGGTGATGTTTAAAGACATATGGGAACCATGAGTCCCAAAGACTAATGTACTGTATGAGCATTACTCTATACGCCTGAGACCAGAAGAGCCCGATGGTGCCTGGGTACCGTCCCAGTTACTCTGAAAAGAATCACAGTAGAGCTTTTGGTCAGAGTGGGAGCAAATGTGGAACAGAATTAAAAATCTCAAAAGAGACCCAGCTTACAGTCTGATGGAAACTGGTAGAGACCCTGACCAAACAGCCCTTGGTCACCCCTCAACTCTGGAACTCAACTTACCCCACATTACAATACTGAACCATTTCAGATCCAAAGGGCAGCATCGACCCAAGGACAACTTTTAGAGGGTTAGGGACATTGGAGGAATAGAAGCAGGATGCACACGGAGGAGAGGAGTAAGCAAGGGCACATTGAGGGGAATCAATGGATGAGTTGAAACAAAACATGTGTAGATTATTGAATATGGAACTGATTATCTGTTCTGTAAATGGTCACCCATTTCAGAGTAAAAAGTTTAGAGAGAAAAGGCAAAAATAAAGAGAAATTCTAACAGGTAATTATTTTAATTTAAATCACCTATTAGGTGGCACCGTAGGTATAGAGGTGCTTAATACAATTGATGTATGGGTTGTTATAAGAATTATAAGAGCCCACAATAAAATAAAATGAAATTAAAAAGTTAAAATAAACAAAATTAAGATTCTTATTAATTAAACTAAAGAGAAATGTAAGTAAGGACATTCGTTCTGCATTATGTCCTCGGTGTCCCTTCTATTGGCCTGGTCATTTTTTCTATGCAATGACTTTTAGTATAAGAACATCCTTAGGTAAGAATACTATGTTTGTTAGGTAAGGGGGAATCATGATGGGTGAAGCCGAGGGCCAGGGAGGAAAAGATGCTCAATGAGCTGGTTTGGTCCAGTCGCTGCACCAGGGAGGTAAGCATATCAGGAGTTGAGAAGATTGGTGGAATTGATGGGTGGGATTGGGCAATATTTTTTTCTGTTGTTAACACTGAGTTGGAAATGACTCAAGGATGCCTAACAATAAAGCACAGTTATAAGAGGTCAAATCTGACAGCTGAGTTGAGGTTCTGAGCCTTGTTATGGTAAACAAGCATTAGAGTCATTTTAGGATTAAAACAACAAATGAATATGTCAATTGGTTTCATGGTTCATGATATATCCTATATCTTGTCTGAGCCTTGAAATTGGAGAAATGTAACTAGTCAGGTTTATCAAAAGTCACACAAGAATAGTCTCAAAAATCAGTGTTTGAATGTCTTCACGGGACCAAGCATGATCAAGGATTTAAAAGGGCTAATTTATCTCCACAACATCAGTGGATACAAATCAATAAACTCTAGCTCCAGCTTTGCTTGTGAAGTATGCTGTTGCTTGTGGGAGTCATGCAGGAAGGTTAAGTGCAGTCCTAAGAACAGCAGGGCGGCCAGGCTGGTCTTCTATCAGAACCACAGGTTAGAGTGATAATTAAAAGTTCTGTCAATTAGAATAAAACCGTATGTGTAGAATTAAAATTGTCAGGAAAGAGCTAGTGAGAATGTGCTGATTAGAGCTGGAAGGAATTGGGAATCCCTGCTTGGTGGGGAAGCTTGTTTGCCTTAGGAGAACTTAATTACTATGAATACAAAAGAAAACAACAGCAACTTGAAGGAGAAAAATTCTGCTGCTGAATTATATACTTCTTTTGGGAGGGGGCAGCAGTTTTAGAGAAACTTTGAAACTAGAATTTAATTAATATTCATGATAAAAATATCAAGCTTCTTTTGGAATCTTGTATTTGGGATTACTTATAGTGCATTTACAGAGGTAGACAGAGCTTTATGATTTCTTAAATCCTCTGTGATTTGGGATACAAAGAGTGAGGCAAGTTTTTTATATCATGGAAAATTTCTGATGTACTTGAACAATGATTTCTTTCATAACTCTTTTGTTTCCCTAACAACTTCTGGGTAATCAGCATCTTCAGGGTAAGGTGAAACCAAGCATTGAGTGACATTTGCAATCACAAAAGGATTCTTCCTCTTGTAATTATACAATAGCTTTTAATGAATCCCTTTTAAATGAAGTAAAGTTCACTACAAATTTTGTTGAAGTTGACTTTTCTTTTTTCCCACCAGGATAATCTATGAATAAAAATTTTAAAATACATCCTTTCTCTCTACGTTGATTCTTGCACTGTGAAAAATGACTGTGAACAGCCAATGTTATGAATGACACTAACATTGTAGAATAGCATAAATTCAACTCTAAAGACCCTTTAAAACTCAGTCTTTCATAGTTTTCTATTTTTGTCGACATTGTTGCCAATTTGCTCTAAACAACTAAAATTTTTATTTCTAGTAGTATCCAGTGATTTACAGAATCACTTCATGGAAACATTCTATGTATGTTTTCTTTGTTCTCCAAATTTGTGAGTGTGGGATGGCACCACGGTCCTGCATTCCTTCTGCTTCTTGAGGATGCTTTACTTTCTCTCAACATTGAAGGTGTTATGTCATTTTCTTATCATCCCCCCTTTGCTAACATTCTCCATTATCTGATATTAGTGTCCTTTTGAAAGTAGCTCTTGTCCTTTTCTTATTTATCATAGATATATTAATTTTTCAAAAAATATTTTCCCTTCCGATTACCTTTTTTCCTATCATAATGTATCACCTAGGAACTGCTGTATGTAGGACTGTTTTCAAAAGTTTTTATACTATAAAAATTTTAATAAATGTACACAGTTCACACTTTAAAAATGCTAAAACTATTATACAAAATACCCTTTTACTTCTGTAACCTGGCTCCCCGGTTTTCCCCAGCAAAAACTACCAATGTTGACTGTCTGGCAGATATTATAATTAACATACAGGAAGGTAGGAAGGCAGAGAGTGAGAGAGAGATCAAGAAACACAAACTATGGAGGTAGAAAGGGAGAGGAGACTAGGAATAGTCATTAAAGGAATCAGAAGAAGCCACAACTAGTGAGAGAACCCCAGAAGGATGAGCTCGGTGTAAAATATGGCAGACAAATAAAGCGAATCCATTGGGGCAGGACTTTGGAGAGATTCTTCCAGTTTTGCCTCCTGCTTTATGCTTTTAATCTTTCTAAGAGCTGACGATATATACAAAGGACTTTCATAAGGTTCCTGGGATGTTGTTAGGTGCTATCTGTTCAAGTCTAACTGCAACCTCAAGTGCAACAGAACTAAACACTGCCCTGTTCTGCACCAGCCTCACAACTGGTGTTAACATTTAGCCCGTAGTTGCAACCCCGATGGGAATCCATTTCTCTTTGGCGGTCTTTCTCTTTCTCTCTTACCCTCTACTATACTAAGCCTGATGTCTTTTTCTAGAGTCTGGTCTTTCTTGGTAACTTGTTTACAACTGGGAAGATGCAATCTTTCTGTCCTTGCCCGTAGTGAGCATTCTGCCTGTACTTCTTCAAGACAGGTTTGTGTGTTTTCCTGCCAGTCCATGGTACTTTCAATTCTCTGAAAGCCTCCTTTTTTAAATGCATCAATTCGTCTGTGGTCTTCTTTATTAATTATCCAACTTTCATTTATTACTTATACAACTTCCGATCATGTTTAGGTCATTGAAAATACTCTAGCTTGGGCCAGGGCACCTCGGTCCTCGAAGTGGCAGCTTTGCTCCTCAATACTTTGAAGGGTCTTGTGCAGCCAATGTGCGGATGGCATTTGTCTTTTCATTTCCCAATAGTTGTCTCTGTGAGGATTGACTATGCGTGCAAGGAAAATTAAATTCTTTACAATTTGAGTCTTTCTTGCATTCATACTGAGGTTGTTTACTTGTGCAGTTGTGAGGGATTTTTTTTTTTACGTAGAGTTTCAATTCATACTGAAAGCTGCAGTTTGTGATTTTCATTGCCAAGTGTGTTTCAAGTGCCCCTTTGTTCCTGTAAGTAAGGTTGTTGAGCCTCTTTCCAAACTTGATGCTGAACTTTTCATCTCTCTCTATATAGTCCCACTTCTCGGATTATTTACTTACCATACTGTTTAAATGAGTATAAGGACCAGAAAACCAGTAGAACTCTTCGAATCTCCTGAATAATTGAATTGTTTGATAGAGGAATAAGCAGGGACCTTGTCACGGTGGAGAAGCACTCTGTGATAAAGCTTTTCTGGGCATTCTTCTGCTAACACTGTGCCTCACTTCATCAACACACTCTCATAATAAGCAGATGTTATTATTCTTTGGCCCTTTACAAAATCACCAAGCAAAATAGCTTGAGCATCCCCATGCTGTTGCCATACTCGACTTTGAACCAAACTGCTTTTGGTTTGACAGGACCACGTGTACTTTTTGGTGGTCACTGTTTATCTGTGCTTTCCCTTCAGGATATATTGGTAATACCGTATTTCCCATCACAGTTCTCCGAAGAAATGCTTCAGGATCTTGATCCAGCTTGTTTAAACAAAGCTCCTGATCTGAGCACAGGAGTTTTGGAATCCATCCAATAGAAAGCTTGCTTAACTTTAATTCTTCCATCGCAATTGTGAAAAGTGAACTAATTGAGGAGTCTATGGTATCAACAAGTGTTTCTGCTGTCCTTTTCAATTAGAGCTTGGACAAGATCGGTTAATTCCTCACAAATGATTGGGGATTTTCTGCCACAGTTCCTTCGTACAATGAGTTAGCTAGTTGTAAATTGCTGGTTTATTTGGGGCATTTTCACCAAAAAAAACAATGTGTCAAGCATCAGTCATTTTATCATTCTTCCACTGACTCTTCACCATAAATTTAATGTTTGTTCTTGCTTAGTGTTACTGTGTTAGAGGCTCTTTTCAAACTGATGTGTTATTCTCAGACTAGATCCTGTTCAAACATGTACAGCAAGTTAGTGTGAGTCTATTATGGTGTAAGGGAACTGCATGAGTTTTTCATAATATGCATTTGCCATAAACTTTTTGAAGACCCTTTGCATGCCATTCTCATTTTATGGATTTGCCTTGGAAAGGATAAGGGATTTTCTTTTAAAAAATATCAGGGGAGTGGGGAAAGACAAGGAGATCTTTGCACTTTGTGGGCATTTGTTCAATGTGCTCTTTTGGTGCGGACTCAGTCTCAGTGAGTCTTCTTCCAGGGCCTAACTGGGTCAGATTAGGCAGCATGTAGCATCAAGCCGGTTCCTCAGTTCACAGAGCTCCTGACAGTCTGAAAGCCTCTGTCAGCGAGCTCTACAGAACCCCGTTTAAAAGAAACAACCAAGGAGAACTTTCTCTTTTGGGGGGATAAAGGTAAATTAGGATAATGATGAATGGTAAATTTACGTAAAGGGCCTGTGCTTCAGAATACTTCCAAGCAGAATACTAAGCTCTTAGTAAGCAACAGAGAAGAATAATTAAAACAAGGACAGGCGAGCTTCTGCAGTTAAGGTCTCATAGGACATGTGTGTATTGTTTGTGTTGTTAATTGCTGTGGAGTAAATTCTGACTCACTGTGACCCATGCGTACTGAGTAGAACCTATCCTAAGGGAGTCATTTCTAGTCTGTGGTCCTTTGAAAGGCGATCTTCTGATTTAGCTCTCAGTGAGCTTGAACTGCCAACTGTCTTGCGTGTTATAGTTTGCACCAGACTTTTAAACTGCCGTCGGGTTGAACCTCCTGTCAAGATGTGCATTTCCTCCCCAGACATACTGAGTCAGAATCTGTATTTTTAACAAGAGCCCCAGGTAATCATGTATACTTAGGAATCACCTAGAATTTAGAAGGATTTCCCATTTATTTTTATGTATACAAAAGCACCGAGGGATCTTGTTAAAATAGAGATTCTGATTGGTTGCTTGGAAATGCAACTTCTCAGCAGAGGATTAAATCAGAATAAACTTGTTTTAAATTCCAGATTTGTACTACCCAGGGACTCATAAAACTAATGCTATTTACCTGTTTAGAAGATTTTAAATTAAAAAGATGCTGGCACTATCATTATTTTTACATTTAAAGTTAAAATTATTAAAATGAATACCTAATTTTATATTTAAGGTACTACAAAATTATGGTGAAGCAGTATAGTAATTGATTAACTGGATATAATCTCCCGAGATATTGAACAGTTTAAATTATACAGAATCTCTTAAGCCATATCAGACAACCACAGCAAGTAACTTACAGACCACCTTGAGCTCCATTGTCCCTTTTGTGTTTAAAAATCTTTTACATACTCTGAGCACATGGGACAAAGATATCCATCTTCATCCCTCTTTTCTGTTTATAGAATATCTCAATCCTTGCCATTTTTGTGAATTAGGACCAAGAGGCCACATTTGAGATATATGAGCTCAAAAGATACCACAATAGTTTTAAATATCTTCACCATGTATCAGGCTATATGGTTTAAAATGGGTGCTAAATAAGTTGTTTGAAATGAATATGACACATAAAGTTTATTTTAAAAATAAATTTTATTTATTAATACTGTACTTATTTAGTATTCTAGATATTTAGGACCCAAAAAACCCACTAAGAATAATAAACAACATTTGAAATCACTTGGTCAGGATGGATCATTGACTTGCCAGAATGGAAGGGTTTCCGCCCAATTTCAGGGTGCATGTGCGCGCGCGCATGAGTGCCTATCTCTCTCTCTTTGTAAGAGGCATAATACAAATACATGGTAGTTGTAGGGTGTTTTTCTACATCTCAGCACCTCCCTAAGCCTCACAGTAGTGCTGACGTAATAGTAACAATTTTTACTTTATTGTTATAAACTAGGATATTGAAATTCAAATAAAGTCTCTTACTGAAGTGAACGCATTGCAATTTGGAACTGCAATCATTGGTCCCCAGTTCCATTTGGCTCCAATCATAACTTGAATTCTGCTCAGTTCTTTACATCTACTAGATTTTTAATATATTACTTTAAAAGCATCCACTCCTAAGGAGTAACGTACCAGTAACTTATCTACATAAACATCCAAACTCAAAGGGAATATATATCCTTCAAATAAATATATACGAGCATATCTGTGTTTATCAGGTACCTGGTTAACACGTTTGGCTTCCTGTTCTCTGTATAAAATTTTTGGCTTCAAAGTCCTGGATCATTGGTAGCATTCCTTGTTAGAGACGCATCAAAGGCTGCCTGATATCAGAGACAAATGCACTTTTAATTTCCAATATCAACTCAGGAGAAAAGCTTGCTGCAGAAATAAGGAAAGGGAGTCTCCATCCTCCTCACACAGAGCCCTTATAAATGACCCAGGAATCTGCCACTCCTAGTGCATCTGTTCCCAACTCCATCGTGGTGTCAATAATGTCCTTATGTTGATGGGAGAGTAGGGATGCCCAGTCACCCCCTCATCATATGTCTATTGGAGGTAGATGTGCTAACTTGGTTTACTCTGCCATTTAGCAGGAAACTCAAGAGCCTTAATTCTGCCAAGTCTATCCGCAAGCTGTCACCAGTCAGGTTGCTAAACCAATGTGCCTCCTTTTTCATATTTACACATTTGTAAACTATGATATAATTTACACATAGGCACAGTAGATAGACAGTATAGCTGTCATTCCTACACCCACAGCCCAGATTTACCAAATCTTAACTTTTATCACAATTACGATAGTTTAGTTTTTCTCTTAGGATAATGACAGGTAGAATAAATATTTTCCTGGATTTTGTTCCCCTTCCGTTTTCTTCCTTCCTCCAAATAATTTACTATACCAACTTTGGTTAGATGATTTCCATAACCTTTTATATTCTTTTATTTAGGTCAGAGAGCTACAATAGTCATTGCTTTGCATGTTGTATAAAAGATTTCAAGATACCTTTCTCCATTGTGTACTTTTGGTTCTATATTGTGTTTTTTATTTGTTTATACTGATCTGTTTAGCACACATTCATTTATTTAATGCCTGTATGAGACTGTATTGCATGAGATCAAGACACATGACTGGAAAGCAGAAGTTCAAGGTCATTAGAGAGACAATAAAGAAGGAAAAAACAAATTAATGTCAGAAGAAGGCAGAGGACCTGAAGTGAGTGGAATAAATGATAAAAAAGAAATAGACTAGTTGAACGTTTAGCTTGTGTAGACAAGGTAATGCATTGTAATGAAATGTCAGGCACCTGGAGTTAGGAAACCACAAGGGGAGGATATGATTAGCATTTTCAGGGTGAAATAGCTGACGTGGGACTGTAAGCCTCACGTTGTGTTACAGAAGGGTTCTATGGGCTAAAGGGGAATCCACACCTGTGAGGGAGCAGTGAAGAAATCAACCGATGTATTTATTGCATCGGGACCATCTGCTGCCGAAGACCTGTGCCGGGGGTGAAAGCCACGATGCGCCTCCTTGACTGCAGTGTGCCTGGTCTTTTCAGTTGCTTCGGGTGCGTGAAAGCTGCCCAGGAAAGAACCGATGTCTGATTCGTACTGGGGTCAGGACGGTTCAATAGCATGTGCTTCAGCGAGCAGGTAGCGCAACCTTAGAAGAAATAAAACCGGAGGGCTTCTCAGAAGCAGCACATCTTCAGTATAAACCAATCGATAGAAAAGGATGTCATGCTTAACAGAGACTCTGTGAAAACAGGAGAAAATCGATGCAATAACTACAACAATGGGCTCAAACATACTAAATACCATGAAAATGGTGCCAAACTCAGCAACATTTTATTCTGTTATATGTTAGAATGCCGCAGGTTGGAGATGACTTGCGAGTCACTGACAGGAACACCATTCTTTTGTAAAAATCGATCTGCTTACAATGGGGCCTTTAGATAACATCTGGATTACGCCTCAACAAAGTGGCATTAAAAACACACACTCTTCACTGTGCGTTCTTAGTAGGCAATATGGTGTAAGATTAAAAATGAAAGCTCAGAAGAAATTAAAATCATCATAAGGTATTATTATCATAAGAATGTTGAAGGCATGCTGTATTAAGAGCAGTACCCAAACCTATAAGCTAAAACTAGACGCCTTTAATTTTTCATGCCCTAATCATTAATTCAGGAAACAAATGATAATGCAATAAAAATTCAAATTGTGGAAATCAGACTAAATGGCTCCATTTATTAAAATTTAAAAGTACAAGAAATAAAAAGGATAAAATAAGGAGATTTCAATGAAAAGTTAAGATTCATAGGTTAAAAATTCATAGGTCAAAAGAAATAATGAATATACTTATTACTTGCAAGGAGTGGAATTTATTGTAGTTAATACAAACACAAATTATATACTTTTTAATTTATTGTAAGCAAATTGACAGTTCAATCACAATAAGCATACTGCCACATATACACACACCATTTAAGCATGAAAAACTGCATTTGTTTACTATTGTCTGAAATGCAGCATGTCAGATAATGAAATAGTCACTAAGGTAGTCATTCCTCTTTTAAATTAAAGTAACTATATTTTAAGAGGAATTCTGCCTCAATATATATCACTATAAAAAGGGCAGTAAAGTTAGTGATACATGTTGCTTCTCTAAATTTAAACATATTTGGGGAAAATATGAGGAAGACTTGTATCAGTGTGATTTTACTTATCCCATGGTTAAACGATGTGCCATAGGAAGCCCTAATCAATGTAAATGTAAAGCGTGTTGAGAGGTTTCATCAGGTTTGTTCCTACCACAACTCTATGTGCCACAAAACAGCACACCGGCTGACTGGAGCCATCTGCACAATTCTTGCAGTGTTCGAGTCCACTGATGCACCCGTCACGTCAGTCTGTCTCACGTAGGGTGTCCCTGTGTCATTGACCTTCACTTTACCAAGAATGATGTTCTCCAAGAACTTGTCGCTTTTCATCATAAGTTCAAAATATGTGAGACAGTCTTGCAGTACTTGCTTCTGAGGGTCATTCTAATAGTACTTCTAATGTAGAAATTAATATGATCAATAACAATTTTTAAATTATCCAAGTTTAAATTTGTAACCAAATATGTCATTAGAAAACATTTGAAGATAAGCTAAGCACAATTGAAAAACAAAAACATCCTGACTAAAATTAGATTTATGTGCTTTCTCTTGTAAATTACAGAAACATCCACCAGCAAGTTCTTGGCTAGGGTCGTAGCATTTCAGAAGATATTTTCCAAAAATAAAGCACATTTACAGGGAGTCATTAAAAATATTTTTTTCAAGGATGTTGCGTATGCTTTAAGGAAAGCAACTATCTTCCTTGGGACAATCTATTGCCACGATCGATATTGCATTGCTGCCTTGTAAAACCTATAGAACAGTTCTACTCTGCACACCTGGGCTCAGCAGCAGCCGGAACTGACTTGGTGGCAACTATCAACACAGCAACATTTTATCAACTTGTGATACACACACATGCGAGTTTGTGTGTGGTTGAAGTATGTTAACAGATCTACCAAAGCATTTTGTCAGCTACGAACGTATTAGACAGGTATAGGTTGTGATGCTTCACTGAGATTCCTTACTCCAAATATGCTGCACTATTGTTCCAAATACTTAATTTGAACTAGCGTTATTATTGTTCTCTGTTATTATGGGTGATTATTGAACTCTATGAAGTGATTTTTTATGCATGGTTGGACTCCGCTAATATTTTAAGATTTGTATTCTTCTCTTTATCACCATTTTTCCCTTGAGATTCCACTTCCTCATGAAATGAGTAATAAGTATCACTCTTTTGTATGTTTTGGAACTAATAGTTCCTTGTTTTAAGAATTTCATTAAACTCAATTTATATGCCCGATCTTGAGAAGAAGGGACATTTTTTGCCATTTCCGAGCTTAATGATGAATAGTCTGTTTTCTTTTGGGGGACCATTTTGCACATTTAAAATATCTTGGATCTGGTACTATTACCTCTAGGTTTCAAAGGATTTATGTTCAGAATACAGTTTTTGTGAAGTCTCTTAGGTCTGTGCTGTTTTATTATTCCTTTAGACTTTTGTTTATTCATATCTACTCTTCCATTTCTCTTCCTCAAACTTGCCAAGAGCTAGTCTTTTGAGCATGTTTGAAGAACAAGCATATGCTTTGCTTTACAGCTTCTTGTTATTTTTCTTGTTTGTTTAATGGATTTTACCATTTTCTTTACACTATATTTCCTTCTGGTTCCTTTGGCTTTATTCTGTTGCTTAGTTTCTTGAATCAAATTCTCAGTCAATTTAAATGTTTACCTGTCATTTTTCCTGATAAATATACTTAAAACACATTAAATTATTGACCTACCTTTCTACCTATGTAAACTTTCTTTTCTATTTTTGAATGCAGACGTCTATATTTAGCTAACACTGCACTGCTTTACTCAGATTGCCTATATTTCTAACATTTTATTCTTAAGGGAATTATGAATTTCTAACCATAACTTGTGATTTGTTTATTTTCATTGCAGTACTGATACCTGTTTTCTGGTATATGTTAATTTTATACTCAGTCCTCTTTACATCCTTAATAGCAATATACATGTTCCCTACTCTCTTTTGTTCATCCATTTTCAACCTTGTAATGTAAGTCTGCTTTCAATTCTGTTTTGTCAGCGATTAAGATCACTGTTGTAAACATAACTGATTCACAGCTTTCTTCGTTAGCCTGTGTTCCAGTATCGGAGATGGCTGCATTTCTTAGGGCTCCAGAGACAGACAGACAGTCATGAAAAGGATTGACAGCAGATACGCCCTGTAGCCCACGGCTTTCAGATGTGCTGTTCCTATGACTAGTCTCTGTGCTCTTGCTATGTAATTCGACATGTGCTCTCTTCCTAACTTGAGGACATTAAATTGGGCAATTAAAATAGGTCATGGTATGAGTACTGAACCTGGGAAAGAAAAATGAAAAAAAAAAAAGCCCAAACTACAAACGAGGACTTCATTTATTCATTTTCTCATGTAGACTTCGGGTAGAGATAAATGAAATGTTGATAGCAGAAGCCATGTGGAGAAGCTCCTCAGGTCTGTAGCTGTTAGGTTGTAATCAACACAAACGTATCGAGGAAACAGACTTCCAGTAATCAGCAACTATTACTGTAAGAGTCAATAGTGGAATCACTCATTCATGCCTATGACAAAGAAGTGAAGCTCGGACACACCATCCTTGCTCCTTTTAATCAAAAACAATCAGCCAGAGTTCAGGTTAAAACAGACTATCCAGCTGCAACTATATTTGGGCTATGGTTTTATGATGCCACAAATGCCAACAAAAAAGATTTTGTGAAAATTAATGGACTCACTGGGTTTTATAGAAATGAATATTGTATGTGCTATTATTACTTATAAATTACATACTATGCAACACGTATATTAGTAACAATTTGTGAGCAAATGTATGTGGGTATACCTATATAGGTATATATATACATGTACACATATGTACACACCCACCCAACTCTTTTTGTAGATCTGACTAGTCTAAGCTAATATGTATAATACCGCTCACAGAAATTAATTCATGGAGAACTTCAAAAGACTCAAGTTTTCACCAAATTATGGGTTTATGTTATTTGTAATCAAAGATTATAGCCTTTTTTTTGTTAGGAGAGTAAAGAACGAAGGCTTTGTAGAAAATTAGCAATTACAGCTTATTTCTTATATTGACTGCATCTCAATCGCACCTTGCTAGGATGACATTATGAAAGCATTTTGGGAAACCATTGTTTTAGAGAGACAAAATGAGTCTGAGCTAATACATAATGTGCAAGTGAAAATATGATTCCTGTACTTCCTAGTAAATTCTTTTTAAAAAACATTCAGAACCATTATCTCAATTGTTGTAAGGCATTGGAATTATGGATTCATCCCCTCAGCCCCTTGGCTACAGCTAACAGCTCCTGGTATTTTAAATATGATTGAACATGCAAGGCAGACCCAACAAAACCCTAACCTATTGTCACTGAGTTGATTGTTTCTCTCATTGAACATGATAAAGCAGCAAGACTGTATTATAAATAAGCTTTCAATGAATCACTGAAATAGATTATTATTAACAAAAGGTGGTAAGTGACCACAGTAAATTCAGGTCAACTTTTTTTTTAACCTTGTGAGGGTTTTTGTTTGTTTGTTTGTTTTTCATGATTCTGAGAATGTTGATTGAAAATAGCAGACAATTTGGGATTGTGAGTAGGTTGAAGTCATGTTTTTGTATTTAGCGTCTAGCCCACATATTCCTTTTTAAAAACAAGGTTGCAAAAATTAAGGCTTTCACTCCATCTGCTTAAACCTGGTGTTTTCATAGTCAGGGTGTTCTTTCTTAATATTACAAAATGCTTCTTGCTAAAACCTTGATGAAACCTTTTATTGCTTAGAAACTAGAGCTAATTTGTAATTTTAGAATAGAGAAAAAAATCAGTATACTTCAGAACAAATTCCTTCATAGTGCCCTTCTTACTTAGCAATCTGATGTCTCAACTTTTTAGTACGTGGATTTGTATTTTCAATATGTTGCTCCTTCAGAACAAAAAAATCTGTAGTTTATACATTCCGCATTTATGTACTGAAAACAAAATGTACCAGCCTACTATAGTCTAATTCAGGTCTACTGAATGTCCCCAAAAAGATTGAATGGAAGAACAAAGAACAAATATTCACTTGGGCCAAACATTGTATAATAAAGTTTAAGCATAGAATAAAGTTTAAGCAAACTTCCACCAATGCATCAAATAAAGAGTTTCATACTTGAAGAAAACTGAAACCAAACTTACTGCCATTCAGCGGATGCCAACTGGTAGAGCCGCTATAAGACAAGGGTAGAGCTGCCCTTTGCAATTTCTGAGGCTGTGACCCTTGAGGGTTCACAGTAACTAGTCCTTCACTCATATTTTCAGTAGGAAGACTGCACAGAAAAATTGTGTATCTCGTTTGAGATGTAGCCTATAAGCAATTTGGAAGTCGTGGGGTGGGGGTGGCCATTTATCTCCTGACTTCTGTTATTTCAGAGAATGCCATTTTCACTGAATTGGAAAACACTTCGTAGGTCTTGGTTTCCAATTCCTTCAGCATTTGAGGTTTTATAACTCTTTGACTCTTGAAATGAGGTTGCTGTATAGCACATCAGGAGTGTATGCCAAATGAGGTGTATCTACCTAGTTAAAGTATTTTATAGTGAATAATTGAAATATATTGAGTGGCATATTCATAATTGAGAGTTATAAGTGATGAGAGTGGTGATACTGGGAGAGTGGAGGGAAGGTGAAGGAGAAAGGGGAACAGATTACAAGGATCTACATATAACCTTCTCCCTGGGGGATGGACAGTGGAGAAGTGGGTGAAGGGAGGCATCAGATGGTGTAAGATAGGAGAGAGGGGGAGGTAGGGAAAAATGAAGAGCGAATAGCAGGGACTCGAGTCGAAAGTAAATGTTTTGAGAATGATGACAAAAGTGTTTGACACCATGGATGTATGTGTGGATTGTGATAAGAGTTGTACAAACCCCCAATAAAATGATTTAATTAAAAAATAAAAAATTAAAACAAGGGTTATAATAAAATGTTATGCTAAAATCTATGTATATTTACTATAACATTGGTCAATATACTTAATCAATCAATGGCAAGTAGTATATTATTACCATGGTTTCTGGTGGACTCTTGTGGTGGTGTGCCCTTGATCCTGACTGATAGTGACTCTACATGACAAGGCCAAACTGTACCAGTAGGTTTCCATGACTGTCCGCCTAATGGAAGGAGCTATGGCATCGTAGTGGTTAGCAGCTAACTTCAGGGTCAGCAGTTGGACTCACGGAGCACTCTGCAGGAGAAAGAAGAGCTAGTCTGCTTCTGAAAACAATTTAAAAACTCAGACTCACTGCCATTGGGTCATCTCCGACTCATAATGACTTTTTGCACAGAGGTAGACTAGCCCTTTGGATTTTTGAGTCTTTAAATCTTCTGGGAGTATATAGCTTCTTCTCTCTCCCAAGGAGCTGTGGGTGGTCTTCAACCACTGACTTTGAAGTTAGCAGCCTGATACAGAATCCGCCCTTGGAAGCCTTGGGCAGTTCTGTTACACAACGTCTTTAGAGCAAGAGGTTACGAGCCCTGGGAGGGGAATGGTGACGGGTGGGCTGCTAATCGCAAGGTCAGCAGTTCTCCAAGGAAGAAAGGCAGGGCTTTCCCTTCCTGTAAAGAGTGGCCGTCGCAGAAGCACACCGGGGCAGCTCTCTCCTCTGCTATAGGGTTGCTATGGGTCTGCGTGGACTTGACAGCATTGAGGGTAAGCATTACCTTGAGGGGGATCGATTTGTGTTTCATTCTTTAAGTTTATGGCTTTGTTATGTATCTCTCTGGACACAGACTGCTATGTCTTTCTTCTCCGCCTTTCTGCTGAGTTGAAACCCCTAACTTCCTGTTGGGTAGTAACTGAGTGCTTAACCACTGCGTCACCTGAGAGCCTTTCAAAGCAAGACCGGGAGTTAATTTGCACAGTCAATTGAGCTTCTGTATGAACAGTCGGTAAAAAGCAGCATGTCATCATGTTCCAGTGATACCATTTTTTGATGAAAAATTCATTTGCTCCACTTTGTTCAGACCATGTTTCCCCACCATGGGGTTTAAATGACTGATTATTCATAAATTCAAATCCATTCTCTTTATATCAAAAGTCTGCATTGCCGCATATTTTAAAATAACACTTTCACAAGCTCTGAAGATAGATACAAAGAGCTGTGGAAAGAAAGACTTGGACAGTGACAGAGTCTTTGGCATCCACAGACTGTCCGTTAAAGAGCATACATTTCGAAGTGTTTCATATAAAAAGCCACATTAATTCTTAGGCACAGTATGTTTAGTGAAAAGTTATATAAAATTTAAAAAGCAAACATTAGTGTCCAGAATTTGAGGAACTTTCACGTGTGAGCCAAAGGATTTCACCCTTCAGTGCCATTTCCATAACGGTCCTTTTCAGATACTGTAGAGCTCACTTTCCATAAAGAGCTAGAGATCTCATTTATGCTTTCATCCACAACAGTTTCTTGCGTGTTTGCTATGGACCAGGTGCTAAGAATACAGCTGTGGATTTACCACGAGCTATCCTGCATGGAGCCTACCTACTAATGGAAGGACTTGACAAGGAAAATGGGAATGAATAAGGTTAGACAGTGCGAAGAGGGAAGTGAGGAGCAGTGGTTTGTTGCGAGGTTTGTTGCGCGGTTTCTCATCTCTGAGAAGAAGATGTGGCAGTCGGTTTCCATAAATGGTTTGTTGACGTCATTTTAGGCAGTGTGGTCAGAAAGACCTCTTTGAAAAGGTGACAGGTAAACATGGATCTGAACACATCTGTTGGGAGGGGTTTCTTAGAATATTAGACAAATTAATGTGGAGTCATGAAGTTGTACCTTGCTAAGATATAATTAGATGAGTATATGTTCACTTGTTAAAATGAAAATTATTTAAAATAGCTATCTCTTATGGTGAAGAATGTTGGAAGTATGATGGAATGCCCAAAGAGCAAATAAATCTGACTTGGAAAAATTACTGCCAGAATGCTCCCAGAGGCAAGGTTGGCAAGACTTCCTCCCACATACCATTCCCTGGAGGACGACATCATGCTTGGTGAAGTACAGAGGCAGCAGAAAGAGGAAGAGCCTGGGAAAGCTGGACCGACATTGTGGCAGCCACAAAGGGCTCCAACACAAAGAACCACTGTGCAGATGGTTCTGGACTGGGCATTCTTTCTAGGGTTACTATGAGTCCGGGCACATTTGTTGGCACCGCACAACAACGTTTTTAACAGATGAAAAGTTATTTTTTTCAAGACCCTCTTCTACCAGCTGTCATTTATTTACTTTGGGTTTTGTTGTTAGATCGAGTTGAATCTGCTTTGGTGTATGGTGATCCTACGTATACCTGAGGATGCCTAGTGGTGTAGTGCTTGCACATTGGGGTGCCTACCAGACGGTCAGCAGTTCAAAGCCACCAGCTTCCCTGTGAAAGATGAGTCTTTCCACTCCATTTAAGGGTTACACTCTCGGAAACTCACAGAGATAGTTGGACCCTGTTCGACAGGGTCACTATGCTGCAGCTTGGACTCGGTGGCAGTGAGTTTGATTTTTCCATATAACCAATTTTTAGGGTTAGCTCCTTTAAAGTGGCATTTCCTTTGTCCAAGATCATCATTAAAAATGCAATCCAAATAACTGTGTTACATCAAATAATTACATGTTTGTTCAAGGAAAATTTCTTCGAAAGTCAGGACTATAAATATAAATAATTTTTGTCATGCATATAACCAAAGAACTTTCCCCCACATTATTGTACATTAATGAATTGAAGCATACAAATGATTCACTGTTTGGTAGTAAAAGTTTAGGTCATATTTTATGATTTTTGCATGGATATTTCTGATTCACTTGACATTTATTTCACTGCTTGATGAAATAAGGAGCTTCTGCTAAACTTCTTCCTGAAGGCAATAGTAACCCCATCGTAGATTTTTAAGTGTAATCACTTACAAACCCTTGCTTGGGTTTGTTTTCCGACTTTCATTATGTTTGTATTAACTGCCTTTTCCCGTGTTAGTGGCTTCATTTAAATACTGCTCACATAACAAGTACACACACAAGTATGCATATGTGTAGTTCCTGTTTTGGTGCATTCTTAAAATTCATAACAACCCTGGCTATAGCAGAACAAAACACTGCCGGTTCTTCTCCATCCTCATAGGTATTGCTGTTTGTGCCTATTGCTGCAACGTCTGTTAATAATACATCTCTTTAAAAGTATAGTTATAAACATATGTAATGGGGGAATGCATGATGCATTACTACACCTTTACAAAATTTTCTTGATTACACACATGTTACAAATGTAAATAGTGTATATTTATTTTATCAAAATTGTAAATCCAAAGCATGAGGAATATTAAAAGAAGAAAAGCAATGTGAGGATATTCCCTTAACAAATCTCATATTTAAAAAAAAACAAAAAAAACCAAATCTCATATAATTCCAAAACACATTTAAAATGATTATTTCTCATCTCTCCTCCTCTGAGTCCATGTGTTTTATTTTTAAAATTTCAAAGTAGAATATCCACCTAGTTAAAACAATCCTCAAAGAAGCTTGGATTTTACCTTGTTCAATTCTCTTTCTGTGGTATTATTCCATCTGGCATGAAGATGAATTGTCTTCTTAAAGTTCTGATTGCTCATGACCTTCAATAAAACCAGATCTGATGGTCATCATGTAAAATAAATCTCAGCCAATAATTAAAGATCCAGTTCTATATGAAATCCCGTCATGTGATTGATAATTATTGTCTAGAAAAAATATTTTTCTCAAAAATGTCAAAGACATCATGTTGGGTTACTTATGGCTGGTTCTAATAATGTTTGGCTGTTCCTCTGCTTTGCTCTGCGATCACTGTTGAACAGTCACTGTCTTGCTGAGTCTCGGTTTCCGTGTCTGTAAAATGGAAGAGGATTGCCCAGTGCTGTTTCATGTCCAGGCATCCCAGAATCCACAGTGGTTTACATTTTTATAGTCTTATGTGAAACTAACCAAATCAGGATGTAACTAATTACTAGTGTATTTTAAACTATTAGGACCCCTTAGTTGGAAGAAACCATAGGCTATTAAATTTTTTCAAAAGCTTCTCAGCATTCTGATATGCAGAACAATTTCTGTTGTAACCTCAATTAGGAAAAGGAGCATGTAACTTGGAGATGACAAATATAAATTGAAAAATATTTTTATGCCAATTAGGGATAATCTACAACTATGAAAAGGTCCCCAAACCTCCTGACGTTTCTAATGTAAAATAATGGAGATATGATGTCCACAGCTAGATCTCTATGGTGACTATGATGAGGGATGATGGATACCATACTTATTTGGTAATAAACAATGCCACACTCAGTTGTTAATAATTCAGATAAGGGAAGTTTTGTGTAGTTTCCTTGCAGTTTCAGAATGACTCTGTTAATTAGATCCTCGTGTCACTGTCAAACACCTCTGTGACCTCACAGAAAGTTGTAAAACAATTTCCAACTTCATATGTCCTGTGAGCTCAAATTAGCCTATATATTTCCACAAAGCAGTAATCTGAAGTGTTTCAGATATCTTCTGAGTCCTAGGCAATTAAAATGCTATTGCTTCTTTGATGGCAAAAAGAGAGTCCAGTCCCGATTGCGGATGCATAGAGCATTCAATAGCATTTGGGAACTTCCATTCCTTATACAGTACAGTGTGCAAACACATGTATTCCTAAGACAATCCATGAGATAACATTTTCTAACATGTGATTTTGGAGCATAGAAAACATATATTTTGGGGTTATGCAATTTGAATCTCTTTAAGCAGAACCTATTAGAAGATGTAAAAACTTGAATAAGACCTGATTTCCTAATACTTAAAATGCCATCAATTTCATTTCTGAATATCTTTATGAATTTCCATTAGTCTAATCTAATTAGACAAATATCTTCTATACTAAGGTGTATACAAAGAAGTCCTGGTAGTGTAGTGGCTATGATCCATCCTCATGGTCAGCAGTTCAAAACCACCAGCAGCTCTGAGGGAGAAAGACTGGGCTCTCTACTCCCTTACACAGTGACAGTCTTGGAAACACACAGCAGGTAGCTGTGAGGCAGCATGGACTTGATGGGGGTGAGGACTTTGGTCGTTGTTGTTTAACATGTGCACAGGTAAATCAAGGCTATTTATTTTTCTATTAAAATACGTGTCAATCCATCTCAGTCAGCTATGTATCTATTCTTACATAACAAATAATCTCTATGTCTGCATAAGAAGTAATCTCCTAAATTACTTTGTTGTGTATTATTCTAAATAATAGTTATGCATTCCTCTGTTTTGTTTTTGCATTTCTTTACATTTAGATTTGAGCTTAGAGAACAAGATTCTGGTGTTGATTTTGCCCATTATTAACTGTGTAACGTGTAGAACTCCAAAATTTTTTAGGACCTGTGGTAGTTACATAATCTGGTATTAATTTGAGGATTAAGAGTGTGGGGGTGGAGCCTGTCAATCCAGAGATAGCCAATGAGACCTCTGTGTAAGGATGTCCTTCTCCTGAGAATTCTGGGAATTGCAGTTTTTCCTCTTTGGAAGTGGAATACTTTCTCTCTCTCTCTCTCTCTCTCTCTCTCTCTCTCTCTCTCTCTCTCTCTCTCTCTCTCTCCCTCTCTCCCTCTCTCCCTCTCTCCCTCTCTCCCTCTCTCCCTCTCTCCCTCTCCTCACTCCCTGGAGACATGCTACTGACAAGGCTGACTCCCTGGGAGTCTAGACGTCTGGAGAGGGAGAAGACATGTGGCCATGTGGAAAGTCCTGCCAGCGCTGTGATGCTTACAACGCCACTGGATCCAGAGACTTTCCACCCACTGTCCTGTGAGCTTCCTGCATTTGCCATCATTGCATGTGTTTCTTCAGACTGAAGAGGACTTTAGAGATTGGTAGCGGACATATGGGCTAATAATGGATTTATGGGCTTTGACTGGACTGGGCTGTTTGCTCAATATACAATTGCTTTTGTATATAAACCTATTTCTTATACACATATGAGTCCCTATGGATTTGTGTCTCTCGTCTACCCAGACTAACATAAGACCTTTAGACAAAAATGTAATTCTAGATCAAGGTTTACAGTGTTCAGTATTGATTACACCCCAATATCAGAAACCCCAAACCCTCACACATGGACCAGTCGGGAACATCATAATAAGCAGAGAAAAGATGGAAGTTCTCACGGATTTCCTTGTGCTTGGCTTCACCATCCCCGCTCCTGGCAGTTGCACCGCCCTGGGTAAATCTCCTTCATGCACGAACTCTCTTTGACCTGGTGAAAAGCAAAGTTGGTGCCTTGAGGACCAAGTTGTGCCTGCCCAAAGCCGTGGTGTTTCCCATCACCTTACACTGGGGGAAGCTGGACTTCGAGAAGGAAGGCGGAAGAGGAATCAATGTATTTGAATTCCGGCGCTGGCAGAGAATATTGAAAGTACCGTGGACTGTCGAAAGAACAAACAAATGTATCTTTGTAGAAGTATAATCAGAATGCTCCTTGGAGGCAAAGATTGGTGATGCTTTGCGTTATTTACTTTAGACATGTTGTCAGGAGAGACCGGTTTCTGTAAAAGGACATCATACTTGGAAAAAGAGCAAAAGAAGGTGTCTCTCAGCAAGCTAGATTGATGCACTGGGTTCTCGGCAGTGGGCTCCAATGTAAAACCCATGTGCGTCGGATGGGTAAGACGGCTTCATTCTGTGCTTCATTCTGTGTGCACAGGGTTGCTCTAGGTCAGAACTGCCTTCATGGCACCTCACTACGACAACATAGCATTCATAGACTATCACAATATTGGCACGTAATAAGCATTCATAAAATTAAGCAAATAACAAATCATGTGGCTACAAATAAGCAAGGTTCAGTAACTTGGATCCATCGTCTCATGTGTATGGGTTGAGCTAATCTTGCTCAGGCTTTCTCATATGTCTGTGCTTGTCTGGCTGTTGCTTGACCATTGGATGATCTAGGATGGTCTTGGGTGGGTCTCTCGGGGCCTTAGTTCTGGTCTCTGCGCTTTTTACTTTCACCACCTCATGTAACATATTCTTAGGGTAATGTTGAAGAACAAGCACAGGTTCAAGGTTTTTTTCTGAAGTCGGCTTGTGTTACAACTACTAGCATACCCGTGGTCTGGACACTTGATTAAATTCAGAATAAGAGACAGGAAAACATACACCAATCTATTTTTCTTTTTCCCACTATTTTTTCTTTATTTTTCATTGTGAATTGGGTGAATGTTTACAGAGCACCTCATCAATTCTACATTCAGCAATTTATGCACATTGTCTATAATCTGCTGCATTACAATCCCTTCAACACAGCATCACTTTCCCTACCTCCTCTTTGTATTTCCCTTTCCCATTCCTTCTCTTTCCAAACCCTCTGAGCTTTGTCTGGGGTGAATGCTTCCCCTTTGATTCTGATTAATTATTCTAAGGTTTCCATTTCTCTTGAGCCTTACTGTTCCCTTCATTGATCTGTCTTTTGTTTGACTGAGACATGCATGAGCAGGGTGAGTTCAATTCCAGAGCAGAGGGTGACAAAAGACCATGGTCTCAGGGGTCCCACTGTCTATGTGACCAGTGACCTCCGGTTCATTTGTGATCCGGGGTTTTGTTCCACAGTTTGTTTCTCATCCTGCCCAGGACTTCCCAGGGTGTGATCCCTTGCAGTCATTGGTAGCAGTGGGAAGGTACTCTCCATTCTTCAGAAGGCAGAGTTGTGAAGACGGATGCCCAAATAGTTGCGAAGTCGATTCCATTGTTTCCATATGTCTGATTTTCAGCACTTTTTATTTCTCCCAACAGGGATGTATCAATAGTTGCACCTGAGTTGACTGCTCACAAGCTTTCCCCAGTTGCTACTCAAAGTAGAATGTAGAACATTGTCTTTGCAGAGTCTCTTGTGCCCATTTACCTGAGTGTCCCTGAGATAATGGTCCTGGGCCCCAGCCTCCAGAGCTTATCCCCGCAAGGTGAACTGCTAAGATGTTTTCATAACTGCCTCTGGTAGGGCCCATGCCACACATGCCCATATTTGCAGCCAAGGTAAATACCCAGGTACAAATATCCTCGAACAAACGCATGTTGTGACTAAACTGCCACTCTCCCCTCAAATATCTTTTCTCTGGAGGTGCAAAGTAATTGCAGACAATACCGAGATGGAAGAATTGGGTCCACCATGCAATCTACCTAGTTATTACATAGGTTTATGATGAAGATGAAATAATGCACTAGAATGCCCATAGTAAATTATAGTATGTTTTGTTATTCTAGGCATTACAACTATATCATGACATCAGTTGAAACCTCTGTATGGCTTTAGCAACCTATGGCTCAAAGGCTACTTCTGACTTATTGTCTTTCTTATATATAACAAAGAATGGATTTTCATATTTAAATGGTTGGAAAATTAAATTGTGCAAACTATTTTATGGCTTTTAAAGATCACATGAGATTGTATGTTTGTGTACATGTTGTCTGTAGCTGCTTTTTCCTGACAATGCAGTGTAAACTTATTTTGACATTCACCACGAGGGCCTCAACCCTTAGAATATTTACAATCTAATCCTGTTGAGAAAAGTTTTCAGACCTCTTCAGAATACTTATATGGGTCTCCTTGGCATTTTAAGCAGACAGTTTCAGGAGACTTTGCTCTTGCCCAGTTATGTGGGTCACTTCGCTGAGATGCTCCAGTGAGGATTTGAAAGGGTCAGCAACCGTATTATGTGCCTTTGGACTAGAACAATTGTGAATGTTCGTGCTTTGTCAGCAAACTCCCACCTCTTCTCCACGCTTCTCCGCTCTTTTGCTTTATTGAAACTTCCAACCTCACACTAGCTTGAGACTCTCTGCAGAGACCTTGGTGGCCCAGATTTGGACAATTAACGTATGTATCAGTGACCACATGTACCCGGTGGGGTCGGAGAAGTCCATTTCTAGAAACAGCCTGTCAACATTCCCACCTGTGAGAGGCAGCTAACACTATCACACCTCCTCCAGCCCCTTCCCGTCAGCTGGAGCCAGCTAACATTGCACGGACCCTTAAGATATACTCTCTCAGGAAGAGCAATACCCTGGCAAGGGACTCAGCTATTTTGCTTCTGAACACTAAGGTAGGACCCCATTGTACTATAAGTATGGTTCAAAAGTGCACACCCTTATTTAAGAAACTAAGTTGTTTGTTATTGTAGGGGAAACAAACCTGTTAGAATTGAAAACCTCAATTCAATCATGCTGTTTTGCTCGTAAATACCACAATGTTTGAATTTTCCTATATATTTGATTTTATGGGTAATCACTTGCATCGTAAGCATTCTGCTTCTATCCTCTCCCTTGATTACAGAATTCCCTTCTGACGCATCCCCATGCATTCTCTTGGAATTAGTTCTTCCTAGATGCCAACGTAAGGTTCCCAGTGTTCAGTGCAGCTTGGGATCAAAACACTCTCCACTTTACCCACCACTGGCATCTCTGGGACCCATCTTCTGCCTTTCGTGGATTACTTGACTCAAACACCAGGTTTCTTTGCATTTCTTGGACTCTTAATTTGCTTTCATAGTTGGCTTCTCAAGTGGTGAAACAAGTAATTTCCATCTTATTCCTTCCCTTAGCAGTGGAAGCTTGACTCTGCGCTTACTGTCTCCAATCACAGAAGTTGTCATTCCAACATCTAATCCAATTATTTCAACTCTTCTCACACTTCTCCAATTTTATGAATTGAAAAAGAGAATTGCAGTCAGGTAGCTCCATCCTTGGACAAAAGCATTCACCTGGCATTTTACAATCAAAAGTGAATACCTTTCCTCTTTCCTTAAAATTCACTGTCTAGTGAGTTGCCTATCTTATCTCATCAGTGGTTTGCTCTGATAAGTGATGCTTGAAACTTAATAGCTGAAATTCCCGTCAACCCTTTCGAATGGTGCCTTAAATCATACCTGTTGGAAACTGATTGCCAATAGGTTGGTCACACAGCTATATCAAGACCTCTTTGTATTATAAAAGAGCACGATAGATGCCTTAGACAGTGCATATTAACCCATTTCCAGAAGATTTAGAGAGTGGTTTGCTCATTCTAGCCTTCATCCCCCTTTATTTTAACATCACTTTGATAGCTATCTATTTCAAATTCTTCATTCTTTGAAACCATTCCCTGTGTAGGTGAGTGATTTTCTCAATCTCTCTCCCCTGCTGCAGCAGAAACACAATCCCCACCCCACCCCCACCCAGCACCCACACCCACCCCTGACAAGCTAGACAAGAGAGGAAGTGGAAGGGACTGCAGGTAGGACTCTGATGGAGCCATTTGCGGGCTTCAGGTGGTGGGGTACGGTGAGGTAGGGTGGGGGGAGGCTTTGTAGATTGATAACAAGAGTAAAATAGGCACATTTTTTTCACAAAGAAACCACCACGTGTGCAGAGAATGACAGAGGAACAAGGTTATGGCAAAGAAGCATTTTTCTGTGATTCTGCAAAATCTGCTTTTGTTCAGCTGGCCTTAAATTGTCCACTTTGTTCATTCTAACGATGCAAAGAATTCACCGGCTCAAAATGTGAGGGGAAAGGCCTGCTAGAGTGTTTTTTTTTTCTTTTAAAGTTTTCGTGCTGCCTAAAGAGTTTTGTCCAGAAGTAAAGGCACTCTGACCCAGGCACTCCGTCCTGTGGAGCAGCGGTGAAGGAAACAAGGCAACCCTTCTGAAGACAGAGCCTGAGGAGGAGAGGGACAATGGGGATGGAAAGGGAAGGGGAGGAGCATGCTCTCCTTCTGTCATCTCCCGCTCTCTGCCGTTTCACATGTATTGCACTTAGCAATCTGTCATTCACTTGTTTGTTTCGGCACTGCACCCTTTCCTCTTTCTCTTCTCCCTGTGAAGGTGAATGCTGTGGAAACCTGCTTCAGGACAGGCAAGGGGCCTTCCGCACACACCTGTTGTCCTCCTTTCAAAGGAGTGAAAGCATCTACTGTGAGAAGCACTCAGAACTCACTCTGCTGGTGTCTCTTCTGCGCTCCAGCCTAGTTTTCCCTGTTGTTGCTCACTTCACTGCTGCAGAGAAACGCGACTTTAGGGCATTAGCCAAAGGTCCTGGGAAGCTGCGTGGATGCACAAGAGCTCGGAAGCCATTCTTATAATGAAAAGGAGAGGCACCCCATGCCCCTTGGAATCTGTTACGGCAAAGGCAGGATGTCGCTGGATGTGTGGCAACAGCTTGTGACGTTTGCTGAGCAGCACACATTGTAAGAGCCTTTTTCACGTAGTACCTGTTTCCCAAAGGGCCAGAGGTGGCTCCCATTTATACTTCATCAAGGTATTGCTTCACAGAGACTATTTTCACAGGGCCTGCCTGGCCAAGCCGTAGACCAGTAGATTAATGGTGGCAATATCAGCCTCGATGAAAGAGTTCTAAAAATACAGTACCTTTCAAAATCTCTGCTGATACAGGAGGTCCAGAGATGGCATCTGGATTATTGCTGTAGGAATATATTCAGCCCAGGAGGCATACACTGTATAAAAATAAAGGCAAGAATATCACACTATCTACATTTCCTCTGAACAAGCCATGTCCTGTGCCTCTTGAATTTTACATATCATTTCTGTTATTTTTAGATAAGGATCCCCCCTCCCAGCCAGGTGCAAATGCATTACAAAAGCCTAATGGTAATTTTTAAGATCCCTTATGGATTTTTAAAAAATATGGTTATTGAATTAAAATGCCATTAAACGGGTTTATTGTATGAATTTTAAAGCAGAAATTGCCAGAAGGTTATTGGCAGACTATATCCTGACCATCGACATGTTCTGTTTGATCCAAAACACTTTAGAAGATTTTGAGTCAGCGTTTTCAAAGCTCTATGAATTTTCCATTAAAAAGTCTAGAATCCCAGTTGTCACCCAGAAACTTAGAAGATCCACCTACATTAAGCCTACATTTACAAAGAGGAAAAATTAGTGGCAGCTAAATAATGACTGGTCCAAAGGGTATCTGTGGACAGTGTTATCCTGGCCGGAAAATGCTCCTGACAGCGGTCGGCATCTCATTACAGTGTGTGCGTTAGGGACACTCTTCACTGCAGTTATGCACCTCCTGCACTTGAAGGCCTTTATATGTGTCTTCTTCCACATCGTAGCTGTTATGATTGACAGCATACCTGAATTCTCTGCGTTGGTTTGGAAAAGTTCCTTGTTAATGATTTTTTGTTAAGTATTTTACGGGTGTTAATGTTAATGATTTCCTTATTAAGTATTTTACTGCATAACTCAGCCAGGTCCTCCATTAGTATGAGTACCAAAGGGTTAAGCAGAGACTTGACTGTTCAATAAGTCATAAGAAACAGAAATAGAAAGTCCCAAACTTATCCAGAAATTTGGTTTAAAAAAATCTAGAAATAGGCTAGTCTAATTTTGGAATTATCCATAGTCATTTTATTTCTTTAGGCCCTATACAATAATTTAACTAGCGAAGCCTGGGAAGTTGACTTTCAAAGTCCCATCTGAGTCTCGGAAACTCTTTTAGTGCCTTTTCAACATTGTGATCACTTCAGCTCTCACGATTAGTGAGTCTTTCTCTGTTCCCGTGGAAACTAGAACCATTACATTTGAACTTCTCTCTTTTTCAAATAACTATCCTGTTTGATCATCGTGCATGTGCAAAGGGTCGATTTCTATCACTAACTACTCTGCAAAAGACCCAGTCTGCACCAGCCCACAGGTATTCGAAGCAGCAAGACAAAGGCTAGCAGATAACATATGCTTCGGGCTTTGGGTAGGTATATGAGGGATAAATATGCTCAGACATGTTTTATTAAATATTTTAAGAGGTGGAGGTAGAAGTTATGTGCATGGGGGTAGTAGCTGGAATTCCAAGAGTTCTAGTTCTAACTCTGTTCTACTTAGATAAGAAATAGCCACAGAAGATACAGACCATGCACTGCTTTCAGCAGTTATCCTGGCAACAGAGTGTATTCATTTAATATTTATTCAGTATGCAGTGTATGCCACACATTCTGTCCTGGTGCTAAAAAAATGCACTATTAAACAGAGAGATCAAAAGGTAGAATCAATCATAGAGAAAAGAAAACACAGCAAGTCTAGTTAAAGATGATGCTATTCAGATGAGGGGATACCCCCTGCAAAAAAAACAAAAAAACAAACTGTCTTTTTTGCCCCACATTCTGTATTTTTTTTTTTTTACAAAACAACCATATCACCTTCAAAGTACTCTCCATTACACATAATAGATTTGTCAAATTTGCTATTCCATTCTTGGAAACATTTTTCAAATTCATCTGTTTGGATGGCTGACAGCACCTCCCTCATTTTTTCCCTCACCTCACCTCTTCTGCATCATCAAATTGCCGTCTTTTCATGTCCTTCTTCATTCATGGGAACAAAAAGAAGTCACACTGAGCAAGGTCAGGTGAGTCAAGTGCAAGGAAGAGAGGCAGGCTTTGTTGCCATAACTGGTGCCCAGAGATGGCTGCTTGAGTAGGTGCATTGTCATGGTGGCAAAACCATTCACCTGTCTTCCACAATTCAGGCCTTTTTTTTAACACACTGTTATACATTCTTTTCAGAACCTCTAAATAGAAAGCTTGATTAACAGTCTGACTGGAGGAATCAGCTCAAAATGCACTACTCCCCTTACATCAAACACACAAATGAGCATCATCTTGATGTTTGATTTCACTTGATGAGCTCTTGTGGGGTGAGGTGATGATGGCATCTTCCACTGGCTTGATTGATGTTTGCTTTCGGTGTTATAAGAGTAGCAGCGTGTCTTGTCATCAGTAATGACCTTGGCAAAAAATGGCTGGGTCACTTCTGAGCTGTTCTCTAAAAGCACAGTATTTTTCCACTGGACGTTCTTTATGCTGCTGGTCAGTTAGAACCCAAGTCACAAATTTCCCAAATTTCCATTAAAATATGCTGAGCAGAGTTCCCAGACAGCCCAAATAACTTTCCCATCTCCTAATGGTCTATTGTTGGACATCGAGCACAAGTGCAGCCATTTTGTCAACATTTTCTTCTGTTCATGAAGTTGACAGACGTCCAGAACAGGGTTTGTCATCAATCGACATCTCACCTTTTTTGAAATAAGAAAACCACTCATGCACTTGAGTTTCTTCCCATTGTGCTGTCCTTGGAAGCTGTGTTCAACATCACGACAGTTTCTGTGACATTTTTTCCCAAGCATGAAACAAAAGTCCACAGCCACATGCTGTTCTCATAAGGTGGCCATCACAAAAGACGAGGGTCAAGTGAAACTCCTTTTAAGAAAAAAATCACTGTGACAGAGAGGACCTTCCCAGCTGAAGCCTCTGGGTACACTAATTCACAGTGAGTTACTTAATGCTTGCCTAGCAGGAAAAGGGCATACTACGAAAGCTCTGCCCAATGGAGTTTTTCTTGTTTTGTTTTGTGTTTTTTGGCGTGTGTGTGGGGTGCCCCCTCATATATCTCCACTTCACACACAAACACACACACACTCCGCACTCCTGCAGGTTCTGATCTTCTTTTCTGCTTTCTTTGTGTTCAGTGCATCGAACCAATGTGAGAGATGGTCACGCAAGTTAACACTCAGTTATGTTAGGGAATAGAGATAATGCTTGTGGAGACGTTTTTGAAGTTTGATCACACAATCACCAAGAGCAAGGTCTCAGCACTGAATGCAGGGATTCCCGTCAATTTGTCAGCAAACTATTATTCCTTTAATGTTTATATGTATTTTTTCAACCAACATTTGCATGTGGCTCACTCTGAGCCAAACTCTCCATTGTGGGGTAAGTACGTGGGCTATTGGTCACAAAGCTAGTGACTCAAACGCACCAGCCAAGAAGAGGCTGTCCACAAATATAAAGATGTTAAGGCTTTTGAAAACACTATGGAGCAGGGGTCAATATTCTGACTCACAGCAGAGCTGGAGCACCGAGGAGCAAAGTTGGAAACAGATTGTTGGAGACCAGTTCAGAAGCACCCGAGGAGAAGCGAACCTCTTTCCTTGGGGAAACCTCATCCTCTAAGTCACAATAAAAGTAGGAGCAGAGACAGGGGATAACAGAGAGGCCGTTCATGAGTTGGAAGTGGGTTTAGTCACTCTCCCATACTTTTTGTCCCCCGGGATTAGAATAAAGGCAAATTAATCATCATAACACTATATGATAAATGCTAATGTCACTCTTATTTTAGACCTGCAAAACAATTGAGGCATATTTGGAAACTGAGGGCATATTTGGCCCGCCCACGGCTCCAGTGATGAGCTTCAGCATCCTGCTGCTCCGTTCTTCTCGGTCGCCGAGTCTAGCTTTGCTCTTTTCATCCGCATGAATCTTTAAATAGTAACAGGAACAGAGGAGCGACCACTTACCAGGTGCTGACCCGATGCTTTCATATGAAGTGATATGAAACCACTATTAAATGATAAAATATATCCTCACGTAGCTACGCCATCTGGTCCCCGTGTTCTGTCCCTGCACCTTTGTCTTCAGGGAGACTGAAGAAGGTAAATGACCAGGGACAAAATGAGATTTCCCAGCTCTCCTCTTCTCACACTTAAATGTCCTTTTTTGCTCTCACCTGTGTCTCCCTTCTCCTTTAATCCTGCCTCAGAAGATGAGGCGTGCCCCTAGAGAGGTGCTAATTCCTGCTCTTTCACCTCTGAACTTGTCTCCATTCATCTTTCTCAGACTTTGATCCTCAGTCATTTTATTTCTCTTTCATTTTTCAAGTTCATAACTCACATTCTCACACCCCCCAATATAGTTAAGAAATCGTATCCTTAGTTTTAGTGGAGCAAGGCTTTATCCAGGCCATGAAATTATATGGATGTTATCTCAACTCTTTTATAATTTTGTCCTATGTATCCCCACTCTTATAAAATATCCGTAATTTATTTTTACAAGAAAATTATTGTATGTCTGCTATGTGGCAAACATTCTTCCAAGCCCTGGTAAAAGAAGAGTAAAATAATAGGAAAGTCTCTATTTGTGTGATTTTACATCTAAAGATACTATATTTATAAATAAGACATTATCATACCATTTCAAAATTATGAAAATACATTAGGGAAAAGTATGGGAAGCAGGTGGGTAGGATGCGATTTTATTTGGGGTGAAATTGATGTAGGACAGCATCTGAGAAAAGACCGGAAGGAAGTGAGGGAGGAGACCTCAGAGAAATCTGGGCAAAGAAGACAGCCAATGCAAAGACCAGGGCCTGCCTTGGATACCTTTCTCTTGCATCTTGATAGACTGAATCCTATCCAGCACAAAGGACAGCGGTAGAAAATCCTGGAACTGAATGTCTGCAGATCATCAGCTTCACCTCCGTGAAAGCTGGAGCGGTGTTTTATTTCTCCTGAGTCCCCAGAGATGAGCAGCACGTGCCTAGTACAGTGTTTGTGCTCTGTATGTGATTGGATGGACTGTTATGAGATGATTTTGAAGAATCAAGGTAACCTCTCACTTTGACTACTTCCTCTAAAGAGGACCGCTTGCCTAGAAGACACCAACCATTCTATTCCCTCAATATCCTCAAATTCACTAGATTCCCAAACTTCCCATGGCTTTCATTCTAGTGGAACCGAAGAATTATGGAATTGAACTAAATCCTAAATAACAATTAATCGTTCTTTTATGCTTCTTCTGTATCCCACCCTATCTTTTACCTCTTGTTGGTATTGATGTTCTCTTGATGTTAGACTTGCGTATGCGCGCGCACACGGTCTCTTTTATTAACACATCACATTCTTTTTAGCAGATCCTCATCTTTTTCATGTAATATCATTCACAGATGATACCTTTGGTCTTTTCACAATGGATATGCATTTTATCAATATTCACATAATGTAAATCAATGGCATAAATGATGACATTAGAAACAAAGACTCTCTCCTATAGCATATAAAATTATTCCAATTACTTTTTTAGATGTTAGTTGAATGAAAACCTAACAGTGTGTTGGACAGATTAACTAATTCAAATTCCAATATGCAGCAGATTGATATCCAGATTGGACCACTATTAAGTCAGTCTTCTAAAAGTTTGTTATGCCTAGTTCTCTTCACCTTTTGGATTTATAAAATTTGTTCTTGCTTTTTTAAATGCAAAGGAGTGTTGGGTGAGTTCCCAAATGAAGGCTCAAATTTATAGCTAAGATTAATAAACACATAAGCATAAATGGAATCAACTAAAAATGTTCATAGTCCAATAGTTTTGAATCTTCCTTAGGTTTTCAAATGCAAGGAGAGGGTGGCCTTTTTCTCTGCCTTTTTCTGTGTAGCCGCTGACGCCTCCCGGTGCTCGCCAACCTTGGGCCCGCCGCCTCCCGAAGAGAGATCCCCATGCCTTCAATTAAGTTGCAGAATTCTGATGGAGAGATATTTGAAGTCCATGTGGAAATTGCCAAGCAATCTGTGGCCATCAAGACCATGTTGGAAGATTTGGGAATGGATGATGAAGGAGATGATGATCCAGTTCCTTTATCAAATATTAATGCAGCAATATTAAAAAAGGTCATTCAGAGGTGCACCCACCACCAGGATGACCCTCCTCCTCCTGAGGATGATGAGAACAAAGAGAAAAGAACAGATGATGTCCCAGTTTGGGACCAAGAGTTCCTGAAAGTTGACCAGGGAACACTTTTTGAACTTATTCTGGCTGCAAACTACTTAGACATTAAAGGTTTGCTTGACGTTACATGCAAGACCGCTGCCAATATAATCAAGGGGAAAACTCCTGAGGAGATTCGCAAGACCTTCAATCTCAAAAACGACTTTCCTGAAGAGCAGGAAGCCCAGGTGCGCAAAGAGAACCAGTGGGGTGAAGAGAAGAGAGACGCCGTGCCTGACACTGTAACACTGTGAGGATCATTCCAAGTACTAGTTGCACTGCTCTGTTTGTAACTGTTGATATTCGACAAAACAGTAGACAAATGGCAGCAGCAAATCTATTGTATTAGCAGAATATTGCTCTCATTGCATGTGGAGTATGGATTCTAAAATGTATAGCTGAGATTCTCCTGGTGTGATCAAAAGTTTTGTTTTTCTCTTAATAAACTGAACTGTGGGTTCTCTATAGAAAGTGGTATTTTGGGCTTTCCCTCTTTTTGTAAAGTGATTTCTACCTAGTTTGCTGTCTAGTTAACTTGAGCAACCTTTTAAAATTAGGCAGTGTAAATAAAACAACATGCAAAGTTTGCAGAAGTAGATTTAACAAAAGTATCATCTTTATTCATGTACTGGGCACCGGAAAAGGGCTAGTTAAGGTACATAGTCTGCATGGGATTATTAAGATCGTTGCCGGCCCCCTAGAGTTAAGGAGTACCCCTGGTCTGGGTTAGCCTGTATGTAGCAAGACTCCCTTAACTGAATCTGAGGACTGTGTGTTGTTTTTAATCCTCAGCTTTGAATATTTTAGCCAGATACTCAGTTATCACCCAGTTTATGTTTTTGCAGTGCGAAATGTAAGTAGACAGTGTGTTAGCTTTTTAATTAAAACAGACACTTTAAAAAATGCAAGGAGAGGAAGGTACTCTTCTCTGAAAGTGAAAACACTTGGGGGGAGGGAGGGTGGGGAATGGGTTGTCAAAAGATATGTTAATATGTTGGGTCCCTTGGCTTAAGTAAATGCATCTTCAAGATGTCCTGTTGGAGAACATGCTGAAACTGAAGATGTTCCATGGTTTGTAGAAATAGAAATCTCCCCACTCCTACTGTGCTCATTAAAGGTCTCAGCAAAACACATTGTAAAAAATAAAAGGTTGGTTTAAATGACCAGACCAACTTTGGGTTGGGTTATTACCTTTTTCAATCTTGGAAAGGAATTTTAAACAAGCATTATTCCAAGGCTCGTCCCTCCTACAAGCAGCTGCATCTCAGAAGTGGTGCCATGACTTCCCCGTGGCTGGAGGCAGCTAGAGACAAGGAGTTTATCAAGTGCTCCGACAGCTCTGAAACAGCTCTATGTATTATGCAGATACTATTTGTTACATATGTGAGCACAATTTTTAATTTATTATAGCATAAGATAGGAAAACTAAGGGTAAAATAACTGTAGTAAGACTGAGCTCAGCTCTTGGGTGGACTCAGAATACGCTAACTATGACCTTGTTAAGCTGTCTTCTATACATCCCGAACTTCAGTCTTTTCATCCATCAAATGGGTATAACAAGGGTGCTAACTTTAGATTTTTAGATTTTTTAATGAAAATATCATGAACACATAGTAAGCACTCCGTACTTGAAAAATGAATCCTCATCTATTACAAAGTCGTTATTATCAATACCATCACTACGATTATGCCATCCGCTTATCTAATTACTAAAGGTATTTTTAAAAATCAAATAAAAAGCTCAAGGCCAACAAGTCGATACTGACTCATAGTGACCATGTAGAACAGAGAAGAATTGGCCCTGTGAGTTTCTCAGATTATAGCTCTTCAGCAAAGTAGAAACTCCTCTCTTTCGCCCCCAGAGGGGCTGCTGGTTTTAAACTGCTAACCTTGCAGGTAGACGCTCAATTTATAACCATTGTGCTATCGCTGAGTCTGTGCTGACTCATAGTGACCACCCTCCCAGCGGGTATCCTAGACTGCAACTGTTTAAGGGACTAGACAGCTCAGGGTTTCTCCTGCATGGCTGCTGGAGGTTGCAAAGTGCCGGCCAGTGCGTAACCACTGTGCCACCAAAAGGCGTGTACATTTGCAGTCGTTCATGGCTTAGGGGAACCGTTCTTGGATTTTGCCTGTTTCCATGAAAGGCTTCCCAGCTTTCCTAGTTTGGCTGAGCTGTCCCGACTGCAACAATGCTCCAGTAAAGAATCTATAGCAAAGCCTTCTAAGCTCACCAGGCTCTCGTAATGGAGCACAAAAGATTTCCCACTTAGCAAAACACTCTTTGGTGACTCGCAAGTGAACCTCTGAGCACACACGACAGAAGTTCAGCTGACGTATAGGGACCTTCGAAATGTGAAGACTGACTTTTAAATTAACTACATTTATGTAAAGGGTGCCCCTCTCCACCCCCCAACATTCTAATTTTACTGTTCCATGAATGTGCCAGCAGGAAGCACTGTCTGACAGTTGGAGTGTTTTAATTTACTTTTTAATGGAAACAGCAGCATTTGATATAAAATCTTTTCCAACTCTGGTTGCCAAGATTCATTGATAGATAGGTAAAGGATTTCTTTGGCTACATTATGAAACACAAGCTTTTGTTGGGAATTTCAGAAAGGTTTGAGAAGAACACGATTTAATATCTGAAGCTCCTTGAGTTTGGCTTTGCCAATCCCTCACGGTAAAAAGATTATATTTTATCAGTGGAAGGTTATCAGTCAAGACTGCTTTAGCACACGTTCATAATTTACAAATTCACACCACAGCAGGAACAGAATAGCTAAGCCCAAACAAAACATCCCAGAGCAGCATGCGGCAGATGATTTGAGCCTATATTAGTGTTCCCAGGCTCTGAAAAAGCAAATGTTATGCAATGTGGTGAACTTCCCATAAGTGAGGCAAAGAGGTCAAGATTTATAAGCCTATAAGCTGTTTGACAGCACCCTAGTGAAATAAAGATTGCCTTTACAACTGAGGGTAATGCAGTGTTGTTTCTCCTTTATACTTTTAAGTTGTGCGACGACTTTCAGGTATATGTGGGACTGCTAACCACGAGGTCAGTGGTTTAAACCCACTAGCTGCTCTGTGGAAGGAAGCCGAGGTTATTGACTCCTATCATGATTATGAGACTGTAAGCCAAATATGGAGTCGCTATGAGTCAGAAATGACTTAATAGCAGTAGGTTTTAAGTTTTGTGCTTCTTTTGTTTAAAATGACAAAGACATAATTTCTAAATTAAGAAACAAGCATACCAAAGTGTCTATAGTTTCAATATAGCCCAGTGACTGAAGAGGAATTGTGGTCTGCAGATATATTTTATAACAGATTTTTGTGTGTACATTTCTTTGGGATAGATACAACTATTATGAAGTGTTTTCTTTTTATATTTTTACCTTGATTTCAGCCAATTGAGTTGTAAGTTCAGCCAATTATATGTAAGTTGAGCTTGGAAATGGAAAGCATAAGACACTCTAAATGACTTATGGTTTATAAAAACTGTACTGTAATTCTTAATGTCAGTTTCTTCAGATATTAAGACATTTAACTAATTTGTTTTAAGTTTTACTCATCATTGTTTTGTCAAAACACCAACTGAAAAGAAGCAAGATGATAATCTTCCTAGTTATAGACATTTCCCCCTGGATTTCTTCTTTCTTACTTCTAACCCCAACAAGTCAGACTTTGATTATAAAGGCAGAGAATAATATCCATGCACGCTAATGGTTTCTCTGCACATTCTGCCTGGCTGTGAAGCCATTTGGTCTTCAATCAGCTGGAGACACAAAGAGTATGTTGGGGAAAGGAGGGAGGTGGGGGATCGCTTCATGATTTGGGGCAACAGCTGGCTAATACTCAGGCTCTAATACAGCAGGGAATCTGGGAAGAAGGTTGAAAGATTATCTCTCCCATTGCCCAGTAGGGTTCTTTTCCTGTCTTTTGGAGCTTGAAAGAGAAAATCTAATTGGAGGATATTGTGGATTTTTAAACAAGTACTTAAAAATAATTACTCATCCAAAAGACAAATAATTCTGAAATATTGACCCTTCCTTTGACCTTAAACCAAGACATATGACTCATTAAGTACAAGGTATAATTTATAGCCAAACAAATGATGCACTTCAATTCAATTTAAACTTTTGGTAGAAAAAAATTTTTCCTTCAGCCTATGCTTCTCTGAGAATGTAATAATTTGACAACATCTTCAACCCAAAACTTTAAATAATTATTTTACATGCAAAATGTAAAAGGAGAGTAACAATTCCTTGTTGTTCCCTAGAGTGTTTTGTTTAACCAACTAAACTTTTGGAATATGTTGCTCTTGACTGCTTGAATTAAAGGAAATGAAACAAAAATGGGAAAATGATTTAGCACAAATAAAGACATGGAAGAGATCAGAAAGAATAATAATAGTGTTTATTTTCATATTTATATTAAAATAGATGAATAGGATATGATTGTAAAGTTTGATATTACTAGAAGTATAATGGAAAAGGCAATTGAAATGCATAAGAATATTGCATCACAGTACAGGGAAAATTTATAAGTACTTGAAGAAAATCCAAATAGCTATGATTACTGGGATAATTTTTGAAAAGAATAATGTTGGCCATTATTTTGTACATTTTGATTTTCAAGTCTATTAACACCCGCACACCCTGGAAACTGGCACTGTTACTTTAGGGGAATGAAAGCACAGGGACTATCATATAGGCATTGTCAAGGCCAACTGCGAATACAATGGCTAGAGAGGCATACCTGATGTCTAAAAGTATGACTTTAACTGGAAATATGCATCTATTTAATATGCAAATATTTTTAATAAAAAATCTCACCTGTGTAACTACTTGCTGACATTATAATTTTCCCTGTAGCCTTTTAAGATATATTTGAAAATCAGAAATGACAGGATTCCTATAAAGTGGTATTTTGTACCTTTCTATTTTCCATGTTAATATAACACTTTCTTTTATTCATTTCTCTTTCATTTTCCAAGAAATTCAGGGTTCTTGTTTTACCAGTTGCCATGTCAAGTGCTTAGTTAAACCATCTTCTCCTGCTTCTGTCTATTTTTAAGATTCTATATGGCATCCCTGGGAAGTACTAGTTCTCGCTGCAAGATAATTGAGCCAATATTTCAGGAGCCTTCTGCATTACCCTACCATGATGGCTCTGGTGACAGGTAATACCTGGGGAGAAATGTCAATGGTAGTTCCCAACCAAATCACAGAGTAGTTACGTTCAAGTTCTTTTTATTTTTCAGTTTTCAAATACCTGCTTCTTCAAAAGAGATCAGGTTTCAATGAGATACTGTATATGAGGTTTAATAGTATCTTTAAATATAAATATGATATTGGGATGTTTTCTTTGCACTGCAAACTTTATTACAGAATAATGATAGAGATATATTTTACCCAGGCTATTTCTTCGTCTAACATTTCATATTTCTGACAATCATAATCGCTCCAGATTACATCCTTTAAGTCAGCGTGTTATGACAGCCTGCCTCTTTGAGGAACGAAGGGAACAACTCCAGGCTTCAGATACCACTGTTATTATGTGACTTGGTTCTGAATCATGTTCATTTTGTTTCATCTTGGATGATATTTCTTCAGCTCCCTTTTAGTTAAATGTCTCAACTAGCTCTTTCATGTGCTATGGGCGGGGTGACTAAGAGTCATATTGTATAATCTATGATGGTATGCATGGTGTTATAACCATTCCACAGCCAAGGCACCTCACGAACTACTTCACATAGTTAAATATCGAAATTGCACACTCTCCCAGGGGCACGGACAATAGACAAGGGGGTAGGTAAAGGGATACATCGAACAGTGCAAGACATGAAAAAATGATAATAATTTATAAATTATCAAGGGTTCTTGAGGGAGGGAGAAAGGGGGAGGGAAGGGAGAAATGAGAAGCTGATATCAAGGGCTCAAGTAGAAAGAAAATGCTTTGAAAACGATGATGGCAACATACATACAAATGTGCTTGATACAATGAATGTATGTATGGATTGTGATGAGTTGTATGAGCCCCCAATAAAATGATTTTTAAATGCTCATTCTTTTTAGTATCTATCACATCCATAAGTGCATATCATTCATACCACTCCAATGGTTGTCTATGTCCACATCACCTTCCTGTCCCACTGATATAATGGAATTCTCCACGCATTGTCTTTATTGAGCTTCCACAAAGATCTAGTACATTTGGTGAACTCTAGAGTTGTAAAGATGAATCAATCTCTGTTCGTCAAGAAATATGCCGCCTAATTAGGAAGAAAGACAAAAAGTAGGCACTTAAAATTAAGTGTGATCAGAGAAATAAGAAAGGGTTACCTGTAGGAGACAAATAAGTAATAAGTGCTTAGAAGGCAAACAGAAACTGACTTGTTAAAGATAAGCATCCTTGGAGGTGCATAAAGATAAGCATCCTTGGAGTGCGCATTGGACTGTTGGCTGAAAGCAGGCGGTTCGAGCGCAGCAGGCACTCACTCTAGAGTAGAAAGAAAGAAATGTGTCGGTAAAGGTTAACAACCTTGGTAATCTAAAGAACTATTTGACTCCTATCCTGTTGGGTGGCGTCATGGTGAGTAGGAATTGACAGGATAGCAGTGTACTTGATGTGGTTTTGATAAAGGTAAGCATTAGGAGGAATATATTACTGGCATAGCGATCAGGTTATGCTGATCCCTAAGAGAGAATGAAGAGTAAGTAGAGGAGTTAGAGATACACTACTATGAATACATGAAT
Source organism: Tenrec ecaudatus (assembly GCF_050624435.1). Classification (NCBI taxonomy): domain Eukaryota; kingdom Metazoa; phylum Chordata; class Mammalia; order Afrosoricida; family Tenrecidae; genus Tenrec; species Tenrec ecaudatus. Next base: position 76,621,635 of record NC_134542.1, read on the forward strand.
AACAATTTAACTGGGAACTTGACTTCTTTTTCTTAACATATCGGACCTCGTATCTTGAGCTCATTCCTCTCACATCTCCCATGCGCTTTTTGACAGATAATTATGGGATAATTGCTACAATTTTTTAGAATATATTTTAGCAATTTAAGCAAATGATGAATATTATCATTTAAGATTTGGTATTTCATTGATCTTATTAACATGAGAAAACTATATATGCAAGGTGTAAACCAGATGCCTCTCTTTGATGGTATGTCATTTATTTGAGTGAACACATTGCTAGTGTAGAGCTATTTTACTACTGTGGCTCATCTGTGCGTGAGATACTGGCCTCGGGTCTTCAATATGCCGGCAGGTCTGAATACTAACGAGAGATCTAGCATTGCCTAACTTTTCATGAAAATATTCTGCTCATCACAATCAGATATAACAATGATGGTAATAGTATATTGAATGAGCTCTATGATCCATGCCACCTAATCTTTCTCAGTGTTCTTGCCTTTCTTTTAAAATGACTTAATAGTTTGAATACCATATTTTTTCCTCTTTGCTAACACTTTAGAAAATTGAAATGGGCTGGGCTGCACCACACTGGTGAGCACCAAGATAGCGTCTTTAACTTGACCTTCACTGTTCGTGAGGTTAAATGCTAACCTAAAAGCCTCATTTCAAATTTTGTCTTGTTACTGACTTTGAGAAGTGTATCACAGGGTCATGGCATTTTTATTTTTAAGACTGTGTTCTTATGTGCATTAGGATGGTCATTTCTAGAAGGACCAAGCATATCTGATCTTAGCTGTTAACTTACATTCATTTCTGGACATTTGGTGCCTGAAAATGTTAAATAAAATTATTTTTAAATATAAATACTCTATAAAGGAATTTGAACCATTTTAGAGTTTTGAAAATTATATATACGCATACAATGAGGATTTCCAGGGTACAAAAAAGTGAATATATAGACTTAATTGGTAAATATAATAATTCTCTAGGTAATTCAATGGCTGTCCCACTAGCAAAATGTATATTATGAATGTCCTACATTAAAATTGTTTCAAAGGTATACTCAGATAAAATTTTAAGTAAAAAGTTCAGAAATGAGAATGTTCTAATTGTTTATGTATGACAATATTGAAAATTGTTTTGTTTTTCTTGTTCTCCCATGGTTCTTTCAGAACCATTATATTTTGAGTGTCCTTAATAACTAACAATCTATTGACTGGACTAGTCTGGAGAGGCCAGGAGTACCATGTTTGCCATCCCCTATAAAGTGAGGATCAAAACTATGTGAAAAGCTGCTTATCTGGTTAGTTATAGAACCATTCCTTGGTACGCAGGGAACATACAAGGATAGCTCCACTTCTGAAGAACAACACTCAAGCCTTAAAGAGAGCAACCACTATTTGACTATTTTAATAAGCCAAAACTCTGATTTTAAAGGCAGCAAAACAGATTTGTTGTATCATGTTCATCCAGGAAGGAAGGAAAAAAATCTGATTGAATGAGCCACAATCTTCCAATTTGTTAAAAAGCCTTTGACAGACTTAAAAAGGAAACAGATTCTTAAATGTTAAAGAAAAAACTAAGAGCAACAGTTTTTAAACCTCTGACACGATCACTAAACAACAGATTCTGTAAGCTCCAAAGAAGCTGGACAAGATCCTTACTTTTCTAATACACTGGACAGTCATACAGTCTTGGGATTTTTGTTTTCAAGAGAGAATTCTTGAACCCTTTACAGTTTTACATGTGGAATGCGGGAGTCGTTGTATAATGGAGCTAAGGGGGAAAGTATTTGCTTTTCATCTTTTCATGCCTCATCTCGTCCTTGTGCCTGGAACCCAGAAGATGCTGTCTTGGCTCTGCAAGCTCATTGCTTCCCTAGCTAGGTGCTGGCTAGCCTCAACTTTTGATAAGCATCATATGTTCTGAATGCATTTGCACCTTAATTGAAAATTTTCAATTACAAATAAAAGGAAAACAAATTTTATTGAGCTTAAGGTTCTTTTAACCACCCCCTGGAATCATACCACAGTGGTAAATTCCACACTGTGAATTTGGTCCTGGTCATATGCTAGCACCGTGGCTGAGTGTAGGAGGTATGTTTCCCTTTTCTTGTTTTCCTGACTGGTGGTGTTTGACTTTGTAAATATTCCAACACCTTTAAACCTGTTCAGAAAAGAAATGTCGTCCTCAAGGCTTGGTGGGCCATGTGTAGTCCACTCTCTCTTCTCCTCTTAGTTTGCTCCCATGTGGTCTGGGCAGACCCACCACTCTTCCTGAGCCCTGTCTTCAGTGCGGTCCTCTGCAGTGCATTCTTCTGCGGAAGGGACCTACAGAGCTGGGACTGGGGCCAGCCCTGCAGGCTTTTTTGTTAGTTCACTGAGTCTTAGTCACCATTTTACAGATGAAGAGATCCAGGTTCCTAGAGATAAAGTAGCTTTTCCTCCACAAATTCAGCACCTGGGAGTGAAATACAGGTCTGACTTCAGAGTCAGTTCCCTTTCTCCCATCCAAATTTAAAAGAAAAAATATTGAAATATGATGGATTCTTGAGGCCCCTATAATTCCTAACTATTCTCAAAAGATATAGGGACCTTATACAAAGTGCATATGCTTTTAAATTAAATGTAGCATTCTTATAAACCAATGATTGATGAATTGATCCCATGAAAGTGAAAATGAGACAGATTGCAATCATCCTATGAAACAAAATATGTACTCATTTGACCCAAAAAGAGTTTCATCAACAGAAGGAACAATTTAAAATGAGATTTAATGCATACAATTTGTCAAAGCTTTTGAGTATTAATTATAAGTTCATGGGTACATATGATTTCCAGAGAAAGGCATTCATTTAAAAGGATAGCAATCCTCCCATTTATATCTACAGTATTTTGTTCATATGTGTAAAATGCTACCTTCTGGTAGGCAGCCTAATGTATTATAGATTTGAAGTTAAAACAGACGAAGAGCAGGTTGAAGGGCTGTAGAGAGGGAATTGGAAAGATTCTTTTTAGTCCACTTATACCATGTGTGAGCTTTGAATCTCATTTTTAAGAGCTGTAAGAAAAAGAAAAAAAACTCTGCGAGCAGTAAGTGGATGTTGTTAGACATTCTTGAATTATGTACAACGTAGTTATTGAGCAATTAATTTCCCCTGGATGCATCATCATAACTCTTGGAAGCATGGAAAGAGCCTGGACTTGTGCCATCCTCGCAATACACCCATCTTGCTAGGGTCTTGCTCTTGTGCACTGTTGCTCAGTTTTACCAAGCACGATGTCCTTTTCCAAGGAGTAGTCTCTCCTTGTAACATGCCTGAATATAGGAGACAACATCTTACCATATTTGCTGCTTCCTCTTTGTATATGTGTGTTGTACATAGAAAGAGATTTCTTTTAAAAAATAGCTTACACAGTTGTAGAAATAGATAAGTTCAGTCCAGCTCAAGTCAGGCTTTCCTGACTCAGAAGATGACAAACCAGAAGCAGGATGGTGAAGCAGAGACAGAGGAAGGCACAGGCTGGCAGATGTGTAGATCTGCAGTTGGATCCACCATCAGCAGCCACTGATGGCTCCAAGGACATAATACCTCGCCTTTCTGAATTTCCAACTTTTCCTCCTTCATCGAATACTCTGCAATTATGGATTGTATTTTCTCTCACAAAACATATGTTGATAGCTACTTCATGGAACCTGTGAGACCTTATTTGGAAATAGGTTCTTTGAAGTTGCCACTAGTTGCCATCCTCACTTTTCAGGACCATGATCACATGATTCTTTTGGCTGGTCATGGTACTTTTTTTTTTCATGGTACTTTCAATAATCTTTGCCAGCACCATAATTCAAATGTATCAATTCTTAGATCTTCCTAATTCGAGGTCTAATTTTCACAGTACATGAGACCATCGAAAGTATCGCTTGAGCCAGGCACACCTTAGTTCTCACCTTTACAAAAGATTTTGTGAAGCAGTTGCCTAATGCAAGGTATCATTTGATTCCCTGATTGCTGTCTCCATGAGCATTCACTGTGAGAAGATCCAACTCTGAATCATATCTTAATACTTTTGCACAGTCAATAAAGCACAGGGAAACATCTTTCTGGTTTTCTGGTGTTTGGTTGGCAGTCAAGTGAATCAATAGGATGCATCTATTGATTTTACAACACCTGAAAACATGTGAGGAATCATTTGTAATCATTTCTCAGGATCAAAAATTGAGACACAAAACATTCATATTTAGAGATGAAAGCAATGATAAAAAATCAAAACAATGGGTATATAAAATGTATCAGTAGATGAAATTGATTGTAACTAGAAACCATGTGAATATAAGATAAATCCCTGAAGGTAAACTGAAGCTAGCTGTCCACCTCTTGAATATCTTTAGTAATATATGAACAAGGGTGATTATTATCTCTTGATGTATTATAAAAAAATTTAGATATAAAGACTATGCACCCAAAGTGTAGAGGTTACTTTTTACAAGCCAAATATTCTTCAGTTACCACCTAGGACAAGAAGTCTCACTTTGTCACCTACCCTAGAAATTATTCCCGTGTACTAATCTCAATTTATTTGCTCTTCCAAAATAAATACTGATTTTAATACTCATCAATCCTTAGATTTTCTTGATAGATTTTTCATCAAAATGGACAGCATGGCTTATTTAGCTGATCCTATTATTTTTCAAAGGAGTTCTGGTGTTACAATGTTGGGTTAATCCAGTTGCTGACAGGAAGGTTGGGGGCATGAGCCCACCAGTTAGTCTGTAGAAAGAAGATATGGGAGTCTGCTTCCTTAAAAATCCAGGCATGGAAACCTTTGAGGCAGTTCTACCCTGTCCTATAGGATTAATCACTAGTAATTTAATTTTTATTATTTTATTATTTTTAAATTTAAAATGTATCTAAATTTTACTAATAGAGTCTGCTTCCATCTTTGTTTGTTGGTTTTCTCCCTCCATTATTTGTCACTTTCAAACTGGTTTTAATTTTTTCTCTAGAATTTGATTTTAATAATTTCTCTACCTTTTTTAACTGAAAGCATGATCCCTTGTGTTCATTTCTTCTTATGCTCCTTCTAGATTTGTCATCAGTTCTGAGATTATATTGTACTCCTAATAGTCTCTTAAAATGTATTACTAATTTCTGCACTTTTTCTAATTCTTATCTGTTCTTCTCTGACATTGTGTATTACACAGTACAAAGATGAGACCATCTGCTCTGTGAGGAATTGCAAGACCTTAAGGAACAGTTTCACTCCCCCAAAAAACCTCATTTCCATCGAATTGATGTAGACTCAAAGGTCTACTCATAGGGTAGCGGAGTGCTCACAGGGTAGAACCATGAGTTTTGAGTTCCTAAGACAGTAACTGTTTACAGGAGTAGAAAGCCTCATCATCCTCCAGCAGAGCATCTGTTGGTTTCAAACTGCTCATCTTGCATCTTGCAGATCACCGTCCAATGTGTAAACACTAAACCACCAGCCAGTAATTGTATTCTGCCTTATAGGATTAAAATCAACTCTATATAAATGGGATTTTACTTTTCTCTAAAAGTATTATTTTGTCCTTTCTTGTTGTATAATGAAGTCTTACAATAGTTCAGTGATTGTTAAAGACATCATTGTGTCTGAATTGAGAAAATGGTGTCTAACAAATGTAGGACGTTGTTCAGAATTGTGCTATAGGCCATCTCATTGTCATGAAGAGTGCTTTTGGTGTCTTAAACAAGTTACCTTTGAGTTGATTCTGACTGATGACAACATCAGATGCTGCAGGTAGAATTGCTTCACAGGATTTTTTTTAACTGAAATGTTTATAGAAGCCTTTCTAGAGTTACTGGGTGGTTTCAAACTGTCAGCCTTCAGGTTAGCAGCTAACCACAAGCCACTATCTCCATCTAGTCTCTGAGATACTTCCTTACCACTCTTAATACTATAACCAAAGTCTGTTCCCCATTTGTGGTGGAGGGCATTCATGGGAAGAGAAAGAATCTCCGATGACACGTATAGGTAAGCAAACTCATTCCCAGGGTCTATGGCCTCAGATCTTTGACTCAGAGAATAACGGAATCCTAAGAGCTCTGAGCCCTCGTCTAAGAGGAATTACACACACGTACACACACTGAACACTTGGCAATTCCCCAAGTGCTCAGTGCTGCAAAGGTCCGTGGAGTGAAATGAAATGATCTTCAGTTACCCTTCAGGTCTAGAAGTGAACTCCTCCCATGGCTCAATTTTTAGCCAAACATTAGAGGAGTCTATAAGGGGAGCAATAGCACTAGGGAGCTATGAATATTCTAGAATAATCAACCATTTGAGATTTTAAAAAACAGCATTTACCAAAGGATGGAATTTAGAAGGGTCAGGAGAGAAAGACGAATGGAAAGAGAAAGCACAGGGAGAAAATAAGATACATGATATTGCCTTGTGAGGACTGCAATCAGTGAGCTGAGCCAAAATGTGTTTAAATAATTTAATGTAAAATTGATCATCTCCATAAACCTTCAACCTAGTTCATAATAAAACTTTTTAAAAAGGAATAATGCAACTAGGGAGAGGAAATCTGATTTCTTAATGTGCTATTGTCCTATGACAGATATCACAGGTATCATTCTCAATGATAATGAAGACCTATTTTCTATCATTTTTAAAAAGTGATCCTCCAAAATACAATAGAGATATTAGTGTGTTCATTAGTCCCTAAGTTCTGTAGTGATAGGTCTTATGCTGAACCAATTATTGAAAGATAAGAGAGTTAAAACTGTGACAATTAATTATGGTTCCTTTAGAATGAGACTATGCATCATTAAAATATGTAGATACTTGTTAATAGCTACACTTCATACTTGTGTATCACTTTTCTCTGAGGCTTTGAAAATACTATCTCATTAATCCTCATGAACCCTTTAGTAAATTATAAAATCACTGTACCATTTAAATTTAAATGTAGTCAAATACAATTTTTTCAACACATAATATCTTAATTGACTTCTTATCTGCAGTCTCCTGAGATATAAGCCAGGAGATTTTTTTCTGTATTTATAAAGGATCTTTAATATTTGTCTTTTTTCTGTATTTATAAAGGATCTTTAGTATTTGTGCTTAGCTTACATTACTACATATTCCCCATATTTTGATATCTTCATAATCATACATATTCCATTTGTTCATTAGCCATCCTCCTTTAATAAAGCATTTTTTTTTGTATTTTCCTACCTGTATGCTCATCAGGTTCTTGACCAACTTTGGTCAGAAACGGATATATTGATGATGCCTGAGCCCTGTGTGGCTCCTGCCAATAGGTTTTCTCTATCCCTTACTATTCTGATTGGCAATAAGATATAGGTGATCATATCAGGATCGTATAGAGTAAGTAATTGATCTCTATTATATAGCCATGGGCAATGCAAATGGCCAGTGGCACTTGACTTCCAGTCCAGATACGGGTGGCTTGAGGCAACCCAGAAAGGCCTTGGAAAGAAAGTGATGACTGAATTCAAATCAGTCATTGAAAACGCTTTGGGGAGACTACGTCTATTCTTCTACGCCTGGAATTGCAATGAGTCAGAGTCAGCTTGATAGCTTCTATCTTGGATTATCATATACAAAGGTTATTCAAAAAGCATTTCTATAGAATCACGTTATTGTTTTTGTTAGGTGCCACCGAGTTGACCCTGATGCGTTGCAACCCTGTTTACCACAGAAGGAAGCACTGCCCAGACCTGACGACCTTCACAAATTGTTTTTAGGTGGAGCCCATGGTAGCCATTGTGCCAACCCATTTCCTGGAAGGTCTTCCTCTCTCCCACTGACCCTCTGTCATACAAAGCATGATGTCTATTTCCAGGGCCTGTTTTCCTTGGAAACATGTCCAAACTACAAAACCATAGGAGGGTTAATTAAACTGAAATGTCCAAGTGTGAAGCTGTTGTTTCTGGGCACATCCTCCACCTAGATCAGCTGCAACCCCTGTGTGGGTGGGAGTCAAATGACCCTTTCATAGGTGTCACCCAAGATTCAACATGGTAACAAAATTACAGTTATGAAGTAGCAACAAAAATAATTTTATGGGGGTTACCACAACACGAGGAACCGTATTAAAGGGCCGCAGCATTAGGAATGTTGAGAACCACTGACCTGAATCGATACACTTCTGAAAGTGGGTTTCTATCCCTCTCAAAAATTTTCCCAAATAATTCTGTTTTCTGAATTTACAGTATGTCAAAAAATAGTTTGGGCATGTTTGAGAGACTCAAATTATGTTCCTTTTAAAAGTTGCTTGGTTTTGGACATGAAAAGATTGATCACATGTATGTGGTAAGGTTTCCCAATAAAATCCTAATAAGGTTTTAATTACAATCCTAATAAGGGTTGTCCTAATAAGAAAACCCTAATTACCCTCAAAGAATGAGCAGGTTTACTGTCCTCATGGAGAAAAAATTCCTGGATACAATTTTCATGTTTTTTTTCTCATCAAAGCAGTCTTCAATTTTCTTAAAATGTCTTCACAATAATTTCCCATGATCATCCAATATCCTTTTAGAAATATAGCAGTATTAACCTTTAGGGATCCTGTAAGACAGTTACCTTAAACTTTTTTTGTAAAATAGATCACTTTAGTAGGGGCTCTTACAGCACTTGTAACAATCCATTCATCAAGCATATCAAGTAAATGTAAATAAATGTTGCCATCATCATTTTAAAAACATTTCCATTTGAGCCCTGGGTATCAGCACCTCTTTTATCCCTCCCTCTCTCCTCCTCCCCACCCTCATGAAACCTTGATAAATAGTAAATTATAATTTTTTTCATGTCTTATACCATCTGCTGTCTCCCTTCACCTACGTCTCTGTTTCAACCCCCTCAAGGAGGGGCAGTGGTTTACATCGATCCTTGGGATGGTTCCCCTTTCCTCCCATTCCTCTCACCTTCCCCTACCCTCATGGTATCACCACTCCCCCTCTCCTGTCCCTGGATGTTTTCTCCTTGGGATTGTTTATCTTGCCTCTCTTACAGGGAGACACAACCTTAACCTTCTTAATAGACCTCTCTTCCTTGAATCAAACTGGCCCAGTAAATCTTTCCTGAAGTCACTGTTTAAATTGGCTTTTTTTTTACTGGGGTGGGGGACAGATAACATTCTAACAAGACTGAAACCCACGTGTATCCCTGAGGAAATTGTCTGCACCACCCACTGACCTCAGAAATCTATTTAAGCACGTTCAGTTTGAAGTAACCTGTGCATGTGTGAACTGGGGTTTTTTTGACTTTCTGTGTTAGTTGCCTTTGAAACTCTGTCACTGCCTTGTCCCATGGTTTTTTCTCTTTCTCCTTTTCTTTAGCTGGGCTATGTGTAGTTTGCTTCCTTTTATCAGATTACATTGATTTTTGAAATAGTGTCTAAGTTTTCTCATATGGCCTCCTGTTCTTCAACACCAATATTTGTTTTCTTTGCTAGTGTTTGAAATATAAAGCACAATTATGAACTTTCCCCAGCCTTTACCAATTCATCTTATGTACTACTTTTGTTTTTTATAGCATTATTTCATAGACTCTACAATGTCAATGGAAGGAAAAATCAAATTATATAGAAACTGGTTTCAGCAATAGAAAAACACAGTCGTATCCATTCCTACTGTCTCATGGGCTTTTCAAAATCTAGTATGCTATATTTTTAATAAAGTACTCAAAGACTATAGTTGACATTTCAGGTGCAGAAAAATGAGAATTTATATATGTTTATGTGAGTGTGCTGGTACCACTTTAGTTGACATTTCAGGTACAGAAATGTGTTTTTGTGTGATTTGTAGGTAATTTTGTTTCTAAAAATCTAACACAGACTTTCCCAGAGTGGGTGATACTGTGCTCCCTGGGAGTGCTGGAACAATAGTGGGGCATGGGGCGTGTGTTGCGCTATAAAACCAGTTTTATCTGGATTATGGGTTATAGTACAACATTTTTTTCTTTGCCAGGGGGAAAGTTTTTTCTTACAATGGATCATGAGGCCAAATAAGTTTGGGAACCTAGAATCTAACAAAAGATCCACATTTCATTATATCCATGATATAACTTTGTGAAATTTAATATTTTTTACATCAATGTTAATTTTTCTTAGAGAATGCCAGTGTCATGTTCATAATGATAAATAGGTACAGGGTATCATACTTGCAAAGCTGAACCCAATTGAACATACATAGTTTCAATCATCATCAGTTGAAATCATATGGTTAAAAAGTGAAGTCTTTCTTTAAAGCTATCGAAAGCATTTTATCAAATCTTTAAAACCACAAGGAAATTGGTGTTTAACACTTTCATCAAAAGCCTTAATTGCTTCACACTTTTTCAAAGGACTGTTTTTCTTAGTTTTTTTTTTAATTAATCATTTTATTGCGGGACTCTTACAAATCTTATAACAATAGTTATTAAGCACACTTGTGCCTATGTTGCCATCAACATTTCCAAAACAATTTCTTTCTTTCAAGCTGAGCCCTTGGTATCAGCTTCTCTTTTTCCTTCTCCTCCTCTACCCTCCCACCCTGGTGAATCCTGGATCCATTATGCATTGTTGTTGTTTCATATCTTACACTGTCCGTTGTCTCCCTTCACCCACATTTCTGTTATTTGTCCCCCTGGGATGGTGGCTATATAACCAACCTTGTGATGGGTCCCCTTTTCCTCCTTGTATCCCTTCCATTCCCTACCCTCATTATATTGCTACTCCCACTACTGTCCCTGAGGTTTTTATCTGTCCTGAATTCCATGTGCTGACACACTTATCTGTACCACTGTGTGTACTCCGGTCCAGCCAGACTTGTAAGGTAGAACTCAGTCATGGTAGTTGAAGTGAGAGAGCATTCAGGAACCAGAAGAATGAGCGCTTCGTCGGTGCAACACTGCTCCCTGATCAAATCCTCCCTTTTGTAGGGAGAAGTCTGATCATCTACAGATGAGCTTTGTGTCTCCACTCCAACACCCCTCTTTCACATCTACATAATTGTTTGTTTGGGATCTTGTGATACCTGACACCAGATCCTGTCAACACCTTGTGATCACAGGGGTTGGGGTGCTTCTTCCATGTGAGCTTATTTGCTTCCCTGCTAGATGGTTGCTGGTTTAACTTGAAGCCCTTAAGACCCCAGATGCTATATCTTTTGATAGCCAGGCACCATCCACTCTCGTCACCACATTTGTTTATGTACCCATTTTATCTTCAGCGATTATGTTGGGAAGGTGAGTATCAAAGAGTGCCAAATTATTAGAAAAAAGCATTCTTGTGTTAAGGGCGGCCTTGAGTACTACCTGAATACTTAACATATAAATATATGAACATTGACCTCTATCCCTTTTGTTATAAATTAATATATTTAAATATATGTACACCTATAGCTATACTTCTACAAATAGCTTTTGCCCTGTGCTTTTTTCCTGTATTTCCTTTTACTTCCCTCCTTTCCCACTGAGATCTAAAATTGATGGCAAGGAGGATGTATATTGCCTACTGGGGTTTGATCAAGTGCAGTGTATCAAGAGGAATTACTGAGAGCTGAATGGAGGGGGAACATGATAGCGTATTTTTTCTTTTTAATTAACTGGTAAGAAAAGTCATAAAACATTTTCCTTGAAAAAATATAAGATTGTCTTCTAAAATAATGTGTTTTGGAGCCAATAATGGAATTGTACAAGTAGTCATAGTTTTCTAGTCATTTGAACAATGCATTGATAAAGGAAATCTAAGATTAAGGAAGCAATTTTTTTAGCCTTATTACAATGGAATTTCAAAGTAAATCTCAACTATATAAGAAAAATATCATCTTCCTGACCATTTTATTTTTGTATCACCTTCTATATATGCAAAAACTGGGCAATGAAAACAGAATACAGAATAACTTACACATTTAAATTCTTGTCTTGGTGAAAATATATTGTCAAAAGAACCAAAAATGTGTCCTGTAAGAAGTACAATGAGAAAGCTACTTAGAACTAAGAATGGCAGGCCTCTGTACGTGTTATCAGAGAGGCAATCACTGGAGAAAGGCTCGGGATGCTTGATAAAATAAAGGGACGCTGACAAGGAGGGGACACCCTCAATGAGTAGAATTGACACAGAGGCTACACCGATGGCCTCACATGTAACAATGGTTATGAGGATGGCGCAGCACCAGGCGGTGTTTCATTCTGTTGTACACAAGGCTACCGTGAACTAGAGCCTGTCAAAAACAACAACGGCTGTTTCCATGAATACCTTGGACCCAACTAATTCTATCACTCCTGAACTTGATGCAGTGGAGAAATCCAGCATTTAAGAAAGCACAGCTATAACATGAAATGCCTATTCTTCCCCCCAGCATTTATCATTGTGTGTTTCTACTGGGGAAGTTTTCAGGGGAGAAGAACGTGAACCGGTGCGGCTCAGACATAGGAAGCCCCGATGAAGTGAATAGATAGGGAATCTTATTCCCCATGCCAATCTAATTTTAAAATTGGGATTCTAGGTAAAAAGGAATGAAATCTAAATTGTCCACAAGTTAAGATAAAAATACTAGTGGATAGAAAAACTATGTGAAAAGGTGTTTTAAAAGAAATCAATGAATTCTAAAGAAGGCAAACTATTAACAGTTTAATTATTCGCCTCTAAAATTAATGTATGAAAATAACACTAACAAGTTGACTATATCACCAGTGTAAACAGAAATCCTTCCATCTACCTATGAACAATGAGAATCAGGAAAACAATAATAACCCAGTCTAGAGTGACCCAGGGGAATCCTGAAAATGTTGATATTTGCTCTACATATTCTAAAGTATCACTAGTAAATTTGCTTTGTGATTGTTTCCCCATGTATGAAACTATGCTCTAATTAAAAATTTTTGATGAGATGCTTGATAAAAGTAACTCAGAGTGCGAGCACAGTACTTTTGCCTCGCTCGGAAGGCTCTAGGGTCATTTACTTAGAAATTCATCTTTTGAATGTACTCTGCACCTTAGTGATTTTTATGCTGGAAAAAAAGCTGAAATTGAAATTCACATTATTTATTCTGCCTCATAGCTCAGCGCACAAAATTATGGGTCATAACTAATGGTGTGGGTATAAATGTTTAATAAGCAGTTCTCGATGGGGAGATTTGTATCTTTTATCAATTTTTGTGGTGTAAATACTTTCAACATGCTTGATGCAAACCTCTCTGCTGACATGAATGAAAACTCAGTTGGAAACAGTCACACAGCTCTTGTTGTTGTTCGGGGCCACCGATCTGGTTCTGATATGTATGGACCCTCTGCGTATCCAAACAAAACACTGCGGCACCTGGAGCCCGCCTCGTCTTTATTACTGTGCTTGAGCCCATTGTGTAGCCATGTGTCGGTCTATTTCATTGAGGATCTTCAACTGTTCGCTGACCCTCTACTTCACAAAACATGACGTTCTTCCCAGGACCAGTGTTCCTGGTAACATTCCCAAAGTACATGAGACAAGGACTTATCATCCTTACTTATAAGAACTATTGTGGCTCTATTTCTTCTGACACGGATTTGCTTCGTGCTCTGGCATTCCATGATATAGCCAGTATTCTTCATCAACAGTATCATGTAGAGGATCAGTTCTTCTTCCAGCTTACGTGCCATTGTCTGGCTTGGTCAGTTGCACCTCAGTCTTCAAAGTGACCTTTTTTCCCTTGAACACGTTAAACAGGTCCTTGGCAGCTCACACTACAAGTAGTTCACCTTTCGGGTATTTGGAAGGCAAGTAACATAACTTTTTGAGTCACCGTGGCACAAAAGCCAGGACAGTACTGACAACCGACAGACAAGTGATACAAGTGATACCGTAGTATATTATGATAAAGTACTTGCCCCATACAGATACATTGGATGTAAAAAAAACAAAGAACATTGATCATAGTACAATGTAAATAGGAAACAATTCTTTTGCTACTGTTACTTTAAATGTATTCAATTGTAAATTAACACAATTTTTAAGTTTTATGATCACTTTTTATTCTGATCACTTGCAAAATGCCTGATGTTTTAATGATTCTCTCTCAAGAACGGTACACTTTTTTATTGAGCCATTGTCAGTTGACCTAGAGCATTACCAATGCTGAGCTCATTGCTTCTTTTCTTGTTACATAGTGATGCAAAATGTCATGGATTTTTAAGTGAGGGGGTGGGACATAAAAATAATATTTTCCAGGATGTTGTCAAGGTCGATTGATAATGATCACTTTCAAGGCTGATTTTTTTTTTAACCAGCCATTTTATTCTTTTTTTTAAAACAATGTATTAGGGGCTCATACAACTCTTATCACAGTCCATACATATACATGCATCAATTGTATAAAGCATATCTGTACATTCTTTTCCCTAATCATTTTCTTTTTTTTTCTCCTCTTTTCTTTTTTTACATTTTATTAGGGACTCATACAACTCTTATCACAATCCATACATATATATACATCAATTGAATAAAGCACATCCATACATTCCCTTCCCCAATCATTCTCAAAGCATTTGCTCTCCACTTAAGCCCTTTGCATCAGGTCCTCTTTTTTTTTTCCCCTCCCTCCCCGCTCCCACCTCCCTCATGTGCCCTTGGTAATTTATACATCGTTATCTTGTCATATCTTGCCCTATCCGGAGTCTCCCTTCCCCCACCTTCTCTGCCGTCCCTCGCCCAGATCCTGGATGCTTCCTCCCCCCAACTACCATGATCCGAATTCTACCTTGCAGGGCTGGATAGGGCAGAGGCTGTACACTGGTACATATGAGGGCTGGAGGTACAGGGAATCCAGGGTGGATGATACCTTCAGGACCAAGAGTGTGAGGGGCGATGCTGGGAGAGTGGAGGGTGAGTGGGTTGGAAAGGGGAAACTGATTACAAGAATCCACATGTGACCTCCTCCCTGGGAGAGGGACAGCAGCCATTTTATTCTTAGTGGATGTTTTAATTGTTGAGAAAAGATAGTTGGACACTGGTTTTTTGGTTGTTGTTTTTTTTATTTCTTCCTCTTTTTGTCGCCCCTGGTGAATTTAGACTGTGATTCCAAGTGTGTTAGCCTGGATTCTCCAGAGAAGTGAAACCAATGACAGTTAAGTATATAAATAAAGAGAGAAGTTTAGATCCAGAAACACTGTCCACACAGTTGTAGAAGTGGTTCAGCTTGGTTGGCTGCTGACATGCTGGAGGCTACTCCTGACTCATGTGGCTGCCAGGGGCTGGGAAGCCAGGAAGCTAGATGATCTGAGGCACAGACACCGAGCTGCGGATCACATGCCATGGCAGGCCTTGGATAGCTCCTGGGATCAGCAGGCAGTGTCACCAGCCATTGGCACTAGAGACCGGACACAGGATCCAGGCCAGCAGGATGGGGAAAGAAGAGGTCAGTTCTCCAACGTGTCTTTTTTTATAGATAACAAATAGACCAAACCCCCAAAGAGACTTCATCAGGCTGACCTGCACTTATGATGAAGAGCTTCCGGGCTTAGTTGACACAAAATCTAACTAGTACACCATGGGTTGGCTAAGTACTACTCTTTGACATCAATATTTTTCTTCTACAGAAAGATTCTTCTCCATACTGCTTATGGAATTTTTGTGGGGCAGGGGCAGAGGGAATGTATCTGGAGGATTCAGATGAACAGAAAATTATTCTTCTCAAAGCAATTGATAAAACTTCATCTGGGGCTGCTTGTACTCACAGGCTGGCTCCCAGAAATTTTAATTGACCCTGGCAGTTTGTTCCAGACCAATACTGCCAACTCAGTTCACTGCCATTGAGTTGTTCCAACTTGAGGTGATCCTATATTACAGGGTACAGCTATCCCTACAGATTACTGAGACTGTGAATCTTCATGGAAGCACAAAGCCTCAGTTTTCTTCCACAGACGACCTGGTGGTTTTGGACTACAGACCTGCAGTTTGCAGCCAATGCCTAAACCCCTATACCACCTTGGCACCTGAACGCATATGGAATTGCAGAGTAACTGGAACATTGTGAAGAGGAGTGGGATAAAGGGACATTTTGAATAGGAGTTACTTAAAGAACATTTCAAAGAAGAAAAGTAAAGACTGACAGTTCTCTTAAGGTACCCAGTTTAATTTAGGTAGTTGGATGAGTATTCCTTAGATATTCCCTGGGACCTGATCTGATTTCTATTTCTAGGAAACTTAGAATAGTAGGAACAAATGGTTACAGAAGTTTCTAACTTGACTACGCAGGCCCGCAACCTTGTCTCCAGCAATAACATAGAACAGGGGCTAGTAAACGTTTGAGATGGAAGCCCATCCTGGCCCTCACAACACTAAACATTAATTGCGAGCCATAAATATGTTTTTACAAACAAATAGAATTGCAATTATCTGAATAACAGTCTTTGAACGAAACCATGATGTTTCCTTTTCCTTTCCCATGTCACTTCAGAGTCACGTGTACGTGCCTAAAGAGCTGCATGTGACTTGCCAGCTGCAATGTGCTGAGCCCTGGTGTACAATACAGTTTGCACTTACTCGCTCTACCTGCTGTGAAAAACATTGTTTTCATTTGTTGGGAAATTTATATGAACACAAACCAGGATTACATATGCCTGGAGACAAAGATTTATTAGTCATTAGCAGGGTCTTATGGGAAAAGGAAGTGGGAGTTATTATTAGGGAAGTAATGGATGTCTTTTTGGATACTACTGTAAAACTTTTGCAAATAAATGGGAGTGATGGTAACACAATGCAATAACTCTAACATTACTGAATTCTACACTTAATAATTAAAATTGTAACAGTTTTATTACATATATTTACCACAATAAAATCAATAGCTATTAAAATTAGCAAGGGGTTACAAAAACAAGGTTGATAAATATGTTCCCAAAATAAAATAAAAATAACAATACTTGTTCGATTCATTAGACAGAGCACTAGGATACATGCCCACATGCACACACACACACGTTGTTAGTTCCTTGCAAAATATCTGTGGTTATCAATGTGGTTGACCACCTTGGATATTTGTTTCTATTTTTTTCCTCCTTGGTAAAGGAGAAAATGAATGTTTTAAACATGTGCACTTGAAATTGAGAAAATTGCTTTTCCCTTCATGACACTTAACAGTGTGACAGCAGAACTGGAACGTAAGTGTTGTAGCTATCAGAGGCTATTGCCTCTTCAAACACTAAACTCTTCCCAATAGCGCAATGATTATACTTTCCCCTTTTTATATAATTTCCCTTAACCTGGTTGACTTCTTCCACTGGAAGTTGCTTACAATCTTGGAAGAAACAACTCATAGATTCAAGGTTCCACTGTAGTCCGATTATTGATCTGAAAAATTAACAGTCAGGAAATAAAGGAGAAAATTAGGCAAGTAAACTTGTCACTTTCAGCGAAGGACACTGTCTCTTGCTGCTTTGTATTATTTTCTCTGACTGGATAAATGGCGAATCATTAGGACAGTTTGGGACATTTTATTCATCTTCATGTCCTCTCTAATTTCCCTTTCCCACAATTTTTAGTTTGGCCTATTTCATGCTGGGGAAGTCCCTGACACAGTTATCTGAGTAAGTACATTACCTCTCAGAAGCATACCCTGCCTTCCACCTTGGCTTCATCTTATTTTTTCTAATATATTTTAAATATTTATTCATACTAGACATTTCTTTCTCTTCCCCAAGAACATGAAATATCCATTCTACTTCTTTGCTTAAAATTTCTCCCAAATAGAACATCTTTCCACGTCAGAAATCGACCAGCCTCCTAGCACCACTACAATTCCATGCTCCCCACAAAGCCATTCCTAGTGACTCCAGCGCTTCCTTATGATCAACCCTAACAAACGAAATGTGTTGTCTAGTTTTGGTTTTCTTATTCTAGGTCTTTTCATATTTCATGATAATATTTCACTTTGGCTTCTCAAGCTTCCTTTTGAAATGTTCTGTTCGCCTCTTTAACTTAACCATTTCTTTCACTTGCCTTAGCTAGTCTATGACCAATAATAAGTTTCAGAGTCTCTCCTGACATCAAAAGGTCATATTTTGAGTATTGTGGATTTTTTAATCTGTATGATGAGGAAGTAATAAAAGAAACTGGATTATACAAAGAAGACAGCAGCATCAAGATTGGAGGGCATTTGTTAGCAACTTGTGATATGCAAATGACACGACCTCACTTGCTGAAAGTGAGGAGGAGGAGAACTCTCCTGTATGGATTACAACTCAGTGTAAGAAACCCAAATCCTCCAAGCTGGACCAATGGGTAACATCATGATAAATGGAGAAAAGTTTAAAGTTGTCAAGGATTTTGTCTTGCTTGTATTCATAGTCAATTCTCATGGAAGCAGCAGTCAAGAGATCAAATGTCACATTACTTTGGGTAAATCTCATATACATATTCCATCAGCACTGAATGCATTGGACAAAAAAAACTAAGCTTTAAGAATTGAAGAAAATACCCATTGAAAAGATTCAGAAATCTGAAGCCCTGGAAGTACTCACTTTCTATCCAAATAAATGTGGAAGACAGCTACTTGGCCAACTGACTGGAACAGATTTGTATTTGTACCCATTCCCAAAAAAAAAAAAGGTGCCCAACAGAATGTTCAAACAATATCATTGATATCACGACAAGTAAATTTCTGATTCAGATTATCCAAAAAGAGTTGCAGAAGCACATTGACAGGGAACTGCCAGAAGTTCAGGCCGGATTCAGAAAGGACTTGGAACAAGGGGTATCATTGTTGATGTCCAATGGATCTTGGCTCAAAGTGGAGAATACCAAAAAGATGCTTACTTGTGTTTCATTGTATGCAAAGAATTCAATAATAAATTGTGTTTATTATCATAATAAACTGTGGGAAACCTTGAGAAGAATGGGAATTACAAAACACCTCATTTTGTTCATTCAGAACGTGTGCATGGATCAAGAAGCAGTTGTACCAACAGAACAAGGAGATACTGCATAGTTTAAAATCAGGAAAGGTGTGGAACATATGGGATTATATGAAGAAGAGTATAGCATCAGGATTGGAGGAAGGCTTATTAAGAACCTGCGAAATGCAGATGTCATACCTTGCTGAAAGCAAGGAAGACTTGAAGCACCTGCAGTTGAAAATCTAGGGGGTAGCCTTCAGTGTGGATTACAACTCAAGGTAAGGAAGACCCAAATTCTCACAACTGGACTGATGGATGGCATCATGATTAATGGAGAAAAGGTTGACGGGTTTTTTCTTACATGGATCCACTGTCAGTGCTCATGGAAGCAGCAGTCGAGATCAACAGATACATGGCATTAGGGCACAGCCCTCTTTAGAGTAATTGAAGAGAAACGATATTACTTTGAGGACTAAGGTGAGCCTGACCAAGCCATGATATTCTTTATTACACTATATGCATGTGAAAGTTGGACATTGAATAAGGAAGACCATAGAAGAATATATATATATATATATATATATATATATATATATATATATATATATATATATATATATATATATATATTTAAATTGTGGCCTAGATAAGAATATTGAAAGTATCATGGAATGCTAAAATCTGTACTGGAAGAAGTAAGACCAGAATCCTCCTTAGAGGCAAGGATGGAGAGACTTCATCTTACATACTTTGGACATTATTGGAGAGGCCAGTCCTGGAGAAGGACATCATGTTTGGAAAACTGGATGGGCAGCGAAAAAGAGGAAGTCCCAGAATGACATGAGTTGACACCGTGACTGCACCAATGGGCTCAAGAGTGAACGATTGAGAGGATGACACAGGCCCATGTATTTTATCTGTCTCTCTCTATCTATCTATCTATTCATTTATTTATATTATTGATTTCTGTTGTCACTGTGGATCTTAGCTCGTTCAATGACACCTAACAACAACAATCCAACAACAACAGCATGCACGAGTGAAAGTTGGATATTGAGTAAGGAAAACCAAATAAAAATCAATTCACTTTAACTATGGTGTTGGTCAAGAATATTGAAAGTGCCATGGTCTGCCTGAAGAACTAACAGATCTGTCTTGGAAGAATTAAGGCCAGAATTCTCCTCAGAGGCAAGGATACCATGAATTGTACTCTCATATTTTGGACATGTCAGGAGAGATCAGTCCCTGGAGAAGGATGTCATGCATGGTAAAATGTAAGGGCAGCGGGAAAGAGGAAGGCCCTGTGCAAGATGGACTGACAGAGTGGCTCTTCCAGTGGGTTGAGCCTAAGAACAGTTGTGAGGATGGCTCAGGACCTGGTGATGTGCATAGGGGAGCTAGGAGTTGGAGCCGACTCCATGACACATCCAACAAGAACAAATGGAGCCCGGCTGGTCTAGTGGGGTATGCCTGGCCTGCTCACCACAGAGCCAGCAGTTTGAAAGCACCAGCCACTTGGTGAGAGAATTTGAGGCCTTCTGATCCTGAACTGTAATGGTTTCCGAACTTGAAAACACACTGGTGCAATTACCCATTGTCCTACAGGGTCGTTACGAGTCAGAACCAACTCAATGGCAGTCGGTTTATTGTTGTTTGGCCCCTAACGAGTCCGTTTCTTACTGTGCATCATAGTACTGGAATATATGCAGTTACTCTTGTGTTGCATATCATCTTGTATTATACTAACTTTCTAACTGAACATTTTATCACCTAAACATTAAGATTATTTTAACATATATGTGTGTGTGTGTGTGTGTGTCCATATCACTTAATTCCTTTTTTAGGTGAAGGCTTAATCATTGCTTTTTGATACCCAAAATCACTATGATTGAATTGGAGAAATACTCTGACTAAAAGTGACACATATGTCGAAAGGTACTTTTATACTAGAGAATTAAAGTTTTCTAATGTGACTTCTTGACTTTTGTTAGATATATCTTTATTTTAACTGACATTTCTTATTGTTTTCTTGAAAATTTAAGGTATTGAGACACACTTGATTAGAATCAATAGGAGAGTGGGGCTCAAAAGTGGATTCTCTCATTTACCATGTATGTTACTTGGGATATCACTTGATTTCTCTAAATATCACTGCCTTTACTTCAAACGTAAACCATACTACTTTCAATTCTAAGATACCATAATGTCTAAGGCAAAAATGTTTCTAAATCACATTACTTTTACTCAGAATTATAATTTCAAAAAATAACTACACTTTCAAATAAGTAATTTTATGCTTTGGTTTTTGACTAGCAGATGACAGCTGTGTCTTAAAAATAAACAAACCTGACATTCTGACAGTTTAACAGAGTGCCATCGTTCTTTACACACCAAAATGTAGTTTGTCTCGCTCTAGAGAAAAATATACCTTATTGTGTCTCTCACAGAGAATTTCAGTTCAGTCGGCAGATCAATCTTTTTTCCCCCCAGTTTCTTTGTTTGATTTACATTTCTCCTACCAATAATGCTAAATGTTTTAACTGTCTGTGTCAATATATTTTATTCCAATATCGTGTGTTTTTTCTGTGCTTCTTTTTGATCCATAACCTTAGGAAAATAAAGTGAAAACACCTATACTTGCATATATTAAGCAAGATGAATTCAGTATAGTACACCATGTTAGAAAGGCTTCCTTAAGCTGAATTGTATTGATTACAAATCATTTATTGTCTAGGTTTTGCTTGAATGTTCAGGAAATTATAGTTGCCTGTGTGGTTAGCTGAACATTACCCTATTGATTGTTGAGAAAGCAGACATGTCTACTTGGAAAAATGTTACCTTAATCTTCAAGTTTTCAATTGATACTCTACTTTTCTTTCTCCGATAAATGCAATTAATGTCTGTTTATTTACAATGACAGGAATTATAAATAAGAAAGAAAACTTTTCTATAATGCTACCACCCAGAAATAATCATGCATAGAATTGTGTTGCACATTTTCACAATATTTTATATGATGGTGCATGCATCTATTGAAAGCAAACAAGTATCACTTTATCAACATATATCTAACATGTCACAGATCCTAAAACATAGATTTCCTGAAGTATGACCATTGTACACTAGGCTTAATTACTTTGCAATAGAGTTTCTTAAATGCTTATAACCCATTTGTTGTTCTCAGAACAACTAGAAATGTTAAAACATCAATATTTGCAATTAGCAGAAACTATTATAAGCAATTACACAATTTTATGCTCTTACAAAGACCTTTGAAATGCCAACTTCTATTGTGATTCACATCAGATACGTGATTACCATTTGGTATTCTCTGTTCCTTGGAATAGTACCTAGCACCTGAAGGCACTCAGATAAAGATTTGTAAAATGACTGGATTCCGGCTGAAGAGAAGAGCAGGGAATCTGGTGAGTCCACCGAGGCTTCATGTTGTTTCTGTCTGATTCGTAGTGTAGGATCCTCTGAACTATAGCCTTGATTCAGCCCATTGTACACATGTAAATTGTGGGATTGGCAACATTTGTGTGTTAGTTGTAATCACAGTGATGACAACAAACAGAAAAAAAACAAGAATAGATTTAGGTTTATAGTTTCATGGACATTCAAGTTCATTGGCCTAATAACACGTTTAGTGCTTCTTTTATATCTTCTAATTAAATTTGTAATGGCTGTGGTTTTAAACCATCAAAATGGCCATCCAAAAATGCAATTGGTCTTTATTAACTCAGATGAGCTGTAGTATCAGGAGAGTCAGGAATAGGAACGCATAGAATGTGTGGTTACTGGCCTCCACGAACAACTATCTTCTTTGCCATAAGATCAGTAAAAGTGTTTCCTATCATTACTGAATATTTTGATCAAAGATTCCATAGAAGAAAATCAATCAAAAGGGGAAACATTCAAATACAATTTAAAATTCTCGTAGACTCTAGACTTTCTGGAACCATGCAATTGGGTGAACCACTGAAACAAATGTCCCGAAAGAGTCTTTAAATATTAAATGGAATCAAATTGACAACAGAAGCTCAGAAGTTCAGGGAAGGGTTTTAGGAGCAGTGAATTTATGCTGATGGAGGATCAATCCAGAAATGAGAGTCGGAGTGGTCGCATAGCTGGAAGAACATATTGAATGGAAGGAGCCCTGGTGGTGCTGTGGGTTAGGCATTGGGTTGTTAACTCACAAGGACCATGGTTCTTGCTCTCCAGCCAGATGAGGAGGAGGTGCCCCACAGCACTGGCATTGGTCCTATGGCTCTTTGTGCCCCAGGCTTCGGTGCATCTGATCTCCACAGCCTCCGTCACTTCAGACAGAGGTCTTGGACATGCTTTCCCCGTAGTCCCAGCACTTCTCTCTGTGTCCCAGAAGTTTAGGTATTAAATCATTTGATTTTTAATTCATGTACCTTAAATTGGACCAATGCAAATTACATCATGTAAAGACCCCTTTAAGGGGTAATTTGCGTTTCCCCTAAAGCACAATAGCTTACACTATCTTCAAGTTGCTTAAGCACACATAACACTGAAGACAAATGGCAATATCCTGTTATGCTCTTAGCTCACACATTTTTATGGCATCTAATTTTATGTGAGATGCAAACAAAGCTTACCAATTAGTATTAACATGCCTTTTTATTTTTTGTTCTGAAATAACCCATTTCATTGAGCTTGGCTATGATGGTGACAATTAGGGCGTGTGTGTTTTTGTTTGTTTTTTGTGAGGGCAGAGGAAGAAGTCCTATTATTTTCTTTATAACACACACATATATGGACTAGTCATAAGTGGACACATTTCTGAATCATCACAAAATGCACAAATCCATGGTCAAGGAATAGAACACTACCATCACCCAGGATCCTCCTTCTTGCTCTGTACCCATCACTACCTCCACCATCCGTCTCAAGCATCACCCGATATTAGTTTGTGTGTTCGCTGTGCTCATCCATGACTAGTGCTTCATCCATGACTGTTCAACTCCTCACTTTCTTTCCCTAGTAACTCCTATGAAATCATTTTTTCATTTACAATATTAAAGCACCATTTAGGTTGTTCTCGGACACAAAATCATTATGTGTTATGAACACACTTCTTTCTTTAATACTGATATCTAATACTTATAAGATACTTATTTAAGAGTTTACCACAATAAAATTTTATTTAGCCCTGTAGAGCTGCTAGCCCTGCAGATCTGTGGCCAGATGTGGACGCCATTCTCTATTCTGCAGGATGGGATTTGTTAAGGTTGTAAAGACTAAGGCCGACTTCTAGAGATACCGAGTGAAATTCAGAAGACAGTGAGAGGGCAAAACTGATTATTATGCTCAAAAACGCTTAGTAATCCAAGATAAAAATAAGTACAGCACCCCCAAAGACAGGGATAGCATCGACCAGATGGCTCATGGCCGTGGAGAAGGGGCCATGGTGGTCTGTGCAGCTTCTGCTCACAAACTCCCCACGCATGGCCTACTAGTGGGCCGACCCAAGATGCTGCAGCGTATTGTACTGGCCTGCTGCTGGTCCGCGGGATTCTTAATAGATTTGCCATGGACAGATCCATGAAAGCCAAGTGGAGATAACTGAAGCTGAATAAGATATAGAAAGCATTGATGGTCAACCCGTGCCTTTACCTGCTATCTAGATGCCAGCCTTGCCAGGACTACCACTGGAAATAGGGGCTTGGGGCTCAAAGGAGGCTGTGGACAGAGGCTTGTCTATCCCTCATAGTACCAAGCGATTCCCTGGTTATGATTCAGAAATCAAGGAATTCAATGCAGAAGTGCATCGGAAATGCATCCTGGGTCAGAATGTCGCAGACTACAAGTGTTTCCTAATTGAGGAGGGTGCAGATGCTTACAGGAAGCAATTTTCTCAATACATAAAGAACAACGTAAACTCCTGACATGGAGGAGATGTATAAGAAAGGACGAGAGAATCCAGTTTATGAGAAGACGCCCAAGAGAGAGACTAAAAAGAAGAGGTAGAATCATCCCAAAATGTTTCTTGCTCAGAAGAAAGATCGGGTAGCTCAGAAGATAGTGAGCTTCCTCAGCGCTCAGGAACAGGCTGCAAGAGCTAAACCAAGCCTGGATTGTTCATAAGGATTTACTACAGAAAGATAATACATAATCACCAAGCCCTCCTCCCCCCCAATTTATTTAATCTACATAATAATATTATAAACCTGCCTATATTTTTATTTTTTAATTTCATTTTTCATTGTTGAGAATATATAGAGAAGAACATATGCCAAAGAGAAGTCGAATATCTTCCCCCCAAACATAGGATTTATGGTTTTTTGTCATTTTCTTTTTAATTTTAATTGCCTTCAAAATATCCTGGGCTCTCTGCTTATTAGTTAATCCTGCATCTATTTTTTTTAGTTCATAGGTGTTTACTTATATCTTGATAATTTCCTTTTTCCTGTTTTTCTTTCTATTGAGAGAAGGAACTTGAACAAGCATAGGCTGACTACATACCACAAAACCTGGGTTATTCACTTGTACAGAATAATTCTATGTGACTGGATGGTATTTGAACAAACAACGGGGGTGCGGCAAACTTAAGATAACAATCATTTGACATGTCAGACACAGGTCTACCAGAATAATAAAAATCTTAATATAACAAGTAGGGCATTGAAGTAGTTTAGTAAGTAAATATCAGTCTGCCAACTGTCAATTCAATACTATTTGTATCGCTGTCTTCTGATTCTTCACACACCATACAGTTTCAGTCTTAAGTCCTCAGTTTACATATGTCTTTGTGGTAGAGTCTAGTTCACCAAAGACTGTGGGAGTTAAGCCTGTAATGGTAGTCTGTGGTGTCTATAACTTTAATTACCTATTTTGCTTTACCACTTCACTATGGAAATCTTCCAGAGTACAATGTGAAACCAATGCCAGGCAAACCACAAACAGATTTAGAAACATGGATGTATCGTGGTAGTACCAGTTAGGTAGTAATATTCTATATGATCAAGTATGTGTGTGTGTTTGTGTGTGTGTGTGTATATATATATATATATATTTATTTATTATTTGTTGATACTGAATCATGGTGATCACATAGGACAGATTAGAAATACCATATAGATTTTCAAGGTTGTGAATCTGTATGGACTCAGACTGCCATATCGTTCTCCTATGAAGAGGCTTGGTAGTACCTTTGGACCACCAATTTGTGTGTGTGTGTGTGTGTGTGTGTGTGTGTGTGTGTGTGTGTGTGTGTGTGTGTTTGGAGCAATTTTATATCCGAAATTAGTTTGGCCATCAAGACCCTCTCCCTCCTCAAACGTGGGCTTTCTTCCATGTTTCTAGATAACTTTCTGCTTGCCTGGGTCTTTGAAGCTCCCATGTGGGCCATGTCCATCACTTAGCCATATCACTGGAATATGCACACTTTACATGTGCCATCACTCTTTCTTTTTATCTGTTCTCCAAAATATATCTGCCATGTGTTCTTGTACATGGATTAAAAGTATTAAAAATAAATATTAAAGTGAAAGTTTCTACGATCCTATTTCATAAAGATAACAGCATAAACATTGTTTTGAAATGATTTTCCGTTGACTTTTCTTTTAAAAATTTTTTAACATCAAGAATATAGTAACTACTAAAGAATATCCATGTTGATTGATACTATAATCATCAATAATCTGATATTTTAATTATTACCCAACATTTCCAATACCAACTTACTATGGAATTTCTCCTGATTCCATTCCACAACTACTTGCCTTCAGAGTATCATCTCTTTAATTATAAAAAAAAAATCAAACAAAAACCAAAAATACCCTGTAAAATAGATACCACTATTATAGCTAATTTTTAAATGAGAAAACAAAGAATTAGAAAGTTTAATAATGATAGCTTTCACCTAAGCCCAGAACTCTGAATCCAGAACTCAGACTCTCAAACACTCCATAGGTTATTATTTTGGGAGTACGGATGGGGGTTGCTTTCCATGCCACATTTGAGGTTCTGATTAATGCTCTTCTGGGATGTAGAACCTCACCTCTTGAGGTCTATCATGATTATAATTATATAAGTATTTGTAAACATATTAGGGTAGTGGCAGAATTCCACTAATTGGAATTGAACTGTCGGCTAGGACACAGATGTGGTTATTCACCCTGGTAATCCCTAGTTAAGCAGCCTTGGACGTTCAGTAGTTCAGAGCTCCGTGGTTAACCCAGGAGCTTCAAAAGAGAGAGGACCTAGCTGTCTTCTCCCATCAACCATATGATCTAGGACAACTTCTGAACCAGTTCTACCCAGTGTTAGAAACCCAAACCCAGCTGCCGTCAAGTCAATGGTGGCTCCTAATGACCCCCTGTGGATTTCTGAGACGTAATTGTTTCCGAGAGTAGAATGCCCAGTGTTTCTCCTTTGGTCATGCAGGTGGTTTCAAACAGCCAACCATGTGAATCACATGTAACCACTGTGTAACCACTATGCCATCAGGGCTCTCTAAATTTTCTGGATGGTACACAACAATGTCCATTTATTGGACCCCAATATATATAAAATGAATGAATGGGTAGTTCAAGTCAAGGTAGGTTGTTTATATGATGGCTACTAAATGTCTTTTGTACACACTATGGAAACTCTTGCTCCATCCTACTCACTCAAACACTGGGAAGCCTGGGCTACAACTCTGTGCACCCAGTCTATTCCTCACACGTCACATTGCCCTTGTCATCGGTCCTCCTGACTTCACTTGCTCTTTAAGGCTTCCAGGGAAATTTTTCTGCAATTAAAATAAAATTATTAGAGGATGGTCTATTATGAGGTTATAATTATACTTTTCCTCCTCTAGAAAAAAATCAGGCTACTATTCCTTTCAGTTTTGATCATTAGCAGTCAATTGGCACAAAATACTGACACTGCAGTGTCAAGTAATATAAGCCATTAGAATTGTAAAACATCATTTAGCTACGTAGAGCCATTCCTTAACTTGAAAGGTGCTATATTTTATTGATTTTTTTCTCTTCCAAAGTTTATATTAGGAATGATTTCACTTCTATAAAATAATTCATTTTCTTTTTTATAAAATAATTTACATTTTAATCAATATTTAATAAACCATTGATTATAAGCATGCTAATTTATTCTATATTTGCTCAAATATATAATATATTTACATATATAATGTTATTGAGTCAGTTCTGACTGTCATACATAATTATTGGGTAGAATTGCCTCATATGGTGTTTTTTTTTTTAACATTTTATTGGGGCTGATACAATTCTTTTCACAGTTCATACATATACATACATCAATTGTATAAAGCACATCTGTACAGTCTTTGCCCTAATCATTTTTTTTTCTCTTTTCTTCTTTTACATTTTATTAGGGACTCAAACAACTCTTACCACTATCCATACATATACATACATCAATTGTATAAAGCACATCCATACATTCCCTGCCCCAATCATTCTCAAGGGATTTGCTCTCCACTTAAGCCCCTTGCATCCGGTCCTCTTTTTTTTCCCCCCCCTCCCTCCCCTTTCCCCCCTCCCTCATATGCCCTTGGTAATTTATACCTCGTTATTTTGTCATATCTTGCCCTACCCGGGGTCTCCCTTCCCCCCTTCTCTGCTGTCCCTCTCCCAGGGAAGAGGTCACATGTGGATCCTTGTAATCAGTTCCCCCTTTCCAACCCACTCACCCTCCACTCTCCCAGCATCGTCCCTCACACCCTTGGTCCTGAAGGTATATCATCCACCCTGGATTCCCTGTACCTCCAACCCTCATATGTACCAGTGTACAGCCTCTGTCCTATCCAGCCCTGCAAGGTAGAATTCGGATCATGGTAGTTGGGGGGAGGAAGCATCCAGGATCTGGGGGAAAGCTGTGTTCTTCATCAATACTACCTCACACCCTAATTAACCCATCTCCTCTCCTAAGCCCCTCTATGAGGGGATCTCCATTGGCCGACACTTGGGCCTTGGGTCTCCACTCTGCACTTCCCCCTTCATTTAATATAATATATATATACACATACATATATACATATACACATATATACACATACATACACACACTTCTATCTTTTTTTTTTTTTGCATGATGCCTTATATCTGGTCCCTTGGGCACCTCGTGATCGCTCTGGCCAGTGTGCTTCTTCCATGTGGGCTTATTTGCTTCTGAGCTAGATGGCCGCTTGTTCACCTTCAAGCCTTTAAGACCCCAGACACTATCTCTTTTGATAGCCGGGCACCATCAGCTTTCTTCACCACATTTGCTTATGCACCCATTTTGTCTTCAGTGATTGTGTCAGGGAGGTAAGTATCATACAATTCCACACTATTAAAACAAAATGCTCTTGTATTGAGGCAAGATTTAAGTATAGGTCCCACATCCATTTGTTCATATGTATATATTATAAACAGATACACATATATTTGTATATATGCATATCTAATGCATGTATATTTTTCTTTCTTCCTTCTTTTTCTTTTTTTCCTCCTACCCACTATTGTGTGTATCCATCATTCACCTCTCATTAATTTTCTCAAATATAATTTGATTGACTAAGCACAACCAGAAATGATCCACCCTTCTCACCATCAAGTTTAGAACACTTACTATTCCCCTGTATCTGTCATTATTGGCTCCCCACTCACCTCCCCTGCCTCCTTCCCTCTAGTGTTCCCCAGGAACCATCGTCCAGTCACTGTCTCCATAAGATTGCCTATCCTGCCTACCTTTTGAAGAGAAACACCAAAAAAAATCCCCGAACAAACCCAACATACAGTTAGTCATAACTCTAATAGGGATGATCCTAACGTTGAGCAGATGAATCTCTCTCTGTTAAATAGAGAGAAGGACTGTTATAAACCATCAGTGCAGTCCCCATTTCTTTCCGGGCTACATATCCCGGTCCTGCTTAGCTAACAACCCATAGTCCCTTTTAGTCTTCAACATTCATGTCTGAAAGGTGCGTATCCTAAAAGTCTCCATTGCTATTCCTGCAGTGAATGAGGGAGCATTCTAGTCCGAAAACGTCCCCACCCTGTTACACCTTTAGACTTTCAGTGTGGTCCCCTTCCTTGTGAGTAACCCCCGACCAGTTCAGATGGGCTTCCAACAGCTTCCACCAGAGTCAGAAGTCTGCAGTCTGCATTCCTCATGGACTACGTGGCTTCATTGCAGTCGCTGGTCTCTCTCCCTCCCTTCTTGGTTTGCCTCGATGTGGTGGAGTGAGACCAGCTACTCTTCCTAGACTGCATTTTCTGGGCTGTCCTCTGCTGCACTGTCATCTCGGGAGATAATTTACTATTTTCTAATCTTAACTTATATAAGTTTCAAGGACATCACAGATTTTAAGTGATCTCCAACTAGTTTTGTAAATGATTCTACAAAGAAAATTAAATACAATCCATAAAGAAAATTCAGAAGTCATTAAAATTGAGAAATGTGTTGTGAAAATATAAATAAGGCACTATAAATTAACCTACAACTGAACCCTGCCTTGGTTTACACCCTAAAAGGCAGGTAACTGAAAGAACACTTTGAAATATCTTTTCATATGACCCTTGGGCTATTAAATGGATGCAAAAATTAAAAGATAAAGATATAAAGAAAAGTTGTGCTTGAGATGTGCAACATTAAAAACAGAGAAAAAGAAAATGCACAGTTTAATGTTACTGTTCTGTATTTAACTCTCTAAATTGCTCTTGTATTTTAAGCAACTGCTCAGATTGCTTCAGTAATTAGCACATTGGGATGCACTAATGTAGAATGATGGTTATAACTCTTAGAATTTTTAAATCTAGTAATCCTCCTTCCCCAAGCTATAGCATGCAAACAATTCAGATTAAAACTGTATATCTCAATCATCTAGCAATATTCTCCTACATATTATATGCATGTATGCATATTACTATGCACATGCAAACCTGAAAACATTGCAAAGGGAAATGGTGAACATGTCTGTGGGGTGACTGAAGATATGACTCCTTGAGAACAATTAATTCTGAGAACTACATCAGCAAGCCCGCAAAGCTTAGGCCATTCCTATTGCATGAGCTGACCCCTTGTGACTCCACTGCTCAGCAACCCATTGTGAGTTGTGCTTACAGGCACATACTTCCTAAAATGTTTCACTCCAAGTTAAACAATCCTTTTATTTATTATTTAAAAATTTTCATCTGTATGTATTTTCAATTTCGAGTCATATTTCAAAGTTGGAATATGAAACTCTAGGGCTAAAATATCGTGCAGGACATCCAGTGTCTATTGTCTATTGTAAGACCTCAGTGTTTAGTGTTAATATGTGATCATCATCTTCTTCATTTCACCTTGGGATTCTAGGCTTGTCTCACTGTGCTTTTGAGTAAGTAATTTATGAGCCAATAATTTAGCTTAATGGTCCTCAACCGTCCTAATGCTGTGACCCTTTCATACAGTTCCTCATGTGGTGGTGATCCCCCAACCATAAAGTTATTTTTGTTGCTTCTTCAGAACAGTAATTTTGTTACTGTTGTGAATCATAATGTAATTATCTGATATGCAGGATATCTTTTCATGGTTACAAATTGAACATTATTAAAGCATAGTGATTAATCACAAAAACAATATGTAGTTCTATATTGTGAAATACTTATTTCTAATGACAAATAAATGAAATTTTGTCTTGAGGCATGGTGCAGCATGGGTAACAGTTTTCATATAACTACAATAAATTGCATTGCTACATTTTGCGACCATATGTGTAAAAAGCCAATGTCAATGCGCAGGTTGAGATAGCTTCTTTCTCCCCAGATCAGACATTCTCGGGGCAGTCTTTGCAGTTGCACAGTGAAGATCATCTTCCACAAGTCTGCTTCTCTATTTAGACTTAATAACCAACAGCTGGAAAACCCTGATTCACAAAGAGATGTTGTTGGAAATGGAAGAAGACGGTGCAGCACAGACAGAGCAGGATATGACTGCAAACACCTGATCCAGAATTTCGTAACTCGCATTGTAGAGAAATCAGTTCTCACTGCATCACTGCTAATAGGTTCAATGAACTCTTATGCTGTCTCAGAACATATTTAATTTTGACTGTGAATGGACTTCTGGCAAGTGCAAATGCGGTGTCAGAGAGATTTGAAAAGTATGATTAAATTTTGTCTGAAAGCATGTGCAAGTGTTCTTTCACAAAAATTATCATCATAATCCTTTTCTCTGGTTCAATGTCATGTTCCTCAAAGAAAGCAGATAATGTAGGAAACATGTACATTTTATTGTAATCCAATTTTTTTTGCCAAAGCTGAAGTTTCATTTGGAAGGATCAGATCTTTTCAGATAAATCGAGGCATGTTGCATTTGGTCCTTGGGGTGATAAATTTAAATCATTCAAGATGGCAAAAATGTCAACCAAGTAAGCTATTTTTGGTAGTTCAATTTTATTGCTGAAAGGTGCTTCAAACTGTGGTCTCACTTTCTGATTAAAAACATTTTGAGTTCATCCCGAACCTCAAAAGCACATTTTAAAACTTTTCCTCTCCACAACCATCTCACTTCAGTGTGATATAGCAGAGCACTACTTGGCGCATCCAACTCATTGCACAGTTGGGAAAACAGTTGACTGCTTAAAGTGTTTGCCTTTAAAAATGTGACAGAACTTATGACAATTTTCATTACTTCTTGTAACTCTTGTGGCAGTGTCTTTGTTGCTAATATTTGACAATGAATCATACAGTGAGTTCTGATGATTTTTGATGACTCGTTCAATACCAAACGTTGAAATCCAGGTCGACATCCTAGCATAGCTGGAGCACCATTTGTACAAGCACCGTAAACTTTTCCCCAAGAGATCTTATGGTCTTTCAGAAATGAACCAACTGTGTCAAATACATCATGTACAGCAGTTGTTATTTCAAGAAGTTTACACAAAAAAACCTCATCTTTAAAGTCACCATCATTAATATACCTCATGTAAACTAGTAACTGTGAACAGTTTGAAACGTCTGTAGATTCATCAAGCTGGATGCTAGATACTGGAAATGGAGCAGATTTAATTTCCTGGATTACCTGATCAAGAATATCAGCACACATGTCATGTATTCTTCTGTAGACAGTGTTGTTAGATAAGGAAATTGCACTCAATTTTGTAACACGTTCATATTCATTCATAACTTGAACAATGTCTTTGGCCCCTGGCAACAGTAAGTCCTCAGCAATGGTCTGAGGTTTCATAGCTCTGGCAACTCTGAGTGCCACCAAATATGAAGCATCAACAGCTGTTACATTTTGTATGTGGTACTTGCCACCAGTGTCACGTATGGCTCTCTTGAATCCATCAACTTTGCTTCTCAAAGAGTTGGTATCCTTGCTGGCAAAGCTCTGATGCTTGCTAATAAAATGGCATTTTAGTTAGTTTGGCTTCATATATTTGGCTGATAGAATTTCACAACACATAGCACACTGTGGTTTCTCAATTCCTGCTGTAATTATTGAGGTAAAACCAACCTGTAAAAAATCCTATTTTCTTTGATTAACATTCTTCTCTATATCACCCATCATCATGGGGTGGTTTTCTAATGAAAATAATATATAGCAATAGCTTTAATAAGGCAAAAGATGATACATAGTTCAGTCAATACAGTTCAGTAAAGTTTCTTATGATTTACCACTTGTTGCATTATTTTTTACATACCTGTTACTATCACAAGGAGGCAGTGTTCATATCAATCACCGATGAATATAAAAAGTGACTTTGTTTGAAGTTGTAGGATATCTGTAAAATGTACATTGTTCAGTTGAGATTGTTTTCAAACTTCATAACATGAAAGTGTAATCTATAATTCTTTCCACTTTGCAAAATTTTCATTAAAAATTATGACAATCAATCTATATGCTGATGCATGTAGTAATATTTTAATCATAAGTTTTATGCCTTTATATGAATATGCTACAGTTTATTCATTCAACATTCTTTTAGCATACAATTCCCCCCCCCTCAATTTGTTAGGGTTGTTGTTTTTTGTTTGTTTGTTTGTTGATTTGATGTTACACTATATCCTACTATGAGGGTGCTTACATGTGACTCTGGCACTCATAATTGAGAGTTTAGAAAGACATATCCCTTGAGTGAGATTGCTGAATTGTCAGTTCAGCATGCTTTACTATTATTGGATAATTCAAATGCCTATTTCTAAATCATTGTAGTGTAGTATTGTTGTCGACCTATAATATACCAATACTTCATAATAGTTATCAATTTAATGGATATAGATCATTAACCCTTTACAGCTTTTATTTGAATTTTACTTTCTATTAATTGATGATCTCTTAATATGCCTGTTAGTCTATTTGAGTATTCTTTTCAGTGACATGTCCATATTTTTTGCCTGGTTTTCAAATTAGGCTATTCGTTAGTCTTTGATTTATAGGAGTCCATCCTGTAGTTTATAATGGCATTTTTGTAAGGTGTTTGGTCTCTCAATTATTAGGCTGTCTTTTTTAATACATATTTTTATTGGGGCTCATACAACTCTTATCACAATCCATACATACATCAATTGAGCAAAGCACCCTTATACATTCGTTGCACTCATCATTCTCAAAATTTGCTTTCCACTTGGGTTCCTGGAATCAGCTCGGTTTCCTTTTTTTTCTCCTCCCCCTCCCTCCCCGCCCCCCTTTCCCCCTGCTCCTCTAATAGTTTATAAATAATTATTTTATCTTATCTTACTCTGCCCGGCATCTCCACTCACCCACCTTCCCATTGCCCATCTTCCAGAGAGGAGGTATACATAGATCTCCAAGATCAGTTCTCCCTTTCTACACCCACTTCCCTCCCGGTGTCGCCACTCCCACCGCTGGTGTTGAGGGGTTCATCCATCCTAGATTCCCTGTGTTTCCAGATCCCTACTGCACCGCTGTACATCCTCTGGTATAACCAGGTCCACAAGGTAGAATTGGGGTCATGATAATTGGGAGGGGAGGAAACATTCAAGAACTAGAGGAAGGTTTTCAGTTTCATAGTTGCTCCACTGAACCCTGAGTGACTCATCTCCTCCCCACTCCCCCTCTGCAAGGGATGTCCAGCTGTCTACAGATGGGCATTGGGTCCCCATCATGTACTCCCCCTCTTTCACAGTGATGTGATTCCCCCACCTCACCCCACCCCGCCTTTTTTGTTTGAGACCTGGTCTCCTCTGCCCTTCAAGATCACCCATTGTTGGTGTGCTGCTTCCCTGTGGGCTTTGTTGTTTCTGGGCTAGATGGCCACTTGTTTGCTTTCAAGCCTTTAAGTCCCCAGATGCTATATCTCTCAGTAGCCGGGCACCATCAGCCTTCTTTCCCACACTTGCTTATGCACACCTTCGTCTTCAGCGTTTATGTGAAGAAGGTGATCACACAATGATTGTTTTTGTTCCTTGATGTCTGCTACCTGGTCCATTCAACACCTTGTATTCACTTAGGCTGTGTGCTTCTTCTCTGTGGGCTTTGTTGCTTCTGAGCTAGATGGCTGCTTGTTTGCCTTCAAGCCATTAAGACCCCAGATGCTACATCTTTTTGATAGCTGGGCCCATCAGCTTTCTTCACCACGTTTGCTTATACTCACGTCTGTCTTCAGTGATCATGTCGGGAATGTGGGTAACATGCAATGACCGTTTAGCTGGGTGAGGTGCTATTGTATTGGGGGAGTATGCGTGAGGAGGCCCAATGTCCATCTGCTACCCTACTACTGAACCTATAAATATATGCACTTAAGTCTATTGCCCCCATAATCATAAATATACTTATTTATGCACATGTCTGTATTTAGGCTTCTCTGTATACACTTTGCCTCCTACTCCTTGTCTTTTAAATGTGTATTGCCATCTTTTGATGACTAGAAGGTCTATATTATAGTTAGAGCGATCAATATTTTCTCTGATGGTTAATGCCTTTGCAGTTTGTAAATTTTTACTTTTGCAAAGTTGTAAATGCACTTTTCACAATTCGCTTAGACTTTCCTTTATGATTACTAATTCACCTAGGGTTGATTTTGATGTGCTCTGAAGTAAATATTCATATGTACTTCAATAAAATGCCCCATCCTCTTATATGCCAATCTACACAGCCAACTTTGTTATGCAGGCGTGTTTCCTGCTGTGTGGAAATGTGTGTGGTTTGGGATTGTTCTATTTGGCTAACACTGCGGATATGATTTCTCTTCTTGAACCGTAGCTTGATAATGACGATTTGATCGCTGATAACTCTGTCTCCTCTATCTCTTCAGGTGCGTCCAAGTCTTTTATTTTCAGACAGCAATGCATGAATTGTTGACCAGTATTTGCACAAACAATGGGGACTGGTGATAGTGCAAAAGTTTCCATAACACTCATTCACAAAGGCAGAACCATGCCTACAAGATGAATATGTGTCATATGAAAACAAG
This sequence comes from Tenrec ecaudatus, assembly GCF_050624435.1. NCBI lineage: Eukaryota > Metazoa > Chordata > Mammalia > Afrosoricida > Tenrecidae > Tenrec > Tenrec ecaudatus. Next base: position 76,657,897 of record NC_134542.1, read on the forward strand.
GAGGGCATTAATAAAATAAACATTTGGTAGTCTCAGGCCTCCATTCACTGGGCATCCTAAAAGCAAGGGTTCCAAACTAATGTTTTCAATTCTTTCATATGGATCTGAAAGCTGGCTCATGAATCTGTTAGACTGGCAAAGAAGTATGCATTTTAATTATGGTGTTATGAAGAATGTTGAAAGTACTGTAGACTTCCATAGAAGAACACATTTTTTTCAGAAGAAGCACAGCCAGAATGCTTCTTAGAAGTGACGATGGCAAGACAGTGTCTCAAGTACCTTGGACAAGTTATCAGGAGAGACTAGTCCCTGGAGGAGGAGGTCATGCTTGGTAAAGTAGAAGGTCAATGAAAAAGAGGAAGACCTTCAACTAGAGGATGGTTCAGTGACTGCAACAATGGACTCAAATGTAACAGCAACTGTGAGGAGGGCACAGGACAGACAGCAGTTTGTTCTTTGGTTCCTAGGGTCAGAAGGAGTCGTACCTGACTCTGTAGCTGCTAACCACCACAATAGCTCATGATTTCTAGCTCTTTTTCCTATGTTTCTTGATTGCCTGGATGAATGACTTCTTTATTTAATCTCTCATGTCCTTTGTCCATTTTTAGTTGTATTGTCCTTTTGTTGTTGAAGTGTTGTAGTTTTCTATAAATTTCAGACATTAGATCCTTGTGTGATATGCTGTTGTCAAAAATGTGTTTCTCTAATGTGTAGTCTCATTTATTCTTTTCGTGACCTACTTTTCGTGTCTAATTTTGGGGTTTTCACAGTCCTCTCATTTGTTCGTGTGTCTTTAATTATGTTTGATAGTATATTTATACCATTTATTTTGGACCCCAAAATTTCTGCTGTTTCATTGTGATCTTTAGAGTTTTAGGTTTTATGTTTAGGTACTTGATCCATCTGAGGACATTTTGTATCTAGTCTGAGATGCGGATCCTGTTTAATTGCGTTCTACACATGGCTACCCAGTTTCCCCAAACCCATTTGTTCGAGAGCCTATCTCTTTTGAATGTAATATATTTGGACCCTTTGTTGAAGACCAGCAGTCCAAAGTTCTGTGAGTTTACTTCTGACTTCTTGCTTCTGTTCCGTGCATTTGTGTGTCTGTTTGTTGTTGTGCAAGTAGTAGGCTTCTTTGACTTTTGTCACTGTGGAGCAAATTTTGAGATTGGGAGATTTCCTGTGTTGTGTTTGATCTCCTACTTTGTTCTTCTTCTTTAGGAGTGCTTTGTTTATCTGAGATCTCTCTCCTTTCCATATCAAGTTGTCCACTCTAAAAAATAAAGTTGGAACCCTGTTTGGGATTGCATCATATCTGCATATTGTTTGAGGTAGTAATTAGCATTTTCACCAGGTTATTCTTCCTCTCCATAAGGATGGTCTATACCTTCATTTATGTAGGTTTTTTTTGCTTCTTGAAGTTTATTCATATGCCTTTTGTTTCTCTATTAAGTCTTATTCTTAAGTATTTCATCTTCGGATGATTCTTGTAAAGGGTATTGTCTTGGTTTTCTTTTCAGAGTTCTCTTTGTTAGTGTCAAAGAATCTGATTGAGTTTTGTACATTAATATTGCACTTTGCCACTGCTGAGTCTTTCAATTAATTCCAATAATTTTTTTCTTTGTCCTTGGGATTTTCTTACTGTAGAATCTTTCAATCTGTACATAAGATTGTTTTACTTCTTTGCCAATTTGGATCCCTCTTATTTCTTTTTCTTATCTAAGACTTCCAATACAATATTGTTCCATATGTCATTCTTTTCTTTAACCCCGTGTATTAAGCTGGGTTGACTAGAGAAAAAAATGACACTCATATATGTTTAACAAAGAGATTTCTATCAAGAAGTAATTGTATTTCAAGAAAACATCCCAGCCCAGTCCAAATCAAGTCCCTAAATTTAGTAATAGTTCATACATCTGATACTAGTCCATAAGTCTGTCTTCAGACTCATGTAAGCACATGCAATGATGTAGAATGCAGGAAGATCACAGCCCGGTAGGTGCAAAGTTGTGTGGATCTAGTGGTGGTGGCGCCTACCAGGGCTTGCAGCAGCCAGCATCAGCCAGCAGGATGATGAAGGCAGAGGAAGAGAGAGGTTCCCAGGGCCCGCCTTCTGAGAAGGCCACGCCCACTCCACCACTACACTTTTATATGTGAAGTTTACATTCATTTATGTAACTAACACACCCCATAAAATTTTATTTTAAAAAAACCCGAATCGTTTCAGAGTAGATCCACATGTTACTTTTCTAAAAAAAATCCCAGAGTACAATGCAAAGCACCTCCTTATTTAATACACGTTTTCATTTTGTGATGCACTGCATCAATGGTTTTTGCATGCACTTTGATGCAAAGGGAATTTTAAATTGCATCCTATTTACAACACAACAAAACAATATAAAACATTAAAAGCTAAAACTAATTGCTGCAATTACAACCAAGAAAAAATTTCCTCCAACAAATCATACATTTTGTATTTATACAACACATAAGCAGTTAGTTTTAATTGTACCCAAACTAAGGTTTTTTTATTTAAAAAGAAAATGAAGTTACAGATTTACACACACAGAGCAGACATTGAATAGAGCAAAGACCTATTGTTTGATGCATTTAATGGCAATATTTGGGACAATTTCAAAAGTTAGAAAATGACATTAACAATAGCTCTGTCCAGCAATATTTAAAATAAGGAATATGAAAACCAACTTCATACCATATTTCCACAAACTTTTTGAAGAGGCTAAATAACTGAGTTGCTTTCCTTTTGCTTTAAAATAATCGATCAAACCAGTCTATCATGCATTGTTTCTGGATCAAGTATAAGCATTCACATTTGCAAATATGTTTTGCACTGGGTCCTTGGCCTCAATGAAACTAGTATTTATTTTCAAATTCTGTGACTGACTTCGTGTTGTCTTGTATAAATTGAAGTGCTTTAAAAATATTAGATATGTAGGATCCGATTTAATCTTTTGATATAAGCATAGAACTGTTATTGACAGCTTTCCAGGCTAGATTCTTAATAAAGTAAACCAGTAAGTAAACCAAGGACCATAAGAGACGATAATGAAGTCGAGAATATAATGCAGGGTAATCAGAAGCTATAACTTAATGTCTTGTTTCAGGAAATGTCAACAGCAATAATGAATTCTACAGAAACTAATGCCTGCTTACAGGTGTCAGCGTTATACTAACCCAAAAGGTCATGCTTCAAAATGACCAAGTTTATAACTTATAGATGCTTCAAAATGACCAAGTTTATAACTTATAGATGGGACATTTTGCTGCATTTTGGCATTTTACTATAACTTATAGTATACAACTGTTCAAGGATTCACACTATCTTGACACAATGGACTAACAACTTGTAATCCTTTGGGGGTAGTGTAACCTTTTCTCCCCACAAACACCTCAACTTTATAACACAAAATAAACTAGGTTCCAATGTAACTCTCTTACCACTTTGTATTTTTTCTTTGTGATTTAAACATGTCTATTTTTGTTTGGGGAGTTGTTTAGCATACTGTGTAATTTAACAAGTTTAAAAGCCTTCTAAACTTTAGCCTTTTGCCAAAAAAAGTACAGGTCTTGTGGCTATGAAATTGATTGTCAAAATATATAAGGGATCCAATCTATTTAAATAAGTATACCTCTTTTAGATACCATTTAAAAATTCTTTATGGAGAATGGATTTGAAGACTGCACTATTCCCATAGAGTGCACCCACACTGGGTTTTGAGTTCTCCACCTCAGTAACCTCTCCTTCAATCTGCTGCTCTCTTCACTAATTGAAGAGTCGTCTGTTTGCACTAGATCTTTTCCACACAGATCTGGTAGATGACTTTGTAAACTTAGGTGTACTGCCTCCAAGTAGTAAGAGTTTAAACCAAGGATATTTTTTTGCTTCTAGTTATGTTCATAAGTAAAGATTTACAGCATGATTAACCTAATGCTTTATGAAAAATTAGTTGCAGATAGGCTCATAAATCTTAAAACCCCAAACAGGAATCCTGTTGGTGTTTGTTTGTTTTTTAATATCACTACAGAAGAAATGGCCATGCACTTTATACATCAAACATGAGTAAAGGATAAGTGACAGCAAAGAAGCAATTTCCTCCTCTTCCTGAAGACCAAGGTTTACCATGGCAAAGTCTGAAAACTGAGCAAAGGATACAAGATACTAAGTAGCAGTATGATAAAAATAATCATTTTCTATCTTTCTAATTTCTTTCTGTTGTGTGGGGAACCAAAGAAGTCAAATAGAGGAATTGTTCTGTCTAGACAACCACAAAATCTTTAAGAACACATAGATATATTCCCTGTTATTCTTTCAGGGATCTTTATATATATATATATATATATATATATATATATATATATATATATATATATATATATATATATATATATATATATATATATGAAAAATATATTATATATATTTCATATATATATATATATGAAAAATATATTATATATATTTAATATATATATATGAAAAATCTTCAAAAATAAAAATGTGTTATTTAGCCTTGTGACTATTTTCAAGTAAAATTTCTTGAATTTCTGTGACAAGCTCGCCAAGAAATTTTCCAAAGATTTGTCACTCTGAAGTGCCATTCATGGGAGATCTGCCCACAGTGTCCAAGCAGCTTTCTCCTTCGTTGAACCTGACAGTGGCTCTCCTTGTTCCGGTAGGAGCCCAAACTCCTTTCTCAAAGTTATCCCTGTCTATTTGCCAACACTGTGTCAAATTGTAGGGACTTCCTTGATGTCAGATCTCTCCTGCTTTTCCAAGTTAGTCATGGTTTCTGAGTTGCCGGGCTATGGACGACATCAGGATCGGCGATGGATACAGTCAAAATTCCTCCATTTGTGGTGGAAGTCTGCTCTCGATGAGTTCTCTAGACTATTATATCATCTAGCAGTTATTCTGTGTTCTACTGGGCCTGAACCTTCAGGCCTCTTCTGAAAATAAAAAAAAAATCCTGACAAGTGTCTTTCTGGTGGCTTATTCCTTTTCTACTTCTGGGCAAGTTGAGTAGAATGTGCCTTTTTTGGTTTTCAAGTTGAGTAGAATGTGACTTTTCTGGTTAGCTGGTTAGGTCTCTTGAGAAGTACAGCTGCTCTCCTTTGCACTCTGTTTTAGCTCAGCTGTTCTGCCTTTCAACACTGGAAAATATCGCTGTATAATCACTTAAACGTGGTCGATTCATAAGACTAATCCTTTTCGGATTCCCACTGTTTTCCGAGCTACAACACTAGTGAAAACTCCACCAGGACATCTCTTTCCAGGCATGAATCTTCCTCTAGGGCTCAGGCCCTAGTACTCTCATCCTAAACTGCTGGGTACCACTTTGCTGACATCTTGGAGAATTCTGTTTCTTTCCTTCGTTTTGATTCAATTTTATGTAGATATGGTGGAGATTTTCTTTGCTCGGGCTTTCAATGGTGGATGGATCCTTGGTGGCTTCCAGTAACTGAGTTCAAAACCAGGTGGTGCTTGGAGATGCCTTCAGCCTGGAAGGCCAGAGACTGAGGGCTGCCTGCTCGCACTTGCGCATGTAGTCTCTCTTTACGTAGTTCCTGTTTGCGAGGGAAATGCCATCAGTCTCTCTCACGTGAAGCGGACTGCCACATAGGCCTTCTGTGGTGCAGCTGGTGGCCTCAAACTGCCCACCTGTTCTCTAGAAGTAGCGCTTAACCAATGTGTCACCTGATCATCTGATCAGCTTTCAGCCTAAATTTAGCATGATTCCTAATCTGCTCATATTTAGTTCCTTCATCTTATTTCATATTTTCAAACGCTCCCCTCCTTTTGAAAAGATTTCTTCTCTCCTTTTTAAAATCAATGTTAGTTTGCTCTCTTTTTTTCAAATTAGGTTGTTGTAGAGTTCATCATTCCTTTGTCACCGTAGAGAAGGTAAACATGTGTACACAACAAAATCTACATGTACGCAATTTTTCTCTCACCTCTTGGATGATAACAATATATTGTATAGCTTATTACTCCAAAATTAAAGCATTTTTCCTTTTCTGTAATTTGGCTCCATCATTTAACCGAATGAAGTCTTATTTATGTAGTTGATATTTATTAGTACACAGTGTTTGCTCCTAATTATGCTTTCTTGTATATAGGAGGGTTTTTTCCATAATTATTTTCCTTCATTCGTAAGTACATGTTGGAAGCATTACTTTAGGGCATGATATCTCATAATTGGTTCTGCTGATATTTAGAGCCATGCCATTCTTTGTATAGGAGTCAGATCCACCCCAGCATTTTGGTGTGCTGAGAGACTGAATTGGATGAGACTTCTGACAAATAGAATGAGAGTAAGGATGGGGAGAGAACTAAGGGCAAGGAGGAAGAGCACTGCTGAGACCATTTCTCTGCTAAAGAGGATACCAGCAAACGGAAATGAAGGAAGGCAAACAAACAAAGGAGTAATTTTAAAGTAAGTACTCATGAAGTTAAAAGATCAATAGAAGGATTCAGATCAAATGGGAATTTAGATCAGAATTTCAATATTTTACGGATTTGAGGCTTGGTGGATCTAGGGAAGCTGGATCATCTCCTGAAGCTATTGCCTGGAGATAACTTTTAAACAAGCCTTAAGCCAAAAGTATCCCCTGTCATATTCTTAAAACCAAGCAGTGTTCAGTTATTTTTATTAGTAAAATAATGTATGCATTGAGCATTAGACTCTTTTAAGTTCTATCAGAAAGGGAAAGAACTTTGGTGGTGTTAGGTAAGCATAAAACTGCTAACCCCAAGGCTTGTGGGTCACACTCATTTGCCACTGTGGTAGTTACATGATTTCATGTCAACCTGAAGTTTGGGGGTAGAGTCTAGACTGTTAATCAGGTCACAGTCTACTGGTACCTCCTGTGGGCATGACCTGCTCATAAAGAAGGATCTGGGAACCCCCTTCTCTCTCTGATTCACTTTCCTGCTGGCGAGCAACTGGGAGACTTGGTGGAGACCTGCCAGAGCCCTGGAAATGGTCAACCACGAATGGATCCACGGGACTTCGCACCCCTGGCCTGTGATCTACCTGTATTCAGATTATTGCAGGTGGCTCCATGTGTCTGAAGAGGGACTTATTGACTAGCGTTGGTCTCATGGACTTGAGTTGGTCTGGGCTGGGATGTTTTCCTGATATAAATCTCTCTCTTATACCTATAGTTAGTGTCATTGGATTTGTTTCTCTAGTCAATCCAGCCAACACAGCCATTCAGAAGGAAAAATTTGCTATCTGTGCCTGTAAAGATTTACAGCCTCAGGCCCCAAATAAAATTGCTATGAGTCTGCATTGACTTGATGGCAGCCCCTCCTTGGGAAAAAGATGAGTCTGTCTGTTCCCATAAATGTTTACACTCTTCCAAACTCCACAGAGCAGTTGTACTTTTCCTATAAGATCCCTATAAATCAGACTTGACTTGATGATAATGGGTTTGGGGTTTTGATTTTATATGGGTCAAATTGGAAACATCAGTTCAGAAGATGATATTTTGGGGAGCAGTGAGACTAATAGGGGATAACCCGCTCCGCACAGGAGAATGAGCATTGGCTGTACATACAACCTGAAGGCTATAGTCAATGCCACTGATGTAGAAACTCGTGCACTGGTTTGTGTGTTTTACTAGTTTGTGTATTTTCAACTACAAGAAAGAAAAAATATGTAAATGAATCTAGTCAACCTAGTTGCATAATTTCTGGCATATCTTTGAGCCGCAATGTCATCATGTTGTGGAGAATTAGACTCTTGGATTCATATACTAATTCCAGTATAAACAGTAATTTTAGGGAAATTATATAACTTCTTTATCCTTCAGTTTCATCTTCCTTGAGATGCAACTTCTGCGATTTAGAAGCAAAGAAAAGAAGACACTCAATATATGATATATAAAAATCACTCAATATATGATAACTATTCTTCTGCTTGTGGAATTGGAAAGGGATTTATAAAGCAAGTGATCTTCATCTGGAGTTACATCCATGGTTGGATTTACGATGGTCCCCTTTATCCTAAACTTGCAAGAAAATCTAAGAATTAATATGCGTACATTGAAAGGGGATCCCTAGTATTGATGTGATTCTAAAAACACTCCTTTGAATTCACAGCAATTATGAACTAGCGTGCTGGATAAGGCGTTGACATAGGTGGGGTGGACAGGGAGATAGAGAGTAGGAAGGAAGGGCAGTAAGTAAACGTGAATTCATGAATTGAATAGGGAAATTGATATTGAAAATGTCCAGAGTGAGAGGAGACCATAGTGTTGACTAGGTCTTGATGAAATAGTGGCGGGTAGGGAATATGCGAATATGAGAGGAGAAAGAATGAAGAAAGGTAGAAAATATTGCACATTCATAATTCAATCTGCAAGAAGTGATTCTTAGCAAAAAAAACCCATTGTACTTCATATTACTTCGATTTTATATGTTCTTCTTACATAAAATGGCTTACACTGATGTCTACTGTGATACATGCCTCATCTTGATATCTCTACCCCACATTGAGATGTGCAAACCTCCTCATCGCTGTTGTATTACCTTATATTTTCTGAAGTTATTAGTTACCACTATCTGAATCCTAGTCAAGGAGCTATTCCCGACACAGATTTAATGGTTAAACTTTATTTCAATAACTAGTCACTCTGATAGTTGGTCATTAGATTCTTTGCAACACTTCTAGAATGGGCAAAAAATGTTAATGATACTTTTTTAGAAGAGCAAACTAATCTTTTTTTTTAATTTCAAAGGAGAATTTTGTGATAATGGTATATACTACTCTGAAAGGAAGAGTGATTTCAGATATACAAGAGGATTTTGAGTCATTAATAATGTAAATATCTCCATTATTATCAATACTTGCCATAAACACAAATCTGAGAATAATACCAAAATATAAAAATAAAACTGAAAATATGACATCATGGAAACTTGTGCAAATGTACCTGTTTTCATCAAAAGTATAGAATTAGAAGATAGTAGAAGGACTGAAATAAATTAAACCGTATGATCAATTATTTTTATCATAGAAACTAAAGGAAGAAATAAGAAATGTGGAATATTGAAATATATAGTAAAATTCTATTATTTTCTTCTAGAAATAGAAGTACATGTTCAAGAGTAGCCATAAAGATGGAACAAGTAGCAAAGGATCAGAAGGCTTAATTGGGAAGCTTTTTTATTTCCTGTTCATATCCAAGTTTAAGATGAAAACTATTCAGCCCTTATAGAGAACCTGCCCATTAGAGCTTCTTCAGGAGAAATCTCGGATAGGACAAGCTTGAATCTCTGAGTATCTACCGTATATACTCGAGTATAAGCCTACCTGGATATCAGCCTAATTTTACCACAAAAACTACATTAAAAATGTGCTGAAAAACTCAGCTTACACATGAGTATATACAGTACTTTATACTAGGCCTGTGCTTATGGGCGTCTTATGTTAGCGTTACTCTTCACTGACTTATAGATGAGTAAGTGGCATACTAGATGATTAATGGTTTGGTCCATGCTACACAACCACAACCACTGTTGACTGATCGCTTACCATGTGCTAGCTTTCTCACCACTATCAGCAGTCTTCCCAACCACATGTAAGTGCAGTGGTCTACTACCTGTTTACAAAGGACTGGACCGGCTAAGCGAAGTCAAGTAGTCTGATGGCACAAACAGAATGGTGCCAAGGGGTAGAAACCACATGTCTTGATCTCAACCTAAATGCATTTTTGTGATGTCACATTTATCTACCTATTTTGAATATTTTATATGCCTAAGATATGCCGGTTTGGATTTCAACTCAATATACAGAAAACAAAACTCCTCAAACTTGAATCAATAGAGAACATTATGGTAAATGAAATAAAGCTTGGAATTGTCAAGAATATAATTTTTATTGACTCCGCAATCAATGATCATGGAAACAGCAGCCAAGAAGCCAAAGGGTGATTTTACATGGGGTAAATATTCTGCTCAAGACTTACTTAAAGATTAAAGAGCAAAGATCTCTCTTTGTAGATGAAGGTGACCCTGACCGAAGCCATGGTGGCATGTGAAAGCTGGAATTGATGCATCTGACCTGTGGCGTGGGTGAAGGATTTTGAACGTAATGTGAAAAAAAAAATCAGTTTAGATGACACAGTCACAATGCTCCTTGGAAGTAAGAATTTCTAGAGTTTGTCTGACGGATGTTGAACATATTATTAGGAGCGTGTACCAGCGCCCGGTAAAGGATATGAGAGTGTCAGTGAAAAAGAGGAAGACTCTCAACGGGATGAAATGTGATAGTAAGCATGTCCAGGAACTCTAACATAGCAATTTATGGATAATGCAGGACCAGAAAGTGTTGTTTTATTGCACACGCGTTCTCTATGAGGTGTAACGACTCGATGGCACCTAACAACCACATTTGCCAAGCATCTTGTTAGTCTTCAACTTATGGAGAACAGATGTTGAACAAGCAAAAACAAAAGCAAAGACATATGACCAAAAGTAAACAGAATATTCAAGATAAAGTTAGCACAATTGTCCTGGCACATGGTTGGTCATATGCAAAGACCCCGAGCTAGGGAACAAACAAACAAACTGGATACATTAACTCTAATGGACACAGTGGTTTAACAGCAATTTAATTTTTTTCTTTTTGCATAATGGGGAAAATATTCATATTACATAAAACGTATGTGAGTGAATGGATTAATTTAACAAGTTGTTTGTTCTGTTCTGTTCTAGGCATTAGATTAGTCGTGAGAGATCATTTGGTTAATGCTAGTTAAATGGCAAGTATCAATCATCAATTTCTTTGCTTGAAAAAGGCCTTTATCAAAATGAAACAAAGTAAAATCTACAGGTTTGGGTAGGGCCAGTTATAATGAGTACACTTATTTTACTTTGTTATCAAGTTTTACATAGAAAATCAGGTCTTAAATTTTTACTCACTTTTACATGGTAAAAATAAAATATATAATTACAATATAAAATAGTTGAAAATGTTTTCTATGTGCAATTTTCACTTATCTGGATCCAAAACGACGTAGAATCCATACCAGTGGTGACCTCAAGTGGTGCCTAGAGAGAGCTGGCACATCACCCTTCAGAAGCACCCGTCAGTGTCACGGCGTGGCCCTTGCTTCTCAATTCCTTTCTAAATCTGGAAGAGCTGCTTCCCAGTAGTACATGACCGGTATCCCAGGAAAGGGCGGGATTTTCATTCCCCAAAATAGCTTCTCACAGATTCATTTTTGATCTCGTGGAACCCATGACCTGCTTGTCCACTCTACAGAAATTGAGCATATGAGATATCGACAATCTGCTTATGCCGCGCTTCATGATTGGGATGAGTAGGGATAGTTGGAATCATAGTTAAATATCATTGTATCATAATTAATGAACTCGAGGTTCTGAAGCATGAAAAAAAACAAGAGTAATATTCCCACTCGGTTTCCTCTGTATTGTATTACATTACATTTGCCATGCCTTCCTTTCTGTTTCACATCTGTTTTATCCTTTAATATTTTTCTTTGCCACCTACTCTCATTCCTCCAAGTCTGAATTCTCTACTCATTCTAATCTAATCCCACGAGTAATTTTTAGCATTTTGGCAAATCTCTGCAAATGTACTTCCTGCTCATGGGATAACGATTGATTTTGGTTTTGCTCTAAGGTAAACCAAAATATTTGAATTGACAGATCAGTTGTCCACACGCAATGGTGACAGTGGGTGGTAGGCACTAGTCTGTCATATGCTTGGGGCATGGGGATGATAGTATAAGGATGTTGAATGTTGACTTCTTCAAAGAATGTTGAGAATGATTATATATTTCAAATTATATTTCAAACCAGTATCAATCAAGGTGTAAAGAAAATAATTTTATAAGATATACTGAATAGGTGATATTCTGAATTATCAGTGGCATTATGTTTTATGGATTGTGTTGGCTGCTTGAGAGGCAGCCTGGTGGAGAAACAACTGGGGATTACTGGTGGCTCACAAATGGAGTCCCTGTCTCAGTTCTACCGTGAAGTTACCGTGCGGCATACACCCTAAAGGCTTATGGTTTTTAATTTGCTTCATTTTGACCTTCTCTTGGACTTACTTTGTACCTGTACAAGTTGAAAGGTTGTGTTGTTTTATTTACATCCACTGTCCAGTGTTTTATAGCATAGGTTTTTTTTGTTTTATTTTTGCCTTTCTGGTGTTTAAAAATAGTTAACTGATTCTTATGAATTAAAAACGTTGAATTTTACATAAGAATCCCCATCCAACAGCGAACTGCTGATGCCGATAGCACCGTCACTTGGGGCACAAGGTCTCCAGACTCTGAAAGTCTCTAGACAATTTTGTTTCCAGTAGTTTGATTGGTAGTCATTTTTTATCTATATTTTGATGACATATAGCATTTAGCATTTATTTATGCTAAATCTATCCAAACAAATAACTGTTTGTTTGTTTTTCCCGTGATATTGTTCTGCTCTCTCTTTTGGTACTCCAAATATAAACATCCCACTAAAAGGTCACCATAAATTGAAGGAATGCTAATTGAAATGGTTTACCAAACTGAAGCAGGTTTGGAAAGACTCACTAGCCAATGACAATCTATTTGGAAAACATCCACCTGGCCAACTACCTGAAAGAGATCTGTATTTGTCTCCATTCCATAGGAGAGTGACCCAACAGAACAAAACAGAAATTATTTTACAATGTCATTAATATCACATGCAAGTAAAACTTTTCTGAAGATAATGCAAAAACAATATTTGGGGACAATGGTGCATTGAAAAGGAGGTGCCGGATATTCGAATTAGATTCAGAGGAGAACTTGGAATTGAGGACATGATTGCTGACATCACAGGGATCGTGACTGAAATCAGAGGTGCCAGAAAGATGTTAAATTCTATTTCACTGGCATTGAAAGGCATTTGTCAGGGAGCATCATAATAAAGTATGGATAATACTGTAAAAAAAAGTAGATTTACAGAACATTTAGTTGTGTTCATATGTAGACCAAGAGGCAATCTTACAAATAGAACAAGGAGACACTGCATGGGTTAAAGTCAGAAAAAATGCGTGTCAGCATTTCATCCTTGCACTTCGCATACGCAGACTTCATGTTACGCAAACAATCCAACAGCTGAACGATAGCAAGCACAGTGAATCAGGATTGGAGAAAAGCTCATTATCAACCTGCAATATGCAAATGACCCAGCTTCTGTTCCTGAAAAGAAAGAGGACTTGAAGCACTTAGGGGTGAAGATCAAAGATGGCAGCCTTCAGTGTGGATTGCACCTCAGTGTAATAAAGACAGAAATTCTTACAACTGAGACCATAAATAGTAGTATGATAAACAGAGAAAAGTTTGAACTTGTCAAATATTTCGTTTGTTATAGTATTAACAATCAACACCAATGGAAAGCAGCAGCTGGAAACCAAATGATGTACAAATTGGACAAATCTGTTGTAAAGGTCTTTTTTAAATGTGCAAAAGTATCAACCTAACTTAAGCAAACTGGAAAGGCGATTCATTTGAATTATGGTGTGGACAATGAATATTGAAAGTACCCTGGTCTACCAAAAGAAACAAATTTTTCTTGGAAGAAGTATAGTCAGATTGCTGTTTGGAAGTGAGGATGGAGAGACTTCATCTCCAGTACCTCGGACATATTATTAGGAGAGACCAGTCCCTGGAGTAGGACATCATGGTTGGTACCCTAGAGGGTCAGTTTAAAAGATATTGAATGATAGGATCAAACATAATGGCAATTGTGAAAATGCCCAAGATTGGGCAATGTTTTGTTCTATTGCACATATGGTCACTATGAGTCATAGCTATCTCAAAAGACCAAAACAACAATGCACTTGCCCAATGATTATGAAAATAAATGAAATATGCTCATTTATTGATTTTCGACTGTCACTAAACATGTCAGACAACCATGCAGGGTTCTATTAACAAGAGCTATCAGAGTTTCAGATAATCAGATAGAAGAAGAAATGAACTGGGACCTGTTAGTATTAGAATAGTAGTATTAGAATAGTAGTATTCTCAACTTCTTCATTATCAGCAAAGCAAAGTAATACCTTTGAACCCTTCCAAAAATATCCTTTATCCTTCTAGAATATGATTTATTTTCTCATAAAAATGATGGATAAGTAAAAAAGTGGAAGCCAAGCAGGAAGAGCAACAAGAGGACTGAATTTAAGAGTCTAATCTCGAACGTTCACTCCCCATATGCTGAGCATTTCAAATATATAGATGCCTTTCTGTCCTGCACAGACATTTTTATGTTCTATTTGGACTAATACATATTTTTTAAATAAAGAAGATTGTCACCAATGCTATGCAGAGGCTCAAGTTAATAGATTTATTGTTGGTGCTTCTAATTTTCCACAGAAGTTTATCAGGAACCAAGCAGGCCCCATTTTAAACTTCCGAGACTGTGTTTAAGAAGATCAGGTTTGAAATTGGTCTTTGAAATTTCAAGAAAGGTACTTAAAGGTATTAGAATCTCACATTCTATTATCTTTAGTTATAGTACAGTAGAATTATTTATGAAGAGCTTAAAGCATAAAATCATCAAGCAATTATAGATAGATATTACAGTAGTTTTTCTTTTAATATATCGTTTATTGGCGCTTTTCATCATGAAATTGCTTATGTGGGAAGCATATTCCATAGATGTTATTGTTATTATTGTTACTAGAGATGTTTACTGAGGCTATTTTTATACCATTAATTGTGCTAAATATTCACATACACTATCTTAATTAATGATCACAATAACCTTATAAAGTAGACATCAGTATCCTCCTATTGCAGATGAAGTTTTAGGTTGCCCAAGGTCCTAAAGAAATAACTGTCAAAACTGGGATGCAAATCTAGGTCCACAACACTTCAAATACTGGTGTGTGTGTGTGTGTGTGTGTGTGTGTGTGTGATGTGTGTTCAATCCTTAACTTCTGTGGAGTTCAGTAGAGTTCCTGCCTCAAGATATGGACACTGGGCCTATGTGTTTAGTTGTACAGTTTTTAAACCTAGAGCCCCAGGTCATTGCTCTTACGTGTATTCTACTAACATGATAGAAAGATCTATGAAGTTGCAACCAGGCTTATTCTCTAAGTTTAACTTTCTTCCATGTGAAATAAGATTACAATTCTGAGTTTTTGTTAGGATCAAATGAGATAGCCTAGAGCCATTGGTACAGGATTCATGCCATAAATGGTGTCTTCCAGTTGGGCCTCGGTATCTCGAAATCTGTTTTTCCTCAAATAATCTGTATGTCTGGATAGAGAAAAGTACATCGTTTAGCTTGTCTGGGCAATTAATTGAACGTTTAAGTGTGAATTAATTAGATGATGGCTGCAGAATCATCAGTCCTAGATCCAGCAATGCATACACATTTTGTTTCAGCTCATTCGTGCAATCCCCTCATTGTATTATCATCATTTCATCCAATTCCTCCCTGTGTTTCCTGTTCCTTGTGTTTGTCTAACCTGCTGAGCTTTATCACTGAGTAAATTCTGTCCTTTTGATCATAAATAGTTGATTTTTCTGCCACAGAGGTTAGATCAGCTCCAAACCAAACGGGTGACTAAAGAAAGGCCATTGTCTTAGAAAAAAAGACTGGCCTCTTTTAGGATGTTGAGTTTGGGTCCAATTGAGTAAAGCAAATTTTGATAGATAATTATTGCTCTGGAAATATTGAAAATATAACTAATATAAAAAATCAATGCTCCTAAGGGCCAGCAAACAATCCTTGAACAAACTACAGACTTTTCTTTTGTGAAGTGTTTTGTTTTGTTCTTTGTCAGTGGTTTGTTTTTGTTGTTTTGTTGTCTGGTTGCATACTGTTGCTTTGTTTTCCTCTGTCTTGGTTTTGTGCATGTTAGTGACTCCACAGGTCTGTCTGAATAGGACAGGCTGGATGAACTATCTGGAGGAAAAACAATGGGAAAGACAGTTCCGGGGGGATTTGGGGTAGGGGAGGGGTAGGGGGGTAAGGGAGTGGTGTTAACAAACACAGGGACAAGGGAACAACATGGGACCCAAAATGGTAGTGAGGGGGCAGTGGCAGGCCTGGTAGGGAATGATCAAGGGTAAGCTTGCATAGAGAAGAGGTATAGCTGTAGCCCAGGTGGGGATGGAGCATGGTAGTGGGGCAGGAGGAAAGTCATGGGAGATGGAGGAAGGAGCTGGGAGTCAAGGGGCATTTATGGAGGTCTAGACTAAGTCATGTACATGCAAACATATATATGAGGATGGGGAAATAGATCTAAGTGTCTACATTTATAGGTTTAGTATTAAGGTGGTGGAAGGACCTTGGGCCTCTACTCAAGCACTCCCTCAATGCATGAATACTTTCTTTTATTAAATTGGTACTCTATGATGCTCGCTCTCCCGACACAACTGCTGAAGCCAAAGTGAGTGAACAAGTAAATGTGGTGAAGAAAGCTGATGGTGCCCAGCTATCAAAAGAGATAGTGACTGGGGTCTTAAAGGCTTGAAGATAAACAAGCGGCCATCTAGCTCAGAAGCAACAAAGCCCACATGGAAGAACACACCAGCCTGTGTGATCGAGTGGTCCTGAAGGGATCAGTTATCAGGCATCAAAGAACAAAAAAATCATATCATTGGCTGCACACCTCCATGATAGGATCGCTGAAGACAAATGGGCGCATAAGCAAATGTGGCAAAGAAAGCTGATGGTAGTCAGCTATCTAAAGAGATAGTGTCTGGGGTCTTAAAGGCTTGAAGGTGAACAAGTGGCCATCTAGCTCAGAAGCAAAAAGTCCACATGGAAGAAGCACACCAGCCAGTGTGATCAGGAGGTGCCAAAGGGACCAGGTAAAAGGCATTATGCACACACAAAAAAAAGATATGTATATATATATGAGAGTGTGTGTATATATATAATATATATGTATATATACCATATTGAATGAAGGGGGAAGAGCAGAGTGGAGACCCAAGGCTCAAGTGTCGGCCACTGGAGATCCCCTCATAGAGGGGTTTAGGAGAGGAGATGGGTCAGTCAGGGTGCGAGGTAGTACCGATGAAGAACACAGCTTTCCCCCAGATCCTGGATGCTTCCTCCCCCCAATTACCATGATCCAAATTCTACCTTGCAGGACTGGATAGGGCAAAGGTTGTACACTGGTACATATGGGAGCTGGAGGCACAGGGAATCCAGGGTGGATGATACCTTCAGGACCAAGGGTGTGAGGGGCGATGCTGGGAGAGTGGAGGGTGAGTGGGTTGGAAATGGGGAACTGATTACAAGGATCCACATGTGACCTCCTCCCTGGGAGATGGACAGCAGAGAAGTGGGGGAAGGGAGACTCCGGATAGGGCAAGATATGACAAAATAACAATGTATAAATTACCAAGGGCACATGAGGGAGGGGGGAGTGGGGAGGGAGGGGAAAAAAAGAGGACCTGATACAAAGGGCTTAAGTGGAGAGTAAATGCTTTGAGAATGATTGGGGCAGGGAGTGTGCGGATGTGTTTTATACAATTGATGTATGTATATGTGTGGATTGTGATAAGAGTTGTATGAGCCCCTAATAAAATGTAAAAAAAGAAAAGGAAAAAATTAAGAAAATGATTAGGGCAAAGAATGTACAGATGTGCTTTATGCAATTGATGAATGTATATGTATGGATTGTGATAAGAGTTGTATGAGCCCCTAATAAAATGTTTTTTAAAAAATCAATGTAGTCCATTAGGTATCTAGAGTACATCTTTTTAAGTTAAAATATTTCATTTCATCTTCATAGAACTCCTGCTAAATAATATACTCTTTATGCCCATTTGAAGAATGAGAAATAAATACCTGGTTGGTTTAAGAGAGTTGTTCAAGAATACATAGCTGCTTTGTGGTCTAACCCACTTCAGGCAAATCCTAAGTCTCAGCTCTTTCCATTGCATAACTAACTTAAAATTCACTGCTGTGGCCCTTTCCCAATTGAACTAGAGAAAAATTGGAAGTGCTTAGGAGCAAAACAAAATGTTTGTTAAATAGTGCATTAAATCGTTTGTTTCTACATTTCTTAGACATATTTCAAAATTTATTTGGGGGCATGTCTCAGTTATGTAGTGTTGCTTTAACAGAACTGTCGCAAGTGGATGGCTATACCAAATTTATTTTCAAATCTAGTAGGCACGATTTCCAAATGCAGAGCACTAAATATATGGGGAATATTTTCCTTCTATCAGCTGTTGCAGAACGTTTTTTTTCTTTTTTCATCATCTGTGGGCTCAGTATCCCTTATAGATCTTCTGATGTGTGGTCATCCATTTTACTTTGGGTCTAGGAAGTTCTTAGTGAAGAGACAGTGGTCCAAAGGATGTGACTCCTCCTGGCTCCAGAGAGATTGACTCAAAATACAACTTAATCTAGTAGATTGTATCCTGACTCATTAACATGATTGTATCTAATCCTGCCTTATTAACATCATAGAAATTAGGCTTTATAGCAGGATAACTCTATAAAATCACAGAATATAACTTCGTTACATAATATTGAGGAATTATGGCCTAGCAAAATTGACGCATATTTTGGGCGATGCTATTCAGTCAATAAAAAGACATACTGAAAAAAATGTAGTGTTTTATTTTTTCATTGAAAAAAAGATGGACAATATGCTTTTTGGCAATGCCATTGTTTCATAAGTGCTTTCCTATCTTAGCAGTCTACCTTTAGCATGAAGCGTGAATTAGTTCAAGACAGTATTTGTACCACTAGGCGCCCTTGAGTCGGGTCCAACTCATAGCAACCCTTGTTTAACAGAACAAAATGCCATCAGGCTGCTCCCACGTGACCGTTCGCTGTGTGTTTGTGCTCATTGCTGCAGCCGCTGTGTCTTTCCAGCTCTTGACATGCTTCCGCTTTTTCTCTTACCCTCTACTTTTAAGATTATACTTTAAAATATGCTATTTAAAAATTATTTCAACATCTATTTTTTTCCAGTTTTCATCTATTTTGTAATTATAAACTGGGGTTTCATACATATAGCATTCCATATTTCAATCATGTCAAGTAGAATTGTATAATTACTATCACAATCAATCTCCAAACATTCTTTTTCTACATAGACTTCTTGATATCATCTCCCTTTTACCCCAACCACCACACAGTAGCCCCTCCCCCCAAGAAAAACCATCATTCTTCTTGCTGCCCCTATAGGTTCACCAATTCTGGGTTTCATGTACTGAAAAATGGAAAACCACCTGATACAGCTTCAAGAGGGTGACCCCAATGACATAACACCTCAGAGATATGCTCTAATATGAACAAACGAAAACCAAACCAAACAATGCAAAAAAATACAGAAAATTTTGGAAACCACCTCAGGTCCAGCCTGCATCATACGGGGATTTACTGACCTTAGCTATACAAGTCATACTGATGCCTTTGATCTTCTATACTCCTCTCTCCCAAGCTTTCTGTTTAGAGACTGCTTTCCTCCCATCCATTTTAGACAGGGGGGGTTGGCTGGAGACTTATGTCCTTTGTAGTTCCACAGATGAATCTTGACCTCCCAGTGTCAACTGTTGGCTTTTGCACACCAGATTCTCACAATTTAGGCTCTGATACTAAAACCTCCTTCAACATCAGTTTATATGGATGATACTCCTTTAGTGAGTGATGATGGTGTGCTTCTTCCATGTGGACTTAGTTGACATCTTGCTTAGATGGCTGCTTGTTTGGAGTCAAGCCTTTAAGACCCCAGACACAGTTTTATCTGATCGCCAGGCACCATCTACATTCTTCACCACATTTTGCTATAGTGCTGTATCTCTTGTGTTCATTCCCTGAGGGCGAGCATCAAGCAGAGCCATGATGTAAGAACTAATTGTTTTTAAGTCGGCGCTAGGTTTTAGTGGGAATATAAAACCCATTCCTTGATCTAGGCTTTTTTGCTTGATGTTTGTTTGTTTGTTTCTTTTAATTTACTGTCCCTTTGGAGTTAATACATATGTCATATCAGTCCATAGTCCAGTCATGTCACACAGAATTGTACAACTGCTACCATAATCTGTCTCCAAACATAGTTTTCCTTCCTGGACACCTTGACATCATCTCCCTTTTATCTCCCCACACCCCTCTAAATGACCCTCCCCCAAAACCCTTGTTGTCTTTGCTTTCCCCAAAGGCTCAAAGTCCCTGGGTTTCAGTTATCAAAAAGAGAAAAACAAATAACACAACTGCAAGAAGGCGTCCCTACTGGTACATGCTATTTGAACAAATGTAAGCAAAATATAACAGAAGGACCATCATGCAATTGCTAGAAAAATACATATCTTAATACAGCATAGAGGGCATTGATGTAGCAAAAACTTGGTTTTTTGCTAACCAAACAGTGCACCACTCTTGGTACTGCTGTCTTCTACTTCCTCAGACACCATCTATTTACCAACTTGGGTCCTCAAGTTACAGGTGAGTCTGAGGTAGAGTCCAGTTCATCCAGTGCAGTTCCTTCATGGGGTCTCACCGATGCAGCCTCTGAGCATGCCTTGTGCCCTGAAGATCCAGGATTCAGTGCCCCATCCTGGGTTCCTGGGATACCCTAGACACCCAAGTTCAATGTTGCCCACACACTGCACACTACTAAAGACATTCCACACCTAATGTCCTCAAAAGCATCCTCAGTCACTCCTCCCCACACCTGGCGGTCAGCCCTCCCTCCCCTCCCCTCAACAGACATGCACCTGTTTTTCTCCAACCTGGACTTACTCTCTCTCTCATGCTGGGCTGCCTCTCCCATTATTAAGCCTCATCCCTTGGACAGGGCCACCTCTCTCCATGGGACCTCACCCCAGATCCACCCGGCAACCACTCAGCAGACAGCATCCCCCAACTATCCCCCAACCATTTGATGCCAGTTGTTATGAGGTGCCCTCCAGCCAAGTGACCTACACTCTAGTGGCCTATGCTCAACTTAGCTGGCACAGATGATGTATGGACCATTGGCACTGGTCAGGCGCTTTGCCAGGTTGTCTGGTCCCCTGGCCAGAAGACTGTATGCCCTACAACCTTGAGCTTGTTCCTATCCTGCTTCTTGTTCCTACCATAGCAGACCCATACAGTAGGTTTAGGATTGTTGTATTAGGGTGTGTTAGGGTTGTTAGTATTATGGTTAGTGTTCGGGGCTTTAGGGTTAGTGTTAGGGTTAGGATTGTTAGACTTAGGGTTAGGGTTAGGGTTAGCGTTTTAGTTAGGGTTAGTGTTAGGGTTGGAGTTAGGGTTAGGGTTTTTTGCATTAGTGATAGGGGTAGGGTTGTTAGGGTAAGGGTTAAGGTTAGACTTAGGGCTAGGGTGAGGCTTTGAGTTAGAGTTGTTAGGTTTAAGGTTGTTAGGGTTAGAGCTATTGTTAGGGTTGTTAGGGATGGCGTTAGGGTTAGGGTATTTAGGTTTAGGGTTAGGATTAGGGTTAGAGTTTGGTTAGGGTTCCAAAGCTATACCTTTTCATGAAAGCAGGTTGCCACATCTTTCTCCTAGGGCTGGTGTGTTTAAAGCATTCTGATGGTAGCTGAGTGCTTTCCCCTCTATGCCAACAAGACTCTTGATGCTAATATTAGCAGGGGCAAGGGAGACCATTGCTGTTCTGTCAATTCCATCTTGTAGGGGGTGATTCTATACGACAGAATAGAACTGCCCCATAGTGTTTCTGAGACCATAAACCTTTACAAAACAGATTGGCACATCTTTCTCCCACAGACTGAGGGGTGGGTATGAACCACTAACTTTTAAGTGAAAAATGCAATGATTAAACCACTGCACCACCACCCTCCCTCAGATAGCCAAACCAAACCTACTACCATTGAGTCCATTTCTACTCATAGCAACTAGATAACCATTTCCAGGTGGTAAATGTTAACAAAATGGAAAACCTCATCTTTCTTCCCGGGGTTGGCTGGTAGGTTTGAACTGCAGATCTAGAGGTTAGCAATTCAAAGCTTATCCCACAATAGTTCCAGAGTTTAGAGTTATTCATAGGGATGCTTCATTATGCTTTGTTATTGATTCAACAAAGATGGTGGAATCCTTTTTGAAGTCGATGATATGGATTGCAAATAATCAGAAAAATTTTCACCTTTTCTTTTTTTAATTGTACAAGTATTTGATGGAAGCACATCGCCAGAGAAGCCTTTCTTTCTCTTTTTTTTAAATTTAAAAACATTTTATTAGGGGCTCCTACAACTCTTCTCACAATCCATACACACATCAATTGTGTAAAGCACATCTGTACATTCTTTGCCCTCATCATTTTCAAAGCGTTTGCTCTCCACTTAAACCCTTTTGCATCAGGTCCTCTTTTCCCCCCCTCCCACCCTGCTCCCCCTCCCTCAGGAGCCCTTGATAATTTATAAATCATTACTTTGTCATATCTTGCCCTGTCTGATGTCTCCCTTCACCCCCTTTTCTGTTGTCCGTCCCTCAGGGAGGAGGTCACTCATAGATCCTTGTAATTGGTTTCCTCTTTCCAACTGCCTCTTCCTCTACCCTCCCAGTATCGCCACTCACACCTCTGGTCCTGAAGGGATCATTCACTCTGGATTCCCTGTGTCTCCAGCTCCTATATGCACCAGTGTACAACCTCTGCTCTATCCAGACTTGCAAGGCAGAATTCAGATCATGATAGTTGGCGGGGCGGGGGGTGGGGTGGGCGGGGCAGATGAAGCATTTAGGAACTGGAGGAAAGCTGTATTCTTCAATGGTGCTACATTGCACCCTGATTGACTCATCTCCTCCCCTAGACCCCTCTGCAAGGGGATCTCCAGTGGCCGACTGACTGCAGTGACATGAAAGGTCACCTGGGATTTGCTCTCAGGTTCTGCTGATGTTTCACTGTGTTCTCTGAGAGATTTCCTCTCTGAAAGTCAGTGATCAGAACCACAACCAAAATTCCTGTGTGACTGCTAGGCCAATGTGATTTACTAAATGGGAGTTAATATTGAAATTACTGCAAAATAACATGCAGATATAAAAGCTATTGAATGCTCAATAGTGCTTGATCTTTGTTATTAGGAAACTAAAATTGTTTTTCCACATTCCCTGCCATATTTTATTCTCTACTCATTTGCCATTTATGAAGATCTAAGCTCTTTTCTCACAACAAAAAATATTGTAACATTATTATTCAGATATAATCTTTAGGAAATCTTCAGCATATGAAAAGGGCTTTGGTGTTTTTTACTTCAGAATCCTCTCATGCATAACGAAGAATGTGCCCTTCATCTGAGAAGGTTTTGTCTTGAATAGGTTAGGAGAAGAAAACACTCAAGTGAATTATTTAATAATTGACAATGGAAATAGAGTCCTAATGAAATTTCCATCTTCCTGAAACATGAACTCTATATTTATTACTTTAGATTATTAACTAATACTGATGTGTGCAGGTACCAGGCATAACTTAGATGAAATTCTTATTAGCAATATAAAATATATGCTTGGGAAAGTTTTTCAAACACTCATCGCTCTCCATTTATCTTGAATAAAACCATGTAAGCTTTAATGACCAGAAAAATGGTTGGAATATAAACATGTTATCTTGCTTGATAGTTTACCTCATGTGTTTTGTGTTCTCAGAAACTGGACATTAACAATGCTAACATTTTATGCAAACATTTATTGTGGGGGTGTTCTGTAAAGTCATCTTAATTCAACACCAGCACTTTATAGGTGGCAAAATCGATGCTGTTACTAAGGGCGCGAAAATCACAAAACCTACATTCCCAGTATTATGACACTTAGAAAGGATCCTCATGTACTAGGGTCACTCCCCATCTAGCACCTCTTTTTTTACAGATCCAACGATATTAAGTACAGAAAGATATTAAGCTCCATTGCCTAATGTTCCTGAAGCATGTAATCAGAAAAATAAAAGTATACAAGTGTTCGTAATAATTCATCATCACATAGATTTAGCAATCACACCTCATTGACACAGACACCAGGTGATCCTGTGTCAGCTGGAATCCTGCAGAGTTAAGCAGTCTTCTCCCCACCTATTCTCCCTCCATTTTCTGAGCCCCTCTATTTGTGAATTCCACTTAGTGGTCCATTTTCAATGGTCTGAGAACATGCTATGTCTTCTCTCCACCATAACAATCTTTCAGATCTTTGATTGCAGCTCGCACATTCACATGGCGTCTTCCCTTCTTCCTATTCTTAATAGTCGTATCCATTCTAAGTGTGAACTTTTCTTCAAGCTTTTAACATCCTGTTACCCCCTTTTCTGAGGAAATATCTGAGTTTCGTATCACTGGGCACTATATAGTCAGAGCTGCTATGGCCATTGCTAAGTTTTGCCAGTAAAATTTTTGGGAATACAAACTAAAATTCCACTGTCTTACTCATATTTTATTATTATCTTATTTGTATCATTTCTTTTAAATTCATCTTAAATTGATACCCTAAATTATGATTATTAATAGTAGTCCTTTTAAAATATATCTTATAAAATATATTATTACGTTTTCCTGGATATGTGAAACCATAGCAATGAGGATAAAGCTAAATAAAAATGAACCAATTAGCTATACTAAGGATTGTAGTACTTTGATATAATTGAAAACATTCTATAGCAATGTCCAAACTAGCAATTAGGCAATTTCCTCTGTCCAGGAAAACAGAGCCTTTGTAAAGGCCAGATTATTGCAGCTCCCTTCCAAATAAGTAGGTCGGCCATTAGCTGGAGGGACCTCCAAGTCCGGGAAGCATTCGTTAACATTATGTGAAAACTCTGCTGCTATAAGGAACCATACATTTCCAACGAAGATGCCGATATTTATTAGCAGCTAACTTAGAAATGACTCCACTGTCCTCATTTGGATGTGATTTTTCACACTAATAGGTAAAATAAATTGAATGCTTACCTTGTGTTACTTACTAAGCACCCTGAGAAGGCCATTATGCTACTATGCATGGCCTCTTCTATTTCTTTACAATCCCTTCAAGTAGTCCTATTATTATACCCGTGCAGCAATGAGGAAAATAAGACGTACTGAAAATAATCCCCCCAAGATCATACTTCTACAAAAGCGGGAATTGCATAAAGCATTTGCTGCTCTCTAAAACTCAAGCTCTTAACTCCACCCATCCATCCATCCATCCATACATACATACATATATACATATGTACACACATCCCTTACTCATTTATTTAATTAATTAAAATAAATATATCCCTAGTATTGGAAAAAGCGTAGAGATGTTAATAAAACTAGCAAGTGTTGGGTTTTAACTAACAACGAAACCTAAATAATCATCGTCTTCTGATCCCTAGACAAACTCAATATTCCATTGAGCACTGATATGGCAAAATTGATTCTGAGAGTTCTAAATTATATCATATTTATCTCTATATGGAATTAATATCTTGGTTTGCACAGCAAGCAACCACTATTTTGGTGTCATTCTATCCCTTTTCTCCCTTATAACTTAAATTAAAGTGTATGAAACTTTCCACCAAAATAGTTCCAATGACAGAGGAAAGGGAAAGGCAGCCTTTTAATTGATGGCAGCCTCTTGCATAGGTTTTACATTTCTGTGAGCTTTCGCATTTGAGCTTAAAATAAATTCCAATCTTTTATCTAATTATTTCAGTCATATAAATATTCTTCTTAGGAAACTACTTTATGTAATGATAGAGAATAAGAACTATGTATGTCTGCCTGGGAGGATCTCATAACCACAGCAGGGGAGACACTCTAGCAAATATTTATTTACCTTCTAGTAACCTCTTCTTTTGCAGCAACAGCTACTAATAAAATGTTAACACATTCTTTTTATCTATCTTTGTATGTGAAGTCAAGAATTTCCAAGCAGTGAAAATTAGTAACACCAGTACTTTGGGCTACTTACTCCCATGGCCCCCTATGTCACTAGGCAAACACACAGACTGAGGTTCTTCATACTCTATGTGGGACCATCAGCGTGGTGACCATGGCAAGCCATCTCTGTCTGCTCTGTACTTAATGATGCTCTTGACAACCTATTGGTATTTTCATTTGCTATAGTATTTTTAATCATACTGAAGCATGCAAAAGCTGAGCAGTGGAACAGGAAGACCAAATAAGAATGATGCTCTCAAAGTCTGATACTGGTAAAGAATCTTAATTAAACCACGGACTACCAGAAGAACGACCCTCTGTCCTGTGGGAAGTACAGTCAGCATGTCTTTGGCGTTAAGAAGCTTAGACTCCATCTCAAGTGCTTTGGACAGATTATGAGAACTAGACCTCAAAAAAGGGCATCGTGCTTGGTAGAGGGTCAGTGACAAAGAGGAGCGCCTCAATGAGCTAGACGGACACATTGATTGTAACAGTGGGCTCAAATGTGGCAACAGTTGAGAAAATGGTGCCGAACCAGGGCGTGTTTTTTGTTTTGTGCTCATGGGATCAGATCGCTGTGAGTCGGAGCCCTTCACCACCAACATCGACAGACTTTAGGTAAAGGCAGTAAGTGTCTGCTTTCTGTGACGGGTGGCATCAAGCCTGAGTTGGCTGCAGTGAATTCTCTTCGCAGGGTGTCACAGGATGACATGAAAATGTCAGCGGCAGAGGCTGTTGGTTTGTTTTATGGTCAGTCTCTGGGGAAGGAATCCTCTTTAAATGTTGTTCGAGTTTTTGTCAGAGCCAGGTCCTTGCACTTGCAGATCTGACATCCCTCTTCTTGCCTCAGTTGTTGTTATCCAGGGGCCTTTCTGTTGTCTGAAAACCCCACCGACCCCCTGCTGCTCAGGTCATAGCCTCCAACTCATAGCCACCCTAGGGAGCAGAGTAGAACTCCACCTCCAACTGTCCAAGATTAGTTGTTATGGAAGCTGATAGCTTCTCTTTTCTCCGGCGAACTGCCTGGTGGGTGAAGAGCATGGACCTCTTGGGGACCAGTCCAAGGCTTGACCCAACAGTCTTTTCCTGAAGGCTCGCCACGCAGTTAAGCCACAGCTGGTGCTTGACATTGTCCTCACGCTTCACCGCCAGTCCTTAAAAAAGAGTATGTGCTCTTAGATCAAGGCCACCAGAGACAGACCCTGTCTTAGTCAAGAATGTTATACAATACAATGCAACCCCGGGAATGATTCCTCACCAGATTCCAGGTGTGGAGGACTGGGAAGAGACATCTTATGGGAGTGACCATTTTACAAAGTTGTGGGGGGGGGGGGGGCGGGGAGGGGCAAACAGGGAGTCGTGAAAACAAAGTAGTAAAAGAACAGACAGAACGAAGGAAAACCGACCTCCAAGTATTATTGTATGCTTGTTGGGCCTCTGTGAGGTATACAGCATATCAGCTAAATGTTACCTTCCCTGGGATAGGGTGATAAATCACGTAGGTGTATGAGACATAGATTCGATAGCACTGAATCATTCATCATCCATAAAGATAAAACGTAGATAAATAGATGTGTAAAGAGGGGGAGTTTATTGTCCGGCGCCTCTATGTTGTCCATAGTGACTGCCCAGTCCCGCACCATCCTCACCTTTGTCACTGTGTCTGAGTCCATTGAGGCAGCCGCTGTGTGGACCCCTCTCTTACATGGCCTTCTTTTTGACTGCGGTGCCACTTGACCAACCATGGTGTCCCGTCTGCAGGCACCGGGGTTGGTCCTGGCTAAGCAGCATCCAGTTACTTTCCCTCAAGTTGCTCAAAAAGGCTTCCCCCAACCACAACCAGATAACAGGTGAGAAGGAGGGAACAGATGTGGAACATGCAAACCAACAAACCCCCCAAATCCTACAGCTGTCTAATCTACTCCGATGTGTATCAACATTCCGGGGCAGAAGAGAACTGCCCTACAGAGTTTGCAAAGCTATAAATATGTTTCCTACAGAGCTGCTGGTAGCTTCGAAGCCCCAACCTCTTGTTTAGCAGCTGCGCAGTTTAGCCATGGCGGCATCAAAGTTCCCAGGGAAAAAGCCATGGGGAGAAAATGACAAGTGGGATGGTGACCCTTGACTAAGCTTTGAAATCACACTGTCTGCTGGCTTAGGAAGTCACAGGACTTTCTAGAATCATGCCCTTCTAGTCCTTGATGTTGCCAAAGGTCCCAATATATCTTAGCTGGAAGCCCTGGTGGTACGGAAGGAGCCCATTCGTACTGTGGAATGTGTGCTTGGCTTGGCAGTTCAAACTCACATGTCGCTCTTTGGGAGAAAGATGAGGCTCTGTCTTCTGGTAAAGATGTACAGTCATTGAAGCTCTATGGAGCAGTTCTGGTCTGTCCTATAAAGCCCCTGTGAGTTGTGATCTCACAGATGGCAGTGGGTTTGTTTTATAATAATCTGCTTTGTAAAGCATTTTTCTTTAGGTAATTAAATGCCATCCATTGTTTTCCATACTGTAAATGGAATTTCATTTCAGTTATAAGATTTCATATAAACTTTCCCTGAAATGTGCGCTTTCATTTACTGGGTAACTGGGGTGAAGTGACAATCAGAGGAGACTTTTGCAAATAAGTACTGTTAAATAGCTCAGTATGGCATCTTAAACACAATCAATAGTCTGAATAATCTTCCACTGGGGATGCTCTGGGCCTGCTTCCCTGATTGGTGTCGTGCATTTGGAAGGTGAGCTGGCTTAGCCTTTTTATGATAAAAATAACCATGAAAAGACTGGGAGGAGAGCTGCTGGAGTCATTAAAATATTTCAAAGGAAGATGTTCCAGTAACTCGGGGATTTCTCTAAGTAATAGCTTAGGTTGTGTACAACTTCATGTTTTAATTGCATAAATATCTCTCTTTGCTCTTCACTGCACTACATATACTGCTTGTGAAATTCTCAAACCATAAGCATTCTTTCATCTCACACTTCTCCAAATGCCCAGAATTTCACCAATCTGCTTTGCCTTGTTCGGCGATTTCAGCGTTATAGGAAATCCCTCTGGAGATCTTGGGTAGTTAGGCAATGCTTTTCTGCTCACTTTGTGCGAGGTCTGCCTCCTGGTTAGCCAGGCTTCATTCTATAACAGCACAGAAACTGCGACTTCGTAATATGGATTTTAAGCTAAGCATGTGTTGTGATAGCCTGAAAGCACCTCTCTGACATGCGCAGACATTTCTACTCTCAGGTACTGTGTTGTAGCTAGGCTTCAATGCTGTGTAATAAAAACCAAAGGAATCTTCCAGAAGCAGAGGTTCTTCTTCATGAATCATTCAAGTACTGCACCAGTGCCTCACTCAAGAGCTTGCAATGCGTCTATTTGTTTTCTTTAGCTTGTTGTTGGTCTTGCTGTTCAGTGCCATCAAATCAGTCCTGACTCCTTGTAATCTTATGTCCAATGGAACCAAACACTGCCTGGTCCTGTTCCACCCTCACAAACATTACTTTGTTTTAGCTCATTGGGGCAGCCATGGTAGCAGTCCATGTCACCCACGATCTACTCTTTTTGCTGACCATCTACTTTAGCCAAAAGCATGTGCTCTCCAGGGACTCGTCTCTCCTGACGATGCTTTTCAGGAGCAACTGTCTTCAATCAATTCCATGATTCCAAAATAACAGGATCATGGTAAATACGTGGACGCCATTCAAAAGATCTTAACATCTATTTGGGAGGGCAGAAACTTGTGCCAAGTGAAATTAAGTAACATTTTTAAATAGATGACCAGAAAATAACATAAACCTATTATGGTCTGGTTTAACAGATACAGATGTGTTGCTATGATTAAATATGGTTGCTGATTTTGCATATAAATGAGGGCCTGTAGAGTCTACACTGAAGCCTTCCCTGTATATAGGAATTATCCAGGCATCCTGCACAGACCTATGGTAATTATGGGTGGAATTTGAGATAGTGGATTAAGATCTTCCAATTAGAAAATGTATCTAGATGCCCCAGACTCTGACTTTTTCTCTGTCATAAATTTTAATGAAGCTTTTTTATTATGACCATTTATAGATTTACATTCAGTTATTAGAAATAATACATAAAGGCCTCATGTTCTCTTTATTCAGTTTTGGTGTTAGTCCGGGTAGACTAGAGAAACCAATCCAAGGAGACTCATATATGTATAAGAAATATGTTTATATACAGAATCATTTGAATATGGAGAAAACATCCCAGCCCAGTCCAGTTCAAGTCCATAAGTCATGTATTAGCTCATATGTCTGATACCAATCTCTAAAGTAAATCCTTTTCAGACTCACAAAACACATGCAATGACACCGAATTCAGGAAGATCTCAGGCCAGTGGGTGGGAAATCTTGTGGGTGCAAGTGGCAATGTGAGCATCTCAGCGCTGGCAGGGGTCTCCATGTGGCTCCTCCAGCTCCCAGGGCTCTGGCTGCATCAGCATAATTTCATCAGGCTTGTTGTCTACGATGTCTCACAGTGAATGAGCCTGCATCCTGCCTCCAGTGAGCTATTTATCTCCTTAGCACCTCTACATGAGGTCATCAAGTTACAACTTCGTGGGAAGGCCTTCACTCTTAATCCTCTCAAATTGACAAGAGGTTATGTTACTACCATCATTTCCAACTGCAATAAGATGGTCCCAATGTCTAGTACAGTTTCACCCTTAATATTGATATGAATGAAGCCAAGTGAGAAAGCATGTCCACCACCACAAGGATAGATGCTCGTGCTTTTGCTTGTTAGGCATGTGCTCATTTCATGGGCATCAATGCTCAGGACTCTAATTTCTGGTTTTTATGGTAACTACCAGTTTACTTTAAGGACCTACCCGGCCACTTTCCAGAATGAAAGTACATTCCCACTACATTTCCACCTACGTTCCTTGTGCCCCTCTTTCTCTCTAATCTCTGACAAGATCGTGCATGCTCTCCATTGCTATATTGTAATCATCTGAATATTGTTAAATAAGTAGGATCATATCATATGTAACTTTTCAGACTTCCACCTTCCCCCCGCCCTCCAACTCTGAGTACTTCTCTAGAGATTTGTCTCAGGGGCTGTGTGTATGTGCCCAAACCTTTTTATTCCTGAGTAATAATCTGTCATTTGGTTGTACCTGGATTTTGTGTGTGTGTGTGTGTTGGCCTATTCTGAATAAAGCTGCTATGAGCATTCATATATATTCTTCTTGTTAAATCTGTGGTCATCTCATTAGGATAGGTGCCCAGGACTCTAATTTATGGTTCTTGTGGTAGTTACAGAGTTACTTTAAGGAACGACCAACCACTTTCCAGAATGAAAGTACATTTCCACTACTTTTCAATTGCCATGTACACACGTGAGAATTCATCACTGAAGAAGGAAGACCAAAGAAAAATGGATGTATTTGAACTACTGTGCTGGTGTAGGCTATAAGAGTGTTGGAAGTACTCTGGGCTGCCTGAAGAACAAACAGATCTCTTTGGAATGCTCCCTGGAGGCAAGGATGGCGAGATTTGTGCCTCGTGTACTTTGGACATGTTGTCAGGAGAGATCAGTCCCTAGAGAAGGACATTGTATTTGGTAAAATGGGAGGGGCAGCAAAAAGAAGGGCCTCAACAAGATGGATTGATACAACAGAATATGGCCTGACATAGTGGCTGCAACAATGGATGGAGACATAAGAACAGCGGTGAGATTGTACGGACTGAAAGGAATTTTATTCTGTAGTACATAGGATTGAAGTGAGCCAGGCCCAGCTCGCGGGCAATAACAGCAACAGCAACATGTGTGAGTGAAGCAGTTTCTCTGCAGCATTCCCAACACTTGGTGTTGTCTGTAGTTTTTTTGTTTTTTCATATGTGGTATCAAAATGTCTATCTTTTTGATAGACATCTTGTCATTCCTTGTTTTTAATCTGCATTTCTTGGTGGCGCTGTCGGGTAAGCATTAGATCCCTAACTGGGAAGTTACAGCTCAAATCCATCAGCCCCTCAGCCAGAGAGAGCTGAGCTCTTGTGCTTCCAGGCACAGTAGGAGTTGGAATCGAATCGAGGACGGTGGGTGGACTGATGAGGTTGAGCGTCTTTTCCTATGAATAATTACTTGCCCTCATTTTCGCTCTTTCAGTGAAATGACTCTTCAAGTGCTTGCTCATTTTCTAACTAGATTTTAAAATAATGAGTTTTAAAGTTCTTTAATGAAATATTAGTTATTCTAGATCCAGAAGAACTGATTGTCTGGTGGGCTAAGCTCTGGGCTATAACTGGAGCTCAGTGGTTTGGATTTACCAGCCTCTCTACTGGAGAAGGCTGAGGCAGAATCCTGCCATAGAGAGACACAGCCTTGGAAACTCTATCGGAGAGTTCTGCTCTGTTGTAAAGTATTGCTATGAATTAACATCTACTCAGTAACAGTGGGTTAGTCTAGCTATTGGCACTTTGTTGGATATGTCGTTTGTAAATATTTTCTCCTGTGACTTATATTTGATTTTTAAAATCCTTCTAGTAAGGTTGTTTATAGAGCACAGTTTCTAATTATTACCACTGCTACCCCTCTGTGGGAGAAAGACAGGCATTACATTCTTATAAAGAGTTACAGTCTCAGAAAACCCAGTGCGGTCATTCCACCGCGTCATAGAGGGCTGCTTTGAGTGAGCAGCGATTCAATGGCATTTTGTTTTTGTTTTTTAGTTCTTTATTATGGCTCATATTTACCAAACCCTGATCCATAAAACACTTGAGAACTTGTGTCCTGGTCTTAAACCCGGAGGATATTCTCTCTTTCTGTTGTTGTTCTAACAGTTTTGTGCATTTTCAGTCTATATTTTAATCTGTAACCTGTTTTAATATAAGTTTTGTATTGGGTATGAAGATTTTATGTCATGTTATTTCCTCTTCTTTTGGGGGGAGGAGCCTATTAATGGCCCAGTAGTTTCAATTTCTTATTTGAAAAAATGCTGTTTTTCACTCATTGAATTTGTGATGCTTCATAGTCCCTACTCTTCTCCATTGACCTATGTATGTGTCTCTCCACCAGCACCACACACTTCCGCAGTTACTGGAGAACCTCGCCCAGTGGCCCAGAGCACAGAGTAGAACTGCTCTTTTGGGTACCAGAGACTGTGAATTGTTATGGGTAGGTTTGAATTGCTAATCTCTCAATTAGAAGATCTGGCTCCTCCCAATGTGCTAGTAGGGAGTCTTCGGTGACTCTAGGTTTTTAATAAATATTGAAATCGGGTAGACCCAACTGTACTTATTTTTGGTAGGGGAAAAAAAAGCTTTAGCTATTATAGCTCCTCTACTTCACTATTCAAACTTTAGAATAATCTTACATTCTATTGTTGCAAGTTGATTGTTTGGTTACTTGATGAGTTACCATTGAATTAATTACAATTCATGACAACCCCACACGTGCAGATGCTCCACAGAGTTTTCAAGGCTGCGACCTTGCCCGAACTTTGTTCTGAGGTGCCTCTTTTATCAGTATTGCATCGTTTTAAGTTTATAAATCCTTTTTATATATGTGTACATATTTGTTAGAGTTATTCCTCAGTATTTCTTTATTTTTTCCTCCTTGTTTTATAGCAATAGGAAATTATGTTGTATTCTTAGTTTTGATGCCCACGTGTTCATGTTAATCCTTGCTATATATCTTGTGGTCTTGCAGAATTTAGTACTTCAAGAGGTTTGGGGGGTTTTGTTCACTCGTTTTATGACAGTTTCCTAGGGATTATTTTTGTAGACAAATGCATTACCTACAAGTAGGAAGAGTTTAATTTCTTCTTTTCAAATTCTAATGTTTTATATTCCCCTTTATTGTTTTATTGTAGTGCCGCGTAAGAGTTGTAAGAGTAGATATGATTATTTTTTTCCCCAAATTCTAGAATGACAGTATTCAGTCTCTCTGATCTTGT
This sequence comes from Tenrec ecaudatus, assembly GCF_050624435.1. NCBI lineage: Eukaryota > Metazoa > Chordata > Mammalia > Afrosoricida > Tenrecidae > Tenrec > Tenrec ecaudatus. The sequence goes on from NC_134542.1 coordinate 76,691,662, forward strand.
GATATTGCAGTCTTGGCGATGTAGCTTTTGAGGTATTAGAATCTTTTCTCTGTGTGTTTTTGTTATTTTGTTTTGTTTTTTTATAACAAACCCAGAAAACATTGCATTGAAAGACTTTATCATAAACTACACAATGCATGGTCTCTAGAGTTAATAAAAACCAGGAGTAATTCCATGTTCTGGCTGTCCTTAGCAGTGTTATGCTGGGAAATTTGTATAAACATTCTAAGCCTTTGTTTCTTCTTCGAATAACTATTGGATACTCATCAATTTTTTTAAAGTTGACAAAGATATTATACAAAGATATAGCATTGAACTATATAAAAATTCATTATTATATTATAATGGATGGATGCATAAGAAATATTGTGCGAGACTGAAGCTGTGGAGAAGGTCAGAACATGCTGGGCCACGGGTTAAGAAAAGTTAGAAATTTTTAAAATTTAGAAAAAGGACCATTTAATGGAGGTGCAGATATTAAAACACTCGCTAAATATGCTTATTCTTCTCACAGTGCACTTCACCCAAGCCATGGTATTTTCAGTTGCCTTATACACATGTGAAAGGTAGACACTGAGTACAGATGATCAGAGAACAATCAATGTATTTGAATTGTCATGCTGGAGAAGAATATTGAAAGTACCCTGTACTGCTGAAAGTACAAACTGATCTGTCTTTGCGGAAGTTTGACCAGGGTAACGGCTGTCAATTTTACATACTTTGGACATTGCTACTGAGGTTCCAGTTCCACACATGAACTGATTGACCCCAAACAAAATGTGTTTAAAAGTCAGCGAGCTCATACAATTGACCTTTCCATCTGTCTTTGAAGCAAGGTAGAAGCTAATAAAAACAGCTTTATGGAATGAATCATAACTAGGATGCGTCTTATCTTTATCAAGAGGATCCAGAGAGCCAAGTCCAACCAAAACACAGGCTTGTGACGGGATCTTCTCAGTCAGTTAAGTTCAAGGCAGAGAGAGAGGTCAGCTCAGAAGCTGAGACTATGTGTTGGATTCCAAGGGTAGTCATAATAGATTTTCTCCAAGGACACTGTAAAAACACAGGGATTACTTAATAGGAGGAATTTCAAGAAATTTGAAATTTTCATTCTTGAATAAAAGGTTAGGAAAGTTTCATTGAAACAGATTTTCCCCTTGAAAGAAATATTCAATCTTTGAAGGTAGCAAGGACTGCCCTACAAACATGTTTGCTGGAAAACCTATCCCATCTGCCCTACACTCCTGATCTTCTCCTTCAGACTTCTTTTTGTTCCCCAAATTTTGAAAAAAAAAAAAAACACTTAACGGAACACTGTTTGAGTGTCTCACACTATTCTTTTGACATGGTGCAGAATTCTTCAGGGGAGGGTAAGAGAGATGGAGTGACTACCTTCTGAAGCGTATAAACCTAGACTTAGGGTATGTCAAGAAATAAAAGCTTCCCACTTGACATATTTGTTTAATGAAGGTTTTTACACCAATTGTGTAGCAATATTTTTTGACTTATCCTCATAAGTACATCAGTGGTTCACTGTCGTAGTAAAGAGGTGGCTTTCTTCTGCGAGGGACATTTGGTGATACCTGTAGGCATCTTTGATGATCACCAGTGGTGAGAGAGGTATCTAATGTGCAGAGACTGACTGCTGCGGCATGTTCTACAATGCATAGGAGAGCCCCCGCCAGAAAAATTATCCACTCCCAGACATTAGTATTGCCCAGGCTATAATCCTGATGTGGATGGAATAAGAGACGTCTGGGATTTTGTTTTTCAGTGCCATCTAGTTGGCTTTAACTCATAGCAGTCATATGAATAAACAGAAGGAGATGTTCATTCTCACAGTTGTTACTGTATTCGATCCATTAGCTTCCAGCTTATTAGTTAAGGCCCATTCTTATGATACCTCTGCACAAATCCACCTTCTCTGGGACCCTTTCTTTGACCTGCCTCCCAAATTCAGCACTGCCTGAATAGGCAAGCAGGTCCTGCATATTCCTTAGGAAGAGCTCCGCTCTACTAAAACATAGTGCTGATAATCATTGAACCGATAGAATAGCTCTTCTTTGGACTGTGTGTGTGTGTTTAAATATTGATTTCTTTTTAAATTCATCTTTTTCTATGCTTATTTCAGCAACCCCTTATATTAATTGTCTGACACATTAATCAATAAGATTTAGCAAAAGGGTTCAAAACTCAAGAAACCTATTTAATTATAAGCTTAAGTCATTAATATTTTCTGTGAAGAATCCCCCCACCCCCCCGACCTAAGTTAACAGATTGCTGTGTAGGCACTTTTGCTCAAGCATCTGAAGAATTGAATGTATGTTCCCAGGAATGGTTTAGACCGCTAAATACTTTGCCACGGACTACACAACCAGACAAAACAAATCGCTGCCATTGACCTGATTCTAGCTCACAGTGGCCCGATGGGACAGACTTGCCCTTTCGGCTTTCGTAGACTTTAAACCTTTTACTAAAGTAGATGACCTCATCTTTTTCCTTTGGGGAGACTGGTAGATTTGAACCATTAATGTTGCTGTTAGTGGTTCAAAGCATAATCCACCACACTACAGGACTCTGAAAGCTCAAGTGCTAGTCTTTGAAGGTGGGAGCCAAACATATACAAAAGCTTCCTCCAGATCATGTGGAAACTGTTACCTTGATACAAACACATAAACTAGCCAAGGTTTATCTACCCTTAAGTATCATATCTGTGGCTATAGCATGTGATTAGGTTGAAATGATAAGAACTGAGGCTTGATCCCATTGCAAGTAAGTAAATAGATAGATAGATAGATAAAAAGCATTCCTAGGAAGCCTGTCATTGAATTGCCTCCAGGATGATAACACCTTTGTATGGAAATGTTGTGCTTCTCACATGGATTTAACAAAATATAATTAAAATGTGACCACTAAGAGGGGTAATACAATAGAGATTTGAGTCATGTGTACACTTCATACGAGTGCAGCTTAAAGAACATAAGAACAGATTAAATTGTGGAGGAAGCGTAGAGATGTAGGCATTTTCGGCATGGAAACAGTCAGGGGAGAGTGTCCCCTCTCTCCAGGGACATAGAAAAATGACGTGATCAGCTCTGAGCCCAGAAACAAAAGCACAGGTATATTTTGACAGAGGCAAAATGATGGGGACGGTGAGGAATGAAACAGGAACTTAAAAGGTTCAATAGTGAGTCCATTGAAAGTATTTTCCTAAGAAGAGCCCCTCCTATTAAGTATTACAGTTAAAAATAATGAGGTGGGTGGTTCTACACTGGGTAGGAAGGCAGGTGGGGGAAATGGAAGAGTGAGAGTGAAATTACAAATGACAGAGTTGACTCTGTTACTCAGAAAGGGCACCGAGCTGGCCCAGCCAAGCACAGTGCATGACTCAAGGTTTAGAATGACATACAATTCATAGCTCTGGTTCTTGCCCACAGGGGATTTAAAGTCCAATCCAAAACGATCCATTGACAACCTAAAAACTGGGGTAGTCAATAGTCATGTTTGGTCACTAACTGCAAGCTAGATGATTACAACCCACCAGCTGCTCTGAGATCACAGGGGCTTTCTTCTCCCATCAATATGTACAGTCTCAGAAACACTAAGGAGGGATTCTGTTCTGTCCTATAGAGAATTCGTAAAGGTCAGAATCAACTCAATGCCATGAGTTTTGGTTTTTATAATAGATGTGATAATATCTCATGAGTATGCCATATAATTGAAGTTCATGGCTAGTTTTTTGTTTGTTTGATTGATTGATTTGTGGTTGCTTGCAAATTTCTGTAATCCTTAGTCATCAAGTCCTGGAAATGAGAGGGAAAGCTGAGAGTGAGAGAGAAAGAGAGAAGGGACACTAGCCAGGGCTGATTTTCCGTGGATTAGAAAAGAGTGAGGATCCCCAGAATCGCAGGAGAGCAGGGATCAGCTGGACATTGCTCTTTGGTTGGCAGCATTTGGCAATAGCTCCAATGAAGGTCATCCAAACAGACAATTTTTCCAGGTAAACCTGGACACTGTCCATGACAAAGCATTCCTGGGAGGAAGATAGATGTTTTGGATACATTTAATCATCTCTTGCTCTCTGTGCCTATCCTCAGCAGAAATTCTGACTCTCCCTTTTTTGATTGTGGTTAATCTAAGTTACTTTCATGAAATAATGCAACCCCATATATTTTCCAGGTTGCCAAAAATGAAAAGTGCTAAATAAATATGATAAAGTCCTACTAACTATTAATAAAGATAGAGGCAATTTCTGCATGTATCTAACAGGAAGCTCTAATGAGGTGAATGTGGATCTTCCAGAAAGACAGAAGTGAGTCTTCATTTTTTTTAAGTGAGAAACAGAATTACTCCTATTAGCTGGAAGAAACCTGGAGGTAGTATATCCTTCTGGACATCAATGTATCTCCATGAAGCCTTCCAGATTGTAGATTAAAACTTATAAAGAAGTCAGGTTTGGGTTTTTTTTTTCTTACCCATGAGAACCACTGAACTTTCCAACAGCTTTTCGAAAGTGAGAAATCTCAAATTCTACATTTCAAAAATTGGATCATTTTGTGGTAATTTAATAAGTGATCATTTTATGCAAGGTGAAAGTCAGGCAATTCTAGGTCAAGATTTCCCACTTTTCATTAGGTACAAAGAAGACATGAACAGATCATTTGAGACATGGTTATTATCCAAAAGTTTTTAGCAGAAATGATGATTCACATGTGAGCCGCCAAGGCAGCAGTTCTGGGTCTGTGTGGGTGAGCGTAAAATCAGCACTAAGATTTGCAAACTTTTAAGGTCAAAATTCAGGACTAAACTCATAGATTCATAAAGCAAAACATAATTGATAGCATCCTGTAAAAACCTGAAAAGGGCAATGTCATTTAACTTTTCAGGGAAGAAAGCAGAAAAAGTGAAACAATCGCTTGGGAGCAACCTTTTATTTTAATTTTTATTACTATTGCTTATTATTATCTCCAAGAGTAGCAAAACCATTGTATTTCTTTCCCACTGGACTTTGAGAAATTTAAAATAGAGACTACGTCTTCCTCATCTTTGTACCATTTCACTTTGCCCACATCTTGGTCATAGAGATGTACATATTAAACATTTACTGAGGAAGTATCATTTTAAAGGAATCCCAAAATATGACCTCCGGGATGTTTGTGCTAAATCGCCACTGTTCTGTAGGACGGTCACGATGGAAATGTTTTTCATGGCCCACTAGTCAGCCTCCATTCATGTGTTGATGTTAAATGCTTGAAATGTGATTAATGTAACTAATGAAAATTCATCAACATTTTTTAAAAATTGAAGTAATGAATTTGAATAGGGACACCCTGGATGTGGTAGTGCTTTAATTTTCAAGGATTGCATAAGAAATAGGGGTGAGAGATTTCTAACCAGTTATTTTAATACCATTCAACTATTATCTTCTCATTTATCATCTTTCATCATGTACAACACCACTTTATAGAATTTTTTTAAAAATAGGTTTACATTCCAGTCCTGTATGTACTGCAGGTTGCTAGTGAGGCTTCTTCCAGTCCTGATGTCCCGTCTTCTTCATGTAGTCCAGCTTCTCAGGTCATTGCTCAACACAGATTGATTGCATCAGTACCGTGAAAGGATCCAACCCACGCGCACACTGTTACTGATTTTATGCCGTCAGATCCCCTGGTTCTGTTCAAAGGACAGCTTGTTTTTATGTATAGGCCCCACATGGGCACAATGAAGTATTCTGAAATTCCCATTCTTTGACACGAAGGCCCTCAGCTTTCTTATTCCACCCTCCTGGAAGTTCACCACGCTCTAATACCAGTCTCTGCTTCGGTGCTTCTCTTGCTGCTCTTTCTCTGCCATCGCATCTAGCCATCTCTAAACCTCTCTGGTGTCACATTTCTTTCTCCTGAACTGAGTAGGCTCCTACTGAAGGGACTTTAATCTTGTTCTACGCATGGCTCTCCTATGAAATCCCCCTTCTGTCTCTGTGGAGGCTCATTTTAACCCAGATCAATGGCAGCACTGAACAATCCCTCTGTTACGGTTTCTCACACCTTCATTTGCACGGCTCCCACACTCACACTTTGCCATTTCAGCAAAGGGTCTGAATCTCCAATAGTGGCCTGCACATTGGCCCAGCCCTATGGAGTCATTCTGGAGTAGTCCCTGCTGAAAATCAAAGACTACAGCCTTCAGTGTGGATGGCAACTCAATGTCAATTAAATTAAAGTTCTCACACCTAGACTTGTAGATGACATCACGGTAAACAGAGAAAAGACTAACATTGTGATTTCATCCTTTGTCGAACCTCTTTCAACTCTCACAGAAGTAGCAGTCAAGAAGTCAAACATTTTGCTTCGGGAAATTCTGCTGCACAAGACTTCTTTAAATTATTAATGAACAAAAACATGACATTGAAACCTAAGGCGCACCTGTCCCAAGCCAGGATATTCTCACTGGTCTCGTCTATATGGGAAAGTTGGGCAGCGAGTCAGGAAAACTCCAGAGGCATTGGTGTATTCCACGTATGGCGCTGGGGGAAGAATAGCAAAAGTCCCACCATCCGTGGGAAGAACAAGCCAATCTATCCTGGAAGAAGCCTGGCCAGAATTCTCCTGCATTTTACACCTCTTATCAGAGCCATGGAAGAATGGCAAACCTGCTCTTCTGTGACAACCGTGATCTAATTTCTTTCTTCTCCGTGTCCCAGGCATGTTTCAAAAAGATAGCCCCCACGCTCTCCAGCAGCACACTTCTTTCCAACCTTTATCTTACAATGCATGCATTCCAATGAAAGAGGGCGCCTGCCAAAGGGCTTCAAACATTTTGTGGAAAATGAAATTCAAAGACAAGGTCATTTTTCCATGAGCGTTGTGAAAGATTATCTGGCTGAATCTCTATCACTGTATTTGGCTATAAATACAGATGCACCTAGATGAAAGGACTTCAATAAGTTCGTGGGAAGATGGAAATAAAAATCTAATGAAATCATGCCTTGAATTCTGGGAAACCCACTTGCTTTTCTTTTGGGTTTTCTGTTACATGATCTTCTAACAGCTCCATATTTTTCTTCATTATTAATTACTTTTATTCACCATGCTGATTTTCCAAGGCATCAGAAGAGACAGGCTCGAATGATCTGATGCAGTCCTAGAGTGTAAAGTGAGCCATTCAATCACTCCCGAGAGTCAGAATTCTGAGTAACCATCATGGACACGTACTGCTGACCTCTGAGGCCGGAGAGGAAAATAAGGTCCACCCCATGTTCTCAAGGAGCTTACTAGAAAAATTAAAATGTTCTCTTGTCTGTCACTCAATTTATCAAATCTATCCTGGCAAGCCATGCAGTGACAGATGTCTGGTCAGATTATCAGAGAATCAATGCCAACCACTAGGCAACCACAGCTCTTCAGCTACTCCGGGTCAAAGATAATAAAATTCCATTATATAAACTGTATCATATGAAATGATGTGTAGGCCGGTATCGTGCAGTATGTACTCCATTCAACTATATTTACCCATGAATTTTAACTCATTTTTATAGACCCTGAATTAGAGGCATGAGGAAAAAATGTCTTCTAACTTTCCTGTCTGCCAAGCATGGTGTTGATTCAACACAAATTGTGATCAAGCATGTCTCTGGTGAGCGGGCCCCACGGACAGTCTCTGATCCTGCTTTTAGTCTCTTCAGGGTGACTCTAAGAGGAAAAAGTCCAATGAAAATGGTGGCTTCTGAGGAGACCTGCTCAGCCAGTTTAATTCAAGGTAGAGCGTTGAGCTCAAAAGGTTATGCCACTGGTTTCTGGGACCCTCAGGGGGGAAACTTCATAGATTTTCTTGGCAGACAATCGCAGGAGTTTATTAGGAAAAAAATGTTTTAAGAAAGTTGAAACTACATTAGTGAGAAAAAGGCCAGGATATTTGCACAGAGGTTTCATTAATTTTTTTAAAATTTCACAACAATGTATCTTCTCATTCTTGGACTGTAGCAAGGCTGCCCCATGAGAAAGTGAAACTTCACTTCCTCCTCCCATAGCCCCGATGGGGACCACCCCCCCAAAACCCCGTGGTTTCCAAATGTGACATTTCAAATGAACATGACTTGAGTCCCTCAAGATAAAAAACTGCTGTTTGGACTTGGTGTAAATCAAAGAGCACAAATCCTTCGGGAAAGGACACGTGAGGTAGAAACACTGTCTTCAGAAGAGTCTAGACCTGGGAGGATGTGGTGAGAAACCATAACTTCACATTTTAACATGTGGTTTAATAAAATGTTTCTATGATCTTATGGAAACTCTTCACTTACCCTTGTATGCATTATCTCAGTATTTATTATTTATAAAGGTCACATGCAAATTAAACTTCCCTTTATGTCCATTTTATTTCAATACATGCATAAGAAAACAGTTCATTAGGAATGTGCATATTACCTTGGTTTCAGTGTGCACTGGTTTTATGTAATTCACAGATTTAACTGTGTCATTGAAAAATTAGTGTTTCTTTAGTCAGACACACTAAATAGAAATAACACCCATCTCTGTATTTTATTCTTTCTCTCACCATTGTATCTTCCTTGTTATATGAATCTAGTACAGATGAGGAAGTCGGCATCCAATCACAGACCATGACCCTACTGCAGCTCCTTGAATCGGAAAGGCTTGAATCAATGTAGTATCTGGCACACCGTTTATAAAACCATGGAGAAATCAAACTCCAGTCCTGAACATCTCTGGCAAAATGTGAGAGGACATATCAAACTATTATCAGCACAGCTCAGTAAATTATAATTAGTTCAGATATCATGAGTGAATTTATTACATCACATTTATATAGATCACCATTTATAAGATATGCTAGTCATCTTTTCCTAGAAGTAAAAAGATTTTGTATCTTATATTACAACAAATATCAGGCCACTTCTTTACAATTTTGTTTTCTCTCATAGTATTACATATTCCTCTTTTCTACAAAATATCAATACTTTCCATTTAAAAATCACATTATGATTATTAGTAGTATATAGATTATTTTATAAGGCTTGAACATAGGATATAAAGGCTATAAATTGAGTGTTTATGTTAAGCATTAATCCAAGTATGTCAAGTGTTCTGTTTGTACTTTGTGACACTAGATGTTTATTATTTAAATTAGCAAATGGCCTATGTTTGCTGACATTCATGCTCAGTAAATTTGCTCATAATGAGAATTTTGTATTTGAGAGTGCAATTGACTCCTCTTCTAAATAATTAGCAGAATCTCATTGAGCACTGACTTATAAAATCATAATTAAGATAACTAAAATTGTTGAGCATCCATAATTAACATCATGTGCACTTAAATTATGACATTTAAACAAAATATAGCTAGGCAATCTGTTAAGTTTGGTAGTATCACACTCAAATAAATTCCACTTGATCAGCAATATATATGAAGGGGTACCCAAAAAACCCAGAAGTTTTTTCAAAGCTCGGTATTTAATTTTTTTTACACAAAAAACCTTTTCACCTTTATGGTACTCTCTCTTACAGTTAATACAATTTTCTAAATGCATAACAGATTACTCTCCTAGGTGACTAAACAACCAAGTCGTGTGCATATTTTCACATTCGTTTCCCCCATTACCCAAGTCTTCCTTTTAATCAGATGATAACACCTGTATTGGCACCTTCTACTATTAAAATGATAAGTGGAGAAAATACTGTACTTATAAAGGATTTTATACTATTGATATCAACAATCAACACCCATCAAAGAAATCAAATGGCATTCTGTGTTGGACAAGTGTGCTGCAAAAGACTTCTTTAAAGTGTTACAGAGCACAGGTGACGCTGTGAAGACTCCGGTGTGCCTGGCCCAGGGGCGTTGCTCTTCTCCCTCTCCGCACATGCAGGTGAAGCTGGACGAGGGATGAAGAAGAGCCACAGAGGTGTGTGGACTTGGACGACGGAGTAGGTGAAGAATAGTGACAGGCAGCGAAAAACAGGAAGAACTTTCCTGAGATGGGTTGGCAAGGTGGCTGCCATGACAGGATTGAACCAAACAATTGTACGGATAGAGTCGGTCTGAGTCCGAACCAGCCCGATGGTACCTATTGACAATAACAACACAAACTCCTCACTGTCTGTGGTTAAAAGTTTAGTGGGGGGCACAAAAGCATTTTCAAAGTTTTTGTTATTGGGCATGATTGACAGATTCCGTTTGGAATAGGAACTAGAGCTGTGGAAAGACACCTTTAGCTTTCCTAGGATAGCCACTGTGTCCTGGTACAAATGACTGCTTATGAAATACAGTATACAGAGCTAGATCATTCGTGGATTTTTTACAAATTGCCTTATGCTTGATAATGTGAAGGCATTTTCGTCACAAAAACTATAAGTGACCACAATATGTATTCTATCCTTTGCATCCACCAATGATTCAGGAACTCCCCTGAAATGCATTTTTACTTGCTTTGCCCCTATCTTTGGACTCCTGTTTTTCTCTGAAGATTAGAATCACAGGATGAAAAGATGACAGGCTGTATCAGGAGGGCCTTTCATCCTAGAAATTAGAATTCTAAACAACAAAAGAACAAGAAAACACATCTTTGAAACAAAATGTATGAGAGGCAAAGCCAAGACTCCGGAATAATTCCATGCCAGAACATTTTATTGGTTTCCCAATCACGTGCCCTGATAGCTTTCGATTTCTCAGCCATATGTAATGAGGACTTTACTTTTATTTTTTAGGACATCTCCGGCCAGGTTTATGACTAGTGGTAACTGGGCTCATAAAGGCACACACATAAATATAAATGGGAGAATTTGCCACTGCATTATGGGAATCTAGGCATTCTGAGATGGCATTTTAAGCCTAGAAGAAAAATAGAAATAAATTTCTTCCCTTTCCTCTCTCAGTAAGTGAGGTAATTCAAACCAAGGGCCTCCTTTAGCATATAGATCTTTTCAACTAAAACTAAATATGTGGCCCATGTGGTTTTTATTGGCTTATTTTTAGAAGAAGATTGCCATGCTTTTTTCCCGCAAGATGACATAGTCTGGAAACTGCTGATACCTGTCCACCATGAGATACCCGGCTGGTATTTGAAATACTGAATATGTAGCTCCCAGCATCAAAGCAACATGAAGATCCCACTTGCCCATGGCAGTGCATGGCTCCTAACCCATCACCACACTCTCCCTTCCTTTCTTCCTCCCGTGCACGTCAGAGGGAGCTTTAAACTCTGCCAGCCCTGCCCAAGCCTCCACCACCCTCTCGGGTGACTGCCTTGCCTGTCCTTTCTCTTACCGAGAAAGCTGCATTTTCAGGTGTGGTCACTGTGTGCAGGGCAACCCGGCTGAGTGAGCCACGGGCCTAGGTGGTGGATCCTCCTTTGAGCCTAGCACCAGCTGAGTGAATGCAGTCTAAGTCAAGCCTGGTGAGCCTTGCTGCCCTGGATGGGGGTCAGAACCCCCCTTTCCTGCCTGCAGATGCAGGGCCTGGAGAACTGGAGAGAGACAGAGCAGATCTAGAGGCTTACAAGATATTTCCCAGAAGTCCCATTCTCCCATCACGATTTTTGGACTCTATTATAACTTTAAGGTACCACAGACATATATGTGGTCAGGCATTGCACCAATGGGCATTAGGCGATGCATAGCTGCTTCTGAACACACAGAGAAAGACTCATTTGAAGGAGGTGGTGCACACAGCTGTGGAGGTTGGCAAATACCAAATCTGTGGGTGAGACATCAGCCTAAAGGTTTCCCCTAACACACTTTGCAGCAGGTGCTGACGAACCCCAAATCTGTAGGGCAGGTGACTGGCTCCTTGCTCTGGTCCCAAGAACTGGAGGTCCGAGTACGAGAGTGCGTTGTCGTGTCCAGATCCCTTGAACTTAGGCAGGCGGAAGCAGGCCCCGGGTCAGAAAATGGGGAGTGCTAGCCAAGTTGACAGGCAATGATCCCCCATTAAGCCCCAAGGAACTGCTCCTTCCTGAGCATGCCATCTTGAATGGATGACTGATGTGTTCCCTTCTCTTCCCTCACTGGCTTACCCCATTGGAGCCAAAGGACCATCGTGTGAGGCATGGCCCAGTTATGACACTCCCGCCCACTGTATTGTGTGGGAGTACAGAGTCAATTACGTTTTCATCAGCACAGGAAAGTTAGTATGAGTGGCTGAGACAAGAGCATTTTCTATTTCATGACTGGCAGTTCATTTTTTAGGAGTTTAATAAGTCTTTTTGTAGTTACTACTGGTCAGTGGGAGAATGAGTCGAGCAGAATGGTCTCATCTTGCAGAGAGAGAGCAGCAAACTCCATAGGAAGACAACAATTAGACTGGATAGGCTTTAGAAAGAGAAGGGGTCAGAGGAGACCACACCTCAGCAGGCATTTCATCTCATATACATACACATACATATAAAAAGGGAGAGAGGAGTTTTGCATATTGAGCAACCTCCTTTAAATATTATTTTTCAGGATAAATTTTTAGCCATTTACTAATGCTTCCATGAGAGCTGAGGTAGATACCACTTCAGAGACAGAAACAGGAGTAATAGTTCCTGGGAATTCTGGAGGAGGTGCTGGGAAGGGGAATAGGGAGCAGTTAGCATCGATGGCTGTAGAACCCCAATTGATGGGACCGAACAACAGAATGGTATGTGAATGGATATATTGGATTGTGTCAGATATGCCCCCCAAAAGATATTATAGGTAAAAACTACTACTACTTAATCTTTTGGGAGATAGATAGATAGATAGATAGATAGATGATAGGTAGATAATTGATAGATACATTGCACAGACTACTGTTGTCCCTCATTATGTAGAGGAGATTGGGTCCAGACATCTCTCTGCACCCCAGCCCCTCCGTCCCCAGATACCCAAAATCTTTGGAAGAACAATACCTTACAAAAAATGATGCAGCATGTCCATCCTCGTGTATATTTTAAACCACCTCAAGAGCGCTTCTGAGAAGCCCTGGTGGTGTTACTTACTGGGCTTCTTACTTCAAGGTCAGTGTTTAAATGACAGCCACTCACAGGAGAAAGATGGGGCTTTGCACTCCTGTAAGAGTTACCATCTCAGAAACCCACAGCGGCAGTTTTACTCTGTCCTGTAGGGTCACTATCAATTGAAATCGACCAAATGGCCGTGAGTTTGGTTCTTTTTTAGAGTGCATTTAATATAATGTAAATGCCATCTAACTAGCACTTTAAGCTCCTTCTTAGCCTTTAGGAAATTTCTTTCGCCACGTAATTTATGTTTTTCCTCTGGTGGGTCCCACTGTGTGGGTTGAATCCGAAGACATGGAATGTGTGGACATGGAAGTCTGGCAGTGGGACCTGAGGGCAGCCCCACAGTTAATAATGGCATAAGATGACTTGTCAACACAAATGTGCTAAGCATGAATTATGTTTAAAGTACAGCCTTCTTACCCTGATTGGGAGCACAAACTGAAACATGTCCATTATGTTTCACGGTGTTACAGGGGAAAATATAAAGTCTCCTCAGTCCAGAAGGTTGTCTGTTTGTCCTGCCCCTTTCCTAAGTTATAAGTGGACTGTCTGACACTAGGGTCATCCCTTAGCTGCCTGCCTTGCCTTTTGTGACTCTAAGGTCTGCTTGAATATGATCCTTAACCTGGATATCAAGGCAAATGCCTCATGTCATTTTTACAAATAAAGGGTAATTATACACAATAGCAAATTACATTGACAAACTATAGGCTTCGGAGAAGAGTACTTTAATTAATGTGACATATCACTCAGGCCTCAGAAATTGATTTGAAAATGTCAACAAAGTCTTTAGCTATCAGCCAATATTTAAGAGAACAGAGACTCATTAGGCCAAGGATACATTTAAGCTTATTCATTCAAAAGATACCTTTTGGGGAAAGGGTATAATTGCCTTCTACTTTTGTTTCCAGGTTGTGCTGTCACACAGGCAATCATTAATAGATCAACTGTCACCTAGCATTGATTTTGGAGGGTTTCCTAGAGAGAGGAATGACGGAGAGGGAGTTGGGTTTTAAGAGGAATGGATATCCTGGGCCAAAGGGCTAATACTGCTTGTCATTCTATCTTTGAGAGATTTATACAAGATTTCATTCATTCTCCGCAAAGAACTTTTCCATAGTCTCCTCTGCTGGTCAGGATAGCCCACAGGATTGGACATTCTGATTTTTCTGACCTTGTGTTCATCCCCGTAGCAGAATCTTTTAAGGCCTGTTGGTTGTTCAGACATAGCTTGGTAAAATGCAAGACAGCATATTTATTAAGGTAGACACTATTTTATTAATTAGTAAGGTAATACTATATGATGTTCGACAAAATTGCTCAGCTTAGGTCTTTATACACAGTTACTGATGAAAAGAAGTGAAGGAATAGTAGTGCATTCAGCAAAAGCTACCCAAGATTATAATAAGCTTTAAGGCAGAAGATTTGTTTGTGGTTTGTTTTCATCTCTGTATCCCTAAAAGAGCCTGGGAATAATGGTCTACCCATTCCAGAATGTTAACAAATGTTTGTTAAAACAATTAATCAGAGCATGCATGAATCAATATGTTAATGAGCCATAGCAACACAGCATGGTTCAATGTCTCCTATCTAGCTACTCTCCTCTTTTATGTTTCTATTAATAAATTTACATGATTGGATGATGTAAAACTAGTGACAGTGTTCCACAGTCCACAGTTCTCTGCAGCTCCTCTAGGACACAGAAGAGAATCAGAGATACACAATGTGCTACTTCAGTGAGTTTAGTGGAAGACACAATTGACCCATTAATCCATTATTACCTACAATCATTTCCCACTTTTTAAAAATCTCAAACAAAACTGAAAATGAATTTTGAAATCAAATATAAAATTGTATGATATTAGAGTTTGAAAACTTGAGCTTATGGATCTTGGCAAAACAGAATTTTATGAAATATTACATGCAAATAATGCTTGTGAGCTCTTTTTTAAAAACATTTTATTAGGGGCTCATACAACTCTTATCACAATCCACACATATACATACATCAGTTGTATAAAGCACATCTGTACATTCTTTGCCCTAATCATTTTCAACGCATTTGCTCTCCACTTAAGCCCTTTGCATCAGGTCCACTTTTTTCCCCTCCCTCCCTGCTCTCCCTCCCTCATGAGCCCTTGATAATTTATAAATTATTATTTTGTAATATCTCGCCCTATCCGGCATCTCCCTTCACCCCATTTTCTGTTGTCCGTCCCCCAGGGAGGAAGTCACATATAGATCCTTGTAATCAGTTTCCCCTTTCCACCCCACTCACCCTCTACTCTCCCAGTATCACCCCTCACAACCCTGGTCCTGAAGGTTTCATCCGCCCTGGATTCCCTGTGCCTCCAGCTCCCATATGCACCAGTGTACAACCTCTGCCCTATCCAGTCCTGCAAGGTAGAATTCGGATCATGGTAGTTGGGGAGAGAAAGCTTCCAGGATCTGGGGGAAAGCTGTGTTCTTCATCGGTACTACATCACACCCTGACTGATCCGTCTCCTCTCCTAAACCCCTCTGTGAGGGGATCTCCAGTGGCCGACAAATGGGCTTTGGGTCTCCACTCTGCACTTCCCCCTTCATTCACTGTGGTAAGATTTTTATTTTTTGATGATTTCTTATACCTGATCGCTTCGGCACCTCGTGATCACACAGGCTGGTGTGCCTCTTGAGCTTTTAAAAAGCAGTAGTGGTTGTTTTGCATACCCGCCAAAGAAACTTCAGTTTCAGTATGAATGTGTGTGTATATTTGTAAGTGGACTTCAGAATGCAGATTTCTAAATAAGGAGTGTAGTTAATGGTATTGAAGGATTTGTACTGTGAAATTCATGATCAGGGTTTGGGAGGACAATTTACGTTTATCATCCCTAGACACACAATCTCTTAGCTATGGAGCTAATAATCAAATTCACTAACATATTAACATATCCACTAATATATTGAATACACCTGGAGGCACCTCAGAAGACAGGCCTGGTGATCTGCTACAGAAAGGTCTCAGCCTGGTTAGCCCTAAGCAGCAGTTCGGCTTAGCATGTGTGATGTCCACAGAAGTTGGAACTGATTCAAAGACAGCTCATCATAGCAATAAGCATGCTGTTACCTACAACAGCAGGGCATTTCCTTGTACAAATTAAAGAGGCTTCAGGATTATCATAAAGCAAATAGAGAAAGGGTGTGGATAAAACTTTTCTAGCTATGATTTGTGACTTTATAATCAATGGACTCAGACATAGGAACAATTGTGCACATGGCACAGGACCATGCAGAGAGTAGTTATGGGTTGGAACCAACTAGATGACACCTGCCAACAAGATTGCTCTGTAGCATTGACTTAAAGATCTGCTCAAGCCCTATTCTTCTTTCCCTGCATGATATAATAGCATTTAAGATCTACAACACTTTACTAAAGGTCAGGCATTCAACTGAAATTATGTTTTGATTTTGATTTGTAATGATCAGAATTCAAAGAAGCAAAAACCTTATTGCTTTGTTCTGTAATTTGTAGAACTAAAGAGAAGCAAGAAATTTGAAAATTTTATTCTATGTAGCATAGCATTTTAATGCCATAGAAATATTTTCACTGTATTTGATCTTGGATTTTGTAGTTCTTTTTAGAGGTTGTGTTTACATTTCAGATTCCATTCTCAGATTTGTTTGCTATACTAATAATCCGTCTGATGCATTAGCAATGTTACAGTGATATTGGTTGCCCAGCGATGTTCTGCAAATGGATGGCGCTCATCTTCCTTGAAGTGCCCATTGAAGCACTCAAAAACCCACCGTCCAGCTCGGCTTCCAGGTGTGACTGTGGTTTGCCCAGTACCACAGTTCCTCAACATCTCACTGAGTTGGGATCTTGGTAGAAACTCCTTGACTGTGCTTTTATACAGTTTATTTATTTATTTGTTATTAACAAATAGTTTTATTGGAGGCTCTTATCACAATCCATGCATTCCTCCAGTGTGTCGAGCACATTTGCACATATGCCGCCATCATCATTTTCAAAGCATTCGCTTCCCACTTGAGCCCCTGATATCAGTTCCTCATATTCCTTCTCCCTTTCCCACCCGCCCTCCCTCATGAACCCGTGATAAGTTATAGGTGATTATTTTCATATGGTTTTATACACCAACTGATAACCTTTGCAGGATATCCTTCTCTGCTATACTTTTTTCTCACCCCATCTTCTGTCCCCTCTGTTAACTCACATAAGTCCAGAGCTTCCAAATTTCAAACTTAAAATGTCCAGGACTCTGGCATCAACTCAGTGGCAGTGGAGTTGATCTTTATGGTTTATGGCGTGACTTAATACAGGTAGAGCCTGTGAGATGAACGAACAAAGCTGGAGAACGCAGCAAGCGGGGCCTTGAGGCCGAATGGCTGACGGAGATGGCATTCATGGGCTTCTCTCTGCACTTTGATACAAAAAACCAAAGAGAGCTATATGGGGAGAGGTCATAGAGGACTTTTCTAAGTGGAAATACATTTTCTTAGGGATATTAATTTTACAAATACTTTCTATCATTTTATAGTTTCCACATGTTGAGGAGAAACCCCAGGGCCCAGCTAGACTTCTATGACATTTCCAGAGTTTTTTTTTGTTTTCTATGCTGTTTCCTAGGAGCCTGGTGGCATAGTCCTTACAGGTTGGAACGCTAACTGCAAGATCAGTGCTTCAAAACCACCAGCCACTCCATGGGAGAAAATGGGGCTTTCTTGTCTTGAGGAGAGTTAGAGGATTGGAAACGCACAGGGCAGTTCTAGCCTGTAGTAGTACGTCTCTATGAATTGGCATCAACTCAGTGGCAGTGAGAAGTTGGATTCTATATCCCTTCAATTTTCATCTTGCTAGCAGCCCTTAGTTTCAGACGGCCCATGAAAAGCTGGTGAAATAGGACTGAAAGGGGATTGAAACATCATTCAGTCTGACCTGGCACGGTAGTTTCACTGCTGCTCACTGGAAGGTTGCTGGTTCCGAAACTGACTGGGTTCCCATGAAAAGAAGCACAGCAGTTTGCTTCTGTAAAGAGTCACAGCCTTGGACGCCCTTTGAGGACCCTGATGGATCACCACAAGTTGGAATCAACTTGATGCCTATGGATTTGCAGTTGAGGAAGCCAAGACCCAGGGAAGTTAGAAGCGATACCAAAGTCACAGATCTAGTAGAGACACACAGGGCAATGGTTCATGTTTTCTAAAGTCGGGGTTGCTTTTCTCCTCCACCACAGAGGATTCATTACGTGGATTTAAGTGTGTGTGTGTGTGTGTTTGGTTCTGTTTTAATTGAAAAGATTTGGTCCTCCCAAGTCTTAATTCCTCTCTGAACTCTCAATGTCCCGATGAGAAGAGAGCTACTTCATACACTCCATGCAAACAAAGGTCAGCAAAGGTCTCGGCAAAGACCAGCATACAAGAAACGTAGAGTGAATTTAATATACATGCATTAGATGGGCTTGATTTCACTTTCACCCTGTGGGTCATAGATTGAATTTTAAAACTAGAGAACAGACAGATTGGCGGGGGGTGGGGAGGCGGGGGAGAAATCCATAGTGTTGGTCCATCCCTGTGATAGCCGTGTGCAACCTTTGACAACTTAAAAAAAAAAAAACTCACTCCCATCCTGGTAATCCTTCACGTTAGAAGGTGGTTTAGCAAACCAATTTTAGAAACTCCTATCAGCAATTTTTGGTTCTCTCCAAATAATTTTAATTTAGTGTGAAATTTTAAAAATTATTTCTTTAATTACTTGAAAACTATTTACTAAGCAATTCAGGAGATACAATGTGCTTTTTTGTGCTGGACTATGGAAGTATGGGCCATTTGTATGTCGCTGCATGGCCATTCAGAATTATAATTGCATTCATAAACATTCTCACAGAGATAGGGCTTTTTGCCCATCATAATCTTTTAAAAAGAACAAAAAATACAGTGAAACAATGGGAGGGTTTCATAACCTCATTGCTTTATTAGCTTAACAATAAATAAAATGGCTCTAAATCCTGCTGCACTGAGATAGTGCTGCATAAATGATAAGTAATTATAATTAAAAGTAACAATAGATGAATAATACTTTCTATGGACATGGGTGGTAATATGATTCTTAAGGTAAGATTATGGCTTTGCACTGCAACCTAGCATTTGAGCACCTTAATAAATTTTTTATGCCCCCAGAGGCTCTGATAAAAAAGATACCATCCCCCTGACCACTGAGGCAAATCCTAGCTAGTTGGAAGTTGTTAATTGAATCCTTTGAGTGATATATTTTTAATGTCTTTTCCTCTGTGTAAACAGTTGGCAGATTACAGCAGTTGCCTGTGTCTACACAATTAACATGTTTGAAGACAGCGCTTGAAGTGCTGAATAAGAAGAGGAAAAGTTTAGAGTCATGAAGCTTGGTTCACAGTGTGGGACACAAAGCAAATGTCTATGCTTATTACAAGTTACAAGTAAATTCTCTGCTGGTGACGGCTTGCCTGCGTGCTGGGGCTTGGAAAGAAATACCTGTTTTGTGTAAACGTGGGACTGAAGGAAAGGAGGCTGAAATGACCCACAGCCACGGGTGATGCATTTATACTAGCCGGAGAGGTGAAATCTGGTAATAATATCCTACAATTGGAAGGTCTGCAAACAGTGAAAACTAAAGTTCTTTAAGTATGTTGGAGAATGGCAGGTCTGAACAATGACTGCTGACATTGTAAGCCAATCGCCATAATATTAAACTCTCCATTGGAAATATTTTTTAATGAATATATCCTTTTTTATTTTATCGTGAATTAGTCCAAGCATGCAGGGCTGTGAAGAATATAAGGGACGCATTGGAAACTGCTACTTCTTTGAAAGAATGTAACAACACAAAAACAGTTTAAGGACCCTCCCCATTTGTATTGTTTTCTCTTCCCGCCACTCCGAGGTGGACACTGCAGAATCCGGCGTTTCCATTTCGGGAATGCTGACGCCAGGGCGACAACCGTGAGCGCCAGCGGAGCGTGGATCAGGCTGTGCCGGCGCGGGCGGTGCTGCCCCTGGGCCAGAACAACCATGCTGCTTTTGCAACTTGAAAACGAATGGGTGTATTCCCCACAAACTATCATATCCTTTTCGCTAGTTTCTCTTTTCTGAAATCATACTATATGTTATGGAATCTTCTTCACCTTGCATTTTTGCATTCACTAATCTGTATTTTTAGATATATTTATTTTGATACAAATATTCTCGTTCACTCATTTTCCTCACTGAATACTGTTATATTTTAATATCCTTCCATTTTTTAGTTTCTTGGTCTTTTTTCCCTCTCTCTCATTCTTTGGTGTTATTTATTATTTTTAATTTATCCTTTTGTCGTAAGAGTAGTGCTACTCCATGTGTCGTTCATGAACGGATGCAAGTAAGTGAATGATGCGCTATTGCCGTTTGGTGAGGTAACTACCACCATGCAGAGTCAGCATTTGAAACTGCTTAGCAAGTGGACATAATTGGACTACCCATTCGTGTGATCTTATGTTTATACCATTGTCGGCACTGTTCAGATCTGCCCTTCTCCGACACACTAGAAGTGGTTGGCGTTCTGAAGAGGAGTAGACATCTTTTTAAATGCTATTAGTCCAAGAGAGTGTGTGAACTAATACTTTAGTGTATGTCTGCCTTGGAACAAATTATTCTGCTAAGCAAGATGATAAGCTCAACTTAATTTTTAAGAGCCTGCCCATTCTTCTTCAAAAAAGTATGGAAGATGTTTAGTCTGTTCTTTATTTGCATTGTGCTTTTCTTATGCTTGGTTATTTCATTTTCTTTGGGGGGAGGGTGCTCCCCTTTTTAATTTTTTCTTTTCATCGTCACCATACTGTGGAACGTAGGGCTTGCCTAAGTGGTGCAAAGAGCCGATGCTCTGGAACTGCCAACCCAAAGGTTGAAGGTGCTCTGAGTTTACAGATGACTTCTTGGGAGAAAACGCCAGGTGGTCCACTTCTCGAACTTAGCATCATTAGCCTTGTGGAGCACATTCTACTCCGGCACTTTGGGGCTGGGGCAGGGGGCAGGTCACTTGAGAACCAGAAAAAGAAAGTTTAAATTCAATAGCATTTTTCCTTCCCTGAGGATTTGTTGATGGCTAATCCCTAGTGCTGTTTTGACTAAGATGCTCTCCCTCCCTTTTCTTGAATAACGTCTGTGTGACAGTTATTTCCTCGTTACATATTAAAGGAATTATTCTACTTCCTTCTGGTTTCTATCAATGCTATTGAGATGTGTACTCCCTCTAAGTAACATTCTTTTGAGAAAAATTGCCATTCTCTCAGTCTGCTTTAGAAATCTTTTGGTAGATTGTCTTTTTACCACTTCACTGTGACATGTTATGTCTTGCTCTGAATTCCTTTTTTTATTTACTTGACTGAAATGTACTGGTCTCCTTAGAGTTGGTGGTTCTTGCATTTTAATGCTGAAAAAATTATCTATGGTGATTGCTTCTAATAGCTTTCACTATATCCAATCATGTTTTAAATGGCAGTATCCCAATTAGAACCACATTAAAGCTTCTCATTTAGCCGTTCAGTACCAAAAACTCTCTGGCATATTTTTCATCCGTGAGTCTGTGTTAAATGCTGGGCAATGCAGTCAGTACAGATTACTTGTTTCTTTTTTTTTTACTTTTAAAAATCATTTTTTGGGGCTCTTACAGATTACTTGTTTCTTAGTTGTCCCATTGACTCATCTGCTGTGTAAAATGCCCATGAACTCTCAAACTTTAATTATCCTTTCTCATTTCTAGAGAATATTTTAAATTCTGGTCTTTGAAAAATATATTGCCCTTTGCTATGTTTCAAATCTATCTTATGCAAAGCATTTTAATTATTTTCATTGGTGTAATGTGTTCAATAAGAAAATAATTTAGTATTCTGTGGATCTCATTTTAGTTGAGCATTTTGCAGATTCCCCTTGTGTTTTGGTTTGTACGTGTGGCCTTTGATGCCTAGCAAGGCTGTATCTGTGGAAATCCTCAAATGTCCTTCTGCTTTTGGCCAAATATTGTGGAAGGATATCAATGCGGACCACGCACGTGGCTACCAAATCAATTCTGACTCATGGAACTCTGTAGGACAGAGTAGAACGGGCCCAGGGGGTCTGAAATGCCATTGGCATTAAAGAAACAAACGGCTGCATCCTTCTCCCACTGAGTGGCTGTTGGAACATTGCTTTATTTTCTTCCCAAAATCTTCTCTTTCACCAGGGTCTCATCTTCATGGGTCCTGATAGTGTTTGGTTCTGTCAATCATAAGCCTGAGTAACTCACAGTCCCCTGTGAGTTAGTAAGATCCCCAGGGTTGCCAGTGTGTCTTTATCAACATTTGCACAGGATTTTAGCATTCTCTTTGTGTTTTTCATTTCTGATTATTTTCTCTTTTCTTGGAACTTCAGTTCCAAGAGCGACAAATGGGTAGTTCCTGTCTTTCATGCAGCCTTCTAGGTGCTTTGTATTCGTGGGGTTCTTTAACACACCTGCTGTGCCATCTGGGGAAACTGAAGTACGGCTCTATGGTTTCAGTGACTCACAACTTGTGCGTTTAATTCCACATGTCTATTGTCAGACCCCACCTTTCTACAATGCCTTTCTCCATCTGTTTAAAATCTTACGACTCAGCTCAATTTCTGCCTCCTTTGTAAAGTGTTCTTGGATTATCTCACCCCAAAATGGACCGCAAGACAATAAGGTAAGAGCCAGACTTCAGTTCAACAGTGGTGTGACACCCTCAGATTTCTGCTCCTGTCGCTGTCTCTGGGAAGGACATGAGTGCTCCGCACAAATCCTATACTTATTGTGAACAAAAGCTGCAGGCTTCTCTCGCAGGATGTGTCCATGCGCAAAGAAAACACAAGCCCTTTTCTCCCATTACAACTGCTTCCTTCTCACGGACTGTGCAGCCATTGCTGAGTGACGATGGGACATTCACCTCATGCCTCACACGTTCGATTTTTGTTTCAGATCTGCTCATTTCTTTAGTCTCATTCATTAATATTCACTCTATCTCGGAAATCATGTTCTAACATCTCATTTTCTGAGCGCACTATAACCTTCTCAGTTCCTCCCTAAAACGGCATCTGGGTATCGGAGAATAGAGTGTTTCTTACTCAATTTTACAGCAGAGAGCAGGAGTCAGTGTCTGGAGCTGTGACATTATGTGGCTGCTCATGTCACTGGCAATATCTTTTGTTCGCCATGATCTGCTCCCCTTGCTTTAACTCTTAGACGCCATGTCAGAGCCAATGCAGTTCCACACCCTGTCTGTCTGGACTCTATAGATGCCGCTAAGCCTCTGTGGCAATTCCTATTTGTCTCTCTGTCTACTAGTTCTCCTTAGACCAACACAACAGGTCGATGGCACAGGGCAATCAATGGCTTTCATGTGGACCATTCTAACCAGGACAGCGGGGTTGGCCATGTTCTTGCAACTCCCACAGAATGACTCTTTGGACCACCATCTTGCAAGGGAGTGCTTTCGTTTCTATGCAAATAGTGGTGTGAAAATCCACCTCATCGATCAAAAGATGGAGCACCTTCTGGTCCAGCTAGGGGACGGCTTGGTTTTGCCATCCTGCTTGGCTGATTTAAGGGGCAATCCCACAGAGATTCTGAAGAATGTATGACCACAAAGGAATCTGAAGAAGATCATGACCTTTAGACCTGGGGTTCCTGTGCTGAGAACCTCCTAGATCCTGAAAAGTGATAAATCAAACTGAGAGTGGGAACGAAGGGCTTTGGTGGAGTTGCTGACCATATGGAGAAGGCAGAGTGCCTTCAGGGAGGAGGCTTACCAGAGGTGCTGCCTGCTTCTGAGTGAGCCTGGAAGAGCCAAAAGAGTTGTAACACTTACCAGACTAGAGCAGACACCTGAGTTCGCCTTATGCAGGTGTCCACCTCGCTCTCTTGGCAGCATGACGGGAACAGGTAGTTTTCAGGGACAGAGGCAGCGGTGACATACAGGAAACATGTGACACGAACCATGGTCCACCAGCCCAGTAAATAAGAATGGGCATGGTAAATTTGAGAAAAGCAAATGGTTCCCCTATGAGAATCTGTTGTTATTATTTGTTGTTGTTGTTGTTATAAATAATGGCTTTCACTTTGCCAGCACTGTTTGTCTCCTCTCTGCAGTTTGATGACCGATTAATGTAGCATCTATGAAATGATTCGTGTCAAAGGGTCATTCCTGTGAGTCTTTGAGCTAGCTGCCAGTTTGAAGCACGGCCTGGCTGCATGTCTAATGCAGATAGGGGAAATAAAATAAAATTTTTAGAAAAGCATACAGCAAGTATCAAATTTAGACTGCTGTCTCTTAAAGTAACACCCATGCCTAAGGTAACTGAACAAAGCTTGCAAAATGGAACCTCGGGCCTTCCTCTGCTTGACTTCTCTGTTTGAATGTTTACTTTATAATGTATGCTACGCTCTTAATTGGTAAGGGACAATGTGGTTTCCTCTCAGAGGTCTCTAGAGGGATCAGTATCTGAAATCCCTCTTTGCCTCGTTTATTTAACATACCTTCCCATTTCTGGGCTGAGAGCTGGAGCATGACATTCAGGAGACAGATTTACTTTTGCTCATGTTACTTACCTACTGCCTTTTCATTTCCCTTCTGCCGATGGTGGTGAAACCACGGATTTGCTGCCAAATGATAGGGGGATAAAGTGTGAAAAGAAATAAATAAAGCAACCTAAAACAGTGAAACTAAATGCCCACTTCCTTTGTTACCAATGCAACAGTGAGAATAAAACTGCCGAGAAGAAAGAACATTAGCTACGTACAAGGCACTGAGTGCTCAAAGGCAGAATTCTGAGTCTTCCATGCAGGAGGCCCCAGTTCAAGTCCAGCCAACACATCTCCCATTTGCCACCATTCATCTGTCTATGAGAGCTGCACATTGGTCTGATGTCGAACAGGTTTCAGAACAGCTTTCAAACTAAGAAAGGTCTGGGGGTTCACTTTCAAAATTCAGCTGCTGAAAATGCTAGCAATCACAAGAATCCTCTTGGCAAGTGCTCAAGGTGATGGCGCAGCACTGTATCCCGTTGTGCGTGGGGTCTCCATGAGTCCGGAGCAGCCCAATGGTCAGCAACTAACAGCAAGAATAGAGCATGACACCTACACAAATATTACACATATTTCCCAGGCAATCAGATGGTGCTATTCTCCAGCTCCCAGAGAGTCTCAGGTCAGTATTATAATACAAATTCCAAGAAGGTTTGTTTTTTTTAAATTAAGTATGAGTATTGCATGGAAAGGTTAATCCAATTTCTATTGACCGTTTCTCCAAATATTGTATGCGGTGCAATGGTTGCTACTTCCAAGTTCATCCGGTGCTCAGTTTAACCCGTCTTTGCTATATAAAAGTCTGATGAGAGAGGCGAGGCATACCTTGAGTGTAATATTCCTTAAGCTCTCCATTCTTCTAAAGACCATTTAGAATCTGAACTGTGCTAAGGATAGCCTTCTTTGAACACAACAAATTACATTTGGATTCAGGCACCTTTGAGCCATAGCCGTTTCACAGTTTTATCCCACACCCAAATTTGCCCCAGAGTTTTATAGCCCCTTTTGCCCCCATTTATAGTCCCATCCACAAGTTTGAATCCGCCTTCCAAGTTGCCATCAGTGACTGGCTTTTGGAAGTTGCTAACCTACTCCCTAACTTTCCCTGCCGCTCTCCTCGACTTTCTACCAAATCTCCATTGAAAGGGGAAAAGAGCAGTAAAAAGTTTGCCTTAACTTCACTTATGCAGTCTTAGCACTTTTCCCCTTAACTAACTCATCTTGCCTCTGGGACAAAATACCTAAAATACATTCACAGTGAAATCCAAAAGAAATATCAATGAAGAGGTTGGGCTAAGTGATCGCTAAGGGCCCTTCTGGGGATGAATTCTGTGACTTCATATGAAGACAGAAATATAAAGGGGAAAAAATCCAATCCAGACTTTCAAACAGAATAATTCAATACTTATTGACAATTTGTTATATCTAAAGCAATAAATAGTAGCAGGCTAAAAATTAGTAAATAAACTGGACATTTCCTAGACTCTACAATGCTGCAGTCTCCTTACATATAAAAAAACCCGACATGCAAGAAAAGTTAAATATTTGAGAAATCCATTCATTTATTCATTAATGATGGAGGTCCGTCTTGTGGAAGAAAGAGATGATGAAGCAAACAATTAAGAGTCCATAAAGGGACAAGTAGAGAACATTTAAGAGAGTGCCCAGCTGCCTCACAGAGAGAAGGCAAGAGGTCTTCTTGGGAGTGCCGCTTCAGCTGAGACTTGCAGGTGTGTGTGCGTATGGAGTAGAGGCGTAGTTGGATTGGATCAGAGAAGACAGTGAGTGCGCAAAGGAAAATGGCACTTGTCGAGGTCCAGAAGTCCGAGGAAGGGCAGCTCCTTTCCTGGAAACCAAGAGCCGTCCAATCTGGCTTGAAAACAACCTTAAATGATCTTCTTGTTGTTGCGGCCCGCGAGTCCATCCCAACTTGCTGCAATTCTACCTGCTTAGAACCGAACCACCCTCCTTTGGACTAGTTCTCAACTGCTCCGCCATTTCTGTCACAAGTACGATTCTTCTCGTTTGAACACCACGATGAAAGGCAGAGTAAGAATGGTTGGATGCTTTGGGAGAGTCCAGAAGAGTCCATTTGAATAAAGTCAGGCTAGGAATAGAGGTTTGCTGCTCCCCAAAGATTTACACGCTCAGAAATCCATAGGGGCAGTCAGTTCTACTGTCCCAGAAAGTCACTGTGAGTCCAAATGGGCTCGATAGCAGTGGGTCTGGTTTGGTGATTATTGACCGGAAAGAAGAATCCTGATAGGTGCACCAAGAAATTTCCACTTCCCTCTAGGAGGCAAGGATATCAGATAAGGAGAAGGAAATTATTTCTGGGTGCAAAGCTACGGTCCAAGTTACGCACAGCTGAAATGAATCAGCGGTGCCTTGGTTTCTTCCCAGGGTTCCCAGCATCCTGTGTCCAATGTCTGACGTTCAATTCTGTTGAAACCAAACGTTATTTGAAGCTGAGTACCTGATTATGCTGGGCTCTCGGTTTTTCTTCGGCTACTCATGCCGTCAATTTATCACTAGAATACTTACCTGCTAGAGTGCAAAGCAATTTCCTATCCCCACGGTCATTCATTTCAGTAGCTCATGGGTAGTGGCTACACAGGACAAAGTCTTAATCATGGGTTTCTATAAGAATTTCAGTCAAGAAAACCCTATGGGGAAATTCTTTTCTGTCACAAGGATTGTTCTGAATAAGAATTGATTAGATGGCCCCAACAACAATATGCATATATGTCAACATATGGACTCCAAATATCATATTCAAATTATGGCTCCTGTTCAAGGCTTTCAGCCCAATACAAACACAAGTACTATATTTGACACCTAACAGAACAGACTTAATCTAAGAAAAATAGGTATAGAATATCTATTGGCTTTAGAAAAAAAGGAGTAAATCAGAATTGTAAATTGAGAAATGCCACAGAGCATTGGAATCCATAGTTGTACAATTCTATAAGTATATCTATATGTGTGTATATACACACACACATATACATATAGACATATATACATATACCGAAATTCAGTCAGTTGGAATATATATATACTGACCGAATTTCTTATATTTGAAGATCGGTGTTCCTTTTTTTGTATACTGTAGTATTTTAAAATCTTACATTTTGATTCAAAAGTATATAAATGTAAAAAAGCTAATATGCATTAAATAAATAATTATCTAAGCTATAAGGAGTTTAGAATTTATAACCAACTTAAATAAGGTTTAATTAAGGTACTAAAATATAATTTATTAATTAAATTAATTCATATGATTTATGTTGTGATATTATTTATTAATTTCTACTTGGTTCAAATTGTGAATTCAGTAATAAATCACAACTTTTCTCTTTTTCACATACATATTTGTGTGTGTGTTTATTTGAATACCTTATAGTGGGAATTGGATAAAGGTTTATGGAGCAGACCAGTTTTCCATTCAACACATTTTGTTTCATCTTATTGATTGCAATCTGCACGGTGAAACATTACTTATCCTT
Source organism: Tenrec ecaudatus (assembly GCF_050624435.1). Taxonomy (NCBI): domain Eukaryota; kingdom Metazoa; phylum Chordata; class Mammalia; order Afrosoricida; family Tenrecidae; genus Tenrec; species Tenrec ecaudatus. Next base: position 76,719,752 of record NC_134542.1, read on the forward strand.
TCTCCTTCCTATGTTTTCTGTTTCCATTCCCTCTTCTTTCCTCACCTTTTTGAACTTCTTGCGTAAATGCTGCCCTTTTGATTTCAAATTGTGGATTATTCTCAGGTGTGTGCATCTCACTAGTGTGATAGCTCCCTTTATAGACCTGCCTGTTTGGGGCTGGAAATTAAGCCATGGGAGTCAGTGCATCACCACTGCGGAAGAGTGACTAAGGCCCAAAGTCACTAGGCTTTTATGACCAGCTAGGCTGACATTTTGGGGTTAATTCTGTATTTTGTTGTATATTCTCAGCACTCTGTGTAGGGCCTTCTAATGTGATCTCTTTGAGAAAAGTTGCTAGTGGTAGCTAGGTACCGCCTGGGCCTTCTGGCCTCAGGGTTGTGAAGACTGGTGTGTGTTTCTTCAGTCCTTTAAACTACTTGTTTCCGGGTGTCTTCGGTGCTCATTGCTTGCTCTTCCTCCAGACGAGAAAAGCCAGGAATTGCACCTTAGATGACCGCTCACTGAGACCAAGCCGCTACTCACCAAATCAGGATGTAAAACACTATCTTTGTGGCTTAAACAAGACAATGTTCCACACATTTTTAAAACGCTTTTCTAGTTATAAAATGAATATATGTTCACTGCAAAGTGAAGAGATTTAAAAAGCACATTAGTAATCACATATGCATTTACTACATCATGGCAATGATCATAGCCCACAGCTCAGGATTCCATCAAGCAACCGATATGTCTATATGGGGAACAATAACATGTGGGAAGAATATATAATCACTATTAGTAGTTTGATCCATTTATTTCTAGCCTCCTTATGAGTCTGTGTATATATTTTAATTGGGATTATTCTATATATGAGAGTATTATATAACTTTCCTGTTTACCTCCATTAGTACATAAATAAATGCAAATCTAGCATGGACATAACATTTCAAACTGTGACTGCACCATAACTTTTATCCATTTTTATTGATGTATGTTTAGGCTTTTTTTAACCATATTTTCTATTACTTATAGTACTGCAGGGAGAATCTTTGCTTTAGGATTTTATTTAAATTTTTGATTATTAAAAAAAAGATTCCTAGAAGGAAAATTACTAAATAAAAATCTAAAAACTTAAAATTATTTTGAAAGATATCTTCTCATAAAGGATAAAATAACTCTGCTCAAATATTCAAGACTTAAATTCTCAATAATACATATAATAATCTCGTTGTCATAACTGGGAGAAAATGGTTATCTTATTAAATGCTACATTAATATGATTAATAATGAGCTAGAAGATTTTTATGTTTCTAAGCTGCTTGTACTTCTCGTACTAACTATTCATGTACTCCATTAAAGTTTAGTCTTTTTCTGATCAATAGAACTTAGTGTTTAAAAAGTACACCAGTAAGTTTTTTAATGAAATTTATGTTGAGAGTTGTCAATGCCAGTTTGTAACTAGATGAATACTTAAAAAATTAATCAAATTTTAATTTACCGTCAGTTAACTCCAGGAGGATTTATAACTCCAGGAGGATTTACCACTTTAAAATCCAATCCTGAGTTGTTTGTTTTGTTTTTTAATTTGGCTTTACTTTCGTATTCTGATATCAGCCATCTCACTGAAATCCTGTGCAACGACAGTTCTCTTTACATACTATAGGCCCTTTCTCTTCACTCACATATCCCATGATGTGTGACAAAACACATTACTCAGTAGCCTCCCAAAGGATTAGTAAGATTCATAGATCAGATCATTAAATTGTACGAATAGAATTTCAACCAAGTGAATGGGAATTTTTAAAAAAGAAAGGTAGATAATTCCACTGTGTAGTCAGCCATGGATCTTAAACTCTGTCCTAAACAAAATGACAATTTTTCCAACACAAATAAAATAGGAAACATACTATATCTAGAATTTATTAAGAAGGCAGATAGCATGCTAACAAAAAGTTTATGAGTTTTGGGAAAATGGAATAAACTTTAAACAATTATCATGGTTTGTCCAATCTTTGAATAAAAACTCTCTCTCTCTCTCTCTCTCTATATATATATATATATATATATATATTACATATATATATATATATACATATATATACATGCTGTATTTCCCTGGTGGTAGTTGTAGAAGTTGTCTCGTTGACTCAGTCAAGAATCTACTTCAATAGCAAGGATAACCAATTCTCTGACTCGATTGCAGGCATAGCATAAACTTTCAAGGGGGAAAGATCAACATTGAAAACTAAAACTTAAAGCAACAGAATGTCTTTTTATATTTAGAAGGTTTTCCATCAGAGAAATGATAGTTGTGGAATTTGCATTAAATCAAAATTGTAGTGCTCACTTCTATCACCTGTAAGGCAGCTAGTAATCTAAAGAAAAGAAAAATCTTTCAGAAGAATATAGGTTTTTCTGTTTTCCTGCTGATTTGAAAAGAGAACCAGGCATCTGTATTCTTTGCCCCGAATATTCATCGTTGTAACTTTCTAGGCGTCTGTGCCTGGCTTGTCACGGAACCCTTACAGGACTGGTAGCTGCTAAAGAAGTGCCCTCCTCAGATTCAACGAGTCTTGGAGTTACTTACCTTCTCATAGCTACAGAGCATGCTCAAATGAAAAGCGAACCCAATCTGCCTCTAGAAAGGGGAACTCTAACCTATCCTATAATCTGTGACAGTCATTAATGTAGCTTCCTGTTCATACCGAGCCCCCACACGCTCTGATCATAATTTAGGGCGGGGGAAAGCCTGTGCCGAACTTCAGCCACCCAAGGATGTCGGGAGATTGGCATGTTTGCCCACTTTCCATCTCTCCCCAAAATGCTTCTCAGAGAGATTTGCTCATTCCAATTCTCATTGCAGTTTCATGTAAGATTAGATACTTTTCTGTTATCTTGTGGGAACAAAAGAGTTGGTCATGAATAAATGATTGTAGTTTATAAAAATATTGATAGCAGGAATTGAGGCTACGTTAGGGTGAGTGCATAGAAATAATTCCTGGTAAAATGATGCTGTTTCCCTCCATGCATCACCATTGCTGACTACAAAGAGAGACACATGAGAACTATATTTGTAGCCCAGCAAAGATACTTGCTTCTGACACACTATACCTGAGACTCCGCTCTTTTGAATATCAAAAAAAGTTTAGTAAGGTTTCCTTTCTTCTTATGTATTTTTCTTGTTTCTCAAGTAAAGATGATGGGCATTTGTTTTGTTTTTCCAAAGGCAAGGAAAATCTCAAGGCCACACGTGAAGAAAGGAGCTGGTATGCGCTAGGTCTGAGAGTTTTAAGAATAAGGTCAAAAGGTCAAAAAGATTTGAGGTGAGGTGAAATCACAGCGTGAGGTTAGATGTACCCATAATTTTCTCTAAGGCAATGTTCATCCTTAAAGTTTCCTTAAATTAAGGACTTTCGACAATCCATATTGAACCAAATACTAGATTTACGAGAATGCTCATAGCTACTCCTTACAGTTTGTTTTCTTTATATATAGTGATATATATATATACCATAGCTGTGCATGAGAAACATACATTTCATTGGAAAACTTGTTGAAATGAGAATATGAGTTTGTAATCATTGTGTCTTGGCAGGGACCACCCTCCTCTCTCTTCACAATAAGGGAAGAGAGTCACACTCAACATTGGCTCCATCTGTGAGGGCAGGTCAGGCATGCATCTACCCTCCAACCGCTTTATCACTTCTGACAAATCCAGTCTCTCTTTGAAATGGCCAAACAGAAGTGATGGAGCCGGCTCATGATTATTGTGGTGATGAGGAGATTTAATAGGAAACAATTCAGAATCAAGATGCGCAGGATACTGTTCTTTCAATTAGGAGCATCCGTACATGGCTCTCTCTGGCCGTGTCTCTGGCCTATTAGCCCCTCAGCCCCTTGGCCTCTGCCTGCTTGGGCAACGTTATAAACCTCTCTTAGTGCTGCTGATAAATGTCTGAAAACCTACACTATTTCATCATAAGTCTCAGCTTGGAGGCCCTCGGCTTGGAGGTCCTCATCTCTAGCTCTGTCTGGCTGCGCACCTCACTTCTTCACTAAAGGCCTGGAGGCCTTCCACTGCACAAGCAAGTCTCCTATCTGAAGGGACTCAGCTTTCCTTGCACAGTGGCTCAAGAAGCCCACCTCTCTGTCTTGTGTGCTTGGCTCTGCTACTGTGCTTCTTCCATTCACGTAACGTCAGAACTTTGTCTTTCTGATCAAGAGAGTTCAATCCACAAGGACCTCAGAGTCCAGAGGACACATTCCACTTCTGGCTCGTCTTCCTTGACATCAGTGAGACCCCTTACTCCTACTGCGGAGATGCCTAATTTTTAAACCAGTTGGATGGGAAAATAACCGAACCCCTTATTCAATTGCCAAATATCTTATTTTCATGATCCCATCCAGTTGTTGGATGGGAGGTACAAGTATTATGACTAGAAGTAGCATCAAGTAATTCCAATAGAGTCCGACAGCAATAGTTCGTGGGAAATGCCTGTCTTCTTCCTGAAACGATCTGATTCAGGAACCACTCCCTAGTGAAAATGGGACTTTCTTTAGCTCCTGCCTTAAGTGAATTATTCTTGCGAATGTGTTTGTCACACTCATAGTTTCATGCCAATGAGCCAACTATTTGGATGGTAGCTTTTTTATGGTAAATTTTTCTTTTCATTCTTTGGTTAAATGTGAGATCTTGGATAACACGATAGTTGCTAGGTAAGAAGAAGAGGTATTGCAATATTTTTAAGTAAGCAGCAAGTATCTTGGTAAAAGATGGAATTTAAGCAGAGCTCTGGACAAAGTAAAGGGACACAAATAAATATCAGTTAGGGTACAGTATAGCAACAATGAAACATACAACTTTCCTCTACTTCTTAAATGCTTCCTTCCTCACTATCATGACCCCAATTCTACCTTACAAATCCAGTTAGACCACAGGATGTACACTGGTACAGATAGGAACTGGAAACACAGGGAATTCAGGACAGATGAACCCCTCAGGACCAGTGATGAGAGTGACAATATTAGAGGGTGGAAGGAAGGTGGGGTAGAAAGGGGGAACCGATGACAAGGATATACATATAACCCCCTCCCTGGGGGATGGACAACAGGAAAGTGGGTAAAGGAAGACATTGGACAGTGTAAGACATAACAAAATAATAATAATTTATAAATTATCAAGTGTTCATGAGGGAGGGGGGCCAGAAAGGAGGGGAAAAATGAGGAGCTGATACCAAGGCCTCAAGTAGAAAGCAAATGTTTTGAGAATGCTGATGACAACAAATGTACAAATGGCTTGACACATTTGCATGTATGTATAGATTGAGATAAGAGTTGTGTGAGCCCTCAATAAAATGATTTTTTCTTTTTTTAAAAGCATTTTATTAGGGGCTCACACAACTCATTGCAATCCATACATACATCAATTGTGTAAAGCACATTTGTACATCCATTACCCTCATCATTCTCAAAACATTTGCTCTCCACATAAGCCTGGCATCAGCTCATTTTCCCCCTCCCTCCCTACTTCTCCCCCATGAACCCTTGATAATTTATAAATTATTATTTTGTCATATCCTGCACTGTCCAACGTCTCCCATTACCCACTTTTCTGTTGTCCGTCCCCCAGGAAGGAGGTTATATGTAGATCCTTGTAATCCATTCCCCCTTTCCAGCCCACCCTCCCTCTACCCTCCCAGTATCTCCACTCTAACCACTTGTCCTGAAGGGATCATCTACCCTGGATTCCATGTGTTTTCAGTTTCTATCTGTACCAGTGTACATCCTCTGGTCTAGGCAGATTTGTAAGGTAGAATTGGGATCATGATGGGGGGCGGGGGGAGGAAGCATTTAGGGACTAGAGGAAAGTTGTATGTTTCATCGTTGCTACACTGCACCCTGACTGACGTGTCTGCTCCCCACGACCCTTCTGTAAGGGGATGGATGTCCAATTGCCTACAGATGGGCTGTGGGTCTCCACTCCCCACTCCTCCTCATACCTGATCCCTTTGACATCTCATGAGCGCAGAGACTGGTGTGCTTCTTCCATGTGGGCTTTGTTGCTTCTGAGCTAGATGGTCGCTTGTTTTTTAAAAAGTCACATACCACTTCTTTGATTTGTCCATTTGGAGACAAAGAACGCACGTGCTTTGGAGCTAGAGATTCTTCAAATGTAGTGTTTCTCTATTGAAAGTAATTTATGACTTATATGAGAATAAAATTTAATTTCCTTCAGCCTATATGGTATGTTTTGGAACAACAACACTACCTTAGAACTGGGAATATAGATCTGACAGTTAAACATTGTATACTTCTTTGTCATGTCTACTGAACACAAAATTCATACAGCATTTCAAGAGTTGTCAAAGTTTCTCTGCATAGAGGAAAGACAAAATCTTCCTAAACACTAGGCAATGTGGTGATGTCATACAGTTCAAAAAGACAGTAAAATGGGTAGAGACAAAATCTTCCACCCAAAATTATTTGCTTTGTCTGTGTGTGGATATAAAGGCAAGTGTAAACGCTTGTTAATTTCCAAACACCAGACCTATTGATAATCACCTTTCTGTAGCTGCTTGAGCTTATTTAATTCAATGAACCTTCTATTTTTCTTTCTCTGAGATCTAGTGTGGACAAAAAGCAATCACCAGTCTAAAAATAACATCCTATAAGACCATTGCCCCTGTGTCTGTCACAGGCGATTCTCTGCAGAGCTCAGTCCTGGGTGCATTTAGCAGCTTTGTGTGTGATTGATGATGAGTGAGCAGGAGAAGAGTAGTCATTAGGTTTGCCAAGTACCCCACATCATCAGTATGGGTGAGCACCTTCGAAGACAGGAGGGGAATTAAAAATGACCTTGACAATTTGAAAAATGATTAGAGGCAAATGAAATTGAGTCCCCTAGAGTCAGCTGGTGTAGCAATATAACTAGTGAAAAGACCTCAGACTGCACACAATCAAGTTTCAAATGTCTCAAACACTGCGCTCCTTGTTAACTAGTGAATCCTAAGCTACATTTTGGTCAATATTGCCATAATTCTGGATTACGCCACTAAGACATGCAGAGCAATATGCACTTCATGAAAGATATACTCTTGCATTAATTATAGTATATAAATTCATTCATAAACAAATGAAAATGTAGAGCAATCATTAAGAAACATTTCCAAATTACTTAACAAGTTTTGTACATTAAGAGAGGCTTAAGAAACCTGGAAATGAATCAGAGACCCAGGATGGCAACAATCACAAGGGTAGAAAATAGAAAATGCTGGGAGAAGCTAATTGAAAATAATTTGGAGATACGCAAAGCTGGTCACAATCTAAAGAGAAATGAAGAGAAAATACATTAAATTGCTGCGTCTGGACCAGAAATAAAGGGCCTTTATATCTTTTTAATACGTGGAAGACTATGAATGCTAACTTAATGTCACTACTTTATTTCTTACAGAAGGCATCAATCTTGGCTAGTTAAATTTACATCTTCCCTTAGGTCCCACCGTGCGAGCCCTAAAATCCTGTGACCTCAGGGGTGAGGTCAGAAGGCTGCTTCAAAAAGTTCGTGGGAAGTTTTAATTACCTTTTAATTACATGTTTCCTGGAACTCTTTGAAGCCCCTTCTGTTTATGTGGAGTTTTCATTTTCTTCTCTAAAACAAAAAGTGTTATTTTTAAAAAATGGTTTCATGTTATAAACTTAGAAAATGAATGATGACAGGGTTTTTATGGCTGCTACAAAATTATAAAATTGTCTTTGAGCTCATCACACGGCCCGGAACCTATGCCATTCATGGAGAGCGTCACCAAGAACATGTAACAGTGCTCAGCAAGGCCAATGCCACACAAAACGCTTATTGTGTAAAGCAGGAGAAACGGTGCGGTCTTTTCTATGACCCAGGAAACGTGAATAATAGAAAGACATTTTTACTTAGTTTGATGGAACCATTACTCTGACATACTAAGTGTAGCACTCTCTTTATTGATTATGAATATCTGGACTGACAGCCACCTATTATGCGTTAGTGTGCCATAAGATAAATAAATAAATAGCTGACTCACTGGGGAGCGTGCAGGGCAAGACGCACTGCCATCAGGTCAATCGTGACGCTCGACAACCCCATGCACTTCAGAGACTGTAAGCCTTCGCAGGAGCAAACAGCCTCCTCTTTCTTCCATCATTCAGGAAAGGAGATTTTAAGTTTGCTTAAATATACATAAAAGACATACCCTAAATGTTGTATATAACTGCTACCGTGAATGGTAAAGACTGCCTTTCTTAAATGCTGAGAGAGAGATATTTTGCCACTCTGAAATAATCTTTGTAACACTTCAAATTTTCAGAATTATATATATATATATATATACATATATATATATATATATAATCTGTACCTTTTGGTATCTGTAGCTGATAATCACACATTACCTCCTTTACACGAGTCTTCATGTAATTAAAGGGATTTTGTTATCATTTGTGTTCCTAATTTCTTACAAATAACACTTTTTGGTGTGCAAGATTCCACCCCTGTTATTAAATCCTCAGTTTATGAACAAAAGAAGAAGTAGATGGTGACTTCTAAATTTACCTCAAAGTATGTTTGATGTTCCAACCAATATTTAAATGTCTCTCTAGCACCAATTAGATTCTGAGCACTTCACCTTTGCGGCCTGGTGCCTTCAGAAGCTTTCCCTTGACCATGAGAGGAATGTTGGTACTTTTATAAATGACTGTATCGATACTGGAACAAAAAAGCCAACGTCGGGGCTAGTTGTACAGGGACTTGGTGGTCAAGTGGTTGGCTCTCTACGAAAGCGTGCCCAGACTGGGATATTGACATACCTATTCAATGACTATTGGAATACACACCCAGGTTTCTGCTAATCAAGGGAAAGATACTCTAAGAGGTTCACTTAACTTGGTTCATTTAACATTCCCCTTTCATTTCCCACATGCCTATGACGTACATGACCAAATAACCTTGCTTTGGGTTTGCCCTTGAGAAGTGGGACATGAAACAGAGAGAGAGAGATGGACGCTGACTAAGATGGCTGAAGCATTGCACAAATCCCGTGATCCCAGGAAAGCTGCTCACTGATTTTCACGTGCTGCCGGGCAAACTAGCGTGTTCTTTTGAAAGACAGTGCTAGGATTGTATCAGCGCCGTTAAACTTCGAAAGGGCTTCCCAAGTTACAAATCTAGTTTAGTACATGATGAATTACCATATATACTATACATCCAAAGATAGTTGCTTTATGAGGACAGATTTAGTCCCTAAATGTCATAAGAGACAGGATTCTTTGCACTAAATAATCCTATTTATGTTACAGTCCTTTCATTTGCTCCTACGTGGGATTAGCGAGCAAATGCTAGATGATAAATATAATGCCAAGATGAGCATATATAATGTTTGAATTAAAAAGCAAACAATTAAACTCAAACTTACTGCCACCTAGTTGATTCTGACACAGGGTGACCCTAAAAGACAGCATCGAACTGCCCCTGCAGATTTGGGGGACTGAACTGTTTTACAGGACTAGAAAGCCTCCTCTTTCTCTTCCACGGTGACTAGTGGTTTCGAACTACTGCCCTCGCAGAAAGCAACCCAACACATAACCACTATTCCAGCAGGGCTCCTTAAGGTTTGAATGAAAGTGTGTAATAGTCAATTTCTTGTTCCTGTATATTTTGAGTCAGTAAATATATAAACTGATTTGTTCAAAGATAATTTGATTCAAAGATTTTTCCTTGGCTCTAAGATTGGATCTTTGACAAGTATTATTATAAACAAAGACAGTAGATAAATTATCCTCATTTCCATTAGAAATGAGAGCTTTGCAGAACTGGAAAAAATGTCAAATGAGCCCATGGCTCTATTTTTGTCTTTCTCCCTGATCAAGACTGACGTTTGGGCCAGAAAGCAGGAGGAAAAAGATGGGAGACCACAGTATCACATATGAGAAGTGGCAATTCTGATGCCTGCCCCGCCTACACAAGCTCAAATAATCAAAGGACAATATTGAAGATGGCATTTCAGAATTACACTGGGTGCCTTTTCTGGAAGCAAAAGAAACTTCTACCAATGTTAAATTAGGTCACTTCCCCCCCCCCCCCCTAACATTTGCTATACTTCACTGCAGGCATTTGGAAATGCTTTACCTGCGGTTCTTGAAGGATCAGGCCTTCTCTTTCCCATTATACAGGATCCCTGTCAATTCTGTCTGCTGGAATTATTCTTCTTTTATATAGACTGGGATAACTGAAACTATTTGATTAAAGCAGAGTACATTTTAAAATATGATTTCCATTACTTAGGCCAAAGGTCAAAAGAGGTAGGCTCCTGTAATGTTTGGTCACACTGTTTTGTTTTTTGTTTTTTGAATGGCCCTGAAATTAAGAATGGATTCCACATTTTTAAAGAGTTGTGATCTATTTTTTATGCAGTGACAGAGACTGTATGTTTCCCACAAAATCTCAAACATTTACTATCTGTTCTCTTACAGAGACAATTAGTGATATTATCTATTTTGATGTAATTTAGTAATTTAAATGCTATGATTTTAGTTGGATAACAGAGGTATCTATCTAAACCCAGAAGATAGGAAAAAGGATGCCGCCACTCATTTCATTTCTGAATCTCCCGTAATTTGTTTCTGATGCAGTGTTAGTGGATGAGAAACTCAAGACACAATCATAATTTGAAATCAAAATGAAAGGAGCATTTCTATTTGTCAGCCTGCACATCTCCACTCCACAGGAACTAGGTAAATGGGGGATGCAGTATAGTTACTAAATTGGAGCCAGGAAACGAAACCTTGCCATTTTGTTTTAACATCAATATGTGAGTAGAGTAGTACATTCTCCACTTGACATTCAGAGAACTCAAAGGTCACTAGCGGGAGAAACAGACCATTTCCATTTCTATTTCTAATTGAGCATTGACTAGTCCATTTTTTAATTTTTATTTTGCAGTTTCCACGGCCTCCATGAAACAGCTCACATCACCTAAGTCCTTACACCTGCCCTGGTTGTGAAATGTCTAAGCGTCACCATTGCCCTGAGCCACGAGTCTATTTCCCGAAAGCTCTCCAGATGTTTGTAGGGAGAAGCATCATGGAGAAACCCCGATGAAACTAGTGCGCTCATTGTTTTTTCATCCTCCCACACACATGTCTGCGGACTATATTTACTAGGCCGGACCCTCTGGTTCTTAACAATGTCTTCCTGGGATTGGATGGCTTCCACCCCTTTTCTTGCCAATGTGCTTACAAACCCACCAGCCTCCTCGCCTTAATATAACTCTAGTGCTGATTGCAGATTGTGGGTGAAACCTTTGTCTATCAAGAGACTAGGAATAGACCGGGAAACTCAGCACAAGTCTGAATTAAGAACCTTTCAGCTGTGGGAGACTTGAATCACCTCACCACCCTAGCACGCTATTCTTAACCATTTCTTTGTTGGGTTTTGTTAAATGGAAAAGGATAAGACTGCTTTTCTTCAGGCCGCTTTTTAATTCTTTCTTTCCTCTTCATGTTTTGGCTAATTTAATATCAAAAAAACAACTAAAAGTAGACTGAAATGCACCAGTTCAACATGAGATTTTAACCATTACTTTGATATGCATAGTTGTTTTAACAAGTGTCTCAGGAATCATTAATTAGCTAGGAAAAACTGGCTACATTGAGTCGTTGCAACTGGAGTGTAATGGACGAGAGAAATAGAGATGAATGCTAACAGGAAGAACAGGTGTGTCACTCTGAATTGAGTAGGAAGAAATAATTTAATTCTTTGTCCCTTTCTCTCGCTCTTTTATATTTTACAACCAATGCCATTTTACTTATTTATTTGTCTAACACACCCACCTATTTATTTATTCATATATTATTTGTCTACTCATTCTGAGATATGTTTTTACCTACTAGTTACTGATATGCCCTCACTTGCCCTCCCACTGTTGGTAAAGCATCAAAGGATATTCTTCTTAGTGTAAAAACCTTTTCTTGCCTTTTTTAATCATAGTAGTTTCCATGGTGTATTTGCTCACTTGTGCTTGAATAATTACATTTAGCACAATATTCTGAGGTTCGTTCATGTTAAACCATGTCTTGCAGATTTATCACTATTCTTTAAAGTTTGCTTAGTATGCCATCATGTATATATATGCATATATACCACAGTTCATTTGCTCATTCATTCATTCATTGATGGACACATTGGTTGTTTCCATATTTTAGCTATTCTAAATCACGCTACAGTTAAGACAAGTGTGTATATATGTTTGTGTTCTTGCTCTTATTTCTCTAGGACAGTTACAAAGTATTGGGATTGCTAGATTATTTGAATCTCTATTTCCAACTTTTTAAGAAAATGTTCTACCATTTATTTTCCATGGTGGTTGTACCATGTGAGTATAAATCAAAAAGGAAATGATTCTTCACTACTTCTATAACAAGGAAAAATGGTTGTCAAAGATATATATTCTATAGATGTTATGTGATGTTCAAGGATCTATAGCTTTTCATTTCTGACATAGTAACATGACGGAACTACGTGACCTACGATTTAAATCTTAATAGCTCATTAAGAGTGAGTTGTTCAGCCATTTCCTGGCAACTATATATATTAGTGCCTTACAGCATTCTGAAGAAACTTGATATTTATTTAGGACCTTGAATAGTTTGCTTTGAATTTTATATCTTCCACAAGGTGTGTAGCTGTTTACTTCTACAGGATTTTTTTTTTCAGTTTATCTTGTAAAAAGGGATGGGCCTCTACTCAATCACTCCCTTGATGCATGAATACTTTCTTTTATTAAATTGGCACTCTACGATGCTCACCCTCCCGACACAACTGCTGAAGCCAAAGCGGGTGAACAAGTACATGTGGTGAAGAAAGCTGATGGTGCCCGGCTATCAAAAGAGATAGTGTCTGGGGTCTTAAAGGCTTGAAGGTGAACAAGTGGCCATCTAGCTCAGAAGCAACAAAGCCCACATGGAAGAAGCACACCAGCCTGTGTGATCGTGAGGTGCCAAAGAGACCAGGTATAAGGCATCATCCAAAAAAATAATAATACCATAGTGAATGAAGGAGGAAATGGAGAGTGGAGACCCAAAGCCCATTTGTCAGCCACTGGAGATCCCCTCACAGAGAGGTCTAGGGGAGGAGATGAGTCAGTCAGGGTGCAATGTAGTACCCATGAAGAATACAGCTTTCCCTCAGATCCTGGATGCTTCCTCCCCCCAACTACCATGATCCGAATTCTACCTTGCAAGACTGGATAGAGCAGAGGTTGTACACTGGTGCATATAAGAGCTGGAGGCACAGGGAATCCAGGGTGGATGATACCTTCAGGACCAGGGGTGTGAGGGGCAATACTGGGAGAATAGAGGGTGAGTGGGGTGGAAAGGGGGAACAAATTACAAGGATCTACATTTGACCTCCTCCCTGGGGGACAGACAACAGAAAAGGGGGTGAAGTGAGATGCCAGATAGGGCAAGATATGACAAAATAATAATCTATAAATTATCAAGGGCTCATGAGTGGGGAGCAGGAAGGGAGGGGGAAAAAGAGGACCTGATGCAAAGGGCTTAAGTGGAGAGCAAATGCTTTGAAAATTATTAGGGCAAAGTATGTAAAGATGTGCTTTATACAATTGATGTATGTATATGTATGGATTATGATAAGAGTTGTATGAGCCTCTAATAAAATGTTCTTTTTAAAGGGATGGGGTTTTGAAATAGGAACACTTAGAACTTACTGGAGGTTGTTGAGATTTTCTTTAAAAAAATTGAACTCTTGTCATAACCCTGTTATGTGCTGGGCACAGTTATAAGCTCTGGAGAAGCAAATGTGAAGGAGGGTTTCTTCTCTCTAGAACTAATATTCTCTTCTGAGAAAGTAGCCAAGACTAAACAAATAGAGAAAATGAACACAACTTCAGGAAATGCAACAAAGGCTATGTAAATATATTTATAAATTGATCTTACGGGGGGGTCTGAGTGTCAAAGATAGGTATTTCCATGATGTGCCCCCAGCCATTGATAAGCTAGAGCAGTGGTTCTCAACTTGTGGGTTGCAGCCCTTTTGGGGGTCAAACGACCCTTTCACAGGAGTCGCCTGATTCATACCAGTAGCAAAATTAGTTATGAAGTAGCAACAAAAATAATTGTATGGTTGGGGGGTCACCACAACATGAGGAACTGTATTAAAGGGCACAGCATTAGGAAGGTTGAGAACAGCTGAGCTAGAGAAATGCGATCAAGGAGAGGGCTGAGCACATGTGTACAGTCAGGAGGTGGGCCTGCCATGCGTCGGGAGCAGAACAGCTATTGGGCTAGAGCATAATGAGTGGGAATAGGTGTGAAGTCAAACCATACTCAATGACCACAACATGATCTCTATATGCTATAATTATGAGCTTTGTTTTTCCCTAGATTAATTGGAAAGCCATGGGAGACCTGATGATATGCTCTGATTTACATGTTCAGTTTCTGTGGCTGATCCGTGTGAGAAATGGTATAGAGGAAGGGGAGAGTAAAAGTGAGGCCAGGAAGGAGACGGGGATTGCAGTTACCCAGGCTGAAGACTGTAGTCTCTAAGGCAGTGCAGTGGAAATGAGGACCAATGGATGTTGTTGTTTGGGGGATGGGGACCTAGATCACTTGCTGCTGATGGAATGGATAAAGGTCTGTGTGTTGATAGATTGGATGCTGTAAGAAAGCAAAAATCTGACTCTAAGTGACTCTAAATCTGCAATGACGTGAATGGCATTCATGGTAAGACTAATAAAGATGGCTTTCCATTGATTTGTGTTACGATTATTCTAGATCTCGGTCCTTGGCAATGTGTTTCTGTGTTTCCTCTAAGTCCAAGTCAGTGTAGGCATTGATTCATCAAGATCCTAAGCAGTCTATACACTTTGCTTTATTAGAACTAAAAGGTAAAAGCCCTTTCTATCGTTAGAATATTTGTTCTAGCTCTTTCGACTTGCAGTCATTACACTTGCCAGTACTTGAGGAAGTGCCTCTCTCCTCCCACCAGAAACACTCGGTGTGTCTATTACTACCAGATGTCTTCTTCTGCCAGGCGGTGCAGAAGAACGTTCTAAATGCTTCTGATGTCGGTGGGATAAAACTATCTTCAAGTTTATTACCCATCAATGACTCCCACAGCCCTGTATCTCCGATTGCTTCCATGTACTGTAATCAAATGTCTCTTTTCCTGTTTGCAGTGCATCACTTAGGGCTATTTGAGGGTTTGATTAAGCTAATGCTGGTGACCATGAATTAAGCTAATTTAGCTTTCCACATCTACAATTTATGTAAGGTTCTCTCCTTCTTTTTGAGTTTTCTTCAATCAGTTTCTCAATGTATCCAGCCTTACCTTAATAAGCATATACTGCAATAACAACGTGCAAATAAGTTACCACCAAATAAATTCATGAGTGTCAAAAGGGCTTTAAGAAGTAGTGGAAAAATTCCTTTATCTTATTTCCATTTTTCCATGAACATTTTGAAGCCTCCTCAGGTATGCATGGGCACATATGTTCGGCTAAATGTTATTTTTCGGAGTCTTGTGCACAGCCCTGACGTGCCTACTCTTCAGGATATATTCTATACCGTAGGATGTTATTTCATATGAACATGGTACAAGCACAACCTTATAAGCTGTGAGTCCTCTGTCCCCATGTCTGCCCCACGTCCCCTCCCCAAATCTGTCCTTTAGTCACCTATGTACTCAAACTGGAAAAATTAGATGTTGTTATTGAACATCAATCAGTCAAATCTTGGGCTTAGAATGTAGTGTGCCTTTTCACAAATAAAATTATTAAAGAAACACCGCCTAATATTCTTAATGGTCTCATGTTTTGGGGGTGTGAAAATAGCCTGAGATTTGGCATCTCCTATCTACAAAGACTGATAAAGGTCGTACCTATGATGTGAATGTTGGACTATAGAGAAATGACAAGTTGCTACACCAAAAGAAATGATATATTCTTTTTGTTTGTTATTTCTCATCACAGATGCAAATATCTTTTCTGGATAAATCTAAAGAAAGGAAACTATAGAAACCAAAATAGATTTACAAAAATACAGCATATGTGAATGTGCATGCCTAAAAATAAAAGAGATTTTGTTGCTTCTGTTGCAGTCCTATAGTTTAGAACATTTTAAATGCAAAAGGTTCATAATAAAACTAATGTTAAAAATAATCTCGGGATATTTTTGTGCATTCACAGAGGATAACATATACATCTGTGTAAGTTCTTTCTCAGCAAATTAGTGATAGAACTGGCAAGTTATTAGAAGTGCATGTCATATAGGCTGAGGAGAAAAGTTGTATATTCTAATGGAAACTTTAATATACTGTCTTCTAAAAGTCTTGTTTGGATCTAGACTCCCAGGAGGTTTTTCCAGGATCAAAAATGATACTTGGTTTTAAAATATATACCCAATTCTAAACAGATGTAGTTAAAGTATTTGATGAAGCTCATACAAGTTTCCCTATTGGGAATGACAGCTCACTCATAAATATGAAGTACATAGCTTAATACACAAGTAGATAATTAAATACATATATTATAGGCAAAATGTATGATCACATCAAGTCAATTTTCATATATATGAAGTTGTTTAATGCCAGCTAAAATCTTTGCTTACAAGCAACATTTATGCTGGAGAGTTACAATCTGATAGACATGAAGCTATGCCTTCTATAGGAAAATTATGTATGTATATTGTAGAAATCCAGGCTTAAATTGGGCAAGGAGTCTTCACTAAGTTTTGCCATGATGATGATGATGATGACAGTATGCAAAAATAAAAGCATATCACAGATGACTTTGCATGTAAGATTGATATAAAATTCTTATAAACATTTTAAAAATTGAGTTGCTTTTGTCAATGAGATAGTAATTCCTTGTATTATATAAGAAATCCATGTATTTCCAATTGCAAATGGAGCCTACAGCTTTTGTTTTCTTATCGACTCCAAACCCAACTTTTCATTCCTACAGAAAAATGAAGCAAAAGATAATCCCAAACTATTCATTATGGGGCGAAAGCCATGTCAGATTTACAGTCTTCAACCAGAAATCACTTATTTTTTTCCCTTATGATTCTGCAAATTGGTCCCAGCCAAGATGGATGGTTTCCTTTGGAGCACTCACAAAACTGCAGGCTGGTGATGGAAGGTCAGTGGATAATTCCACTCCTGCAGTGCTTCTCCACCTTCCTCAGGCCGTGGCCCTTGCAGACAGTTCCTCATGGGGTGGTGACCCCCATCCATAGAATTATTTTCAATGCTACTTCATCAGTGTCATTTTGCTACTGTTTTGAATTGTAATGTAAATATCTGATACGCAGGATGTGTTTTCATTGTTACAAATTGAACATAATTATAGCCTAGTGATTAATTACAAAAACAATATGTATATTGTATTTGTATATTGTGAAATATCTATTTCTAATTACAAATATATGACATTTTGTCTGGGAAGCATAGTGTAGCATGGTAACAGTCTTCATGCTGGGTACTCTACGGGGGTATATCTGCATGTGGGTGGACAGAGGAGCAGTGTCTCAGTTCCTAAGACCATTGGAAATATGTGTTGGCCAGTGGTCTGAGGTGGCCCCTGTGAAAGGGTCACTTGACACCCAAAAAGAGTCGCAACCCACAGGTTGAGAACCACTGCACTAATGGGTCTGACCCTTATTTGGAATGGCTGGAGTAGCTAGATCTCTCTTCCACCTGGTTTTATCCCGAGCTTCTTCATGTATGGCAGTCTGGGAGATCTGGGAGATAAATTTTCAGTTGTTGCTTTATAGAAATAAATGTGCAAATAGTGGGATGACGATAAATGAGACTTTGTTCTTAGAATAAATGAGAGAAATGTTGTTATTAAATCCCCCACAAGCATGTCCAATGTGTAGCAACCATATGTAAGGCTGACTTAAACACTGCCCAGCCTTGCCCCATCCTCATGATTGCTGTATTTGAGCTTATGATAGAGGACACGGTGCCAATCCGTCTTGTGGAAAGTCCTCTCTTTGTGCTGGCTCTCTGCTTCCCCAAGCATCATGTCCTCTTCCAGGGAACTGCTCTCTCCTGATGAGCTGTCCAAAGCAGGTGAGACAAATTCTTGCTAGTCTGACTGCTTCGCAGCATCCTGGCTGTACTTAGTCCAAGACAGATGCACTTGTCCTCCTGGCAGTCCGTGATATATTCAATACTCTTCGCCAGCACCAGAGTCCAAATATAGTAACTCTTTTGTGATCCTACGTATGCATTGTCCAGTTTGCACATGCATGGAGCGATTGAAAATATCTTGGCTTAGGCCCTCAAAATGACACCTTTGCTCTGTAACACGTAAAAGAGAAAGGTCCGCATCTGCGGTTTAGCTGTTGAAAAACTATGAGATCGCATTGATTAGAAGAGTGATAGAATCTATAATCTCCAAGCAAACCGTAAAAGCACATAAAGAACACACACATGTTAAGAAAAATAGAAGCAAAGGAACTTTGAACTAAGCATATTTGTGTTTCCAAATTGGTCTCCTTTAAATTACCTGGTTGGGCTTGGCATATTTATGATCAAGGTCAGAGGGAAAAAGAGTCATTAAAAGGTGGATCCACTGTTCCCCTGTGCTGAGCTGTGGCAGGGGGGCCAGGGGCAGGAAGTACAGCATTTCCCTCTCAGTTTAGGAGGGCTGTCCTAAGCACAGGGCTGCCTCTTAAAGGCACGAGAGGACATTAAAAAAAAAGAAAAAAAGGCCAATCCAAATCCCAACCCTTCGAATTGATTCCAACTCATAATAACCGGAAGTAGGACTGTCCTATTCATTTCCAAGACTGAATTCTTGAAGGAAGACAACTGCCCTATCTTTCTCCCACTGGGCTGCCGGGGCTTTCAGACCTTTAAGCTTCCGGGTCACAGCTGAGCAGTTAACCACTGTGCCAACAGCACTCCAATGCCGGGTGTCATGTGGTGATCCCCATCCCCAAGGAGCTGCAGGCACAGCTCTGCTCTGTTCCTGCGAGAGGCGCGATCCTGGGTAACTATTCTCCCAGCCCCTGACAGCACTTGGGTTTACAAAGTATTTTTGTAAACCTTATATTTTCAGTCCCACAAGGCTTGTTTGGTAAAATCCCTCTTTTGCAGACAATGCCATTGGGGTGAATTCAGAGAAGTTATTTGCCCAGAATTAAACACAAAATTATCATGACAGAATTAGGGCAAAAGTCTAAGCTTCTTGCTCATATCATTACCTTTCTCTGTACACACGGGACAAGAATGCAGCACAATTGGCCGGTTAAAAGCCTAACGCTCAAATAGGATATTGATGGTATGAATTCCCACAGGCTGCAAAGTGCAGTGACTCGGATCTGAAGGTCCTTA
Source organism: Tenrec ecaudatus (assembly GCF_050624435.1). NCBI lineage: Eukaryota > Metazoa > Chordata > Mammalia > Afrosoricida > Tenrecidae > Tenrec > Tenrec ecaudatus. The sequence goes on from NC_134542.1 coordinate 76,739,127, forward strand.
TTCCTTGGCTCTCGCAGGATTTCCAAGAGGATTCAACGAGGCTGCGGGTAAAGACCAAAGGATGGTTCCAACATGTCTCTAGAAATGGTAGCTTCTTCAATCACTCCTTCACTGCTGTAGTGATGCTAGGATTTTTGTTATGAGGCCCATCCTACTGCTTTGTAATGGGTATTATTGGTATTTCAACAGCTAAACTACTTTAAGTGGTACCTACAGTTCATCTTCCTGGCACTCACGTCTATTAGATCTTCTTTCATTTTTCAGAGTAGGGCGTGAGGCTCTTGGAAGTTCAAGGACATATTCTGAGGGCTAAGAGAGTATAAGACTTATTTTACTTTATCAGAACTGCTAATAAAGCACAAAGGAGATAGACTTGGTACATATGTGATGCTGCCATCCCATGAAGACCCAAAGATTTCATGTTTGCTGAAAAGGAAGATTTTGTAGAATCATAAATTAAATTTTCATGCAGTTACTGGAGTACAAGTACATAGATCCGTTGCCATAATTTTAAATCCAAAATGCTCAGAGAGTAAAAGAAAATTAAATGTAAACATTTTTGATAATGGTACTGGACCTGTGTAGACATGAGGCTATTTATTTTATTGTATTTATTGATTCTTATATTCAGATGCAAAGACCCTGATGCATTTAATTATTTTGTATAACTTTTCCAAAGTTTAAAATACTCTCAGGTGTGAAACAAGATTTTATCATAGCACCAATACCCTACATTTTTTGTTATTTTTATTATTTGCTTAATGACCAATGTCTTCTGATATTGGTATCTATATCTATCATTGGTGTTTATTCTACCAGAGCAATAGCAGTGATCCTAGTAATTGGCTATTTTTATTGTGCGTATCGTTGCTTGGTTCATATTAAAGTTATAAATGCATTTTGGTTGTCAATGTGTTAAGAGTGGCATACGTTTAAAATTCCCCAATGCTGGCCCCGTGGACCTGTCAGGTAAGCATTGGACTACTGACTGCCGGGTCAGCTCTTCACACTCTCCGGCTGCTTCAAGGGAGAAAGACAAGGCTGTCAGATCCCGGGAAGAGTTACAGTCTCACATTGATTTATAGGCCACTATCCATTGAAGTACATTAAACATAGTTCAAAACAACCCCAAACTTCAACATTATACTTAGTGGTTAGAACATAGTTAACAAGGTAATAATTTAGAGGGGATTTTAATCTTGGAGGAAACGTATTTATGGCTTCAAATCTTAGTGTGATATTTTGCTGTGTAAGAGGAAAAAGTTTTCCTTTTATATCCTCATGGAAATATACTTCAAATACCCCACACTTGCAGAAACTTTGCTGTAAATCCCGGTCTCTTTATTATAGACCATCTGTATCGTCTCTGTGAAACAAAATATTCATCCTATCTTTTCTACCAAATGTCTGGTCAACTATCTGAATCATCTCTAGACTCAGGGAAACAAAAATATCCCTAAATATATAGTGATCAATAACAAACCATTTCGAGCTATTCATCAAGCAGCCTTGTTGAAATGGCTAGGGTGTTACGAAACTTTGAAAATAAAAGTCGGGATGCACATTTCACATGTAATACAGAACATGTCTCCATTGTTGTTTTTTTGTGCCAAAAATAGATGATAAATATCTCACTCTTACAAAGCAACTAAAATGTAACATTAAAAATGCTACCCGGTATGGGAAGGTTTATGAACAAGTAATTCCATCAAACTCGTGTTGAGTCTTTGCTGGTTTATCATTCTGTGGAGAAGCATCACCTAGAATCTGAGTTGAAGATCATAGAACCATCTTCCAGCCCCCTCAGTTTGAGGAAGATGAAAGTGAGATTTGGGGGCAGGCTTCACCAGGTTGTGCAGGAGCCTAGAACTAATTCATGTCAGAGTCAAAACCCACTTTAGGTTCCCTCAACTTGAGTCCTGTTTTATGAACAGTGTTGTTTTCCTGTGCTGTACTATGCTCTCAATCTAAGGAGGAGGAAGTGTCCTTATCTGCCCCAAAGTTTTCAAGTCAATTGCCTGATAGTGCCAAAGCCCACAGTCAAGCCGAAGAAAAAATGGGCGTGACTCAGCCAGACCCCCTTTAGGAGGGCTGGCTTCAGAGCTGAGTCACAGACAAGCTGGATTGCAAAGTAAGGGTGACCTAACTGCATACCCCACGGAAAAAGACTAAAGGCTTCAACGGATTTATGAAAATAGGCAGTTAGCTGATAAGGAATCTTCCAGTCATTTTTGTTTGTTCCATGATGCCCTTATCAGAGAGAGTAGTCTGTATTTTATTCTTGTTAATTCTTACTAATTGAGGCAGTGGTGGTTTTTTTTGTTTTGTTTTGTTTTTTCATCTTTTTATTGGGGCTCATAAGGCTCTTATCACAATCTGTACATACATCAATTGAGCAAAGCACCCTTATACATTCGTTGCACTCATCACTCTCATAATTCACCTTCCACTTGGGTTCCTGGAATCAGCTCAGTTTCCCTTTTTCCCCCCATCCCCCTCCCTCCCCGATCCCACCCCTGATCCCTTGATAGTTTATAAATAATTATTATATCTTATCTTACACTCCCCGGCATCTCCCCTCACCCGCCTCCCCATTGCCCATCTCCCAGAGAGGAGGTTACACATAGATCTCTGAGATCGGTTCTCCCTTTCTACACGCCCTTCCCTCCTGGTGTCGCCACTCCCACCGCTGGTGTTGAGGGGTTCGTCTGTCCTAGATTCCCTGTGCCTCCAGATCCCCACTGCACCGCAGTACATCCTCTGATATAACCAGGTCCGCAAGGCAAGGTAGAATTGGGGTCATGATGATTGGGAGGGGAGGAAGCGTTCAGGAACTAGAGGAAGGTTTTGAGTTTCATTGTTGCTACGCTGAACCCTGAGTGGCCCATCTCCTCCTCACTACCCCTCTGGAAGGGGTGTCCAGCTATCTACAGGTGGGCATTGGGTCCCCATCATGCACTCCCCCTCTTTCACGGTGATGTGATTCTCACCACCACCCCACCTTTGTTGTTTGAGACCTGGTCTCCTCTGTCCTTCATGGTCACCTATGTTGGTGTGCTGCTTCCGTGTGGGCTCGGTTGCATCTGGGCTAGATGGCCGCTTGTTTGCTTTCAAGCCTTTAAGTCCCCAGACGCTATATCTCTCAGTAGCCGGGCACCATCAGCCTTCTTCACCACACTTGCTTATGCACACTTTTGTCTTCAGCGATTATGTGAGGAAGGTGATCACACAATGATTGTTTTTGTTCCTTTGTATCTGCTACATGGTCCATTCAACACCTTGTATTCGCTTAGGCCGTGTGCATCTTCTCTGTGGGCTTTGTTGCTTCTGAGCTAGATGGCCACTTATTTGCCTTCAAGCCTTTTTGATAGCCGGGCACCATCAGCTTTCTTCACCACATTTGCATGCACACACACGTCTGTCTTCAGTGATCATGTCGGGGATATGGGTATCCTGCAATGGCTGTTTAGCAGGGCGAGGTGCTATTGTATTGGGGGATTATGCATGAGGAGGCCCAATGTCCATCTGCTACCCTACTACTGAACCTATAAATATATGCATATAAATCTATTGCCCCCATAATCATAAATATATTTACATATGTACATGTCTGTATTTAGGCTTCTCTGTGTGCACTTTGAGGCAGTGGTGTTTTAAAGGTACAAGTCTCACCCATCCAAGTGGGTGGGAGACCCGGGTTTGAGGCCCTGACGGTACACCTCATGTGGACTTGGGTGTTGCTGTGATGTTGAAGAAATGTCAGGAGAATGTCCCAGCTAACACAGAGTTGGAAGAAAGCCAAGCAACCAACTTCTGAAAACCAGCCAATGAAAACCCCATGGATCACAGTGGCCACGCCCCTGACTCCTGTAGGGATGGGACAGGACCACACAGCCTTTCCTTCCCTGGTGCTTGGGTGGCCAAGTGTTCCGGCTGACTCAACAGCCACTAATAATAGCAATCCTGACAAGAAGGTTGGAGGTTAAAATATCACCCTGTAAGAGAATCACAGTTAATGCTTCTCGGGTTTATTTTAATTTTAATTAGGGACGCTAGAAAACCTTTTTCAATCCTAAAAAGAAGAATGGTCGGTTGATGGTGAATGTTTTGGCTCAGCAAGTTTCCACTAAACTGTCCTCAAGTGAAGCCATGTGAGCAGCTAACTACCTGAAAGACAAAAGGCACCTTACTACCCTGACCTCTTAGAATCACCTTTCTCATAAATCTCAAGCTGCAAAGTGAAGTCCAAGTGCAGCCATCCTCACCCAGCCATGTCCAACTTGCCCTTCGGTTGAACTCGCCTATTTTGCTTTGCAGGCTGGTTTGTTCAGGGAGCTTTCCCCAGTTCTACCCTCAGACATGATGTGTTTCATTTTCGAAGGAGAAGCCAGAGGGGGAAAGGAAAAAGATCTCACTTAAGACCTGATATTTTGACAGAACGGCTCTTTCACGTCTCTTGTTGTTTTCCTTGGGACTTGAGACTACAAATCCTCTCAGACTACAAATCCTGGTGTGCTTGTCATTTTCTGAATTGTAAATCAAGCCAACTTCCAATCGATTGAAACCTCTGACCTTGTATTGTTGTTTGAATCCTGGAACGGTGGCATGGTACTTTTCTCAATAATTGTGAATTTCACCCAATAAAATAAATACTAAGTTCCAATCATTCTGGTGAATGAATGAGATGTCATTTTGAAAAAGGGATTTTCCATCTTGGAATAATATCTGTATTAAAATGTACTTTTTGAAAGAACCCCAAAAGGGTTGCAATAAACAAAAGGTAATTTTCTGTGGTTAAAAAGGACAAGCAAAGGGCTGTGCCCTGCATTGCCATTGCCTCTGCCTCCCATAAGGTAAAGAGTAACTTTCACCTCCAAAAGAATGTGTCCCGAATACCTTGGTAACGGATGTAACAGAACAATGATTCTATTTTTTGCTACACTGTTCAGTAATGATTGTTGTATTGTTCAGTCATTCATATATTTCATACAGTTCTGAAAATAGCTATCCATTATTGTTTGATTTAATAAAGTCTCATCCATCACATATGGATTCAAAGGTGCAGTTATTAGCAAAGTGAGGTGTACCCTCTGCCCTACATGGATAGGAATAAAAAGATCGTTTGAAAGCTTGAAGATATTTTTGCCTAATGATTTTCATCTGTCAAAAATAAGGACTAAATTCACTAGTTGGAAATCAATAGAAATTGAGATACTTCTGCTTGGAAATCAGGAATATCTCCAAGTTTTCCCAAAATTGCCTTTACTTAAAGCCTGCCATCATTATCCATCATGAACAATCTCCTCCCATCCTCTACCCCACAGTTCAATATTTGGGGAGTGGGGGGAGTATATGCTTTCTCTCCTTGACATTTAATGATAATGAAATAATGCCAACAAACATGTTATGACTCTCATTGTGCATAGCCAATATTAAAATTTTCCACCTTTTTTCAAAAAATTACAATTTGTCTCACAATTTTCTCCATAAGAAATATCATGCAGGATTTTGGGTGTCCTGCAAATATTTCTATATGTAAATTATACAGGTTTCTGCTGCCCTTATGCTCTTTTGGGAGGCCTGCCACCTGCCCCATCAACCAAGCTCCTTACTCAGACTCCTTCTGATCTGCTAGAAGAGGCTCTTCAGTGGCACCTGGTGATGGATGGGATTGTTGGGTCTCTTCTATTAGCCTGCCCTCCCTCCCTTAGCCTGACCTCCCTCACTTATCCTGCCCTCCCTTCCTTAGCCTGCCCTCCGTCTCTTAGCCTAATCATTCACTTCCCTTCTAGAAAATTTATAATACTCATAAAGTGATTGTCCTATTTACCACATATACTGCACTATGGAAATTGAAATGAGTTCAGTTGAGCTACATCAAATAACTGCGAAGTGGACTTGAATGCAGAGAATCGATTGGACTGTGGCAGGATGGAGTGTGATAGAGTTCCTTAGTGTGGGCCCTGTCCTCTACGAAACTTGTCTTATTTCCACTCTTGTGGTAGTGAACCCTAAGTTAACTTCTGGAAGTGTCATGTCTTTCCATGTCTTGATTTCTTTTATGCAGACGCACCAGGGTGTATATAAATCACACTAATAAAATTCACTGTTTCTTATGGAAGGATATCCACTGGGTCTTACTCATTCCTGTGATTTGATAGGTAGTTGTTAATTAAAAATTTTTTTCTGAGAACCATTTTATCCTATTTCTAACTGATAGACAAGGAGTGTGAACCATAAGTAATATAAACAAGTGAACACTGCCAGAGGACAAGAGTTCAGTTGTGCCTTAGAAAACCACCCTTTTGACTTTGAGCTATGATGTCTATAAATACAAGCCAGGAGAGGTAATAGAGTTACATTAGATGAATATTTCCCACAGAATAGTCTGAAGTACATGGGACTTGATCTATGGTCAGCTTGCTTTGAATGAAGGTGGAGAACTAGTCTATGAATAGCAACAGCTTTTCATGAGGTGCTGTTTGTTACTTTAATCCACAGACGGCAAGGCTTTCTTTTACACAAAGGACTACTTAAAAACCATTAACAGAATATTCAACACTAAGGCATTGTTTCTACGTAAAAATTTCCTGATAGTTCCTGTTTGTAAAGAAAAGGTATGTTTCGGCTGTGATTAATTTCCACATCTAATATCTCTCTTTTGATTCATGTTCCTAATTAAACCAACTACATCTATTTCCTTTATAAGGCACATATACTTTTATATACATAGTCCAGATATGAGGGGTGAACTGAGCAGGGGCAGTTTATTTGCCAACAATCCTGACGTTCCCTATCTGTTCCACTGCATGAGGGCAAGAAGTCTGACAGGTGTCTGCTCTGTAAATGAGAGGTCTGACAGGAGCAAGATTCAAGAGGCTCTATGCAGCTCATTGAAACTGGGGACAACAGAGCTTTCATGGTGATGTAGCAGAGAAGCAGGAAGGAGACCACCTCCTTGGAAATGGGATTAGAGTAGTTCGTCAGGAAGCACAGTAGCGCCCCCTACAGGAGCTAATGGTGACTAAACCACATTTGAACGGATGTTCTCATTCTGTTTCCCAGGAGGAAAGGAACTGTGGTTCTATCCTACAAAGAGAGCCAAGAGAGCAGTTTAATGTGCTTCTGATTCCTGGGCGGGAATACGATTGATACTTGTTAGAAACAATAACATCCCTGCCCGTCTTAGCCTGTCTTCAGCTTGCATAAAGTAAAAAATGCCATGATCCTCTGCGTAAACTATTGATAAGATTCTTAAGGATTCACACAACCCCCATCTGACTCATAAGTGAGCCCCCACATCAAAATAAACCTGACCAATAGTTGTACTCATACTGTGCCTGGATTTCAGTAGTAAACAGAATTATTTTCCTACCCAGTCAATTCAAGGGTTAATATTTCAGTGAATCAGCAGACATCACATAAAATTGACTACCTCACCATGAATCAAATATCACAAAACTTTATTAACACAAATATTTGTTTTTCGATATATTTGAAAATACTAATTTGGCAGAAATTAGTACATAGGAGGTCTGTTTGTTTTCCCAATGAGAGTAAAAGATGTTTATCAAAAGCAAAGTGTGTTTCATGTCCACCTCCAAGGATATCTTTTCTCTTCTCCATTTCTAAACGTATATATTTTGACTTTAAAGTTCCTAATTCAGAGGGAGACAGCATGATCTCTCTGGGTTCTTCCTGCAGATTCATCCTAAGGGAAAGTGCTAAAATGGCCAAATTCATATTCTTTTTGGTTGCCATTGAATTAAGCTTCTCTCTAGGAACTTTGTTAAGCTCCTAGACATAATGCACCACTTATCTGTCATTGCCGAGCACTGAACTGACCCTCTGATACCAACAAGAGCCCGGACCTGAGAATCAGGACACCAGGTTGAGTCACCAGCTGGTCTGCAGTTTATTAGGCCTGTCACTGACCAGGTTTGTGCAATGAAATAATATTTTACAAGGATATGAAGACTGAAATATATATGTGAAGCTACGTTTAGAAATGAGAAACAGAAAGCAAATACAAATACTTAGAATTCTAAACGTATTTTTATTAAATCCTTGGCTCTTTAGATATTCAATTACTGAAAAGAGTTATTGTTAATTAAATGTTACTTTCATCTTTCCCTTATTATTCCCTGGGTTGATGTTTATATTTTTCCAAAATATCATTCACAGCACACACATACATACACACACAATTTCCAAGGTTACATTTTCCTCCTAGGATTCTGTACATTCAGTTTGTAATTACTTTTTTTTTGCTTTCCTTGACTCACTTTACACTCTGTGTGTATAAGGACTGCGTCTGTTTTGCTCACATTTTTTTCTTGGATCTGGTGTATGGAAGGTACTCATTGAATGACTGAAAACACACACACGCACGCACACACACGCGTGCGCACGTGCATCCTGTCCCACTCCCTTGATTCAGGATATGTGCTATCAAAAATATTCACTTCAAATTACACATAATGAAAATTTCCAGGACAGGGGAATAGCTTACCAATTTAATTTCGAACTACCATATCAATAATTAAAACAGATGGCTAGATGTGCCTCCGTTCTTACGAGGAGAGATAAGCACAGGGAAAGACCTGCAGGGAGAAAGGGTACCATGAGCCCTGGGCAAGGAAGTAACAGCAATTCCACTTCTTGACAATTTACTCAAAAATGTGTCCAACTAATTTTTAATATCCCTCTGCCTTTTGTTCTGTCTAGCCTCATTCTTGATCCACATAGTGCCAGCAAAGATCTAAGTCAGCTTCATATAAATCAATGCAAAGAATGGGGAGCAGAAACTATCCAATGAGTGTCATTCTTTAGAAATGCTTTCTATAGAAAATGTCCTAAAACTCTAAAGACAGTTTTGGTTTATATATGTACTCTACCATGAGTGTTTTTATTTCTGTTTTTAATTATACTCCTTGGACCCCAAAAGCATTACACCCTAGTGGAAGAGACCTGGATTTTGGAATTAGGCTTAGAATCAGAGCTCAATTAAAAAATTAATGAGCTTTATGACCTTGGGCCCTGGAGGGCCCACAATATTTTAAAACTCACTACCATTTAGTCCATTCTAATTCATAGCAATCCTTTGGGCAGCATAAAGCTATCTTTCTGGGTTTTCAAGATGGGACATATTTGCAGGTTTAGAAATTTTCATCTTTGTCTCTTGGTGCAACTGGTGGTTTTGAACTGCTGACCTTGTAGTTGATGGCCTAACGCGTAACCCACTACACTGCTGAAAAAATGAAGATGGGAATGTGTACATGGAAAAAATCTGACACTTGGTTATGAACATAAGTGATTTCTGTTTTTTTTTTTAATTTCTTTAGTATGAAACTTAGGGAGAAATTAGAACTCTTCTATGCCAATGAGGATTTGACAATTTCACTCCATGGAGAATAGTACATGCAGAGTTGTATCTTGACATAGTTTATTGCACCTTATAAAGTGCTTTCCATAGACATCTTTCTCTTCTAAGTTGACTTAGCTCTTTAAGGAAAGAACAAGTCACATTGCCTTGATTTATAAAACTGGCTAAAATTAAGTTTCTTGAGTGCAGGAAAATTCAGGCAAACTTGTAAGGATAGGGAAGCTGATTCCAGAACCTGGAGTACAGAACTAATGGCCAAAGACCTGCCATCATTCTCCCACATGAAACCAATTTACTAATTTACAAGGTGTTAAGCATCATGCTGCCAGTCACAAGGAGGTGGTTCATATCCACCAGCCACTCCACAGGAGAGCCGCGAAGCAGGCCCCATAAACACTTACACTCTCAGAAGCTTTATGGCACAGTAACAACTCTGCCCTATAGGGTCATGAGGATTCATGATCAACTCAATAGCAGGAGGTTAAGTTCCTTTCCTGAGTAGGAGTTTTCAGAGTAGCACACTGTGTAACCTCTCTAGGTTTCTCCTGGTTCCTCTCCTTATTGAAATATGGATGTTATTGATTTGATCTAAGGGAGAGTGGGGACAGAAATGGCAATAAAAATTTAAATAACTTGGCATGGGTGAAAGTTTATTTTCCTAGTTTTACCAGATCAGATTCAAAACTTATCTTTCTTTCCTCTTTAACTTCTTATCTCTTCAACTTTTTTTCTTATTTACAATATTATTTGAGTAATCTTCATGTTTTCTCCTAGCTGTAAAAATTCTATGTGTCATTACTCTTCCTTGTACACTCTTGTGAAACAACAACAACAAACAAACCTGGAAGCATTGTGTGTGTGTGTGTGTGTGTGTGTGTGTATGAATGAGAGAGAGAAATTGGAGGCAGATGCTTTTGAGGGGAAGTAATGTGTTGATTTAAGTGAGAGATTGGAAAAGGTGAAGGTCGTCCGGTGAGAAGAAGCTGAGGACTCGTATCCCAAGTCTATGAGACTTGTTGTTGAACTCTGGTTCAGATCCCTTGCTTTGAGGATGCCCAGTGAATGGTGCCCCAAGACTACCAAATTTTTACTCTTTTTATATGCTCTCTTTAATGGTTTTATTCAGCCTTTCTTAATGAGTATTACTGAAAGCTTTTCACTATCCCCAGTCCTCATTGTACATTTAAACAGTACCCAGTAACTTAAACTTTTAGTCTATACAAGTCAACCATTCACGTATTGCAATATGAAAAGCCAGTCTATACATGTATGATTTCCTTTTATCAACTATGTTTTGAATTCTAGTCCTTTGGCTAAATTAAGTACACTATTGATAGAGTTATCTTTTTGCCCCAAAGGTATAACTTGCAATGTTCTTCATTATAAAATAATGATGCTGTCTCTAAATTGAACCAGAGACATGTATAAACCATAGATAGATGAATAGATTTTGGGCTCACACTTAATCATAGCCCTAACCTAAAAGCAATTAGATTTTAGGACATGGCCCTACTCGGTACTTGCCCTCATAAAGAGATAACTGAAGATCTGGGTGATGAAAAGATTGTAAATCATATCATCCAAATCTGGAGGCGGGAACAATCAGCACTTAAATGCAGAGCACCAGGTTTGCAGAAGGCTGTGGATGGCAGGAGAATCCCAAAATACATTTGAAGGACTCCCCTACATATTAAGCCTCTGGTGTATCCCCACTGACCATAGTCTAGAGATGTGAATAACCTTGATCTCTGACAGAGAGCATTGGAAAGTGGGTTAGTTTACAGTGAAACACCTCTCCTTGTTCTCCCTTTGGGCCCATTTTAAAATTGTTTCACTTTTTAATACTCTCTACTTTTCTGATGTTTATTCTCAGTTTTGTTTTGACATTGTTGTTGGGTTTATTATTTATTTGTTTGTTTTGGTATGGTGTTCTGCATATGAAATTCAGAATAAGTAAATCTATAGAGATAGTAACTGGATTAATAATTACCTATGGGCAGGGAAGGGCATATTGGGAGGAATGGGAAGCTAACAGTGGTCCATACATCATCAAGGCTGATGGACGCAGCAGTCAAGATATCAGGGGACACGTGGCATTGAGTAAGCCGGGTGCACGAGATCTCTTTATAATCTTAGAAAGCAACGGTGTTACTTTGAGGACTAAGGTGTTCCTTACTCAAGCCATGGGGTTTTCGATTGCCTAGTAGGCATGTGAAAGTTGGACATTGAATAAGAAAGCCTGAAGAAGAATCTATGCATTTAAATTATGGTGCTGACAAAGAATATTGAAAGTACCACGGACTGCAAAATAACACACAAATCTAACTTTGGAGAGATACAGCCAGAATGCTCTTTATGCAAATAGATGGCAAGATTTCAACTCATGTACATGGACATGTTGTCAGGAGAGACCAGTCCCTGGAGAAGGACATCATGCTTGGTAAAGCAGCAGGGCAGCATGCAAGAGGAAGACTTTGACAAGATGGATTGACACAGAGGTTGCACTGATGGGTTAAAGATAAGACCAATTTCGAGAGTGACTCAGGATGGAACAGTCCAGTGGGTTACTATGTGAGGGAACTGACATGAGGGCACCTACCAGCAATGATAAAATGAGTACGAGAAAGAAGAAATTCCAGAAATTTATTGTGGTGAGGATTGGACAATTTTTCTCAATATGAGTAAACTATTAAATTGCATGATATGCTAATTATATACCAGTAAGATCATTTTTAAGAAGGTTAAGGCTACATAAAAGGAAGAAGGGAATGATTCCAGTAATTGCCCCCATTCTTCTTATGTTTCAGCCGTAAAGAATCATTTCCAATCATCAACGGGTGCTGTTCCAAGGACGTCTCTGAGTCCTTATGTCCAACATTTATATTTAGAAGATATTTCATCCTTTTCCTTCTCCATCCTCTAAACCTTTAATTTTATAGATGAGAAAATAAAGAAAAGAATTTAAATGACTTGAGCACAGTCACAGAGAGGTCAAGGGGCAGTATTTTTTCCCTTTGTCAATATTCCCTGATCCTTAACTTCAAATAATATTAAAGAAGGAAGCTAAAGCATATCAACAACTAGTATATCCAGAAGGAAACATTCATGTGAGAATTTGAACTATTGATATTATTAAAATACTAATTATTAGGTGTGTAGCAATGATCTATCTTTAACAAAGAATAAATGTTACTATTAGAAAAGAGGTCCTATTGACAAATTCTGACTTCTTCTGAAATTGTTGGATTCAAATTTAAATCACACCCAGATTATGTCGCTCTCCAAGTTGTTTACATGTGGTGAAACCCCGTTTCCTGTAAGTGACTCAGCTATCTGCAAGATCATGCATAGTGCTTCAGGCAGTGCAAAAATCATTGTTTGGTTTAAATTAACTTTATAGTCCAATGGCTAACTGAGAAAGTAAATTGTAAAATGCCTCTGTGAATAAGCTGTGAATTTTTTAAGACTGAAGTTGTGATCTAATTTATGCTGTCCTTTTTTTTCTTTTTGAGCATCGTTATTTCTCCCAGTTGAATTCACATTTGCATATGGACTGTTCTTCCACTTCTGGCTGATTCTTAAATAAATCCGAGTGTTTTTAAGTATGACATAAGAAAATATTTGGAACTGCCAATGAGAATCATCAGCTCATGTGGTTATATCCATAAGGAAAGGACAGGCAGTAGTGTTCAGGATTGAGGTGTCTACCTATTTAATGCAAAAGTCAATCTCTAGGTTGTGAAATGCATCTGCTGGTGCTCTGAGAAAGTCTATCCCAACCTGGATATCACATGCCCAAAACATGGCTAGTGGGAAGATAAGCAAGAGCTGGTTATTGAAGATAGTATTTGTCACCAGGAGATCCAAATGATGCTCACAGGGTGACTACTGAGAGCACAGCAAACCTTCAAAACTCTCAGGCAAGCAGATGGACAGTTAGCCCCAAATAAATCTGTCTGTCATAGCCGAGCCCCCCAACATTAAACAAAGACAAGCTGAAGCCCCCCAGAGGAAATTCTTCTAGATGGTTGGAGACCAAAGCAAGTTACAAAGAGTGTTTCAGACAAAGATGCAGGAGTGGAGTAATCTGAGTAGGGACCTAAGCTGAAGAAGAGGAACATGGGCTGGTTGCTCTTCATTTGCGATGCCAGGAGCAGACTAAAGACATGCATGGCTTGATCCAGTGTTTCCAAATAGAAAACTTTAAAAGCTCTTAACCCTCCCACACAAGGTCTCATTCCAACATCTGGATCACAGGTTTCACCTGCTTGCCAGTGACTTTGAGAGGAGGAGGCTACACAGAAGCAAAGCCTAGTAAAAATAATGCTATTTGTTGTTGTTCAAAATTAACCAAACATTGAAGCAGCAAAAGCAGCAAATACCCACAAATTTCACTGGCATTTCATATCTGCTAGGAAAGATCATAAATTACACTATTTTCATCTATCTGAGCATTTAGCATTTATGCCATCTGAAAAATATTTCTTCATGAAATATTTCTTCATGAACTTTGTTGTTGTTGTGGCCTTTATAAACTTAGCTTAATATATAGGAGCCCTGGGGTAAACTTTGGACAAACCCATCAGCTGCTCCCTATGAGGAAGATGAAGATATCTGATCCTGTGAAGATGTTTAGCCTCTGAAACCCTACAGGGTCACTGAGAATCCGAATGGACACTACACAGAACTCTAATGCATACTGAGGGAAGAAGATGGAATTGAGTTTCTAGAGTGGGTTTTCAGTATGTCCCAGCTGGGACTGGCTTCAGTACCACCTTTGCTTTTCTCATACATGTAAGAGCAGGATGGGCTCTCTCAGCTCCAACTTCCCATATTCTCATTCCAAACATGAAAGGATTAACCCTAAAAATGTATACAGAGATTTTTCTCCTAGACAGTTCGTATAAGACCCCTACCATTGAATGTATAAACAAACAAAACAATTAAGTCCTTTGCTCTAAGGAGCTTAAGAAAGTCACTACAATCTATAAATAAACGTGCATTTCAAGTGCATTTATGCGATTGTATTAAATGGTAAGAAAAGGAGAAGATAAATTTTGTATAGGTCAACCAAGGATCCATATCTGTGCACATTAGAAAGGAATGTGATCCAGTAGAATGTGGAAATTCTTGAAAAATATCATTAATTTTATACACAAATAAAATGTTGCTAGAGGTATTTCAAAACAAATTACTACTGTTAACTGACAGAGAACTGTCAAAAATCCAAGAAGAGGATAGATACATCATTGCAAATGTCAGATGGATCTTGTTTGAAAGTGGAGAACATCAGAGAGATGTTCACCTGGGCCTTATTTACAGTTAAAAGATAGTTGACAGTGTAATTCATACCAAACTGTAAGTAGCATTACAAATAACAGGAACTCTGGAAGATGTCATTGTACTCATGTGGGATCTTTTCATAGACTACTAGAGAAGCATTCAAATAGAATAAGTGGAGATTGTGTGACTTAGAACCAGGAAAGGTATACATCAGTGTTCTGTGATTTCACCAAACTTATTCATTATGCCTGGTGAAGAAATAATGTGAGGCACTGGATTATAGGAAGAAAAACGTGGCAATAGGTTTTGAAGACGTCTTACTTCCCTGCAGTAAGGAAAAAGAAGACTGCAGAAAGCAGTCTTCCTCACTGGAAGTTGTCAGTAGATTAAAGACTACACTTTTCAGTATAAATTACATCTCAAAAACAACAACGAAAACATTCTCCAACTGGACCAATAAACATCGTAATAAATGGAGAAAATTGAAACTCCCAAGGATTCAGTCTCACATAGATCCACTATTAATATCCGTGGACCAGCAGAGAGGGAGTCAAATAATGTGTCGCATCAAGCAGATTGCCATGTAAGGACTCAACTGTTAAACCCAGAGATGTCACTTTGAGGATAAGGGGTAGCTGGCCCATGCGAGGTGGCTGTCATTGACCTCGTGTGCATGTGAAAGCAGGATAAGGGGTAAGGAAAACTGAAGAAACGATGCTTTTGAATTACTGCACTTGGTGAAAACTTTTGAATTGTATGCCATAATACACACTCAAGGACATGGAGTTGGCTCTAACTTGCAGTGAGCCTATATGGGGTTTCTGATATTGTAAATACATACATATACATGTATATGTGCTCACTATTTTTTGGTGGACAAGGATAATAGCACCATCTTGTATTCTCTCACTCACCCTCTCTCTTTTATTACTTTTCCACGTACATTAGATGAAAGTTCACAGAACAGATCATCAATTGTATACTTAATAACTCATACACCTATTGCTTCAGCTCATCCATTGCAACCACCTCAGTGTGTCATCTGCTATTTCACTTTCTCTAAGTTTCCTGTGTCCAATCTTCCTTCTTTCCTATCCTTGTGATCTTGATCATTGGATGAATGTTTCCCTTTTCACCTAAATGGTTGATTATTCAAACATGAGGGCAAATTCAATATTTGAAGCCTAGGCCATTGTTTGCCCCAGAAGACAACATCACACCTTGGGAGCGTTGGAATGATCCACAGGAGCTACACAAGCACAGAACTGTACTTTTTCCTGGATTATGGGCTATAATACACATAGTTTTAATTACCAGGACCATACTGTTTGTTTTCTGAAATGGTGGCAGTAGACCAGATAAGTTTGGGAGCCTACAGTCAAGGGAGTTCTACCACCAATAATTTTGTGTTCTGTTGCACATTTTCTTCCCATTCTATCTAAGAGCTTCTACAATGATCCTTTAAGTGCAACTGGTGCTGGTAGTCAGGGATCATATAGTTCTGGTCTCAAGGTTATGGAAACTGATGTTTGCATGATCCATTAATCCACTGGATTAATTGCTTCCATGTGTATTTTGATGTTGTTTATTCCTCCTCCTTCTTCTGGACTGGGACAGAGCAGTGGCTGTAACACAGACATCTGCTCACAAGTTTGAAGACCTCAGGTGCTACTCACCTAAACAGGATGTAGACCATTGTCTTTAGGGAAGCCCACAGCCTCATCTTTCTCCTTTAGAGAGGCTGATGGATTTGAAACACTGACCTTAAGGTTGAAACCCAACACCTAAACTACCATGGCTGCCAAAAAAATAGAACAGTTCTCTTGGAAAAAACTCCGGCAGCAATGCTATTTAGAAAGAAGGATGGTGACACGGTCTTGACGACGTTTTGCATGTTCTATCATGCTTGGTAAAGCAGGTCACTGACAAGGGGGAAGACCTCAACAAAATGAAGTGACACAGTGGCTACAACAATGTGCCTACACATAGCG
Source organism: Tenrec ecaudatus (assembly GCF_050624435.1). Classification (NCBI taxonomy): domain Eukaryota; kingdom Metazoa; phylum Chordata; class Mammalia; order Afrosoricida; family Tenrecidae; genus Tenrec; species Tenrec ecaudatus. The sequence continues at coordinate 76,755,786 of NC_134542.1, forward strand.
ATTATCATGAAAGTGGCACAAGATTGGGCTACGATGCTTATTTATGCATGCAGAATTGATTCATTGACATCTAAAATAGCAATATTAACATGGTAAGGAATTATTTACTGGTCTAGGGAGCTGCCTCCCTGGCAGGTGTATGATTGAGATTTTGCTCCTCTTTTTTCTTATTATTATAACAAAGAAGAAATTAAGACTTTAAAAATGCTAAAATAAAAAGAGGCCATTAAAGTTCTGAAATAATGGATTGAGACAGGCTCTCTGTCAACTTGAAGAATGGTTAATGAAGAAACAACACACAGCCCAAACTCGTTCAGTCACATTTGTATTGTATTAAGTCTTCATGTTTATTAATCCTCTGTAGTTTGTTGTGTCTGATGGAAAACTTAATTATGCAGGCTTTAGAGATATGACATATGCCTATATTTTTCAAAAGTGTTCAACGGATATTCAGTGAATGATATTCCTGACTATAATTAAATATTGATACTTCATTACAATTTCAAATTATTTTTAAGTCACCCACCTTAAGAGTAAGGCGTTTGATGAGAATGTCTCTCTTTTTGAAACATATTCATCATTTATATGAAAACCAGCCCTGACGAGCACATGTTTTTCCCAGTGAACCTATGTAACAATTTACTGGCACATGTATTACATGATTGTGAGGATGGCCCTGCACTGGCAGCGTTTGGCCTGTTCTGCATAGGACGGGTCACGATGAGCCATAGGTAATTTGCCAGCACCTACCACGAACAGCAACAGTAACCCACGTAGATCTTTCCACTTTTCTTCATAAAGTTAGAAATAAAGGTTCACTATTGATTCAGTACATAACAATATTTTTTCAAAGGTTCCACTTATTGAACGTAATAACATATTGGGTAATTCCTCCAAAATAGGGACTAGAATTAACATCTTGATCATCTAAATTTTTAGCTATACAAAGTAAGCATAAACAAAAGCTATCACAAATAATTTTACCTACCTAGAGTATTACAGAAAGTAAAAACCTCTGCAGCTATGTAAAAATGAGAAATACTGTCTAACAACTCTGTGAATGCAAATAGAAACTTTGTAAGTCCCCACGCAGTGCAATTTTATAGCTTGCTATTATCCTAGGGTAAGGAGCCTGGTGGTGTAGTGGTTACCATTTGGCTGCCATCTGCATGGTTGCATTTTGACACCACCAGCCACTCTGAGGAAGAAAGACTGAGCTCTCTCCTCTCATAAACAGTTACAGTCTCGGAAACTCGGAGGATGAGGATGTGTCGGTGTTGACTGTAAGGCAGTGAGCTTGGTTTTTTTGTTTTGTTTTGTTTTGTTTTTGGCTTTACAAAGAGAACTTTATTCTGTCTTCCTTGAGGTACAGGACAAAGAAATGTAGACGTGGCTGTTTAAAAAAAAAAATAAGGTTCTCAACAGGTTGGCTGTAGAAACATCTGAGGTGCCTGCATTCCTCGGAGATCTCCGTGTCTGGGCATTCATGTTTTACTGAGTCAAGATTGTTTCCAGGGCAGGAATCTTGGCTTCAAAGGAAATGATTGTCTCCTAGGAGCCTGGTGGCATAGTGGTTATGCACTGGGTGAAATCTGCATGGCGGGCAGTTTGAAACCACCAGCAGCTCCACACGAGAAAGACTGGGCTTTCTACTCCCTTAAACAGTCTCAGAAACCCATGGGGGAGAGGGGGAAGTGGGGGGGGGGGATGGGGCAGGACAGGGGATTTCTAAGAGCAAGGGCAGTGAATTTGGGTTCCTTGTTTGCTGATGGGAGTCAGCATCCTCTCTGCCTGCTGGCTTCGCTCTGCTTTGATGTCTTGTAGAGGAGAGACGGGAAGCAAGCAGGGGGGAGCTTGGTTTTTTGGTATGATCCTAAGGTATGTAACCATAAATCTCTACACTTGGTATGTATTGTTGTTACCTGTCCTCGGGCCACTTCTGACTCTGTATAAGAGAGCGAAAGAAGGCCTGGGCCTGTGGCATCCTCACAACTCTTGCTATGTTTGAACCTATTATTGCGTCAGTCCATTTCACAGCGGAGCTGCTTCTTTTTCACTGACGTCACTACCAAGCATGACATCCATTTCTAGGGCTGCCTGCACTCTGCAAAGCACGTTAGTTGGAGTATTGCCACCCTTAAGTCCAAGGAACATGCCGATTGCTTCTTCCCACACAGGTCCGTGGGCCCTGTGGGCAGGCCGTCCGTGGAACTTTCCGTAACTTTGCCTCCACCGCAGTTCAAGTGCATCCATTCCTCTCCCGTCTTCCTTCTTCGTTGTCCAGCTTTTTCACATACATGAGGCACCTGAACATGCCATGACTCAGTTTGTCCCTAGTCATCAAAGTGATGTCATTGCTCTTTATCACTTTAAAGAGGTCATTTACAGCCGGTTTCCCCAATACACTAGGTTATTGGATTTCTTCACTGCCGCTCTCCAAAAGCAATTTCAGACTGACCTTTTCCTTTCACTTTATTTTACCATTCAACAAAATTGTCATCATTCTGTGACTTTTTATCAATGACAAAAAAAGTGGAGATATTTTTGCATGCTGTTAATTTGTCAACACTTAACTGTAAACTATTGCATTATGTCCCAGTGAGGAGATATATTAAATAATTAAAATCTATTTAAAGAATCTTTGTTATCTAATTTATGTCAATGCTATGTGAGATGTTTCCTAGGGCTAATTAGTTTGTTTTGTTTTATTTTTTATGGTAAACATTTATTCACACATATTGCACTTTTGATTATAAAGATGTTTTAAAATTTTACATTATTCTAATCTAAACAGTATCTAGAAAGGAGCTAATATAGGAAAAAGCATGTCACTGGAGTTGAAGAAGACTGAAAATCATTTTTCATTTCTAGGGGCAATATTCAGATACAGGTGGCAGGCTTTCTGGCAGCCAGGCAGAGGACACATTGAAGCCCCTCCATGTTGGTATGAAATATTAATGGTGAGGGCATGATTCCAAGCTGGAAACATAAAATCAAATTACTTTGGAGGTTAAGGGGATAGGACATCACTAATCCATTGCTGAGCTGAATTAGCTTTCAGAAATAAAAATGGCTCCTTATGATATGCCCAGCCTAACATTAGACTTATTTTAACAAAGCGAGGTTTAGGAGGCACTATAGAAAACTATTATGGAGTTTTCCAAGAACTTGATATGCCAAATAGGCAAGCTGATGCAGGAGATCTGGGGATGCTAAAACTGAACAGGACAGGTCTCTAGTCTTTAATGAACTGCAGAATCATGTAGCGATTTTACAGATGCAGAAATATGATGTTGTACTTCTTTAATCCTAAACCAATAATCTGCCTCATCCTTTATGTGGCAAAGAATTAGTGGTCAAGGTCATGCTTAAAATATTCTCTCGCACGTAATGAAAGAAAATACCCTGTGTAAAGGTATTTAAATGTGTCACAAAGGGCCTTCCTTCCCAGGGTTTTCCAAGAAAGAAAAGCAGAACAGGTCAATTGTATAAGCAATTTTAGAGGTTAGTGAATTCTCTTTCACCTCCATGGACCTCAATTTCCTGAGGAGGCCGTGGTTGGCTTCATGTTGGCACGGCTAAGGAAGTGCATTGAGGAGAATTCCGTAAATGACACATTCTCTTCCAAGGCCTGGGCTATTGCTTTTAACTGAGAGCCAGTACCAGGAATTATTCCGTGTTCCTCAGCCTGCATCCCGTTATTTAATCTCCTAAGGTTATATCAGCAAATCAGGGAGAAAAACACACAAATCCTAACGGTGTATGCAGGCAAAGAGAGATTTTTTAAATAATTAGATAAATGGCTGAAGGCAAAGTGGAACTGGAGTTAGAAAAGTCGTGTCGAGGCAGCAGTAAGCTCGGTGACATTTTTCTAATGAATTATATGGAGTAATAATTGTTTAAATATATGATACATCTATGTGAGGAAAATCTAATACATATATATTAAGGTTTGAAAACGTTTCTTTTTTTATTTCTATCCAATTAGAATTATGAGAGACTGTTTATTCAATGGAAGCAGGATGTTCTACCTGATAACAATTTTAAGCCTTTATTTTTTAAAAGTTGTAAGTTTTATTGGAGAAATACTTATTGAGGGAATGGTTCTCAAGTAATTCCATGGTAAACCATTGCTGTAAAGACCAGCTCTGTGAGACTAGGATGTGAGAAAGGAGGATCAAGAAATTAAATTTTCAGAAAGTTAAAAGATATTTCGATGTAGATTTTGTGGTGTCTAACCATGAGGAGGCAAGGTCCTGACGCCGTCTCTCCTCTAATCGGCTCTCATTTACAGATCTCTAATCGGGTGCTCAAGGAGCACAATGGTATTGCCCGCTCGGTGCTCAGGTTGCCAACTGAAAGCTGAATGGTCCAAGCCCACCAGCAACTGAAAGGGCGAAAGATGAAGCTGTCTGATCCCAATAGGTTCTAAGATATTGTAATTGGGGGGGGTCAGTCAAAAACATATAAAAATAATAGTTAGCTCTTTTTCTCATGCCTTAATGCACATACTGAAGCGTCCTAGTGGAGCAGTGGTCAAGCGTTCACTTGCTAAGCAAGGTTCCACAGTTCAAGCCTGCCAGAAGCCCCCTGGGTGAAAAACCAGGCAAGAGCTCTCCTGGAAATGAGAGCGCAGGAAGCTTCCTTGGCCACAGTGAGCCACCATGATTGACATCAATGTGACAGCACACGACAGCAGTCCTATGCTTTCCTCTAGTGACCAGAATACTCGGTTCATTATTTGTACTTGACACTTTAAAGTGTATACGTGTAGCTTTGTATTTGTTTGTTTTTCTAGGTTTGGAGGTATTTTTTTAAGTAGTTGGTGAGAAGTCCTATCTGGCATTTGGAGGTCACAACCCAAGTTGTGTTGTCAAAGGCATTCTTTCGCGGACTAACAAAGTCTTAACTGGATTCTCTGTTAGCTATCGAAACCCCTAATGGCCTCATGCTCGAAACCATACAAACAGAACCACCGCTGAGCACGTCTCAGAGAAATGGAAATTTCCATGGTGTGGTAATCAGGAGACACAGGTAGAGTCATTAAAGTGCTAGTGACGCCAGGCCTTAGAACTGTTATCAATTGCTGCCTACTAAATAGAATCATTTACATGTCCAGAACTTTTATAGAAATCATTATATGCTTTCATATTAAAAATAGTTCACCAAGGGTATTAGTATCAACTGAGTTCTTAGATGATAAGAGAGTGAGATGCCCTTTTTCAAAAGCGGGGTCCAAGCTTAAGCCCTTAGTAATTGTCTTCAGGTGAAGGTGCACATCACTGCACATTTACACTCAGGGAGTAAGCCATCTTTCACTGAGTGGCGGCGACTTAAAGTACAATGTAGGCACAGGCAAAGGTACTCCCCCGCAGCAAGGTGACCTTGGGCTGCAGAGTCAGGCAATGGACAGTTAGAAGGGAAAAACACACCGTGCCTTACTGTCAAACCCTGGCCGTCACAGGAAGGATCTCCACGTGGACATGCATTCTTTTCTGCTGCCACTGCCAAAATGCCTTTCCAGACGTGTGTTCCCCAAGATGGCGGTGACATAAGTTACTGCCCCAAACTCGGAGGGGCCTCTCGGCCTGAGTTTAGCCTAGCATGTTTAAAGAAGGCAACAGAGGCAAGGCAAAGAAAGGCATACGGACACCGGAGAGCTGTTTACAAGAGCCTCTGGGTACCGTAGGAGGCGGGGTGCATCGTGGGTTATGTGATGGGCGGCTAACTTCAAGGTCAGTGGTTTGAGTACAGCATCCCTTCTTCTTCAGAAAAATGAGATTTTCTGTTCCTGTAAAGATTTACAGCCTCAGAAACCCAGAGTTACTGTTCTAGTTTGTCTTATAGTTTCGCTGAATTGGAATCGACGTGATGGCAATGGGTTGTGTGTTTTTTTTTTTATTCCTTAATGAGCTGTTTTTCTTTAGCAAATCCCACATTTTCCTCACTCCCTAGCAACACCTTCAGCTTCCCCAAAGGCCCTTCCTTAGTGAACAGGGTTCAGAAGTAAAGTCAAAGACAGTTTGCTAACATTTCAGCTAAGCATCATCCTCTTGTTCCTGAAGGGCTCAAAACCAAAACACACATCCATAGAGTCAATTGTGACTCGTGGTGACCCTATAGGACAGTGTCGGGCTGCCCCTGTGAGTTTCTGAGTCTGTAATTCTTTATGGGATTAGGAAGTCTCCTCTTTCTTCCATGAAGTGGCTGGTGGTTTGGAATTGCTGACCTTGAGGCTAGCAGCCCAATGCATAGCCAGTATGCCAATAAGGTTCCATTCCTGAACTGCAGCCAGGAATATCCACCCACTTATCTTTTGTTACTACAGACCTCAGAACTTTCTAATGTAAAATAGCTTGGTGATAAGAACACCAGTGTTGAGATGAAGAGTAGATAGTGGGAGCAGCAGGATTAGCAGGTATTTTAAGTAGTTTGGGGCACGATTCAGCATAGTTCAGTCACTAATCCTGCTGTGATGCTCCATAGCCAACTCTTACCTTGCATTTCACAACATGAGTCATTCTTTAATGAGAGCTCTTTAAACATGGACTTGTAATTTAAAATTCTTTGGGGGGAATTATCCATTACTCTTGAGTCTAGTTTCATAAACTTTCTGATTCTTGGATTTCACATTTGTTGATTTAGTTTATATATGATGAATTTTAAATCCTTTAGTTCTCTGATTTTGAAAACATTTGATGTTAAGAACCTCTAAAGCCTTTTCTATATGTAGAACCTCTACTTATTCTTTTAGATGGGCATGATTTTTTTAAACATTTTATTAGGGGCTCCTACAACTCTTCTCACAATCCATACACACATCAATTGTGTAAAGCACATCTGTACATTCTTTGCCCTAATGATTTTCAAAGCATTTGCTCTCCACTTAAGCCCTTTGCATCAGGTCCTCTTTTTATTCCCTCCCTCTCCGCTCCCCCTCCCTCATGAGCCCTTGATAATTTATAAATTATTTTGTCATGTCTTGCCCTGTCCGATGTCTCCCTTCACCCCATTTTCTGTTGTCTGTCCTCCAGGGAGGAGGTCACATATAGATCCTTGTAATCGGTTCCCTCTTTCCAACTCTCTCTCCCTCTACTCTCCCAGTATCGCCACTCACATCCCTGATGCTGAAGGTATCATCCGCCCTGGATTTCCTGTGCCTCCAGCTCCTATCTGCACCAGTGTACATCCTCTGCTCTATCCAGACTTGCAAGGTAGAATTCAGACCATGGTAGTTGGCGGGGGCGGGGGGGGACTGGGCATTTAGGAACTGGAGGAAAGCTGTATTCTTCATCGGCGCTACATTACACCCTGACTGACTCATCTCTTCCCCTCTGCAAGGGTATCTCCTGTGGCCAACAAATGGGCTTTGGGTCTCTACTCTGCACTTTCCCCTTCATTCACTCTAATAAGATTTGTTTTGTTCTGATGATGCCTTATACCTGATCCCTTCAACACCTCGTGATCACACAGGCTGGTGTGCTTCTTCCATGTGGACTTTGTTGCTTCTGAGCTAGAAGACTGCTTGTTTATCTTCAAGCCTTTAAGACCCCAGACGCTATCTCTTTAGATAACGGCACCATCAGCTTTCTTGGCCACATTTGCTTATGCACCCATTTGTCCTCAGCAATCATATCACGGAGGTGTGCACCCAATGATATGATTTTTTTGTTCTCTGATGCCTGATAACTGATCCCTTCAGAACCATGTGATCACACAGGCTGGTGTGTTCTTCCATGTGGACTTTGTTGCTTCTGAGCTAGATGGCTGTTTCTTTACTTTCAAGCCTTTAAGACCCCAGATGCTATATCTTTTGATAGCCAGACACCATCAGCTTTCTTCACCACATAATTTTAAGAAAATTACTTATGAATAACCAGTGTGGTGACCATATCTAGCTTCTTCTGGCTACACAATACCTCAACAGCCAAAGCCTATTGCCAGGAGGCAGAGGTCAGACCTGCCTCTACCCTTGGTCCATCTTGACCATGTTCTGACACCGACATTCCTCCTACAGCATGCAACAATTTTGCTGGGTTCAACAATCCATTGTAGTACACACAATTATAAGGGTATTAGGGAAGTTAACAGGTTACCACAAATCAGGAACAGAACACATTAAAGAGACAATCAATGGTCCACAGAAACACGTCTCAATCAGCAGCTAAGTGTCTCTGTGGTTCTCAGCCTCTCACCCACGTGATCCCTTGGATTTTGCCTCTGTGGGCCAGGAAGCCAGCCTAGTGCTCTGCCTCATCATCTCATAGTCTCCTGGTCTCTTTGCCCATCTCTGGACTCAGTCTGGCTCCTTTGCTCTGCCCCGTAGGCTCCAGACCCCAGATGCTGATGCCTCAGGTTTCAACTTCTGCAACTTCACACAGAGATCCAAGTATGTTCCACTAATGGCTCTTCTTCCCAAGGTCCTGGGATTTCTCTCTGTATTCCTGCTCCTACGATAGCTAGTCCTTATGACCAGGGGGAGTGGCAATTAAAACTGGTCAATTCTCCCCATTAGCGTCATACATGCCCTATTCATATAGTCCCATGCAATCATCTCGTGGTAATTACAGAGACATGGATTGAAAGCCATGTTCAGAAATTTCACTTCTTTACACTTTATTTTGCATTTTAGTTTCCACAGCAGATCTTTGTACAGTTTATTATGATTCCCTGGCACTCATTTTGTTGTAAGAAGAAATTAAAATTTCAGACATGGATATGATTCCCGCCCCCCTGCAAAGAAAATGTATATAACTGCATGATTATTTTTGGTCCACTTGTAAATTTTCTCTCTCAATGCAATCTACACCTTTAATATATTTATTTCTGGCTTCAGTATGGACTAAAATTTATCTAGTGATTTGAAAGGTCTCACAATTTTTATTTCAAAGGGTTCCTTTATGGATCTGTAAAGTTATAAGAATATTTATCCAAAATTTTATTTAAAAACAAATAAATTTGATTCAGAAAAGCAATGGAGATCTTTTCAAAGATGTTTGATTTTCTAATTGCACCTGTCTTGCTGTTAGAAGCACTATACATTTGTATTAAGTCGGTGGGAGTTTTTTCTGTTTCTTGTTTTTTACTATTGCTATATTATACATTTTAGGAACATGAAATTGTTTAGTTGATATAAGTGTACTGCATTACATAGCCAAAATACATTGACGTTCTATTGCATATGCCCAGTGAAGCATTCATTTCCTAGCAAACTGCCTGATACCGTTCACTGCTGCCAAGTCAAGAGATGTAGTCATATTATTATGATTAGTTTACTCATTGATTGACAGAGCTTTTTATAGGTGTTTTTAATTGGACTTGAATCATAAGTTAATAGTCATGGGTAATATTGAGTACTTTATTCAGCAATGGGTAATTAAAACGATTACTGTAAACCATCACCCACCCCACCCCCATTTTTGAACCTGTTCATTAGGAAGAGATTTTGGAAACTTTAATTTTATTAATTAACTGTTATTGAGTGTTTGAGTAATGCAGAAAATTAGGTTTGGAAATATTTCTTTTGTTTTCACCAAAATTTGCCATACAACTTTCAGTCTCTAGCTCTAGCCTGGGCATGCAGAGGAAAAGCCAATGAAGGCCTCTTTCCACATAGACATATATGCCCTGTCAAATTCCACATAGACATATATGCCCTGTCAAAGCACCTTGTCCTCTGAAGTCTATGCCTGACGTTATGTAAGGATTCAAGATTGCACTTTGTGTAGAATAACTGCTTGAATGGTTGATTTTCATAATATATGAGGATAATTTTGTTCATAATTTACTTGCCACTCAACTCAAGGTATCTTAGCATGCCTTGCCATTCTTGTTTGAAACATGCAACCAAAAACTTCATTATTCAAATGTAAGTCAAAAAGCATTCCTACAAAATCACAGCACTCTAAAGTAGACAAGAATGCAAATGCACGAAGCTATTGCTTCTGACATAATCTCCATTTAGGTTGTTCACTTGTGAAGGTGGTATTTCTGTTTCTCTAAGTCCCCCCACCCCCAGGATCCCCTGCTCTTCCATTTACACCATATTAAAAAGTGGTTTGCTGTAGTCCCGGGACTCACACATGCTCCTTTGAAATGTTCTCGGAGCTTTGGGAACAAGACAAAGGCTGAGTGAGGCAAGATTAGGGTGATGTGAGTTAGGTTTCTCAATAAAATTTTCTAGGACAATTCTTGCTACCCTGGAAAAAATTAGTAGGTGCCTTGTTGTGATGGGAAAAGTTTCCTTTATGTAATACTCCTGGCTTTATGTCACCAATGCAGTTTTCCATTTTCTTAAAACTTCTTCCTAATATGCTTTTGTGATCAGCTTCTAGCCTTTAAGGAAATCTATCAAGATTATCCCTTAGAAATCCCCCCAAATAATTACAAAACCTTGTGGACTAATTTATTTGCCTTTCATTAACTAACTCAGGGGATCCCCAAAGAACCAGTGTCTTCATTGAGCTTTTTAAAGACACCCAACGAGCCTAATACATATGTGCTGCTGAGAAGACCTATCCTCAGTCATCCACCAATCACAGAGACGGGTTTAAACATAGTTTGTTTGGAATAGGCCCCTGTGTCTGTGAGCTGAACGTGCATGTATGAACTCTCTGACTTACCCTTGTATTTTTGCACTTTATGATCCTTTCATAAGTAGTAGTTTTACTTAAATAATTCTATGTCCCCACAAAGACATACTTCTTTTAATTTGGAATCTTAAAATCATAACAACGTAAGACATTGAGCCTCTCACTACTTACTGAGCACTCAAAATAATTGTTACTACACCTTCTTAAGGACAAAGATCAGATCTCTGTGTTAGTCCTCTTTAAATGCTTTGTTCAGTACCAGACAATTAGAAAGTTATAATAGCCTGTTTGTTGATTGAATAAATTAACTACTTTAATTTGACTTAATTGATTCTAATAGCTTTCCCTCCTCTATTATAATTTCAACCATATAAAGGTCAGCTTTTTTTCCTTTTGAAGGAGCCCCAGGGAGCAATGGTTAAAATACTCAGCTGCTAATCCAGAGGTCAGTGGTTTTAGTTCATCAGCTGCTCCAGATGAAGAAAGACCCAAAGCTTTACTCTGGTGAAGATCCCAGCGTAAGCAGCCCAATGGGGCTGTTTGCTTCTGTCATTCAGGGTCATGAAGCATCAGATTCAAATATGTACAATGGCACCCAAATTAATATATTTTAGAATACATATCTAGTTTAGCAATTGAAAATGTTCCTTTCAGCCATCACTACTTTGAAATGGACTTCAGAACATAAAAGTTCACGCTGCAGAGGACGGTCTACACAAAGCCCTCTTGGCTCAGATCATGAATTCACCAGTAAATATTGAAAAGCACCTGTCAGTATAAGAAGCGTGTCCTCCCACTGAGAAACAAATATTTGAATACATTTAAGATTCTACGTTGTCTACAGGAATGCTTAGTCTAATGGTGATATGCTTCATACCCTGATATGAAATAGACTTGAATTAGGCTGGGCTATCTCGAGACGCAAAACCAATGAATATATAATCCACATATTGATATGAAGCAATTTACATCAAGAGGATGTCTCCCACAGTTGTGGAAGGTTATAAATCCAGTCTAGTTCAAGCTTCTGGATCGGATCTTAAGCTGGAGGCATTTCCTGACTCCCATAGTTGCTGGGGCTGATGAACCAGGAAGCAGGAAGCTCAGAGGCAGGTGGGAGTAGAGTGAAAGGAATCCAGGGTCAGCAGGCAATATGGCTGATAGCTCCCAGGGTTGGCATTATGTCAGGCCATTGACCCAAGTCCCCAAAGCCAGAGGTTAATGCGACAAAAGCAGTATCCATAGCAGCAAAAAGAGATGCAAGCCTTCCGGAGGAGGAGGCCACATCCACAAGGAAACTTTCTTTCCACTGCAGCAAGGCAGCAACCTAAGAAAGGAAGGTACACTCCTCCCGGATCCTCTGACAAACTCTTTGCTGCTCACAGCAGATTCCATCGCGGAATGGTTTCCATGATGTTAGATCATATAATGGGGGAGATCTCAACTGCCAAACTACAAGACACAAAACCCAACTAGCACGACTGTTTCCTTCTTTCTACTTATAAGAATCCCACCCCTTGAGCCCACTGACATTGCTCTTAATTGTACAATACACTTTGGCTCATGAAATATGAATGTGAGCTATTCTACATTTGAAAGTTTTAGCAGGCATTGTTCCCCACCCCCACCCCCACCTTCTTTTCTTGAGAACAGCATATCCTAACTAGTGAGCGCTCCCTGTCTTTGAATTCTGGAATAAAGGTCACTAGAGCAAGCCACAGATGATCCACACTTGCTTGGTCGTTGCTTTTCTTATTTGCCATCTAGTTCATTTCAACTCATAGAGACTCCGTGTGTGCGGAACAGAACTGATCCCTACTCTTCAAGGTTGTGAACTTTCAGAAGCTAATCTCTCAGCCTATCCTCCTAGGTGCCTCTGGAAACCCATCAAGCCTTTGGTCAGTAGTCAAATATACCTCGCACTGGTGCCTTAGCCTTGACTTAATGGGAGTAAAAACAAAGCCATTGTTGTAATAGGCTATTGAGAATTGCTGTTGTCAGGAGCCTTCGAGTTGGTCCGGACTCATAGCAACCTCAATTACAACAGAGAAAGAGAGCTCCCATCCTGTGCCAGTCTCGCAGTTGTTTACAGATGGAGCCCATGTTGCGGCCATAGTGTCAATGCATAATGCATCTCCTCAAAGGTCTTCTTTCTTCTTCTTCTTCTTTTTTTTTTTTTTTTTTTGACTTCCCATCAACTTAACCAAGCGTGATGGCCTTCCCCAGGGACTGGTCTCTCGGGAGACAACATATCCAAAGTATGTAAGACACACTCTCACCATCTTTGCCTCTTTTTTTAAAAAATCTTTTTATTGGGGCTCATAAGGCTCTTATCACAATCTGTACATACATCAATTGAGCAAAGCACCCTTATACATTCGTTGCACTCGTCACTCTCATAATTCACCTTCCACTTGGGTTCCTGGAATCAGCTCAGTTTCCCCTTTTTTCCCCCATCCCCCTCCCTCCCCGATCCCATCCCTGGTCCCTTGATAGTTTATAAATAATTATTATATTTATCTTACACTCCCCGGCGTCTCCCCTCACCCGCCTCCCCACTGCCCATCTCCCAGAGAGGAGGTCACACATAGATCTCCGAGATCCGTTCTCCCTTTCTACACCCCCTTCCCTCCTGGTGTCACCACTCCCACCGCTGGTGTTGAGGGGTTAGTCTGTCCTAGATTCCCTGTGCCTCCAGATCCCCACTGCACCGCCGTACATCCTCTGGTATAACCAGGTCCACAAGGCAAGGTAGAATTGGGGTCATGATGATTTGGGAGGGGAGGAAGCGTTCAGGAACCAGAGGAAGGTTTTGACTTTCATTGTTGCTACACTGAACCCTGAGTGGCCCATCTCCTCCTCACTACCTACCCCTCTGGTAGGGGTGTCCAGCTGTCTACAGGTGGGCATTGGGTCCCCATCATGCACTCCCCCTCTTTCACGGTGATGTGATTCTCACCACCACCCCACCTTTGTTGTTGGAGACCTGGTCTCCTCTGTCCTTCATGGTCACCTATGTTGGTGCGCTGCTTCCGTGTGGGCTCGGTTGCTTCTGGGCTAGATGGCCGCTTGTCTGCCTTCAAGCCTTTAAGTCCCCAGACGCTATATCTCTCAGTAGCTGGGCACATCTTTGCCTCTTAAGAGCATTCTGGCCATACTTCCTCAAGTGCGAATGGGTTTGTCCTTTTCACAGCTCATGGCATTTTCACTGTTTCTCTAGAGCCACAATTTACATGCAACCATTCTTCTGAAATCTTCCTTATTCAGTGTCCAGTTTTCATGTGAACATGAGGCGGTGGAAAATACCATGGCTCGGATCAGGCACGCCTGTCTTCAAAGCAGCATTCTTACTTTTCAAAACTTTAAAGAGCTCCTGTAGCAGATTTGTCTAATGTAGCTTGTCTTTTGATCTCTTGACTGTTGCTTATAGAATCATTGACTGTGGATCCAAGCAAGACACATTAGAAAAGATATGGTTACTTTTCCCATAATGTAGCTTTCCCAAAGGAATGAATATATGGATTAATTTCTCAGGGCAATTTTTATGTCCAGAATACCTTCTCATCAAGTTTCATGATTTTGTGTCATGAAACTTTAACATGTAATTATAAAAATTGTTCCAATAGTATATAATAGTATTTATCAAGCATTCATTTTGCCTTCATTTCACTTTCTCATGCAGTAGACACTGTTATCCTCATGGAGTTCTAGCAGTGCAGTGGTGAAGCATTGGCCTGCAAACCTGAAGAATGATACTTCATGGTGATGAACAGCTCCGTAACAGTGAGATATGTAAAGATTACAACCTTGGAAACCATATAGGGTTGGTCTAGCCTGTCCTAGAGGATCATTATGAGTCAGAATTGCCTGGAGAGCGATAGGTTTGTTTTTGCTTTTTAGATTTATATTCTAATGCTTTCATGTTAGCAAAGCCAAGTATCTCATCTAAGCTCACCTGGCTAGTGTTTAATGTCGCTCATTGCTCTTCAAACAGCCTTGGTCATTAGCCCTCACATGTCATGTGATACAGGGAGTGTTCTGCAGACACAAGACTTACATTTCAACCCCTATTATTAATTGTGCTACTTTAAACCATTACTTTAAATCCTTTATGCCTCGGAGCCATGATCCATAAAAGCCTCGGAGCCATGATCCATAAAAATAGGTTCAACGGAGGCTTGAAACAGGAAGTAGAGAGGAAAGCGTTTTATAAATTAGAGGGCACGTGGATGTGTAAACTCCTTTCTACTCCCACCTTGCATTACAGCCTGGGAAACCCACAGAGTCGTTCTACCCTGTCCTCCTGGCTCACTGCGAGTCAGAAGCTACTTGACGCAGTAGCTTTGGGGTTTCTTGGTCTGCTTGTTTCTTTCTTTTAGGGTTAGACCAAAATGTTTCTCTATGTGCCCATGTCCCTGCTCTACTTCTGACTTCACATGCTTCTGTCCCAAAGCACCAAATCTCAAAATTTTACCAAAGCAGAAGCTAAGAACAAAAAATACATGAGTAGAAATGTACAGTGACATATTCCACATAATAATCGGTACCAGTTAAAAGGTAGTCTATGGTAACCAAGATAATATCTTCAGGAACTTATCCTTCCATGTCAATAGCATCACAGACATTTTAAATTAAATATATCTTTTGAAAACTAGATAAAGCTTGAATTTAAACAACTGTGATGGATTGCAGGAAGACCTGTTGGCAAGTGACTACACACTGGGCCACGAACTACAGAGCAGCAGTTGCAGATACCAGCTGTCCTTTGGGAAAGAAAGAGAAAACAGTCACTGCACTGACAGGAAGACGTGCAGTCCTGCCCTGTCCTATGGAGTCACTCTGAGTCGGACTTCATCCTATGGCTGAGAATTTTGTTTGGGTTATGGGGATGTATTGCATATTCCAAAGGTAGCGGTAACCATAACTCCTGCATTTTTCAAATAATTGGCAACTATCGTGTCAGTATATTTTCCTACCCTACTGGACAACATGCTATGCTAGTTGTCTATTTGACTCTTAAAGGAGCCGGCTGCTTCTACTTCTGGCTTACTGTAAGCACTCACTCTTGGCATACTCGTTCCAGAAATCACGGCACCATACTCTGATAAGGACAAGACACTAGGAGAACATGCGTGAAGACATTCTAATCCACAGCTTAGCTGAGCTGCTGATTACTAACCAGCTGTAACTGCCAACCATGTGAGTTAGCGATCTTAGATGCCCAGGCCAGTCTATACTTCAAATAATTGCCCTGTAGCCCAAATCTAACTGCAACAGCATGCAGATCACTGGTAAGTCAATATCCCTACTACACTATGAAGAAGTACACAAGGGATGTATAGACAAATTCTGCCAACATTGTAACTTCAGACCTGACCCCAGAAAGAGTTATAGGCCCATAGTTTCTAGTAGGACTGATTAAGAAAGGTTGTTTTTTTGTTTTTACAAAATTAAATTGAAATCTCTTATGTGTAGATATGTAATATGGTCTGAAAAAATATTGGCAAAGTATTGGCATAGCTCTAAGTTATATTTGAGGAGTTAACTGATGTAAAAATAGCCAAATAGATCCATTTGGAGTAGATAATTTATAAAGTAAAATGGTAAAATAAAATAAGCAGTCAATTATTTTATAGTTATGAATTAAGTGAGAGTTTACTTTCCAATAATCAATTGTGCCTTCAACAACTTAAACTAGCTATCAAACCTCCCATGTTAAAAGCGCCGAAGAGATCCACAGGAAAGTATAGTTTGAATAGCCTGGAATTATCCAACTAACTCCTTAAATGCCTGCCAAGAGAAAAGAAAAGAGCTGTTTGCTACCTTGTATTTTGTTAAGAAAAAAAGGGGTGGTGCAATTTATTTATTTATTGTTCTAGAGTAACTATGAGAATAGTATATTTTATCTGGCTAATCTGGGTCTTTAGGTTAGGCCTCTTTTGTCATCCTTTTAGGAAGACTTATGTTTAAAAGGTTAATAATGTTTTATCATACTTTTCTATTGGTTAAAGTATACATGAACCTCTTAGAAAGCAAAAAATATATAAAACTCATGTACTGCAATAAGAATTTAGTGTTAAAGTCTCAAATTATAGCATCCCCAAAACAAATCCATTCCCATCACGTTGATTTGTCTGCATCCCATCCCCAAAAGACAGAGGAGAACTGTCCCATAGGGTTTTAAAAGGTTGCAATCATTACAGAAGTAAAAAAGTTCAGAAACCTTCTAGCTGTAGAAGTAATCCCAATTGGGATTAGGATTTTTATATGCTAATGAAGCTATATCAATGTGTGACTTGTCTTAAATCTACTGACCTTTGAGGTGTAAAAGAGAATTACAAATGGAGGAAAAATAGATGCAGTGAGCAATAGAAAATGGAGGGATGTGATATGGTGATGACCTAGAAACAGAAGAACAAAGATTCTCCTCCCTCCACTGCTGAGGACATTGCTCTGTAGCTGGTATTCTGAATACAAACTGAGAGCCACTTAAAGGAGAGCAAAACACCCAAGTATTTTCTGTAGTGCTACCCAACTGGGAGACATCTGTCACAGCCGCACCATAAGAGTAAGACACAAACCGTTGTTATCTAGTTAGCTCCCAGTCCCCTTCCTGAGTAGGCTCAGAAGTTTTATTGGTCTTTTCAACAATGGCATGTTGACCCAGTGTCTACAGGGAACAATGAAAATTTTCACTGTAGCTCAATATGAATCACAAGTGCCAGGTGAGATCCATTCATAATCTTGTTAATATTAACTAAATAAATTTTTCCTAAATGCCTTGCCTTCTGCCCACACAAAGACTTACTCAGCCAGTTCACACATTCTGCACCACTAAGTCGCTGAGCAGCCTGTCCCTCATGGACTAAAACTTTACTCTATGCACAATCTTAGTCTGATTTTAAAACTTGGCTATTTTATGCTTCAAGCACCTGAATCCTTACAAAAATGTCAGCTAACACAAATCATAGAAGTTCTTGCTGTGTATTAGTTTCTTGTGCTGAATATTGAAGTATCACACATTGGCAATTTATAATTAGCACAGAGTTCTATAGATCAGCAACCTACACACCCCAAGATGTCAGTCCAGCCTGCGGGTCTCATCTGGGACTCCGGTCCACTTCCAAGCTCCTTGGTTGTTTGTACAATGCATTTCCTTGCAAAGCTAAGAATGAGGTCCTATTTTTTTTTTTTTTTTTTTTTTGCTATCTGTCAGCTAGACACCTTATTCGGCTCCTAAAGGCAGTACCTCTTACTCAGCAGTTCATACAGGGACATTTGCTTCGCTCTAGATCTCCAGGGCCCCAGTTCTCTCCAACAAGTCAGAGAAAGCCTATGCTTTTAAAGAGTGCATACAATTAGACTAGTCACCGTGGAATAGTCTCCCTTTCTTAAAGTCAGCTGTACCATATTATATAAATTAATTTTGAGATCAAAAACCAAATACTTAGCTGCTGAAGTTAAACAACTATTGAAAACCCGTGGAGCTACTCAGACATACCTGGGGGCCCCTTGAGTGAACATGGACTAGAGAGGGACTAGTAGTGGGGTGGCAGTACCACTCTGGGCTTGGAAGTCTTAAGGTCCATCTTAGAATTCTGCCAACAACACATCGGTAGCAATTTCTACCAAAAGAAATTCCTGGTTATTCCCATTTTTCTGCCCCTTATTTTAAATCAGCCCCTGACTTTGCAAAATACTATCTAAATCTAACTGTGGTTCAGTTTTAGAACCTCCTTATGCTTCTGATAAAAAGTTACCTTAAAAGTTTCAAAAAGTATAAATGAATTCATGAATTAAGCAGATATTTAGAACCAGATAGACCAGGGTAAGAATCTGGATAATGTATCTTAATATTGATGCAACATTAACCGGAGTTGCTAAGTAATTTTGGAACCCATTGAATCTGCTTCCACTATAAATTGGAGACCATAATTTCTTCCTGCAGAATAATGACAGTATTTAATGAGTTTGTTAACATTCTTACCATAATGTTAGGCCCTTAAAGACCAACTAACAATGTATCTTCTCTTCCTGTGTGTTCTTTTTCTCTCCTCCTCTCCTTTCCTCTCCCACCTAGCCCACTCCCCTCCCCCTCCCCTTCCCCTCTCCGCCCTTGCCTCCCATCTCTTCTTCTCCCATACCCTCTTCTTCCTTCTCTCCTCTCTCCTCCTTTCAAAAATCCCCAGTAGATGAAACCGACCAGATTTTTCCTTACAGAAAAACATGTTATCTTTCCTCCAAAGCATTTTTCAATTGAGTCATAGTACACACCAATTTATATCCGGAACCAGCAGCTTGCCTGGTGTAAAAATGTTGCCCTAATATGTTGTTCCCTCTTAAATGCTTATTTGGGAATTACATTGAGCAGAACATTGATCATTAAAATTAAAAATTACATATTGGGAATGCCAACACAACATCTTAAAAACGTTAAAAAGTCATTATAAGCAATCATTTATTTTATATCCATTACATACATTCCACTTACCTTCAGTGGCACATTTTTTAATGCTCAGAAACTATTCACATGCGCCTCTCAAGCTACTCGTGGTGTTACTTTCTGGTTTATTCCCGACCTTGGACTCTTTAAATTATCTGAGTCGTTTTCATAGTTTTTGTTGTTGTTTTCATTTTAGGAAAAAGTGTTTTTTTTTTCTCAATTTGGCTTAGATTTTTTTCATACAAGTGAACAGTCATACAGATTTGTGGTCAATTATTTTTTCTTGAAATCAATTGTGGTGCTTTTTTAACAACATTGAGGTTTCTCTGGAATATTAGTTATTTTTAATTTTTAAGATATTTTATTTTGCTGTTTCTTTTTTTACTTCTCTGTCTTTAAACAATAACCATCTAATAAATAACCTGCCTCCCAGATATGCATTTCACCGTGTCATGGATTGTGATCGTGCTAATTTTGTTTTTGTTACTAGATTGTGCTGCGGCAGTTTTGATCCATGGCTACCCTTGGTAGGACAGAACAGAACGTTGTTGGATTCTCTGCTCTCTTCGCGATTGTGGCTGTGTTTTAGTGCCTTGCGCTAGTCACTGTGCCAGCCTATCACATTCCCATCTCGTGGAGCATCTTCCCCTTTTTCATGGACCACCTACTTTATCAGGCATAATGTCCTCCAGGGAATGGTCACATGCCCAAAGTACATGAGACACAGTTCTGACACCCTCACTTCTAAGGAACCATCTGGCTGTACTTCCCATTACAGAGATGTGTTCATTCTTTTAGTGTTTCATGTTATATTTAATATTATTTGTCAACACCATAATTCAAAAGCATGAGTTCTTCTTCAGTCTTCTTCTTAATTGCACAGCTTTCACAAACATTCATGACAACTATTAAAAAACACGTGGCTTGGGTCAGGTGCACCTTAGTCCTCAAGGCAGCATCTTTGCTATGAACACTTTAAAGAAATCTTGCGGAGCAGACTCACCCAGTGCAATATGCTATTTGATTTATTGACGTTGCTTCCATGGGCATTAATTGTGAATACGAGGGGTACGACCCCTCAAAAAACCATAAAAACCTCTGCTGGCCATGGCTTTTGTCGTGTGCATTCTTTCTGCTAGGTTAGCATCCAGCAGCTCACTCTGAGCTAGTGTACCACCTGGTCACAGTGAATTTTTTCATAAAAGTAGTTTCCCTCCAACTTCAGTTTTTGCAGCGGCTGATTTGAGAGAACAACATGCAGCTGTGAGATTTTGTTTCCTGCTCGGGAAAATGCTGCAGAAACTATTGTGATGTTGAACACAGCTACAAGAACAATACTATGCGGGAAAATTCGAGTGTAAGAGTGGGTTTCTCATTTCCAAAAAGGAGAAATGTTGCTTGATGACAAGCCTCATTCTGGACGTCCATCAACTTCCTGAATGGACAAAAATATCAACAAAATCCATGCAGTTGTACTTGAACACTGACAGCACACCATAGAAGAAATGGGGACGTTCTCTGGGTTCTCTTGCAGCTCGGTTCAGTGAGTTGTAATGGAAGATTCGTAAAGGCGAAGGGTTGATGCAAAATGTATAGCGGGAGTTCTGTCCGACCAGCAAAAGAGCATGAGCTGGAAACGTGCGTGATTTGAGAGAACAGCTCCAAAGCGACCCAGACTGTCCACCCCCACCCAAGTTCATTACTAGTGATGAGACACGGTGCTATTCTTAAGTCCCTGAAAGCAAACATCAGCAAACCAGTAGAAGAAGCCATCATCACCTCACCCAAAAAAAGCTCATGAAGTGAAATTAAAGATCAAGATGATGTGCGTTTGTTTTTTGTTTTTTATGTGAGGTCATGGGGCATTTGGAGTTCATTCCGCCAGGTCAGACAGTTAATTAAGCTTTCTCTTCAGGGGTTCTGAAAAGATTGCATAATAATGTGCAACCAAAAAGGCCTGATTTGTGGCAGATGGGGGACTGGTTCTGCCATCATGACAATGCACCTCTTCACAATATGCCAGTTTTGGGCAAAAAAGCAGCATGCTTCTCTTGCCCAGCACACATCACCCACCTGACCTTGCTGCAAACTTCTTTTTTCCCCTGCAAATAAAGAGAGACCTGAAAGGACAGTGATTTAACGGCATAGGAGAGGTGAAGAAAAAAATGATGAAAAATGATTCCAAGAATGGAATTGCAGATTTGACACGTGTGTTAAGCGTAATGGAGAGTACATTGAAGATAAGGTTGTTTTGTTAAAAAAAATTTTTTTAATGCATCTTGCTTCCCAACACTGAAAGAATTCACACAGTAAACATATTTTGTAAACCCAACTAACTTTTATGAGGGAAAGGGAAGTTTCAGGTACTACAGCCTCAGACAGTACACGCTATCTCAGGAAAGTGCGCAAGGCTGCATGGCAGGGGCATGGGAAAGTTCATGGCTGAAAATGGCCATTTCAGGGGCGCAGAGAAAAACATGTGCAAGGAATACTGATACAGGAGCTCAGAACCTGCGTGCAGAGCCACGAGCATGAAATTTCAAGAGAGTGAGAGGCCTGAGTGCGCATCCATCCAGGCACCGTCGATCGCAGCACACCTGAACAAGAGGGAAGAGAGAGATGGCCCTGCCCCCCTTCCTCGCCTACCCCCTCCCTCGCCGCTGCCTGTGATATTTATCCCCTCCTATAGCCCCTGGCTGCGGAGGCACTGTTGAGGGTATTGACTAATCTTACTGGCTGAGTTTAGGTGCACCTTTGTGATTTCATGTGCTGGTGCCTACTCTGTGCAACCAGGTGGACATCCTTCCTGGGCCTGGTTACTTGAGTCTGAGCATGCTCAGTTCCGGGTTTTCCCCTAGGTGTCTAAATAGTATATCAGATTTCTTTCCAACTCCTTTATTGTGGCAAGGACAGCTAATTTCCGTTTAGTGTAGGCTTTCAGGAGGACACTCCCCCTTTATCCCT
This sequence comes from Tenrec ecaudatus, assembly GCF_050624435.1. Taxonomy (NCBI): domain Eukaryota; kingdom Metazoa; phylum Chordata; class Mammalia; order Afrosoricida; family Tenrecidae; genus Tenrec; species Tenrec ecaudatus. The sequence continues at coordinate 76,777,785 of NC_134542.1, forward strand.
AATCTAGCGACCTGTCAGATCCAAGTAAAATTGTATCCTTGACAACTTCAATCTTTAATCTATATAGCCATTATGCCTATTTTTGGTTTAGTTATGAGAATTTTCGTTTTATGTTGAGATGTAATCCATACTGAAGGTTATATTATTTTATTTTCATCTGTATGTGCTTCAAGTCCTCTGCACTTTCAGCAAAGAAAGTTGTTAACAAATTGTCCTCCACTCCCAATGCCACATTCTTCACATTGTTACCATTTAGAAAATCATTTTCTTTTCCACTGTTCAGAATGAAATATATTTTATTCAACTCAAATACCTAAAAAAATTATCCTTATAAAGTCATTTATCTTATCCAATTACCTGACACCCAAATTTGGTCCCGATTAAGATTTATGTCAATCTATACAGAGACAAATGAAGTGCCACATTAGTATTATCTGACCTAATTTTGTAAATGTGTTTTGTCTTATTAAGCACATATAACTGATTTGTGTTATCCTAGACTGGTTCCTTATTGCCTTTTTCTATCTCTTTATTCTTTAAATGCCGAATGTCTGCTTACCAAGATTCTACTTATTTTCCTTGTCTGGTAATATTTTATCTTCTATCCAGGAAGAAGCTTTAAAACATTCAAATGGGTGATTTAAGGAGTTTAATGGAGTCTGAGAGGGTTAAGTATCCTGCAGTCTGTCTTTTCTGTCTCTCCAACCTCTTGCCGAATATTCCTAGCATTTGCTTCAAATTCACTCAGAATCCAGAGAATAAAGGAGTTCTTTCACAATCTCTCCATTCAGAGTAGGAGAAGGGTGGAGAATGAAACTGGAAGAGCAAACTGAAGAAATCTAGTAGAGATAGCAACGTTACCTACACTCCCATCTCAATTCCTTCATGCAAAGAAGTGCACTGGAAGTAATAAATGTTCAACGTTTCTTTCCTTCCCACTACACCCTGCCATTCCTTATGGGGGTGGAGTAGGACTAGCAATGAGAAGGATGAGGCTGTCTGCTCCTGTAAAGAATGAAAATCTCAGAAGCCCACTGGGGCCCTTCTGCTGCCTTGAGTCACAGTCAGTTCAATAGCAGGGTCATGAGAGGTTCTGATTCCATGGCAGTGGATATTTTCTGGAGGGGCTGGGGGGTGTAAGCTTTGAAATATAGTCACTATCTCTATATTTGGCCAAGGATCCCACATCACTTTGACATCTGAGATTAGTTTGGAAAGTGTATCCATTTTCCATTAAGATGCAACTGGTTGTCACCACACTGGTAAGCCATTGATAACATCCACATGAAGACATTTTGTAATATTTTTTTCTTGAGTGCAGCTCTTTGAAAGTGAACTTTTTAAAGAAGACCACTGGAATCCAAGACTCCAATCTCCTGTCCACATTTTGGCACAAAGTCTTATTATCTTTCTCCCGGATTCTCACTAGAGGGGCCAAACATTGAGTCCTTCCCTGTGATTTTTAACACTGAGGCTAGAATGTAGTGTCTGATTCTTTTCCTTTCACAGATGATAGTGAAATAATGGAATGGAGTTTCAGAAAATTATTCTCACCCTAAAGCGTTTCTTTTTTGTTCTTGATGATGTCAAGTTGCAGAAGGATTTTATATTATTTGCATGTTAGATTTTATTAGCTGTGATTTCCTATTTAACCGTTTCTATAAATATTATTCAATGACCTAGGTTACATTTTGCACTTGGTACCAACATTCCCATTATGGTTGTTCTGCTTCAACTAATCCAAATTCCCTGGACAGCACCCTCTTTACTCTCATTTTTACTTGAGGCTAAATGGTCACTGTTTGGTCTCATACAGATGGATTTATTTTGGTTGTTTGTTCGTTGGGTTGGTTGGTTGGTTGTTTTAAAGGAGCACTATACCCATGTATGGTAAACAGAAAGGTGACCTTGGGAATAGTTTTAGTGCCAAGTTGACAGACTGTTTCAGAACAATAGTCTCCAGAGCGCCTCTAATCACTATTGGTTTGTCCAGTAAGTCTGACTTTTTTTTTAAGAAATAGAATTTTGTTCTACATTTTGCTCCCAATTTATCTGGGATAATCTATAGTGTTCCTGATTAAAACTATGTAATTAGTAGCTATCTCTGGTAACCAGTCTAGTGCTTCTGGCTCAGGATAGATTAGGTCATGGTTATAGAGGCAATTAATCCTGTAGACTAGTTTCTTCTTTGAGTTTTTAATTTACATCTTTCTCTTTTGCTCCAAAATAGTAGAGACTAATAGTTTCATCTTAGGTGTCCACTTACAAACTTTAAGACCCCAAATGCTACTTATCATGCCGGCATATACAAGTAGACCATAAATTTCATATAGTATGTTGTGCAGATGGACCATTTTTTCCCAGGGGACTATGGCCCTAAACGTTCAAATCCTTTAATAAATTATGAGAAGTCTATATTTGGTTATGTCTGGGAAGTATCTGTAACTGCATCCTATATGCTTTATTACATATATGAATATGTTTAGTACACACAATCATGTATATATTCATGCCTGCACACACTTATACCTTGCTATACACATTATATGCATACATGTAACCTTTAGTTATTTCTCCTGTTGATACAAAAATAATTGTATATATTATATAGCATTTATCAATAAGGTCCTTTAATCTTATGTATTTCTTAGTGTCATCATTTGCTTGGTCAAGTTGTGCACACTTCAGTCACTTTGGGTATTGTCGTTCCCATTACCAAAAAGAACAAGTCTCTTGAGAGCGATTCCCACCTCCTCACCCTCCCATGACTGGTAACAACCAAAAGCTCTTGATTTTTGTATGCATACTAATTTTGCCTTCTTATAATAGCGGGATTATCCAATATCTGTCTTTTTGTGCTGGATTTATTTCACTCAGCATAAGGTATTCTTAGACTTATTCATGCTACAGGATGTTTCATAGATTAATTTTTCTTTATAGCTGGTAGTACTCTGTTGTATGTATATCCCATATTTTGTTTATCCAATCATCTACTTATGGAAATGTTGATTTATTTAATAGTTTTGCTATTATAAATGATACCACAGTGAGCTAGGTGTACTATGTCTACTTGTGACCCGGTTCATGGATCTCAAAGTCATATATCTAAGAGTAAGACTGCTAGAATCTGAGGCATTTCTATTTACATTGTTGAGGAAGACTCACATGATTTCCCATAGTGACGGGACCACTTTACACCAACACTAGCAATGTACGGTTCCACATTTCCCATACTCTCCTCTCTCTCTCTTTTACGAGTGCTAATTTTGCAATTGTATGGCTTTGATTCATATTTCTTTAATGTGTATAATTGCACACATCTTTATTAACCACTTGTTTGTCCTCTTGGATGAAGTATATATTCATATGCTTTGCCCAATTTTTGACTAGAATTAATTGAATGACTAGTATTTTAGTTCTTGAGTTTATTGAAGTTTTCTGGGTGTTTTAGAGATTGGACTATTATCATATATATTATTTTCACATATTTTTCCTATCTAAATTATTTTTTTAACTCTTTTGATAGCATCTTCTGATAAGCATAAGTATTTAATTTTTAGGAAGCCCTAGGAATCTAATTTGTCTTCCATTGCTTGTGTATTTCCTGTTGTGTTTTTATTGCAGTTAGAAAATTCAGTCTTATACTTTTATCCCTGTACAGTAGAATCCCAGACCCCAACATGAATCTGTTCTAGAAGGAGCGTGGAGATGAGATGCAATCAAGTTCCAAATCAATTTCCCCCATAAGAAATAACTGAAAACGGATTAATCCATTCTCGACCACCAAGTTTTTCCCCTAACCTTTCCTGTTTATACAAAACTTTATACAGAAGTTTCAAAGTAAAGAAGTTCAGAGTTAAATAATATAATTTAAATAAAAACAACATTTAAAAAGTTTTTTAACAACTACAGAATAGCCCATACCTTGAGATGGACACGGGTGTGGAGAGGAGGGATGGAGAGGGAGTCATTTGGAAGGGGAATCGCCTCCCGTCACATCAACTGGAGGCTGCTTCTCAGGAGTTATTTTCCCTTCCTTGCCCTTTTTCACTAAGACCTTGCTGGCATTCCCTTAAAAAAATAATCTGTCTAATGTTCTGTTGGCATTTCCTTAGCTGTTTTCTAGAGGAGTTTACTAATTATCATCAATAATATTGCTAAAACGGTTAGCCAGTTACTTATCATGATGATTTTTTTTTATAAAACTCATTCTTAGAATCCATGGTTTTATCCCAAAACAGTACATAAATCCACAAAAACTAAGAAAATGACTGTGTAGCACAACACATGGAACACAGCCGCAAAAGGTTTAAACAACGCATACTAACAACGCCATCTAATGCCGAGTGACTGAAACACGAACTGTTTTTGTTTATTAAAATCACGTGCTTCAGGTCGCAATCTGATGTTTTGTTTGAGCTCCGATGCAATGTTTTCACGACTTTTCACATCAAAATCAGATATGTCAAGTACTGACGCTGTTGAGCACTGGGGTTCTACTGTGTTATTTTGTTCAGAAACCTCCTAGTTTCAGTTTTAACGTTTAGGTCTTTGATCCACTTTGAGTTAGTTTGATGTATAATGTTAGGTATGAATCCTACTCATTTTCCTACAAATGGACATCCAGTTTCATGAGTCCTCTTGGTTAGAGACTGCTTTCTCCCCCTTTGAGTGCTCTAAGCCCCCTTTGTCATGAAGAGAACTATGGACTTACTTCTGGTTCTTCCAGTCTGTTCTATTAGTCTATGCATCTGCCATGATCAACTGTCAAGTTGTTTGGATTACTGTGGCTGTGTAATACATTTGGGAATGAGGGTGCCATCCAAAGAGTTTTTAGCTTCTTTCTTCTCAATATAACACATGAGAGGCGATTCTTACTGGTGGTTTTATCGTCTCTATTGGAATCTCCCCATTCTGTCCCTTCAATTTCTTCCCCAGATTTTCTTTACCATTGGATGATGAAAAGAGTCTCCCGTGACACCAAAAAGCTTCTCCCATTGAGTCATCAGAGTAACTGAAATGCTTCCGTTAGAAAGACTCCTCTGACATGGAACTTTATCGCCAGATGGCTACAGATTACTTAGACAGGGTACCATGTTAGCGCAGAGTCGGTGATCAGCTTCACGGTCCTCAGGCAAAAATGGACAGCCATTGGCTGCTAGAGAGAAGCTCCTGTTTAGAGAAGCTAAGGGCTTAACCTTTGGCTGATGGAATTAACTCCAACTTTCATGAGGAACAGATCTCCAGACATGGATAAAGCCAGAGGAGCACAGGGCTTCTCTGACATAAATTCTCAGACTCAGACTTCCGTGCTAAGATTTATGTCCTTATCTAAAAATTAAGCCCCATGTAGCTCAGCATGTGCTTAAGTAAAACTCTTTTGATATATAGAGAGGCAGGCGAATTTCCCTAAGGAATAAAACCTCGGAGTTCAGAATTAGAGGCAAGATCTGAAGAGGCAACTGTCTCACCAGAGGCTAATAGGATAGAGGTAACAGGTGTTCAGTGAGAGGCCCATGAGGAAAATGGGTATAGCACAAGCACATTTCACCTTCTCAGTTTCAAGGCTTGGTCTTATCTTTTTCAACCTATAGTTTATTGGATACAGAACTCAGAATTATCTGTGATATTTCCTCTATGATAATAATAGCCAACACTTCTCTGAAGTACAAGGGGAAATTTTAAAGTTTTTTCAGATATTAGTTCATTTCATCCTGGAGATGCAGCCACAGAGTCGCTAACACCATCAGCCCCAGTTTGCATCGGAGGAAACCAGCTCTCAGAGCAGTGAAGTACCATCCCAGTGTGCACTGGAGGTGAATGTTGTGTGCACGGATGAGATCCTCTCCATCACGCCTCTTTTCCTGTGTCTCAGAGTAGAGTTGAGCTACAGCGAGCACGACTCTATTACTTTGAGAAGACAATAGACTCGATCATGAGTCCCGGTGTGGGTTAAATATTATGATAACTAAAGGGAGCCGGAGTGAATTTGAAATGAAACCTCACCTTCTTGCTGGGTAATTGTGCACATATTGCAAAATATATTCAGGGCAAGAGGGACCATCGCAAAGCAAAAATCCCCACCATCTCTGTGCTCCATGCCCGTGCTCCTGGTGGCACTCCGGAGCAAGGACCATCTGGAGCAGCCTCATGCCCCAAGCTTGTGAGAGGGGCTTCCCCACCAAAGCTGGTCAAGCCAAACACTGCCAAGAGGAAGAAATGTCCTGTTGTCATTCATTTTCCTGGGTAGATCTTTCCTGTTCCTTTGCTAGTCTGTGAAAATATTCCAGACATCGGGAACACACGAATAAAAATATCAAGGTACAGAGATCAAATAAGATGTTATTTGGGGGAGAGGAAAAGAGGGCTGGATTAATAACATCGATTGCACCTCCCCCACCCACCCCTATTTTCTGTTACTTTTGTCCTTGACATGCACACATGTGGTAATTTTTACTTAAACAGATCTATGCCCTTTACAGAGGGTTCTTAGAAGAGGCCTGAGCCATTTTCAATGATTCACTTGTTTTAAAACTTGCCTTTTTCTGGGCTGGATGCATGGTTGTTGTTATTGTTGATATTTGCTGAGGGCCCACCCTGAATGGCTATAGAGCCATGCGTGGCTAAGGTCATGCCCACCACCTAGAATTAGGTGGAAAGGAAAGCTTCACTGGGTGCGGGCAGATTCTGCATTGGTTCAGCAATCTAGACTGGATCCCCAACCCTCTCACTGCATGGCTCGGTTGTCCTTTCTTTTGGCCTTCTCGTCTATAAAATGGGGACGTTGCTGTTTGCATCATGAAGGTTCTTTTGGAGATTAAATAAGAAAAAGTATAGCAAAGACAGCATAATGACTGGCATATAGCAATGCCCGGCTGCCTGACCTGCCTCGCCGCACAATGTGTACCCCTCGTAACCAGGGAAGACGCAGCTTAAGTGTACTTCCTATGAGTGCATATGGGTCCCCTGCTCTGGCACTCTAGCACACTACTAGTGAAGTGAATTCTGCTTTTGAAAAATGATCCCTTTTATACTTAGTCCAGCTCCTACCATTTCTCTTATACACAATAGGTACTCATTATATACCAGCTAACTGTACTTACTTGAAATATGTTTTACTCATTCTCAGGTATGAAATAGACTCACATTATTTGTTTGTTATCACTCCAAAGTTGCACGCACATACACCATGAACAGAGCATGCATGGCCTTGTCTGGTCTCAGCACTGCCATCTGTGCAGTGAGGAGCTGACCCCAGGAGTCTGCTATTGTATTTACCTTAACAGTGGGGTGCACATGACCCTGGCTGTGGCCGATTTGTTCATTTTCTGAGTCAGCTCAGGCAGTTCAATGTTAATTCAATTTGGACCAATTAAAATTTTGTTATGCCAGCTTACTTTAGTTATATTGGAGGGTTGATATCATGATTAGGTGCTGGGACTAAATAAATAGGTATATAGATCAGTGGTTCTAAACCTGTGGGCCGCGACCCCTTTTGGGGTTGAACGACCCTTTCACAGGGGTGGCCCAATTCATAATAAATTTACAGTAGCAAAATTACAATGATGAAGTAGCAACAATAATAATTTTATGGTTGGGGGGGGGCTCACCACAACATGAAGAACTGTATTAAAGGGTCAGGGCATTAGGAAGGTTGAGAATCACTGATATAGATAAAGAAAGTTGAATCATAGTATTTACATGAGTGTAGAAACCACAAAATATTAAAAGTTATGACCGATGTTCCTAACAGTCCTAAATCATAAACATAGACTTGGTTTATTGGAAGTCCAAGTGTAGCAGTACTACAAATGAGCTTCAGCTTGTATGAATTCCTATTTTCAATACACTCGTTCATGCTAAAGTCAAACAGCAGCTAGGATGGGGAAACAGGCAATCAAAATAGTGCAGCTAAATAGGGTTATAGTTAGGGTTAGGTTTAGGGTTAGTGTAGGAGGTAAAAAATAGTACAGCTAAAGAGAATATCTGATTTGTGAGTCAAGCAAGTCTACATTTTTTTCTTTCTAGTTTCAATCTTCTCATAATTGCACAGTGGTTTATCTACTATAGAAAGCCATCTAACCTTGCTTTTATCAATACTCCAGTTCAAAAGTCTCAAAAGAACATCTGAACATATAAAATCCAGCAAAAAAGGGTTTTAATATAAAAGAGTGGAACTCAACAAATAATTATAAGCTCAAGTGCAGACACGTTTTGAAAATGAAGGGCATGATTCCTAAAGCACACAGTAGAAAATATTGTCTTACGCAGGTCAGCTTATTTCAGAGTCTCTGGGGAAAAATTTCAATGGGTTATTGAATTATGAATCTATGTTTTAAAATGTGATTACTGCTCATGCTATGAATTGCTACTATAATGCAAACAAAAAATGACCAATATCTGTTCAATGTAGAACAAGCTTATAAAGAAATCACTAATGCAAGCTATGTCATCGAATATGACAATGCAATTTTGGTTGGGTTCTGGGGCTCAACCTGAACTAATATCATGTAAAATGTAGGTATCAAGTTTTGGGAATCACCTTTGGCATTTTCTTTCCTCTTCTACCCCATCCCACGGCTGCCTTCTGCTCCTAGCCCATCCCACCACGCAGCTCAGTGACCCATCACATCGTGCAGCTCAGTGACCCATCACACCACGCAGCTCAGTGACCCCATCACACCACGCAGCTCAGTGACCCATCCCACCATGCAGCTCAGTGACCCCATCCCACCACGAAGCTCAGTGACCCATCACACCACGCAGCTCAGTGACCTCTGGGAGTTGCTTTCCTCTGCTCTGAGGGTGTCTTTAAACCAGAGAGAGATTGATAAAATCCAGGGCTTTGCCAATGACATTCTAAGGCGAGATCTTATTACAAGTTTCTCTAAAATAATACATTATTATTAAATCCAGGAAATACTGTATTAAACAAAAGACACATGCTTGTTTAGTAGAAGCTTTCAGAAATCTTAACGCCCTCCTGCACTCATATCATTAATCAAAGGGCAAACAAAAACAAAACTAGTTTATACCAACTCCACCCCGACTGGTGGCGACGCCAGGTGCGCGTGCCGCATAGGCCCGTGATCCGTAGCGCTTTCCAAGCCGTGACCGTTCCGGATAAGAGAGTGGCACGGGCCAAGGTGAAATGGGGTGCACGTATAGGGGAACTTCAAAAAGTCTGTGGGACAATTGAAAAAAAATTCCATTCCATTCAAGTGCCTTTACACGTGGCATTTCCAAAATGGCATTCCTGTAATTATAGAATGTCTTCTCTGTAACGTCTACTGACTTCTCACTCTTTGGGGAACATTGATGTAGGAAATACACTAAAGGTTACTTCAAGACTAAAAGCTCCATTTTACCACGTTTGTGAGTATGACCTTTGTCTTCTCTGACATAAAATGTCCTCATGATAAATTGTGACACAGAAAATATTAAAAAAATAACCACTAGTTGCTGTCGAGTCAATCCTGTATGTATTAGAGTAGACTGTGCCCGTGCGGCTTCTCATTTTATTGTGGTCACCGGGTCAGTTCCAACCCACGGGCACCCTACACACAAGAGAACGAACTAACACCCCCCCACACCCCACCCCCGGCCAGAGCCCTCCTGGTGATGGTACCTATGCTTGAATCCGCAGTGACAGCCACTATGTCGCCCATCCTGTTGATGGCCTTCCTCTTTATTCACGGCTCCTCCCCTTCGTCAAGCATGATGTCCTTCTCCAGGGACTGGTCTCTCCTGACATGTTTTCCGTAGTGGAACTAAATCTGCAGCGCTTCAACTTGCCTCCTTTCAAGCTTTCAACTCCCATTCAGAAAAGTGTGGCCAATGTTTAATTGCTTAATGGTTAATAGGAGCAGTAATAAGTTGCAAGGGGAACACCCCTGGGTATTGCACCCCTGAATTTTGCTACTTTAGAAGTTACCTAAAAGAAGGAGAGTGAGGAGGAGGAAGAGGAGGGGGAGGAGGAGGAGATGGAGGAGGAGGAGGAGGAGGTTACCTAACAGTTTTATAATCCACAGGGACAGAAGAAATAGAGGAAATAAACCAATGGCCTTGTCCTTGAGAAGTTAGGATATACGTGTGTTTAGACATTAGATGAGACGCAGAAATGTGGTGAAGTGAGACATGGACAGTGTAAGATAAGAAATAACAATAATATATAATTGTACAAGGATTCATGTGGGTGAGAGTGTGGGAGAGGGGGAAAGAGCTGATACCAAAGCCTCAAGTAGAAAGAAAATATTTTGGAAAATGTTGATGGTAACATATGTACAAGTGTGCTTAATACAATTAAATAATGGATTATTATAAGACTTTTAAGGGTTCCCTCCCAATAAAATGATTAATTAAAAAAAATAATAATATGTCCTTATTCAGACCCGCTCGCTGTTAATTAAGTTGATGTTTAATACACCTTTTTATCTGGAGACTTTGGAATTAACCTGATGAGTTCACCTCTGTGTCAGTCTGGGTATGCTAGAGAAACAAATCCATGGACACATATATGCCTACAAGAAAGAGATTTATATACAAGAGCAACTGAACATTGAGAAAACATCCAGCCCAGTCCAGATTAAGTCCATAAATCCAATATTAGGCCATATGTCCAATATTAATCTATAAAGTCCTCTTCAGACTCATGAAACACATGCAATGACACTGAGTGCAGAAGATCATAGACCAATGGGTAGAAAGTCTTTGGATCCAGTATATTGGAAACATCTCAGCGCTGGCAGGGGTCTCTCTGTGGCTTCTCGGGCTTCTGAGCTCTGGTTACGTCCATATGGCTTGTCTTCTGCAATGTCTCCTAGGGAGTCACAGAGAGGGAGAGAGGTGTCTTTCACCTCCAAGGAGGAAGTGCCAGATTTCCCAGAATTCTCAGGAGATGGCAATGCCCGCACAGGAGTCTCATTGGCTATCTCTAGATTGACAGCCTAGACTCCACCCCTACACTCCTAATCCTTAAATTGACACCAGATTGGGTCACTGCCACAATGCTCCTTAAAGGTTGAATGGCTCATTTCCTCTACCAAACCTTTGGGAGAACTTTGACCAGGATTTAAAGTTGAAAAACAGTTTTCTCCCACCCTAGTTAATAATAAGGCAGGAAGACTTGTCTTTCTACTGCCACAGAGAGTTAGAGTCTTGGAAATGCACAGAGGCAGCTTTACTAGGCCCTGTAGGGTCTCTGTGAGCAGCATTGCCTAGATGGCAGTGAGTTTGAGTGAGTTCATATTGTCGACCACACTAGTAAAACCCATGGCCATCAGTCAACGATGATTGCTGTCTACCCTATGGGTTACAGAAAAGAACGGACCACAATGAGGTTTTCTTCCCGGTAATCTTTGTGGAAGCAAGTAATGGGATCTCTCTTCCACAGCACCACTGGGTGGGTTTGACTCACTAACCTTTCAAATAGTAGCTAAATGCAAGCTGTTTCTGTGAGTCAGGGACTACCATCATAAAACAGCCACAACATTCCTCTGTCACCTGTTGTCCAGCTGCCGCATTCAGCTCTTCACGTGCATTGTTTCTCTTCACATTCCTGATAACGCAGTGAGGAAGGGTGCTGTCTCTCTCTTTCCCCTGTTACTGAAGATGTCCTTGAGGAGAGCTGAAATCCTTCCCCAAGCTCACTCAGCTAATAATAGTGGATCCAGGTCGGCCCACGCTCTAAGGCCAGGGGCTTACCCATCAGGCTCTACGGAACCACGTATTTAACCTTTCCTGTCTCTGGCACTGCTGCAACACTTTTTTAATATTTCAAGTCAGTTCAGATCAGAAGTAATTCAAAATAAACCATTCATGCGGTGGACACTTCGGGCAACGCTCATATGATCACATGACAACCAAGATGGTGTAAATTAGCCAAGTTCCAGTTTTCAAATACATTTTGCCTGCGGACTCTCAAAGTATAATTCTAATCCCATGTTATCCATAAACTAAATAAATAAACAATTTATGTGATTTAATTGTTACCAATTAGTACATTATAGCCGTAAATGCTGGTGATTATTATGTTAAGCGTGTTTCTGTAGTCCACATGTATTATCAGATGTCCTGCCAATGTTTTGCAAGCGAAGACCTTTGTTTATAATACTTCTTCAATAAAAAGCTTATTAACGTGAGTTTCTCTAATTTACTTTTACTTGGCTCGTTAGGGATTAGGTCGGAAAGTGTGAAATAAGAAATGTGGGATACCTTCACCGCCTCCCACATACAGGAATCTTAAACCTGCTGCCTCCCATAATCCCCCATGCTGCTGTGGCCAGGCTACAGGCTCATGTCCTCTGGACAATTTTGCATGAATTGTTTCACTCAAAGCGATATTGGGAAGAAGCCAACATCCCACCAAGGCCAAGACTCCTTAGATTAGACACTTAGTAACTAACACTTGTTAATTTCAGGACATAGGCTGACCCTGTGAACACACACTATATAGGAAGATGAAACATCTTTTTAAGCAATTCCAAAGAGGAGTTCTGGCCTTTTGTTTTCCAGTGCAGCTAGGGATATGCCATTGATTTATTAATAAAGTGATAACTTTCCTGATTATTCAGATTATGCTAAATATGCTTGATGTTTCCACAGTAAAAATTACTCATTGTACAAACTTGATAAGTGAGCACTGTTGCTCCTGAGCCGCCTTTCCCACGTTGAGAATGTTTTCACTCAAGGTAGAAAGCACAGAAATAAATCTTCATCGAACTAATAGTTGAATAATTACCTAAAAATATGTGAGCATAGGATGATGTTATTGTAAAAAAACAATTACTTACCAAACACTATTAATCTCATTTGAATACAAGATTCATTTTATACTGTCTGAACTTGCCCCCACCACCCCCTCAAGTTTTTTCTGTTGGCTTAGTTATTCATAATTGAATGTGCATATTCTCCTTTTTGATCACTAGATGACTGTGTTTATTCCTCTTGCTTCTCAACGTTACTTAGAAATATATTTACTGTCACATAGTCATGACTTCTTAGGATATTATAAATTTATAAACATGATTTCATGACAGAATTTCTGTGTGTTTTAGAATGATACAAACTATTATATCTTGGTCTATAAAAATATATTTGATTTCCCCTTCATCTAAATTCTATGCATCTCCTTTCAGTGTTTTCTTTCCAGAAAACTATGCAAAATATTTGGAGACATAAAATCGCAAAAACAGTAGAGAAAAATGTAAACGAGAGTCGTCAGTTGACTTCAGAGGAGTGGTCTAACATTTAACAGATGCGTGCAGGGAGCTATGATAGTGGGTAATAAACCCCAATCACTTACACTTTTCCATGTGCTATGGAGTCAATGCACATGAATTGTTCTCTAATCTATATTATATATTTCTTATTTCTAGCTAGTACATTTATGTTTTAATATTGAAAACATGATTTTGTTCCTTATCTCCAAAAGCAAAATTACTCTGCTCTATTACAAACCTATTAGAATATCTCCACATATTTAACTTTTTGATTTTTCGAAAATCTGTTTAATGTTTTGTTATACAATCAGCAAATATACTACAAATGCCAAAAGATTCACAACTGCTAAATAGCAAATCTGTGAATTCACAATGATATTCTAAATGATCTAAGAAATGTCATTTTAAGTGGTAAAGTCAATATGTATTTTGGTTTGTGAACCAACTACGTAGTGGCTATTTCTGTCATCTCTGTTTAACCAAGTGTGTATTGCGATGCTTGGCTTAAAATGCTTCTATTTTTAGTTCTAATGGAACAGTCTTAAATTGCTTATGTTCTGTTTACTAAAGTCATCCCGCTTGTTACCATGGAAACTATGACTAGTCCTCCCGCTATTTTATTAAGTCGAATGAAGATAAAGCTGAAGATTGGGAAGGTGTAGCATGTCATATTGCAACTTATTTTTCCAATATGTGCAAAAACACATGGCTACATTTACATGAATTATGAAATATAATATAAATAAAAAATTAACTTCAAATTAGTGAAGTTATCAGCCTTTGAACACCTTGAGTTATCATTAGCACACACACAACTCTTACTTTAATCTATCTTATAAAAGTTGATTTGTAAATCAGATTTTGGGAAATTAGAACACACTTACTGAAAGAAAGAATTTTATAAATAACAATGAGATCTTCAGGCTTACCCTCAAGGTCCATTCAACCTGCGCTGTCCTCAAAACTATAATAATATTAGCAATAACCTTGGTTTTTAGCTCTGGCAGCACAAGCCATGTTTCAGGAAAGATAAGGAAATAGAGTTTCCACATACTTTGTTTTAATAGTCAAAGCTTGCATAGGACCAACGTTCAAAATGGTTGGCTTTGCAGACCTTTGGACTCTCCTGTCTTCATCTGCCCTCGGCCAGTACTTCCGTTCCAAGTGTCCAGGTATCTCCCACTTCCCCTCATCCCCCCCATGCCTGCTCCCTTCCATGCCATCTAGCCTGCTTCTGCCTTTACACCGAACATCCTTTCACTCAAGTCAAGACTGCCTCAGCTGGGAGTAAAGAAAGGAATCAAAATTGCACACTATTACCTGAATGATTAAGAACCCTTTATGAAATGTTCATACTTTAAAAATACAATGACGTTTAACTCAAATGAACCCTTACCCTGAGAAAGGACTGTCCCAGTCACTGTAGCATATATAATCGTGGCGTAACCATGTGAGGGGTCGCTGTGAGGGAACACCCATCTCTAGAAGTCAAGTTCAAGGAGTCAGTCTTTCAATGGAACCATTTTTATAGCTTAGTCAACCTCTCAACTCCAGAATCTTCTGCATCATGTATCTTGAAGTTTCTTTTAGGGAGGGTTTGGTGGTGGTGGATTTTAAATATAAGTTTTTCTTTTAATTCATTTTATTCTCAGGCGATTCTGAGAAAAATATCTTACTATCTTTTTAATTTTTCTTTGGAAGAATATCATCTTTTTGGTTGACTGGATCAAATATAAACAATAATATGGATAAATTTGTGTTCTTACTTAACAAATAGCAAATCAAAGAAAACCATTTTAATATGAGTATGGTAAACTTTTATTTTCACAATTTTTTAATTGGAACTTTAGAGAGTCAATAATGTACTGTTTTATGTTCAAGAAATTAAAGAAGAAAAAGGGATATAATTTGTTTAACAAGAAAATCAAGATGGCACAAATGGATGATATTACCTTATCAAAATACAACTGTTTGTAAACTGATTAATATTTAAACAAAATACATAAAGAAGAGCTAACTTCCCAAAAGAAAGAATTTTATAAATAACAATGAGATTGTCAGGCTTACCTTCAGGTCCTTTTTCTTGAAAGTTAAGGAATTTTAGTTACGTGGAATTTTTGGCCCCTCTACCAATCAATACAGGTGTTGAATATGAAAGCAAATAGGATTTGATACTCTCTTTATCCACACAACAGGACCTGGGTTTGGCAATAATTTATTTTTTTCTTTCAATATTTGTGAAAATTTTAAAGAAATATGCATATATATTACAACATTAAATAAGTATTTTTCAGTGTTGGTGACATTTTATTAGAGAAAACTCTGTAGAACTTCTTTATAATTATGAAACTAGTCATACAGTAAATTGAAGGTTCATTTCTGAGCAAATTCTCATTTTCCCTCTCCCCAGGTTCTACTTTCATTTGTAACACTCACATCATTCCGGTGAAAAACCAAGAGGGTGTGGCCATGATGTTCATCATTAACTTTGAATATGTAACAGATGAAGAAAATGCTGCGTCCCCAGAGAGAGTAAACCCAATATTACCAGTCAGAACGGTAAACCGTAAGTAAATGCAATTTATACTCTTGATATACCGCTACAGTATCTCCTTACTTTATATGTCATATCACTTTGGCTTTCAAAATAGATTTTCACATATTACAATAATTACATATTTGATATCAAAAGAGCAACATTGACCAAGGGACAAAATACAAGAGTTAGGAAAAGAGGTGGAATGGAAACAGAAAACAGAGAAAGTTCGATTTGGTACTTCCTTGTGGAGACGACACTTAGTGAAATGAAACATGTCCATGTATTGTCAAAAAAGAAGGGATCTGCCTTGAAATCTTCTACCAGTTCACAATCGAAAGATGAGAAAAGAATGGACCACTAAAAACTTTATGACTTTTAAGTAAAATAACTTTATATAATGATCTATAGATGTTGTTACTCATCTCTGCCTTAATTTAACAGAGAATTTATCAACTGCCTCCAAAGGAGGCCATTTGATTTGGAGAAACTAAAGCTTATTCAACCAACCATCTATCATTGGTCATTTTCACACCTTCAAAGTTTAGCTATTACAAATAATACCAGAGTAGATCTTGCACGCTCATTTTCATTCCCATGCAAACAACTTTTCAAGGTAGAGTCCTAGTAGTGGAAAGCTAAAGGGAAAGTAGGACAAAGGTAAAGGATATTAGTGTAAGCAATCGTTTTAAGTACTGTCCAAGGTCCTACTGTATGATTTGAGCCATTTTATACTATAAACAGCAATGAATTATCCATGTCAATAAAGAACGCCCATCTTCTTGATTTTTGTCATTCTGATAGCTCTGAAGTAGTTCCTCAGTTAGTTGGGGTTGACATTTTTTCTTATTATGAATGGCATTGATAAATGTAAGCACTTTACACATTTTCTCCCGCTGTCTATCGGTTGATCATACTGGGTTGCTTGCATATTCTATGATGCTGAGCGCCACGGGCCTATTATTTCCACTACCAGCAGGTCACCCATGGCGGGCAGATGCAGCATTGCTTAAGACTAAGACAGGAAAGAAAGATGTGACCAGCTACTTACCAACAAAAATATAGACCATCAAAGCACATTAAACAAGGGAGAGATCATTTCTTTGACAAATGGTGCTGGCAAAATTGAATATCCATCTGCAGAAAAAATGGAAGAGGACCACCATAGGCAAAAACAAACTGAAAATGGACCAAAGACTGAAGTGTAGAGATCATCACTGATAAAACTGGAACAAATTCAAGGTCCCTAATACTTGGCATACACAAGCTATCAAACATAAGCTACTAATGCACAAGCATCTATGCACAGAAGAGAAACTAAATGTCTGTGACCTCCTAAAATTTGGACTGGTTTGTACATCATAACATTTCACCAGAAAAATCAAAAGAGAACCTATCTACAGTGAAATGATATGCCAATGATATGCTTGCTGAAAATAAGGAAAACTTGAAGCACTCGCTGATGATCAAGGACTGCAGGCTTCCGAATGGATCACAGCCTAGAAGTGGAATGACAAAGCTGAAGAAAGCCTAAATCTTCACAACTGAACTCCCTGCTAAGTGAAGAAGTCTTGTAAGTTGTCAAAGATTTCGTCATTCTCGTATCCACAATCAGTGCTCATGGAAACAGTAGTCGAGAGATCAAGCAACTCATTGCACTGGGGAAATCTGCTGCCCACGACCTCTCCAAAGTGTCGAAATAACTTGGTTCCAACTGCTAGCAAGCCTGTGCGTCCCAGAAGGAAGTACACCATCCTCACCGGTGCTGTCTTTCAGGCCATGGTTACAGCCACGGTATCATTCCTTCTTGTCTAGTGTCATCCTCTTTTTGATGTCCCTCCACCTTACCAAGCATGATGTCATTCTCTAGTGCTTTGTCTCTTTCGGTACCATGTCCAAAGTATAGGAGATGGAGTCACTGCCTGTAGACGAATATTCTCACTCGAATGTATCTATCTTTGTGGGCCAATTACAGCACTTCTTCACAGGCCCATTGCCCTTTCATGTCTAGCAATGCTTCTACTTGTTGATAAACAAGCTCAGTTTCTTTCTCCCCTTTGTCTAATTGTTCTCCGAGATAATGTTAAATAGAAATGAGAGCAATGAACATTCCAGCACTCTTGAGAATTGGTGGGCCTCTCGTCCACGCCTTCCACTAATTAAGATGAGTTGTATGTGTTTTATCATTCTAAGAGTCTATTTATTCCTATTTACTGGAAAATGAGTGTTAAATTTGTCAAATACCTTTTCAGCATCTGTAGAAAAGGGTGTCCTGTGTTTTCCTTATTGATCTGGTAAATTTGATCAATGGAATATTATTTTGTAACTATTCTTGTGTCTCTGGAACAAGGCCCATTTGGATGATGTATTTCATTTTTAATGTAGTATGCTATATCATTTTAGGATTTGCAGGTTGATATTTCTTAGTGAGTTGATGTGTAATTTTTGTGACTAATAGGAATAATTGTTTTTAATTTATCCTCCTAAGAAACTGGTAGGTTTGAATTGCTGACCCTGAAGTCAGTAGTCCAAAACCCTAACCCACAGTTGTGTGTGTGTGTGTGTGTGTGTGTGTGTGTGTGTGTGTGTAGACAAGCCCTGGTGGGATAGTGGGTTACTTGTTGGGCGGCTAACCTCAAGGTCATTCAATTGAAACCACCAGCTGCTCCTTGGGGGAAAGATAAAGCTTTCTACCCGCTTTAAAGAACTGCAGTCTAGAAACTCACAGGAGCAGTCATACACTATCCTATAGGATTGCTATCAAACATCATTCACTCTATGGCAGTGAGTTTTGTTTTTCATTTGTTGGTTTGTTTGTTTTGAGCTTTATACACTTACAAGCCCTGGTGGGGTAGTGGGTTATGAGTTGCAAGTTGACCAGTTTGAAACCAGCAGGCTTTCTGAGAGAGAAAGAGGAGACTTTCAACTCCCGAAAGGTTTCGTCTCAGAAACGCACAGGGGCAGTTCTAGTTTGTCCTATGGGTATACTGTAAGTCACAGTTGATAGCAGTGATGTTTTGGAACACATTCATACGTGAATATCTGGTGAGAGAGTAGTTTAAAGTAATTGACTGTTCACTGGATGACTGGCCATTCAAATCCGCCAGCGGCTCCACGGAGGAGAGATGTGGCAGTCTGCTTCAGTACTATTTACAGCCTTGAAAATTCCATGTTGCAGGTCTGTGCTGTCGTCCAGCTCTGACTTGGAGCAGATGTGACAGCAGTGGGTTCTGTGTGTGTGTGTGTGTGTGTGTGTGTACGTGTGTGTGTCTATTAGGGCTTTTTAATTCTCATTTTCTGTCCTCTAGACATGTTTTTGTATGAAAGAAGTCTATTAAATCTTGTTATTAGGGCATTTCTCAAAATGTTTCCTTCCCTATTTTGTAGCTTCTGTTTTATGAATCTGCTTGCTGTGTTGTTTCATACTTATATTGCATCATTTCATATTATTTTCTCTGCAGCCATGAGCATTATAATGCTGTAGCCTCTTTATTTAATCATTTCCTCTTATATTCTACTAATCTTACATCGTGATAGATGTTGTGTGGGATTTTTTTCCTTTCTTGAGAGAGAAATGGTTATATTTTGAAACACCTCTTAATCTTTCTTTGCTTTTAATTTGTTCATTTGTCTATGGCATGGAGTTAGGTTTTGCTTTGTTACCGATCAGAAACGGTAATTTTTATTGGAAATAAATGTACTGGGATTTATACTTACTTATATAATTGATGTATTTGATCTTATTGCTTGCATATTATTCTACCTTAAATTTGCTAGACATTTTGTCATCTGTTTTGTTGTTGTTGTTGTTCTGGTTTATAGTGTTTCGTTTTGGTTTTTTGTTCCATATTTACCAGAAATAATTTATATAATGTCCTGAACGTATCCTTCTTTTTCTCAAACAATGTAGTTTGATCTATAACATTGGCTTGTAATTCTTTTTCCTTCTTCCCAGTGTAAAAGTTTTTATTCAAAAGATTTTGATGCAATAATATTACCACAAAATACTATTATCTTCCTTAGGGCTTCTCTCTGTGCTCATCATTGTGATTGGTCTAACCTTATTCATTTTATTAGGTTTAAATTATAATCTGATGACCACTTGTTATCAACATATTAATCAACTATCTGATTCTATAGTTTCTTCTTCCTCCTTCATCTCCTGTTTTATTGGGTTGTGACATTGTTGTTTATGCCTAGTAATATCTATGTACCTCTGACTTATGTTTTCATTTTCAATGTCCAGTTACTTGGATTCAATGCTTCTTTCTGAGAGATTTCACAACATAATTTTTTATCATTCCCATATTGAATAAAGGCCTACTGGTAAGATAATCTCAGAGTTCTTACATCTTGAAAATATTTTTGTTGTTGCTTTAACACCTGAAGTACAACCTGAGTAGATGTAACATCATTAGCTCTCACTGTACTTCCTGTTGAGCTTATAGTTATTGTTCAACTTTTACCTCTATTGACTGTTGCCAAGGGCTTTGGTGCTACCAGTTTTATTTTTGTTTATTTTTTTAATTTATTTTTTCTTAGTTAAGAATTTATATCTTATCCTCTGAGCCTCAGAAATTTTCAGGAATAAAACACATATGAAGCATAATTTAAGGCAGCTTGTTGTTTGGTTGTTAAATTTTTAGAGGGTTTTATTCTTTCCTGAATTTATTTCCTGGATCCTTTTAAGTACTACTGTACAGCTTCCTATTGTTTCGATATTTGTATTTTGTGTATTTGAATTTCACAGGCATAGTGTCCTTCTCTACCTGTGTTATGTAGATGGGACCACCTCGCTTCCTGAAAGTGAGAATGGTTCGAGGCATTTGTTGAAGGGCATCAAGGAACAGAGCCTTCAGTGTGACCTGCACCTCAACAGGATGGACGGAAGGGATTTCTGATATAACAGTTTTACAGAAAACCGAATTCCTCACATCTGGATCAACAGATAACATCATGATAAACGGAAGCTATCAACATGCTCAAGGATTTAATTTTGTTTGCATATACATTCTCGCTGCCACTGAGTTGATTCTGACTTATAGTGAGTGACCCTATATAACAGGGTAAAACTGCCCTTGTGAGTTTCTGACACTGTCACTCTTTATGAGAGGAGAAAGCCTCATCTTTCTCCTGTGGGCAGCTGGTGGTTTAGAACTGCTGACACTATGGGTGACTTTTGTTTCCATCTGCAATGTCCTGTGAGATGTATTAATGTATTTTCCAGACATTCCACAACATAATTTTTTATCATTCCCATGTTGAATAAAGGCTCACTGGTAAAATAACCTCAGAGTTCTTGTGGTTAGCAGCCCAACCTATAATCACTAGGCCAACGGGACTCCTTGGATACATACATAACCATTGCTCCGGGAAGCAGGAAGCTGGAAATTGAATGACATAGTGAATTGACCAAATCTGCTAGCTAAAGAGAAGGATGTCGCTCTAGAGACTAAGGTGCACATGACGTAAGCCGTGATATTTTCAATCACTTCAAACGTATGTGAAAATTGGCAATGGATACGAAAGGTCACAGAAGAATTCCTGTATTTGAATTTTGGTGGTGCTGAAGAGTCTTGAAGGTACTGTGGTCTTCCAGGGAACAAGCAATCCTCCTTGGAAGAAATGCACCTAGAAAGTTCCTTGGACATAACAAGTTATCAGGAGACTCCAGTCCCTGGAGATGGACATGGGAACATCATGTCTGATGCAGATCAGTGAGCAGGAGGAAGACCCTTGACAAGTTGGTCCTGACACAGTGGCTAAAACAATGACCCTAAAGTAGCATCAATTTTGAGGATGGCTGAGGAAGGGGCAATGTTTTGTTTTGTCGTACATAGAGTTTCTATAAATCAGAACCCACTGGATTGAACCTAACAAGCGCAATGTCATTTTTAGAAGAATCCAGAAGAAACTTGGAATTTAGTGTGTTTCCTAAGATGGAAACCTTTTCTCCATACATTAACAATTAAGAAAAGGAATTGTTATACTGGGCTGCATAAATTCAGCTTTCAAAAGAAAATTTAAAATATAATCCTAAATATCTATGTTGTAAGCCTGAAGGTGAAACTAAATCACAAATATATCAGTTTATAATAGTTTACAGTCTCATTTACTTCTGTCAATATATCCCAACAACAGCACCATATTCCATTAGGCAATATTGGGGCAAATGCATTAATGTGTCATAATAATGTGATGATGACTATTTTATCCTGAACAGCAGCACACCTGGGACAACTCTCTCTCAAAATCACCAATTTGTCAGTCTCCCAGGTGACACGCTTAGAAATAAAATTGAACTGCTGTTTATAAAAAAAATTCTACCATCAAAGGTTTGTTCTTTTAACTTGAGGTTATTTTAGTATCTTGATATGTTCCATGAACAAATTCAGTCAGTATTGAATGATTTCTGAGGGCACACTTCAGGTAGTATGCGTTTATAATGTTTTCATGAATATCAGGAAGATCGTTTGGGGACCTCGTGGTTTAATTTCATTTTTGTTTCCTTAGATTCCTCATTTTCCCCATGGAAGGCTTATTTTTCATGGTCCATCAAAATTGAATAGAAATGAAAAGTGGATGAGCCCATCAACAGCATGGCAATAGTATGAATTTTCAAAATAAAGTAGTTATTTTGAACTAACTATAAATAGAACATTGGAACTTTGGTAGCTTGAATAGAAGCTAATCTTTACAGTATCCTTTGAGGATATAAAACTCAAGCTGTGCAACTTTATGTTTAATAGAAAGTGATTTCAGTAGCATCTCATGTGAAAGTCAGCAAATTCAGCAGAGAATCTGTGCAGTAGACGTGCTCCTACACTGCAGCTGTCACTCACATCCGGGACTCGCTGAGGGAGTCTAAACATGCAGATAAAATTAGTTCCAGAGGATTATTACAAAGGCCTCTTCGTTACCACCAGGATATTGGCTTTGATTGTATTCTATGCTCTGGATTTCCCTTTACTTGGTGTCAGTGTTTGAAGAATTGATTATTAAATCAAGCAGAAACGTAAAAGACAAATTATGCTTGCTAACTTCAGATACAATTCATTTTTTTTACTTGTTTAACAATTCACTATTCTTTTTGCTTAATTATAATTTAACCACCTTTCTAAAATAATACATAAGCTATTTAAAAAATATTTTTCCAAGGGTGGGCATTAAAAGTAACTATAAAGAAAAGAAGGAAGGGAGAGAGGGGGAGGAAGGAAGGACGGGGCTTCTGGTGTGCTGATTTTTGCAGGATAACTGCATCTGAACCTTCAGAATATGCTTACTGTTGCTTCAAAATGTACATTTGGATGGCTGGTTTTGGTTTTTGTTGTTTTTTACTTGAAATTACATGAAATGAATTGTTTTTTTTCTCAAAATTATGGTTTCATAGTTTGGTCTAATAGTTTGGTCTGTAATTTTGTTTTATCAGCTATAGTATCGACTTTAAGAGCCCAGCAAGAGTTTTCTTTTTTTCCTGAATCCATTTTATTGGGAGCTAAGACAGATATATCATTTCATAGTTCAACCACATCAAGCAGTTTTATATAATTGCTGCCACAATCCATCTCAAAACATTTTCTTCCTTCTTGAACTCTTTGATCTCAGCTCCCCTTGATCCCCTCTTTCTCTCACTGTGTCCCCTGGGAACCCTTATTCCACTTTTTAGGGAGCTACCAGCTCACAAGTCAGGCTCAATATATGTAAGGGTACAGTTCCTTTTCTCATCAGCACCTCTCCTCAGCTAACAGGGGTGTAAATAGAAGTTTACGTGCAAAGAAATCGTTGACAGTATATATGAAAAGAAAGGAGGCTAGTTTTAAGTGGTTAACACAATTATCAGCTAACAGAAAGGTCAGTGGTTTGAATCCACCAGCTGCTTCACAAGTAGTCACGTCCAAGAAAAGGGTTATTGTTCTTCATAGATGCCATGAGTTGGTTGTGACGTATAGCCACTCTCCTTACAACAAAAGATTAAAACCACCCTGTCTTCTGATAGCCTCACAATCGTTGCTATGGTTCAGTCCATTGTCCAAGCCTCTGTCTCCATTCACAATGTAGAGAGCCTTCTTCCCTTTAATTGATATACTTTACCAAGCACAATGTCCTTCACGAGGGACTACCCCTCTTGATAGCATGTCCAAAACACCTAATATAAATCTCACCATCCTTTCTTCTAAGGAGCATTCTGTCTGTACTTCTTCCAGAACCGATCTGTGCATCCTTCTGACAGTCCGCAGTGGGCTGTGTGTTTGGCGACACCATGATTCAGACGTGTCTGTTCTCCTGCACGCCTCCTGTTTCATTGCGCACCTTCAGCCTGGACATGAACTCACTGAAAATACCACAGCTTGGGCCAAATATATCTGAATTGTCAAAGTGCTTCTGAACACTTTGAAGATATTTTTTTTTGCAGCAGCAGCAGATTTGCCCAATGCAATCCATTGTTCAATTTCTTGACTGTGGTTTCTAAAAGAGTTGACGATAGAATTAAGTAAAATGAAATTCTTGACAACTTCAATCTTATATCTATTTATTAGGATGTTGCTAAATGGTCCACTTCTAAGAATTTTTATTTCCTTGTACTGTGGTATAATGCATACTAAAGACACTGTATAGTCTTTGCTCTTTACCCATAAGTTCTTCAGCTCCTAGTGTGTGTCACCTGCGTATCCCAGGTAGTAATTGAGTTTTCCTCTAATCGTGATGCCCTGATCTTCTGCATATAATTCAGTTTCTCAGATTATTTTCTCAGCGTTCAGATTGAATAAATGTGTTGAAAGCCTGTAACCCTTACACAAATCGTACCTGGTTTTAAACCGCCCATCATCCCTTTGTTTTGTTTGAATGGTTCATCGATCTTGATTTATACACAGCTTCTGCATGAACACTGTAATGTCTCTGGAATTTCTATTATCCACAATGCCATCCATAATATGATCTATAAAGTTAAATGTCTATGTAGTCCATAAATACCATAAACATCTTTCTAATATTTTCTGCTTTAAATCAAGATCCATCTGATTTTAGTAACGATATCCTGCATTTCTGTTCTCTGTGGAATACAACTTGAATTTCTGACAGTTCCATAAAGATTCATACTAAAAACAAAACTCACACCTATGAAGTTCATTCTGACTCATAGAAACATTGGAACCCCTATAAGACAGACAGTTCTACTATTTTCTATAGGGTCTCTATGAATAAGAATCAACTCAATTTCAATTTATATATATATATATATATATATATATATATATATATATATATATATATATATGAAGGCAGACACAAAATAGAAGCAAGTAGGTAGGGTGAAAGGCAAGAGAGAGAAGTTCTCCCTGTCACTCTTATAAAAAGGACATACTAACAAAGTGACACTGTGTTAGTTTGGGTATATTAGAGAAACAAATCCACAGAAACTCATATGTATATAAGAGAGAGTTTTATATAAAAGGTAAGTGTACATTAAGATAGTACTCAGTCCAATCCAAGCCCATAAATCTGACATTAGCACATATATCTCAGTCTAATCCAAGCCCATAAGTCCCAACTCAGTCCAATCCAAGCCCATAAATCTGACATTAGGCCATATATCTGACACCGATCTATAAAGTCCTCTTCAAACTCACAAAGCACACACAATTACACCTACTGCAGGAGGAAAACCAAATCAGTGAATGTGTAAGCATCTCAGCACTAACAGAGGTCTTCACACGACTGCTCCAGCACCTAGGGCTGCATCGGGGTAGATCCTTGTGGCTTCTCCTCAGGGATGTCTCACAGGAAGTGAGCCTTGCCAGCTGAGGCAAAGAACTAGCTAAGGCAGTCACACACTGGTCTGACCATCAGAGAGCAAGAGACCAGAGAACCCGAAAAGTGAGGCTCACTGAGCCGTTTATCTCTCCACCCTTCAATTAATCCCACATGTGTTTATTATCCAGGTTGGCACAATAGACCTTAACTATCACAGACATCATAAGGCTACCACCTGATTGACAATTGGACTCCACCTTATCTCTACATAGATACCATCCAGTTGTCAAAAAATCGATCCACCACAGTACCCTATTCAAAAAACAATTGTGAAAGCTTTCTCTGGGAACATATCATTTTTCATAAATCTATTTGTATGAAATATGTAGGGAAATCCACAAACAGAATTCTTAAGAAGTATGAGAGAGTGTGATGATTTTGATAAACCTAACCATTAAATCAAACATCCTTGATCGTCAATCCTCTAACAAGGTCATGTGCAGCATATTTACCTAATTCACTACAGCTTTTGATCTTAGACAGTAATGCTGTTACTTTGAGGATTAAGGTGTGCCTGCCCTAAGCCATGGTAGTCTCCACTGCCTCATGTGCGTGTGAAATTTAAACACTGAATAAGGAAGACCAGGAAGAAGCAATGCATTTGAATTGGGTACTGGAGAAGAGTATTGAAAGTACCATGGACTGCTCAAAGAGCAGCCTGATCTGTCTTGGAAGAAGTAAGACCAGAGTGCTCCTTAGAGGCAAGGATGGCAAGCCTTTGCCTTACATACTTTGGACGTATTGTTCCCTGAAGAAGGACATCATATTCGGTGGAACAGAGGGGAAGCAGAAAAGATGAAGACCCTCAGTGGGATGGACTGTCACCATGGCTGCAACAATGGGCTCAGGCTTAGGAACAGTTTTAAGGACGGTACAGGACGAGGCTGTATTTTGTTTTGTTATCACAGGGCCACTATGGGCCAGCGCTGACTCTATTACTGCTAACCACACCACTAAGTTGATAAATACTGAGCAATTTAGTTGATTGCCATATTCTTATACAAATAGCATACATGTTACATGGGGTTTTGGGGGCAAACTTTTCACATATTAGTTTTCTTAGGCACATTCTGTGTGTTACATGTATTATTGATGTTGGAGGATTATATATTTAAAATACAGCTAATTATCTGCATTGTAATAAATAGAAGTACAAAATGAATAAAACAATTACAATTTATCTAGTCTGTTAAGGGTTGTGGAAATATTTGGAAATTATTAGTTCTTATAGTTGCAAAATATGCTCAACATCATTAATATCTCAGCATTACTTATCTAAAAATTAATTGATGGGGCAAATGTTTTATCATATATGATATTGTGTTAACAAAATGATGTTGCCTTAAAGCTAATATCACCAAATAGTTGTAAACTAATACTACTTTTCACTTTTATTATCTAAAACACTTTTTATTTAAATTTATATCTATTTAATGTTCTGTTGCTATCATTGTCCACAATGAAGCAGAGTGAAAAGAAAACTTCAAAGGTAGCTCAAGAAGACAAAGTAATGTCTTATAATGGACTACATGAAGACCTTGAGCTAGAAAACCCACAAGGAAAAACATGCTCAGAACGTCTAAAACTCAATGAACCGAAGAAAAAAACTCAAGCTTCTAACTGAAATAATGAAGAATTCTATAAGGAAAATATTGACCAACACAGGAAACACCAGACAATGTTAGAAAGAAAATGCAGTCTCTGTTCTAAAAGAAAAAAAAAGTGTCAAACACACTGAGCCTTAAGCCCTCCTTTCTATTTCCCCACAGATGATAAACTCCCCTCCTCCACCTTGAACCCAAGGTGACGGCAGAGGAAGGAGTGTGATTCCACAGCAACTTCTTTAACCAATCTAGCTTCACCCAGCAATTCTCACTTCCTGGCGCCATATTCTTCTTAAGAGTCAAGTCCCCACCAATGGTACATCCCTCCTCCATGTTTCCTTGTGGTCAAAGGGTGATCAGACTTGTGAAGCACACCTCTTAAATATTTCTTTCATGCAGCCCACTGCTATTGCTTTATTCAGGCCCTCGAAGCTCCTTCCTTGGACTAATGCCACAATCAAATCATTAGCCCCCCTGCCTTCAGCCATAACATTGCGCGTTAGACGGCCACCCTCCACTGCCTTATCAGTAGCCTGTGTTGTGAAAACATATAACTCTTCAAGCCGCTGTGAATACAAAGGAGTCTCAGGATCTGGCCTGTGATACTTCTTCAGACTCATCTTGCACCATCACTACTACTTTACAGTTGAATGGTGATTCCTCCAACCCAATCAATATTCATTTAATGTCCTGTTTACTTGTTTGTATAACAAAGAATGCTATGCATAGAATGTTCTTAAATACTCTCGTCCTTCCAGAATACTTTCTTCCAAGGACCCTTCACCTATGGAGCATCTTTCCTCGACAGTTTATGTCTGCCAATCCCTATGACAAAAAGGTTTCTCTGGCTTATCCCGACTAAGAGCTGGATGGATTATGTTTTCCTAGGCAAGGAGCGCGCATGAATTCAGATGGGTAGGATTCAAAATAGAGAAAGAGGAGAGGACTGTGGATACCTGGAGAAGCCCTACCTCATGGAAGGACCAGTGGTGCTTCAGACCAGTACAAGATAGAGACGAGGCATTGTCTTCCATCTGTTTTCATCATTTTGTACATTGCAAGTATCCAGACCATCTTTTAAACACATAAAGAAATGATTTTATTTTGCAGTGTCCTGCTGAGAAAGCATTAACCAGGTTTTTGAGTCAATAATTCTTGGAGTCTGCTTCCTGAACTAGCAGCATCCGCATCACCCTGCGACATGTGCAAAATGTGACTTCAGGGAAGCACCGGTTAAGAAATCAAATGATGTAGGATTTGGGGCACACACATGTGCTGCAAAAGACCTCTTGAAATCATGGAGATCGCTTTGATTACAATACGGACCTCATTCAAGCCAGGATCTGTTCAGTAGTGCCCTATGCATGTGAGAGCTCTACAGGGTCGAATTAAACCAGAACAAGAAGGGACACATCTGAATTGTGGTTTTGACAAATACTGTATAGAGCATGGGCTTCCAGGAGAAGGAACAGACTCGTCTTCAGAAAAAAAAATGGTAAGCCTTTGTATGCTGTATGTTGTGCATCTTATACACAAAGACAGATTGCTAGACAAGGAAACCGTGTTTGCCACTGTAGAGGATGAGTGGAAAGGAGACTATTCAATGAAAGGCATGAGCACCATACAACAAGAATGGACGCAAGTCCACGGGGTAACATTGTATTGTCTTGTACAAAGAGGCATCATGAGGTGGGAAAAACTGCACGCCAAGTATAACAAGCATCAGAACCTCTTATTCAGAACCTCTGGAGGGGAGGCTCCCCATCTGTGTTTGAACTAGCCCCTTCAGGTGATTCTGATGCCTACTCAGGTTTAAAAACAAATACTATAAGTGAACTAATATTAAAGAAAAGTACATGAATAAACATAAAGTGTAATTAAAGAGAAAATGTATTTTCCCAATACATTTTTAAAATGAAAAACTTTTATGTTATCAAGGTAGACTGTAAAGGAGACTTTTATTTTAAAGTGATCAAAAGAGAATTTCACTTGTCTGTTTACTAAAATAAGTTTGAATTACTCTGAAAGCTTCAACCAAGGCTAAGTCTGGACAAACACAACACAGTTGATAATTTAGGCAATTACGTAGCTGAATTAAACCAATTTGAAGATATTCACATGCTTTGGACTTCATGCTCAAATTAATGCAGACAGACAAAGCAGAATTGCCTGAATAGCTGTAGTAATTCTTTAGCTTTGTAGCTCAGTTTCCAGACCCCAAGAAGCAAAGGCAGTTTTGGGGCAGCTGGTTTATAAATTCAGTGGAGCTGAAAGTCATGCTTTCAATCAGAGATGGAAAGCTGCCATAGTAATACGGAGTTCCCCACTTAGCAAGAATGACTGAAGTAGCAGTCTTTTATTCTGATGAATTTAATTAAAGGTTTTACAATGTAAATCATGCTTGTGTTCCTTATGTGTTTGGGAGTTTTTTTATTTTGTTTTTTTTTACTAAAAGATCAAATTTGATATAAAACCAGGAACAATGACATGGCTGGGGAAAAAATATCTTGGGAAAGGCAAATGACAGGCTGTAATCAGTGTGATATCATGTTTTCCAGATGGTATGATGTATGTAGATCTAAGAACAACAAGCCTGTTTGTAACCTGGAAAATCATATATTGTCCCTTTATTAATCATATATTATCCCTTTAAAATCACACATTATCCCTTTATTAAGATATGCTTAAAACTGCCTATCCACACCAGAATATTCCAGACAAGCATCATCCAGAAGACTGTTACCTAGCAACACCCCAATCAGGGGCAATTCCTATCTATGCAGCTTTGAGATAATTGGTGTATACACCATTTGTATCTGGACCCTCCGTCAAAAGAGTTCCTGTCAAAATGCTGACTATCTGGTGTCTGAAATGACCAAACCCAACCCACTGCCACTGAGTCCACTCTGACACCTAGTGGCCCTACAGGGCAGAGTAGACTGTCCACTACGGTTTCTAAGTCCATCAAAGTAGACAGAGGCAGACTGCCTCATCTTTCTCTCTCAGAGCACCTAGTGGAATTGAACCACCAACTTTCTGCTTAGCAATCAAGTGCTTAGCTCCGATGCGGGCATCAATCTTCTTACCAGCACTGAATGGACTCTGTAATGTGTCATTTGGAAAAGAACACATATATATAAAACTAACAATATAGGTAAATCATGCACTGATTTATTAAGTCATGATCTTAAATGCAAGGGAAGTTGGTGACTTAGTGGTTAAGCACTCAGCTGCTCACCAAAGATCAGAAGTTCTAACCCACCAGCCGTTGCAGGGCAGAAAAATGCAGCAGTCTCTTATTTACAGAACACAGTTCAACTCTGCCCTACTGGGTCTTATGAGATGAAAGAGAGCCACAAGTACTGCATTTGGAGGGTTAATTGCATAGAAGTGTGTGTGTGTGTGTGTGTGTGTGTGTGTGTGTGTACATACTCACATAATATTGGTGTGTGTTCTGATTCTTGGACATCTTTGCTCCGTGCATAGCCTTCTCCTGTTTTCTGTCGTATCTCCATATCACAAGCCCACGTCTTCTGCTTCTTTGCGTTCATGCTAATCCTGCTAGGTTGCAAGCCATGCCTCTCAGACATGGTCAGCATGTGGCAGCCCATCCACAATAGTTCTCTGACGCTGGTTCAGCTCCAGTGCTTGTTTTCACACCTGCTGCAACAAACACTCCCCAGCCCCACCGTGTTCCCTGAGCAGAGTTCCAATTACTTCAAGATTCCAGTGTGATACTTCATCCATTCCCTTATTTGTAAGCTCTTGCTTTTTCTTCACCTATGTACCCTCCCCCCCCCACCCCCAGAAGATGTTGTTTCGTTTCAGACTTACGAGTTCAATGAACTTCATAGTGGCCTTTTAGTATTAGTAACACCAGGAACGCTATGTTTTTACGTCTGCAAATTACTGTAGCCACTTGGCCGGTGCTCATTTCACTTTGAAGGGTGCATTTCTCTCCGTCGATTCTTGGATCTAGCCTTCTTTGGCAATGTTCTGGAAGAACGCCAGGCAGCCCTGGATGCGGGCACAGATCTCCACGCATAGTTAGGAGCAGGTCCCTCTCATCTCCATGCTGAAAGCCCCCGTGTAACGTGTCTCCCTAGAAGAGAAAAATGATATGCCAATCATCTTTGCCATTTCTCCTGCCACATGTGATCATGCTCACTCTGACGCCGTCATGGAAGCCACGGTTTCTCTGTACCTCCCGCGACCACTGGCCCCATAAAAACCATACCATGTTTGTATGGCTTCCAATGGAAGCCCCAGATTTACAAGTGCCCCGATTTTCCAAAGACACTTTGATATTCACGCCCAAAGTCATATTCTCTGTGATGCTAGCTCACAGTAGACGTATCCTGATAAGAACTCTTTCGGCCCAGAATTATTATCCGAATGCATCCCTCTGTCCTGGATGCCAGCACTCAGCCTGCACCACTCCTAAGGGCTCACGCATCGACACCCAGCTGCTGGAAGTAGGAGCTAGTGAAGGCCCCGAATGTCAGAGGCGGAAATTGCCCCAGCTGAGATGATAGGCCTTCCCTCCGGGAAGGTAATGGCAGAGAGTGATCAACTGATGCAGGGACAAAAAGGCCAGGTAGGCTGTTTTCAATTTGCGCTAACACTGAAGCACTATCCCAGCTCTAGAGCTCCCGCGGGGTTGGCTGAAACTGTGGGTGTACTTGCAGGACATTTCCCTTTCGTTGCTAAATCCTGCCTTCCTCTCTAAATCTGCCCTACAAGAGCACTTCTCACGAAACTGTGTGACAAGCAGTTTTAGGGATCCGATCTAAGATCATTTTCCACTGTTCTTCATCCTTGATGAAGGAAAAATTCTGTTTGCTGTCTCCAAAGCTTCCCACCTCACTTGCCCCCCAGACCTGAGTCCTCCCCTTTCCCCTCATTATCTTCTCCAGCCTGTTTGACTATTTGAATTTGAAATCCTACTTTTCTTTTTTTTTAAACATTTTATTAGGGACTCATTCAACTCTGATCACAATCCATACATACATCAATTGTGCAAAACACATTTGTACATTCTTTGCCCTCATCAATTTCAAAGCCTTTGCTCTCCATGTAAGCCCTTGGCATCAGGTCTTCATTTTTCCCCTCCCTGCCCTACTTTTCAATATATAGTTTAACTAAAGAGAAGCAGGCAAGCCAAAACCACGTCGTATTTAATTGGGTTCTAAATGCATTCGATACTCAGAGTCCTGTGATTTTGTAAAAACAGTGACAAGTTGAACCAAAGGAATGATTGGAAATTTACAGTTGCAGTATGAGATGATTCAACGATTGTGAAAATGGGGGATTTTGCAGAGACTGGGTTTATTTTTTGAAGAATATATTACTATGTCAATTATTTCTAAAAAAAACAACTCCTAATTTAGAACATTTGTTTGGAGTGAACAAATGAATATTGTTTCCTTCTCTAGTAGTTGAGAACCAGCTCCACATGCTGAGAGAGAGAAAGAGAGAGACGAAGAAAGAGAGAATGAATAATGGCTTAGGAGTTGAGATTTGTCTCAATTTGGGCAATGCTCAGTGAAGTCATTTTCTCATTCCCACAAAAGACGGGTTAGAAAATGCAACTGTGATCATGAAGGATTGTTTGTAGGGGAAATGTAGCTAACACAAACAGGAAAGCAAGAACTTTAAACCTGGGAGGAATACTGAGTCCACTGTTCCCATAGGATGTGAAGGGAAGTCAGCTGAAGAATTTGATGAGTGGCTAGTCATTCAACTTCTGAAACCATTAGCAAATGTTGATGTATGTTTAGATTTAGTTAGAGAAAAGGAAATGCGATTTTCATGTGGACTCTTTATGACTCCAAACATTTTTAATATCAGGTAACACTGAAATTAAATAGAGAAAACGGTTTTTGTTCTCATGTACCTGATTCTCTACTAGGCCTTATGACAAGTATTTAACATTTTTGCCTAAATACGTTGAATTCTGTTGCTGGGATTTAAGGTGAAAGGCTGATGGGAATGGCGCTTTGCTTTCTTGGTTGAACGGAGCCCCATGATCTAGTGGATTATTCGTTGGGCTGCCAAGCACAGTGTAAAAGCATCAGCCATTTGTAAGAGAAAGGCAAGACTTTCTACTCCCTTAACAATTTACAGTCTCTGAAATCACAGGGTCTCTCCGACCCTGTTCTAGAAGCTTTTGACTCAATGGCAGTGAGCTTCTTTGTTGGAGAATGTGAAGCTCCGAGTTAACTAGGTCATATTCGTGTGAATCTTCCAAATGTATATTCATCAGCTTCACAAAGGCAACTGATCTAGAGAAAGTAAGGTGAAAAAGCCGGAGCAAAACCCACTGGAATCGAGTCTGTTATGACGCATAGAGACTCTACAAATGGTGTCTACGGATCTAAATCCTATGGGAGCAAATAGCCACGCACAAAGCCGTGGGTGGTTTGAGCCAGCCAGCTTTGGGTTAACAGCCCAACTCACTCCTGACCCGGGTTAGAGTAGAAATTAATTATAATTTTATATAGGCTGGCAACTGTGTTCATTATTCTGAGAAAATTAATTATATTTAAGTAAATCATTTAATAGTATTAGCATTTCTGGGAATCTAGAGAAAGGTGTGAAAAACTGAATTGCACTTTTCCTGTTTTAGATGTACTGAGACTTTTAGTAAATATTAAGCTCCTTCAGATTTATATTAATTATTCTAAGGCATAAAATATATGTGCCTTTTGGGTGCATTATTTTAAAAACCATGCTAGGATTACCTTCCTATATGTTATGTCTCATGTCTGAAAGTGCTAGCTGTGAACAATTCTCAGTGCCTCTTCTTTCTGAATGAACTACAGTTAGACAATTAAGTCTGTAATGCGCGATAGCATGGTCATATTAGCCCAGTGATGCAGAAAAGACCATCTGTGTCACCTGATGTGACTTACGGTGGGAGTAACTTAAATGCCTGGTGGAGTCATTAACTGAAGTAAGCCAGTGAATTGTTTTTAGAGGAGGATAATTTAACTGATGAAGAATTAGTAAAAGTAGGCATTGACCTTCAATGCCTTGTAATAAGCCTGCAAAATTGATTTGTAAACTGTTTTATAACTCAATTTTGTGTGCATTAAAAACTAATCAAATGACTTCGATGCAGTTCACTGATTTTTAACTTGCCAATTTACTTGAGCATGTACAATTTGTTAGGAGAACTATGTATGTATGCCTGCAAAACAGTAACTGTGATGCACTGTCATTTAATCTTATTTGCAAAGATCGGTTACTCTCATCTATATCTTATTAATCCAAAGTTGAATGCTGAACACTTTGGGTCTGTGTGTAATGTGCTATGTCTTTCCCCAAAGTGAAAAATTATATTTCAATTGAAGATAAAACACTGTAAATACTGACACATAAATGCAAGCTTGCAATTAAATGAGGCTGACTAAATCTAAAATTTTCTGTAATAATATTTTACTAAAGCTTCATTACATGATCAAAAGTGAAAAACACTTCCATTTACTTTCTAAAACCAGAATGACAAAGTTCCTTGGCAGAGAAAAAATAAAATTCACCATGAGAATTGCAACAGGTATATAAACTAAAACAAACAAACAAACAGCCAGCAAGCATATTTGGACTCCTATAGAACTGCCCCCATGGATTTTCAAGACAATAAATCTTTGTGGGAATAGAAAGCCTCCTCTTTTTGCCCCCGAGCAGCTGATGAGTTCGAACTCCTAACTTTTTGGGTAGCTGCCTAATGTAAAGGCCAGTACACCAGGGCCCCAGGGCAGGTATAAAAGGCATGGTACGAAAGACTGAAACCAAACCTGTTGTCAAGTTGATTCCAACTTAGGGCACCTCCACGTGTTCGGGAGGAGAACAGCTCCATAAGGTAATCAATGGCTGTGATATTTTGGAAATAGATCACCAGGCCTCTCTTCCAAGACTCAACCCATGAGTCTTTGGGTTAGCAATAACCAAGCATTTAACCATTTGTGCCTCCCAGGAACTCAGCATAATGATATAGAGTTAGCAATTTCTCAGAATTCTTGCTTCTTACAGTAAATCACTTTTTAAAAAGATGAGTCGATAACTAGCCCACAATCCAGGAGGCTAAACTTATCTAAGATAGAGTAATTCAATATCTGAGTGAAGGACATTCTCACTTTAGAATCTGCTCCCGGGAATCCGTGCAGCGTGCTAACGCATTCTGGTGGGACGGAGACACAATAGTGAGCAAAATAAGCAAGAACACTCTCTTGCAGAGGCCCGAGTCCAGTGGTCATCAGAAAGCCCCCACGTGTGTAATTACTAACTGTGGTGAGAACTGTACAGGGAAGGGCTAGCCGAGTTTAGAAGGGAGGAAATAGCCAGCGAAATATAAAGAAGAGGCAAGCAGGTAGAGTGAAAGCTATAAAGCAGAAGGAAGCGCTGACTCTGTGATCATGGCCTCTCCCCTGCCAGGTAAGTATGGGGAAGCTCTGAATCTGGAGAAAGAAAAGAAAGACGCCTAGCTCCTAAGGAAATTAAAAGGCTGGAGGAATTACAGAGCTCCAAGTGGCAGGATTCTAGAGAACAAGGGAGATGAAGCTGGAAGGGTAGTTTACACAATGAGGACATGACTTCATCCTTTTTGCCAAAAGCACAGAGTTAATAGTGGAGAAGGAAGTAGAAAGCCATTATCTACAGTATAAAACCAATTTACATTATTAACTTATTTAATTTTACCTTTTGATGGGGAATTAGGTGGGGGTTTACATATCAGATCCTTATTTTTATACTCAATAATGTGAACAGCTTATCAAACCTCCCATTAGCTTGCCCTGTTCACTCCCCCTGCCTTTTTCCCCAGAACTAAATTTAAATATGCAAATATGGAAAGTGATTAGGATACTATTGCTAGAGACTTGGTGAAGCCTGCTGATTGCATTGTCAACTGTGAGAGGTGTGGACACGATAGAAGTATATATATTAGAAAATATATTCAAGAGGTGAAATCAGCATCATTTGAAGATTTATCAGCTATGAGCCTGGGGGATGAAATCATGAGTGGTGTCTACACCACACTTAAGTCTCAGGATTATGCAACTGGATGGATTGCTGTGCTTTTCTTAAGAAAGAATCTTATATTGAAGGAATAGGTTATGAGATTGGATTTGCCATGACATTTTAAAAAATCATTTTATTGGGTGCTCATGCAACTCTTATCACAATCCATACATCCATCCATTGTGTCAAGCACATTTGCACATTTGTTGCCCTCATAATTCTCAAAACATTTGCTTTCTATGTGAGCCCTTAATATCAACTCCTCATTTCCCCCTCCCTCCCCACTTCCCCCCTCATGAACCCTTGATAATTTATAAATTATTATTGTTTTGTCATATCTTACACTGTCTGACGCCTCCCTTCACCCACTTTTCTGGTGTCCATACCCCAGGGAAGAGGTTATATGTAGATCCTTGTAATTGGTTCCCCCTTTCCAGCCCACCTTCTCTCCACCCTCCTGGTATCCCCACTCTCATCATTGGTCCTGAAGAGATCCTCTGTCCTGCATTCCCTATGTTTCCAGTTGCTATCTATGCCAATGTACATATCTGGTCTAGCCGGATTTGTAAGGTAGAATTGGGATCATGATAGGGAAGAAAGGAAGCATTTAAGAACTAGAGGAAAATTGTATGTTTCATTATTGCTACCCTGCACCCTGACTGGTTGGTCTCCTCCCCGTGACCCTTCTGTAAGGGGGTGTCCAATTACCTACAGATGGGCTTTGGGTCTCCACTCTGTACTCACCCTCATTTACAATGATATGAGTTTTTCTTCTTTGCTGCATGATAACTGATCCCTTCAACACCTTGTGGTCATACAGGCTGGTGTGCTTCTTCCATGTGGCCTTTGTTGCTTCCTAGCTACATGGCCACTTGTTTATCTTCAAGCCTTTAAGACCCCCAGATGCTATATCTTTTGATAGCTGGGCACCATCAGCTTTCTTTACCACATTTGCTTATGCACCCACTTAGTCTTCAGCGACTGTGTTGGGAAGGTGTGCATCATGGAATGCCAATTTGATAGAACAAAGTGTTCTTGCATTGAGGAAGTACTTGAGTGGAGGTCCAATGTCCATCTGCTGCCTTAATACTAAACCTATAAATATATGCACACAGATCTATTTCCTCATCATCCTATATAAATACATTTACAGATGTACATACCTGTATTTAGACTTCTACAAATGCCCTTTGCCTCTTAGTTCTTTCCTGGATTTCTTTATACTTTCCTTTTGTCCCACTATCATGCTCGACCTTCATTTGGGTTTCAGTAATTTCTCTAGGTCACATTGCCCTTGCTGAATCCCTACCAGGCCTCTCACACCCTCCTTGCCACTGACTTTGGATCACTTGTTGTTCCCATGTCCCTGGGTTGGTCAACACTACCGCTATGAGACTTTCTTGTTAAATGTTGCTATGGTGGATTTTTTGCGTGAAATTTCACCCTGAAAATTGGGTTTCCATTGAACAGATTTCATCCATATTGTCCAGTGACACTGATGACATTTCCAGCCAGTGACAGCATCCTCATGTTTCCATTCCAGTCATTCTGTTTCTTTGGGTCTGACTTCCTCGACTCCCTTTAGCTTCTCATTTTTGTTTTGGACTAAATATTGATCATATTGTCTTGTGAAGATGACTATTTTGAGGTTTATTTTAAAGATCATACTACTCATAGGTGACATTCTTTATTTAAGAGTCAATCTATTGGGCTGAAATGAGACCTTTAATTCCAAATGTAAAGGGTATCTTAAGACATTAGACTCAGGGAATTCTATAATCTCTACCAACCCAGAAAGTTTGACCTTTTTTGATTTGGGAAGTTGAGATTTGTTCCACATTTTTCTCCTGTCCTACCTGGGACCCTCATCAGAACTGTTGGCTATGGTAGCCAGGAGTCCTCTCATTCTTTGGGGACTCAAGATAGACGGGTCCTGTACACCAATTTATTCTTTGAGCCTTTCCATTCCTTTTTTCTCTTTGCTCCCGATGATCCCAGACCAATATCTGCATCTTAGATAGTTGTTTGCCTGCTTTTACCACCCCACACTCACCAGATGACAATGTACAACAGTGTCTTTATGAACTGTTCTGTGACAGTTGAAAGAGCCGTACCCTGAGAATACAGTCCAAACTTTCCAACCCAGTAAAACAATCCCTCAAGGAATTCGGTTGTGCTTATGAAGTATCTGTATCCTCTATGAGATTTTTATAAATGTAAATATATATGAAGTACTGACAAACACACAGGTCAGCAGTTTGAACCCACTAGCCACTTCTTAGGAGAAAATTGAGGCTCCTTGTTCCAGTAAATATTTATATCTCAGAAATCAATCGGGGAAGTTCTACTCTGTCCTACAGGGTCAAAACTGACTATACACACACACACACACACACACACACACACACCTATACTTGTTCACCCACATGCTCACATTTATGTATACATATCTCCCTATGTAACCAGGCTCAGGTTGGTGTTGCTATTTTTAGTGTTGTAAAAATTTGTATATGCTATAGTATTGACCAAAATTGTCTTTTATTCTCATGTTCTTCTTAGTATCATTATTTACCTTTGTTATCTTTACTGTATTGATCTTTATCTCTTCCATCACCAAAAATAACTAGTACCTACAATGTAGAAAGTGATTCTCCCCTGTCTCCTACCATTTCTAATGCCCATCAAAGAATGGACTTTTCTGTGTACTTACCTATTCTTATATTTTTACAAGAGTTAGACCAAGAATTATCTGTCATTTTGAAATGATTTATTTTACTGAGCATAATGTCTTCCTGATGTATCCATGTTATATTTTCATGACAGAATTATTCTTGGTAGCTATGTAGTATTCCATAGTCCTGTATTTACTAAAATGATTGATAGGTACTTAGGTTGTTTCTGGCTTTCTGCCATTGTGGATAATGCTGCGAGAATCATAGGTGTGCATATGTCTATTTGTGTTACTGCTGTTAGAGCTCTAGACTGTATAGCTGGAAGGGGGATCACTGGATTATAAAGTATTTCTATTTCCATATTGTTTTGCACAGTGCTTACACCACTTTACAATGCCACCAGCCCCATATTCCTATGATATGGTGAGTTGTTTTTGTAATCACTGAATGGAGCTGTTGATGAAGCCAGTAGGTATGCAGGTTTGGGACTCAGAGATGAAGGCTGGATAATAAATACAAATGTATGAGTCATTGGATTAAAGATAGTAATTGAAAATATATGTGTAGAGAAGTCTATTTATTGGAAGCCTATAGTGAAATACAATGAAAAACTGTTCGTTTTAAAAGTGTCCTCCATGTAGAATTATTCTGAATGCAAGGAGGAAAAGCTCCTAGTACATAAAATAAAAATAATGATTTCCATGATACTTAACGAACATAGGAAGGTAGATAATAGTATAGTCCAAACACACAGGCTGACTGGATGGGAGGAAAACATATCATTATAAAGTCATGATATAGTGTGGACCTAGACTACTGTGTTGGCAATAGAAATTAGAAACTCTTTGCATTTTTGTAGACAATAATTAAAGAAGCTTTGAATTACAGAATATTATTTGGCTGCTCTCTATATGTCTGTTTTCTCTTGGGCTTAGGGATTTAACTTTGCTCATGTTTTTTTGTCATTATAAAGGAATGCATGCCTGACCAAACTATCAAATAATAGAGATAAATTTTAAAAATGATGTAGTCTATTAAACCTCCTCTTGAAAACTACCAGATCATCTGCCCGAGATGCCCAACATTAAACGTTTGGAATATGTTCTTCCACG
The DNA here is from genome assembly GCF_050624435.1 of Tenrec ecaudatus. Taxonomy (NCBI): domain Eukaryota; kingdom Metazoa; phylum Chordata; class Mammalia; order Afrosoricida; family Tenrecidae; genus Tenrec; species Tenrec ecaudatus. Next base: position 76,817,763 of record NC_134542.1, read on the forward strand.
TTTTTCACCACTCTTGTGCAATATATACATATATATAAAACTAGGATTACAATGTCTTATCTAAGAGTATTTATAGCTTTCTGCCTGTGGACACCACACAGGCAGCATCGTTGGGGTTACGTTACCCACCCCCTTCACCCCACTGCTGTCGGGTCTCAGTCAGTCTCCCAAAGAGCCTGAGCAATGACAGGAGCTTGACATGGAGGCTGAGCTTCAAACCCAGCTGATGAGACTCTGCGGAGCCATTGAGAGCCATGGGACCGCTCACGGCCTGGGCAGTCAGGAGCTCCGAACGCCAAGCACTCCAGGGGGCAGAGGTTGTCACCCCCCCTACTGTGGCGGGGTGGACGCAGTCAGCAAGGCACGGCACACACGACGAGGTGTGAACTGTCAAGAGGATCTCTGTCGGTGGCACCAGAAGACTCTGAGTGAGCAGCACCGCCTACGAGATGATTTTGAGCCAGATGGGAAAATTGAAGTGATTGACGTCCTGACTGATGGAGGCAGTGGCAAGGAGAGGCTTTGCTTTTGTGACTGACTTTAGATGGCCGGGACTCCATGGATAAGATGGTCACTCAGCAATAGCAAACTGTGAATGGCCACAACTGTCACGCACGGAAAGCCCTGTGAACGCAAGAGCTGGCCAGCGCTGCTGCTAGCTGAAGAGGTCGGAGCGCTTCTGGAAACGGGTGGCCACAGAGGTGGTTCTGGTGGGAATGAGAGCTTTGTTCCGAGAGGGCACCTCAGGGGACGTGGTGGCTTTGGTGGCAGCTGTGCTGACGGTTGATATGGTGCCGTGGGGACGGTTATAAGTGATTGGGAAATGCTGGTGGCTATGGAGGCTGCGGCCCTGGTTAGCTCTGGGGGAAGCAGAGGGTGTGGACTGGTGAACAGGGTTATGGGATCCGGGCAGAGGCTATGGGCGGGCCTGGGAGCACTAACAACGGCTTTGGAAGGAGCTTTGGCGGTGGCAATGGAAGCAATTTTTGAAGTGGCTGAAGCTACAATGATTTTGGCAGTTACTACAACCATCAATATTCCAATTTTGGACTGATGAAAGGAGGAAACTTTGGAGGCAAAAGCTCTGGCCTTTATGGTTTTAGAGGTCAATACCTTGCCAAGCCACGAAACCAAGATGGCTATATGGTGGCTCAAGCAGTAGCAGTAGCAGAATGTTGTAAAGAGCCCCAGGAAACAAAGCTTAGCAAGAGAAGAGAGTCGGAGACGTGACAGGAAGCTCCAGGTTACCACAGGTTTATGAACTCAGCCAAGTTCCACAGTGGCAGGGCCCAGCAACTACAAAGAAGACAGGTTTTATCCTGTGTACAGACAAAAGAACTTGAGAACTCATTGATGACCACATGTATTACAGGTTATTTTAGTTTATGTTCTGCGGAAAGTATAAAGCATTCCAGCAAAGGATTTCAATGTAGTTTTTTTCTTTGCTTTGCTTTTCTCTCTATTTTTTCGCACTACCTGTTGATTGTTAAATGTAATCATCTGGTCATGATGCTAAATAAATGTCTTTTTTAAATGTGGAAAAAGTTCATTATATACAAACCGAGCTAATATGTTTATGCTAATATAATACTATATTATGAACCACCTTCCAAATCAAAACAAACACCCATTCTTGTGTTTTTAAAAACAGCATAACATTTCAGACAATGAAGATGTTATCAAATATTTATTCAACCTTTCCTTCTGATAGATATTAACATTTTTCCTACTGTTTGTAATTTGTAATGTCCTATAAAGTAAAATTGCTGAGCCAAGTGAATATATATACCATGTATAATTTTAACAGTTTTACTAAGATATAATTCACATATAATTCAGTGATGTAAACATGTTAACAAGAGTTGTGAAATCATCACCACAATCAATTCTCAAATATTTTCCTAATTCCTGTACCCGTGATTAATTAGCTTCCCATTCCCTGAGCTCCCTTGCCAAAACCCTAAGAAACTATTAATCTAGTTACTGCCCTTATAGATTTACCTAGCCTGGATTTCATATAAAGAAACAAAAACATGGAAGCTATGTTAGTCCGGGTAGACTAGAGAAACACACCCAGGGAGACTCTTATGTGTATAAGAAAATGGTTTATATACACAAGTAGTTGAATATTAAGAAAATATCCTAGCCCAGTCCAGATCAAGTCCATAAATCTGATATTAACCCATATGTCCAATAGCAAATCTATAAAGTCCTGTACAGACTCACGACACACATGCAATGATACCAACTGCAGGAAGATTGCAGGTCAGTGAGTGTAAGGTCTTGTGGATCCAGTGGCAGTGTAAGAATCTCAACACTGGCAGGGCTCTCCACATTTCTCCTCCGGATACAGAGCTCTAGCCTAGCTCCATGTGTCTTGTCAATGGAAATGTCTCACAGGGAGTGAGCCAGTGTCCCACCTCAAATGAGCTATTTATCCCCTTAGTACCTCCAAATGAAGTTATCAAGCTGTGACCTGATTAACAGGCTAACCTCCACACCTTCACTCTTAAGTCTCAAATTGACAACAGCTTATGCAACTACCCCACTAGCCTATAACAATAACAACATAAAACAAAGGAAAACTTCAATAAAAAATAAAGCAGACAACTATAAAAACTAGAGCAAATTTAAAATGGCTCAAAGGGAAGAGCAAGTGATATGATGTTAAAATTTAACCTATCTCCACGCCGGGATATTGCATTCACACCTTGCGACACTGGGTTGAAGTCTGGTCCCACTTTCCCTGTGGAGATATAAACCATACCCTCCCCTTGGGTGGATTAATGCCCCATTTCTGTCATGCTGATTGTACTTACCTCAGGGGACTCATGTTGTACCTGTCCCTTTGGGTCTGGCTTACCTCGCTTAACATAATTCCTTCCAGCTCTTCCCATGAAATAACGTGTTTCATGTGCTCATCGGTGCTTTTTAGTGCTGCATAATACTCCATTGTGTGTATGTGCCAAAGTTTGCTAATCCACTCGTCTATCGATGGAAACTTAGGCTGTTTCCAAGTCTTTGCTATTGTGAATTGTGCCGCAATAAACATTGGAGCGCATATGACTGGTCGTGTTTTATTTGCTGCTTCAACCGGGTATATGCCCAGTAGAGGGATGGCTGGGTCGTAAGGTAGATCAATTTCCATTTTCTTTAGGTATCGCCAGATTGCTTTCCACAGTGTCTGTACAAATCTGCACGACCACCAGCAGTGGAGGAGGGTTCCTATTTCACCACAGCCCCTCCAACACTTGTTGCTCTCTGATTTACTGATCTGAGCTATCCTGAGGGGTGTTAGGTGGTATCTCATGGTTGTTTTGATTTGCATTTCTCTTATGGCAAGGGACTTCGAGCACTTTCTCATATATTTATTGGCCATATTGATCTCCTCTCTAGTGAAAGTTCTTCTCATTTCTTTTGCCCACTTCCTTAGGGGGTTAACTGTTTTCCTCTTTTTGCAGGTCATGATGGTGTTGTAGATTTTAGTAATGAGCCCTTTGTCTGACGTGTCATCACTAAAAATCTTCTCCCAGTCTGTGGGTTGCCTTGTCACCCTCTTGGCAAAGTCTTTCGAGGTGCACAGGTGTTTTATTCTTATTAGATCCCATTTGTCGATTTCCAGATCACCTGTGTGTGTCCCCTTCCCTGTTGCAGTGAGCCTATGTGCTCCCTGGGCCAGTGCTCTGAGATTAGTCCCGATTCCCTCCTTAATGGTCCTGATGGTTTGGGGTTTGACTTCTAGATCTGTGATCCACCTTGAGTGTATTCTTGTGCATGGGGTGAGGTAGACGTCTTGTTTCAACTTTCTACATGTGGATATCCATTGTTTCCAGCACCACTTATTAAAGAGGGCATTTGCTTCCCACTTGACGTTTTTGGGACCCTTGTCGAAGATCAGTTGTCTATATGCTGATGATTTTACTCCTGGGCTTTCTATTCTTTTCCACTGGTCTGAGTGTCTATCATTGTGCCAGTACCATGCTGTTTTGACCACTGTAGCTGTGTAGTAGGCATTAAAATCAGGTAGGGCGAGTCCTCCAATTGTGTCCTTCTTCTTGAGGAGTTCTCTGCTAATTCTGGGTTTCTTCCCTCTCCATATGAAGTTGGTGGTCAGTTTTTCCAATTCTTTGAAGAAGGTTGATGGTAATTGGATTGGTATAGCATTGAACTTGTAGAGTGCTTTAGGAAGAACTGTCATCTTTACTATGTTCAGCCTACCTAACCATGAGCAGGGGAGCTTCATCCATTTGTGAAGGTCACTTTTGGTTTCCTGTAATAGGGTTTTATAATTATGCTTATATAGGTCTTTAGTATTTTTTGTTAAGTATATTCCTAGGTATTTCAGTTTGTTCTTGGCTACTGTGAAGGGTACTTCCCTCTTAATCGCCTCTTCCATGGCCCTGTCCGATGTGTATAGAAACCCTACCGACTTCTGTTTATTGATCTTGTATCCTGCTACTCTTCCGTATTCCTCTATTGCTGTAAGTAACCGGTGGAGAGGTCTGGGAGGCTGGCCCCAGCACCATAAATTAAGTGGATTCCTGCCCCTCCCCCGAAAAGAACTTGTTCCAAAGGACGACATTGACCCTGCAGCTATGGGAGATGGACATATTTGATCAGAGCACACGGGAGCAGATGAAGGGGCAGGAGGAGAGAGTGGAGCACAGCCTGGCCCACCAGGCCGTGATGATGATGTTCCTGAGTAGAGCAGTCAGTCCACAGAGAGAACAACATGGCTGGCCCTACTATGAGACATGATGCCCCTCAGTGACTAAGGGCGTTACAGGGGACAGCACCGGAGACACAGTGTGGGAATTGCACCTGACCTGATCCCACCACACCGAGGCAATGCACTGGGGGAGTGCAGGGGAACAGCAAGGGAATGGAGTGGCAAGGTCCCCAGGGAATGCTGAAAGCGGACTTTGGGGCCAGGGCGTGGTGCCCCAACAGACTGGACTGGAAAACGCTCCTAAGGGCCAGCAAAGATCCCTGAACTAACTACAAGCTTTTCTCTTGTGAACTGTTTTGTTCTGTTCTTTTTCAGTGGTTTGTTTTGGTTGTATTGTTGTCTGGTTGTATACTGTCGCTTTGTGTTCCTCTGTCTAGTTTTCGTGCATGTTAGTGACCCCACAGGTCTGTCTGAATAGGACAGGCTGGATGAACTATCTGGATGAAAAACAACGGGACCGACAGTTCCGGGGGGACTTGGGGTGGGGGGTAGGGGGGGTAAGGAAGTGGTGTTAACAAACCCAGGGACAAGGGAAAAACATGGGACCCCAAAGGGTAGAGAAGGGGGAGTGGCAGGCCTGATGGGAAATGATCAAGGGTAAGGTTGCTTAGAGAAGAGGTATACTCTAGCCCAGGGGGCGATGAAGCATGGTAGTAGGGCAGGAGGAAGGTCAAGGGAGATGGAGGAAAGAGCTAGGAGTCAAAGGGCATTCATGGAGGTCTAGACAAAGACATGTACATGCATATATATATAGGAGGTTGGGGAAATAGATCTTTGTGTCGATATTTATAGGTCAAGTATTAAGGTGGCGGAAGGACCTTGGGCCTCTACTCAAACACTCCCTCTATGCATGAATACCTTCTTTTATTAAATTGGAACTCTATGATGCTCACTCTCCCGACACAACGGCTGGAGCCAAAGTGTGTGAACAAGTAAATGTGGTGAAGAAAGCTGATGGTGCCCGGCTATCAAAAGAGATAGTGACTGGGGTCTTAAAGGCTTGAAGATAAACAAGCGGCCATCTAGCTCAGAAGCAACAAAGTCCACATGGAAGAACACACCAGCCTGTGTGATCGAGTGGTCCCAAAGGGATCAGTTACCAGGCATCAAAGAAGAAAAAATCATATCATTGACTGCACACCTCCATGATAGGATCGCTGAAGACAAATGGGTGCACAAGCAAATGTGGTGAAGAAAGCTGATGGTGCCCGGCTATCAAAAGAGATAGTGTCTGGGGTCTTAAAGGCTTGAAGGTGAACAAGCGGCCATCTCGCTCAGAAACAAATAAGCCCACATGGAAGAAGCACACCGGCCAGTGCGATCACGAGGTGCCCAAGGGACCAGATATAAGGCATCATGCAAAAAAAAAAAAAAGATATGTGTGTGTATGTATGTGTATATATGTGTATATGTATATATGTATGTGTATATATATATTATATTAAATGAAGGGGGAAGTGCAGAGTGGAGACCCAAGGCCCAAGTGTCGGCCAATGGAGATCCCCTCATAGAGGGGCTTAGGAGAGGAGATGGGTTAACTAGGGTGTGAGGTAGTATTGATGAAGAACACAGCTTTCCCCCAGATCCTGGATGCTTCCTCCCCCCAACTACCATGATCCGAATTCTACCTTGCAGGGCTGGATAGGACAGAGGCTGTACACTGGTACATATGAGGGTTGGAGGTACAGGGAATCCAGGGTGGATGATACCTTCAGGACCAAGGGTGTGAGGGACGATGCTGGGAGAGTGGAGGGTGAGTGGGTTGGAAAGGGGGAACTGATTACAAGGATCCACATGTGACCTCTTCCCTGGGAGAGGGACAGCAGAGAAGGGGGGAAGGGAGACCCCGAATAGGGCAAGATATGACAAAATAACGAGGTATGAATTACCAAGGGCATATGAGGGAGGGGGGAAAGGGGAGGGAGGGGCGGGGGGGAAAAGAGGACCTGATGCAAGGGGCTTAAGTGGAGAGCAAATGCCTTGAGAATGATTGGGGCAGGGAATGTATGGATGTGCTTTATACAATTGATGTACGTATATGTATGGATTGTGGTAAGAGTTGTTGGAGTCCCTAATAAAATGTAAAAGAAGAAAAGAGAAAAAAAAATGATTAGGGCAAAGACTGTACAGATGTGCTTTATACAATTGATGTATGTATATGTATGAACTGTGTAAAGAATTGTATCAGCCCCAATAAATTGTTAAAAAAAAAATAAAATTAAAAAAAAAAAATTTAACCTATCTATAGTAACCCTCTTTACAAGACTGATGACAAGACTATTTATATCCCTAGTCAGTGATCAGGCTCATTCCATGTGAGAACACTGCAAATGGATGCTGGGCTTCCACTCTCATCCATAGTCTTCTGCAAACCAGGTGCTCAGAATTTAAGCTCTGATACCATTCCTTCCTCTGGCCTTGGATTTTATTGTTTATCATCTCTGGATCACACCCGCTAGTGTACGTCTTCTATGTGGTCTTAGCTCACACCTCACTTACGTGGCTGTTTGTTTTTTAAACAAGCCTTTAAGATCCCATATGCTTTTGTTTCTGGTAGCCAGGCACCATCTGATTTCCTCACTGCAGTTTGCTTTATCACCCAGATTTTCAGTGATCTCTTCGTAAAGTCAGGTATTGAACCTAAGAACTACTTGTTCTTATATTAGGATTACCATTCTGTGGGAGCTCAAATCCATTCATATGCCCTTGCTTTATGTATGTCCCTGATCTACTTTAGATACTGTATTATCATTTTATTCGTAAATAGTATTAATCATCCTCATGTATCCAACAGTATAGGGTTTGAAATACTGTTGAGAAAAGGAAAGTATACATGTATAGAAAAGGGTGTGCAGAACAAAATACATGGATTATATTTTGTAACTAGACTCTATTTACTTAACAATGAGGGTTGGAATAGACAAGACATTTAATAATGCTCATTTGCAAAGGCAGAATTATGCCTGCTAGACTGACATGTCATAAACAAGCAAAGAGAATATGAAAATAGCAAGCATATGGTAGTCTTAAATTGTCATTTATTGACCACTCTCTTCCAAATCCATGACTTTGGGATAATAGCCATCAACTTCTCACTCTAGGGCATCCCAATCTTAAGTCAAAGGGAGTTGACCCTTACAGATGTGTTTAAGGTAAAGTCCAGTTCATTTGGTGGGGTTTCCAAATTTCATTCTTCTGCTGTGGCCTGTAAAGGATGCTGTGCACCTCAAAAGGACAGAACTTAACATCTCAGTTGTCTGTAGCGCATACACTGGGTTACCAACAGTTGGATATAAATGTGGTCCAAAGTGCCTAATTAGTAACATAGCCCAGGGTACTGTCCAATTGAGGTCTATATAAGTAATGTAAAGCATCTGAAAAATATATATCTTAATAAAAATTATCAGATTACTTTCTAGAGAGTTGGTAACAATTTCCACCCTGCCAGCACAATATCAGAATGCTCCCCAAAGTTCTTCACCAACACTAGATGTGATACCTCTGTTTTTCATTTACTGCACAGTTGAAGAATAGAAAAAGTTACCCTCTTGTTTACATTTATATTTTTCTATTACCAGTGATTTTATGTGTATATTAGCTAATCTTGTCATTTTAAATATTTATTCTTAAATTGTGGCCCTTAATTGTGTTTTTCACTGTTAAATAGAATACATTGTACTTATATTTTTAGATTTTATTTCCTTTTGTTTAACTTTTTATTTTGAATTATGTGGGGGTTTATATATCTGATCATCATTTTTGTATTCAACAACTGGAACAACTTATCAAACCTCCCAAAGGCTTCTCCTGTTTCCCCGCCCCTTTTTGCCTTCTTCCCCATCTTGTAGAGTGTGATTGTGCCCCTCACCCAAGTTCATATCTGTCTCCTGCCTAGCTTAGTGCTTCCCTTGCCTCCCAACCCTGGTACCCATAAAAATCTGTTTCATTTGGAATACAAACCTTTGATTTTTAATTAAAATGTCAGTGGTAACATACAGCTTTTATCCTTTTATGCTTAACTAACTTCACTCAACATAATGTGTCCTAAATCCATCCACATCATAAAGTGCCTCAGTGTTGCATCTTCTGTGTGTGTGTGTGTGTGTGTGTGTGTACAAAAGTTTATTTATCCATTCTTCCACCTTTGGACATTTAGGTTGTTTCCATCTTACTATTGCAAATAGACACTCATATGTACCTCCTAAGCACCTACAAATGATGTCATCAAGCTGCGACCTGATTGATAGGCTAGACTCCACCACTTCCCTCTTAATAGTCTCAAATTGGCGCCAGATTATATAACTGCCACAATCTCCATAAAGAAAGTTGCTGGGATCTATATTCTAATTGAATTATATTTATAGATTGCTTTAGTTGGCTTTGCCGTTGTCACAACGTTAAATCTTCCTAACCGTGAATATGGTTTATTCTTTTCCATTTCTGTAGGGTCTCTGAAGATTCCCAGTAGTGTGTTTCTAAGTCTCCCTGTGCAAGTCTTTTGTTTCTCTGGTTAGAGTTATTCCTAAGTATTTGATCTTTGGGGTAGCTACTAATAAATGACATTGTTTTCTTGATTTTCTTTTCTGATTTCTCTTCATTACTACATATTAATTCAATTAATGTTTATAATTCAAGTAATGTTTATAATTAAATTAATAATTCCATTAATATTGATCTTGTACCACTCTACATTGTGAATCTTTCAATTAGATCCAACAATTTACTTTACCAAGGCATTGTGGTTTTCTAGGTATAAAATCACATTATATGCAAATAGAAGTTTATTTCTTCTTTGTCAATTTGGATGCCTATGATTTCTTTTTGTTGTCTACTCATGCTGGTTAAGATTACCAGCACAATATTTAATTAGAGTTATGATAATGACCATCTTTGTCTGGTTCGTATTCTTAAAAGGCATGCTTTCAGTTTCTCCCCATTGAGCGAGAAGTTGCCTGTTGTGTTTTCTTTTTGTATATGTTGTCTGTTATATTGAGGAATTTACCTTCTATTCCCACTTGTTGAGGTTTCTAATCAGTACTGTTTGATTTTTGTCAAATTATTTTTCTGTATCAACTGCTATGACAATGTGGTGGTTTTAGTTATACAGTGCATTATTTTGTTGTTTTTGTAGTGTTGATCTATCCTTGTGTTATGACTCCCATTTAATCATGTTTTTTATTTTATTCTATGGGCCAAGATTTTATTGAGAATTTTGCACCTATGTTTATAATGAATATTGGCCAATAATTTCTTATTCTAACAATATATTTGCCTGGTTTGGGTATCAAGGTTATGTCCCCTTCATAAATTGATTATGGGAGCTTGTTTTGCATTTCTATATCTGGAGCATTGGTGTCAACTCTTTTCTGTTTGCTAGAATTCTCAGTGAAGTGATTCCTGAGAAATCCCAAAAGTAGACTTCAGACTCGGGGGCAGGGCTTAGTACCTCATCAGACCTGATCAGAAAACATTCCTAAAGGTCAGCAGACAGGCCTGAACATTTTATTTTTCTTATTCCCTCTCTCTCTCTCTTTTTTACTAGCTATGTTCATGTATATAAGCTAGGCAAGATAAACAATTCTGGGGAAAAACAGAGGACTGATGGTTCCAGGGAGACATGGGAGGGGTTGGGAAGGGGAAGAAGGGGGAGCCAACAACCTCAGGGACAAGAGAACAACAAAAGATTTAAAATTGATGGAAAGGAGGGCGTAGAATGTCTGGTGGAGTTTGATCAAGTGCACTGAAACAGAGAGAAACTACTGAGAGTCAAATGAAGGTCAAATGTGATAGTGGGACAGGACGAAAATAAAAGAACATAGAGGAAAGAATTAGGTGGCAAAAGACATTTATAGAGGCATAAATATTGACATGTGTATATGTAAATATATTGATATATACCAATAGGGATATATGTATATGCACATAAATTCATATATTAAATATTAACATAGCAGATGGACATTGGGCCTCTACTCAAGCCCTCCCTCAGCACAAGAACCCTTTGTTCTAATCATCCAGGATTCTGTGTTGCTCACCTGTATGACATGATCACCGTAGACAACATGGGTGCATGAGCAAATGTGAAGAAATCTGAAACTGCTCTCCTATTAGAAGATCTAGCATCTGGGGTCTTAAAGGCTTGAAGTTAAACAAGCAGTCATCTAATCTAGTAGGGAAGCAACAAAGCCCACATGGAAAAAGCATATCAGCCTGTGTGATTACAAGGTGTCAATAGGATCAGATATCAGGCATCAGAAGACCCAAACAGTCATATTATTGTGAATGAGGAGGGTCAGAATGGAGACCCAAAGCCCATCTGTAGAAAATTGAACATCCCTTCCCAGAAGGGTCACAGGAAGAGACGAGCCAGCCAGGGTGCAGAGTAGCACCGACAAAACACACAACATTCCTCTAGTTCTTTGAAGCTTCCTCCCCACAACTATCATGACCCAGTCCTACCTCACAAATCTGCCTAAACCAGAGCATGTACATTGGTATAGCTAAGAGCTCTCAACACATAGAATCCACAATAGATAAACCCCGCAAGAGAGTAGCGATACCATGAGGGTAGTGGGAAGGTAGGGGGAGAAGGGGGAGAAAGGAAACTGATTGCAATTATCGGCATACAACCACCGCCCCCAGAGGGACAAACAACAGAAACATGTGTGAAGGGAGACAGTGGATGGTGTAAGATATGAAAATAATAACAATTTATCAAGGATTCATGAGGGTGGGAGGGTGGTGAGGGAGGAAAAAAGAGGGCTCAAGTAGAAAGAAAATGCTATGGAAGTGAAGATGGCTACATATGCAGAAATGTGACTGATAGAATCATGCATGGATTTTCATAAGAGCTCTAAAAGCCCCCAATAAAATGATTTTTTAAAACGGAGGCAAAAATGTTTCTCTATGTACCTAGCCAAGTTATGGTACCTCTTTTCATTTTCAGAGAAATACTATAACTGAACATATGTTTTGGTTTATGTGACTTACTAAAGTTTAAAGAGACAGAGATGAGGGGGACTTCCTTGCTTTGTGATACTGTACATTTTTCCCCTTGAACTTGGTAGTTAATACTTTGAATGGGATATCAAGAAATACAAATCAGGAATTGAGACACAGGACGCTATTGGGGAGAAAAATTCTCAGTGAAGCTCTTTGGTTCTGTACTTTTTTGTGTGTTGGGAGTTTTGGGGTTTGTTTGTTTGTTCGTTTGTTTGTTTTAATAACCTGAACATTTCCTTCTTTTGCTGTGGATCCTACTCTCAGATTTAAAATTAAAACTATCAGGTAAAAGAAACTCTTAGGCCCATGATACATGTATTTCTGGAATAAAAAGCCTTTGAAGAATTCCAGATGGAATGAGGGACCACTCATATACGTGAAGTCCACTCTCCCATGTAAGCTAAATTCATGAACTCGTCCAACACAAATTCGCTACATGTGCCAAGCCAGCTCCTCACCCCTACATCACTGCCTCCCTCTGCCTTCACTACATTACTCCTACACGTGAGCACACTTGGGCACATATACAGCCTACTCTACTTGTGCTTCTGGGTCTTTGCACATATTGACCTGTCCCTCCCCGCCCCTTTCCCCCCCTAAACTTCGCTCATTCCTTACATTCCCTTGGCAAGGTGATGGATCGTGGATGTGTCTTTCATTTAAAAATAAAAATGAAAAACATGGTGCCATTCAAATAATCATCCCATGCCAATGAGCCCATCTTACCATCAGAAATATGACAATGGAATTTTGCTGTGTTCTTACAACTTCTATGATAATTAATACAAAAAGAAAACCCTACCTTGTTTCCCCCTAATGAAGTGCTGCTCGCTAAACTTTCCCCAGTTTTCTATGAGTCCACAGTGTTGGTAGGAACAGTTTTGTTTGGTTTGTAGGCTTTTATATTATAGTGTTGCCCTTCCCTTTCTCTCTTTGCAGGCAAACTTTTTGGGTTGAAGTTCCCTGGGCTAAGAGTTCTCACCTACAGAAAACAGTCCTTACCACAAGAGGACCCTGATGCGGTAGTAATCGATTCATCCAAACACAGTGATGACTCGGTAGCCATGAAGCACTTTAAATCTCCCACAAAAGAAAGCTGCAGCCCGTCTGAAGCAGATGACACAAAAGCCTTGATCCAGCCCAGCCAGTGCTCCCCCTTGGTCAACATATCCGGGCCTCTGGACCATTCCTCTCCCAAACGGCAATGGGACCGCCTCTACCCTGACATGATGCTACAGTCAGGTTCCCAGCTGACCCACTCCCGGTCCAGGGAAAGCCTCTGCAGCATACGGAGGGCATCTTCAGTGCATGAGATAGAAGGATTCAACGTCCACCCCAAGAGCAGATTTAGAGACCGGCACGCCAGCGAAGGTATGTTTGATTTCTTTATACTGCAAACACATATTCGTGTGTACTGAAAGGTTAGATTCATATGATTGTGTATTTCACCATGAATCTGTATGCATTAAGGGGAAAATTGTGACTAAAAGCTCATGAAAATGAGAGTCTGTTAATTTCAGATTTATTATTGATTTGCTCTTTGAATCCTAATGAGTAACTTGATTCCTTCTGGCTCCGGTACCTGGTTTTCTGTAATTGTATGGTAACTATTATCTGCCCACCTCTTGGTGTGTTAATGAATTAATGCTTATTATGAGATGTTCGCAGGTGATGAACACTTTGATCTCAAGAATAATTAACTTTGCCTCATTTAGCAACAATCATGCCCTTGGCAGATAAATCTGTTTTGCCATCACACAATTGTTTTTGTTTGTTTGTTTTCGACTGCTTTCCACAAAGGCTTAGAACTATTACATGCACTCTATGGAATGATCAGAAAGTACAGACTCTGGGGGCCAGGACTACATGGGAATTTAAGAAATGTTCAGCTGGGGAAATACACCTGTGTGTCCTGATTTCAACCAAAATCTACTTGAAAATAAAAGTATCATTAAAGTATCACATTTTGATGCTCACATTCTTATAGTAACTACTAGGGAAATGGGGCTGTTGTTATTAGGGGACCCATCTGACAGAACAAAACTTCCCTATATTCTGAATCCCATTGGACCAAAATATCATGTCTTTGCGTCCATGAACATGCGGGGTGAATTCCAATCACCAACCATTCGGTTAGTGGTCAAACAACGGAACCATAGAGCCGCCAGTGTTCCTTGTAGACAGAGGAAGATGTTTAAAGGCATTGGCAAAAATGATTGCTAGTGGCACGATATTGGATGAAATTTGAATATTTATAATGTGTGAAGCAATGTGAATACTTTATACATAGTAACTCTCATCTAATCCTCGTAACAGCTCCTTGTCAGTGAGGAGCTATAAGCTATTCTTCATGTCTGTAAATGAAGAAACTGGGGCTGACATATGTTACATAAGTAGCCTAGGAGGTTTCAGGGTTCATCACTGTCAGAACCTGGATTCAAATCCAGGGCTCCCTATCGTCAGAATCCATAACCAATCCATGAAATGTCAGGCTGCTAAACCACAAGGTCAGCAGTTCAAAACCACCTCTGGCTCCTCAGGAAAAATATGAGGCTTTTTTACTCCTGCAAAGGGTTAGTCTTGGAAACTCAACAGGGGCAGGTCCTCTCTGTCTTATAGGGTCACTGAATTGGAATCGACTTGGTGGCAATGAGTTTGAGAGACTCCTGCTGCCCTGAGCCTTTAAGTAGCTGGGGTCCGATGAGTCACTGAACTTTGCCCCAAAGATCTGAGCATCAGAGTACTGAGGCATGCATACACGAGCCACAGTTTTCTGAAGCCAGATGTTTACCTTCTTGCTAGGTCAGCTGTACTTTCTGCGCTATGTCATTCTCCTGAGACTGCCAGCATTGCCGTGCTGGTGTTTGCTCTAAAGCAAACTTCATCTGGAGGCTCCTTAGCAGAGTATAATAATTGGCCATGGTTACTTTTTAAATCATTCTAGTCCCTGCCTTCCCTACTGTGGATTCTAAGTCTGCACCAAGCTTAATTGTCTTTTCCCTAAAATATACCATGTGCTTTCTTGCTTCCTTACTGTTCGCCTCTGTGTTCTGCTTAGAATATTCTTTTCCACTTGTCCTTCTTGATACAACTGTTCAGAGCCAAAGACCCTATTTAAATGCCACCTCTCTCCTTGGCGGCTTAATTCCCTCTTCAAAGACCAGAAGACCTAGTTGATCTCAGCCCTGAGTATGCAGAGCAGTATGTATGTATGTATGTACATAAAACATTGCATTATATTATCTGTGTTTGCCATCACTGTTAGGTATGCAAGCAATTATGTTCCCCTTAAGTCCCTTCAGCACAGGAGCAATGACTTAATTAGTTCTGCTTCTTTAATCCAATTGCCTACTTCCTGGCAGGTACCTGACAAATGTTTGTGTGACATTGAAAGGGCCCTTGCTGGTGCCTTATGTACCTAAACCACACACACTGGAAAATAATGAGTCAAGGACACTGAAATTTAAGAGAGAATCTTAAAGATTGAGTCAAGAGGTGACTTTATTTAAAGAGTAGTAAAGATCCACCTGGTCCACAATTAGAAACCAACAGCAGCTCCTTGGGAGAAAAACTGGGCTTTCTACTCCTGTGAGCAATTAGAGGGTTGCGCCCACAGGAGGTCCTATGAATGAGCAATGACTGCTGGCAGGGAGTTTAGTTTGGGTTTTGGAAGTCAGGAAGGCAGAGATGGTGAAAGATAATAGCTGGCAGGAGGATCATCTAAGTTAAGTCAGTATCACAGAAACAGAAGGGTTGTTGTGTCCCTAGTCAAGAGCCTGCGAAAGAAGTATCCAAATGGACTTCCAAACATTGGAGGAATATTTGAATGAAAAGATAATGAATGCTTTCCTATGAAATGTTTGAATGTTCTCTGTATATAGTACAAGAGCAATTGGCTCCTCCATTTAATTTTGTGGTCCAAAGAGAATCAAAAGGAAAGAAAATCCCAAACATTCCTTCAGCTGAATAGTCATCGAAAGCACTATTCCACCTAGTGATGGCGTGGGTGGGGTCTCTGTGCAGGATGACATGTCTGTCATCTGACCTGTGAGCAACGGTCCCTATGATGGAACAACACAACAAAAATGCATGTCTGTTCTTCCATCAGCGAGACAGCATAGGCGGTCATTGAACTGGCTACCAGGAACCTCAGCTAGTCCAGTTGATGTTGTCAGTTTAGCAATCGGGTAAACTTTTCAGAGATTGACTCTATTGCCTAGCACCTTAAATAAAAATAATTGTAAAGATCTTACACAGGTAGAATTTTAGTGTTTGGCACAGACTTAGTTTGTGTTTCGACAACAGTCCTGAGTAGTTCAGCTAAGATTTCTCATTTGATGTTGCTTTTTTCATCTATGTGGTCTCTACTTAGTACACACTTACTGATAGAACGAAGTGCCTTATATGGAAAAGAATTATTTAATATTTTTGGATTCCTTCACACAAGTACTTTCCATATAGCTTGGTGCTAAGCTCATCCTTAATTATCCGCCCCCACCTAAGCTACGTCATTTTCAGAAAATATGAATTTATCGCTGCCTTGCTGTGCTCCAGAGGCTGCAGGCAACATGTGACTAAGATGATACATTTAGAGGGCGTTTTGTACTTCCATTTTAGAGCAGTTTCACTTAGAAAATCACTGAGTTTTATAGAAACAGCTATATTTTATAAGTGTACTTCCAAGTATTCTACTCAAAAAGATTTTAGAAACTTCTCTATTAGTAAAGGGAGATGCAATGTATTTCAAAATAGATTCTTGTTTTCTGGATCTATGTATTTTCTTTAAAATAGGTTAAATCCCAAATACAGAATTTTAAATTCAAATTGCTGTCTTCTCATTTGGGGAAAGAACATTCCCTTCTCCAGATAGATTAAAAGTATCTTTCTAGAACTTTAAATATTTTGTAAAGATATTAGTGTGTAAGATTTTTATACCATTCTCTCGTTTTTTACCCTTAAAACTAGACTTTTCAAATCATGTGTGATGACTGTTTTCTAACTTGTCATGTACTAATAGCTTTTTAATTACAATAAATATATATTATTAGAATAATAAGATTTTAAATTACACTTACATAATCTTAAAACCCAAATTTTTATATTTGCGATCAGTGACATAGCATAACTACTCTGCCAGATTTCTTTAAAGGTTCTAAAAGCTTGCTCTGATTTCTGCACTTACGTTGTCAAGCATGGATACCAAACAGAGCTCAGCTAGCAGCAAGGCACAGACCACATGTACTGCTACAATGTTAAAGCAACATGAACCATATAACATAACTTTTGGTTGGGGTCTTTGTCATTGATAATTACATACATAATATATATGTAATATCTATGTATCGCCCAGTTTTCCTGAGTAGAATTGCAGCTTTTAGATATTCGCAAGCAGTTGTCATTTTACCCACCATTTCTGAACCTAACTTCTGACAGAGGCATTGATTCTACGTAATTCATGATTTCTCACTGCCATTCTCCTATATTATTTGCTTTGTGTGCTCCCTTAAAGAGGGAACAGCATTGTCATGTGAGACGCACTCTTTTTGTGTATGTTGATCCAAGGTCATGTCTATTCCAGCAATTCAATAGACTGTGCTATTGGAATTGCTCATTACAAGCTTTGAAACAATTATGATATATTCAAAGATTTTAAATATGCACAGTGTTGGGATAGATAGCAACAAAATGTTGGAGAGGCTTTTTTTCTAATCTTGGATATCTTTGCATGGTTTTGACATGACTTCATTTGTTTTAAGCTTGTTTATTTCAAAGCTAACAATGCGTATTTTGTTGGCAGCCAATATGCTTCAAAGAGTCAGATTGCTAATCTCAAAATAAATCAGAAAACACTCCACTATGAGATTTGAAAGCCACCCATTGGAATACGAATGCACGTCCAAGGACACTCGTTACTCCATTGAGTCCATTACCAACATAAATAAGAAACCTATTGTCCTTTCAGATAGTCAGACCCTGCAATGATTTCCTGCAGGTACTTTGATCTAGAAAGGAACTTTTGGAGTTATATGTTATTTTCTAAATATGCATTGAAATTTTTTTATTATGAGGGAATTAATAAAATTGTAAATAATAATGCAAATTGGTTTACTAAGATTATCTGATGTCTTAGAAGCATTCTTTTTTAGTGTAATAGCCTATGTTATATGAAAAAATTATTTAGTGTGCAAAATGTTGTGTATAGTCAACATGAGTTATTGTTGAGGAAACGCTAAAACCAGTTTCTGATAGGGTTGAGAGTTGTAATCATGATTGAGGACAGCTGGGAATATCTTTCTCCAAACTGTCGCAATGCAAAAGTCTCTATCTTGAAACCCATTTAAATTAAGTGACAATACTTCATATATTTAAACATGAATACTTATGATCACAGATTTGCTTTAGTATGTTTTATTTTGTTTACTAATAAAAATTGTTCATTTCAATTGATAGATTTTATATACTGTTTTCTGATTGTTTCTATAGAAGTAATATAGTGTGCATACTACTATTTTGTCATCTTTTTCTGTTTCTCTCTTTTTTATCCTGATATGCTCAAAAACAGACAATGGTCGCCATGTCAAAGGTAATGTAAGATCACAAATTTCACCATCTGATGCTCATAGTGACCCTTTACTTGGCATGTAAATTTGCCTGCTGTATGCCCTGTTCAATGCAACATCTTCATGCTGCCCCTAGCTAGTCCAGGTGCCTGGTGGAGACATCCTGGCTTGGTTTGGTTGGAGACATTGTTACTTCCTGAGCTGGCTGACCAAAATCATCATGAGTCCCTTTTGCCTGTATGGGGGAGAGGGTGGAGCATTTGGGGGAAAGTGTAAGCCTAAATTGACAACGAGCACATCCTGAATATTTAAACTGTTTGAAAGAAACAAATATCAAGCTAACTATATTCCAGTGTGACAAAAAAGGGTACATAACCTATTTCAGCCAACAGCAACAAAAGAAATTTATTACGGTATTGAAGAAAATAAGGAAAGTGCTACACCTCAGCTTCTCTTCACTTGTTCCTCTTTTGTTTCCTTAAAACTAGTTTCACGTTCCTGGATGGCAGGGGGTATGGTTTTCAGATTACTGTAGTAGTCAACTGTACATGCATGAGAGTCATTTTCTATTTTCTATACTACATTCTAATCATTTTAATTGTGTCCTATATTAGTCTGAAATCACTGGCATGACCTACAGCTACCATAGGGCTATGTGTAACTGGGTAACACCTCTGGATAAATGTGGACTTGCTTAAAAATTTGTCACCCATCTCTATTTTCTACTATATCACAGCAGATACTAAGGATCACAAGTAGAATGATTGATCACGTATTCTCATCAAATTAAAGACGGCATAGGGTTTCAGCATAAGGCCGTGCATGCTGCTGTGGGTATGCGTGTGGTGATGATGACTCATTCTGTGCATGTGTGTTGCATGAAAATGTCTCCACCAGTAACCATCACTGCTTAGATCCACCGTTTGGCCTCTTCCGTATGTCACTGGTGCTCTGGTCAACAGAGAGTGTTGTATATTGATCTCACAACTGTTTCCTCAATGCATTCAGAGCTGTTGAGTAAGCAGCACTTGAGACTGTAGACGCTGTCTGATTAGCAGCCAAGGATATTTTTAAAATGAGAGAAATGTGGCGCCATCCCCTCTCCTTCAACTTTTTAAAATAAGCATTTTGAAAAGGGTTTCTACGGGTCTTTTTTTATATTGACACGTGATTTTTCACTACAGGATTATTCTGTCCTTGTCCACTTGTCCACGTGATTTCTGAAAGTAAACAAGTGATTGTCAGCTGTTGATGCTGCTTTTGAGTTGCTGTACTGCAAAGTGTAGCCTCAAAACAGAAAACAGAAAACAGCTCCTGCCAACATCTGTGAAATAAACCTGGCGCTAGCCTTTACTCATTTACATTAGTAGAAATCCAATGCCCATTTATTTCTTTTAATTCAGTGAGAAGTATATCTATCATTTTCTCAGTAAAGAGAGGATTGGACTTTCTTATCTCCAAAGTGTTAGTTCACCCAGTTGTCATGCAGGCTATAGTAATTTTGGTTTTGTCTCATGAACTAATTGTTTTAAGCCTCTATCTTTTCCCCCTTAATCCTCTATTTTTAAATGGCAATAGTCTTTAAATGACAATGTTCTTTTTAAATTTAAAAAACATAAATCCAATATCAAATTTACAATAAAAATTAAAAGCATATTGTAATATCATCAAAGTAAAAATCTGGATTAGGAATTCCTGTACTATTCTAGAATGTATTTATATGTTATTGAGTATAAAGCTAAACTCTAAAATGATATAAAACACTTAATTATTAACTGCAAACTTAATAAACTTTGAAATGCAAATATGCCTTCTAGGACCTTCATTATTTATTCATGCCCTTGTTTTGAAAGCTATTATAGTGTCTAACTATTTAGACTTTATGATTTTCATAAATCAACTAATATACTCATTAGATATAGGACTACACATTAACTGTCCTTTTTTATTTGTTGGATTCTTCTCTAAACAAAGAGCCCTGGTGGTGTAATGGTTACATGTTGGGCTGCTAACCTCAAGGTCAGCAGTTCTAAAGGACCAGTCACTCCTCCGGAGAAAGATGAGACTTTCCACTTCCTAACGATGGCCAGTCTCAGAAACCCACAGGGGCAGTTCTACCTGCCCTAGAGGATTGCTATGAGTCAGAGTCGGCTCTGTGACGATTAATCGGAATGTTTTGCTTTGGTTTTTTTGTCTGTTTGTTTTTGTTTTGAGACACGATCTAAGTAAAAGATTAAAAAGTGGAACTTAAATCTCCACATTGTTTCATATGTAAAATACATAACTTTGGCTAATTGTGTCGAAACCTAAGTCAACCAAAATTTATTTTAAACTGAAATAAAATAAATCACTTAACAATGCATTTGGAAGGTTTTCAATATCATCTGGTTTATTCGCTTTAGATAAGATGTTACCTAAATCACTATGCACAAGTGTTATGGTTACCTTTATCTTTAGAGAGAGTCACTCTTAAGCTCTTTGAAAAGAAGATTTTTAGGGTCTATTAGCTAAATAAATAGAAACTACTGCACTTGAGTCAGTTCTGATTCACAGTGACCTATAAAGGGTTTCTGAGGCTGTAAATCTTTGGATCACCAAGCCTCCTTGTTAGAGGGAAAATCTAAATCCTTCATCCTAAAACATGGTCTTCTCTTTTTCATCCATCCTCACTGGACATGGGCAACAGGGGTCAATACTAATGTTGATGTGTGGTTGTTAACCATTCCTCTAATGTGTGCATGGATGATCAAATGCAACCATCAATTACAGATTCTGCATTTTTTCCTGCTTATCCTACTTCTCAAATCATCAATAAAAAGTTACCATTTAATAAAGATGGTTGATGTTATTTCACCCCTCTATTGGCTCCACTTGCCTATTATTGCAAGTAACCCTGAACTTCACTGACAATGTTATGTTCAGTTTCCAACTTGTCTGTGAATCTATCACGTGAGTCAGAGATGAAACCCCTCTCAAGGTTTAATGCATCTTTCACCTCTTCTCCAGCTCTGAAATCGATCACTGACTTGGAAAGGAAATCAATTGAATCTGTTTCTCACAAGCAGTGCAGCCTATATCTTGTGATTTTATAAGCATTTGGGAGATGGATTTTCAGTGGGAAAAATTTTTTTCCGTAAATTATGTGCCAAAAACTTTGGAAGCCAACATGGTCATTGAATATAATTTATGTTAAACTGGTTGCCCTATGCGTCTTGACAGTGCTCTTTAAAAAGCTTAATTACCAAGCACTGTGTTTGCATCTTCATTCATGTAAAGGCACCCTAGAAATTTCATTGAACTTTTGTTACATAACCTTAGTGCCCTAAGACAACCTATACAGAGAGAGCCCTCGTGATTAGAAAACAGCCCCATCCTATCTTGTTCCCTCCTCTCCTGTCCCATCTAGCATATTCCCTAAGGAGAAATGATCCTTTCTAAACAGGGGGGGAATATAGCATTTGAAACAAAATGCATGCTCTTAACACCATCTGAAAGATAAGATATTCTCCTTTAGCATATTGTATCTCATGATAAATTAAATAGTTCCGTCATATTAACTTTAATTACCTTTAGCCTACCTCTCTGCCCACTTGTGGCTTTAGCCTCAAGCTTGATGTCTTAATGTAGGGCATTTCTTGCAAGGATTAGAACTGGCTCATGTGCTTGCTGAGAGTCTGCCTTTCCACTGAGATACACTGAATCAGTATCTACATTTTAACAAGACCCCCCAGCCCATCTCAAAGAATCTTCTTGTTACAATGCAGACTCTGGTTCAGTGAAGCTGGGGTGGAAAGAGAGGCCGGGCAATGAGTCACATAGGAACAAATGGACTTGAAATGGTGATTTCTTTGACTCTAGAATTTAGGTTGATTTATAGTTAATTAAACATTTTTAATATATTAAAGCTTTACCTAGATGTTGGTTTTGTCTACTTGATCACCAGAATTCCTTCTACTTCTGGTAGATTAGAAAATCTGCTTTGGTCATTCATCTTGCAATTGTATCCCTAAAATCCCTCCTATATACTATATTATTTCTTAAAAATAATAATTTTATGGACATACACTTCACATATCATACAACTTAATTGTCGAATCATATAAAGGATAAATGTGCTCCTATATACTTCTGAAATGTTAATCCCTTTCTATTGACTCCCTTGCTTCCCTTGTTTACTCATTGTCTGAAACTCATTTACCTTGTTTTTCAGGTTATTCTCCTTTCTTTAATTAAAATTCTAAATCCCATCCATTCATGGTCACTCTCGGTGAGGGTACCTTTCACCTTTAAATCCTCAGCCATGGCCTCTCTGAGTGTAGACGTGGGAGGTAGGAAACCCTTTATTCTTCCTACCTGCTCCCTATTGGCCTCATGTCCTGCCTGCTGAACATTTATAATCAGAGACACCGCCAACATTAAGAATATTGCTAATACCTACTGTAATAAGAGTTGTAGAATTGTTCTTCATTGGATTTTAGAGGAACCTGGGCTATCCCTGATCATCTTGCAGACTCTAAAAGACTTCTGCATTTAAAGTTTGCTTCCATAACAGTGGAATGAAGTTCACAGGCCTTGTTGTGACTGATGAAATAAGTTGTAAATGATCAAGGTAGCATGGCTGAATTACTTTAAATAATATTTTCAGCTTTTACTGAATTCATTAGGTCTATAGATTTAAAACACAATCTAGATTAAAATCTCTAAAGTTTGGAACTTAGTAAAAGAGGCTGATCACTGAGAAGATTCTTCCAATAGAGAATAAATCTAAACTAGGAACTGGGGCACACCAGCAATATTTACCACCAGTTTCTCAACGCCTTCACACTCAGGGCCTCTTGACTCAACAAATGCTTGGTGACACTGAGTTACTGCCCTGAAATGAAATTCAGAGGTAATATAATCTGTGTGCATTACTTATAAAAGATCAACATGATACCATGGCTGTAATATAATGGAGAAATCAAAGGATATAATTCACAATAGAATATTTGTATTAGTGTGTCTTTGAAGCATAGCTACAGTGGAAGATATTACGATATAATCAGCTAACCATGTTGACTTTAAGAGCATTAAGGCTATGAACACAATTTTAATAGAATTAAAACCACCATAGAGATTTACACATGATTTTTAAAAGTGAGAAATACCAAAAATTGAATCATTAATAATGTATCAAGACTAATTGTGGAGAAAATGAGGAAGTAGGATGTTCTCACAAATAAATTGCCCCTTCTTTTAAAACATAATGTCAAAATTATTCTTTATGTGATATTATGCAGTAGTAAGG
Source organism: Tenrec ecaudatus (assembly GCF_050624435.1). Taxonomy (NCBI): domain Eukaryota; kingdom Metazoa; phylum Chordata; class Mammalia; order Afrosoricida; family Tenrecidae; genus Tenrec; species Tenrec ecaudatus. Next base: position 76,841,341 of record NC_134542.1, read on the forward strand.
AATTGAACAGAAGAAAGAAATTCTGCTAATTCTGGGCACATATTCATCATCTACTATTCAAAAAGAACCTTGCAGACCATCTGTTTCCATAGGTAAGGGGGGTTAGAAGCTAGATTGAAAAAAGAAATATCATTCAAGACATTGTAGAGACATTCTGAAAGATCCCTTCAGAGTTATTAGAGTGAGACTGAGAAATAACAGGTAACTCCAAGACAAATAAGTCCAGGTCTTTAGTGCTTAATGTATATAGTTATGTTAATCTGATTACATATCATTTTATATAGATAAGAACAGTATAAAAATTTTAAAGAAATTTGTTTTAATGTGATTTCTGCACATTCTGACATTTAATACCAAATAAGTATCTCTCCTTCATATTTACACATGACAACTCCAAATATGGACTGAAGCGCCTGTCTTGCACTGGCGACTCAAATGCCATAGAACATATACCTTCTAAGTGATCTGTCTTTAACTTTTGGCAAAGTTCTAAACAAAACCATCTATAATCGTCTATTTGCATAGTGGATGCAGCCCTGGAAAATTAAGCATAAACATCTCCAATATCACGTAAAAAATCCATTGTGCTGCTGATATGGGAAACAGGTCCGGAGCGCCAGACATGACAAGCAATTTCTCTCCCACCTCAGTGTCCATTGGAACATACTGAGCATTCTTTTAGGCTAAGGGAATAGCAACCTCCTATCCCTAATGACAAACAGTGACCGCTGGGATGCTGTTTAGGATAAAGTACTGACGTAGTTGACACCGCCAGTGTATCAATATGGCCGCTTGAGTGACTTATTGGAGCCACTCCCAGGACAGTGTAAGTAGCTTGAGGATGGTTTTGCTTACTAGACATCACAGATGATTTGTGTTTTTACCATCCTTTTTAGCAACTCTGTAGCCAGCTATCCAAGTGCAACAGAGAGACATATGTAAAAAGAGGATTAATAAATCAAGAGTTTCAAACACAATTCAACCTGTATTTAACCATTTATAAGCCATTGTCAGCTTCTCTGTATACAGTCATATTAGCTAAGGGTCAGGGAAGTGAATACAATGTAGAATGTGTTATATTGATAAGTCTGTGCTGTGAGGTGGGGACATTTGCAAAGTCCTGAAGAATGAGGATTCTTTGAAAGGCCTAACGGAAGGCGAGATTAATTGGGTGCCACTTTGGTTCTCCGTCTATTCTTGTAGAAATAGAAAAGAGTGCAAATTCATATGCAAATAGGAACATGCCGGATGATAAATGCCGGGAGAGTTCAGTGACATGTCCCCCCTTGATGGGCTTTGTTACCCTCGAGGATGGAACTCAGGGACTGAGCAAAACGACAGCTCGCATAGATTCAAAATCTTACATAGATTCAAAACCACAGCTTACATAGAAAACAAAATCACACATCAAACTTTTATAAATGCAATAGTGGGGTTTTTGCCACTACACTTCAAATATAAGTGAAGTGGTGGATATATATTTTTTCCTTAGAGTTTTTAATCTGATCTGGGTTGAATGACTGTCACATAAACTCGGGTTGTAAGTGTTATTATCAATAATGTCCTTCGTGCTTTCAGTCCGTTTCATCCTAACGGGGGAAAACAGCACAGGGTAAAATATGCTGACAAATAGGCTCATGAAGTTCATACATTTCAGCCACTGCTTGAGACACAAAGACACAGAGGGTAAAAACACCGTGGGAAATGCCTATCAAGAGTGTCTATAAAGTGTTTCCTACTGCTAACTTTAAGAGCTAAGTAATACTCTTAGTAGTATTGCTCATGGTGCAAGAAACTCCTCAGAGCCTCTCTGGACTCTTCATGAGTAGCAGACAATAAGTAGGCTCTGCCTCAAAAGATGGCATAGCTGATCGGTTTCCTCATCTTTAACGAGGAACCCAAGAATCTTACTACTTTATCCCATGATCCTCAAAGGAAGGAGAGTCTTACTACGTTAACCCATAATCCTCAAAGGAAGGAGAGTCTTACTACTTTATCCCATGACCGTCATAGGAAGGAGAGTCTTACTACTTTATCATAGGAAGGAGAGTCTTACTACGTTATCCCATGATCCTCATAGGAAGGAGAGTCCTACTATGTTATCCCATGATCCTCATAGGAAGGCAGCATGAGAAGCAACCAGGCACTCCTGAGCCCACACAGGCCCTACGTGTTTCTTCTTTCATAAGTTATGTTGATCAGAAATCTCTGTCGCTGTTTCTATAGAGTCATTTCCCCACCCCAAGAAGCAGTCAGTCTTAAATCTGAATGATGGGGTGGAGAAGGAGGATTTTTTTTTAAATTAAAATCCTCCACAGAAACCAAAAGTTCTCCATAAAGATAAAGGGCCTTTTGCCTTTCTCGGTCTTATCAGTCATCCCTCCATCTCGCCTCCCTCATTGTAGACACTCGATGGAGATGTTCAACGCATGGAGTGCAGGTACCTGAAGTGATGACCCACTGCCTGATACTCCTCAGTCAAAGGCCCAAACAGGAGAATGACTCCCAGTCGAATAGAGACAACAGCCTGCTCAGAAACTGCAGCACCACTGCCAGCCTTTCCCTGAATAATCCTTAGATCATAAAACTAATTCTGTGAAAATCTTGGAAGTTAGAATTTGGCCAACATCGAGGAGTGGGGTGCTTCGTTTCATTCCAAACCTTAACGAAGGAAGATTTCTATGAGCTAAAGTTGCCACCTCTCTGAGTGTGCACCCAGGACTTAAATCTTACCCTCCATTGTCTTATGCAGCAAAAGGTGGCCCTAAGCCCTGTGTTCAGGAATCAACTGGCTGTGTTTAGTCATGTCTGAATCATGACCACATTGGTCATGGTTCACTAGTGATTATTCAAAAGCCATCTCTTCTCTTTTATTATTTTTTCTGATATTGTTTTTACAAATGCTTTCCAACTTTCTAGGGCCTTTTAATCACATCAAGTCAAGCCTCCTGGGATCCACGTCCGATTCAAACCTCAACAAATACAGCACCATTAACAAGATTCCACAGCTCACTTTGAACTTTTCAGATGTCAAAACGGAAAAAAAGAACGCATCCCCTCCTTCTTCAGACAAAACCATTATTGCAGCCAAGGTTAAAGACCGAACACACAACGTGACGGAGAAAGTTACCCAGGTAGGAAATGGTTTTACTTCCAATTTCAACGGTTTGCGGGTCTTTCCTAAATCACAAACCACGTGTCTTTTTGCCAAGACAAAGATAAATGGTTATCAGGAGAGGCAAGCCTTTTCTGTGTACTCCTACTTACCTCAGGTGCTGAGTGACCCCTAATGGAACAGATAAATGCATCTATGTCAGAGGGTTTTCTCTGCAGCATGGGCAAAAGCGTGATGACTTGGCAGTATTGTTTCTGTTGTGGAGATGGTTGACTAGCTATTTATCATGTTCAGACATTTATTGCTTTGCTGACAACTCTCACATTATGAAAGCGTGCTTTCCCCCCAATATAATGGATGGATCTACAGAAGCCTTGGGTGACTAATTGGGACATCCTCTTAGCTGTGGTCTCTTTTTCCTGAAGTCAACTCTCCTTGTGGAGTGAGATCTATGTCAGTTAACTTGGGGGGAAAATTATGGCCAAGAAGATGAAAATGCCAAGGGAAACAATACGTTCTACAGGAGCAATACTTCATCGTTTTTAAATAAAGACTAGAACTAGAGTAAAGAAAAACTGTCAAGCAGGAATACTGCTTTAGAGAATAGACAAAAATAAGCTGTGCTCTTATCAAAATACCTACCTAAGCAGTAACCAGCTTTTGCTTACAGTGCACTTACATTGTTGGGAACACAGGACTCTAAAACTTGTGGCAAGTAAATAGTTCACACATAAATAATATACTTCATATATTTCGTTGGCAGAACTTCTCATAAAGCACCTACAATATTAATGTAAACTTGACCCTAATCTGTATCCAAAATACAAAATACTTTGAGTTAATAAGCTTTTCTGGAATTGTAATCAGCACAAACAATACTAAAGAACTGTTTGTAAATAACTTATGTGTCATCTGAAATGAATACTTAAAAGGCCCTGAATCAATTGTAAACAGAGCTGAATAGCCTGTTTATTTGACAGGGAAAAGTATACATGCCGTACAGAAATCAGGCCCTACTGTATATTTTAACATTTAATGTATCCCAGAGGCTTTCTTCCCTGGGCCCTTTGCATTGGGTTCAGAAAGTTACTGATCAAGCTAGATAATGGGATCTGTCACCGAGCCCCAGTGGCACAAACGACTCAATGCTCAACTGCTAGCAAAAAGAATGATCGCCTGACAGCAGCAGCAGCAGCAAGTTCACAGCATAACTTGGAGTCACATAGGCTGTGATGTCATTCTGGCGAAGTCGAATTAGGCGCCATGGAGACACGTGGCCTTTACTGTGTGACCCTGAGTCGAATTTTATAGGTGGCACAGCTACTTTCTCCAAGTTAATGTAAAAAATGCAGATTACGGAGAGAGCTCATCACAATGCTGCTTCCGTAACAACGCCAGCTCTTAGGATTCGTTTGCTAATATTCTTGCGTGGCAGGGCCCCCTCGTGCTCTTTTCTACACCTTTTCAGGATTCATTTTTCCCTAACATCCCAAGGGCCTAACTCCTAGAGCATCTGGGGGACGGTGAAGTTCGTGGAACATTTGAAATGTCGACAAGGGAAGAGATTGGAATTCCAGGAAGGGTGAACAGCATGAGCAAACTTCTGCAGACACACAAACGAATGTGTCCTCTAAGAACAAATGGTCTTCTGGCCCAGTGAGAGACCCGGACGAAAAGGGGCTTGATGTGGTGGCGGGGGCCGGGGGGATCCTGGAAGCTTTCCCACTAGGATGGGGCTCCCCTACTTTTTCACTAAAGTGCCCTGAAGAGCTGAACACAATGCACTTGCTTGTCAGGGGTCCATTCGGATATTCACAGCAACATTTGGGGGCAATATAAAATCACCAAATTAAAACTCATCCTACTATGTTCCAGCAAACATTTAATGAGCTCATTCCTAGTGTGATGGCTGGAGCAGCTTTTCTTCATTGGCATATGTAATGGTGCTTGGTTTGGATGATTTCAAAGATGCCAGCAAGATGTTCCCCATGCTTTTCAAATTCTCATGCTTTATCTTTAAAATCCCTACCAATGGCTGTGATTTTCCTATAACTGCTCACCACTAACCCCTAAATTGAGTAGTCACCGACACCTCCAGGGTTTCTCAGTTTAAGAAGGATGCTGGCAGGAGGTTTTTCTTTAAGGCAATGGAAGATTAGAAATGGATCCCTATTTCATTAGCAGTCACTGTGTCTACAGTATGAAAGACATTCTGAAGGGAGGTATGCCCTTAATTGTCCATAGTCAAGGCCAGAAATGATGAGAGATAAGACCTACTTTATCTTCTTTTTGAGGCTTCCCTTAACTGTGAGTAAGGAGTCATGGTGGCCCTGTTGGGTAAGTACTGGACTGCTAACCACAAGGTTGATAGTTCAAGCTCACCAGCCACTCGGTGGGAGAAAGGTGAAGCTCTCAGCTCCAGTAACAATTTACAGTCTTGGAAAGCTTCTATAGGGTCACCGTGAGTCAAAATCAACTCAGGGGCATCAAGGTCATAACTGTCCTAAGTCTCTCCTAGGCCTTGATCAAATGTGGATAATGTTTCTGACAGACACAGTTCCGGTGCTTTCTCATAAGCATTTGATTAACAGGGTTATGGTCTCTCTCTTTTCTCATTTAGTGTTTGCGAAGTCCCCGGATACTAGTTATCTCGACAATTTCCACATTCAAAACATAGGATTTGTCTTCTAGACATGAGAAAACAACTTGATGATAACCTACAGGATTTATATGCCTTATCTATATTCCATCTCTTAGACCTGTGTGAAAATTCTCCTTGTCCGGGGAATTCTCAATATATTTGCTGTTGACAGCCAGCAGTCATTCTAAAATCTAATATTCTTATTTATTTTATCCCCTTAATAGATTTTTATGGCAGTCCTCTCTTCAGAGGAAGTCAAGGTTATGTTCATATATCATTCAATGGTGAATTGTAAACGTTTCTCAGAGCACAAGCAGTAGAGCAGGCATCAGGAGACAGCATAAAAGAAAACAATTCATCTCTGCCCCTGTTATGCTCCATCACTGCTTTGATTTCTTACCTCCGTTTCACTTTAAATTTGAATTGGCCAATTACTCATTTGTCTATTGAGCTTTGTCAGAGTCGGGACCATGGTATGACTTATTTACCACCATCACCACCACCCCCCCATGCGTGTTTATGTATCCAGCAAGCATGTATTGAGGAGAGTTTACTCTTCACTGTTCTAAACACCCATTGCTGTCAAGTCCATGGTGACTCATAGCTACCCCATGTGTTTTAGGGTAGGACTACATTTCACAGTGTTTGGGAAGACTGTACTCTTTCCAAATAGGCCTTTCTTCCATAGTGCTGCTGGGTGGATATGAACCATCAACTTCTCAGTGAGTGGCCAGGAACAAATGTACTGTGAGGAGCTGAAAACTGAGAGTTAAAACACAGAGCGTCCTCCCTCTAAAAATAAGGGCAGACAAATGCAACACATAGACTTTACAAATAAGGATGAGCAAGAATACTGTGCTATAGCAATTAGAGTATTATACCACAGGGAAGCAGGGAAATAGGTGACATGATAAGAAGCCTTTCCTAAACTGGAAGTTTAGGTGGTTAGGAAGCTTGAGCAGTTCTCAGCCAGAATGAGAGCCTGGGAAGCGCATACTTGGGGAGCTATGGGTACCAAAGAATAACTGAAGCATTAAGTGACTGGCATAGTACATGGCCCATTTTAGAAATTTTAGAAGATTATGAAATGACCAATTGAAGGTATTGTGGGAAATTAAACAAGAGTAAATCTGCAGGTCAAATTACCCTACAGCAAATGCCAACCTACTAAATGTGTGCCTTAAACAAGATTCTGATTCTTGATGTTATTTTGGTTTAGTAGGTCGGTATATTGGCTGGTTTCATCGCCAAGCTTCCAGGATTCATCAGCTCTGATTGCCTTGTTCCATATGATCCCTGTACATTTGGAGTAAATAAAAAAAGAAAGTAACCCTCAGGAGGTTTTAGGGTTTGGACTTTGTTTTTTAACTATAACCCAGGTGTTTCAAGCTGGTTAGATACACAGTTGTGTTTACCTGGGGGAGAAGAGGCCTTCACTGGACATTGATGCCAAATTTTAGGGAAAAAAACCAGTGAACTGAAACAAACAAACAAAAAAGTAGACAGAAGTCTACTTCTCCTGTGCCATGGAAGTTCTCAGTTGAAGATCTGATTCTTGGTGACATCTGTCCCTTTTCAACGGAAATATACCGAAACTTTGTACTGGTGTGTACTGGGCCCATAAACAGTGGCATGTTTTCAGGTTCTATGTTTATGAACTCTGTACATCATTCTCCCTCGATACACGAGTGCCATATATACTCAAGTATAAGCCGACCCGCATATCAACCGAGGCACCTAATTTTATCACACAAACTGCATTAAAAATGTGTTGAAAAACTCGGCTTATACACGAGTATATATAATACTTAAGAATATCAAACCTATTTTCAAAAATGGCATTGTGTGTTTCCAAATCAAGTCACACAAGATGTGTGCTAGAAATGACAGATTCACCTAAACCACACAAAAGTGAAAGGGGGAGGAAAAGCCACTTAACTGACACGGTGCAGGGGCAGAACTGCTTTGGTGCATAGCTGCATCATTGTCTCAACAGCCGATCACCTCCTCTTCCTCTCCGACATGAGTGATTCTATATTGACTTTACTCTACCTCATGGGAGCAAAGCCTTCAGGAGATCTAGTCTTATAGTGTGCTCGGAGTTGTGATATGCGGCAAGAGGCCTTCTCTCGTCTGCACCCCATAATGTTCCAGAGAAAGAACCTCAATTGGCCAACTTGGGTCCTGTGCTCACGCTTATGGTACAGAAAAGAGTGACTTCCTGGCCGACAGCCATGTAGGCAAGAATGAATTGGTGAGAGGAGGATCTAAAGAGAAAGTACAAACCAGAGCTGTATTACACAGTTGGAGATGGGAATCCAGACTGGCAGCATCCATACACACCCATTTAATAAATATGAGGGGCTTTCGAAAGTTCATGAAAATATCCCATGACCCTTTCATGCCACAAAATTTCAAAGCCCCTTCATATGCTGGGCTGAGTATGCAGTCAACTCACTCAGTGCCATCGAGTCTGCTCGGTCTCATAGTGACCATGCAAGGCAGGTTAGAACTGCCCTGGTGAGTTTCCAAAACTGTAACTGCTTAAAGGAATAGAAAACTCGATCTTTCCCCCACAGAGCTGGAGAGATGCAGACATATAGGGCCCTATATCAATCTTCAAGGGCCTAGAGAAATATGATAGAGTGATAAATAACAGTAGCAGTAACATATAATGCAATAAGCCCTCTGAGCTCATATTATAGAACTGAAATTAATTTATATTCTCTTTAGATACAATACTATTTCAATTATGACCAAAGAGCTCTTTCTACCAATTGTCCTGTATTACTTATATGGAGTGACTGGACAATTTAAAGGAAACCTACGTGTGGATACTCAGAAAATAAAATTTATATAGGGACCTAAATGGAGCCTGGGTGGTATAGTGGTCATGAATTGCTTACCACAAGGTCAGCAGTTCAAAACCACCAGCTGCTCTGCAGGAGAAAGGTGGGCTTTCTACTGCAATAATTAGTTACTGTATCAGAAACCCACAAGGGTAATTCTCCCCTGTCCACTAGGGTTTCTGTGAATCAGCACACTGGCACGGAGTAAATGACCTGGAGAGTTTAATCTGCAGAAGTGAATATTGCAAAGAATGTACTACCAGCCCATATGTATAGTTCTGATATAGCTTCTCTAAGAAGAGTACACAAAGACATTAGTTTTAGGTGTAATCACAAACAGCCTTTGTTCACAAATAAAAACAGATATAGCTGAAGATTTAAAGGTCGAGCTCATCCTGAAATCTGTGTAGAAACTTAAAATAGATTCCTGTGATTTGGTGTTGGTGGTGTTGGGTGCCAGTAAGTCAATTCCAAGTCTGAACAGCCTTATATGCAATCGAACAAAACACTTCCAGCTCCTACAGCAGGGTCACAAAAGTGGTTAGGTCTTAGCATGGGCTGCAGGTACTGTCGCAATCCACCTTGTTCAGGGTCTGGTTTTCCTGTTGTTTTCCCTCTACTTTACCAAGATTGATCTCCTTATCCAGGGACGACTCTCCCTGAGTAATGAGTCCGAAGTACAAGAGACAAAGTCTTACCATCCTGTTAGGAGCCTTTTACGTTTATTATTAGCATGAAAATAAAAGGATGGTAAATTTAATAATAGCTGACATTGATTGAACAGTTCTTATGTGCTAGGCTCTGTTCTTAGGATTTTAAAGGATTATCAATATTAATCCGCATAATAGCCCTACATTACTACTATTATTACCAACTCCATTTCATAAAAATGAAATCAGACTTAGAGGGTGGCAGCAACTTGGAAAGGTCACACCGTAAATGGTGGAAGTAGCCTTCAAGTCCGGATCAGCTGACATCAAAAGCGACGCCCTTACTTTTAAAAGTAAGCTGTGTCGCTTTATTTCATATTCTGTATTTTATCTTATGTTCCAGTATCTACTGCAATAAACACTCAGAACCCACAGACATAATTCATGATCAAAGGTTTTATTAAGGAAATGAACAGGTTTTAATGCCAGTGAGAAATGCTCAGGAGAGTTGTCTATCAGGACAGGTTACAAAGTCCTTTCAGGTCTGCTAATAAAAGCTCAGAGGCAACCACTCCACAGGAAGCCTTGCACTGAAGGCAGTCAGCCCCAGCCCCTTTGGTCAGCAAGCGCAGCCTCCCCAATTAAGTGCCAAGGCACAGCATTTTGCAAACCAGCCTCTCTGCACAAAACCCCTCGCTGCTTTACTTGCTCTGGGGGCTGGGAAATCCACCACCTCACCTTCCATTCTCTGGGTCTGCTGGCTCTCCTCTGCTGTTACACCTGCCTCCTGGATCCAAGAGATTCACTACACAGGGATCTTGGGTCCCAAAGATGTGCTGTATTTCCCACTCTTGCTGCTAATGAGATCCTCCTTCTGCTCTTCAGAGGGTTTGCTTCATACCCACGATGTCATTCTAGGGAATCCTGTTTAAAATTACTCACGGGTAAATCTGACTGGTGTCTTCCCCCAGCTCCTTTCCAAACCCATTCAAGGAAAGGTAAATTGGTGGAAGTTAGAGATTTGCTAGAAAAACCACATTAAAATAATTCACTGCCCCTATCACTTGTGTGTGCTCCCCAATTCTCCTCTGAAGATAGGGTAGCATTTGGACATACTTATAACAGTCGGCATATCATCATAATCTGAATATCCCATAGGAACTAGTCAAAGAACAGAGGCCACACAAAAAACGTGGCAGATTTTCAGCAAAACCCTTTAAACTTTTCAAAAACTTTACCAAAACTATCTCCTTAATAGGTGAGTTTCATCTCTAGCATCATCTTCTGCTTCATCCCCTGTCTTTGGTTAATTTTGGATTAGGGTAGAAGAACATGACCTTTAATTTGTCAGTGGTGGTATGCCACTCAGTTGTAGGAAAAGCAAAAGTATACTATTGTGGTAATATATTTTTAAAACGACAGTAATTAATATCAAACTCGTTCCCTGGAGTTGGAGATTTATGATGCCTCAAATGGCCAACTCTTTCAAGATGCTATTCAGCCTCCTCCCTGCCCCTAACAAGTATATCCCTTTACATCCCTAGGTTCTACCATTAGCTGCGACATCCCATAAAAATTAATGGAACTTTGAGGAAAGGTCTCATGTAGTGAGCCAAATGCAAGGTCCAGAGACAGAAGTCAAAAATGCCCAAAAATCACAGCAAGTTGTCTTGCTTCTGCCAAAGACCAGTTAGGAAGTAGAGGCTTTCCAGGTGAGGTGATAGGTGGTAGAATGGTGTGGCACTAGCACCGAAGGCAAACTAAGGATGGTGTCTTAAGTCACAGCCAGTTCTAACATGCAGGTGTAAAGTGGCCCTAAAGGAAACAAAGGGTATGGCTTGATTCATACCCTGGACAAAAGTCTGGTCTTAACAGCACCCTACTCCTGTCCATCATCAGTCTAGAATACACTCTGAAAAGGGACCATAGGCACAGGCATAGAAAGTCCAGAATTGTAATATATCGTATAAGGAATTATGCCTAAAAGGGCCATATAAATTGACAGTAATTGCACTATAAGTGTTACAGAGGAGAGTCCTAAAACAAGGACTCTTTACTTTCCACTGCATTTTGTCCATTGTGAATATGTTCACTCCATTTATTGTGACTACATGCCTCTAATTTTATATTTACTTATGATGACAGGAATCCAAAACAAGTATTCATAAGTCAAGACCTTTTTATAAAATGAAAGTACATATCATTAATTTATGTTATTAGTTAGCATTTAAAATTATTTATCATTTTGGCCTTAAAGAGTACAACATTTCTTAACGCATTTTGCAGTTTCCTCAAATTGGATAAATTTAGGCCTAAGCTTTCTTAAATGATAAGATTTTTAAAATATCTTCACAGTCTTTCAGACATACCGACAAATTCAAGGTGATTTCATATGTAACAATGCTTGTCAACAACAACGCCATGGGTTAAGAATCACAATTTAAAAATGGAACTTTCTAAAGTTATTTTTATAACGTTTCATTAGTTTTTCAATCTTCAAATTGCAAAAATCAAAATTTGTAATACTCCTGAAGTAAGATCAGAATGATTGCCTAAGCTACACTTCTTGCCTAAGCTAATTTAAATAGCATGCAAACTTCTATAAAAATCATCTTGAACTGCCAGAAATAGTGATTATCACAAAATTTCAAATGAAATTTGAAATGTAATTCAGGATCAGAGAATTGCTTCTGACCATTTCCAATTTAATATGGCATTAGTTTTGCATCCATTAACTTGTTATTATTTGTAGAATACTATAAAATTTGGTCAGCTGAACAGAAATACCCATCTAACCCTTCCCCCATATTTTAGCTGTGGGTTGTAGACCATCTATATGCAAGTTGAAATGAACAGCAACAATATATAGATGCTAGAAGGAAGCGTAAAACATGTTCATTTGCAGTGGCAAGATATTTATGGAATCTGTATCCATGGGGGTCTAACTGTACATCAAAGTACTGTGTACAATTGCTGGTGCTAAAATGCACAAGGAAAGTCCTCGACTGCAAAGCCTGGAGGGAATGCAGAATTTCGAAGTCCTTAATTGTATTCCCTTAAGTACATATCTGCAGTCTAGTGAATGCTGCAGTAAAGAAGAAAAGGCGACAGACATTTAAATAATAACTTACTTTTGCAAGTGTGTGGGATGCTATATGCTTATTAAAGGAGCTCTGGTGGGGCTGCAGGACTGTTCTATTGGACTGTTAACTGCAAGGTCATTGGTTCAAACCCACCAGCTGCTCTCTGAGAGGAAGATGAGCTGAGCTGTCCCTGGGAAGGTTTACAGCCTCAGGAGCCCTATCTAGGGGTACTTTGGACAGAGATGGAATTGCTGGCAGTGGTGTTGGTGGGACTTGACATGCATGTTAAATACAAAATAGGAGAACCATTCATTTGAAAAGGAAAGCATAGGGTAATAGCAAAAATAAGCAAAATAATGTTCTAATATTGCATGGACAAAAGAGCAACAATATATGCAGAGCAATACTGATAATTACTTATTGACATATATTCTAAATTAAAGTTTCAGTTCAGTCTCAAACCCATAGTTACTCCAAAAACCTTACTTCTCTATGCCCCGGATGGCAAAGACAAACATGTTCACATGAAACCCCGGTGACTCATGACTAAAAGCCATAGCTTGCAGGGAAAGCACTTAGGCGCCATCACTTTTACACAGCACCTGTTTGATTTTGTAAATTCATCAGGAATTTGAAAGTCGAGAAAAAGAAAATAAAAAGATTGCTTCCTTTAAAATGCCTTTTAACCAAACAAATCCGCTGGAAACGCAATGTTTAAGGACATAAAATACCAGTGGTCAAAAAAGACAGGTAAAAATGATGTAGCTTAGAGCACATAGCAACAGCCTGTTGCTATGGTAACTCAGCCATGCTGCCATTGCAGGTATCTGTTGCCAGTCTGGCTTGGTTTTTCTCCCTCATCTAGTGTGAGCCTTGTGTTAAAGTCAGACTGATGTCGAAAAGAAGCCCTGAAGGGAGAAGTACTTTGCTCACTCTCCCTTGTGGCTTAAGGCCCGGAGCTTGGGAGAGGCACTGAGATCCAAGCGGATTTCTGTGCTCGTCTGCATCATCCAGAGAACCAAATCCAGTGACACACATCTACGTATAAGAAATATCTTTACATCAAGAAGTAATTGCATATCAAGAAGGCATCACCATCCTGTTCGTAAGTCTGATGCTGGTCCACAGTTCCCTCTCCAGATGCATGGAGCTGCATGCCAGGGACGCAGAATGATGAACCAGGAAGCAGGGAGATCACAGGCTGGTGGGTGCAGAGTCAGGGGGATTACCAGCAACTACTAGGGTCAGAAAGGCCACATGGGGCCGGCCACGCATCGAGGCAGGAAGAGTTCCAGCAAGCAGGAAGGTGGAGACACAGACAGAAAGTGAGCAGTTTTCTGAAAGTCCCTCACTCTCATACAAAGGCAACACCTGCCAGGTGGTGTCATCAAGCAAACACTTGATTGACAGATTTGGCTCCATCCGTAACCATGGGTGTCTAGTTCACATAAAATCATCTAGCTACCACAGTTACCTTCTTAGAATGGGCAGACACGGGACATTTTTCTTGTTTCTTAGGTTGAGGATGTGTAAACCATATGGAAATTCCAGCGTATAAGACAGACTTTCATACACCCAAGCTGCACAAGACCTTGTAATGTGTGGCTATGAACTACTCCTTGAATTAGAAAGTGACTTCAACCATGCACTCTTATTCAGAAGGAAAACCTAGCCAACATGGTAAAAAAATGAAAACATAAGAAAGGTTGTCCTGGAACTGGGTGGTGTGATTGTAAGCAATAACCCCCCACCCCTTGCTAGCTACAGAAGCCCACCCAATCCAGCTACTTCACATTGTATTTTTCAAACCACCTTTACAATGGAAAATACACAAATAGATAATAAACCTTTAAAAACTCAAAGGTTTACATAGGGTTGTTCATTAAAATGTAGTCAATCCAAAACATAAAAAATATATATGTAAAAAGTAAATCTGCTAACCATTATTCTCATTACTGGTTAGAATTTATACTTACAGTAGGCCCATAATGATTATATAGATTGAATAAGTACTTATGAATTTTTGTGTTTTCTTTACTAACACTGTTTTTATCGCATGAGCTTGCTTAGCCTTTATGAATTCTTACACAGGTAGCATAATTATCTCCTTAGATTAAAAAGTAGATATCAAATAACAATGCTGCTAATCCTCATAAAATTTTTTAATTAAAAGATCCATATATATCAGCTTCCCCAAAATGTCTTGATTATTGAAATAATCTAGAGTACTTTTAAAAAATATTTCCCTAATTATCTATCTTTCTACCTTCCTTCTTTGCTTGCTTCCTTCCTTCATTTCTCTCTGTTTTTATCTCATGCAAGCTCCTGGAAATTCAGGAAAGCTCATTGGAGCTTGATGATTCCTTTCTTGACAATCTTTATTGACATTACAACCCTTACAATCATCTTATTAAAAAGAGGCAAATTGGGGAAGTATGGATATTGTCAAATTCCATCATTTGGTGGTTGAAGGGGTTGAAAAGTGAACCTGGGATAGATATGTATTTTTCAAATTTGTTTTATAAATAGTATGTATCTCTATTGACATAATGAGTTAACTTGTTCACTTACACATTCTTGTGATGTTTTCATTAAAGTTGTGTCGATCCATTTTTTTTAAATAGTTGAATTCTGTCTTCAGAAATTTCTATTAGAGAAAATGTTTTCTTGCAGTGGGAGGCTACTGAGTAGGGGCAAATGGCTGCCTTGCAACCCCTCTGATTTCTGCCCAAATCCTCTAAGACTTGGTCTCCCTGTAAGAGAACTTGTCCAGGCCAGAATTCTCTGGATCGAGGCCAGAATTCTCTGGATCGAGGCCAGAATTCTCTGAAGTGCCCTCTTCAGAATCCTGCTTCGTCAAACAGTGCTCCCCATCTCAGAGGTCAACATGGAAAATTAACACATTAAAGGTCCAGAGAGTAAAGGAGATCCAGGAAATTATGCATTAGCCACCGTTTCTCCAGTGTTAGCTTGTTTGTTTATTTGTAACACCTCATGATATCCTGAACAATTCATATATGTTGAGGGAGAATCTTCAGGAAATTCTGGCCTAGAGAAAATGTTTTTCACAAGTATCTGTGGGCCCTGTATAATAAACTCAATCATAAAGCATTTTAGAAAATGTAAAGCTTATTTGAAAGAGGAAGGTTGGGGTAGATCTGGAGCAACCGTGGTGAACAGGAGGAGAGAAGAGTGTTGTATGAACTACATATTTTTCTTCTTGCATTTGAATGAAGTCCCCTTTGTTTCTTTTTCAACCAAGTGCCAAATATAGAACTCAGTTTAGAGGGGCTAAAAAAATGCCATCTCTACCTCCTCTACTGTTTTGAAACTATCTGATACAAGAAAGCCTGCGTGTTGAAGCTTAGTCCTTTAGAATCGCTTAGGTAGAAAGAGGAAAAAAGAAAAGTTGGAAGCAGGATCACAAAGGAGCTAGTTTACGGGGGTCTCATTTTCTTTTCCGAATGGACTATAGTTAATACGGACCTGCTGTGGCCACTGGGTGGCAAGTGGACAGGTCTTTTTTCTGTCCCTGGTCTCATATTCTGGATTTTTTGGTACTAGACACTGAAGTGGCTTATGGTATCAGGAGTAGCTCACACAATCACTCTATTCTTCAAATTCCCTTCGCTCCATATAGGTCCTGTTGGTCTTCTCGTTATTCTTTTCTGTTGCACAAAATACTGATCAAAAGGTCGGCAGCAACGTCTTGTTCCCTAGTCTGCCTGTTGATCACAATTGAAGGGAAGAGTCTAAGCTGACAAATACCTATGTAACTTATCAGAGACACAGTGTTAATTTTCAATTCATGGAAGCAACGCTTAGTGAGATTGAGTGAACTGAGTCAAAAGAAAGGAAAAACACCAGCCTAATAAAATTACTACAATACTGTTTCTTGGATGACTGGCAGCTGTCATTTGAACTGTACAATCCTGTCTCCTAGTGATAAGCCATTATTTGTAAATTATGCCCACAGCTATATCTATTATTCATGGATGCATGGGGGAAAATAGTGATTTCAGACTCCTAAATTTTCCCACCTGCAGGCATTGGAATTACTTCCAAAACTGACTCCTACATTACCTCTCAGGCCTTCTCATGTTTTCCCACCAGCATCAGATCCTACCCCTCCCCTTGGTTTCCACTGGACTCCTCTTTGGGCCCGTCTATACAAATGAACGAGGGACGTCTCACAGTAGAACACCTGTCCCTAAGTCGAGTAACTGGACAGCTTTCAGTGTGAGATTTCAGAATAAAGTTAGCAGGGGAAAAAAATTCCCAAAGGAAAACTCTTTAACTGCTGTCTACTCTGCCCAGCCTATTACCAAAGTGAATTAACACTAAAGAATAAATGTATTGACAACCCAAACAAAACAGACTGTGAAAAATTTATATCACTAAAGTGTTGTTCTATGACTTTTGGCTCAAAGTGGCCCCATAGGACTGGTTACAAGTGTTTCCATAGATGAGGAAGTCTGCAGTCTGTACAGAAGTAGGCCACCGGACATTGCTCCCTTCGAGCTGTGAGGCTGACCGCCTCTAGCCTTTCAGTTAGCAGCCAAACTCTTAAACTTCCATTTGGTCACAGGGGTCCTTATCACCACGCCCCACGCCTCAATGTCATGAGCCTATCCCAACTCAAGTCATTCTTTCCAAGGTTCCCGAGGCTGTACATCTTCACTGGAGCACATTGGCCTCATCTTTTACAGTACAGATCCGGAGGCTAGCTTACCCGGGACTCCTAATCCAGGAAGGAGAGAGGGAAAGTACCAGTGTGTAGGAGACTGACAAATGCTTGCCTTGGTGCAGTATTGCTCTATCCTGCATCTATCTATCATCTATCTGTATCTATCTATCTGTCTATCTATCTATCTATCATATATCTATCTGTCTGTCTATCTATCTATATGTCTATCTGTCTATCTATAGTTAAGGAAAAACAACAGACGCACAGGTTCCTTGGTTCCTATTTTATTTCCACACAATCATCTTCTCTGGAATTTCAAACTGCCACCAAACTGTTGAGCAAACAATTATTGCGTGTTTTGTGAATACATTGTGGTTCATCTTGATAGTTGTGGTCTCTTCTTTCTCATGGTATTAATATCTCAATTTGATGGGAATTTTCCTTCTCACAATATGAAACCATCTTAATGCAATTGTTGCAACCATTTTGAAACATATTCAGATTGCTCAATGCCACCAGTCAGATGGGTCCAAGGAGGAACACTGGGAACTTGACACCACCCCTGATGAGCTCATATATATATATATATACACTCTGACTTTCTCTCAAGCATATATATATATACTGACTTTTTCTCAAGCATATATATATATATATATATATATACACACTGACTTTCTCTCAAGTGTGTGTGTGTTTGCATGTTATAATAGTGCATTCTGAATTAAGTAAATTATCCAAAGTAACACAAATTATTAACCATCCACCCAACCTAGAACTCTGTTTCTGGTCTATGGGAATTCTCATTCTGGAGGAAGGCTATGTAAATTCCTGTCGTCATTTTTCTATATATACTGCCACAATTCCAGCATTCCATGTAAGACTCCTAGGCCTACTCCAGTCCCCACCACTTTCTGTCGATGATAAATGATTAAGGACATATAGACAACATCACTAGCAAAAGTGAATTTCCATAACTAGTTAAATCAAGCTCCCATTCTGGCTCTTTTTTGACAGATGAACATTCTGCTATCCGCCTCAAGTACAGGACAGAAAATTGACCTTGTAGAAAAGCAAACTTTTAACACCCTCACTAAAATTTAGGTGGTTATTACTCATTTGTTCGGAGAATATTCCCACAAAGAAAGTCTGATGCTTCTTTTGTGCCAACAGGTTCAAATGTAGAATTTATATTAATTGTCTGAAGGACATGTTATTCAAGAGCATAAAAAAGGAAACAGAGAAAACAGTGAACTTCTGTTCCTTTGGGAATTACTTTTATTGTTGAAAAATTGAATTCCTAAAAGTTGCCAACAACAGTAATTCCACACTGTAAATTACCTCTTTTATCCTATGTCAAATTGAAAAACACATCCAAAGATCATATAGCAAACTCTAACAATACATCCCACACTGTTGGGGAAAAGAGTCCACATTTAATTTAGCTAGCCCACAGCTTCCCCACAGCATTGGGCAGAGGTTATCACAATGAAAAAAAAATTGTAAATAATCAGTCTAACATAAGATTTTAAAAATATATCCTTTGGATTTAAGTTCATTCACACATTTTTTTGTTCTTCACCTAATTGAAAAGTTAAATTCATTGTTTTAAAATGTATGAAATTCAAGAATGACATTTTAGCGCTCATTTCAGTCAAAAGTATCCTTTGTCATTTATCTTACACTCTCCTTTTATTTCCATAGCTTATAAAGAGTTAATTCTTTACTAATAAGAATTCGTCCACAGCCTCCTCTAGAATGAATCCAGAACACAATCACTGGTACATAACAACTCCAGGAATTTTTGTTGCAATGGGAGAAAGATTAACAGCAAGGCTGGACTTACAGTCTGTAGGGAAACCTTTGTTTGGGGATAGTTCTCTAGTAGAGGAAGAGTCCTGATTACTCTCTAATATTTCAGGGAACCTGCTTCTGCAGCATTCTGTTTCCCAGGATTCGATTGCTAGAGGGAGAAAGAGACACCGATGTCATTCACTTCACTTACTTTGGCTTAATGCTTAACCTGAGTGACCTGCTGCACACCTTGATTCTGGTTCAGCCAGTAAGCGGCATGTCACTGTTTAAAGGTCTTGGTGTTGTTTGAAGCAGCTATTCCCAACTTGTCTTAGAAACCTTAACATTTTTACTTTCATAGCTTGATTCCTCTAGTACCTGGTCCTCTAAATGAATTTACGTCTAATATAAAGGAGTTTTGGAATCCACTCTTCTGATCTTATCTTCCAGGAAAACCCAGACGTCCACACACACATTTCTGAAAGCATTTAGACATGTCACCAACTCAAGGCACACTTATTCCACGCCAAGCCGTCCCCATCACACATGCTCCCCCCACATCAGCACACGTGTCTACTTTAGATGAACACTTTTCTTTAACTCTTCTTGTCATGCTCACTACAAGACCTGGGCATTTGCCCGCAACAATCTTTTGACTCTGTTGCTCTCCTGTCCCCATGTCAAATCCTGCCTATTTTGGGGAGCTAGGTCATGTGTCATTAGGTAAATCTGTTGAGCTTCCCACCTCGTGTTTATTGCTCTCCTCCTTGAGCTCTACGAACACTTAATACTGTGTTTGCACAGTCAATCAATTCCTTCCCATGTCGTTTTGTATCACCAGGTCAATGGATATGGATGAATGGGTGGGTAAATGGCTGGCTACATATAATAAATAGAGGACAGATAAGAAATAGATCATTTGTGATATGAGTGTCTGTATGTGTGTTGTGAGTTTCTTTTACCTTGAGAGCTTTGCCAAGACAAACAGGATCATGACCTCCCTTTACAATTTACCCTATGGTTATCCCCAGGAACTTTGTGAAGCCTTCCCAAATGCTTTCACAGCATTCTCTCCATCTTGATCTCTGTAGACTTCTAATGGCAGTGTTTCCGTCTGTGTAACCTTTCCCCCAAAGAACTCTGCGTTCTGAGTTACACCATAACAAAATGGCTCTGTTGACATCCATGTGGGACTCAAACCGTGCTCCTTTAAGCTGGTTCTTGTAATTAGAGAACAGAAAGATACCAGAAGGGCAAGATCAATCTGAAGGGCTGTCCGATGCATGGAGTGCTACAGCTGCCCAGTGAAACTCCCATAGGCCAGCCCTTTTTAGTCGTCAAGAATGAGCCCATGCATTGCCGCAATGAAAAAACTTACTTAGTGTAAATTTCTTGGTTTTTTTCTCAACAATGCAGTTTCAATTTTCTTAAAACTTCTTTATAATAAGGCTACAGATTGTTCTATGTCCCTTGAGAAAAACAACACTATCCCAGGGAAGACTCATGAAACAGTCATTGTACTCTTCTGAGCTGGCTTCTCTACCTTGCACTTAATTGACTTAAGATAACACTCTAGAAGCCACTGTGAGGCACATTTTGTTTGAAACAAACCCTTTTGTGTGTGATCTGTAACACTAGTAGCAGTGTGTTTTACTTATACTCGTATTTAGGTCCTACTATGTGCCCTGCCATTTGGTTGGTGCTATAGATGCAAGATCTAATAAGACAACTCTCTCTGTTATATATGTTATCTTTGCCTATCTTTTTTCCCAACGAGAAAGGGAGAGGAGACTGAATGTGTAGACACACAGTCTGCACATGGATAGAGCAGCCTGGATAAGACCAATTTGGACTGAAATATAAGAAGTTGAAGTGTTCTGATTACATTAGTTTCCATTGAGAAACGAGGAAATCGGGATGTTTATACAGCAAGAAGGAATATACCAGCTAATTAGTTCACACAGCAGAACAGAGGCTTCAATTCAACTCACTTCTGTGGAACAGTTAATATACTGGAACTCCTTCAACTCTGGTGGGCTACCAGGTCCAAGGTCAAGGAAGCAGACAGCAGAGTCCTCTCTCGGGCAAGGCAAGCAGAGTCTGCCCGTAGGCAGCAAGTAGCAGGATGGGTCACCAACAAACATTCATTAGCTCATTAGCTTGGTGAAGCAGGCCCGGATGGGATATGAAAAGCAAACAATGCAAGCACACAGGACCCACCAACCTCAAGCCCAAGCAGTGTACGCATCAGCAGTATGGCAAAGTGAAGAGGCCTCAAGCTCTAACAACACAATACATGGCTTGGCCCGGCCCACAGGTAGTGTAGCTCACAGGTTGAGGCAGAGAGCTAGCAAAGGCAGCAGCATGCTCCAGCACATTCCAATCACCAGAGAGCAAAAGACAGGGGGGCAGGCCTTGCAGAACCATTTACCACTTCTCTCTCCAAACTACAACCTGATTAATCCTACGTGTTCCTAATGGCCAGGTTGGCACCATAAATCTACCGCAACAATCCATGCCATCTAATGGGGGTGGAGGAGGGGAGTGGTATGTGGAGATTGCTTAGTAGAACATATAATAAAGTTATATATTACGTATTACAAAAGAAGGGTTCATCTATGAGAAAGGACCCTTAATCTAATCAGGGGGAGTCAGGGGAAGTGATACCAACATCAAAACATAAAGAAAGCAAGAAGGTGAAGATAGTTGCAGGGAGAGCCAGTCCAGTGGATGTGAGCAGGGACAGGTGTTAGCAAGTCCCAAGGAAGGCAACATTTAAAAGAAGACACAGAAAGAGTAGTGAACCTACATTTTAGTCAAGGGAAAGCTTCCATCTCCATGCCACTCTTCTGCGTATTGCCTTTCCTCATATAAGATAGATGGTTTGGCCAGGTTTGAATTCCATTCCAAAAAATTCCCTCCAAATCACTGATGACTATTTACTTGATAGACTGGCTATATGTTCTAAAGTAAATTTTTTAGTTATAAATATGTTTTATTTAAAAATAAATCCCTTCAGTTCTTCCCATCCTAATAATATTCCATGTTTCTTGAATGCTGCCAATTTGATTAGAAACTTTCATAATAAAAGCTGCATGAAAACTGGGAGTTTTGTTCTCACTGGGATATATTTGCATTTTGAAAGAGAAGCTCATTAACACCAATGAATCTTTTATTGATGGAAACAGGCAGAGGGAAGTAATGGCAGGGGGGAAAGAACGTCTTTAGCCGCAGCACTTCTTTTCATTTGCATCCTCCCAGCCTCTTTGCCGTACTTTTTCCTGACTACTACTCAACACCATTTCCACCGCCATCTTTCCCTGTTTCACGTCCAGAAGGAGTTCGGGGCTTGATAAAAACAATTATCTCCTGCAGAAAAATAATTTGTTGTTATTTAAAACTGTGAAGCAAATTTTTTATGAACACGGTGGGCTTTTTCTATTTAAACTGAACCATTAAATAGTAGTAATTGGTCAGAGAAAACTGGAAAATGCATATCCCACAGGTATCTATTATAAATAGTATGATTTTAACAAACCTTACATTATTGTCGTCCTCCCACCCAGAAAACACAGATCCAGAGTTCTTAGGTTACCTAATCATAACTCTGTTTTTTATAGCTTCATCTAATTCCTGCTGTCTACTGGAGGTTTTCTTTGCTCTCCCAAGATCAGAAATAGCTTCATTAAACCCTTGAGAATTTATGATCTCCTTGGCAAAAACATTTTTCACAGAATATCAGGTTACAATTGCATTACCCTCAGATAAAATCTAAGTTGACATTGTTATGAAGTAGAAATTAAAATAACTTCCATTCCTCTTTCTTGAGGATCAGTTTGTACTTATTTCCATTCTAAGAAAGACTTAACGTCTGGGCTTAAAGGAACTAACAAGGATATTAGGAGGATATGTAATCAGGCCTCTCCAATACTATTATTTCCTTTAACTCTTGAGTTCAGATCACATCTCACTCCGTATTTCAGTCTCCTTGGGATAACCTTCACAATTCTCATGCACCTGTACACCACACACAATGACTCCTAAGATGTTCTATCTTGCATTGAATTCTGCTTATGCTAAGTTTTAGAAACATTTTCTGAGCATGTATGATACATAGGATGCATCCACCTCTATGCACTAGTAGGGTACAGCAGTGAGTACCCTGATGAATCTAGGTAGGCATCCTCTTGCATATGGATCTTGGCTGAAATAGGGAATACTAGCAATGTGTTTACTTCTGTGTTATTGATTATGCAAAGGCTTTAACTTTGAAGATTTTAACAAACTGTGGATATTGTTGAGAAGAATGGGAACTTCCAAACATGTCATTGGGCTCATGTTTACTTGCACCAAAGCACAATCATTCACACAGGACACGGGAATACTGAGTGGGTCAAAATCAGGAAAGGTGCGTGTCGGAGTTGTACCCTTTCACCACACTTACTCAATCTGTATGCCGAGCAAATAATCCAAGAAACTGGATTATATGAAGAAGAATAGGACATCAGAACTGAAGGAAGGTGCATTAACATCCTCAGATACGCAAATGATACCACCTTGCTTGCTAAAACTGGCTTGCTAAAAGCAAGGAAGCTGTAAAGCACTTGGTGCTGAAGATGAAGGGCTGCAGGCCTCAGATTGCAACTCAATGTGCAGAAAACAAAAATGCTCACAATACCAATAGATAGTATCATGATAAACAGAGAAAATGTTGAAATGATCAATCTTTTGAAATGGTCAAGCAAGGATTTTATCTTGCTTGGATCCAAAGTCGTACTCATGGAAGGAGCACTCAAGAAATCAAATGACATATTGCTCTGGGCAAATCTGCTGCGTGAGACTTGTTCCAAGTGCTCAGGAGCAGAAAGCCACTGTGAGCATGTTGGTAAGCCTGACCCAAGCCATGCTATTTGTAATTGCATCGTGCATGAGAAATCTGGACACTGACTATGGAAAAGCAAAGAATAATCTATGCATTTGAATTGTGGTGCATATAACTAAAGGGTAGCATGTTGGGACCACACGATATTTTCAATAAGCATCAGGGAAGGATGATATTGTCAGGTTCTCAAGTGGGATATACCTCGGTTCTTGCTCCACAATGCTGAAAGAATTCGTGATGCAGACGCAATTCATAATCAAGTGAGTTTTTATGAAGGAACGGAAACGTTTCAGGTTGTACAGCCTCTAAAGGGTACACATTATTGCTGGAAAGCATGCCAGGCTGCGAGGAAGCTGCACTGGGATTCACAACTAGGCACAAAAAACCACATGGAAAGAACACCGAAACAGGAGCTGGAAATCCACACGTGCAGACCTGGGCGTCCCCAGGGACCAAGAGCTTGTGGGCCCCAAGTGAGACTCTGGGGCCTACCCTGAAGGGACATGCAGTCACATGTGTGCCTGCAAGTGGGAGAGACCCCCACCCTCTGCCCGCAGCTGAGCAGGAGCAGGGTCCCAGAGAGCTCGCCCTTCCTGCAGCTGGGGCATTTAACCCCTCCATCTTCAGAGGCACAATTGAAGGTTTTGCTTGACTCCATTGGCTGAGTTTAGGCCACCTGTGTGATGGTTTGGACCTAGATGGAAGCAAGGTTTTAGCTTCACCTGAGTTAGGGGGCTTACTTTGCACAAGCCCACTTCTGGATTTCCCCATAGGGCACCAATGAATGGGTCTGATCTCTTTCCAACACCTGTATTGTGTGACCCTCTGCAGCCAATGGCGGGGAAATCCCCCCTTCGTCCCTAATCTAGCTGTGTAACAACATTAGCATGATCAGGTGACATGTGCTTTAGAGGAAGACCAGTTCTGGACCTTGAATGATGTGCGGGACTTCGAATAGTGGAGGGAATATTAGAGACAAAGGGTGCAGAATAAGGCAAAGGGCAGTAGACAAAGCAAGGATGGCCGGAGAACAATGCTGGTCTCATAAAAGTATTATGATCATATAGCATTGTTCTTCTTGCCAAATTATCTTGAGTCCTTCTGAGTTTCCTCAGATACATGTTTCTTTGAGCTTATTTATCCTATGAGTAAACATCTTAATTGTAATGTACCAAAACTGAACAAGGATCAACATATATACTATACTTGATTTTCACCTGAATTGTGAAATCTAATTGTTCTTCTAGTTGTGAGCTGTGCTTTGGATACCGATAATCATTTGTTGTCATTAATAAATACATAAATATGCTTGTGTACAATCCACAAAAATATACCACTTTCACAAGTCTTTCATCAAAATCCAAATTCCAATGCTATAGCTAATAAATAGCATTGGTTTTTAAGAGGTAAATAATTCAATCTAACAGTATTCAATGATTCAATATTCAACTTATCAGTAATATGATGTGCTCTCAAAATATGGAATTACCTTGTTATCGTTTAAAAGAAGTCTCTTAAATCCTGGCTTTTGCCTCCCCTGTGGGAAGGGCCGCTGCTGGCAGTCAGAGCAGTGTTCCAGTAGCAGCTGAGTCATACCCACTTACCTGGATTTAGAGTGCACTTCCTCTCTCCCCCTCCCCTGGTGGTTTCTCTGAACAAATCTGAAGCGTTTAAAATAGAAATTCCCCACATGTTTTATTTGTATTCATTCTACTTCTTTCTCCAAAGCACCAGGGAAGCCCAGGGAGTCACAGTGATTAATGTGCTGTTGGAGAGTTTAACCTGGCCTATAAAGTGTGCTGTGTTCCAGAGCACCAAAGAAACTCTGAAGGAGGTCAGGAGCTCAGACTGCCCGAGTACCTGTCTTAGTCCAAGGCAAGGGAGATGTTTAAAATTAAATTAGTGCCAGAAACTTTCATTGATCATGATTTTGTGACATAATATTTGAGTGGAGAGTGGGAGACTACAATGCATAATAAGGTTTGAAAAACAAGCAAACTATTCATTATACTTATGTGATTTTAACTTTGCATGAATTCAGGGGTGACCTCGTTCAAATAGCCTCATGTACTCTCTGGCCTAGGTATGGTGGGGTAGAGGAACGTATTGGGGAAACAGAGAAAAGAAATAGTTAGCCTGTGTGATTAGAAGCCAAAAAAAATTACTTGCACACATTGTTTTAGAAGCATCACAGAATGAATTTTCTAATAACATAATTCATATATTTTAAATTTTTATTATCAGTTATTTAGTTTAAAACTAGAGGATGTTCACCATTTTGGTAACAGTTGCTGCTTTGTGACCTTAAGCAAGTCATCCACTTACCTTAGACTGCCTTTTATCCAAAATGATAGGGCTGTTTTCTGGACCATTTCCAGCTATAATCTATAATGTATCAGTTACGTGAGAAAGCCACTAATGCTCCCAAAGTGACACTGAACGTTTGAATGCAAAAAAAGAAGACCTCAAATCAAACTCAGTGCTATCTAGTCAGCCTCCGCTCACAGTCACCTCACAGGGTAGTCGTCCAACTGCTCCAGGGCTTCCGGGACTAAAGCTTTCCCGGAATAGAAAGCCTCCTCTTTTCCCTGAGAAGTGGCAGGTGGTTTCAAACGTGTGGTTAACAGCCCAAAATGTAACTCGCTAGGGACCAATGATGGAAGATGGGAGCATCTTACAGGAGGAGTCTAAATTATAAGAGACCAATTGAGAACCTTAAGGAAGATCTCTCATGTGTGAAAGCCTATTCAAGCTCTTCTAATTAGTGTGGCCGATTACTTTCCAACCCTTTTATTGTGGCATGGACTGCTAATTTTTATTTAGTTGAAGCATTTGGGGGAGACAACCCCCCTTTGTCCCTATCCCAGCTACCTTTCATTATGAAAGCTCTGATATGACAGGGAGTGTGTCTCTTTTATTTAGCATGGTTTCCTCAGTTTCTGGTACCTTGCAGGTGCTCAACAATGTCAGATGGATGGATGGATGGATGGATGGATGGATGGATGGATGGATGGATGGATGGATGGTGGGATGGGAACAGCACATGCCTGAAGAGGCCATGTAAAACCAGATTTCGACCAATTCCTCTACTAACTGTATTATGGTATCTAGCTTTTAAGAGCTGAGCAGGATGCCATCTAGTTCTATAAAAGGCTGAAGATAAGGAAGCATTAAAAAGCAATGCTTGCAGCGGTTACAATGTTCCTGTTTCATGCAGTGCATGGGTACTATTCCCGTGACAGTGGAAATGACAGCCTCCTTCCGTGGGAGACGCTGCCCGCTGAAAAGAAACGCAAGGCCGGCTCTATTTAAAGCCCTTCCTCCTGGCCCTTCTCTGACGCCTGTGGAGAAGGCCTCCACCGACTTTTTTCCCTCCAGCCTGCTTGGGAGGGAGATGAGAGCTGGAAGGGCAGCCAAAACAATAAGAAAGCACTGTTGGGAGCAGGCCAGGCAGCCCTGGACTCAGAAGAACTCTTGGGGCTGAGCTTTGCTTCCTGCCCGCCCTGCTCCTTTCGTCTCCAATGGCCTATTAAGCACTAAGCGTTTATGATGGGTACCAGGTCGCAATGTCCTGCCAAGGAAATCCGCCCTAGCTGCGGGTGAGGCCGCCTGCCCAGGGCAAGAGACCATGACAGGTACGTCCACGGAAGAGCAGGAGTGATCTTCGGCCCCTGACGTGTTTTACCCAGAGCAGACAAGCACGACACACTTTTTCTCTCATTCTTCTTTTTCTTCCCATTGTGGTTTGGAAATTGACCTTTAAAACTCACTTTTCATTCCTGCTTAGAAGTGCCGAGACTTGTGTGTCTAGCCTAAACCTAGGATGGCCTGTTTCCTCACACCACAGGTACCTGTCAGAGGTGTAAAGCTAACTTCCTGGACTGGGCTCTCTGTTCTGGACCAGTGCACATTTTAGTGTTCTACCACAAGCTTTTGATTGTGAATGTGGTACTTACCATATGCGTAGCCACTTTGAACACCTGGAAAGCTGTGTTTCCACTAGAGACCACCATTTATTATTTTTTTTAACTTTTTTTTTTTTGGTAGCTTCAAAGTTGACAACTATTCTCTCCAGGAGTATTCCCTCTTCAATTCACAAGGAAATGATGCAGGCTTTTGTCCCCTGCCATTGCCATTTAGTAGCAATAATACCGAGGTCCACCTAGGATTCATCCATTTTCTCAAGATTAGTGGTATTTTAAGAGGTTTAAAGGTATATTAATAAAAATGTATTAATGAACCTTTGTTCCTAAAGATATGGAACAGATGATATGTAGCTTAGAAAAATGAAAGTAATTTAAAATGAACTAGTAGGAAAATCCTTCATTAGCTAACGATTCATAATCTTTATTTTAAATAGATATTACATGTAAAGTGTAAAGTTTGCTTTAAAAAAATCACCTCACCTCAGCATCCATCATCATAACAAAAAAAATGATAGTTTCAAGATAATGAATTTTTCAGAATTATTGAATGTATTAAGATGCTTCGAGGCATTCCGATCTGACAGTAATGCCAAGCAAACATTAATATTTTGCTACAGTCTCTAGAATAATGAATATGTCTTGGAAGACGAGCACAGGAAGTATGCTCTGTGCAGAAAGCGTAATCTGGGCAGGAAAGTTGAAAAACGTCTTTGCAGCAGATTACATTGAGGAAGTGGAGGCTTGGTGGGCTGCATTTTATTAAAGGGCAGAAGCGTTCTTTAATAAGATGCCAGGTTTCGGGACCTTCATCTGGGTTCTCAATGTTTGGGACAAGGCTGGGCAGTTCAGTTTGCTGAAGGCACTGTGAATCCCCCCCCTTGACCCCCCCAACATAGGGTCTTCTCCAGTTGCCGTTTTCTAGGTTAATATATTCTGGGGTGAATTATCTCACCCACTGATTGCTGCTCTGGGAATTTCAGCGTTCATACAAGCTAACGAATGTCCGCCAGGCAAGCACCAACAATGCCCAGCTGGCTCTTTGTCCCCCATGGGAAATTTTCTCAGTCAGAGCCTGGTAATTGTGTAGTGCAGCTGCTGCCGTGTCAAGGGTGCCAGCTCATCTGAGCCAACTGTATGCACACAGCCCGTGACTCATGTGGCTGAGAAAGTACACTTCGTGGGTGGGTGGGGGCCTTCAAGGACTCCATTTTAATTTTGCCCACTTTTTTTGTCAATTGTTTCGAGGATAGTATACAATGAAAGGTACTTATTGAAGGGATATAAATATCCTATATAGTCATGAAACTTTCCTATAGGAGTGGTTAATGATCTCTTCTAATCTAGAGCATTTGTGGTATGTCTCAGCAGTCATGTATGCAGTAGAACTGTGCGTATTAGAGAAAGAACCGCATGAACCAGTGTTTGCCCACATGCATCCAGAGATGGGGCCAGGAGCTGACAGAACGTCTGGAGTGGAGGTCATTCTGGTGGAGGCTGAGAAAGCACACCCTGTTTCCTCACCACATGCCATGTGAGCTAGAAATTAGATCTTATCCTAGAAATACCAGCAAATAAACAAAACACAGATGATAATTTAAGTAACTTGAACAGATTAGGGAATGATTGTCGAGTAGAGTTAATGCTGGCCCCCTTGAAGGGAGACGGGGAAGAAGCCTTCTAAATGGCAGGTCTTAGACGCAGTCACCATGGTAAACAGTGTGGGCGTGCCACACACAGGGGGCTTCAAAAAGATGGGGAGGGGGGGAATTCTAGTATCCTTTAATTTCACTTTGCACGTACTTTCTGAAGACCCTTTATATATATTAAGCCTATACGGAGACTTTTAGTGTATACATTCTGATGAGAGTTCTTGATATTCATTAACAAAGGACTCTCATATCTCAGTGCCTGGAAACATCAAATGCTGATGACCTCGCAGTTTTTTGCTCAGGATTCCAGGAGCAGCCTCACTGGGTGGTTTGGGCTCAGCACTCTTCACAGGCTTCCATGGCAGTGAGGGCCATGGGCACAGTCATCACAAGGCTCAAATAGGGGAGGACCTGCCTCCAAGTACATTCCACTGGACCACTCCAGAGGGATGTCTCTCACCCTGACAGCTGGCTACCTCCAAGGAATACATTGAGGATGGAAGTCCCAAGCTTTTGACAGCTCAATATGGGAAGTGGCATCCCATCAAGTCCGCCATACTCCATCCATTATAAGCAAATCAATAAGGCCAGCCTACCCTCAAATGAGGGGAATTATACAAAGACATGAGCACTGGGAAGTAAATCATAGGGGCTGCTCTTGGAGGCTGCCTAGTACCTTGAAGAACTCCTTAGTTGAAGACCACACAACTTCCCTCTGGAATGATAACTGCCAACTCTGGTTTCAGTGCGCCAATTTTGGTGGTCTCCGGTCAAATCCTCCTTGCTGTGTCAGCATGGACTGTAAAAACTGCAAACTTGATCACATCATGAACGACTACTCACTGTTCCCAGGGGAGGTCTGAGGGCTGCTCACTGCAAGGTCAGCCATTTGAAACACCAGCTGCTTAGCAA
Organism: Tenrec ecaudatus; assembly: GCF_050624435.1. Classification (NCBI taxonomy): domain Eukaryota; kingdom Metazoa; phylum Chordata; class Mammalia; order Afrosoricida; family Tenrecidae; genus Tenrec; species Tenrec ecaudatus. The sequence goes on from NC_134542.1 coordinate 76,871,529, forward strand.
GAGAACGGCCAGGTTTTCTATTCCCTAAAGAGTCTCGGAAACCCATAGAGACCGATTTTCCCTGTCCTCGTAGCGTTGCTATGTGTTGGAACATCCTCAATGGCAGTTAGGTTTATTTTTTAAATTGTTTTCAGGAGAATAGGAAACTTTGTAATATGACATGCAATGACCTTTATAGACGGTATGGCATAGTGTGTATGGCATAGTGTGACATGGTCTCTAATCGTATAAGTTTTTAATGGAGGCTTTTGGGACTCTAATCCCAGCTCCACCAATTTTCACTTGTCTGCCCCTGGAAAAGTTTGTTAGTCTTGTTGGATTTCATTTTCTTCATTGACATCTAACATGACAACAATACCTACTTCATAGGATCTCTGTGACATTAGATGATATTTGTGCAGCTCTTGGCACAGAGTCTTGCAGGCTTGATCTCTATAAAGATGAGCTATTATTATATCTTCTCCAACTTACCTGGTGACATTTGTCACTATATTCTGCAACCACACCAAACTGCAGTGCTAGGCCAATGATGACGTCTTACAAGGATGCTTCCTTTTCCTGGAAAATCTCTCCCCATAATCCTTCATCTGAAGAACTTGAAGGTAGCCTTGAAAACTCACTTCCGGGAGTTCCGTTTTCCTTCAGAAAGGTTTCACACACACAGGTAGGCACACACACAAGTCAGTACGAGATGGCCCTTCTCTGCAGTTGCTGAGTGCTGCTGTGGTATTTATCACACTGTATTTATACTGTGTCTTACTCCATGGTCTCTATCAAAACAAGGGTTCCTTGAGAAAAAGAATGAATCTTCTATTTCTTCGTCAGCGCTTCGGTCAAAGCTTGGCACACAGTAAGTCATCAATAAATGCTGGGTTGACTTTGTGAATGAATGGCTAACTAGAGATATTTCTGATTTAGTCTCTTTCATCCATTTCTGATCCTACCTCTCACGGCTCCTTATTCATCCTTGACTCTCATGTCCCGGTTCCGTAAAAATGTTTCAACACTGACTTTGAAGTAACTGTTTCCCAAACGAGAATTGTTTAGATCAAAGAACATACTTTTCTTCACTGGCAGGGAAAGGCACAATTTTAGATAAAAGTCAGTATTTCCTTCACTGACTTCAGTTAGCAATTCAGCCTGTTTTTTGGATTTTGGAAATCTCTAATATCACAATAATTGTATCTCTCCACAAGCCAAACTCCACAGTCAGGCATTTTGGGCTTTCTCCAATCTACCCCACCCACCCACACACACACACACACACTACCCCTCTCCAAGCCTATTCTCCCATGATTCAATCTCAAACATACACATACATAAGCATACACTCATACACAAACATACACACAATCACAAACATATACATACACCAATATATATTCACAGGAATCGAAACTGCATTGCGTTGGCTTTGTTGTGAAGGGCTGTCCTATCTGCTCTGACTCATAGCAAGAGACCTCATGTTTCATAGAACTAAACACTGCACAGTCTCCCCACAACCTCACTGCTTGTGCTATTTGTGAGCCCATTGTTGTAGCCATTGTGTCAATCCATCTCATTGGGTATCTTTCTTTTTCTCACTAACCCTCTACCTGCTCAGGGTCTAGTTTCTCCTGCTTAACCTAGCCAAAGTAGGTAGACAAGATTCTCACCATCCTCCATTCCAATACACTGCCTAGCAAACAGATCTGTTTGTTCTTCTGGCAGTCCATGACACGTTCCATATTCTTCACCAACCCTAGACTTCAATAGATAAGGAGAACCAGAGACTACATCGATTCTTCCACAGTCTTCCTGTCTCAATGTCCACCTTTCATATGCATATGAGGTGATTGAAAATACCATGACTGGTCTACGGCCATACCACCCTGAACGCGCCTGATCTCGTCTGAAAACACCATGACTGGCATTAGACATACCTTCATCCTCAAAATGACATCTTATCTCTCTAACACTTTGTAAGAGGCCATTTGCTGCAGATTTTCCCAAGGCAGTATGTTGTAAGGTTTACTTTCCCCCTAATCGTTACATTGATATAAAAGTCACATATCATACACTTCCATGGTTAAGTTGCCTCTAAAAAGAATTGTAGACACATCACCACAATCAGCTGGAAAGCCCCCTCCTTCCTCCCTCTTTCATGATTTGCTCCCAATTCTCCTCCTCCTCCCGCCATGCCCGATACGCCATTGCACTGTTGTTGCATCCTCATTGTCTCTGTGCATCCACTCTGGTGTTTTGTAAGCTGGGGGACATAACAGAAACAATAAAAAATCAGAACAGAACAGAAAAAACATGTAATACAATAAATTAACTTTTAAGGAAGAAAGAAAAGACCATGAGCAGTATTAAAATAAACCAGAGAGAAAATTTTTGTCATGGAACATGTGAGAGGTATTTAAATCTAGAGCAAATTAAATATGGGTGAAGAGGTAGGTCGACTGGCAAGTATCATATTAGACTGTAGTTCCAGGTAAAATAATCTAGTTGACAGTCATCTCTGATAGCAAAACTTCATGTCCCTGGACTTTGGTCAGAAGAGACTACCAGAAACTTCCTCTGACTGGTTGCTCTGAAGATGGATTTGGGGTTCCCACTGTCCTTCTTGACTACTGCTTCCATGAGCTTCGACGGCAGATTCCCTGGAATGCCACCTTTGACCGTTTCAGTCTTTTCTCTCTTTGGGACTTATGTAGGTACTTATCCTTAGTTTGATTCTTATACTACCTTAACTTGGGACAGAAAGCAAGAAATTGGCCTTGGATAAACTTCCTTGGTAGTCCTAATGCATACAAAGGTCCGTAGCTCTAATTTCATTGGGTTATTTAATGACCTTGACGCAAAACTTTGCTAGTCTTATAGGCTCTGCTTGAAATGATCTAATTTCAAACTGAATGGGGGTGCAGAGAATCTACCTTTTAAAATTCACTCCCACAGCGCCCTTATCAAGCATCCCCAGGGCCCCTAAATTTATTGATCTTGCTTGCTTGGCCTTCCTTTGTCTCCCAGTCAATTCAGCGTCACCTTGAGTGCAGAGACCAGCTCTGGTAACACTTTTAGATCACAGCCAAAGCAGAGCCATTACCCAATCAGTGTTCCCTGAAGTTTTAGCTCCAACGTTAAAATGTACTATTTCTCTTACCCATACTGACTTGTATGAATCGATATGACTTTGTTTTGCCAATAGCACATAAAATGTTGGAACAATATTCAGTCATGTCATACCTTAACTTTTTAAATACATTATTTTAAAGTAAAAAATAGCTTTCCCAAGATATATAAGTAGGGCAGGCAAATTAATCTCAGTGCCAAGACATTTTGCTGATGATTGTGCATAATTGGCGGTAAGAACAGAAAACTAGATAACCTGCACATTTCCGTTGTGCTGGACTTGATAACTTTATAAGCGTGGAACAGAGACATAAGGCCAGACTGTTTGCATGTTTATTTCCATGTTGGCTTTCCAGTGACTTGACTCTTTGAGATTGCTGCGGAATTCCTCTTCTCAAACTGAAATGCTTAGAGTGAATCCGGTGACCAGTGTACACTCTCCTCCTGATTAAGACAAACAGATGCCAACATTGGTCACTAAACACAGTGGAAGAGAACCCCTGCGGAGCGCACTACTGCCAAAGTACGTTGTTAGAGTGGGAGAGAACCGTGGAGACCAAGCACTCAAAAATGGAGCAGCTGCCAGGCCGCTCAGAGCACACAAATGAAGACGTCCCCAGCTAATGAAGCCCGGTGGATGACATTGACATATTGATTTTCACAACCTTTTGTGACAGACTCATTCTCTGGCTTCACCATGACATGACACCCTTCTTCTGCTAACTAAACTCTCCCCTAAAGAGAGGCAATGGGCCCGGCTTCCCAGTCCTCACGCTGTGCGAAATCTCCAAGACTTTTTGAGTTCCTTTTAATATCTTGTGAAATCCCAGGACAAAACTAACCACTCTCATAAGACAGAATAAAAATCCATCTTGAAGTCAAACAATTCTCTGAAAATGACATGTGTGTGGTAATCCATGTCATCTCTCAAAGGCAGGAATGGCACGGATAACTAAAACACGTGTCTTCATTGTTTAAAATGGCTCATTCCTGTTTTCTCCCCCCCCTTCCTTCCATGGTTCTCTCAAGAGCAGGGATAACAAGGCTGTCGAAAATGCGTCTTCATGTTTTTTAAGTGGCTGCTTTGTACTTCCTTCAGCCCTGCCTCCCTCCCTTCCCTACTCTCTTCTTCTCTTTCCCCTAGTGTGATCACTCTCTACGGCATTTAATACATCTGAATCTGCTAGCCTCGTCCCACACACACTTACCTGCTAACGTTAGTGCCTATTTAAGTTGTTCCGAATATTATAAAAATCATTTAATTAGGGGCTCTCAAAACTCTTATCACAATACATACATACATCAATTGTGTAAAGCACATTTGTACATTCATTGCCCTCATCATTCTCAAAACATCTGCTCTCCACGTAAGCCCCTGGCATCAACTCCTCATTTTTCCCTCCCTCCATGCTCCCTCCTCTCTCACGAACACTTGATAATTTATAAATTATTATTTTGTCACATGTTACAGTGTCCGATGCCTCCCTTCACTCACTTTTCTGTTGTCCACCCCCCAGGGAGGAGATTATATGTAGATATTTGTAATCGGTTCCCCCTTTCCACTCCATCCTCCCTTCACCCTCCCGGTATTGCCACTCTCACCACTGGTCCTGAAGAGATCATCTGCCCTGGATTCCCTGTGGTTCTAGTTCCTATCTCTACCAGTGTACATCCTCTGGTCTAGCCAGATTTGTAAGGTAGAATTGGGATTATGATAGTGAGGGAGTGGGGGGGCAGGAATCATTTAGGAACTGAAGCAAAATTGTATGTTTCATCATTGCCACCTCACACCCTGACTGGCTTGTCTCTTCCCCACAACTCTTCCATTAGGGGATGTCCAATTGCCTACAGATGGGCTTTGGGTCCCCACTCTGCACTCCCCCTCATTCACAATCATATGATTTTTTGTTCTTTGATGCCTGATACCTGATCACTTTGACACCTCATGATTGCACAGGCTGGTGTGCTTCTTCCATGGGGACTTTGTTGCTTCTGAGCTAGAGGGCCACTTGTTTACCTTCAAGCCTTTAAGACCACAGATGCTATATCTCTTTTGATAGCTAGGCACTATCAGTTTTCTTTACCACACCCATTTACTTATGCAGCCATTTGTCTTCAGTGATAGTATCAGGGAGGTGAGCACACAATGATATGATTTTTTTTAAGTATTAAAGTAACAGATGGGCATTGAGCCTCCACTCAAGTACTTACTCAATGCAAGAATACCTTTGTTCTATTAAACTGGCATTCCATGATGCTCACCTTCCCGACCCAATCACTGAAGATGAAATAAGTGCATAAGCAAATGGGGTGACGACTATCAAAAGATATAGCATCTAGGGTCCTAAAGGTATCAAGGGAAAACATCGACTCACCAAAGATCACTGACCTGACCCTGCCCAGTGAGATAGAGTCAATTAATATAGCCCCTCTAGCTATCACACCAGTGACTGTGACATGGAGGCTTAGAGGAGCAGCATTAAGATTGTGCACCTGTTGGACAGAGAGACGGACGAGCTGGCTTCCTAACTCGTGAAGGCAAAGGCCAAGGGACCACATGGCTGAGGAAGAGAGACGTGTTTGCTGGCTGAGAAGAGGTGTTGCTGGGAACCAATAGCTATATCATTACTGTTGACTGAGCCTGACTAGTGGTAACGTCTTAAAGGCCCTAATAAAACTTCTTAACTGTGAATATTGTCTGTGATGACATTCTGTGTGGCCCTTACAATGACTTCTCGAACCCAACATAGATGTTGTAGAGAGGTGTGAAAAGAATGATTGGTGTCAGAGTAGGTAAAGAAGGATGGACCTGCTTAATGGACACAGGAAATCCAGCGAAGGTCACATATGGTCACTCACACACATGGTTTACTGCACACAGAATAATAACCTTGAACCAAAATGGTAGATCCGAGGCAACTTTTACTCTGGGACAGTTGAATTAAACACAAAATATGATCATGAAGGAATCTTTGTTTTCGGTTACCTGCTCTATGTAATCCTAAATGCCAGCTATCTGACTTTCTAATAAGTGTATAGAACAACCCTTTAAACTTTGTAAAACAGCATTTACATATTGGACATTTGATTAAGTTTATTTTAATTAGAAATTCCCTGTCACCTTAGAGTTTCATTTCCATGTCACCCACTCAAACAGCATTCACTCTTGATTGGTAGAACAATTTACAAATACAAACCAAAAGTAATTTACCTTAAATATTCAAAGATTGTTAAGACTGGAAGGGACCTTAGTAAGACATTACTCAGCTCAGCCCATGTCTATTTTAATTGCAGACAATTTGCTTCGCTATCTTTTCAAACGGTGGACTGCATAAAGTCCTAAGTAGGGGGCACGCATTTCACTCTAAAGGAAATGATGAATGATTTTTCATAAAGTTTGGAATCCAGGAGTTATCACTGATATTTATGCTAGTATAGATGTAGTGGAGCCCAGTGACTATTACATTCTCCTATAGATGTTTATGACGTTTAAACCATTTTATGAATAAGGCAAAATTGTTAGTAAAGAAAAGTAATGAGGTTTTTTTTTAAAAGGCAGTTCCTAAAGATTAAATTATTGCATCTCTCTTTCCTGATTGTAACCATCCTGTATGTATCCATTGTGATTTCACATCATTTCCTGGTCATTAAAAATTAGGGTCAGACTTTGGACCTCTACTCAAGTATTCCCTCAACAGAAGAATATTTGTTCTATGAACTTGCATTCCATGATGCTCACCTTCCCCACTAACGATTGCTGAAGACAAAGCGGGTGCATAAGTAAATGTGGTAAAGAAAGTTGATGGTGACCAGCTGTCAAAAGATATAGTGTCTGGGGTCTTAAAGACTTGAAGGTAAACAAGCGGTCACCTAGCTGAGAAGCAACAAAGCCCACATGGAAGAAGCACACCAGCCTGTGTGATCATGAGGTGTCTATAGAATCAGGTATCAGGCATCAAAGACCCAGAACAAAAAAAAAATCATATCATTGTGAATGAGGAGGAGTGCGGAGAAGAGACCCAAAGCCCATCTGTAGGCAACTGGACATCCCCTTACAGAAGGGTCACGAGGAAGAGACAAGCCAGTCAGGGTGCAGTGTAGCACTGATGAAACAAAAACTTTCCTCTGGTTCAGTAGTTCTCAAACTTCCTCATGCCATGAACCTTTAATACAGTTCCTCGTGTTGTGGTGACCCCTCAACCATAAAATTAATTTTGTTGCTACTTCATAACTGTAATTTTGCTATTATGAATTGGGCAAACCCTGTGAAAGAGTTGTTCAATCCCCAAAAGAGTCACAGCCCACAGGTGGAAAACTGCTGCTCTAGTTCTTTAATGCTTCTTCTCCCCCACTATCATGATCCCAGTTCTACTTTACAAATCCAGCTACACCAGACGAGGTTCACTGATACAGATAGGAGCTGGAAACACAGGGAATCCAGGACAGATAAACCCCTCAGGACCAATAATGAGAGTAGCAATGCCAGGAGGGTAAGGGAAAGGTGGGGGGAGAAAGGAAGAACAGATCACAAGGATCTACATAAACCTCCCTGAGGGACAGACAACAGAAAAGTGGGTGAAGGGAGACATCAGTCAGTATAAGACATAAAAAAGCATAATAATTTATAAATTATTAAGAGTTCGTGAGAGAGGGAGGGTCGGGGAGGGAGAAGGAAAAATGAGGAGCTGATACCAAGGGCTCAAGTAGAAAGAAAATGTTCTGAAAATGATGATGGCAACATATGTGCAAATGTGACTGACACAATGCATGGATGTAAGGATTGTGATAAGAGTTGTATGAGCCCCCAATAAAACGATGTTTTTAAAAAAAAAAAAACAACAAAAATTAGGGTCAGAGCAAAAGCAGAGGTTGCCATTATTAATAAATGGTCTATACCAGGGATTTCCAAGCTTAAAAAAAAGGCAGCTCCAGCTTACTATTTAAAATTGTATAAAAGACTGTGTGATCACCTTCCTCACATAATTGCTGAAGATGAAAGTGTGCATAAGCAAGTGTGGTGAAGAAGGCTGATGGTGCCCGGCTACTGAGAGATATAGCGACTGGGGACTTAAAGGCTTGAAAGCAAACAAGCGGCCATCTAGCCCAGAAGCAACCAAGCCCACACGAAAGCAGCACACCAACATAGGTGACGGTGAAGGACAGAGGAGACCAGGTGTCAAACAACAAAGGTGGGGTGGTGGTGAGAATCACATCACCGTGAAAGAGGGGGAGTACATGATGGGGACCCAATGCCCATCTGTAGACAGCTGGACATCCCTTCCAGAGGGGTAGTGGGGAGGAGATGAGTCACTCAGGGTTCAGTGTAACAACAATGAAACTCAAAACCTTCCTCTAGTTCCTGAACGCTTCCTCCCCTCCCAATTATCATGACCCCAATTCTACCTTGTGGATCTGGTTATACCAGAGGATGTACAGCGGTGCAGTGGGGATCTGGAAACACAGGGAATCTAGGACAGATGAACCCCTCAACACCAGCGGTGGGAGTGGCGACACCAGGAGGGAAGGGCTTGTAGAAAGGGAGAACCGATCTCGGAGATCTATGTGTAACCTCCTCTCTGGGAGATGGGCAATGGGGAGGCGGGTGAGGGGAGATGCCGGGGAGTGTAAGATAAGATATAATAATTATTTATAAACTATCAAGGGACCAGGGGTGGGATCGGGGAGGGAGGGGGATGGGGGGGAAAGGGAAACCGAGCTGATTCCAGGAACCCAAGTGGAAGGTGAATTATGAGAATGACGAGTGCAACGATTGTATAAGCGTGCTTTGCTCGATTGATGTATGTACAGATTGTGATAAGAGCTTTATGAGCCCCAATAAAAAGATTTTCTAAAAAAAGACTCAAAAGAAACAATCCATCTCCTTTGGTACTCACCTACACCTCTGAAAAGAAGGTAAAGACAAGAGTTTTTAGCTCTATTTGAATATTCTGCATCTCTGAACCATCAGAAAGATGAAAGGGCTGTAAGATGGAGGAAATCAAGGAGAGTGAAGTGTAGCCCTACTCATGTCATTGCACATTTATTAGGCTAGAGAGCAGAGGGAACGTGGACAATGGTACCTGTCAGCAGGAGCTACCCTGCCTTGATCCTCATTTGTTCTTCGTCTCTTACAGAATGCTTTTTGTTTCAGGTAGCTGTTAACTGAGACATGTCTCCTCCCCAGGGGGCTTGGATAGGAATCAAATTTTAGAGATTTTTGTTGTTGTTGTTTTCTAAGTCAAAGGAAAATTTTTTTCATAAGTTGTGAAGTATAAAATTAGACAAAATGGAATTCTAGGTCATTTAGAATCAAAAGAAATTACTCTTAGGAAACAATTTTTGTACAATGGCACACAAAAAGGGGAATGTAATGAATGGCTGGTGATGATCAAGCCCTCATCAAGAATACCATATTTGTATCTTTTCATTTATTTCAGATGATTCGTATGCCTATTGGTTTAAAAGTTACTTCAAAGGGCAAAATTGTGGGGTTTTTTTCCCTGAAAGAACTACTTCACAACTCCTCTACATGACTTTGAAAAAGATTAGCTACTAAAATATTTGATTGATAGTTGCTTATCAAAGAATGAAAAATTGTACCATTGACATTCTTCACTAAGTTTTAGGAATAAAAATTACTCTGAGTATCAGTCTCAGATTTACTTCCAAGATTTATTCTGACCTTCAGTAAACATTTGCTTTGCTATTTTGTTTTCCTCTTGAAAGAATAGGTAGTATATCATAATTAAAAGTTCAAAATTATTTTTTAAATTTCCTCTCATATTTCAAGTCTATTTAGTGATAATTAAAAGATAAAATGCTTTTGTTGTCTTTTTGTTTGATTGTTTTTGTTATTATTTGCACCTGTGCAGAGAAATCCAGGCTTTTAGTAACCAGATTGCCCATAGCAGATGTAGGCGATATTTATGAATCTTGTCAAAAACACTTTACAAAGATCCTTTTGGATTTACAACAACAGAAAGTAACGTGTTGCATAAGCCACTGCCATCAACTTGCTTCTAACTCATGGTAACCTTACCGTAATGCCATCAGGTTTCCAAGGCTTTGTTCTCTATCAAAGCAGATGGCCACATTGCTCTACTCATCAGAGGGTAAGTCCCAACCAACAACTAGCAGCTGAGCATTCACCATCTCGGACATCGGTGCTCCTTATTTGTCATATAACCAACCATATTCTTCTTAGGTCTTTTTTTTTATTAATGACTTGAGTCACAGGTTAGTCAGCCATTGAAAAATATGTACTGAGTGTTTCCTATATGGTGACACACTGCCACGAAAACATGGATGCATATAAATATAAGATCAATATACAAAAATTAGGCAGATTCTTGTACACAAAGGACTAGATCCCTGAAACTGAAATCAAGAAAAGAATACCATTTATAACAACCACACAAAAGATTGTGCATAAGGATACACTTAATTGGAGACACAAAAGACTTGTTCAAAGAAAACTAAATAACCCTCCAACAAGAGTTTGGGGCTGCCTGTGTATAACCTGCATATTTTAACCATTGGAAAGACGTAAAAGCTGCAAGAATGAAGAACAGTGTGGATATAATCATATTATTACACATTTATTAGGCTAGAGGTTATAGAGAACACGATGCTTGTCATCAGAAGCAGTGGTCAGATAACCAAGAGTGACCGATGTAAGTGGAAGGATGCTCTAAGATCACACTCAGAAAGCACACACAGTGGAAGGCAAAATACACGACTGGGATCTTCTAAAAAAAAAGACACTCAAGTGCATTGAAAGAGTTAAAAAAAAAAGAGCCCAGAGATAAGGGGGGAAATGTCCACCTTGGACAAGGGATTGAACTAGAATATCTGCAAACACTGCAGCAGCTCAACAGGAAAATGATGACAAATATAATTATCACACAGGCAGAAGACATGACCACGCAATTCACTACAGGAGACATCAGGCTACCAACAGACATGAAGAAATGCTTGTGACCACTCTCCGTCTTGAGAGACGCAAATGAAAACCATGAGATGCCACCTGACACTGACAGTGATAACAAAGTTTAAAAAACAAACACAGAAAGTAACAAATGCTGCTAGAGAGGGTGTGGAGAAATCGAAGCCCTCATGCACTGCTGGTGGGACCACAAACATGTGCAACCAGATGGCCAATGACATGGCACTACCTCCAACAACTGCAAACAGAAATGCCATATGGCCCAGCAACCCTTGGCTCATCCCGACACATATAGGCGCACTCCTGGTCATCTAAGGTATCTGGGCCAGGAAATCTTGAAGGCAGCGGAGCACTTCCCCTTTCTCCTGTGAAGGGGCTGATGGACTTTCACCCCCCTGGTGAGACACAGCCTGGTGATTGAGACTCAATGGCAGTGGATTTTCAACAGTCTCATCCAACATGACTCAAGGGAGAAGGAGTTATGAACTACAAATTTGCTAGGAATGCCACCCTTGCTACAGTTACTAAGTAACTGAAGTTACTCAGTCCCTGATGGGAAGACATTTCTCAATTGGAGATTTAGCAGGAAGTGAGAAAGTATTCTCAGTGTCAAGATATTAAAAATCATAGCATTGACCTGAGAATTCACAGACATTTCACCTTGTAAATACACAGAAAATCTCTATCCGGTATTTAGGAATAGCTCTCCTGTGCGTAAGTCATGATACCATGCATGACTTCCCTGCTGCTTGAGGATATTCCCCACTGATGATGCCACCCCATGAGTTTATGCTTCATCTTCTTAAATATTTCCTCTCTCTCTCTCTCTCTCTCTCTCTCTCTCTTACTCACACACCCCTCCATAAGACTAAACTCGGTGCCATCAAGTTGATGCCAATTTATGACATCTCTATCGTGCAGGGTAGAACGCCCCCCAGTAGATTTCTGAGACTGAAACTCTTTCCAGGAGTGGAAAACGTCATCTCATCTTTCTCTTTCAAAGAACCTAGTAGATTTGAACTGCTGATCTTGCAGTTAGCAGCCCAATGTGTTACCACTATGCTACCAGGGCTCCTTACACACACACACACACACACACACACACACACACACACACACACACACCTGGTGATTAGAATGTGTTTGTGTGTCTAGGGGTGAATTCTGAGCTCTATAGAAGCTCATGCTCCTAAATCAGAAGACTAAACGTCTTAGAAATCATAGATAACTTTTCAGAATCAGATGAAGGACGTGAACACATGTCTTGAAAACCCATATGGCCATAGTGTGCACTTCAGGGCGTTCACCAACCCACCCAGACACGCCAGGCGGATGCTCTCTGGCGAAGAATCATGGGCTGGCTTACCCACTTCCATAGACATGCAATCTCACACACACACACACACACACACACACACACACACACACACCACACCACCCACCCCCGTCTTGGAATTCGCACAGACCAGATTGCCAATTTCTCTCATTTAAAAGCACCAATCTTCATCTTGTAGATGATGCAAGCCCAGTAAAATTACATTATTTTTATTGTAATTCAGTAAAGCACCTGTGTGAGTTAAGACAAATCAGTTACAGAATCTCAGAGGAGCACTTGAGCACCGTGATGCTGACCTTCCTTTGAGGCATTCTGCTCCTGTGAAGAGCTACAGTTTCAAAGAGCTAGTTTCGAAGAGCTACAGTTGCGAAGAGCTACAATTGCGAAGAGCTAGTTTCGAAGAGCTGCAGTTGCGAAGAGCTACAGTTGCAAAGAGCTACAGTTGCGAAGAGCTACAGTTTCAGGAAGGCGAGTAGGCAGTGCAGACAGTCCTCTGCTCTGTGAAGGCACAAGGAGTTGAAATTGACTCATGGCAGTGAGTTTGATTTGAAATTACTTTGTTGCACATATTATTTTTATAGCGTTCCTCAAAAGTGTACTCAAAATTTAAGGCAGAGACTCCATAAATACTTTACTGACTTCATTTTAAAGAAACAGCATTTCCTTACTTTCAGAAAAATAGAGAATCTCATGCCGTCTCAGAAGATGCTCAAAAGTAATTTTCTCAACTACCATTAGATGTGTGATTTTCTGTATGATAGGGATTCCAACCAACAAACTCAATCTTCCCTGGTCTGGGAGAGTTGCTTTTATGAGAAAATATCTTCTCAGTTGTTTACATTGGGTCCTTTCAAAGTGTTTGAGGACTTTTAAAAAAATGGTTGATTCCCTAAATTACCTCTTTACAGAAAGACACAACCCAAGTAACAAAAGAGAGAAGCTCAGCAAGAAAGAAAAACTCTCATTTTTATTTATGATCACTTTATTGGGGACTCATATAGCTTTTATAATAATCCATACATCAATTATATCAAGCATATTGGTACATATGTTGCTATCATCATTTTCTAAACATTTACTTTCTATTGAGCCCTTAGTATCAGCTCCCCTTTTTCCCCTCCTTCCCCCACCCTCGTGACCCCTTGATAAATTATTATTATTTTCATATTGAACACCAACTGCTGTCTCCCTCCACCCACATTTCTGTGGTTCATCCCCCTGGGGGGTGGGGTTATACATCGATCATTACGATTGGTTCCCCCTTCCTCCCCCTCCTTCCCTCACCTTCCCTCTTTCCTCCTAGTATCACTACTCCATTTCTTTTCCTGAGGGTTTATCTGACCTGGACTCCATGTATTGTGAGCTCTTATATGTACCTGTGTACATGCCCTGGTACAGCCAGAACTGAAAGGCAGGACAGGAGTCATGATAGTGGGGGGTGAGGAAGCCTCCAAGAACCAGAGAAATACTGTGTGTTTCATTGGTGCTACACTGCGCCCTGGTTGACTCATCCCTTCCTCATGACCCTTCTGTGAGGCCATGTCCTATTATCTACAGATGGGTTTGGGTGTCTGCTCCAACACCCTTCCTTCTCAACAATATGTTTCTGATGCCTGTTACCTGATCCCATAGGCACCTCATGATCACACAGGCTGGTGGGCTTCTTCCGTGTGAGCTTGTTGTTTCTCTGCTAGATGGCTGCTTCTTTAACATCAAGCCTTAAAGACTCCAGACACTATATATAGCTTTTTTTTAAAAAATCATTTTATTTGGGGTTCTTACAGCTCTTATAATACTGTATACATCAATTGTATTGAGCATCTTTGTACATATGTTGCCATCATCATTTGCTAAATATTTAATTTCTTTTTGAGCCCTTGGTACCAATTCCTCATTTTCCCCTCTGTCCCCCTCGTGAGCCCTTGATAAATTATAACTTATTATCATTTTCATATCTTACACCTACCACTATCTCCCTTCACCCACATTTCTGTTGTCCATCCTCCTGGGGGTGGGGGGATGGGGGGTGTTATAGATTGATCATTACCATTGGTCCCCCCTTCCTCCCCCATTTCCCCCCACCTTCCCCCTTCCCTCCTGGTACTACTCCCATTTCTGTTCCTGGGATGCTTGCCTGACCTGGACTCCATTTGTCCTGAGCTCTGATCTGTATCAGTGGACATGCTCCAGTCTAGCCAGAACTGGAAGGCAGAACTGGGGTCATGGTAGTGAGAGGGTTAGAGGGGGGTGAGGAAGCCCCAAGGAACCAGAGGAATATTGTGTTTCATCAGTGCTATAGTGCCCTCTGATTGACTCATCCCTTCCTTGTGACCCCTCTGTGAGAGGATATCCTATTGTCTATAGGTAGGTTTGGGGTCTCTGCTCCAGCCCCCCTCATTCTCAACAATATGTGTTTGTTTATTTGTTTGTTTGGGGTCTTCTGGTGCTTGTTACTGATTCTGTTGACACCTCATGATCACACAGTTGTGCTTCCTTCCATGTGAGCTTGTTGCATATTAGCTAGATGGCCACTTGTTTAACTTCAAGACTTTAAGACCCCAAACACTACATATTTTGACAGCCAGGAACCATCTGCTTTCTTCACAATATTTGCTTATGCACCCATTTTGTCTTTGCTCCCGTGGCTGCTCTGTTATGTTCCCAGACCAGATTCACTCCCCACATGTGTCCCCAGTATTGTCCTCTGTCATGGCGTGCTCCAGTGAGGGCACATCATGTCTTGAGCTGTTGTTGGCTGACAACTGCTCCATACAGGATTATCGTCCTCAGGGTTTGGTATGCCAGTATGGGGTCTCCTCCCTCACGCTCTCTTTTTCCTTCTTGGTTTGCTTCTGTGTGGGTGCAGCAGAACAGCCCCTCTCTTCAACTTGTAGGTTTAGTGTTTTCCTCTGTGGCACATACTTTCGGGGGGAGGGGGAGGGGCCCTACAGACCTCTCTCTTCCTGATTTTCTCCCTGTGGTTACATTGCCCTCAAGGCTGGCACCCTGTGGTGGGGTTGGCATGCACACTCCCATTTCTGTCAAGACATAAACAATAGCCCCCCCTTTTCTCCTCCCAGCCCATCCCCCTTTTTTTGTGTTGGAAAGACATGTACAACCTTGGGTTTGGTCTGTCTCCTGCCCAGCTGCCTGTACCTCAGTCCGTATAGTGTGAGATAAGTGGCTTTTCTTCTATATCTACTGTGCTGATTATACTTACCTCAGCAGACTCATGTACTTGTCCTTTTGTGATTGGCCAGCTTCACTGAGCATAATTTCTGCCAGCTCTTCCCATAAGGCGATGTGCTTCATGCGATCATCAGTGCTTTGGGGTGATGCCTAGTAGTGGTCCACTGTGTGTGTGTGCCAAGGGGTCTCAAATCCACTGGGCCCTCGATGAAAATTTACCATAGGTTGTTTCCAGTTCTTTGTGATTGTGAATTGTGTCACAATAAACACTGGGGCACAGATGACAACTGGTCATGCTCTATTTCTTACCTCTTCGGAGTATGTGCCCAGGAGAGCTATAGCTGGGTCGAGAGGTAGCTCAATTTCCATTTGCTTTAAATATCGCCAGATGGCTTTCCACAGTGGCTGTGCATAACTACACGACCACCAGCCGTGGAGGAGGCTCCCTAGTTCACCACAGCCCCTCCAACATTTGTTGCTTTCTGGTTTTCTGATTTGGGCTAACCTCAAGGATGTTAGGTGATATCTCATGGTTGTTTTAATTTGCATTTCTCTAATGGCTAATGATTGGGAACATTTTCTCATTTATTTATTGGCTATTCAGGTCTCCTCCCTAGTGAAACTTCTGTTCAGTCCCTTTGCCCACCTCCTCAGAGAGTTAAATGTTTTCTTCGTTTTGCAGCCTAGGAGGGTATTGTAGATTTTAGTAATAAGCTTCTTGTCTGTTGTGTCGTTGCCAAAATTCCTCTCCCAGTCTGTGGTTCCCTTGTTACTCTCTTGGTGACGTCTTTGATGTGCACAGGTGTTTTATCCCTAGTTTATCTCACTTGTTGATTTCAGCTTCACCTGTGTGTGTATCTTTCCTTATTACAGTTAGCCTATGTATTCCCTGTGCCAGGGTGTTTAGGTTTGTCCTGATTCCTTCATTGATGTTCCTGATAGTTTGTGATCCACCTGGAGTTTGTACTTGTGCATTGGGTTTTTCTGTTTGTTTGTTTGTTTGTTTGTTTGTTTTCTAGAGGTAGATATCCATTTTTTCCAGCACCATTTGTTAAAGAGGCCATCCACCTCCCACTTGATGCTTTTTAACAAAGACAATCTCTTGCAAACAAATACACAAAACCAGTGGACCTAACCATCTGCCTTCTGCTGCTCCCCTCATTGCATATCTGGCTTTCTCCCATTGCCACACCTGGGAGCTGGTTTAAGCCAGCAATTATAATTGGTATTAAAAACTACTTATGATTTAATTTAAAGATTTCCAAGTTAAAGTCCCTGGGTTTTTCATTAAAATAGTAATGGATGGCCAGGTATTGAGTACTTAGTAGAACAGGGACTATTCATGGAATTCTGGCTACAGTACTTAGTAGCTGCCTGTCAGGTGGGTGCAGTTTTCCTCTCACTAAGGAAACCAATGCTTGGGGAGATTTTTTAAGTGACTATAATGTGTAGAAATATACAGCAGAGTCCTGCCTCAGGCCAAACCTCAGCCCAATCAGCAGTATTCGAGAGCTTATGGAATATGAATAAGTGGAATTTGTGCTTTTATTTTTGCTAGCTGGGACTCATGCATGGTTCTAACATCTCCATTCTGTCCTTCCTATGTCTGACACATGTGTGTTCATCCAAATGTGAAGTTTTTAGGACCTTGGCAAGAAGAGATTCTAGATAATTCTCTTGATCCATCGTCTTGCCAAAGGTGTTGACTCATTGATTCTATATATTTCCAAGACTATAAATCTTCGTGAGGATCTAAAGGCTTATCTTTCACATATGAAGCAACTAAGGGGTTTGAACCTCTGACATTGCAATCAGCAACTCCATGCTTTGACCACAGCACCGCCAGCTCCTTTCCCTCAGGGGATTAGGACTTTCATAAAAGCATTTTGACAAATCTGAAAACACTCACACACCCATTTAATTACGTTTCCTTCATTGTAAACAGCATGAACACTAAATAACATAACTTTCACTCCTGCAAAAATAAGTGGTGTTGTCGACTCAGAGCATGGGACCTGGAATCAGACAGGCCTTGGGGAGTTAGCTAGCTAACCTCATTTTCTCATCGGTAAAAGGGGATTGTAACCGTGCTGATATGTAAGTGTGCTGATACATGACATCTCACAAAGCCTTCACTGTGGAGTAGACGGTCGATACATTTTAAACTAAATTGTAAGGCTGCCAATGCTATTAAGGGCTATGAGAACTCAAGTAACTTATTTTGTGGCTGAGAACCACTTTTCTAGTCTTTAGAAATGAAGATTATGTTGTTTGTCAAAAGAGCTGTTGGGGTCATTGCCCGTTATGATTCAGTCCCTGCCCCAGCATCTAGCATCAGACACTCGATGTTAACTGTTCTGCGTCTCTCCGAGAAAGCGCTGAGCGGACACTCTCTCGGGAGTCAATGCCGTCCGGCCCACAGTGTTGCAAGGGAAGAGAGCAAGGGCCAAAGTGAGGTGACAGAAGGCCCTAAGAAGGACAGCACATCCCTTTCCAGGCTTCCATGGAATTCAGCAGTGCAGTCAGTCTTCTCCCACTTATGGAAGCTGGGGTTAGCTAAAGCACATCTCTTTCCCCAAAGAAGCATCCCTCTTGGTCTTCTTTGGTTTAGTGGCAGTGGCTCTGGGCAGAAAGCGCCCGGCGTTTGCTTCTTTGTGCTTCTTTAGCCGTGTCACACCACCCGTGCAAAGGTCACCAAGTTCATGGATAAGCTAGTTCTTTGATGGCTACCATGATTTCTGGACTTAGAGGTATCTTTAAAGATTCCTGGTGGCTCGATGGTTAAGTGCTCACCTGCTGACTGAAAGATGGTCCCCTCGAGCTGAGGGGGAGAGATCTGTTTAAGAAAGAGCATACCTAGAAAACCCTAAGAGGCTGTTCAACGCCATCGCAGGAAGTTACTAGGAGTTGAAATTGATGTAGTGGCCCTAGCAACAAGTAAAGGTGGGTCAATGTTCTGCCAGATATGGATATATTAAATATCACTAACACCTGCACTGTGATTTAATGAGGAGTCATGGTAGCACTATGGGTTAAGTGTTAGGCTGCTCACTCTAAGGTTGGAAATTCAAACTCACCAGTTGCTCCACATGAGAAAGATGAGTCTGTGTGCTTCCCTAAGAAAACTAGACTCAGAATCCCTCTGGGGGAGGGCCACTCTGTCTTAAAGGGCCAGTGCATATTGGAATCTACTCAATCAGTGGATTGTGTGATTTAATTAAACCAAACTCCCATGCAGTTGAGTGGAACAGATATGGTTACAGACTTAATGTTATCTCTCCTCTCTATTGGGGCTCTTGGTCTCATCAAAGAGCTGTCTCAGGGTGATGTTGGCCGCTGGTATGCTAAGCCATTTCCAGTGGCTTCTTTCCGGTGGCTTCCATTCCAGTGGCTTCTTTCAATGCCTTATTTTTCATTGACAACCCAACAGAAGCTGGTATACTTATTCAGCAAGGGCTCTATCCTCATGGTAATTTGATGTTTGTGGTTTTCTCAGATTTGAGGCTCTGCCCTCCCTGAGCTGTTAAGGACCTACGTTTTGGAGACATCTGCCTTAGTGCAGTAGAAGGGAAAAGACACACCTGTTTCTTCAAAGCCTTCCTTATGAAGTACCCCTCTTCGGACACATGGCCATTCCAAGATGCGAAGACACTTGGAATGTGGTTCTCAGGCAGACAGACACAATCGAGCACCGACTCTATTCCATGGGGGAAAGAACAACAAAGATTGATGTACAGCTGCTGCCTCTGTACAGCAGAGGCATGATTCTCTGGTTAATTTGGTCTTGTCCTTTCCAATGCCTCTTTCTTCTTACCTGTAAGCGCGACCATTCACAGCTAGATAGATAGGTTTCACTGTGTATATACAGTAAAGATATCACTCAGAGGGAAGTGTCACTTTGAGAGCTAAGCAGCACCTGACCCAAGCCATGTTGTTCATCATCGCCTCGCATGCATGTAAAAGTTGGACAATGAATAAGAACAACTAGAGAAAAATCGATGCTTTTGAATTACGATGTTGGCAAATACTATTAATATTACCAAGGACTGTCAGAACAACAAACAAATTGGTCTTGAAATACAAATAGCCCATGTGCTCCTTAGAAACAAAGATGACCAATATATTTTGGACATGTTATCAGAAGAGACCAATCCCCAGAGAATGACATCCTGGTTGGTAAAAGTAAGAGGCTCAGTGAAAACAGGAAGACCCTATATGAGATGGATTGATGCAGCGGCTGCTAAAATGGGCTCAAATATAATAATTGTGAGGCTGGCCCAAGACTTGGAAGTATACTGTCGTCATAGAGTTGGAATGGGTCAGAACTGACGTAACAATAACCCTGCACATACCAGGAGTATTGTTAAGCCCTCCACACGCTGGCTTCGTCTCCTCTTCATGCTTACGTTAGTCGTTCCCACTTCATTTCCTTCTCTCTTTATACTCTGTTGGCAAATCACTCCACGTTCTAGAGTTTCAGCCATTGTTTCTGGATGAGACCAGCAGTTGCTCTAACTTCCCATCTGGATCTCTATCCTTCCTCAAACCTGCCACTTGTACCTTAATTCATCCTTGCCAACTTTTATTTCCTTCTCCCATTCCCACATCTGTGTGCTTTTGATAAACTCTTGTGAGACATGTCTTATGAACTAGTCAGCTAAGTACCCCTCCTCCTTGCTTTCATTGTTTTTCTTAAATTAGAACGACGTAAAAGCAAAGGTCAAGGCAATGGGGAGAAGAGTGCCTGTGTACAGTTCCTGTGGAAAAGGAAAGAGAGGAGAGTGAGGCAAGGAAGCACATTTTAGGCCAGAAGAACATTTCGTGTCAGCTAGCAAGTGGCACCACTGTCCTCAGATCTGCCTGCCACGGAGCCTGGAGGAGCGAAATGAAGAGGCGGGGGGGTAGCATGACACCACACCTGGCCTCCTCTGGCTGCACAACGGAAAACGGACCCAGCTCCACACCAGCCCAAGACTGAGTGCCACCAGGAAGAAGTTGGAAATGCCTCCACCTCTATCATTCTTTACCCTCTTCTGAAACCAACCATCCCTCCCTAGGCATTCGCCTTCTCTGTCGGGTTCAATAATTCGTTGCAATCACCACACAGAGTTCACAGACAACACTCACCATTGTGGGATTGATTAAGAAAACAAACAGGTTGTGAAATGTCAATGATGCCATTCTTTCGTCCACAGTGCCTCTTCGCAGCTATGCTAGCAGCCTGTCTCTCTCCTGTTCCTGACTTCGCAACCACTTGATCCCTGGGTCTCTATCTCGGTCAGTGGGCGGGGAGCTTGGCATTCGGCCTCACTCTCTCAGTGCTGCGCTGCTGCGCTGCCTCACGGTCTCCGCTCGGTTCCTCTGCTCTGTCTGATAACCTCAGTGCTGTAGTCTTTGGTTCCTCTGCTGCGTGTGTCACTTCAGACAGGGATCTAGTGAGATCTTACTTAATTGTCACCGATGCTCTCTTATATGCTCAGTGGAATGGCAAAACCTATCAGTCCCCTCCATCACTGTTTCACATGTTGTATTCATAGGCTCCCACCCAATCATCTGGTGATAGTTTCAAAGACATGAATACAAGAGCCATCCCCAATAATGCCACTGAGATAAGCACTCTTTCCAACTGACCTTGAACTTAGAAATCTAGAGTTAGTGGATTTATAAGAAACTGTAATTATTAATATGCATATATGTGATGTAGTTTATTAAATATTAAATGTTTAAGACACTATCTAATCTATTTTGCTCATAGTCTGAGAATCATACTTTAAGAAACAACTTTTTATAATAGCATATGCAACACATCTGACATAAAACATTAAGTTTACCATTTAGCTGAACCTGGATGATTCCATTATTTTTATAAAACTCATACAATTATCAAGACTCAGTCCAGCAGCACACAGACATCAAAGCTAACATGCAAACAGTCCAAGCCTTGGAGGAAAGTGACTCAAATACAGCCTGCTGCAGTGATTCTTCCATGGCACTCATTGAACCACTATCTAATTTTAATATTTGATTTAATATAGAAAATCCTACATGACAGATTTGAGTCATTGAGGAATTCTCTTTCATCTTTTAATCTGACTATCTGGATAATCATCAGAACCGCCTGTTTCCATGATAATTGCTCAGCTTTTAAAGCACTTGCTGAACAGCCAGGGGAGTTTGAAACTTTCCTGATACTATATAATCTATCTGATTCATTTGTTACTGACTGCTTTTTCTGATTGATAAAAATACAGCCAGCCTATTAGTTAAGTGCAAGTCCCAAGTAAGGGATAAATAACAGATGAGCAGTCTCTACCAACACCTCAGCATGGTGTGTAACGGCTGCCAAAAGTACTATATAATCTTTTGGAAGGCTTAATCGTTCCCTACTGCACTTTTCAAAAGAGAAGAGTAGTTATTAATCCTGGTGTTCACACAAATTTTTCACAGTAGATCTTCATTGAATAAATAGTGCTGTTTCGTATAAAGATTTTAGTTTTAGATAGCACTTAACTGTTAGAGGTTAAACAAATAGCAATATACTAGCAAGAAGAAGAACTGTATTTGGTAAAGAAAACCATATTTTAGGCTACATTAAGCTGTACATTTAATTAGTGGTTTGAGAAACAAGAACATAGAAATGTCTTACAGGAGATCATGGAGTTTCCCCTTTTTTACACAATGTGATCCCCCCCCTTTCTTTCTTGCTCTTGTAAGAAAATCCTTATAATAGTTTAATTAATCATGTTTCATCTTTCTAAAGTATGTTATTTCTCAAATGTGTGGGAGAAGTTGGCTCTCTTAAGGAAATGCAACAGCTCTCCCCCCCCCCTCATTTTATTCATTGGCTGCTTAGAATCTTATTCATGCTGTTAAAACACAATTGTACTTAGTGTTGATAGGGTAAGTCAGGAAGTTTTCTGATGAGGGTTCTGGTTCATACACGCACATGTTCATTTCAAGGCAAACATATTTAAGCATCCCCATGCCATTAGTGGGTAGCTAAAGACAGGTTCTCTTATGAGCAGACCTTTCTTGGTCTCATTAGGTTGCTTAAAAAATATTGCTAAAAAAGAAGTGTTGGATAATGATCCGCTGACTCAAAGTGCTGATGTTTCCTTCAGTCTTTTATGCCAGACTGGAGCTAATGAAGACCACCTTATGAAATGAAGCGTAGCTGAAGATGAGTCCTGGGTTTGCGAATATAACCCAGATTGCTAGGTCTAATCAAAACAATGCCTTCCAAGGAGGCTATTGGGCCAGTTTCATTCAAGGCAGAGAGGTCAGCTCCCTAGGCAATGATAACTGCGTTTCCAATTCCAAAAGGTAATCCTGATGGATTGACTTGCAGGATACAGGATAATGATGAGGGCTTTTTAGGAAGAAATTTTAAGAAAATTGAAAATGGAGTTGGTGAGAAAAAGACCAGAAATGTGGTCCTACGAGTTTTTCTTTTCCTATCACACCCATGACCTTGACCTACTTGTCCATCCTTTAGGCATGAGATGCCCTATAAGAATTTCCCTGGGAAAATTGTACCCCATCAGCATTACAAATCGTCTCTTCCCCCTTCAGAATTTTGTTGGTTCCAAAATTTAAAGAGCACGTGGAAGGAACACAGTTTAGGTCCCTTGAGGAGGCCAAACGCTGCACAGAATTCTTTAGGCACAAGGGTGAGAGTGGTGGAAACACTGCCCTCAGAAGGGCATCTACCGGGATGGAGTAGGATATGATGAGAAACAATAGCTTCATATTTTGATTGTGTTGATGGTTTAATTAAAGTTGCTATGCTTTTACAGTAATACTTTTTAATTTAGCCTTTTGAATTTCCAAAGTACTGTCGTGAGGATGTCTAACTTTTAATGTATGGTTTATACACATGTCTTCTCTATTTCTAAGGGTCAGTGAGGTGACTTGAAAAAGTACAAGGATACATGACATGAAAATGGAATTAGACTACGGAAAGAAGTTAACTGGCAATAGAAATGTGTTTCCCAAAATCCCAAACTAATATTCCTTCCTGCAAGGAGGCAATAAAATCCTGAAGTAAATTAAATAATTCTAATTGTCAGTTAAAAATAAAATCATTGCTTGTGAAAAATTGTTTTGATTCTTCAAAAGAAATGCTTTTTCCTTCTTCTTATAATGGATTCTCAATGAAGTGTGTAATGCAAATCCTTACAGAAGAGACTGTAAACAACACAAACTTGCCATTTAGTGGTACTTCTGGGAGAGGGGAGAGGGCCTGACATGAAAGGTTTGACATGAAACTCTAATAAAGTAAATTTCAGTCTGAGGCCAAACGCGCCACTCAGTATGCTCAGAGGCATCAGTATCTGTAGACTTAGCATGTGCTTCTACAATCTCTTGTAACATGATTGGCCTAGCCTTCAATCTGATGGAAATTTAATAACAAACAGTTCAAGTCTGAGTAACGTTAAGATTGTATACAGTTTGTATGACTGAGTGAAGATCTATATAAAATGAATTTAGTGTACAGAGAGAAGAGCAATTCTGATGGGAGTAAGTCTCTGAAGTGTTTTTATTCCATCGAGAAATGACTTTTTATCTCCTATAATATCTTAGACACTTTTGGCTTAGAATTTTTTGGCTGAAATTCTAGAATTGTTTCTTAACTCTTTATCGTGAAAGATTGTAAATATATTAAAAATTAAAATTGTAAATATTTATAAATTAAATAGCAGTATAAATAAATAATAAAATAAATACATTATCAAATAAATAATATTTACCCATCACCAGATACCATCAATAATCAACATGCAGTCATTTTGTTGCATATAACCAGCCCTTCTCTTGCCTATCTGCTCACCCAACTGTAGATTATATCAAAGCAAACTCCATATTTCACCCATCAGTATTTCACTATGTACCCCTAAAAGATCAAAATAAACTTTAAAACATACTCAACATTATGATGATCACACCTGAAGATAATAATTGTCAATACTTCCTGTGACCACTTGTCTGTCAGGTGACTACAATTAAATCATTTCCTTCCTCAATACGCCTGCCATTTCTTCATCAAGATATGGAAACCATTTTTTTCAAATCTTGATGTACTAGCCTGCTCTGACCAATAAAATATGAGAGAAGTGCTTCTACACTAGTTCTAGAATTTTAAGAGGATTACAAGTCCTCACTTCTTGCAAGTACTGAGGTTTCACATGAGAAATTTTGCTATTCTGCTAAAAAGACTACAGGATACGCCCTCTTAAAGGGACCATAGAGAGGCCACAGGCAGAAGACAGATAGATAGGTAGACAGATGATGGAGAGAGAGAGAGAATAGAGGAATAGATAGATAATAGAGAGATGTGTAGATGGATGATACATAAGTAGAGGATAGATAGACAGTGAGATACGTAGGCATTATAGCCTGTTCCAACATCTCAAGCGAACCCAACTTTCTAGCTATTTGCATTGAGGGGTCAGATCCTATAGACCAGTGCTTCTAAACCTTCCTAATGCAGTTCCTCATGTGGTGGTGACCCCCAACCGGAAAATTATTTTTGTTGCTACTTCATAACTGTAATTTTGCTACTGTTATGAATCATAATGTACATGTGATATTGCAGGATGTATTTCATTGTTACAAATTGAACATAATTAAAGCATAGTGATTAATCACAAAATGATATGTAATTATATAGTGTCAAATATTTATGTTGTCCAATGGGCATAGGCAACCCCTGTGAAAGGGTCACTCGATCCCCAAAAGGGTCATGACCCACAGGTTGAGAACCGCTGCTATAGCCCACAGCAACCCTATAAAATGGAGTAGAACTGCCCTAAAGGATTTCCTAGATTGTAATTATCAAGAAATCAGATTGCCAGGTCTTTTCTCCCAGAAACCACTGGTGTGTTCGACCACTGACCTGTTTTAATTAGCAGCCCCTCTTAACCACTGTGCCACCAGCCCTCATTGATGAATGCCTATGTAGGAGAAAAGGAAAGTGTTGCATCATCAGTTTTCACCAGCCAGGGCAGCTCCCAGGGGCTTGTTTCACCTTAATGTGTCCTTCTGCTAGAATGGAATTTGAATTTCCCTGCCTGGGAGATTGGTTGGTATCAGAAGCATGTCACGGATACAATGGCGAGCTCAGGCAAAAATCCCTTTCTGCTAAAAAGACATTTGTTGCATTTTATTTGGCTGATCCTTCCTTAAGAGGTATATATATTTATACTGGGGACTTTGAAAAGACCCCTGTAGTCTGTTTCCCTAAAGGACACTGGGTCCACAGAGGAATCTAATGGGAGAGGGGCCTAAAAGAAAATGGGTTCAAGGTCAGAAACCTTGGAGAGTCAGAAAAAGGTTTGGGATGTCTTTCATCTTACTGAGTAGTCACTGCTGGGTTTGGAAAATGGGAGTTACATAATGCTTCTCTAGGAGATGATAGGTTTTCTTGTAGACCAAAATGTCTTACAGGGACTGTGATATTAATCTGCTCTTATCTAATGTCAGACAATCCAAATAGTATTCTTATTTGTAGTTTGAAAATCTTCTATTCATTTATAAGGATGCATTGATTTTGAGTTCTGGGGATTTTTAACATCAAAAATAGTTGACTATTTCTACATTGTGTGTATTGTGTGTGTATGCTATAAAATAGTTCATTGTCATTATTTCTAGATTTGTGTGTGGTGCGTGTGTGCGTGCACTATTTCCTATTTTAGCTATACTCTTGCTTAGCTATATTTAAATATATTGCTGAATCCTAGGTTTGGTAACTGAAAAAAATTAGATATGGCACCAAAAATAAGATATAAACTGAAATTTATCTGAGATAAAGATTTACTATAAACAAGTTAAAAGCAAAAGGGGCAGAATTACCAAGAACACAGAAACAATGTTCCTCAGCTAACCTTTGGAGGATTGCCTTAGACCCATACTGCAAAGCCGATAATATATTAGCTGAGTTTACAAGGATCTACTTGAAGAAAATGCACTGAATGAAATTGAGAGCATGGCATATGATAACACATAGGATATTCATAGATAGATTGCAATGTACCTCCCCTTTGAGGAGCTAACAAAAAACAAATGTGTTGAATGACATATTAATTAAAGTAATTATATTTACGAGGTAACTAGACAATGTTTTTGTTCTAAACTCCCTTTAGAAATTCAAATTCTTTTCTACCTGATAAACCCACAATTGAATTTTAGCTATTATTTTTTCAGATGAACTAAACCTCTAGATTGCAAAATAGTTAAGTTTCTCCCAGGCCTTGTTAAGTAGAATAAATCTTAGATAGTAAGCATCCCGTAGTGCCTGAGACTTTTGCAACTTTCCCGATCCATATTGTGAGCATCCTATTGCATAGTGCTCCTTTTGAACTTCTCTAGATGCGCATGGAGGAGCTGGTGTAAAATACACCCAAGAACACGAGAATATTCCCTACAGATTCTTTGGGAAAGTTAAAAACCCTGCGATGTGTTTATTTTCATTACATTTATCATTTTTACGTGTTAAAGACAAATTTAGCACATTCTCCTACATTAAGTATTTGAAAGAGTTGGGTGTAATTTATCAAGATTTATCAGAGTAGTCTCCTGGGATTCAAACTGAATTACTCATGTATGAACCCTAATTCATGGTTTTCTAAAATAGTCATGTATTTATATTTCTGAAAACTATTATGTCCCAAAGGTACCAATAACTGCTGCTCACCACCTCTGTGACATCAGTCATCGTATTTCAATATCATGCAGATTGATCAAGCTACACCAATGAGGTTTGCCTGGGCCAAGTACATAGCTTAGTAGGGGGCTATATGGCTCTTTTAGATACATTGGTGCTTTTCATTTAATTACCCTTGTGTTTTTATGAGTTTCTAGATTAAATAATGACATTTTTATGTGGCATCTGGTCTTCTTTTCTATACTCAGGTTCTCTCTTTAGGAGCAGATGTCCTGCCAGAGTATAAACTGCAGACACCACGCATGAACAAGTTCACGATACTGCACTACAGCCCTTTCAAAGCCGTCTGGGATTGGCTTATTCTGCTGCTGGTCATCTACACGGCCATATTCACACCCTATTCTGCAGCTTTCCTCCTCAATGACCGAGAAGAACAGAAGAGACGTGAATGTGGCTATTCGTGTAGCCCTTTGAATGTGGTAGACTTGATTGTGGATATTATGTTTATCATAGATATTCTAATAAACTTCCGAACGACATACGTAAATCAGAATGAAGAAGTGGTGAGTGATCCGGCCAAAATAGCAATACATTACTTCAAAGGCTGGTTCCTGATTGACATGGTGGCCGCAATTCCCTTTGACTTACTGATTTTCGGATCGGGTTCTGATGAGGTAAGAGCTGCTGTGGATCTGATTTTCTGAACGGCTGTAATTATAATTGCTTTAACTTTAAAAAATAAATGTTACTTGGTAGACTTGCGGTAGTGCACAGACGAAGTTTATTGTCAGTGGAAGATGATATAAAACGCGATGGAACCATTCATAGCACTGCAAGTAATTCCCTTCCTCGGATTCCCCTAAGAGACGTGTAAGACTCTTGAACCCAAAAATTAAGCTTTGATGCAGTGGGACAGTGGGGTATCACACAGAGCACAAGCCAGGGTGCAATGCCTTTACAGCGTAATTTCCTGGGACTAACACTGTCAAGCACTCAGAATCTCTTTGTTTCTCAAGTCAAAATTATGATTTGAAACAGCAGAGACTTGTTTTTTTTCTGTTTTATGCGTAAGAAGATGTCTTCTGAAATGGTTATGTACAATGTCCTTTCTCTTATATAGATTGGAAAAAATACTTCTTGTGGATGCCCAATAAGAGCTTTAAGGAAATGTATCGTTTACCAAGGGTACCCCACCAAAAGTTAGATTTTTTTTTCAAAACTATGTATTTCTTTTTTTCTTTTTTTTACAAACCAACCTTATCACCTGCAAAGTACTCTCCATTACACTGAAAACATTTGTCGAATGTGCAATTCCATTCTTGGAAACACTTTTCAAACTCATCTGTTTGGATGGCCAATAACACCTGCCTTGTTTTTTTCTTCACCTCATCTACATAGTCAAATTGTTGTCCTTTCATGTCCCTCTGCATTCTTGGAAACAAACAGAAGTCGCATGGAGTGAGGTCAGGTGAGGCAGGTTCACGGGGCAAGAGAGACATACTGGTGTTTGCCAGAAACTGGCGCACTGGGAGGGCTGCGTGAGCAGGTGCGTTGTTGGTAGCAAAACCAGTCTCCTGTCTGCCACAACTCAGGCTTTGTCACACACACTGTTAGGCAATATTTCAGACCTTCTAAATAGAAAACTTAACTAACAGTCTGACCTGGTGGAGCAAATTCCAAATGCACTGTGAGTGGACATTTTCATCGATTCGGGAAGTTGACAGACATCCAGAACAAGGTCTGTCATCAGTCGACATTTCACCTGTTTTTGAAAAGAGAGAACCACTCATACATTGAGTTTTTCCCATAGCACTGTCCTTGTAAGCTGTGTTCAACATCACAACAGTTTCTGTGGCATTTTTCCCAACAGGAAACATCATTTCACAGCTGCACGCTTTTCTCTTAAATCAGCCATCACAACAAAATGAGGTTTGGGTGAAACTGCTTTTACCAAAAACTTCACTGTGACCAGAAAAAACTTTCCAGGCAATGCCACTGGTACACTAATTCAGAGTGAGTTGCTTGATGTTTGCCTTGCTAGAAGAATATGTACTTAGAAAGCTCCACCTGGTCTTAAAGACTTGAAGATAAGCAAGCGGCCATCTAGCTCAGAAGCAACAAAGTCCACATGGAAGAAACATACCAGCCTGTGTGATCACGAGGTGTGGATAGGATCAGGTATCAGGCATCAAAGAACAAAAACTCATATCATTGTGAATGAGGGGGAGAGCAGAGTGGGGACCCAAAGCCCATCTGTAGGCAACTGGCCATCCCCATACAGAAGAATTGTGTGGGGGAAACGAGCCAGTCAGGGTGCAGTCTAGCACCTACGAAACATACAACTTTCCTCTAGTTTCTTTAATGCTTCCTCCCCCCACTCCACCCCCACTATCATGATCTTAAGTCTACCTAACAAATCCAGCTAGAACAGAAGATGTACACTGGTACAGATAAGAGCTGGAAACACAGGGAAGCCAGGACAGGTACACCCTTCAGGATGAAGAGGGTAAGGGGAATGTAGAGGAAAAAGGGGGAACCGATCACAAAGATCTACATATAACCCACTCCCTGAGGGACAGACATGAAAAAAGTGAGTGAATGGAGACATCAGTCAGCGTAAGACATAAAAAAAGAAGAAGAATTTATAAATTATCAAGGATTTTAGAGGGAGGGACAGGAGGGAAGGGAGGGGGAAAATAAGGAGCTGATACCAAGGGCTCAAGTAGAAAGCAGATGTTTGAGAATGATGATGACAACAAATGTACACATGTGCTTGATACAATGGATGGATGGATGGATTGTGATAAGAGTTGGATGAGCCCCCAATAAAATGATTTAAAAATAAACAAACAAACAAGAAAGAAAGAAAGCTCTGCCCAGCAGAGCTTTTTTCCAGTTTGGGGGGCTACCCCCTTGTATGTATAGTGTAATTTTAGTGTTTAATATCCGTAACTTTCTATTATATTTTCAAAGATACCTATTCAAAGAAGTTAAGTTTGATTAAATTCACTTGCTACTGGCTTTTACTCACATATGGGCCTGTAGCCTACACTAGAAATATTTGCAAAACAATGTGAAAATGGTTCTAAGAGAGCAGGGTCAGCAAGATAACCTCAATGTGTTGACATGTTAAAATTCACATTCCTTTTCTGCCTAAAATCTTCTCACAGCACAGTTTTGTGTATATTTGTTTTTATGGCTGCGGTGGCCAGAGAACTGAAGTCCCTCTAGAGCAGCGGTTCTCATCCTTCCTGATGCCGCGACCCTTTCACACAGCTCCTCATGCGGTGGTGACCCCCAACCAGAGCATTATTTCCATTGCTACTTCATCACTGTCACTTTGCTACTGTTATGAATCATCATGTAAATATGTGATATGCAGGATGTATTTTCATTGTTACAAATTGAACATAATTAAAGCATAATGATTTATCACAAAAAATAATATGTAATTATACATTGAAAAATATTCATTTCTAATTACAAATAAATTAAATTTTGTCTTGAAGCATGGTGTAGCCTGGGTAACTGACTTAATATACCAACAGTAAACTACATTGCTACATTTTGACAGTAGGAGTAAAAAGCCAAGG
This sequence comes from Tenrec ecaudatus, assembly GCF_050624435.1. NCBI lineage: Eukaryota > Metazoa > Chordata > Mammalia > Afrosoricida > Tenrecidae > Tenrec > Tenrec ecaudatus. The sequence continues at coordinate 76,902,368 of NC_134542.1, forward strand.
TCAGTGTGAAGGTTGAGATAGCTTCTTTCTCCCCAGATCAGAAATTCTCGGGGCAGTCTTTGCAAGAGCACAACGAAGATCATCTTCCACAACCAGTCTACTTCTGTATTTAGACTTGATAACCAACAAGCTGGAAAACCCTGTTTCACAAAGAGATGTTTTTGGAAATGGAAGAAGAAGGCACAACACAGTCTCAGACAGAATAGGATGTGGCTGCAAGCACTTGATCCAGAATTTCGTAACTGGAGAAATCAGTTCTCACTGCATCGCCGTTAATAAATTCAATGAACTCCTCTTGTGCTGTCTCAGGAACATCTTCAACTTTGACTGTGAAGGGGCTTCTGGCAAGTACAAATGGGGTGTCAGGTAGATTTGGAAAGTAAGATGAAATTTCATCTGCAAGCGTGTGCAAGAGTTCTTTCACAGAAATTATCATCGTATAACCTTTTGTCTGGTTCAGTGTCATCCTCCTCAAAGAAAGCAGATAAAGTAGGCAACATGTAAATGTTATTTTCCAATGATCTTAGGCGACCCCAGTGAAAAAGTCGTTCCACCCCCAAAGGGGTCACGACCCACCGGTTAAGAACCGCTGTTGGCCAGTGAAAGCTCAGGCAAAGAGAACCTTCCTTGGCCAAAAAGAACTGCAGGTAGAGGAGTAGACTCTCCTATAGAACATGCTTGCCAGACTGTGCGGTAGTACAAAGCAGAAGATTAAGGCGTGTTCCTGGATTTTTGCAGTTACCTGACAACAAACCTGAGACAACATCTCAAGCCTGCTTTTCCTCATCCGCAAAAAGAGTGATAATAATATAATAATAACAATAACACCTTTCCCTCTCAAGGGTATTTTTTTTCTTTTAAACATTCTAATGAGATGATCTATAGAAAACTCCCAGCCAGGAAAAACAAAGAGCAACTAATAAATCCTTTGAACTTTTACTACCAAATCATCCTAACTTTGAAATGTAATAAAAAGGAACAATTTTAAAATTAATTCTGATCTTCATGCTTTTCTTCTCATGACCCGCATAATTATAAGCAATAAGCTATTACTGATACATGACTGTATAAAATCTCACTCTTCCAAAATTGTAAATATATAGACTCTAGCAAACAGGATTATTAGGGGAAATGGGTAACTTATGACCTGTAACCAATGGCAATCAAACCAAAGAACATTAGGATGTGCTATTTATATCCATTTAAGTAGAATTTCTGGAGTTCAGTACATGATTCATTTCTTTTGCTCTATCACTTGAAAATTATATTACATTACATATGTGGTAGGAAAGTTTAAGTGTCAAGAACATAACCTAAGACCATTTGTAATTCAGATGTTCAGGATTTCAAATTGGCCTTCCTCCTAGTAAACTGAAATGGACTAAAATGTGCAGGGTTTACGTGAGCTTCACATGAAGCAGTCGTAGGAACAAAGGATGTCCAAGTGGCATTTGTCACGTAGCATGAAGGGAAAATGCAAGCTCGCCTTCGCGGCCATCAGATCCCTGGCATTTGGGGGTTATTCTTGCCACACTGGAAGCCTTTGGAGCAGGAACGGCATTATCCGGTTGACATTTTGATTGTAGTCTGATGTCTAGAAAATGGACAGTCAGGGTAGAAGCCGAGAAATCGCTTTAGAGCTTACGCTGCAATTCAGATGGGACAAGACAGCAGCTTGAACTGCAGGCAAGAGAGGAAGAAAAGTAGATTCATTTAGGGTATGTTTCCAAGATTAACAGTTATCGTTAATTGATTAAATATTTCCTGGAAGAGTAAATACAAACTAAAACAAGGATATTTCCAAGAATGTTGTGGTTCCTTTTTTAATTTTTAACCTAAGTAAGTTTTACAAATATTTTTGTTGTTAGGTGCTGTTAGGTCAGTTCCCATTCAGAGTGACCCCATGTACAACCCAACAAAACACTGCTCAAACCCCACCCTCCTAGCCTGTGTTGTTCTATTTGGGCCTTTGTTGCAGCCACTACGTCAAAGCCAGCTCCTTGAAGGTCTTCTATTTTTGTTGCCCTTCTTGTCTACCAAATATGATGTCCTTCTTAAGGGACTGAGCCAGTGGTTGGGCTGGGCTGCTTCACACAGTCCTGGGTGGCCAGGATTGAAACCTAATTTTTGGTTGAATTCTGTGAACCGGTTGTTAAAATGTCATCTTTAATCAGGGTTCCCTCTAAGGTGAGTGGCTGGGCAGTTGCCTCATATGGGAATCACAAACTTACATTTTTTAAAAATCTTTTTATTGGGGCTCATAAGGCTCTTATCACAATCTGTACATACATCAATTGAGCAAAGCACCCTTATACATTTGTTGCACTCGTCATTCTCATAATTCACCTTCCACTTGGGTTCCTGGAATCAGCTCGGTTTCCACCAGCTAGAAGGGCCCATCATACAGAGAGGACCATTCAGCTGACCACACTACGAGATGCGACATCCTGCACCAACACATGGCCCTACACAGGACAGCGCCTGAGACACAATGGGGGATGTGCGACTGAGCTGACCCCGCCACACTGAGGCAAACACTGGGGGCGTGCAATGGAGCAGTGGAGGAAGCAGAGCAAAGGGATCCTGAGGGAGTATAAAGGATGGTCTTCCGGAACAGGGTGTGGCGCCTCACAAGCTACACCTAGAAAACACTCCTAAAGGCCAAGGAACTGACCTTGAACTACTAGAAATTTTTCTTTTAATATTTGCTATCTTTTTGTTTAGTCGTTTTTTAATTTGTTTTGTTTTTTACCTTGTAAATTTTGTATGTTAGTGGCTTTTCTGCTTACCAGCGTGTCGATGTTGCTTCTGTCAAAGCCATGTTCTTATGGGCCACTTGGGCACAGTCAAAGTCATATGCATTTGTATGCACATATTACTATGACAAACTTACATTTTTAACGCCACTTACTCTTTTTTACCCTGCGTCTCAGGAACAGCATAGTCTAAGCGACTATATTAGTAATATTCATTCCATCCACAAAAAAACAAAACTCCTTGCCTTCGAGTCAATGCTGACTTGCAACAACCATGTAGGACAGAGTAGAACTGCTCGTGTGGATTTCTGCTAAGTGTTTGCGGGGAGTCTCCCAAGCGCAGCTGGTGATTTGAACTGCTGACCTTTCAGATTGTAGCCCAACGTGTAGCCACTGTGCCACCACCAAGGCTCCTTATTCCATCCATAGTAAAAAAAAATGATAGGACTGTGCTTGAAATGCTTATCCATTTCATAAAACTGGTACTTTTGATGAAATTCTACGTTTTTATTCCCTTTCACTTGTTACTTCAGTAAGCAAACATGTAACATAAAGAGAAGTGCCTAACAAGAGCACTGACACGCTGTCATTCATTTCAGCTTGTGTCCCACCCAAATTCTCTCAAGATACGAGTAAATTATGCAAATCTGAAAAGTGTTCAAAGAGTTAAAAATATTTCAAAACCATTGCTCTAAGTTACGCAGAAGCAGAAAGAGTTTTACAAAGACAAACCGAATCTGTTCAGAGAAGATAAGTGGCCTGTTTCTAATCAATCAAACGCAATGACTAATTGGCCTCTAAAGGAGATCCAACTCCTACAGTGAAAAGATAAGGTTTAGGATAAATCACACAGCCGATGATGCTCAGATAAAAGCAAAGAATATTATAACTGAGGACACCAATCAAGAAGTAATATGGGAAAAAAAGAAGTAATATGGAATTATCTTAAATAACAGTTTTGGTTTTTGTCAGATATAATTTAATATGCTCCACTCATATTTTAAAACATTATATAATCTAGTTTTGTCTGTTTTATTCTTATTTAAGTATTAATTGTATGGAATAATAAACTGCCTTTCTGTATATTTTTTAATACTTAAATTGGTCACGGGGCAGCAGAACAGTGGTTAAATCACTTGAATCCCACCACCAGACTGATCTGATAACATTCCAAAGTCTGTGAGCCACTGTCCCGCCATCTTCACTTCCAAGAGCGTTCTAGGTACACTTCTTCCAAGACAGCTTGCTCATTGTTTCAGCCGTTCATGCTGCTTTCAATATTCTGCTCCAGCACCGCTTCAAATGCCTCGAGTCTTCTTTGGTCTTCCTATTCAATGTCCCACTGTCACTTGCTTCGGAGACCATTGAAAACACCATGGTTTGGGTCATGTTTATTTGTTCTTATTTGAATTTTCAGCTTATGCAAGTTTTATGGATAGTGATATGTTTATCCAGATGCAAAAAAAATCTAGGGACAAAACAGATATGCACTGGCAGAGAAATTCCTGTTTGGACCATGCTAAGTTTGATGAGCCTGTAAGTCATTCCAGTACAGATGGCTTGTAGGCAATTGGGGTTGCAAGTGAGATACTACATGCAAAACTAGAAAGATCTGTGAATATAAGAAAATGAAATATTAGTTCAATTTAAAATTAAGTAAAATAATGGCAACGTTTGGGCCACATTTGGGTTTCAGTGGTAGGACCGAGCACAAAATTTCACTGTGAATTTTAAAAAGAATATAGGGATAGATTGAAAGTGAAACTTGGAAATCTGCATTTTTAAAAAGCATTATGACTGAGTCAACTAGTTAGGTATCCAAGTTCCAGTGCCTATATCCAGGGCAAGGAGAAGGTTTAGGGGATGGATTTTGCCCCCACAGGTACACATTTTTCCTAAATAAATATATAATGATGTGAACAAACAAATCAAAGAGTAACTTCAGCTAAAAGTAAGAACCGTTATGCTCTCTGAGTCGCTTAATTTTAACGGCACCAGTCAAATGCCCTGGTAGACGCATCACAGCATCGCAGCTTGTCGTAAGGAAACTAGACCGGTGTCAGCTGCAAGAGGCTGATGATTATCAGAATGAGTTTCTGATCAAATGCCCTTCTCTCTATCTAAAAGATGTTTGAATGGGATGTGTTATGAATAAAGCAATAATAAGCTAGAAGCATCCTCGATGTTCTTTACATGCACAAAATACAGCCCTTTGATGATACTAGTGAATGTGTTCTTAGAAAGGTAGGAATGATAGGAGTCAGCTCAACAAAGCCCTAGAAACTAGTTTCCTGGAGATCGGGTTGTACTGTGTGGCTGTTGAGTAATTGTGTACTTATTCTGGTGAATGGGGCGACACGCGTCAGAGCTGGGATGGAACTGAAGTGAACCCTAAAGGGAAGTGTGAATGGGAAGTCACGCAATGCGTCAGTTATTCACGTTCCCGGTTCGCCATTTGTACCCAACGGTTCCTTGGCAAAGAGAAGAGAAGGATGAACTAAATGGAAACCTTGGAGATAGCACTACACATTATTGTGAGGTGTCGTCAAGTCATCTCCGACTCATAGCAACCCCTTGGACAACAGAACGGATCCCTGCACAGCCCCGCCCATCTTCACAGCCGAGTCCATGCTTGAGCCCGTTGCTGACTGCTCCATCAGCCCATCGCTGTGAGGGTTTTCCTCTTTTTCTCAGACTCGTTACCGAGCGCGGTGTCCTTCTGCAAGGGCCGGTCCCTCCTGAGGACATGGCCACAGTAGGTGAGCTGAAGGCCCACCATCTGCACACCTATGGAGTAATTGGGCCCTGCTTCTTCCAAAACAGACTTGTTCCCTCTTCTGGCAGACCCTGGTCTATTGAATAGTCTTCACCAACACCAACATTTAAACACATTACTCCTTCTGTCTTCCTTGCTCACGGTCCAACTCTCTCAGGCATATGAGCTATTGAAAAGACCGTAACGTGGGTCAGGCACACCTGAGCTGCAAAGTGACACCTTTGCGATTTCACACTTAAGTGAGCTATTTTTCAGCAGCTTTGCCGAGTGCAGTACGCTGTCTGATTTCCTGACTACGGCATCCCTGGGTGTTTATGGCGAGTGCAGGTAGAAAGAAATCGTTGCCAATGTTGATTTCGTGATTCATCGTGACAGCGCTCCTTGACTCAACGGTGAGGGTTTTTGTTCGCTCTACATTGAGGTGCAGTCCATATTGACGGCTGTTGTCTGCAGAGTAAGCCCTTCAGCCCTCTTCACTTCAGCAAGTAAGATTGTGTCACCTGCCTGCTGCACGTGGTGCACGAGCCTTCCGCTAATTCTGACGCCGTGTCCTTCAGAAAGAGCAGCTGCTCTGGTTTTCGCTCGGCGTGCACATTGAGTAAGTGTGGTGAAAGGATAAACTGCTCCTGTTCAAACACTGCCTACCGGTCTGTGTACAGATTTCCACAGGAGCTCGGCTCAGTTTCTGGAACCTCCCACCTTCACATTTTCCACTATTGGTGATCCACGCCGTGGAGAGTCAGTGAAACATTCCAGACTTCTACCTTTAGTCTCTGCCTTCAGGCAAGATCCATCTGATATTAGCAATGATATCCTGCATTCCACATTGTCTCCTGAGTACAGTTTGAATTTCTGGCAGATCTTTGTAGATGTCTTCCTGCACCTGGTTTTAAATTACTTTCTGCATAATATGACTTGTGTTATGTTTACAGTTTTGTTCAATGTTTTCCACATCAGCTTGGATGGCTTTTCTTTGGAATGGACACAAATAGGGATCTCGTCTCTCAATTGGCCAGGCTCCAGGTGTGTGCACAGAGACACGTCAGCACTTCCAGCACAGCATCCATTTACTGAAACGTGTTAACTGGTGTTCCCAATCTTATGGTGCCACTTTTAATTATTGAATGTCAACAAATTATTCTTGATATATTGGCTGTAGTTCTTCCATCTTTTTTATGTTTTCATAGAATATTGAAAATTGAGACTTGACTTCTTTCTTCAATTTTTTTCAGATGGAGAAATATTGGGCCTGTTCTCTTTTGTTTTTCTAACTCCAGTTCTTTTCACATTTAATTATAATACAAATTACAATTTTCAGAACCCTTTCTGACATTGCTTTGGTCCTTCTTGTCTTTTTGACACCTTTTTCTTTCTTTCTTTCTTTCTTTCTTTCTTTCTTTCTTTCTTTGTGTGATGTCTGTGATATTAACCTACAACACATCTAGTCTTTTGTCATTAATATAAAATTCCTCCTTAATAAAAGTATAATTCTACGAGTTAAAATATACATAGGATATTTAAATGCAATATTCCTGAAATGCTTACTGACAATAAAGCAAAACTCTCTTTTCAAAATTATTCTGAAGAATTCTTATATAGAGATAGATAGATAGATAGATAGATAGATAGATAGATAGATGGATGGAGATAGAGATTTCTCATATTTATGAGGCTTCCTCAGTTTGACTCTAGCCAGGTTTTCTTCAGTGGAACATGGTTTGCTATTGATTAAACATAATTACCAATTATAATCTTATGAGAATTGAGAATCTTAGGAAAGAAGTTGCCTTCTCTGTGTTAAAATGGAAAATGAAAAGAGAAATCACATACTTGTCCTGAGTCTGGATCTAGAATCTACACATACAAAGCTTCAAATGATTAGAATGTGTATGCTGTAAGTAAAGTTTCATAAGAAATCCATATAACTAAAAAGGTAAAAAAAAACCTTATATTCAGTATAAGAAGAGATCTGGAAATTGTATAATCCAAGATACATTTTTTAATTAGAATTGAATGACATTTATCAGCCACCCAGAATTTTGACATAATTGGATTTCAAGAAAAAGAGCCACTTAACACAAAAAGCCAATTCAGACAAAATTCATTAAAACTAAAGGTCTTAAATAAGGAGACTCCTATTACATCCTGACAAAAAGAGTTTAAAATATCATTCAATTGCAAGAAAGGGGTAAAGCTCTGAGATGGCATCAGCACTTATAAGATAGGAACTCAAGTTGTAGGACTTCTTCATGGACATAATACACACATACATACAAGGGGGTAACCCCCACCAATCAAACAAACAAACAAAACCTCCACTTCTGTGGTAGGCAGCATCGAGCAACTCGCTCTGAGTGAGAACACCCAGACTCGCTCTGAGTGAGAACACCCAGGGGGCATCTCCTGGAAAGACTGTCTCTGGTCTCAGTAAATTTTTTGGTAGAAGCAGTTTCCCTCAAACCTCATATTTTTGTGATGGCTGATTTAAGAGAACAGTGTGTGCCCGTGAAATTTTGTTTCTTGCTTGGGAAAAATGCAATGGAAACTGTTGTGATATTGAACATAGCTTACAAGGACAGGATGGTGGTAAGCACTCAAGTGTACAAGTAGTATTCCCGTTTCAAAAAAGGTGAAATGTGGTCCTTCAACTTTCCAAACAGACGAAAACGTTGACAAAATGTATGCACTTGTGTATATAGACCGACAATGGCCCATTGAGGAGATGGGGAAGTTATCTGGATGATCTTGGAGCTCCATTCAGCAAATTTTAACAGAAGATTTGGGAATGAGAAGGTCACTGCGAAATTTGTGCCTTGGATTCTGACTGAGCAGCAAAAAGAGTGTTGAGTGGAAACATGCCATGCTTTGAAAAAACAGCTCTGAAATACCCCAGATTTTTTTCCAAGGTCATTACTGGTGACAAGACATGACCCTGAAAGCAAGCCATCAATCAAACCAGTGGGGGACACCATTTCACATCCCCCCCCCCCAAAAAAAGCTCATCAAGTGAAATCAAAGATCAAAAATGTCCTTTTGTTTTTTGGATGTGAGGGAGATAGTTCATTCCACCAGGTCAGACTGTTAATCAAGCATTCTACTTAGAGGTTCTGAAAAGGCCTGATTTGTGGCAAATGGGGGGCTGATGTTTATGCCACCATGACAATGCACCTGCTTATCCAGCCTTCTCAATGTGCCAGTTTGGGGTAGAAAACAGCATGCTCTCTTGCCCCACGCACCTTATTCACCAGACCTCACTCCATGCAATTCCATTTTGTGTCTGCAAATGAAGAGGAACATGAAAGGCCAGTGATTTGATGACATAGAAAAGGTGAGGTGAAAAACGAGGGAGGTGCTCTCAGCCATCCAAACAGATGAATTTGAAAAATGTTTCAAAGAATGGAATCACAGATTTGACAAATATATTAGGTGTAATGGAGAGTATTTTGAAGGTGATAAGGTGGTTTTGTTTTATTAAAAAAAATAAATATATAGCTTGGGGTGGGTGGGAGGAATTCTGGTTGGGGGGGGGTACCATCAAGCTGAAGCCAAGTCATAGTGAACTCATGGGACAAGTAGAGCCACCCCTGTGTGTTTCCAAGACTGTAAATCTTTACAGTCTCATCTTTCCCCCACAGAACACCTGGAGGATTGAAAATGCTGAGCTTGCCCTATGGGTCACCAAGTATGCCTGCAGGTCTCTTCCAGTGGTCTTTAATGCTTATTATTACTATGTTATTTTTCATTAAAGATCATTTGTTTTACAGCATAATACCTAAATAACATTCATTGTATTTCATCTATTTGTATCTTATCTCTTCTTCTGTTCCAAAGAAGAGACATTTTGAATAATACAATAAAATATTTCTAAATTTATTTATAAAGAAACAGCAGACTTTGGAAGAAAAGAAAGATTTTGAGCATAGATGTATTGAAAAACTGAACCAAAATGATTCTAGTTAGTGTGAGCAGTCGGTGCATGCAGAATAAGCTCCTGTGTTTCAAAGCTCCTGCCACTTTCTGATGGGTCTGCAAGGACAGTGCTGAAACCCTGTTCTTGGGACTCCAGAGATCTAAGTCATGCGTTTGGAAGGTGTGAGAGACCTATTAACACACTTCAAAATACACAGTTCCTGCTCACTCGTGGAAACAAACAGATTTCGAATGCTCAAATATGAAGATTAGGTGTCATGTAAGATCCATGTGAGGTAGGCATTATTATTCCCATCAACAGAGGATGAAACTGAAGCTTAACGATTGAGTACATAACTAGTTCAAGGTCACACAGCAGTAGAGAAGCATTCAAGCACAAAGTTGGTGCCTAGGTCCAACACCTACCTTCTAAGGAAAACTAATCACTGATTACAATCACGGAAAGTAGACGTTTCTCCCAGGGCTCCGCCCAACACTAATTCAGACCCTTCTTCCATTCAGTAAAAGGACATCTTTTTTTAATCTGTCAGAGAACGGTGAGGGGGAAATGTACTTCATCATCATTCTTTTCACCATCATCATCACATCATCATAGTAATAACAGCACTAGAAATAGAGAGGACTCTCCTCTGTCCATCCCAAATGAGCAAAAAAGGAGGCCCAGTGGCGATGAGCATATTTCAATCCCCCAATCCCTTCTTACATCCTTAGGGCTTGCAATACTCACTGAAACGCATTTGGGCATGATTGAGGGTCCACCCTTGTGACTACTAAGATAGGAAAACACAAATCAACAAACAACACATAGCATAGTATAGCATTTTAATTGAAAGTCACTGGTAATCAATATGGGTAATAGATAAAAGTGTTCTTAATGCACTTTGTGAAATAAACACCAACACTAAGATAAAATGACTCCATAATTGATTGGTAAACACCATGTAACTATGGAATAATTGCATGCCCTGTGAATTATATAGTACTTATAGTTGACACTATTTAGGAAACCTAAGAAATGAACTTCTAATTTGTACTTATCAGATTTCAAGTCCAAACAACCATTTAAGTATCATGTTATTATATGGAAGTGTCCTATCATTAGATACCTGGTCAGTAATAACCATGCAATTAGTTACACGTGTCACGACCAAAGGCTGAATGCAATTACAGTATCATTGAAATATTGCATTATCATGAAACAATTGATCAATTTAACATATTTACAAAGAAAAAGGAAACTGCAGTTAAGTATAGGTCTAATGCATATGCGTGAGCTTCAAATAATGTTCCCACACTTATCTGCTTGACTACCTCCTCGTTATGCAAATCTCTCTCAACTCAAATATCTATGCTGCAGCCAGGCCTTCTTTGGACTTCCTTTTTCTTTCTAAACTGATTTTCAGTTGAGCCCACACACCAACCACTTTCAATCACCTTACTCTTTTATTACCATTGTACTTCTCACTGTGTAAAATCACCTTATTATTTGTTTATTTTTAAAATATCTGTCTCCCCTACTAGGGAGAAATCCTTGCTTTTTATCCTTAGAGAAGATGCCTTCTCTTCTCTGTTGAATAATACCATCTACTACAAAACCACCTCGTCTTTCTTGGTCAACACTGTAATGTCAACATGTGACTTTTGGTTGGCACGCATACATGTGAATGCATGATTTACTGAGCACTTGTTATGTCCAAGAAGGCTGTTGGCTGGTCCAAAAGTTAAGCAATTGATGACTAGCCAAAAATGTGGGTGGTTGGCCCTTCCTGAGAAACACTTTGGAAGACAATTGACCTGGAAATTTTCTTCCAGAAGGTCATTGTTTTGAAAAGCTTATGAAGCAGTTAAGTGAGAATTAACAAAAAAGCAAGAAACAACAATAGCTATGTGCAAAGTATTGGTTAGAGCATAAAAGATGGACACTCTGTCCTGCAGGTCTTCTGTGTGAAGATAGTAAAATTAAGGTGCTGTGCGCTTTCTTTTTTTTTTTTAACAATTTATTAGGGGCTCATACATCTCTTATCACAGTTCATTCATATACATACATCAATTGTATAAAGGACATCTGTACATTCTTTGCCCTAATCATTTTTTCCTCCTCTTTTCTTTGTTGTTGTTTTATTATTTATTTATTTATTTAGCAATTTATTGGGGCTCATACAATTCTTTTCACAATTCATACATATACATACATCAATTGTATAAAGCACATCTGTACAGTCTTTGCCCTAATCATTTTTTTCTCTTTTCTTCTTTTACATTTTATTAGGGACTCCAACAACTCTTACCACAATCCATACATATACATACATCAATTGTATAAAGCACATCCATACATTCCCTGCCCCAATCATTCTCAAGGCATTTGCTCTCCACTTAAGCCCCTTGCATCAGGTCCTCTTTTTTTTCCCCCTCCGTCCCCATTCCCCGCTCCCTCATGTGCCCTTGGTAATTTATACATTGTTATTTTGTCATATCTTGCCCTCTCCAGAGTCGGATTTTCCAAAACAAAAGCAAAATCACTACCAAGAAGTCATCTTAACTACTGATTTCAAATATATAGTTATTATCAGTACTGCCATATTGTTTTCATCTGTTTCAACCTATTTTATATCACTGGAACCCACTTAGAATTGATTGTCAGCCATTTCTCATCGTGCACATTTATTTCCCCAGACAACAACATTAATTGGCCTTTTGAAGACAGCTAGACTCCTTCGTCTCGTTCGAGTGGCCAGGAAACTTGACCGATATTCGGAGTACGGAGCGGCTGTGCTGATGCTCTTAATGTGCATCTTTGCCCTGATTGCTCACTGGCTGGCTTGCATTTGGTATGCCATTGGGAACGTGGAACGGCCGTACCTGACGGACAAGATTGGCTGGTTGGATTCCTTAGGGCTACAAATCGGGAAACGCTACAATGACAGTGACTCCAGTTCCGGACCATCCATAAAAGACAAATATGTCACCGCACTTTATTTCACGTTCAGCAGTCTAACCAGCGTGGGATTCGGGAATGTGTCTCCTAATACCAATTCGGAGAAAATCTTTTCCATTTGCGTCATGTTGATTGGCTGTAAGTAGATTTCCCTTTTGCTAACGTTTATCAGAAAACAACATCACAATATTGGTATCTGTAGAAATATTTAGAATGAGCTGAAGAGAGAAAATGTGGTGATAATGGGATTAGATAAATGGAGATTATATTCTATTGAATCCATTTTAAATTCTCAGGAAATCGCAGACATAAAACTGGAATGAGGAGTGTAGGAATTCAGGAACTAAAACTTCCAACTCACTTTCACTGTTCTAAAAAAAACTGGGCATCATTTATTATCAATGGTTAGGTTTCTATCTTGAGCTGAGTTGAGCTCAGATTAGAATGAGAATATTAAATTTACATGTCCCCCCTCTCTCTCTATCTCTATCTCTATCTCTCTCTCTCACACGTGCGCGCGCACGCAAGGGTAAGTCAAAAAGTTGCTACAAAACATTGTTATTGAACAAAAATATCAAAATGTGAAGCTCTAGTTTTCGACAGATCCTCCCTCTTGGTCTGCACACTGTTGAAGGTGGTGCTTCTGTCGCTGTAATTCTTCCCTGAAGACACACGCGTGTCTCTCAATTTGCACTAAGCCAAAATGGCAGTTTGGGCATCCTGGAGAGGCACAAATAGTGTTCTTTTGAAATGTTACTTGAGTTGGAGGAACGCACAGATGTCTGGAGGGGCTAGATCAGGGCTGGGGAGGGCTTCCTGAGGAAATATTCATGGGGTAGCCTTTGTTAGAGTCAAAGAAAAAGCAGATTAGTCACTATGGAGGGAAAACATTCTCTGCATAATTTTCTTAACTTTTTCACAGCAATGAAGTTTTCTATGTTCTTAAAATTACTTTTTAATAAGGCCCTGTGTGCATCAAGAAAGTTTCTCAGGCCTTTGGAATACGAAAAACCTTGCTAAAACCTTCTCAGCTAACTCTGTCTGGAATTTAACTTGCCAAACAGGTATCCTTAGAAGCCACTGTTCTGATTGGACCATGTTCTCTGGATCTTATTGGCAAATGTAAGACTCATCCTAAATTATGGTTCATTCCACATAAGCACCTCCACTAGTTGCAATCTTGCTTTAAAGGCTGAACTGGCCATCCTTGTACAACATTTTTGCCTCCCATAGATTCGAAAGTTTTAATAAGGGCATGATGTTTGCATAAAATTTATAATTTCAAACCTTGTATGAGCCTAACTTCAGTATTTTTCTACCAGTTTCTGGGCTTCAGCTACTTTCTTCATGTGTCCAAGTGTATGGCCTTCTTCCCTCTCTGTCTTTGAGGTCTTTCCCGCCTTCCCTTAGGACAACATACTTGCAAACTTGTTGCAGAGTTTAAACGACATGGGAAGATGTCCACTTGAGTTTTGTTACAATATATCATTAGTCCTGACCCTAAAATAATTTTCCCCAAGGCACAAAAGTATCTTTTCAAGGTACCTTAATAAGTACCTGTATTGCTAAGAGAACTTGTGTGTAGCCATCAACTGACCACAGAGATATTTAAACATATTTGTGTGCAATAGATCCATGTATGTATGAACTGGAACCCTAGTAAAATATAGAGATATTTTACTTATAGTCTCATTGTTATGCTTACATACATATTTTATTTGCATACACACACAAGGGCTTCCAAAAGCTTGTCAAAAATTTGGTGCGTTCATATTCCACTTTTCCATCAACTTTTAAAGTCCCTTTGTGTGTTTATGTGTACAGAAAGTGTAGTAATACTATAGATACCATATAAAGTGTGTATATACTCACACATGGTTCTAATTAAAAATGTGCATGCGTGTAGAAAGAGAGAATATGTGTATATCCTTTTATTTAAAAATGAAATGAAAACCCCATAAAAAATAACGGTAATTCCAGTCAATAATTAGCAAATATATAATGAATTTTTAAAACTTTTCCTAAGATTAGTATTTAGCTGTACATAAATTTTAAGTAAATTTAGATATGAACTTAATTTAAAACATGTTAACAAATTGACTTGTGCAATATACTTAAATAAGCCATTTTTATAGAACTTGAATATATTTGGTGATTACTTACTTCATTTAAAATGCATTTTTCATATATGTTTCCATGTTTTATCTTCATTTATACTTTCATAACCATACAGCATTAAATTGAAATAACTTTAAGACATCCTACAAATTTCAACAGTCTTAGCACAGAAGTAACATTGCTTCCAAGAATAACTAGAAGTAAAGTCTTCTTGGGAAAAAAACTAGAAATAGCCATCCTAAAGAGATTAAGTCTCTCTAAAAAAACACAATTCTAACTACTTTATGGATTTAACTATTAGAAAATACTTTATTGTGACTCTCAACCCCTGTGGTTTAAAGCACAAATAAAATAAAATATGTGTCCTTGATGTTTCTAATATCACGATGAAAGAAAATATGTCATCGCAAATGCATAAACAGACAGAAGCACTTAAACTATAAAATGTATTGAAGAAAGTACAGGCATAATCTTTGCAGCCTGAAGTATGTGGAGCTTTATGATATGGGACGCAACAATCCTGAGCCATGAAATAAAAGTTGGCATGAAAAGTCTCATCAACCTTAATAAGTTTTGTTCTTTGAAACACTTCAAAAAAGGAAACAGCAAATGATAGGCTCAGTGCCATTGGGTCCATACTGATTCATGATGACCCTATAAGACAGGGTAGGACTGACCCTGTAGGTTTCCAAGGCTGTAACTCTTTAAGGGAGTAGAAAAGCTTATTCTTCTACAGGCTGGTGGTTTTGAACTGGCAACTATGAGGTTTGCAGCCTGATGCATAACAACTACACCACCAGAGATCCTAATGATAGGATAGAGTAGGAGAAAACATTCTCAACACCTATATCTGAAAAAGCAGTTCTAGACAGAGTATATCAAGAATTCTTGCACCTTCACATAAGGGAGAAAAGCAACTCAGTTTTAAAAGGAGCCAAGTGTTTGAAACAACACATCAGTAAAGAAAACATATGAAGTATGTGATAAGCAATACGTACACTAAACAATATCAATAGTTAAATGAAAAATCCAGCTAAGATCCTAAATGAGGTATCCTGCAGTGTAATGGCTGGTTAATTACACAAAGACGACAGAGCACTGATGACGCGTTCAAACTGTGGTATCAGCAAGGAACAGTGGCCTGTGGCCGACTGCCAAAAGAATAAAGAACCCAGCTTAGAAGAAATACAACCAGAACGACGCTTAGAAGTAGAGACTTGGACTCTCTCACTTTGTACATGTTGTCAGGACACACCAGTCACGAGTACTTGACATTGGGGTCAATTAGAGGGTCAGTGAAAACAAGGGAAACAGTCAAGGAAATGGAGTGACTCAACAGCTGTAACAATCCGTTCAAGTACCCCAACAATCATGAGGATCATACAAGGCTAGGCAAAATTTCCATCTGTTATATATGGGTTTGCAATGGAGTGGAGAGAATTCTACAGTATCTATCTACAGCACACACACAGTGGCTAAAATGAAAAAGACTGCGAATTCCAAATGTTAGAAAGAACATGGAACAACCTGTTTTCTCAAACGCTGCCGATGGAAATGTAAAGTGATACAAGCAGTTGGCAAACAGTCTGGTAACTTCTAATAAAGTTAAATACACAGTTACCATACAGCTCAGCAATTCCATGGCTAAATGCTTAAGCAGAAAAATGAAAATATATGGCCATACAAATGGTTTTTGGAGTTTAATTTTTAGTAGACAAAAATTAAAAGCAACAGAGTTCCATCAACAGAAGAAGAGGCAAGCTGTGATCAACCCATAGAGTGGAAAGATTTAAGTGAGGGGAGGGAGGGAATGACTGACATGCACACCAGAATGAATCTCCAAAACATTATGCTGAGGGAAGGAAGCCAGGCAGAAATGAATACATACATTGTGATTTCCTAAAGCCTCAAAAATGCAAATGAGTCTCTAATGACAGAAGAGAGATAAGTGGTTGCTTAGGGTTGGAGTAAATGGAGCAGATAAGAAAAGGACAAGAGGACATCTATTGGAGGGACTTTAGATAGTCTGCATCTTGTTTGTGTTTATCAGAACAAAGAGGGCTGTACACTGAAATCCATGTGTTCTATTATATGCAAATTACACCTCAATAAAAAAATTTAAGTTAAAATTCAACTTGAAGTTACAATATCAATAAGGTTTGTGTAATAGAATGGAAAAGCAAAGTATATGCTTTCATTCGGCTTAGCTAAACTAATAGCTCCTGACTAAACAAGTATATTAGTTTGATCAACTTATCACATTTCAAGTGTGATGTGCTGAAAACATTGTAAGCTATAGTAGTTTCATTTCTATAGCATAAAAAGCAAGCAAGCAACCAAACAAACAAAAACATTTTGATGAAGTAAGAAATCCCTGTTAAGAAAAGTGAAGTGAAATACAGATCTAAGCAGAGAAATACCTGTGGATAGTCTTTGATCTTTCTTCTAAATGATATTTAATGCTCTTTGGTGGATATTAACAGAATGATGTACACAGAATATAATCATTTTGTATAATCATTTTGTGATTTACCTCTCTTTTGAAACCTTTGGCTTCAATTGCTTCCTTAATTAAAAAAAATAGACGTGATATTGATGGCTTCATTATAGTTCTAAAAGACATCATTGTAGACATTTCCCAACCTAAATACTTCTAGTGGTTGCTTATATGTGAAACTTTGTACCTGTATAGTATAAATTTTGCCATCTTGTCATTGTGTAGGAAATACCTATTTAGAACACAGACTAAAATTGGGTTTCGTTTTAAGAACAATATGGAACTAAAATATAATATTTATTAAAAACTACTATTTTTCTGACCATTTTTCTTCATGTAATTATGTGGCTTAGGTAAAGAAGGAAAACTACAATAAAACAGAAAAATCACATTCACTATATGTCCTATGACTGATAGTTCAGTGAATTTCACCTGTACTAACTAAACCTCTTCCTAAGAACTTGGGAGATCTAACAATACCAATAGACATTTCCAACGTTGTGCTTCTCACTGCCATGGAGTAGACATGTACTCACAGGGACCACAGAGAACAGGCTAGAACTGCTGCCCCTGTGAGTTTCACAGACTGTAACTTTTTACCAACACGTAGGAGTCAGAGCGCCCCAGGGCTCCAAAGGCTACACACCAAAGAAAAGTAACATATTTTTCTCACAGAAATATTCTGGAATCACAGGAAATTAGCAAATACTGCTAATTCCCTCCCCGGTTAGCTATTCATTTACTGAAAGTAAACTCACCTCTTTTTCCTGTGCAAGATACAATCTAAGTCACTTGTCTCCTTTACTGATAATTTCTCTTATATCCCAGTTTAGCCTCACTATAGCTCTCCCTATATACATCCCCTTAAATCCAAGAAAACAGAGTCCCTTCTTTCCCTGGAACAAAGACCACGGTAACCGTGGGACAGCAAGAAGTTGGCAAATGAAGCAAATGCCTGGGCAGAGGGATTATCGTAAAGCACTGAGACCAAATCTCAGCAAAACCTGCTTTCAGAATGATTAAGTAGTTTATAGAGAGAGGAAATGGTTTCTACAACGTGTTTGAGACCCAAAAAAGAAGAAATGGTACTGCTTGGCTACAGTTAGATCAAACTCTTCTAGCAGTTTGTCCCCCTACATGCTTGGCTTATGACTGTCCCAGTAACTTAAACGTGTATTATCTTTGCTCCAAAGTTCTGACATAGATCCCAAGATTGATAGGCATGTCATATATAATGATGTGCCTTTCTGAAAAGAATGCAGCTTTCCTTCGCAGAATTATTAGAACCTGAAAACAAATATAAATAGCAAACGTGAAGATGTTTAAAGGTGCTATTTTAAATCACAAAGATGTAGCCCAGGAGACACGGACAAGGATGTTTTCACTTATGTATTGCATACATAAAAAAGAATAGCAAAGCATTTTTCATTTATAGATGAAAGAATTAAAATGTAATTAATTTTTCACTACAAAAATAAACTACCATCATATGCTAGATCAGAGAGGCAGTTTCTTATGCAGTAATATGGTAAAAAAAAATCAATTGACCAAAAATCATACCCAAACTTTGAAAGGGCCAGCTTATAATTTCTCAGTGAATCCAAATTATTTAAAATCAAGATTATGCTAGATTTTTAGAACTATAAAATCCAAAGGTGAGATTTGAGGCTGAATGGCACTGATACAATTAATTGAAACTTACATCTTCACTCAGATTTTGAAATTGTAAACAGTAAGAGCATTTATTTTCATTTAGAATCCATGGTGAATTTGGATAGAACTGGGCATTGTTTTCATGTTTATCATTAAACTTGATAAATTTAAAATAGTATTTGTTTATCTACCTCTCCACTCCCATGGGCTGAGTGGCAAATAATTACAACTGAATTGAGACCATCCAAATGTCTACACTTGTATTTCTAATAATATACAATGTGTCCTAGCACGGGGTTTGTACCTCTATAGCTTTCTTTTTCACCCATTCCAGCACTAATGTATGCAAGCATTTTCGGGAATGTGTCTGCAATCATCCAAAGACTATACTCCGGAACAGCCAGGTACCACATGCAGATGCTGCGCGTGAAGGAGTTCATTCGCTTCCACCAAATCCCGAACCCTCTGAGACAACGGCTCGAGGAGTATTTCCAGCACGCGTGGACTTACACCAATGGAATTGACATGAACATGGTATGTACCTCTCTTTTCCAAATCGGAAGCACCACAGCCATTGTATAGCCCTAGCCAGAATGGAAAAGCCAATCTCACCAGCTTTGAACCCCTTCCTTTTGTTTTCCTCTCTCTGATGTTTATTCCCCTGCGCCCCCACCCCCAAAGATAGTCTCTCATTCTCAATTCATGGCATTGCATGGTGCTATACCTAGTTATACTGTGTGGCAAAGGCATTACAACATGATGCAAACTGCTATAACTGTGTCATACAATTCCTGCTGCTGTTTAGAGAGAGCATTGCCTGGCCTGGGACTTGGCTTTTGTCACATAGCCTAGTTGCCAGGACCCCAAAGATCAGTTGGGCCTATTTGCATTAAGATTCAACCCATAAACAATAATGACTATGATTCCCCCAAATCAAGATAATTTGCATATTAATTAGATCCAAGATGAACGCTTTTAAGACCTAAGGCATTTCTGAGAGTTTGTGGGAGAGATTGGAGAGTTTAAGTAAACTATAAGCATTTTATGATCAGAAGTGTCATGCTTCTTTAAGAGTAATTTTCCTATATCATAAACAATTATCTTTGTGCCCTTTTGCTGTACCTGGTTTAATGCATTTTTCTTTCAAGGGGGAAATATGGATTCCTTCATGCCATTTAAACAAATTTTGACATCAATGATCTTTTGTCACAACCCTTCTCTCTGTTACTTTTCAAAAAGCAACAAAATTGATACCACCACTGTGGTCCAGAGTAATCGCCCTTTGAGGGGAAAGCTTCACATTCTTGTGGCCATTAGATGGGCTGTAAAGACAGGCTGCTAAAGCTAAATTAGTGAACAAATGCCAAGTCCACGACATCTCATAGAGCTAGACCAAAAACATCCTAAATATAGTTCTCTCCTACCTGGCTGCTCCTCAGCCCGACAAGCACCTTGTTTATGAGGAATCTTCAGCGCATTAAAATCACTCACGGTTAAAAACATGAACAGAATAATACGAGTTTTTGCATAATTGAGACTCTGCTATTTAGGTTGGTATTTTTGTTTGACCAGCAGTATTCTAGCGAAAACAAAACAAAACACGTGTGCACAATTAGCAATTGAAGTGTAGACGGCAAGGAAAACGTTGACTGTTTGTAAAGACATAGCATATGTGGATCAGGTTATCAGAGCTATGTGTTCTTTATCTGAAGCCAATAAGAACGTGCCGTTATAAAACGTTTCTATTAAAAAGCTAATGGACTAGTGCATTTAATGTAAAATGGTAGCTGAACTCCATGATTTATTTCGTGTCATCCCAATGTTCCATGTGAACAATGTATTTGATAATTGATCTCACAAAGTACTTTAATCTCACATGAATGAGCACCCACAAATTGACCACTTTTATATATGTTCATCACTATTACTGTTTTTAAAAAGATGTCAGCATTCAGAAATTACTCAGGGTTCTCTAATGCTGGGCTGGCTGAAGCAGTGTCAAACATTTGAGCTCAAACACGTATTGCTGTTCCAGACACAGCCTGATTATCTCAATGGCCCTAGTGAAACAACAAATACTTACTGCACCTCCATTCTCCATATAACTAGTTTGGGGACCATTTTTACTATAGAAAGTCTATTTTGTGACAATTATTTACCTTTAATTGTTTGACTCTATTACCTATGAATATGGTTTATATACCACTTGCCTATTTACAATGTACTTATGAAAGATTTATCTCTTTCCCGTCTGCTTCACACCTTAATACATGGAATCACAACACCCACCGGTAAGAACAGGAGGTATTTCTATCCAATTTCATTCTCGTGTAAATTGTGGAGAACACCCTTGTTATCCGTCAGGTGTAGAGCTTGTTCAGTGACTTCCAATGTTAGTTCTGATCTTTTTGTGCATGATACAGTGGAGGAAACACAAAGCAAGAAGCTCGGGGAGATGATGTGCGAGAGGCCAAGTGCAGATTAGAAACTCTTAACTTTGGCAATGGCTTGACCTCTAGTAATATTTGGATACAATTCCCCACTCCCATAAAAAATGGCTTCTCTACCCCTACTCCACTCTGGTAAAGGTTATGGGTATACGGTTTGCATTAGATGATTGTCATAAAGTAAATGTCACTCTTTCATCATCCTCTGTTTCCATGATCTAGGTTCTTTTCTTTCCTCTCATCTGCATGCCAGTATTACATGATCCTGGAGTGTGTGAGCTCTAAACCATGTGCTGTTGAGTCTTGCATGTGGTTTGGAGAGCTTGCCTTTGCATGAACTTCTTGTTTGTACACAGTGTCTACATTTATCATCTTGTGACTGAAAAGTGAGTAAAAAATCAAAGTGCAAGAAACTGCAAATTCTACAAATGGAAAACCATTGCTTATTAATCATGATATGTAAAACAAAGCTGACTAGCGGAAAACAACTGTATTGTTGGTTATTGAGAGGGAAAAAGAGATAAATACATGGTGGATATATTTTACTTCCAAAATCATTGTTAAGATCCCTGTCTTTCTAGCTTATAATTATCTCAACTGCAATCAAACAACCACTTAAAGTGATTTAAATTTATGTAGTGTGATACATACAAATATATCAAATTATTACATCACCATTCCATGTTATTTCATTTATGTATAACTTTAGTCATATTTTTCATGAAGCATTTTAGAAGTTCACTTTTATCAGTAGTCTGTGTCCCAATGAAAATTTTGGTTTCTAATCACATTACTGACTTAAAATGATTTTTCATTACCCCAAACATTTGATGACTTGATGGTTCATCCACCAAAGCAATAGAAAAGTTTAAAAGACGTACAAAGTGCAGCTATTATTCCTTATTTCTTGCATCTTTTGCTTTTTTGAAAAAGCTATTGCCAAAATGTTCCCAAGTTCTCAGAAAGGTAAGGGGCACTTTTCATTCTCCCAAATGGTTCAGAGCACAACAGGAGAAGGGCCAGGATAATGAAACTAGCCATGGGAAGTGTTATTTTGAGTCTTAGTTCAGGCAGGCTTAGGAACAGCAAAAATCGTTTCAAAGGCGATGCTTTTTCAGATTAGGATGGAAGGCGTCTTTAAACCTCAGTCAAGGCATTCTCCCAGTCAGTGAGTGTCCTCTGGCGACCTAGTCTGGATGCCTCTGACTTTCACTGTAGTTGCAAGGCCACCATGGGCTTCACCTCCTTGCCCCTGTGAGTGTGTGTTCAGAAGTCCTCATCGCTGCACACAAGAGCCTGCTCTGGGTGGGAAAGGGTCTTGACAACCATGCATTATAAGTGGTTTGGGCTGGACGGAAACAAACCACTTAGGACAGAAATTGTGCAATTTAATATTACACATTGGGGTAAAAGAAGAACCTTGAAGAATGTTTAATGAACAATTTTGTTTCTTAGCTAGAAGTTCAACCCCACCCCTAAATAGTATCTGTGTAATTGGGAAAAAGATTCAGAAAAGAGATTCTGAAGACCCAAGGACTGATTCTGGGCCTGCCACTAAACTCGGCAAACCCCTTCACCTCTCTACCATGTGATTAAACCCACCGCTTAAAAAGACATTTTAAGCAACAGAACTCACGTATTCACATACAAAAAATTACTACGGGAGACTTTGTGGCTCAAGACAGAAACTCTATATGGAGTAAGAAATTTGGTGAGCAGATTTTTTATACCAGAGAACTAACAGAGAGTATGGCAGGGGGAAAACTACAGATCTGGGCAGACACAGGGCATAATTAAGGTAGATAATCTTTTTTTTTGGGGGGATTGGATGAATACTTTCTGTTGTTTCATTTTTTGTGTTTTAAACCCTGGGTCATTATGGAGTTCATTCTGAAATGCAGACATACAAAAGAATTGGGATAAGAGCATAGGAAAATTAATACATTTTTCAGCAAGGTAGATAAGTTCTCATTAAAGACAGACTGAAAAGTCAAGAAAAGTGATGGTGATGTTGTGAAGGATAACAGAGAAAAGATGAAGGTATTTTTGTGTTATATGACCCGTTTTCTTTGGTCAAGTGGAGACTAGATTATTTCCTGAGAAAGAAGGGGGTGTGTGATTTCAGCCAACTGGAAGAGTATGCAAATTTGAGGGCCAGGCATTTGGGGAAATACCACCAAGGTCAACATAGTAGGCTGAACATATGATGATGGAATGCTAAAAAATGAAGCCTATCCAAGTGAGAAAATAAATATGAATGTTTTTGATACCTTTGGGATTTTTCTGAAGAAATATATACTATCTAGGAGTTAGGTTAGAATAATAGTTCTAC
This sequence comes from Tenrec ecaudatus, assembly GCF_050624435.1. Taxonomy (NCBI): domain Eukaryota; kingdom Metazoa; phylum Chordata; class Mammalia; order Afrosoricida; family Tenrecidae; genus Tenrec; species Tenrec ecaudatus. The sequence continues at coordinate 76,925,815 of NC_134542.1, forward strand.
ACAATGAACTGTAAAAAGTGATTTTATCTGCCTGTAGCTTAGTTGGTGGGAATTACCCAGCTCTGAAGAAATCAGGCAGGTAGTGAAGTTTTACACCAGCAAGAATTGTTAACACCTGACCTTCCTGCCCGTACTTAATCTACTGCAGCAACACCCGCATTACAAGTTCTTGAGAAAGGACTTCTTATTTTACACAAAAGTCATTTAGTTCACCCTCTCAAAAATACTACAGAAAATAGTGAAGGTCATCAGGGACCCTGTCACCTGGAGCATTGTCAAGACAAGCTCAGTGATCATTCACATATCGCCATGCTGACTTCGTTCTCTACAACTATCAAAAAGGACTTTTTTACAATGTCACCATGATGCTTCTGGGCAAAGTCAGTGTGTCAGGGAAGGAATCTGTCCTTCAGAGGTTTCTAAGTCAAGAGCAATCACGACAACCTGGCCTTGGGCTTTCTATATGATGAACGCATTTGCAGAAACACTATGCTGAGGGATGGTCACACTTGTGTGCTCTGGTTACTCCCTCTATTAATAATGTGCCTCTGAACAGTAGTAGTGAGGTGGAAATGTTTTAGCACTCTGAAACCTTGGTAGTGATTGAGCGGGACTCCCAAGCACAATGTCTTATGCTGAAGGACTTGATGCATTCCAAAAGACTTTTTTGAAGTGGTAGGAGTACAGTCATAATTCGAACCCAGTTCAATTTAAGATCATTTAGTAGTTGTCTAATATTCAATATTAGAACAGTTCAGAAAATAATCAAAGTCCAGTTTAAAATATACTTTGGAAATATTTTAATCCCTTTTCAATCAAATTCTAGAATAACTCAGCCTTGATCATTTTTAGTGGATTCAAACCATCCATAATTCCTCCCAATATAAAAGCCTAATGTTGTCTTTAGTGGTAAAATTATATTCAGACTTTCCCATAGGACTATAACGTTATATTGAAAAAGGCTATACAAAACCTCCATTCAACATCAGAATTGTGTATCCTATTTTTTACTTGGGAAGATAAGCAAGAGTGGTTTATTGAATGTAATTTATGCTATATCCTTGAGGCAGCAATAACAATAGCAATATAGATTTATTTTAGTTATTTTGCTTGGTTTTCTTTTCCTTGTTACTCATATGAGAACGTGAATAATCATTTTATGTCAGATATACTTTTATTTTACGTCTGGAGCTTCTGTAGACTCTCCGCAGAAAATCCGAACTCATCTCTCAGGCCACTTAAGAAGTGGGGCAGTTCACCTCTAATAGCGTTTTTAACCCTCCAGAGCAATACTAAGGAGTGTATTGTTCTTAGCATGCCCAGAAGGCCCCAGCTCATAAGACACAAAATCCTGCTTGGTCCGACAACAAGCAGCCTCAGAATTGCTCCTGTGTTTGTGCCCATTGTGCAGCCGCGTGACTCAGTCCATCTCACGGGGGAGGGTTTTCCTCTCTTGTTGACCTTCTACTTTTCCAAGCACGATGTCTTTCTCCAGGAAGGATCCTTCCTACCAACATGCCCAAAGTCTCACCATCCTTGCTTCATCTTCCTGATCCATTGTCCAGCTTTTGCATGCATAGGAAGTGATTGAAAAGGCCATGTATATACGATATCATGAATTTGCTCTCCCTCTGGTGCCCAGATCGGTATCCCCTTACACACAGAGCCAAAACATATCTATGATTAGCAACAGCTACAAATCAAATGCTCTAAGACCAAGCCAAAACCTACTACCATCAGGTCAATGCCAACTCATAGCAACCTTCTATAGAGTTTCCAAATCTGTACGTCTTGATGGCAGGGGACACCCACATCTTTCTCCTTTGTAGGGAATGGAGGCTTTGAACTGCTGACCTTGCAATCAGCAGTGCGATGCCTAACACACACCACTACCAGGGCTCCTTAAATATTCACTCCACTATTTAAACTATAGTGGGCCAGCTCTAAATATTCATCCCTGTAATTACCCACATACTCTTTGGATACTAAGAAAATGGAGGCGTGGACAGGTTCTCCAAGAAAAGGACTTCACACCCGAGTCTAACTACCCAGCATCTTCTCTAAATGTATCTGCTGTAGTTATAAACTGTTCTTAACAGCACATAGCCAGTAACATACAAGGGGGGCCAGAGCTCTATAACAAAGAAATTGCTTTCCGTTCCCTTGCCTGGGTAGCTAAGGAAGGAAGAGAAGCCTGGTGTCGGAACGTGCCGATTGTTGAAGGTGCGAACGGTAAAGGGCGAGGAACTGGTCAGGTGAAGGTATCGTGGAGGTGACCGCATGACATAGATGATGGCCCCAATCGAGAAAAGGGAAGGAAGGGAAGCCACGCTTGCACCTGCTGAGAAAAGGAGGTGGTGAATAGCTTTTGTATCCCATCATTCCTAAAAGTAATGCGCAGACTTAAAACCATGCCATTGGTTTATTTCCTGTCAGCTTGACCAGTCTTTGTACAAAGAATTGGGGTCTGTCAATCTGGTTTCTTTCTAACCATTTCATTGGGAGTTAAGACCGATATCATTCCATAGTTCAATCACATTGAGCAACGTTAGGATTATTTTTCCCATGAGTTTTTTTCCAGGTTATTATACTTTGCCTATATATTGTGACAGGCAATTCTTTGAGCTACTGAGAAAGAAACCATCTACTCAACCTCTGAAGCAAACTTAGAGGAATTAAGGAGCCAAGGTTTTTTTCACATCTAAATTATATAAAGGTTTCAATAATGTGTTGAAGTAGATATTCATTGATTATCTACTAAGATGCTTTGATGACTCATGGCACTGAGCTGCTAAGGACAAAACTGGCAATTCACACTCACTGTTCACTGCATGGGAGGAAGATGAGACTGTCTACTCTGATCAAGATTTACAGCCTTGAAAACCCACAAGGGCAGTTGTATTCTGTCCTATAGTGTTGCTACCCATGAAAATCGATTCAATGGCAGTGAGTGACTACGGACAAAAATGTGGGCTTGCCTTTGTGTCAGAGGAGTGGTAGAAGCAGAGGAATAATTCAAAGGCAATTCAGTTTAGGATCATTAACCCACAGTCAATATGTATCTTCTAGAATTTCTATTGGAGAGATTCCCAGAAAACACAAATCTGTCTTTTTTGTTAACTTCAGTTTCTCCTCTTAAATAATATATATCGTTGTAAAGCTATCAAACAGTTTGTAAAAATTTTGATAGTTACTTTAGATCTTTCCATCCCAAGGTAACTCCAAGTGATATTTCGGTAACTTATTATAGATATTTCATAATTTATTATAGCCTGAAAAAAGTCTTTTCCAATGGGGGCCATCTTCTCTGGTGGGGCACATGTCAGACATGCATATACCCAATTTCATGTAAATTAAATAATAATGTAAATACTGCTTTTAATGAGAGACACATTTTAGTGAAAACTTTATAAAAATTAATTTTATATTTTAGATTACTTCTCTATTCTTTCTCTTCCCAACCACATTAGCCCTTTACCAACAGCCATATGAACCACTCATAAACGTCCACATGTTTTCCTCTGCTAGGATAAACAGATGTGCAAATGTACATATATACAGCCTCATATATACAGCCTCACACATTTCAATAACTGCTCTATTTATTAAAAATCATATGAAATTGTATACATTTAATGTTACTCACATAATGTGAAAATATTCCCAAGTCTGCTGATATAACTAATTGATACATTTTAATGCCATATAAAATTCTATAGTAATATGTTTTATATACTAGAAGTATGAAATATCTAAGAGTATATAACTTACAGACTATATGATTTACTAATAAACAATTTTCTTTTTCCTGGGCATTCCTTTTACTTCTAATTTTATCCCACTTCAAAGGGTACTTCAATAAAAACCCTGACATATAATCTTCATATTATGACGTTTAAAGTAGATTGTTAGGGAAGAGATTCTTGAGGTAAAGGTGACTCTTGTGTTCTTTAATTTCATGGATATTGTGAGGTTACATTCCATAAATATTCTAACAGTTTACATTTCTACCAACAATGCTAGTGCTTTTCCCTCCCATTTACTAGGATTGTTGTTAGTTTCACCAGCCTAGTGACTGTGTGAGTAAGAACAACCGTTCCATATTCATGCGAACATATCTCTGTGCAACATGTTGAAAAGCCATATTTATAAGTCAATCAGGGTTTTCTCCTATAAATTACCTATTTACAGCATTTTTTTCTTAATGGGTTATCTTTTTCTAACATAGTTTTTAAACTTTGTAAACTGTAACATTAATGCTTTATCTGTATTGAAATTTGTCCCTAAGTTGTGTGTGTGTGTATGATTTTGTTTTTCCCAATATTTTGGTTTTATTTAAAGCATCTTTTGGATACATAAATTTAGTTTAGTTTTTATTTTGCCTATTGTTAATTTGCTTCTTAGAGTTCATAAGACCTGTGCTTTTTTCAAAATATTCCATGTAACTCTCGAGGTTATAAAAATAGTTCCAGATAATTTTGTATAAATAGTTACACTATTATAAAGAAAACTTAATAATCTGTTTGTAAATTTATTTAGTAAAAGGCTTTCTTCCTCATAACTGGACAGTAGTACTCACTGAATTAATTATTTAAATCTATTAAATTAAAATGCTACCTTAGTATTATGTAACTAGGACACATAAATTTATCCATTTCTATAGGAATATACTAGTGGTTAGTGTTTAGTGGCTCTGTATTATGCCTTTATACCTGAGAAGCTACATCATCCCTTGATATATTTTCTTTCTTGACCACTTAAGATTATTCATTCTTTCATATAAAATATTTGACTTTTTTCATTTATCAAAACCCTCAATGCTGTGAGATAAATAAGAGATCAAACTGTTCAATCAGACTCACGGGAATCAGAAAATGTAAAATATTAAGATTTACTAATATTTCAGCAAAGCATTGGGGAGCATCCCTCAAGATTAATTAGTTCAAAGTTGGTTAAGTCTCCGAAAATAACATCTTATTCAGTAAGATTTTATCATTTCTTCTTAGAAATTCTGCCGCTGTTAATTTTATTCTTAGTCTGTGTATAATTTAGTAATTCTGACAAGCCTTACATTTATACCTGCTTATACAGAATAGGAAGGAGCCCTGGTAGCATAGTAGGCTGGACGGCTAACCTCAGGGTCAGCAGATCGAACCCACCAAGCAAAGTGCAGATCAAAGAGGAGGCTTTCCACTCCCATAGTTACAGTTTGGAAAACGACAGTTCTACCCTGTCCTTCAGGGTTGCAGCCAACTAGATGGCAGTGAGTTTGCTTTGGGGAATTTTTTTTTCTAAGGGTGAAGGGAAGGTGGGGTAGCAAGGACAATGAAAAGGTGGGTGAAGGGAGATGTCGGACAGTGTAAGACGTGACAAAACAATAATACTTTATAAATTGTCAAGGGTTCATGAGGAAAGGGGGAGCAGGGAGGGAGGGGGAAAATGAGGAGCTGATACCAAGGGCTCAAGTAGAAAGCAAATGTTTTGAGAATGATGATGGTAACAAATGTACAAATGTGCTTGACACAATGGATGGGTCGATGGATTGTGATAAGAGTTGTACGAGCCCCCAATAAAATGATTTTTAACAAAAGAAATAAAGTATGAAAGGAGCCTTAATTGCTAGTGGATTACTGGTTGGCCTGTTAATCACAAGGTTGGCGATTTAATTCCACCAGTGACGTGGTGGCAGCCAGATCAGGTTTTCTGTCCCTGTGAAGATTTACAACCTGAAAAAAGCAAAAGGGCAATTCTCTATCTGATAGGGTCATTACAAATCAGAATCCACTGGATGGGCAGTGGAATCGATATTATGAATTAAAACTGTTTATGTTATTTCTCCCTCAGCCATAGACCTTAACAAATCCTCTGCCTTATTCTGATAGAATGTTTACTTTGGTCATATTCAATTCAGTAGGGTTCGGTTTCGCGAGATCTCCCATGGGCATTCTAGGTACACATGTATATCAGCAGCAAAATGAAGTCGGTCCACTCTCTTCGTGATATCAATGGTTTTGAATGGTGGTACCCTTTGGATAAAGCTTTTTCTGTGACCCCTGGGATTTTAATATGAAGTATCCTCCTTTTCTCACTCTCTAAATTGTTTCTTCTTGGAGCCAAAGCTTATCATAGAATATGGCTCCTAATTAACAAGCATTTCTGATTTTGTGATCATGTTCCCTTGTTTCTTTTCATATTTGTTTTATACTATAATCAGAGTATGCTACTTATGAAATCTCTACGTTTCAAACGTTTAAGGATCCAGACCTTACTCAACAATAATTTGTGGCTACCTTTGTTTAAGTCACTTACTTTTATAAAAATTTTATGAAGATTTTAACTTTATTTTTTTAAGGGGGAAATGCCTCTTTTCTCGCACAAAATTTCAAGCTTCTACCTAATATGTGATGACTGCTTTAATTCCGATAACAAGTACCACTGACCTAACTAGGTTTAGGAAGTCTTACTCAATGATGATATATAGGCTATATGGATTTAACATTGCCTGGAGCACTTAAAATACTCTATCACAGTCATGGAATCCTGGGAGCTTGATGGTTGCAAGTTGGGCTGCTAACCTCAAGATCAGCGGTTCAAAAACTACCTGCCACTCATGGAAGAAAGATGAGGCTCTCTACTATTATAAAGAGTTAAAGTCTCAGAAGTCCTTTGGGGTAGTTCTCCCCTGTCCTATAGGACCACTCTTAATCAAAATTGACTCAATGGCAGTGAATGGGTGATGCCAATCAAGACAGTTAATAATAGAGTAATCTGTGAGATAGAGAAGAACTACTACTATTTGGGGAATGGCTTCTCTTGCAGCACTTCAGAGAATTGCTGATACAGTTGTCACTTTCTCTAGAGACAGCTGCAATGTTATTTGCCTTCAAATTTCTAACCAAAAAGAATGCCCTATCTCGTCAACATGAAAAGGACATTTATGCTAGATTTACATTTGAAACATATGAATGATCACCATGCTTCCTTCCTCACATAAAATGAAGACTTCAATCAAATGTCTTCTTAAAATATTATACAGGAAAAAATGTTTTGAAAACCATAAACTTGATTCAAGGGCAAGGTGGTACTTAAAATAATTTGTATATACTTCCAGCTGAAAGACACCCTTTTGCTTACGTTTTGAACAAGCTCAGGTCATGTTACAGTCAATCTGTTCAGAAAAACCATGCACAATGAGTGTAACAGACGCCACCATAGTAGCATCTTGCCCTTCACTCACTCCACACTCAAGGACTGAATTGAAGGAAAGGAGTTGAAGGTGCTAACGTTATTCCACAGGAGGAAGATCCCTCTGGGTCCCTCAGAAACCTTACTAGGTTTTAAAGCTTTCCTTGAGACCTATTTCAGGAATCCTAATATACTCGTTTAAGACAGGCTTTTGCTGAGTTGACAAGACTCTAGAGACTTAGTAATGAAGACGTGTGTATAAAAGTGATAAAACCCCTCTGTACACATCATCAACCACACTTCCATTCATCTCTGGCTCTGATTTAATTTGGATCTGATTGAACTTTGAGTATCCTTCTGAATGTAAAGTAACATCTCATAGTGAGGCTGATAACTGGGGCCTGGAGTTAGAGAGGGTGTAAAGAACGGGAGAGAGGATATGCTTTCTTTTTTTTTTTAAAGAAACCTTTCATTGTAACCCGATGGTATAGTGGGTTACCTGCTGTACTGCTAACCAAAAGGTCAGAAGTTTAAACCCACCAGCTGCCGCTATAAAAGCTTTCTGGTCTGGTGGATATACAGCCTAGGAAACCCACTGGACCAGTTGTCCTGTGTCCATCTGCTCATGAGGGGTCAGAATCCACCCACCCTCAATGACTAGTAAGCCAGTTGCCCTCTCCTTGACTTTGACTCATGTAAATACATATGTGTCAGGGTAAAACTGTGTTCCATATGGATTTTAAAGATTTTTGGAAGTAAAATCCCAGACATTTTTCACAAGGGGTTCTTGGTTAGTATCAATCAAATTAAACCCATTTATACCACCAGACATTTTTCCAACAACAGTAGTGGTAGCAAACACCCCCCCCCACACACACACACACACACACTTTTTAGTGCACTCCATGGCATCTCCATGTAACCTAAGAAGCTCAGTATGTCCCTGCTAAGCAAAGGTCAGAACTTCAACCATGGGAGTTCCATGGAAATGAGAGTCTTGGAAACGCTATGGAGTCACTCTAATCTGTCCTGTTACAGGATTGCTATGAGTCAGGATAAGCTTGATGGCAATAGGTTTTGTTTTGAGGTGTTTTTTTTTACGTCCCTCTTTGAAGCTAAGTTTTAAGAAATGGGTGAATCTAATTTGTACTTGGTGTAATACTCTATAAATCTTGGTTTGTGTGAAGTCATCTGAGAATTGTACGGAGACCACAATAGCAGACTTCAGAGAGCAGAAGTGAGACATCAGGCAGAGAGGACAAGGGACTCGTGTGTTTGTCTCCTATATTGTCGTGTGGCTCGATTTATCAAGTCAGTTACCACTTATACCAAATCTGTGTGCCACAGAATGAAACACTCACTGCCCAACCGTGTGCCATTCTCACAACTGTTTGGCTGTTTGAGCCTCCAGCTGCAGCCATGTGTCAACCCATCTCATTGAGTGCCTTCCCTGTTTGGCTGTCCCTCTGCTCTACCAAACTTGGTGTCCTTCAGGCTGTTTCCTCTTGATGACACACATAGGATGAAATCTTATCAAAAAGTATTCTGGCTGTGCATCTTCTGGATGTCAATATAATAGTTAATCTTCTTCCCAAACCCCTTATTTCAAATAACAATTTCCTCACTCATCTTCATTATTCATTGTCTGTCTATCAATCTATCTATATGATGTGAACAAAAATACATTATTTGGGTCAGGTGCACCTAATCCTCAAAGTGACAACTTTGCAATTTAACACTTTAAAGAGATGTTTTACAGCAGATTTTCCCATACATTGTTTTATTTCTGACTGCAGTTTCCATAGGTGTTGATTTCACATATTCCTTCAATTCCATCAGTACTTGGTCATATGCTAGGTTCTGGAAAGATTGAACACTGATCGATGCATTTTGCACAATAATCATGAACTCCTCCCGTCTTCTTTTTGAAGCGTCCAACATTTTGCTCATAAAACCCTTCAATGTTGCAACTCAGGCTTGAATTCTTTCCCTCGGTTCTTTCAACTTAAGAACAGCCAAGTATGTACATTCCTTTGTGTTCTAATTCCAGGCCTCTATACATTTCATTATGCTACTTTACGTTCGCTTCTCACACCACCCTTTGAAATCTGTTCAACTCTTTTACTTCATCAGTCCATGCCTTAGTATAATAATCTACATTCAATTACAAGTTTCAGAGTCTCTTCTGACATCCAGTTTGTCTTTTTCCCCCTCTCATTTTCACTAAATAAAGTGGCTTACTAAAAACAGAACAAAACTAGTATCCAATCTCAGTTAACTCCCAATCTGGCATAATCACCTGTTAAAGAATGCAATGGTTTACATAGGTAAAGCGCCTCAGTGACCTAGTTGGATGGTTCTATCCGGGGATCTGTGTCAATACACCCACTGCCATTGAGTTCATTCCTACTTACCGAACCCTTACATAGAGTTTCTCTTTATGAAAACAGACCGCCTCATCTTGCTCCAACGGAGGTGTGGGTTTGAAGCATCAACCTTATGATTAGCAGTCACACGGCCACCAGACAGCACCACCAGGGCTCCTCAGTTCAATACAGGGTACCAACAAACCCACAAATGGGAACAGCCTCCAGTCCCCAGGGGTGTTCCACTGCCATCAAGTTGATCCTGACTCAGAATGACCCTGTCTAGGATTTCCAAGGAAGTCGATTTTTATGGGAACAGAATAGTCTCGTTTTTCTCCCACCGAGCCAGGAGACCTTTCAGATACCAATTCAATACTTAGCTGAAAGCACCACTTGGCCCCAAATGTAAGGAGATATAGAGGATGAAACTGGCCAAATAGGAGGTCGATCAGTGCAATGAAGACATCTGGCCCGAGTCCCATCCTGTAGACCAAGTGTTACAGTTAGAGTTACGGTGAGAGGCTGAGGATGCGTGACCAGGAACTCGTTGCTTATTTCTTATGAACCTGAACCAGATAAGACTGAATTTTTAGGATGAAAGTTTGAGTTTCTCTAGCTGTACACATCTAGATGTGTACTTTCTGCTAATGAGAATACTCTTGGCTATTTATGACAAATGTCCATATGAAGGAGGCTTGGGGAAGTACTTTTGTTCTATGGCATTGAAACACAGATGGGTGAAGTGACTGGCCCAAGAGTCAACCTGTGGTAAATTCTTGAGGAGAACTCAGGTTGACTTTTCAGACAAAATACCCTTTTACCGTGTCTGCATATAATGGTGTACACACAAGACCAGGAAAGAGGGTCTGTTGTGAATAGGGTTTCTTTTACTTGAATCGGGTGTCCTTTAATTGAAGTTAAATATCACATTCTAACAGTAACGATCCTAGAGAAGTCGGATCCCCGTGGCTGCTGTAGTGTTTGTCGTTAGGCTTCGTGTAGTCGATTCCAACTCATCATCACTCTGTGACAGAGTAGAAGTAGCCCATAGGATGTTATAGGTTGTCATTTTTTATGGGAGCAGAATCTTCTCCCATGGAGCTGCTGGGTGAGTCCACACTGTCAGTGTACTCCTTAGCATCTGAGTGCTTAACAACTTCACCACCATGGTTTCTCTCTTTAAGGTTTAGGATGACTTAAAGTAATTACACATTAGCTTTAGGATCATTATACATGAATTCAAATATCTAATTTGCAGGTCCTCTATGGACTACATGCACTTGGCTTGCCACTACAGCCAGTTCATGGTTTTATCGACCTACATTGGATAGTCACATTAACACAAAAAGGTAGAATATAAAAAATTGCATTTTCAGGTGCTAGATAATAACCCCACCCTCCACCTTAGTACATATTGATATCTTCAGGGGGGAAATCAACATGAAAATGAAAATCTTCATAGAATTGTCAAAATGCCTAGTATTCATACAACATAGCAACAATGGGGTGTCTTGAAGAATTTATAAAGTAGTATAAACTTTCGTTCAGTTAAATTGAGTAGTGCTTGTCAAAACTATTGTTTAATCTGCTCCACAAGTTTAGAAAGAACCACAGAAAAAACTGTCCAAACGTAAGCACGCTTGGAGGCTTTATGTATGTACGCATTATAACTTCTAGCATGATGTCTGAGAACTCAGCTATCCGTTAAAAGCATGTTTGCGGTCTCCTTTTCATTCTCTATGTAATATTAATAATGTGCATACCAAATTATAAATATTCTGAGCACTGTTATATCTAAGCACACTCGCTGAGATATGACATTTACAAACATCATGGCTGTTTCAGGTTCAACATTTTTGCTAATTATACTTAATTTGTCTGTCAGAGATGACAATCCAAAGTGACACTTGAGGATCCTTCAAAAGGCTGATTGTCGTTTCAAATGTACCACCTGTCAGTAGTTATGTCTCACTGGTTGTCACGTTGCTCCCTCTGTGCATGGTATGAAGCTAACACAGCACAGGCGACGAGAAGCAGTGCGAAGCGTCACAGGCACTGCGTTTTAATGAGGCAGCGTTTGTGTTGCATCTGAAGGCCTGCAGTTAATTCAGAGAACTCTGTTTGAGTTGAACATTCTGACAGGTTTAGCAAACCTAGTGTTCATGAAGGCAGGCGAGGTAGAAGCATTGGAAGAACTCCCGTGTGACGCAATTATTGCACCTGTGGTTCTGTGAGCACGTAGAGATACTTTGTTCTGGTGGAGCCGCCCTGTGCTCTGGTAGTATGAAGCTCTTTATTGTTTTTTCCTCAGGTCCTAAAGGGTTTCCCAGAATGCTTGCAAGCTGACATTTGTCTACATCTCAACCAGACTTTGCTGCAAAACTGCAAAGCCTTTCGGGGGGCAAGTAAAGGTTGCCTTCGAGCTTTAGCAATGAAGTTCAAGACCACCCATGCGCCTCCGGGAGACACCCTGGTTCACTGTGGGGATGTCCTTACTGCACTTTACTTCTTGTCCAGGGGCTCCATTGAAATCCTCAAAGATGACATTGTGGTCGCTATTCTGGGTGAGTATTTTGGAACTGCCCGGCGACCAAATGCATTTATTAACTGGGGGAACGCATACATGATTGGAGGCTTCTGGAAAATGGCCAGGAAAGGACTGACCTATTAGGAGTACTGATGGTGTAGGAGGGTCATTCAAAAGTTTTATTTAAAATTCAATTCAAATCAAGTTAACCTTGCAGAAAATGTGTTTTCTTTACTGCTCTACTGTTTCTCTGGTGCATAAACGCTTCCATGAGGCCTCTCAGCTCTTGGCAACAACTTCGGCATTTGAAGCCAAATAGATGAAAATAGACAACATTTTCTATTTTTGTGAGAGAGGATCTTGTATTCATTCTTCATCCCTGAATACTTCGAAATAAAATGTGTCTGATTGAGGAATTCCTGCAAGCACATGCCAATGCCCTTGCATGACTTGGGCTTTTGTTTGGATAGATTTAAGCTATTTTCAAAGCCTGGTGTTCTGTCCTACCAAAAGCATCTTTTCACTCCTTACCTGGATGCTCGACCCCAGGGGTGTAGTTGTTAATAAATTAATCGGGTTGGGGTGGAAAATAAAGTCTAAGTTTAATCTGTCCCTTAAGAAACACACAAAAAATTATATTTAGGTCTCATTAATTTATAGAAACTCTTTGAAATACCAGGACCATGAAGAACAGCCAGAGAGACGGAGGTCAATTCTCCGTTCCTGCTACCTAGCCAGTAAACGATAAATCCCGGTTGCCTAGGGAGTTCCCTTGGGCGGTGGACTGCAAGGTCAACAAGTCAAACCCACCAACCGCCAGCTGCTCAGGGGGGAAAGATGGCGCTTTCTGCTCCTGCAAAGAGGCATCGCTTCAGAACCCCAAAAGGGCAGTTCTACTCTGTTCATAGGTGGCTGTGAGTTGGAATTGACTGAATGGCAGGGGTTTGGGGTTTTTTCAGCCAGTAGATCTGGACCCACATTCCCCATGGGACCAGCCATGTCCGGAGTTTGTGTACACTTGTACAATCTTGTTTTGTTTTCCTCTGTGGATTCAAGTTCCATTTAAATGGTGAGAGTATTTTAACAATTTTTCATCTAGACCCTTGATGTTTGGTTCCAAAACTGCAAATGGATGTTGCCGATTTTCATCACTGTTGTCTATAACCATAGTCTGGCACTGTTCAGGATCCAAACTCGTTAATAACAATGTCTTGGTGATTCCCTAGGCCGTTGGCTACTTCTCTGGTAAAAATGAACTTTTAAAAAAAGATGTACAATTTGGTTTCCAATCCAATAAGCACATCCGTTGAGTTTTCATTAGATTTTCTCTGGTATGCTGCAGAGAAGGAGCTTGTATCATTGCATTTCTGTTTTTCAAATCAGCCGGCACTACCTTCTGCATGGTGGTCGCAAGTCCCCCTGCTTTTTAAAATTGCCCTTTCAGGCTGCTATTGAGCTGGGTGCACCTACTGGCTCACTCCTTGCTCATTTACAGTTATGTAAGCTAATTAAAATACAAGTCCATGCCAAATTTAGTTGAGAGCCTTTTCTTTGATCATAGTATTCTGAAGTGTCAAAACTATAAGGCATTTTAGGAAATTTTCCTTTTTTACCTCTTTTTTTCTTATAAGTCAGCACTTAAAATCCTCATAATTTATCATCATTTATTTGATTTGGGGAGATTAGTAAATATTCATTCAACCTAAAGTTAATGTCTTCTTTCTCATGTCAGTTTTTATGAGTATAAAAATGACATTGGAATTCTCCTCATAAAATTATCAGTTAAAATTAAAATATTCAAGATGTTAAGTATGTATGTTCTTTAACTAATGAAAATTGTATTATTTAAAAGGCTTTAAACACAGTAGAAGGTACATGAAATTGTCGACCAAAAGCTAAAATAACAGATCCAGGGGCCAGAGATATGGGGTGTTTTCTAGGTCTGAAAAAAAAAAAACTTCATGAGAAAGCACTGATTTGCACTACCACCAAGAATCTCAAAAGGCTTACATAATCATGTAATAGATCATTATTTACTAAGCATATAGAGAATAAGTACAATTGATAATTGTCAGAAAAAAATCAAGAAATCAAAGTGACCAAAATGCACTTGGAGAAAATATTGAGAGAAGTTTAAGCACATCCGATATATCAGAACTTTGGCTCTGAAGTCAAAAAAACATGGCATCAAGTCCTAATTGTCTTTCTCACTTCACCCAGCTAAAAAGGGTGATGATAAGTTCATCTGTTCTTCTCTTTCCATATTCATAAAATATGAATAACAATGAGTAATCCTTCCATATTTGGGGGGGTGGAGGGGATTTAATGAGATAATGCACATAAGCATCAACACTGTACTTGGTGCTCTCAATAAACATTCGGTATTGTTGCTCTCATGATCATCAGTGGAGTGACCATGAAAATCAGGAGACATAAGGCCGGGCAGAGGATGGAAAGGACTCTTCATGAGTCAGACACTGAAGCAACTCCAAGGTGGGAGGGAACACAAGAGAGGTGAGCAGATGAACAAGAGCCATGTGAGAAGAAGCCATGATCATGCATGTTGAGACTGTATAGCCTTATGTGTTAAGTAATGGAAACGAGTGGACAACAACATTAATGAAAATCTACATGTTGTTAGTAAAGGGACTAAAGAGTGTTCGGATTGTACTCTTAGGCTTCGAAGGTCAGTTCATCAAGGTTGACAGTGCTCCCCCATCATCCCTTGGTGCGTTCTCAGAGATTCTGGCAAAATAGGTAGATTCTGGATCTGACTCACTGTAGCTTTTCTCATAGGCCTGCTCTCACAAAATTAGATGACCCCAACTTCAAAGTAATTTTAAGTACTCAATGGCAATACACTTGACTGGCAATGTCAGGTTCACTAGAATGAAGATATGTTTACCACACTATGGACTGAAACAAGGAAATAAATAGGGATTAAAACAGAATCACTGAAAAGAAGAGGTAACGTTCCACTCAGCAAGTAGTACGTGCTGGACAGCGAGTGCTGGAACTTTGATTCCCAACTGTCTATTAGCCATGTGGTCTTACATTTTAAATCATTGCTTCAAGGACTGGCCCTTCTTGCAGAAGAAAAATATTAATAACTTTACCCACTCCTCCTTTTTTTCTTTTAGGGAAAAATGATATATTTGGAGAAATGGTTCATCTTTATGCCAAACCTGGAAAGTCTAATGCAGATGTACGAGCTCTCACATACTGTGACTTGCATAAGATCCAGAGAGAAGACTTGTTAGAGGTTTTAGATATGTACCCTGAGTTTTCCGATCATTTTCTAACAAACCTAGAATTAACTTTCAACCTCAGGCACGAGAGCGCAAAGGTACTTGTTAACTATTTATTTGCTTGTTTATTTCTGGTGTGATATATGATTATTTGGTCATTCAAAATTTTCTGAAAGCACAATTTAAATATTGCTACAAAAATATACTGGTTTTGACTGTTGAGGGGCGAACCGTGTTAATAGTGAAATTTATAGAATATGTAGTGCTTCTTAAAGAATGCTGCCTAATTGCTTTCAAACTCATCTACTGAATACCTTTAAATAGGTCAATTAAAAGTGGCATTGTAAGAACTCCTAGATGACACTGTTGGCTGAAGGTAATGTTGGTGTCTATAAAGTGTACCAATTATTTGTACCAATTATGAGTGATTCTAGGACACTGAAAATCTCTTAAGACTTTATCATGTACTGATCGAGCTTAAGACAAACTCTTGGGTTTTATGTCCACCATATATTGGTTAGCAATGTCTTCTCAGTAATAATGGGAAATAAACTAACCTCATTCAAATTTAGGTTCATATTTAATATCTCTAAATCTCAAAAATATAAATAAATCATATTTTAAAGAAGATTCCAATTTAGTACTGCAGAATGAATAATGTATGTTCTACTAGAAATAATATTTCAAATCAATTCAGAATAGAAATGAACTTGTTCTTAATTTTGAGAGCCTCTATGCTTTCGCTCTCCTATATGGTGAAAATGGGTGGGGCTACTACTCTCATGGGAATGTATGAGGTAGACTGTATGCTAGCACCACAATTTTTCACTAGGTTGGTCTTCATCCCCTCTCCCCGCAATCCTCCAGCCACACTCTAATGCTGACTATGTTTCATTAGTGCGCAGTAGACCTTGTCAGTGTGTTTCAGTGTTAGTTAATACCCTCTCTGGAATTCAGATCCTCAAATCAACAGGTAGGTGAAAGTAGATCCCATTCTCCCTGAAGCTACTATTGTTCCCAGTTACCGTGAGTGTATTAAAAAGAAGAAGAAACTTTGAAGATAGGCAGCACGACATTTAACACCACATTTCTTTTCAAACACTGGAAAGTTGAGAATATTTGGGAAGGAAAAGGTTGATGTTATCAGTCATGAAAGGTAGATGTTATCAGCTACTTTTTAAATAAGAATTTTAATTTAGTGATTTATCAAATCCCAATTTATTGTCACCAATCTCATTCTGCTTTTGCAATGAAAAACCAGTAAACATCCTCCTCTGGTTATTTCTTTACATAAATAGTTAAGCATCACCCAAATGAACTAAAGAAGTGGCTCCATTGTTTACAGGATTAATAATATAATAATATAATACAGAATGAGCCATGTGGGGAAGAAGGAGGAACTGGAAGCAACAAATAGTAGGAGGTTCAAAGCAGAGTATTTATCTAATTAAGCCTAATATTGATTGTGAAATTTAATCTTAGCACCATTACTATGTAATTTAAACATCACAGTTTATTGGTTTACACATTTATCTCTGAGGTAATACAGATTCTGCAAAGATTTGTTTATGAATTTTTTAATTACAGGTATGTATTTTTTAACATCCACTATATATTCTGATTAGGGCATTATGTGAGTTGGCTGTTGGGCAAGCCCCACATTCCAGTGTGGGAGCTCATGTCCAGTCCCCCTCTTTGCCACTCGCCTAGAGCTGCTGATGGAGGTCAGAGCAGTGAGCACTGGCGGCCGCAGGGAGAGCATGGGAGTGAAGAGAGAAGAAGCATGCCCAGAGGGTCAGCGCTGTGCCCACCACCTGCCCACTTAACAATACCCAGAGCCATGTTGTCTGACTCACCTGCCTGGATGCCGCTCCTGGCCCAGTCCTGCCAAAGTTTGAGCCTGCAGTCTTTAGAAAAGACTAGGGGCAACTAATAAGCAGAAGGAGAGCTGTTGTTGTGGTTAGGTGCCCTTGACCCAGTTCAGCGTCCCAGCAACCTCTTGTTCACCAGAATGAAACACTGGCCCAGGCTGTTTAGGCCCATTGCTGCAGCCGTTGTGTGAGTCCTACTCCAGGGCCTTCCCCCTTCCCCCTCTCCTCTACTTCGTCCCTGTCCAGGGACTGGTCTTTCCTGACAGCGCGTGCAGAGTGTCAGCCAAAGTCTTGCCGTCCTTGCCTATAAGGACCATACTGGCTGTACTTCTTCAGGAATATATTTGGTTTTTCTTTTTGCAAACCAGGGTACTTTCAGTATTTTTGGCCACCAGTGTAGTTCAGGAACCCCGGGGCATGGTGGGCTGTGCGCTGATCTGCTAACCAAAAGATCCGCGGTTGGAACTCACCAGCCGTTCCTCAGGAGAAAGAAGAAAATGGCCAAAGAAACCTGCTACCCCCTTTAAAAACTCAATGCATACCTGCATTGGTTTGTTTTATTTTACACATTATAAAAAGTCCATTTCACATAAAGGAATAGTTTGTCTCCAAATGCTGACGGCAGCATATCAGACATTTCTGATCATGAACTATGATTTCCCCTAGGACGGGAAAACTACCAGAATTATTCTATCAGTTTATTTTTAAATTTAGAGACAAGTATTAAGTAAAGGATGCTAGCTATTTGCCAGCAATCTAATAATTAAGTCACACAGTGGTTGAAATGAAATAGTGAAGCGTTTACTAATAATACCTTCTGTGGAAATTGAGTAATCTTCCATGTCATTTTTATGTTCCATTAAAAAAGGCGGATCTCTTACTGCGCTCGCAGTCCATGAATGACTCTGATGGAGAAAACTGTAAACTAAGAAGAAGGAAATTATCATTTGAAAGTGAAGGAGAGAAAGGTAATTTTCTATTTCCAAAGTTTAACTGTAAAACACGTGGCTACTAGTTCTTTATACCTATATGCTCTTTATGCATCTGGTTTCAAGGTAAATAGTTTTAGCTTTTTCAGTAGATAGTGAAATGGTTTCCAGCTGATAGCTCTCTATGCTGTCAGTCTATCTACAAAGACATCACAGATAGAAAAACAGAACAGGATAGTAAAGGAAAATGAAGGTTAATGAATAACAGATGAATAACTATGCTTTCAAGTACTAAGCACAGTCTTCTGGAGGAAAGACTTTCATTTCAAGTCAAGAGCTCAGTTCTTTCACCCCATGTACGGCATGGGCGAGTCAATTAGTTTAGTTAGCCTTTTCGTTCTTCCAGATTTCACTTGATCTTAGCCCAAAGGCTGAGAAGTGATATCTTCCAACTCTCTGTACCGTATATACTCAAGTATAAGCCGACCTAAATATCAGCTGAGGCATCTAATTTTACCACAAAAACTGCACTAAAAAATTTGCTGTAAAAAAAAAGTGCTGAAAAACTCAGCTTTAACACAAGTATATAAGGTAATTGGCCCTGAAATACCAAGTATTTATTGACTCTGGGTTGTCTGCCTAACTTCTTTATGTTTTATTTATATATTCAACACATATTTAGGTAACATTTCATCTTTCCAAAGATCCACTCAATATCCCAAGAAACCAATTACATTATAAAACGACTCCTTTTTAAGCCTCCATGTTCAAGTCTTTTGGGTAAAGACCTAGGATTGGAATTACTGGGTCATGCTTATATGGTCACTCACTGCTAGCATGTCAGTTTGGACTCCTGGTGACCCAATTTGTCAGCATAGAACTGCCCTTGTGGGGCAGTAAAGCTTTAAGGGAACAGGAAGTCTCTCATCTTTCTCCCAAGGAGCAGCTGGTGGGTCTGAAATGCTGACCTAGTTAGCAGGCCGACTGGTAACCCACTGTGCACCAGGCTGCTGTACTGGCAGGGTCGTCCTATACTCTTGGTTTTTTGAGGTGCTGCCATACTTCCACAGAAAGGAGACCTGTACAACAATGTTCATTGCAGCATTCTTCACAATAACCAAAGTGCGGAAACAACCTAAATGTCCATCAACAGATAAGTCAATAAAGGAAATGCGGTCCACAAATACCCTGGAATACTACTCGGCAGTAAGAGACATCATCTTGGCACCATGCTACAGTATGGATGGACTTTTAAGACTATCCTGAAGGAAATACACCAGTTACAAAAGGACAGATACTGTACGACCTCGCTGCAATGTAGGGAATTGGTGAACTCACTTTTCTAACCATAGCCTTGGTCACTCCCACCAAAGCAACCGTTTCCTGGTGGGTCTGTGTAAGGAATGACCGGGGAAGAATCTGATAGGATTCAGTTGTAGGTGCATGTTAGCAAGATCATTTGTGGTTGGCTGCATATAAAATGGACTATCTCAGAAGCGAAACAGAAAGGGAGATCTCCCTCACAGCAAGAGAGAAGAACCAACAGTAGAATGTGTCCTTTGGACCCGTGGTTTCTACCCATTGAACCTCCTTGATGCAGGAAACAGCTTTGACATCTGAGAAGTTCCGGAAGAGCAGCAACAGAAACAGGAGCCAGAGCAGGAGATAGAGCACGGATCGTCCAAGTCCACAGAGCAAGTAAAGCTGAGGGCTTTGGAGAAGGAGACTGACTTGTGGAGTAGGGTGACTATGGGCACTTAATTGGGAGAGCCAGGTTTGCTGACCATGGAGCTGGAGCTGGAACTAGGTGCCTTCACATTGACCCTTAGAATGGAGTGGCATGCCCTTTGGGGATTTATCAGCAACCCTGAGGGGCTTTGCAATGTTTCTGGAACGAATAACTGTTTCCTGGGCATTTCCCACCTAAATTGTAACCTGATAACTTTCATAATAAGCTGCATAATCTTGAGCATTGTCTGTGATTCTCTGTGACAACTGCAATTAATTATCGAACACAGTCACAGAAGTAAGAGTGTCGTGGAAGGGACTGTTGGTGTCAGAATAGGGTAAAATGAAGGGAAGGTGGCCAAGTGAAGACCAGACCATCAATTACTTATATGTAAGTTCCACTTGAATCTGAAGAAAATTATATCCATGAGGACCAAAGTAATACTTCAAATAGCCTCTACCAGCTTCTAGAGGCCATCTTAAGAAAAATTTGGTTCACTGAGCACTACTGGCTGGAGACCAGTTGAGATGGAGGATAGCATCAGTAACACTATCGAGGAAGAGGGCAAACTATCTTCAAAAGTCAAGAAAGACAGAGAAGTCCAAAATGGAGGTCAGAAGAGAATTTGAAACTGACTCTGGAACTCAGAGGAGCTGGTGTGAATAGAAGAAACGATGAAGTAAACCAGCTAATTAGAAGATCCAAAGACAGTTTGAAAAGACAAAATATTATGAAACATGCAACGACATGGGGTTCAAAAACTTAAAAGGAAGATTATACTTGGTACTTCCCAAGCTAAAAGAACTGAGGAAACACTCAAGCATTGACTTGCAATATTGTATTATATGAGCAAAATATTGAATGGTACAGAAATCATAAAAAGATATATCAGGAAGACAGAGTCGGTGTCCCTAAAAGAATTGGTCAACGTTTAGCCATTTCAAGAGGTGTAGCCTATGATCAAAAGGAGTGATGTTGATGTTAAGAAATCCAAGCTACACTGAAGGCATTGGCAAGAACAAGGCTGGGGATTGACAGATTGCTGACTGAGATGTTTCCACAAATGGGGGCGATGCAGGCAATGCCCACTCATTTATGCCAAGAAATCAGGAAGACACTTAACAAGGCAACTGCTGGGAGAGATTCGTATTTGTGCCCATTTCAAAGAAAAGCCGTGTAACAGAATGGAGAAAGTATCAAACTGAAGCTTAAATATAAAATGCAATTAAAGTTTATACTGGAAAAAACTGCTGAAACTATTTTTTTTCCCAAGTTGCCATGGTAGATCAACCAAGAACTGCCAGAAGTTCAAGTTAGATCCCTGAGGATGTGGAACTAAGGCATCACTCTAAGTGTCAGATGGATCTTGGTAAAAACAGAGAATAACAGAAAGGTGTTCATTCGCCTGTGTTTCACTGATTTTCCAAAAGTGTTTGATTATGTGTATCATAACAAATTATTGGTAACATTTTGAAGAATGGGAATTCCAAAACATTTTAATTTTGTTCTTATGCAACCTCACAGAGACCAAGAAATAGGGAATATTTGGGTTTGGTTGTATCCTTTCACTCTTATTTAATCTGTATGCTGAGTAAATAATTCAAGAAACTGAAGAATATGAAGAACGCAGCATGGGGACTGAGGGAAGACGGGAAGACTCGGGAACAACCGACAATATACAAATGACACAGACCTGCTTTCTGAAAATGGAGAGGCCTTGTGAAACCGAGGCTGATCAAGGATGACAGCCTTCAGTATGGATTATTACTCAGCATAGAGAAAATGAAAGTCCAATAAGGAACATCATGGTAAATGGAATAAACATTAATGTTGCCAGGAATCTCATTCTACTTGAACTAACCACCCATGGCCCTGCAAGCAGGGGTCATGAGATTAAAGGACATCTTGCACGGGGCAGGTCTGCCATAAAAGACCTCTTTAAGTTTTAAAATGCAAAGATATTACTTTGGGACTGAAGGATGCTTGGTCCCAACCATGTTCTTTTCAGTTGCTCATATGCATGAAAAAGCTGAAAATAAATTAATGCCTTTGAATTATAGTGCGCATGGAGTATATTAAACGTGCCATGAACTCTGGAAGAATAAATGTATATATCTGGAAAGAAGTATAGCCAGACCGCTCCTTTGAAGAAATGGTGGCAAGAATTTACCTCCCATTCTTTGTGCAAGCGGTCAGGAGGGACCAGTCCTGTCATTGAAGAAAAGCATCATGGGGGTGAAAAACAAGGTCAATGAAAAGAGGAAGACCCTCAGCTCAATGGAATGACACAGCAGCTGCACCAATCAGCTCTGATGTAGCAACAATTTTGCAGAAGCGTCACGCTTAGGCAATGTTACATTCTGCCGTCAGTATGAATGGGAACTGATTTGATGGCTCCTACCAACAGCCTGGGAATGTGTGACTAGTAGCCTACATAAACTACTGAGAGACCAGACACACTGGATGTCGCCCAGCTACCGCCACTGAACATTTTCATTAAACTTTCCAAAGATGAAATCTAATTTATAAAAAAAAGAAAGAATGTAGAACAGAAATTCAAATTGGCATAGATCTAGACTCTCTGTAGTCATGGATGGTGGGTGCACCCTGAAATGATTGTTCTGAGAAAATCTTTTAACCTTCAACCAAATACATCCCTGAAGTCATTTCAAAGCTGAACAGCAATTTGTCTGACCTAGTAATAAAGATATGTCTGGAACAGTATGCTCATCTTAATTATGCCTGACAGATGGGAGTTTTCCTGAAGTCCCTACTTTTGCCCCATGCTGATCTAACAAACCTTTGTAGTCTTTACCTTATGTTGTCTCCGCAGCATCTGACACTGTGAACCCATTCTCCAATCCTGCTTGAATACCTTTCTCCTGGCATCTTACATTTCACCCTTCCTATGTTCCTTCTATCCCTATTAATTTCCTGATTCCTTCACAGAATCATTATTTTCTAAACCAGCCCATTAGTTGTCATGAGTTTCTTAGATATGACCCTGCGTCCTCTTCTCTTTGCATGAAAATATCATACTTTTCCCTAGGCAATTTCATTTATGGTTTAATTATTACACCTTCATGCAGAAGAATGAAAATGTCCATCTTTGTCCCAGAGTCCCTGAGTTTCAGCCAGTTATATATAACTATTAAACCATCAACCTGAAATCTCAAAGGCCACTCAACTCAACATTTCCTAAGTTGAATTCAGAGTTTCTCATGGAATAAATGATACTGCCATCCAAGCAATTGCAAATTTCCACAAACCAGGTAGTGAAGAACCATCTTTATTTTACACTGCCCATCAGCTCTGGCAGCAAGCCTTATTTTTGCAACTTCAACTAGATCTCCATGGATTCTTCCAACTCAGTCTCCCTTGGTTCACTTCTCTCCCTCTCCGTAGCCACAACCCAGACCAAGCTGCCAGCATCTACCAGCTGCCACGCTGGCAGCCTTCCCCAACTCCCTGCCTCACATCGAGCTTTCACACCTTCATCGTCCTGTGCTGTTGTTTGTTTTTCTAAATGCCATTGGTTGATATCATCCAAGTTAAAGACCCTTTAAAGGTTTCCCATTCCCAAGATAGGGAATCCCAATTTCAGTTTGCCACTACTCATCCCTTCTATTACCACACCTCCACCTATTAGTCCCTCTCTTTTGCACCTTTTATTCCAGCTGTGCTGCAGGATGTGTTTGCGTGAGTAATCAATGTTGCTTTCCCCACCGATTGTAAACTACATGAAGTTGATCGCCATCACAATTGACTCAATGGCAGTGAGTTGGGTTTTTGTTTTAGAGGGGAGGTTCAGTGCTTGCTGCTTAAAAGATGTGCAACGAATTTTAAAAGAATGACTTCATGCTGTGGAATTTAAATGTCTTCTGTTTGATTCTCTCCTCACTTTTGCATTCTTATCTTCTTTCCTTGGCTCTCTCTTCTCCCCTCTCTTAGTTTCTCCCTCCAGCCCATCGCCTACTAGCTTCAATTACATTGCCCTTTCTTCCATGTTATACATCTGTTTTTCTCTTTCCTGTTCCATAAATTGAATAGACGTGCCCTGTTCCCAACCACCACCACCCACACACACATTCCCCTTTTTAATCCGTCAAAATTATCTTTCTTTCCCTCACACCCCTTCTCTAGGGTTGGATCCAGCATGAACTCTTCCTTGGTCTCCTTAGATGTGTAGGTTGTCTTCCTTTTGGAAGTTGGTGCAGTGCTTTCTGCTCCTCTGACTTGGTCAAAATCTGCCTTGTATTGCAGTTACAAGGGTGCACGCCCAATTTCTCTACCAACATGTAGCTTCCTTTAAGAGATAACTCTGTAAATATTTGCTGGATGGGCTAATTGGTGAATCCTTTGGCTGACTGTGCAAAATGCGCCCCTTGTAGAGAGGTGATCACTTATGGCTGCGTTGTCCTTGCTATTTCCCTGTGTGTCTCGTCCAAGTTCAGAACCATTACTGTCAAGCTGTTCTTCTGTAGAGTTCATCTAAATCCTCCCTTTCCTGAAGTTAATCTCCTATTTTGATCTGGCTGGAAATGAAGAACAGCTTGACAATGTTATCTATATAATAATGCTCCCATACGGTTGGAGATTTTTTAAATCTCCTTTCAATCTTGTTCAGTTTCTTCATTCTCAAGATAAATAATCTAGTGTTTTTATCTTCTGATAAGGCCCTGAGAGCATGTCACAATGTATATTGTGCTCATGCAACTAGACATTTTGATTGATTCTGAAAATGTGCTCTTTAATCACAGGCTCAGTCTAGTAGACCTATTTTATACCAAGTGTGCATGGGAAGGGACTGGCCTCCCTGCCGTGTTTTGAAGTTTCCTGGTGTGTCAGTGTGTTAGCATGATTTGTTAAATGGGAAAACACAATTAGCTCCAGAGATCCAGCGCCTAAAAGCCTTTCCAAAGTCTTTAGGACTCCTGGTGCTGCAAGGGAGGTTTAAATTCGCGGAAAGCAATTTAGTCGCTGCCGCCCTCATCGAGTGCTCTAAAGGTGGTCACTTGTGCTGCACCTGTGATGTAGAGTCAGGCTTGAGAAAAGCCAACATATAAGAAATTATGAAGAACAGCAAACTCTGGGAGGATCACTGAGATATATAAATTGCAAGTTTCCCAGAGAATACCTTACCTTTGAGTTGGTTTGCCGCTCACATGAAAGAAGATCTTGAAGGCGGACATCAAAGAGCATTGTCCACTGTGAATCCAATATCAAAGGCAAAGAAAACCAGAGAATGTCCATGTAGATGGCAGTGGAGACAGGACGAGGTTGAGTCATGTATCGGTACTCTCTACCTTATTTTTAGTGTACTTTAACAGTATGGCTTGCATTCCCTGCCCCTTCCAGTCATGTCTCCCACATGGAGCTAAGAGAAGTATATTCAGAAAGAGAAAGTTATATATATATACATAATATATATATACACATAAAATCTACACACTGGCTTGAACAAAATACATGCTTCACCAGTTTGATCACATCTCAAAGTGAATGAATTAATGAAACTACTTCGCCATCTTGTGCTCTGCATTTCATAAGGAAACAAATGCCATTCCTTATAGGATGGACGCTCAGATCAGGAGTGAACTTAAGAACACCTTGGCTTTGTATTTTCCAGTATTTCTTTGTCCTTCCTAAGAGTCTCTCATGAGGGAGCTCAGGATCTCTCCTATTGCAAGAAGAGATGCCGCATTTCTGAGATGGAAATAAAATATTATCAATATCAATAGAAAATGGAGAATAAAAATGATACTTCCATGAACAACTGGTAGCCATAGGCTATATTAAGGTGGGTGGGTAGAAGAAAGTCAAATTTGCATAGCTATCTGAAACACTGAAAAAAAACAGTCTTTTTAAGTCCTCTTCAAAAATAAATTGTGCTTATTTCGACATGTACCAAAACATTCCATTGAGTTATGGGAATGTGACTTTCTTTAATATTTTGAGTATGTTTTATAATATACATTATATATAGTACAACAGCATGTATAATGACATGATTAGTGTGTGAAGCTGGGTTGTCTAGAGAAGCAAATCTAGTGACATATATGTATAAGAAAGAGCCTTTTATTAAGCAATAATTATATATCAAAAAGACATCTCAGCCCAATGCACCTCAAGTCCATAAGCCTGATGCTGGTGTGTAAATCCCTGGTCATACTCATGTGGCTGCAGGCCGGCAACTTCATTTCACAAGCTAGTGGGTGCAGTCACGTAGATCTAATGGTGGTAGAAACATGACAGGTGGCCAACAGCTCTCAGGTTCAGGTGGCCCACATGTGGCCACCCATGGAGGCAGAGTCCCGGTGGGCAGGATAGCAAAGGGGCAGAGAGACAGGGAGGTTCCCAGATCCTCTACTTTTAAGAAGGCCACACCCCTAAGGAGGCATCCTCAGGCTGTGACCTGATTGACAGGTTGGATTCCACTGCTATATTTCCTGAAAACTAAAGTTGATATAAAAGCATCCAACTGCCATGATATGTATACAGGCATGTATACCCACTTGCATGTTTTTTACTTAGAGGGCTTGTGTGATCAAATATTTGAAGAATTTTCTCAGCTCATTCCACAGAAAGAAAATAAAGAGTTATAATAGTTATTAATGACCACATTAGAGGGATGTGTACTTTTGGCTGACAAAAATACAATGAAGACAACAATGGAACTGATCCAAAACGGGCTTTCATTAATTTGGCAACAGATCCTTGTGGTAGTTACATAATCTCATGTCAACTTGAAGTATAGGGGTGGAGTCTAGCCTGTCAATCATGTCACAGACTAAGGGTGCCGCCTGTGGGCGTGACCTCCTCATAAGGAGGGTCCTGGGAACCACCCCCTCTCTCTCTGCCTTCCCCTTCCTGCTGAGGAACCCTGGAGGTACATCCACTGTGAATGTATCCACAAGACTTCCCACCCCCCAGCTGGTGATCTTCCTCCATTCTGCATCACTGCATGTGGCTGCATGAGTCTGAAGAGGGATTTATGGACTAGTATCAGACTTATGGACTAGTATCAGATTTATGGACTTGATGGGGACTGGGGATGGGATCTTGCTTGATATATAATTACTTCTTGATACAAAGATCTCCATTACACATACATGAGTGTCCCTAGATTCGTTTTTCTAACAAAATTCTTGAGTGCCTACCAAAGGGAAATGCTCCCAGTTTTCAACAATATTTTAATTCTAGTTTTGAAAGGTTTTTACTAATCTCTCACACTAGAAAAATCTTCATTATTTGACAAGAACACAAATAGCAGTCTATTCTGAATGATAATTAGTATCTATATACCTACCATTTTCTGTACATTTTCTAGATAATTAAGCAGGTGAAATAAGTTTCTGATGAATTTTGCAGATTTTCACTTTCCTTTTGCTGCACAGGTGGGGAGGGGGCAACTAATGAAGTCCCTGGGCCAGTTTAGGATGAGCACTGATCAGACTGTTACCCCAAGGTTGCAATCAACTCAGTGGCAGTTTCTATAGTGGAATTTAGACCTACCTTGTGCCACTTGCTGTATATTTTCTAGAGAATTAAGAGGTGAAGTAAAGGTGTCTGGAAAAAAGGACAGCAGACTTCAGCTTTCCTGGTTCTGTGTCAAATGCTGATAGAGAAAAAGAAAAATTGGAAGAAAGAACTGTTTACGCAAATTGGCTTTGTTACTTGGAAACTCCCCAAATATAGTGAAAATTTATGAAGCAGTGTGCCTGATGATGCTAAGAGAAAGCATATTTGTACATTTTCGGAACTAAAGCATGAAGATCACCTTCAGGTATTGAAAGAGGCGGGCCACAGAAAGTATGGAAATCCTCCCAGAGGCGGGCCACAGAAAGTATGGAAATCCTCCCAGAAAAAGCGGGATTAGCTTTGGTACCTTCTCCCACTTATCATCAGACTCGCCAAGAGTGTGAGAATGCTTACGACCGTCCTTCCCTTCCTCACTTCTTTCTTCTACTCCCTCTTCCAGGAACATAAAACCCAAAGGTCAAGTATAATCCAGCAATCAAAATATGTTTACAGCACGGAAAAAACAGGTATGAGTGTTAGGCTGAGTTGACTAGAGAAACAAATCCAGGGACACTCATCTGTATAGAAGAATGAGTTTTATATCAAGAAACAATTCTATTTCAAGAAGACATCCCAACCCTGTCCATCTCATGTCCACAAGTCTAGTACTTGTCGATAAATCCCTCTTCTGACTCATGCGATCCCATGCAATGATGCAGAATGCAGGAAGATCACCGGCTGGTGGGTGCAGAGTTGTGTGGATCCAAGGTTGCTGGAAACACGGCAGGGCTCCAACAGCACTCAGGGTCTGTGACACCGTCCCAGCAGGCAGGAAAGCAAGGGGACAGTTGGGGGAGGTTCCCAAGGTCTTCCTTATAAGAAGGCGGCACTCCAAGGCAGCAGCATCAGGCAGGTTGCTTTCTACCCATACGGTCTTATACACCTTCAGGCTGGCATACCATCACCTGACTTCTTCAGTAGACTTCTGTTTCTTTAGCAAAATGAACCTTGGTCAGAAAATGAAGAGAACAATGAGCTTGTCCTTTCTGATATGGAAATATGTTTACTTTCTTGGTTGGAAAACTTAAAAAACAATCCTCAGAGCTCAGTACGTTCAGTCACTGTGGTGGATATATGATTGCCATAAATATCATTATAAATAACAAAGAAAATGTCAAGTGGCCAAAATAAAATAAAATCCCCAAATCCACGCACAATACAAACCATGTTAAAGACATCCTTGTACAACGAAAAGGCATGGAAATCAAAGTGAAAGTCCTTCCAGCATGCTCTGCTGTTGAGCCGATTGAGCCAGGCATGTGAAAAAATCCACATAATTTTTATTTAAATGGACACTATCATATATCAGTTATCTTTCAACAGGAAAAAAATAATTCCATACTCCAGAAAATAGAATAGAAACATCTTGAACTCATCACATAGTGTATTTCAAAAACAGCAACGGCAAAACACCGTAATATCGGCTTAGTTATTTCATATGCCAGTCAAAAGTCAGCAAGCTTTGAAAATGTTTCTTTAAAACAGAATAGCTTTGATTAAAGGAAGTAGTCGAGACACAAAGCATTAATTGTATTTTTCTAAGTGAGGCTGCTCTAAAGAGCCTTGGTGGTGCCATCAGTGATGCAGTGAACTGCCAGCTCCAAGGCCAGGACTTCAACCCACCAGCAGCTCCACAGGAGAAAGGGGAATCTGCCGGCTTCATCAAGATTTACAGCCATACGCTTCCTTTCTACAGGCTGGCTGGGAGGCAGAATTGATTCAATGGCAGTGGGTCTGGGGTTATTTTTTTAAGGGTGATGTCAACATTTAAACACTTCTACTAATCAATATGTGGAGTGTGTAAGTCTACTCAGAAGCACCTCAAAGAAAGGCAATCAATCGACTTCCAAGAAATCAGTCATTGAGATTCTCTGGTGCACGGTTCATCTCTGGCACAGACAGGTCTTTGGAAGTCAGAATTGACTTGGCAGTGGGTTTGGTTTAAAGTGCAATTTTATTAAATCATTTACATTACTCTCTCTCTCTCTACATATATATAGATAGATATAGATATATCCTCCCTAATCATAAGTAACAATTGTGTATTTTTGTTACTCATTCTAATGATCTAAGTGCATCTCTGCTTTTAGTTCTTGAAAAAAATTTTATGTCTAATATATTTCCATAGCAAAATGTCCACTTAGACTCCTTTCAACATCCGTTGTTACTATAGAGGGCCTGAGAGCTCTTGATCTCAAATGAAGAAACACCCCACTTTCCAGTGAAATGAATGTTT
Source organism: Tenrec ecaudatus (assembly GCF_050624435.1). Lineage (NCBI taxonomy): Eukaryota > Metazoa > Chordata > Mammalia > Afrosoricida > Tenrecidae > Tenrec > Tenrec ecaudatus. The sequence goes on from NC_134542.1 coordinate 76,955,487, forward strand.
TAATGTACCTGTCGGAGAATCTCTCATCTCGTCTCAAGATCATTGCCAGTAGGAAATCTAAAACTGAAGTGCTGAGAGATCCTATTAAATGCATCTCTTTGCCCATGGGTTATATCTATCTGTTGAGTCTGGCGAATAAAAATGGTAATGAATCTGAGTGGAAGACCCTAGAGAAGCGAGAGGGAGCACATGACTCTGTGCACAGGTTGTTTGAAATAGCAAGATGTGATGTTATCACTCTTTCTATGGGTCAGATGTTATTGCTCACTACATCAGGACACCCTTATTCCGTGTTCTTGGATTCCTCCTTCCCCAGAGAGATGCGCACAAAGCAAATTACAATTGTGCCTTAAGAAAAGCGGGGAAGAGATGAATTCAGCAAGCCTATAAAAACAAGGTCACGTGGAGACGATGAAGACTTTCCATCACCTGAATCAAAAAACAAAGGAGGGAAAATTAAACAAGCAATCATTGCTCTTCCTAAAGTGATAGCATTGGGAAGGATTATGCAATTTCGGTTAATGGTATCAATGAGAGGCCTCCTCAGATAACTGAGAATACAATTTCAGCATAAACTATAGTTAGTATTTAGGAAAAAATTAGTAGTACTGAATCCTGTTTGCATACTATTTTGAAAGCCATATCTACTTCTACTTTAAAGGAATACTGGTGGTGCCGTGGACTAGACTTCGGCCTACTATAAGCACAACTCAGTGGTTCGAACCCCTGAGGCTCCTATAAAGATGTACAATCTTAGAAGGTCTGTATATAATTCAGAATCACCTTGATGGCAGACCAGACTTGATGGTACACGGGTTCAAGTCTGTGCTTCTAAGCAAAGGGCTGGTTGTTGGAATCAAATCATTAACTTCAGGGAAGAAAAGACCTGATGGTCTCCTCCTATTAAGATCTGCTGTTAAAGGTGGTAAGTCAGTTTGGGGTCAACAGAAGCCCTGTGTCCAACAGAACAAAAGACTGCCCAGTTTGGTACCATCCTCACAATCGCTGCTGTGCCTGAGCCCATTGTGGCAGTCACTGTGTCCATCATCTCATGAAATGCCTTCCTCGTTTTCATTGACCTTCTACTTTATCCGTACATGACATTCTCCAGGAACTGATGTCTCCTGTCTAAAGCACATGAGTTGAAGTCTCACCGTGCTTCATCTTCTAAGAAGCATTCTGGCTGTCCTTCTTACAAAACAAATTATGTAATCCGTGTGGCAATCCAGAGTATATGCAATGTTCTTCCCCAACACCATAATTCAAAAGTACCACAGCCTAGGAAATCCTATGAGGCAGTTCTAGTCTGTCTTAAAGGGTTGTAATAAATCAGAATTGACTTGATAACAACAATACTATTTAATAACTCAGTTTAATGAGGAAAGGGCAGAAATGGATTAGTCCAACCTCTAGAGATACCTAAAAGCAATTAAGACCCAATTTGACAGCTCAGTTTCATGTTTTTAAACCTGAGAAGTTTTCATTTTTAATTTATAAGTAAAATGCTATTTCAACTTTCATTTTATATGATAGAATATGAAGCTTTAGTTTTCTGTTCTTATAGAACAGGAAAAGGCTACTTCAATGGGGCTGCAGCAAAGAATCTGTGTAGCTTGGAATTCATGAAGTGCTGGCTAATCATTGAGTGGAAATGGACACAAAAATAAATGTGTCGTTTTCTTTGAGAAAATTTTGAGAATATCTAACTTTTTATCTTTATGATTCTGCTTTACCTGAAACTTCTGCTAACGAAGTTCAAGTCTACTTATATAAAGTAATTTGCTCCGTTTTACTACTGAATTAAATAATAGTGATTGTTCCTTAACTACATTTTATAAATGCCTTTCCTAGACATGTTGTAATTCAATTAGACAATTTATGTGAACTGGTGAATCTTGTATCTCAGCATCCATAATCAAGCCTTCAGTAGCAAAGACAAACACTCACATAGGGATTAGGCAGACCATGTGAAAGGACTTAAAACTCAACAGAGGACCCAGCCACTCACTCAAGGCAAAGAGCCAGATAATGGTATTGAACCAATGGTTTTAAAGGAAACCAAGTGAAAAATAGGGCTCCAGACATACCAGTTGAAATGGTTTAACAAACTGACGCAATACTGAAGTACTCACTAGTCTATGCCAAGAAATTTGGAAGACCAATTGACAGGAAGAGATCCATATTGTGCTCATTATGGAAAAAGGTGACCCAACAGAATGTGGAAATTATTAAATAACATGATTAATATCACATACAAGTAAAATATGGCTGAAGATAGTTCCAAAAATAGTGGCAGCTGTACATTGACAAGAAGACGCCAGAAATTAAAATGGGATTCAAAGAGGATGTGGGATAATGGCTATCATTGCTGGCGTCAAATGGGTCTTAGATGAAAGCAGAGAATACAAGAAAGATGTTTACTTGTGTTTTATTGACTATACAAAGACATAAAACTGTGTAGAAACTGACAAGCTATAATGTCTTAATTAATGTTCTGTATTTTCCCTCGATTGTGTTCTAATATTCATTTTAATTGCTGCCCAGAAACTCGGACAAAATTCATGATTAAAGGGTTATTAAGGAAGTTAACAAGCAAGAAATGCTCAGTACACGGCTATTCATCAGCATGTGTTACAAAGTTCTTTCAAGTCTGCTCATAAATGCCCATGGGGGCCTATCACTCCACTGTAAACCTCAACTTGAAGGTGTTCAACTCCAACTTCTGATCTGCAAACCCATTCCTTGAGCGAAACACCCAAAGTACCCCACCCCAGGAAGTCTCAGCCAGAGCTCCACTTCCATGGCCCTACAATCCAATTTTCCCTATTTAATTAAGTAGCCAGAGGCACCAAGCTGCGTAAGTCAGCCTCCTGCACCAAAGCACTCTGGGCTGGGAAGTCCCTCACTCTGTTCCATGCTCTGGCTACTGGGCCTGCTGCTGTTCCCTGATGGTATAGCAAGCTGTCTTCTACATCCAGGAGGTTCACTGCACTGCCATCTCAGGTATAGAGGATGAGCGCCACTCCTGGCTTTTGCTAGTAATGAAATCCCTCTTCCTGCCTCTGGGGGGCGGGGGGCTCATTGTAAACACAGCAGAATACCATTCCAGAAAATCCTGGTTGAAATTGCACACCGGTACATCTTATCAGGTGGTTGCTATAATGCGCGCACAAGCTCACTGGCCCCTTTAACTTTCAGGCCCAGAATGGAGTTTTGCTCCTTGGCACAGACTTACCTGCTTTAATAATCCAATGGCAAACTGCTTGCTCAACATTTTCAAAAGCCAGACTTTTTCTCTTCAGGTCTTGCTTTCAAATGTAAAACTCCTGTTCTCTCAAGAGTTCTAGGTGGGCCTCAGATTTACTTTCTAAGCCCATTCATCCACTTTCTTTTCATAAGTTAAATATGCGAACTCCCCTTTTAGCATATCTAATCAAATATAGAATAAAGGCTGATACACAAGATCTTGTAATCATGATTGATCTCCTATATTACAATATAGGAAAAATATTGGTTGGAGAAAGAGTGAGTGTCAGTGCAGCCAAATAAACATGCAACCCAGAGCCTTTTAGATAATATCTAACTACAATGATCTCTCCATCCCTGGGCTGTCTTACGTCCATATGTCCTAGGGACTCTGACAGGATGGTTCCAGAATGTATTGACCTCCAATTAATCAGCCAGGATTTTTCCCAGGCCACTCCAGAAACGGTTTCTTTCTCCTCTCAGTTGTAGTATGTAGTTACTTCAACCATTGTAAGTAATAGTAACTGAAACAGTGTGGTCTGCTTCACAGCCTCCACTAAGGTGAAAACTCAATTTCGTCCCATTCCAATTGTTAGCAGATAATTTCTCAAAAATAAAACGACAGCCACAGATGTTTGAAATCTAGTATTACTATATATCAGTAATAGTAATAATAATATATATAATTTGAAATCTAGTACTACTATATATCAGTAATAGTAATAATATATAATTTATATATATAATAATAATACTATATCTCATATAAGGGAGTATGGTTTTGAGGGCCACATTTAGTATAACTCCCAAACTATTAATTACATCACAAAGAATGGGAATTTTAGAACAATTTGAAAATTGCACTCATACCGAATATGTACACAAAGAGAAATCACGTGAACAGAACAGGCACTACTGCATGATTTTGCATCAGAATATGGGTGAATTGGGCTGTGTTCTTTTACCGTATTTATTAATCTATGTACTCATAGAATAATCCAAGAAGCTAGATTAAATGAAGACAAACTCAGAGAAAGAATTGGGACAACAGAATCATTAACAACATGCACTATGCAGATGACACAATTTTGCTTGTTCAAAGTGAGGAGGATTTGGTGATGAAATTCAAGGATTACAGCCTTCAGCATGGATTGCAACTCAATGTAAATAAAATAAAAAGATCCTCACAACCAGCCAATATCACCACCATAAATATATGGAGAAAATCACATAGTGCATTTGAAAGATTTGCTGCACAAGACTTTTTGAAGTGTTAAAGAACAAAGATGTCACCTGATTGAAGCCATGGTATTTCCCATGATTTCATATGTGCATGAAATTGGGCAATGAATAAGAAATATGGGAGAAGAATTGATGCATATTGAATTATTTGAATGCTGACAGTACCGCGGACTACTGATGAACAAATAAAGTCAGAAACAAATACAGTCAGACCACTCCTTGGAAGAACAGATGGCAAAACTTCCTCTCACACACTTTGGGCGTGTTATAAGGAGACACCAGTTCCTGGGAAAGGACCTCAGGCTTGGGAAAGCAGAGGATCAGCGAAGACAAGGAAGACCGTTAACCAGATGGAGTGACACAGGGATTGTAAGCACAGAAAAACTGAAAACTGGTATGTGTGGCCTGAAAGAAAGCCCGAGTTCACAGAGTAACAGAGCTGCTACTGCTACCCTAAGGATGCCTACGTTATCATATTGATAGAATTCCCAACATCGCAAGCTATCTGGAAGTCATGTGAGGGCATTGTTTGGGAAGGCATGCCATCTTTCCATTTGGGCAGGGATATATGGGCTTGATATGGCTTCATTTTTCTCAATGTATTTCAACAGAAATTAAGGGGATATGAGTAGGAATGATTAAGGTTATGGGATGGTAGGTCAAGGAATATAAAAATGGTTCAGTCCTAGTTTATGGATATGGGTCCACTAAACAGATCATCTTCTTTCAGTGTTTTAGCTACAGGGATGTGATGGTTAGATTTTATGTCAACTTTATATACCTGTGTGAAGGTCGGGGTACATTCTAATCTACCAATCAGGTCACATCCTGGTGACATCTCCTTGGGGGTATGGCCTATTCTAGGAGACATGCATGGAGAACTTGTCCTCGCTGCTTATCTGGGTCCTGGGTCTCACTTCTGGCACTGTGTGTGAGTCTGGGTACTTCAGAGAAACAAATCCACAGCAACTCGTGTATAAGAGAGAGTTTTATGTAAAGGTTAAGTGTGCATCAAGAAAGCATCCCAAACCAGTGCTGCCCAAGCCCACAAGTCCAACATTAGCCCATTAACCCATATGTTCAACACCAGTCCACAAAGTCCTCCTCCATCTCACAAAACAGACACAATGATGCCAGCTTCAGGAGGAAAGCCAAGTCAGTGAATGTGTAAGCATCTCCGTGCTGGCAGGGATCTCCACACGGCTGCTCCAGCACCCAGGGCTGCATCAGAGTAGGTCCATGTGGCTTCTCTTCAGGGATGTCTTGCAGGAAGTGAACCTTGCCAGCTGAAGCAGGGAACTGGTTAAGACAGCTGCACCCTGGTGCGACCATCAGAAAGCAAGAGACCCGAGAACTAGAAAGGCGAGGCTAACTGATCCATTTATCCCTCTGCCCTTCAATTAACCCCACATGTGTTTATCGACCAGGTTGGCACAAAAAACTAACTCAGAGTGGCACCTCAAGTGGCCCACCAAGCCCAGAAGCTCTTGGTGCCCCGCCATATTCCTATAGACCTTGGGTCTATGGGAGTCAGCATCCACCAGCCTTTGATCTCTCAGCTACCCACTTTGCCTTCCAGCTTCATCTAGCAATAGCTGGGTGAGGTTGAAGAACCACCAGCTAGAATCTGACCCATGTATTTGAATGGGTCTGGGATCGGCCACTTGCTTGACATAAAATTATTTCTTGACATAAATTATTGCTTGACATAAAATTCTTTCTTTATATCAAGTTCGTTCTGTATTAGTTTCACTGGATTTGTTTCTCTAAAAAACTCAGCCTAACACAACTTGGTACTGGAAGTGGGGCTTTAGAGAAACAACTCATAAGAATGGAGAGTGAGTGGAATGCATCTTTGATCTCTGACTTTTGGCATTCAAGTAGAGTTGAATCTTACTTCACCTTTATTTATGTAGCCAGAGGTCAGGTATGACCTCCAGGTAGTTTTCGAATACCTCCAAATTCATAGGAATATGGGGCTATGTGAGGGAAACAAGGGAAGGGAAGGGGAGGTTAAACTTTTGGCGCAAGCATGGTGTAAACTACAACCACTTATTGAGTGCCCTATAGCAAAGAGCCATTTTGTTTAAATTAAATGGCTCCAGGAAGTCAACAGGGCCAAGTCATATGCATATGAGTGAGATAGTTTAAGAGGACACTGGACTTGAATGTTTTTAAATTACTTATATGATCTAGTGGTTTTTGGATTATATTGATTTTCCCTACCTACTGTGATAGACATAATGTGTGCTAGAAACAAGTATTGGAAATTATGATTAGAGAGAGCTGGTAAGCCCACCCACTGTCAGGTTTGCTAACAACGGAATTAGAAATTTCCCAGAAGAAACAGGCTTTTGTTTTAAGTCATTATAGAATGGAAGCCATGAACATCAGGGCACTTGAGTTTGAAAAAAACATGCAGAGCCATCTAGAATTGCCCAGATGAAGGAAAAACGTGACTGATTGGGCAGTTGCCTGAGGAAGGGTCTACCTGGAAAAGTCTATGCCCATCAGAGAACCTTCTCCACCAGGACTACAAGTTAATTAAAGGGAGCCTGTGTGCAGCCTAGAATGCACTCTAGGTGACCACGTGGATTCACCTGTTGAGCAGAAGTGGGGGGAAATGCAGCAATGCAGAGACAAATTGAGCCTGGCCACTGACACCGATAGACCTGATTCTTAAGTATTAGATGGGATAGACAAGTAAGGGCTGGTTAGTCTGAAGTTTAAAGAGTTGTGTGGAACCTGAGCCTATAGCAGGACCAAGCCCAAGGGGGCTAGGGTTGATGACAATATTTGAAAGGGCCAGTTGTCCAAAGGATGGAGATGTGTGTGAATTCCCAAGCTTGCCACTGGTCCCCAATGACCTGGTTTGGAATGGCTAGGACTAAGCTGACCAGAGCCCAACAGGATGAGAAGAAAGATGCATGGTCCTATGAGTGGGAGCACATTGCACAACTTGATGGATGACTGACTCTAAGTTTGCTTTTGCTTATGGATGCAGATGCCCACATTTTCAACCAAAAGAAAGATTGTCCTCATCAAAGAACATGCTTGTCTCCTCAGTGCCCTGAGTTGATAAGGATGGAGAATTTAGAAATTGGATACCCCAAATGGGGGAGACATAAATGCAAAAGTTGGCTAGCTTATAACCTTTCAAGGGTGTCTTAGATTTTAAATAAGTAGAACACGGTAGGCTCCCTACTGCTTAGTTTTCTTTTTTCCTAATGGGTCAAGGAACATGAGTGGGGAAATATATTGATAGCTTATAGGATTCTGGTGTAGATCATTGTTCACAGCACTGCAGTTGTTGTTGTTGTTGTTGTTGTTAGGAGCCATAGAGTCCATTCTGACCCATAACAATGCTATGCACAGCAGAAAAACAACACTGGCTGATCCTGCGCCATCTTCACAAGGCCTGAGCCCATTGCTGCCACCACAGTGTCAATCATCTCCTTTGGTGTCTCCCCTCCTTTGCTACCCTCTGCTCTGCCAAACGTGTTATCCTTCCACAGGGGCTTCTCTGGTCTCTCCTGACAGTGTGCCCAACGTGTGTAAGATGAAGTCTTGCCACACTTGCCTCTAAGGAACACTTGGGCCGTACTTCTTCCAGGACATAACGGTTTGTCCTTGTAGCCGTCCATGGGACTTTCGATATTCTTCTCCAGCAGCACAATTCAAATGCAGCCACTTTTCTTCAATCTTCTTTATTCGATGTCCAACTTTCACATGCATATGAACCTATTGAAAATACTAGAATGAAAATTGGTAGGCATCAGCTATTTGTGTTTTGTTCACTTATAAAATGCAATGCATGTGCAAATGGTGCTGCTGTGTTATCAGTTGTAGGTGTTAATTGCATCCTGTTAGATGCAAATATGATTTTATTATCGCCTTTGCTTGGAAATTAGGTGTGGTTGTAGGGTTGTGCATCAATATCAAGTTGGTCCTGTGTCTCACATGTGGGGCCAGCAGGCAATGCAGCCTGCCAACCCTGGGAACTGACATGTTCCTGTGGACCATGTAGCCAAGCAACTCTGCACCCACTAACTGGCCTGTGATGTCTCATTATTCCCCCGCTCCATTCTGCTTCATCTGCTGGCAGCTGTGTGAGTCTGGAGGGCCTTGTGCTCGCATGTGACCCATGGACTTGAATTAGACAGGGCTGGGCCTCAATGTAAAATTCTTTCTTGATATAATGTTCTTTCTTACACCTATAGGAGTCACTGGCTTTGTTTCTCTAGACTACTCAGCAGAACCCGAAGGGTTATTTGGAAGTTCGACTGATTGTAGATTTTAAAAAATGACCTGAACTAAATGAAGTTCAAATTCCAGGACTGCCTTTATATACTAACAATAAGGGAGACGAGGAAACTGAAATGTTAGAGTGGATTGTTCATGTTAAGGCTCACTCATTTACCCATGAAGTGCCCAGAGGGCATACTTTTCATCACCACTGTAAGGAATAAATCTGTGCATTGAGCTCCAGTGTCCCTGGAGACTATAGATTTTACCATGGGAAATGCTTTCACTGATTTGGGAAGCGAAACTACACTGGGAGTAATTGGATCAAAGTGGTAGCGAGGTCAAAGTGGCAACATTTAATCAACAAAGAGGCCCATTGAGGGCTCCAGGGATCACAGTTCCACTCTGTCACACATGAGGTTACCAAGAGCTGGAGTGGACTCAATCGAACCCAATGTTAGTGACACTGAAGAGCATAAGATTGGTATGTGAAGAGCAAATTAGAATATTTACAACCAATTAACTTAGTGGTCAAGCAGAGAAATATGTGTCACTCAGGAATCGATGATGACTTCGACGACTGGATTTGGTTCGGTGTTCTTTCCAGAAATGATGGGAAGAAGTGTGAAATCTTAAAATAAATTACAGAATCTTCTTTTGATAGATTTAACATTAATTTATAGAAAATTAGTTATTTAATCATGATTTCACATAAAGCTGATGTTTAAACATTAATCAATTTTTACCTTGTGCTGCTTTCTGGTTTCTTATATTTTAAATTATGAATTTTTAAAACGAAATAAAGCAGTTTCATTTCTATGCCATATTGAAATGTTGGACAAAAAGATAGTTGGAATATGACCTAGAGTCACTTGAAATCAGTTAGTTGGACCTTCTATGAATAACCAAGTAAGCATAAGCAGGCAAAATTGATGGAGACACATCATAGCCATTTTTATAGAAAATTATGTACATTTTGAAGTTTTGTTGGCTAGTTTATTAGCAGAAACTGAATGGCTAATTATATTTTTTCCCTAGGATTAATGGGAAAACATCCTAGAATTTGTCCCTGAACTTTTCATGCTAAAATATGTTCTAACACAGACCTCCAGGTCAAAGTGATCCAGATGTTTTAATATGAAACAACTGCTGAGATTTAATATAAACAACTACTATGTACTATTGGTTTTAAATTAATTAAACCTAAGTAAGCCTAAGTTAATTACTGTATATCAGCTTTATATTCTTCTCAATATGTTACACTGCCTGAAATTCCAAGGTCATGATATGCATTCAATTAATGTCCACCAGGATTTTCTATAAAGAGGATTCCAATTTTGACCTTTGCAATGTGTGACTAGCCAACAGAGATGATAGGGCATGGAGGTTATAAACAAACAATAAAGCTGTTTTGTGATGACACTTTAGAATTGGAACAACTTCTCCTTAGCTTTTTAAAAAAAATTTTCTAAAGAGATACCACACCAGATTTATGTAATACAAAGGACTCATGAGCTTGTATAACTGAACTTGTAAATTATTCTACAGTGGTTAGTGTTGTTTTTCTGAGATGTGAATGCTAATACAAGGTTACTATTGTGAGATATTATTTTGTTTTAAAATGAATAATTTATTTCTTTAAGATAACCCAGAGGCACCCCCCATCAGACTCGACTAGAAAACACGCATAAAGGCCAACAGACCCTGAACTATTTATAGGCTTTCCATTTTTGTCAGTGACTTTCTTTTTGTTGTTGTTGTTATTATTTTTATTGATTTTAACATCCTTTGTTGTTTTATTTGACTTTGCCTGGTTTTTGCACTTATTAATGACCTGCTTTTCTAGCTAGATAAGATAGGTGGGATATATAATTTGGAGATAAAAGAATGGGAACAGTGGTACTGGGGTGATACAATAGAACGGGAGGTGGGAGAAAGGAAGGGTTAGGGGGAACCAACTCAGGGACAGGGAACAACAAGTGAACTAAAATCAATGGCAGGAAGGGTGTAGGATGCCTAGTGGGACTTAATCAAGGGCAATGTAGCAGCAAGGAATTACTAAACTTGAATGAAGGCTGAACATGATGGTGGGACAAGAAGAAAGTAAAAGGAAATAGAGGAAAGAACCAGGAGACAAAGGATATTTATAGAGGCCTAAATACAGTCATGTGCATATGTAAATATATATATAGATAAAATGAGAGGGAAATAGAACTATGTACTCATATCTATATGTTAAGAATTAAGGTTGCAGATGGACATTGGGCCTCGATTCAAGTACTCCCTTAACACAAGAACACTTTGTTCTAACAATCCGGCATTCTGTGATACTCATCTTCCCAACACGATGGCAGAAGACAAAATGTGTGCATAAGCAAATGTGGTGAAGTAAGCTGATGGTGCCTGGCTATCAAAAGATATAGTGTCTGGGGTCTTAAAGGTGTGAAGATAAACAAGCGGCCATCTAGTTCAGAAGCAACAAAGCCCACATGGAAGAAGCACACCATCCTGTGTGATCATGTGGTGTCGATGGAACCAGTTATCAGGCATCTAAGACCTAGAACAAAACCATACCCAAGGTGAATGGCGGGGGAGTGCAATGTCCATCTCTAGACAATTGGACATTCCTTCCCAGGGGGTCACAGGGAAGAGATGGGCCCATCAGGGTGCAGGATAGCACTGATGAAACACAAATTTCTAGTCCTTTAGAGCTTCCTTTCCCCCACTATTATGATCTCAATCGGATTAGATCAAAACATGCACACTTCTACAGATAAGATCCTGCAACACAAGGAATACAAAATAGATAAAAAAAACCCTCAGGGCCAATGATGAGAGTAGAGATACCAGGAAGATTAGGAGAAAGTGGGGGGGGGAGAGGGAATGGATTAGAAGGATAAACCTAGGACCCCCTTCCAGGGGGATGAATAAAAAAGAAGTGGGTGAGGGGCAACACAGAATGATGTAAGATATGGAAATAATCTATAATGTATCAAGGGTTGGTGAGGGCGGGGGGGAGAGAAGGGGAAGAAATGGTGAGGTGATATCAGGGGCTCAAGTGGGAAGAGAATGCTTTGAAAATGATAATGGAGGGATGTGTGCAAAGGTGCTTGACACACTGGATGAATGTATGGATTGTGATAAGAGATGTAAGAACCCCCAATAAAAGTATTTAAAAAAAAAAGACTAACTCCTTGATTACTTCAATGCAATTCTCTGACTTGTTACTTTAAGGAAATGCCTGAGCAGTAGTAATGAAGATTATTAATAAAGCACACATACTTGAAAAAAGACAGACAAAACTCCTTGGAATTGTAGATTATAGTTAGATAGATGATAGATAGATAGACAGACAGACAGACAGACAGACAGGTAGATAGATAGATAGATAGATAGATAGATAGATAGATAGATAGATAGATAGATAGATAGATAGACAGAAAGAACCTCTTTTCAAGGGCAACACTTTCCAATAGGAAGAAAAAATGAATATTTTTTTTCTGGTGGCTTTATAGAAAACTATTTTAAAGTGATTCAAAGAGCATCCTTATAAAAAGCATGTTATATATGCAACTTGATAGTGTCATATGCGTATATTCACACATTTGATTATCTTCTTCAAAATAATGTTCCTTTGATAGATTTTGGCAAAGAAAACAGTACAAACGATCCTGAAGATTCTGTAGATACATTAAGACATTATCAGAGTTCCAAGAAACCATTTGAAGAAAAGCAAAGCAGATCATCATCCTTCATCTCTTCCGTGGATGATGATCCAAAGCCCCTCTTCTCGGGACTAGTGGATCCCCCTCCGGGAAGAGGGAAAGCGGCTGGGCTGGCTTTTGAAGAAACAGTGCCTACCTCAGGAAGAATGCACACAGATGAGAGAGGGCACTCCTGCAAAGGTAATCGAATCTGGGTTCTCCTTAGGGCTGATAAAAAAGGTGACTTTCAACGCTACTGATACATGGCTGTCTAATCCTTTGCAATTCCACAACATGCTCACATGATCCCAGAATGAGTGGTAATTCCCCGTCAGTGATCACCTGGGAGTTTCTTGTGGGCTTTTAGATTTAATATACTGCCATGTTTTGCTTTGTTTTTCTAATATGGTGATGTTCTTGCAGTGATTTCGATGGGGAATCTGATCAGTGAGCGTCAAAGCGTGAATTCTCTTATACATATTCTCTACTTCCTTCTCTTGTCCAACCCTATAACTTTATAGCATGAAAAGACAATAAATGCTAAAAAAAAGAATTTCTATTAACTAAAAATTATGAGAAAAGAAATCATGTATGATTCAACAAATTTGAACAATATTTAACATCTCTACCAAAAGGAATCCCCAAATGTATGGGTTTTGTTATAGAATATATTCATGAGATGAGGATTAATGCTTGATTTTTGTCCTCAGATTTGACACGAAAGCAGCAGTCCTCAACCTGTGGGTCGAGGTGCGACCCCTTTTGGGATTCGAATGACCCCTTTCACAGGGCTCGCCCGATTCATAATAGTTACAAAATTACAGTGATGAAGTAGCAACGAAAATGATGTTATGGTTGGGGAGTCCCCACCACAAGCAGAACTGTATGAAAGGGTCACGGCAGTAGGAAGGATGAGAACCACTGCTCTAAAAGATGGCAAATTGAGGGAAACTTGAAGAACAGTTAATGCAGCACAACAGGAGTTAGACAGATCTAGCGAGCGAGGTTTGCGATTGAGCATGTCCCTTGCTAATAAGGAGCCCTGGGGGCACAGGGAGCTAAGCACTGGTCTGCTAACCTCACAGTCCGTGGCGAACCACTCCGCGAGAGAGGAGACTGTTCCGCTGGAGATTCAGTCTTGCAAAGGCTGTTTAGAGTCACTGTGAGTCTTAATCCACCCAAAGGCACTGGGTTTTCAAGAGCAGGTCTTGATCAGGCTACTTAGATTCCAATCCGAACTCTTGTCATTTGCTCCCTTTTTAGCTTGGTATCAATTGCTTCAATGATCCCATTAAGCTTTAATTTGCAGGTCTTTCAAATAGGCATAGTAATATCCTCTAACCAATTAGTTATTTGTGATAGTTAAATTATTTAATAGGGTAAATTACTTTTCCTAAAATAAATCATCTAACTCCATTTACTCAAGTGTTATTTTCTCAACTGTTCTGTTTTCCTCTCAGTGTTTTAATTATTTAATATATCCACGAATATATAAAAATCTAGAGATGAAGAAGGTAGAGCAAAATATCAAAAGAACATAACAAAAAATTAAGCTAAACGGCAAGGTGGGGGAGGCTAGTAAAATGTGTGCGGCACTGAGGAAGTAAATATTCTCTCTCATCATCACTGTTATTTGAAGGTGCTACTAAAGACTTTCTGAAATGTAAACTGTGATGTTTTCCCAAGGACGCTTTTCCCATCACATCCAATCAGCCTTTGCCATGACCCCATATTGCAGTAAGCTAAGGATACATGCCAGTGTTCTCAGGATGTTGTAAAATCTTGATGAGGTGCATGAAAGTAGGCCCTCATTTATCACAATGCAAGAATGGGATATTAGACGTGATTACCAAATGTCCCGGTTTAGTTATTTATTAAAATGGATATCTGGGGAGTGCTAAGAATAGAAACAGGTTGTACCTGGAAGTCGGGAGTTCTAACGAGCTTGCTGACATCTTTGATGTCCCCAAAGTCAGCAGCATAATAAAGTGCTTTTATTGCATTTTCTTCTTGAGTTTCGGATTTTCAAGTGACTAGTCATGAAAGATACACGTTTCAAACTTTATTCTGCTTTGGAATGACTTTCACTGATGGTGAATTTCCATGCCCTTTATCGTTTATTTTTCTTTGCCACCTCCTCCAATTATTTTTAATTAGCTCTTCCACATGCAAAATCCAATATAATAATGAGAAGCTGAGTAAATAATTGTATTATATATAAATACTTAGTTTTTAAAAATTTATAATGCCATCCCTATTGAAATGATAAATCATTAACTTGAAAATGCACAGCTAAGTACGTGTCGGCTGAATGAAAACAAATGATGTCATATAGCGTCAGTACACGTGGCACTCAGTTAACCTAGCTCATGAACCCAATGGAGAATTTGAGAACTTCGCTGACTGCAAATGCTAGTCCCTGGTGATGTTGACGGTGAAGTACTGTTGGCAGTTCAAGAACGGGGGCAGGAGGAGGGGGATATAAGGCATGGCTGGAAAGACTGCAGGGTGACTTCCTAAATCTCCACCACTGTCAATAGCAAATTTCACAGATTTGCATTCCTAGCATTACCCACACTGAGTTCTGACAACAGAAGCGCACATTTTAGGAAGGTGACAAAGAAAGCAGAAAGTTATGTGGACTCTGCGTGTCCTTAGATGGAGGTCAAAGTTGACTCTAGGAAAATTGTGTCTGCAGAGCAAAGTGAACGTTTACTTTCTGCTCATCCATTTCCAGAACGATGTCTTGCAACTATAGCAACATTCTCCAAGGCAACCAAGTACAGATGCTTCCTGAGCTATATTTAGAAAGTGTCTACAGAGATGTTCATTTTGATTAAGGCCACTAACCAGAATTTCCCCCTTTGAACTCCTTATTCTTTAAATTGCTGGTAAAACAAGCTAATCACACATCTTCAAATTTTCATAAGTAAATTATAATCAAGGAAGCTGCTAACAGTGTATGCTTTATTCATCTCTGCTCAGAGAATAAACATTTTTCCTTGAGCATTGAAGGAAAGACATAATTTTCTATAATTTATCATATCTGATTCACCATTGTTTTATAAAAATCATTTTTATTGATTTAGGGACATGAAGAGAGCCATGAAGCATAGGAAAACATTCTGTAAGCTTTCTTGGTATAGTTGGTTTGTTTGTTTTCCAAACACTATCTGGAACTTCAATCCTATCGGTTCTTCTTGTCTTGCTTAGAGCTCACCCCATGAGGCTTCGGTCGATAGGCCAAGTGCCACCATCACCAAATCATTGATCAAGGTGTGCTCCAAATATCCCTTTGACATTGCTGCTCGAAAATTGAAAACCTAGTTTCCTAACAGGTCTAAGTATTTATTGTTCATAAATAGATTCATATGTTCATGAATAACAAATTACACTGCCCGTGAAAATCTGCTGACAAAGCTACATGAAACTCCAACAATATAATTTTCCTTCCCCCTCCCCTTTTTTTGTTTGAAACTCTGGTGGTATACTGATTGTGTGGTGGGCTACGAACCACAAGAATTGCCATTTAAAACCACCAGACACTCCGAGATAGAAAGACAAGGTCTTCTATCCCAGTAAGAGGCACAGTCTCAGAAAACCCAGAGGCAATCCGTCTCTCCTGACTCCATGGCAGTGAGTTTGCTTTCGGATTTTCTATGTTCATGTTCATTTTGGCATGGTTCCTAAAATGTAAATATATATGCATATGGTTATATTAAAGAAACAAGATACAACCCTGGGATCCCAGGAGCTAGGGAAACATCTTTCTAGAGCAGAGTTCATAGCCACCTGCTGGAGGTTTCTCAGCTACTTCAATAGAGAAGGCACCCCAGCCTGCCTTGTTTTCCCAAAGCTCTTCCTGACTATACTAACACCTTTGGTACAGCCTCCGCACCGAGGCAGAACTGCAGGCACCTCGTTGGAGAAGATTCGATGTATTCGAAGCTAACAGGATAGTGAGACACCGCCCATGAAGGAAAGATACCGAAATGTTGTCTGCTTGGAGAGATGGAATGCTTAGAAATGGATGCGGTTTCTAGAAGTCCTGCCATCCTGGTCTCTATTTCTAGATTCATGTCTAATCTGAAACCAAATCAGAGAAACTTTTTTAAATAGCCAAGGATGTGTTTCCATCATTTTACATAATAACGTTTCTCAGTGTTTAATCATAGCTACTTGTCAAAAGGGAAAAAAATCTATCTAATCCAAATCACTATAATTCATCTATTTCCATGTGAAAATGAGGAGCAGCTTTTGGAGGATCTTTCCTCATCCCCGCGTTTAAAGTGAAGGAAAGATGGTTCTTTGCCTTCCTTTCGTTCCACGATGAACTTTTAACTCCTAGTCCTTTTGTCAAAAGTTTTATTTTTCAACACTGATTATTTGTCATCTCTTCTCTGAAGAAGATGTTGAGGGAGGGAAGGAAAGCGTGCTCACGGAGTCACTGCTGATGCCTCCCACGCAGACCGATCCTGTGGGACAGGGTGGAATTGCCCAAAGATCTTCGAGACATTAAACCTTTACTGGGGTAGACAGCTGCGTCCGTCTCCTGCGGAGCAACAGATGGGCTCAAACCACTGACCTTGTGGTTGGCAGCTCAGTGTGGAACCCACTGTGCCACCGAGCTCCTTAGGAAAGCATAGGAAAAACGCTGAAAATATGGAGCAAAAATGGAAGGAAGGATCAGGGTGTTATATTTGCCCAAAGTATTGCTAACTTGAACACATGGAATGTTAGAGACACATTGTATGAAAAGCAGCTCCTGAAATGAATTTCTGTATGAAAAAAATCAAATCAAAATCTTGAACCTGCAATTCTTCAAGGGCCCATGTATTCTTCATTAGTTCTTCAGCACTCAACAGTGACTGGCACTGAGAAGGCACTCAGAACATTTGAGAAGTGGATTTGAACAGATAAACAATGTATTTACAGAAAATAGAGGGTAAATTTAAAGTATAGTGAGATAGAAATATTCCACATTAAAAAATCACAAGAAAAAATAGTGGTAAAGTGAGTATATTATAGGACAATGTCGAAGGAACTACCAAGAGATAGTCAAGCATGAAACGGCGGTTTGGGTCTAAAGGATGCTTTAGACCCTTCCCATCTGTAATGGCTTATGACCACCGCTTTCTTTTCTGCTAGGAAGGGAATGCCACCAAGGACACTCTTCCTGGTGGCACAAAGTTTGGAGCCCAATCTGGGTTCTGAGATTCTCGAAGTATGCTGTGGGGAGAAATCCTAACATCTTAAATCCCGAATAAAGCCCAAATAATGTTGCGCCTTCATCAACCCCAACTCACTACCCGCAGGTCGTTTCCCGCTCATCAGCGGCCCTCATCTTACATCCTAAATATCAGAATGCAAATTCATCGCTCTCAGATGATCAGTGCATCAGATTCGTCCCTTATAGCTCGCGTGTGGAGACCTGTGTGCTCCGGACACCACGGGGGCCCAGAGAAGTTGACCTTGGTCTTGCTGGTTTCCACAGATGTCATGGACTCCAGAAGCTGGGACCGAGGGAATGTGCAGACTCGGCCGCACGAGGCTGGTCCCTCGGCACTGCAGCCGGGCGCCTGGGGGACCTCGGAAACCGAAAGTGACCTTACCTACGGCGAAGTTGAGCAAAGACTAGACTTGCTTCAAGAACAACTTAACAGGTAAAATAAGAAAGCAAGACACAAGGAAACTGTACCAAGCTGTAGATGGGTGTCATGTTTGTGTTGTTTGTTTCTGTAGTCAGCTCTGATTCCTGGCAGCCCACATGTAATAGCACACAATATGGCCCGGTGTGTTGCACTCTCACACCCACCCGTGAGTCATAGTATATGTTCATGTGTGTGTATTTGGGGGGAGAGAGTGAGAGCGTACGCAGCTAAATGTGCAGCAATTCAATCATTGAATACTTCCATGACTTTGATTACATTCTTCAAGTTAGGCAACCCTTTGCAGGATCCCTTTCCAAATTCTCCCACCATGCTGCCTGCTGAGCGCTTCATCAAACATTTAGAGTTGCTCTTGCCAACCTGATCACTTATAAATAATTACTTAAAATATTTTCGGAGGCTTAAGCTGCAGCATGAGAGCACAATGCTTCCGGCATATATTTGTTATTAATGAAACTAGCCTATTATTTGGTTTAAAAAATGACTTCCATGGTCAGTACTAGTTTTCAGTTTAAAGATTACTTCGGGGAAATAGTTTCAGAAGGATAACCCAGTTTTAATCGCTCCAGAAAGTTTGGTTTCCATGAGATTATCAAATTGCATTCCCACAGTTTTCCTCCTTTTGACGAGAATCCTTTTGTAGAATCTTTGATCAAAACATTCAGTAATGGTGGCTGGATACCATTCAGGTCTCACCTTTGGACCTGCATTCAAGTTTCTCCTCCAACCTCTGGATCTCCTTCCTCTCTGTCCAGGCAGGTAGAGGCCACCTTGGATGGCTGATGGGCAGCTTTTCAGAGCTCCTCATAAAGGGCTCATCTTCCAGGAGTATGTTGGGCACTCTTCTGTTTTTGCCCTACAAGGTTTACACTGAATAATTTCACCAGGCCTCTCTTCCTAGTTTGACTTAACTTGGAAGTTCTCTGAAACATCTCCCGCAGGTGACTGCTGGTATGTGAAACACGAGTGGAATTCTTTCCAGCTTTACTGTACCATGCAAGCCACCACGGTACAGCAAACAGAGAGATGGGTGGTGAGGGCCAGCATTATTCCCCATAAATAGGAAATGAGGCCGGCTCTAATCCCATGTTTCATATCCATGTGCTTATTTACATAAAACTACAAAATGATCAGTCGAATTCTTTATCTGTAGATTAATCAGCTGAATTCTTAATCCACAGAATTCTTAATCTTCGCAAATATCACTTACTTAGAATATTCACTACTTCTAACAGCATAAATCCTATTTTTTCTGTCCTTTCCATAAAATTAGCATGATCATGATCAAATTAGAAAATCCTCTTTTTCCTTCAAAATCATGTATCTATGACTTGTTGGCTAACACCTCCGCTTCTAGGTCTCTGCATCTATATTTGGGCTTCGTTGCTGTTGTTGGTTCTGACTCATGGCACCTCTGGGCCCAGCGTACAGACGAGGGCACATCCTGCCCAGCCTTCCCGTTGTTATGTTGCAGCCAATGTGCCCATTTATCGCCTTCAGGGTCTTCCTCGCTCTCACTGGCCCTTGACTTCTCCAAGCATGATGTCCTTTTCCAGGGACTGATCTCTCTTGATACCATGTGCAAAGTACCTCTGGGTAGTTCCTGGTAACTTAATGGTGTGTTTGGTAGTTCCTGGTGACTTAATTCTGTATTATATCATTTTTTGAAGATATCAACAAGATGATTTTAACATTTAGTTATTAGGCCAACTTATGCAAAAAAATTTAGATTGAATCCAAAAGCCTATATCCTCTACTTCTAGTTTTTATTTTTTCTTCATGTTTGATGTAATATTTTTAAAGATGAGGAATATGATTTTATTTGAGTGAAGCTGGACCCCCTACCCAAGTTTGCACGGATTCTTTAAGACTAAATTAGTCAAAACATTTTCAGGCAAGCATAGGAAGGAGAAGGACACAGTCCTGCCATGCAGCGGTGTACCTTGATCCACCAGTAGCCCTGAGGTAAATGCCAACGTAAACTATCCCAGGACCCATCGAGGGGCTGCACAGAATCAATGAAAATGTTCAAGTCAAAGGAATTTCTAAATCCATTTCAAACATATGACAGGGTGTGGGGGGTGGCGCACTTAAACCACTTAAAAGAAGGGTAAACTTGGTAGATGGACCAGACTACTTGACTCCTGGTGTACATAAGGTCCAAATATATAAGATCAGCCTGCTCCTCCAATGGTGTGGTGACAGTGGGCCAGAGATGAAGACTACACAAAGGAGCTTACAGACAAAATAATCCCCTACACCAACGGCACACACCTGCTCTATCGCCGAGGTGCACTGGCCAAGTACACCTGGCCATTGGTATAGCCCAGCAGTCAGGCTACTGAATCGCCACACATTGTATTACTTAACATGGGGATAAGACAAGTGGAACCAGAGTGGGATTGTGGTGAACTGTGTCCATTTTCAGGGATCACTAGCTTGTCCTAACATCAATGATCTGTACCCAGGATGGGGTAACAAGTGTACCCTGTTTTAATCAGTAAGGAGGGGCCAGATCAGAAAATAAGTAGCAAGAATAAGAAGTCAGAAAATAAACTCAGATGAATGTCTCTAATAGAAATAAAGTTCATTGTTGATAACAAGGCTAAGAGTGTAAACTTGTAAGAGAATGTACCCCTAAGACCTATTAGGGTTTCAGCCATCTATCGGTGATAATATTATTACTATTATTTTTACTAAACTAGTGTATTAGTAATAGCTCTGGTGGCACAGTGGATCACACCGGGCTACTAACCACATGTTTGACAGGTCATACTCATTAGGCTCTCTGCAGTAGCCGGAAGAAATAGGACTTTTCCACAGTCAACATTCAATTAAATCTCTCTTGACATGATGCTGGCATATTTGCATGCAATTTCTAAAGATGATTTTAACTCTACCACAAATACTTTGGTAAAGTTTTTCCTATGTATCTCTGATATTTCCATTAACGTTTTATTGCCTAGCTTGATTTACCTGCTTTGGGAATTAAAATCCCAAATATTGCATTTTCCCTGGACTACCATCTTCAACAACTCTTTTGTCCCCCTCCCTGAAAACTCACTGCCATGGGGTTGATTCTGACTTGTAGAAACCCTGCTGACAGGGTAGAAATGCCACTGTGAGGATCAGAGACTGTAACTTTGACAGGAGGGTTGGTGGTTCTGATGACTCATCTTGCAGTTCGTATCCCAGCACATCACCCACTGTGCCACCACGTCTCAGAAGACAAGTTTGTGGAAAACAGCACAATTCCAACTTGTATTTCCCAGGGCAGGAATTCTGGAAAACTTTCTAGACCCAGACCTACCCTGTTTAACTTTAGTAATGTTCAAATGTAGAGCTATGAATCCCTGTACCCCTTGTCTTATTCAAATACACATATCCAGTGCACAATGCAATGAGAAACACATATAAATAAGTGTTCTCTCCCAAATTAGCTATGCTGCTTTCTTTGTTGCTCCAGAGCCCAATTAAATTACAGTAGTGCTAAAGGTTTGCATTTGAAACTGTTCTTAAAAGAAAATGTTCTTCTGCAATTAGATACATACTACAGCCTACATTTGTGTCCATATTTAGATAAATAACAAGCACTCTGGTGGTATGCTGGATTATGCATTGGGCTGCTAACAACAGAGTCAGGTGTTCGGATCCACCAGCAGAACATGAGGTTGCCTGCTCCTGTACTGATTGACAGTCTCAGACACCCTAAGGAACAGTTCAACTCTGTCCTAGAGGGTCACTATGAGTCAGAACGGACTGATTGGCAGTGTATTTAGTTTGCAGATAATCATTTAATATTTGCTTCAAAAGCAATGCTTCCTAAACCATAACGTGCACACGATCCGTCTGGGAATTTTGTCAAAGCTATTAATCCATACGCCTGCGGTTGGCAGAGACCCCACATTTTCAACAAGCTCCCTGCCTTGCTAGGTGGTGCTGGAGACTCGGTTGGAGAATGTAAAAGCTGTCCGTCATGATGCTGGCCCTAGCAGATCACCCAGAGCAATTGATCTGTATGCCTCAAGGATGTCGTGAAGCACTTGTTTCACTTTGTGTTCGTTATTTATGTGCTTCCTTCATCTTTCCTTCTGAGGCATTCAGCTCCTGTCAGCTCCCTGGGATCAGATTCCATATGAATTCATCTTCATGTTCTCCCCTCACCCACTGACATTGCAGGTCTTGGTGAATGAATGAAAATACATATTTTACACGGCTTTATAGCTACGCTGACCTTCCCTAGCTTCTCAACAATTTTGTTGTTGTTGTACTGAGTTATTTCCTTCGGTGTTAAGGACCAAACTGGATTTGTGTTGTTAATTCCTCCTAAGTAGATTATTTGTTCTCAAGACTCAAGAGAGACATCTATTCTATTTAAACTGAGACTATTTTCATAAAGTATGAAATGCAGATAAAGTCCCTGTTTGTTGAACTACCCCAAATAGAGCCAGATTACCAATAAAAACAAAACTAAGTCCATTCAAAAGCACTTGGGGAAGGAAGATGGCTATCTTAGCCGAATGTGAGCAGGTAGGGAACTGATTGGGCCTGGGCAAAGCGTAAGATGAAGGTCCGAACCACACGGCTTGCCAGATCAGTTATTTGGTTAAGCAAGTTTGTTCAGATAAGCAGCCTTCTGTCTCTGACGAATTGCGCTTTAGAAGTTACCAACAATGAAGTAAGTCTTTGGTTTAGTCTTCTTTTTCCCCTACAAAGTTATTCCGGAGCCAAGGACAAAGTCACGTTGAATGAGGCCTATATTTACTGAAGGTGTGCAAAGGTAGGGGTCTCAGTTCTCCCATGTGTTCATCCGGGTTGACTAGAGAAGCAAATTTACACACACTCAGATATGTATATGAAAAACTTTATGTACGAGAGCAATTGAATATTGAGAAAACATCCCAGCCCAGTACAGATCAAGTCCCTAAGTCCATTATTAGCCCATATGTCCAATACCAACTTATAAAGTCCTGTTTAGACTCATGAAACACATGCAATGGTGCCAAATGCAGGTAGATCACAGGCCAGTGGGTAGAAAATCTTGTGAATCCAGTGGCAGCATGCGCATCTCAACACTGGCATGGGTCTCCATGTTGTTCCTTCCTGCTGCAAGGTCTTGGCTGCGTTAGTGTAGCTCCATCAGGCTCATCATCAGTTATGTCCCGCCTCCACAGAGCTATTTATCTCCGTAATGCCTCCAAATGAGGCCATCATGCTGCGATTGATTGACAGGCTAAACTCCACCCCTTCACTCTTTGGTCTCAAATTGACAACAGATTATGTGACTACCGCTTCCTGTAATGGGCCTCATGCTATTTTGTTGACTAGTCCTATTCATGGTAGCACTGGGCATGTGATGCCAAAGCCTCAACTTCCAATAGATTTTGCTCTCGTAGACACTCTTCAAATAAACAGAATCCAGAGCCTGCTGCTGACTGCTTGACAAAGACTCAAAAAAAAAATGCTTATGTTGGGTTCTATTTACAGACAAATGAAGATTATGAATCCCATTTGTTGATTGAGCTTTGACTCATTTCTTATCCCCCAATTCATTCACATTCAATATAAAGACCTCGGATAACCCACTGAACTGCTAATGATACCTAAATAAAATATGTACAGAACTATTTATGGTGATGTCTGAAAGTAAAATTTTCTTTGGTGTCTCAGATAAATTAATTTTGAATGAATCCAATAAAGAAAACCTTTTGGAAGCATTTAAATTTTGTACGGGGCTTTGATGAGTGAAAGAAAGATGGGATACACAAAAATGTGAGTTAGTTGGTGCCCTAAAAAAATATTAGATCAGCCCTTTGGGGAACAGATAAGTAAAACAGCTGTTAAATCAATTTTTACCTTTTCAGTGTGTGGCTTTGGCATTCACAAGGCATACTCATACATAATTAATTGGTTTAGAATACATGTCTATATTTACCAAATACAGAAAACTTATCATGTGCTTTTGTGATACTCAGAAAGAAAGATTTGTAGTGTTAATTACACTACAAATATACATATGTGTATGTGTGTATACTCATATTTAACTTTCAAAGCAAAAGCTAAATTCTCTTCACACTGAATTCTAAAATATAGTGTGCATGTATTTAGACAATATTAGTATGATTATTTCAACAATTTGGGTAAGGTCGACATTTTTCTTGCTTTTTTGCTGTTCAGAGGCTAAACAGCAAACCCTAATAAAGAATTGTTAAAAGCATTCTCTGAGAAGGAAAATGATCCACACTTTTCATTCTGGCACCCATAAAAGTCCCTCCACTTTTCATGCTATTAACATATGCAAAGAGGAGAGTCAGACCAATTGAGTTGTGCTGTTTTCTCTTGAATTTTAATTTCAAATGAAAATTAAATTAACAGGCCAGTTGGCTGCTTATAAACGATGAGAGAAAGAATGTTCAGACTGGCATTTTGCAAGCCAGCCAGGTCATCGATGGGAGTGAACATTTAAGTTTGGTGTGTTTCTTAAATACCAAGGTCCCTAAGCTATAGTTGGCAAGAGGTCGTAGCAACATTTCAAAAGACAACAATGAACCACATAGAATACTTGATGTGGACAGGAGAGAATTAAGGTAAAATTTTAAACACACAAGGAATTGCCCTGCGATGTTATGATTCTGGGGGAGGGGGGGCGGAGAGTGTGCTGTAAACTTATTATTGTTTAAAGAATGAAGGGGATTTTCAAAAGACTGAACAAAGCAAAGATAATTTAGTGCTCAAAAATATTTTCTCAAAAAAAATATTTTCTCAGTGTGTTTTACATTTTGAAATCAATAAAACTTAGTACAAATTTAATCCATCCCATTCACCTGTTTTCTGTGGACGTCTAATGGAGGGCCCAGGGAGCAACGCCATTATCAGAATTATTCATGGGACCTAAGAAGAAATCATCAGCTGCCTAAGAATCTCCTTGTTCCCTCTCCTGCCCTTCTTGTTTATAACCATCATTCTGTGTTGATGGTACTGAAATGTTCTCAAATATCTTAGCAATCCTAGTCGACTGGAAGACCATCATTTCCGATTGTTATCTGCCCTGTAGGCTTGAATCCCAAATGACTACTGACATCCAGACCATCTTACAGTTGCTGCAGAAGCAAACCACTGTGGGTCCCCCAGCCTACAGTATGGTGACTGCTGGAGCGGAGTATCAGAGACCCGTCATCCACCTGGTGAGAGCCAGCCACGCGGGAGCATCCATTAAAACGGACAGAAGTTTCAGTCCTTCCTCCCAAGTGAGTACAGATTTCACTCAACCAATCCAACCAGGAAAGCCCACATGATGCAGAATCACCTGGGTGCTCATGGGAACACAGGTGCTCAACCTTTCGCTGTGTCTACTCCATTAGAGTTGCCGGGCACAAACCCTGTAGGTTGACTGTGAAACAAAGCTCAGTGATTGTTGTACCCATTAAAAGCTTGAGTAAAATGGATCTAAAAGGAAGATTTCAGTCTTTTTTCAAAAAGAAAAAGCTTATTTCAAGACTCAGTCTACTTAAATTGATATACAGTGGAGTTTAGAAAGTTAAGGAATTGTGCTGGATTCAAAAGTGCTTCATGAAAAACAAATCTCCAGTTTGTTACAGTGACAACAGAAAGGAGTGGAGGCGTGGGGCTGAGGTTCAAATGCAGGTTCATGTGAGGTTTGTCCCTCTCTCCTGCCCATCACCAGAGTTCTCTACCTGTATTTCACTGGGTTGATAAAATGCAAAGAGGTGGGATGTAAGCACTCTTTTATGGCTCCTCTGAACCCCTCTTAAGGGCCCTGTTGAATTATATTAATATGTTTACATCCCTTGGAATTCTACCTTGGGAATTAGCCTTTGTTTTTTTAAACATTAAAATTAGACATAGAAACAAAAGTTTTTCAGAATAATCTTATAAAGTTTCTCTTGTGAAATTGGATTAAAATGTCTATAAATTACCTATATTAGAGTC
Organism: Tenrec ecaudatus; assembly: GCF_050624435.1. Classification (NCBI taxonomy): domain Eukaryota; kingdom Metazoa; phylum Chordata; class Mammalia; order Afrosoricida; family Tenrecidae; genus Tenrec; species Tenrec ecaudatus. The sequence goes on from NC_134542.1 coordinate 76,981,543, forward strand.
ACAGGAAGTCCTATGCCGGGAGGACGGTAATGTAATCTTCTAAGACACGGAAGGAGAGACTCATTACCTCTAACTAGTTTTATGGCTGGGAAGCCTGCAAAATGACGCTGCTCGTTCTATATTTCCAGGGCATTCTGATCACTTATTGGGACTGAATGAATTTTCTACCTTTTTTTTTATCCTTTTCTCCCCGGCTCTGTTTTGTAACCGAGTAGAGTTCCTGGATTGTGCAAGCAGTTAGTTCACATGGCTGCTAATTGAAAGAACTAACCCACACAGAGAAAGAAAGTGAAAGAAATGCCTGAACATCTACTTCTTAAAACGGAATCAGTGAATAAGAAGCCATTCTAATAACACACAGGGTGGTCATAAAGATTTCAAATATATCTAGAAAACTCCAGGTGAAATCGTGTAAAACAACAAAGAATCTAACCTGGTGGCAGAGTAAAAGTGAAGTTCTTGAAATGTTTGTTGCTTAGTACTCTCTGAAATTTAGATGACCTGAAATTTAGATTCTAAGGGAATTCTTGACCTCCAGTTGCTTCGCCCACCACAGGGAAAGCAATGTTGAAAAAATGACTAATGCAGAGCGGTGGTGAAGCAAAGCTTGTTTGGGATTCGTGGGTGTACTTTAGATGTCTGCCAATGTCAATTATAAATTTGTGCTTTCTGTTCTTTCTATCAGTGTCCTGAATTTCTAGACCTTGAAAAATCTAAACTTAAATCCAAAGAATCCCTCTCCAGTGGGGTGCATCTGAACACAGCTTCCGAAGACAACTTGACTTCACTTTTAAAACAAGACAGTGACCTCTCTTTAGAGCTGCACCCAAGGCAAAGGAAAACTTACCTTCCTCCAATTAGGCATCCGTCTTTGCCAGAATCCTCCCGAAGCGCTACAGGAAGCTTGGGTCTTCATAGGCATGTTTCCGATCCTGGTCTCCCAGGGCAATAATCCTTTTGTACTATTTACTCCACACACAGTGTACGTGCTTTCAATGGCTGTTCTCCTTTTTTGTATTTAAATCCTCTCTACTTGACTCAGGGGTTCACAAGGTATCATTATATGCAAAAGTACTGTATATTTTCCTAAATTGAAGCTTGTATGCTAAAACTGAGCAGTTAGGATGTACATATACATAAGAACTTTTTGTCCCAAATGTTAAAACTGCCAGCATCTCAAGGCACCTTATTTTTTACTTTTATTTTTTAAATCATGTGCATGTTAGGAAACTCCAGTTTCTCTTGCATGGAGACTCCTATTTACTGCTTTTACTAAACCAGTATTTTGTTATGAAAATGCCTTCCAAGCAAATAAGAAACTAAGGGGTAAAACTATTCATGGATGCACTTCAGATGATCCTCAACTCATTCAAGTTCAAAGGAACTCTCAAGTCACATTTGAGAAAGGATGCCTTCTCTAGCAAGAAGGGTATAGTCATTGACACAACACAGCGGGGAATGGAAAGGTCTGAGTTATAAACCTCTGGTAGCGTAGCGAGCCATCTCCAAAGACAGGAATACACGCTGGCGTTAATGAGGACAAAGGCTTTGCTACTTAAAATTCCGTCACTAACTGTATTCATAAACAACCGAAACTATTTACCACTGGCATGTTGCCTTGAGTGCTTATAAACAAGGGATTCGATTTTTGTTTTGTTTTTCTTTCGTGTGTGTTTTTATTTTGCAGGCTGGGGGCTAGGCTGTGAGGAAGTTCCTCCTAAGAACTGCTAAACCGTGTCTGCACAAAGTGATGGCCACAGCGTTCACCGGGTTCATATTTTAGTATAACCCTGAATTTGATCCAAATTGTGGAAGCACATTTTCCCCCACAAAGAATGTGCAATTTTAGTGGAATTGAACAGGAAAACTATTTTCCACCAAGTAGATGCTGCTGACCTGTGGCTTTCTCAACCCAGTGATGGGGGAAACTGAGTATTTACCTGCCTAATAGGGATTCTGTTTGGCATCGTGGGTGACAAGTTGGGTAGCTAAGCACAAGGTCAACACTTCCAAACCACCAGCCATCCTGCGAGAGAAAGATGAGGTTTTTAGCTCCATTAAGGTTTCCAGCCTTGGAAATGTGCAGGGCAGGTCTACTCTGTACCACGTGATCACCATGAGTCAAAAGGGAAGACTTTCTAGTAGGAAGCAGACACTGCCCAGTAGGGAGTGTGCAAGGTGCTTCTGCTCTGTGAACATCAACAATCGAGCCCAAAACTCACTGCCATCCAGCCCATCCAACTCATAGCAGCCTCTAGAAACAGGCCCCCTGCGATTTTCCAGACTGGAAATCTTGACCGGGAGCGGAAAGCCTCGCTTTCTACCAGAGAGCAGCTGGTGGTTTTGATCTGTTGACCTTCCTGTCAGCAGTTCAGTGCGTAACTTGGGCTAAAGATATGGTGACTCCAAAATGTCATAACATATAATAGAATATATTTTAATATATATCATCAATGATTAGAATTCAGCATATGCCTCCCTGCTAAAAGCAGAATGTTTTGGGGGGGTGGGGATGACAAGTTAAAGATTCTCATTAGTCAAATTCCAATTAATCAATTTAATTTTTCAACTAGCTTAATTACAATTTTTTAATTATGGACTAGCCAATTACATCCTTTCCTTCTGAACAACAACAAAAATAATTGGTAAAAAATTTCATAGTTTTTACCAACTCTTAAATGCACATGTAATTTTAAAGAAACATTACATCTGTGTAAATTTTTAGATGGATTCATTTCTCTTCAAAATAATAGACTCTTATGGACTCAAATAAGTAATTAGCTTCAAATACCTGAATGTATTTATACAAACAACATGTACTATTTGAAATATGATTAAAGTGACCTGCGACTGCACCCTATGTGTTTTCAAATGGTCACATAAATTGATCATCTGTGTGAAGGCATGAGCAGGCTCTCATCCCTGCTCAGTGTTTGAGAAACCAAAACTGAAGCGATCAAGTACATGCAACCAAATGACTATAGTCAGTTCCGTAAAAGTATAATAATAAGCCGATGACACAAACCATCTGGTGTTATACCAGTTTAGGAATCACTTTTATTTTCTCATTTAAGAAATATTTAAGGAACGCCTACAACTGTCCTGGAAACCGGGTCTAGCAAGTGGGAGCCGATTCCGAGGGCTCTTTAGAGAACGTGTTTCCATACGCAGCGCATTATTTGCAGCTGCAACAAATTCCATGCAGATTCCGAGTGAGTTTATCAGAGATCGTTCATTGAGGGGGGGGGGGGGATTTGGCAGGTGAGGAATTTAGAACGGATTGTTTGAATCTTGGCTGCTTCTGCTACAACATTTGGCGTGACTGCATAAAACGCAGCTTCCACACGAAGCCTCTCCTAAAAGGCGGAGGGCAGGGAGGAAGGGGAGATGCGAATTGGTGTGGAAGCATCCAGCCTGCTTAAATTCCAGCCTAACGCAGGCCTTTTGTTCCTTCTTAGTCCCTTTACAAGAGGAAAAATCGCTTGATATCCAAAATTTAAATCTCACAGAGGCGGGCAGGTTTAGAATGACCCCTTCCAACAGGTATTAGCTTAAACGAGCCTGAGCCATAAAAGTTGCGCTGTGTGCAAGCTGGAGAGGGGACTCTTGCTGAGCCTGGGCTGACAGAGTGGGACTGCTCCGTGCGGTTTCCAGGCTGAAATCTTGACAGGAAATGATCGACAGGGCTTTTCCCTGGGGAGCAGCACGGACCTTTCAGCTGACAGCTGAGTGCCTGACCATTGTGCCACCAGGATTTCTCCTGAAATAGTGGTCCAACAACCAAACAAACCCATAGCCCATCTAGCTGCGTCAAGCATAAACATCAGAAGACTTGGCTGTTAAATTGGCTTCTAGATGTCCAAAGCAATGATCGTACTGTACAAAACGCAGCCCTTTGCCTCAACCTGAAAACAAATGTTTAAAAGTCATCAGCCACCTTCCCCCTCAGGGGACAGCAAAAACCGTCTGGTCCCCCATCTCAGCATCCCATTGCAGACCGGCTCTCACTGCTGCAGCCAATCATGACATGGGAGCAACTGCTTTCCTTCTGGGCAATTAGTCACATTAATACCCCTTGCTTTCCTCTTAAAAATAAAGTGTCACCTAGTCCCCTGGTCTAAATTAAATACCATCCCCAAATCCACGTTCTCCTTCCATTAGAGGTCTGCCTGCTGTCATTAATTGCTGGGGAGAAAGCTGAAACCTACGTATCTCATTTATCCCATAAGGGAGCCGTACATCTTAATTAGTTGATCAGAAAAAAACTAGGAATAAAGCATGCTGAATGAATGTTCTTCCAGGCTTTGTAAATTAATAATCACTCTTCCACCAAACATGAGGAGACGGGGTGGATTTGGAATCGCATAATTTCATAAATTTGTTGTGATCATTCGAGTTGACCTTTCCAATTCTTCTAGTCAGAAGACATAAAAACTAAGTGCATAGTGGTGTCATTTGGAGTCAGGTTTAATATGTGTGTGTAAATAGGGTTGCTTGCGAGGACTTTGGGGGGTTGAACTTTGGTAATGGTTCCACAGTGCCCGATAGGATACTGTCCTCATCCGTCATTTTAAATCCCATAATAGATCAACAAAGGTTAAAATATATTATTTTATCAACATATCTAAAGCATTACTATTAACAACAACCTCACTCCCCTAACTGCCTTGAACAGCTTCTTTAAAAAGGAATTCACTTAATCTACCTTTGCAAAAAATGAAGTGCAACACTGATTGCTAGGATTTACTATAACAGTCTAGATTTCAAAGCAAATATAGATTAATGTGTTTAAGCAGATGTCTTATTTCACTTTTAAAATTTTAGAAATTAAAAATAAATTCAAATGTTCTCAGGTTTAGCAGCGAAACAAAGGTGTCTGTCCTATGAACGCATAGACACTCGGGTCTTGGAAGACAGCATGATGCAGAACCAGTGTCCTCAAAGTGTGGTCCTGAGCTATGAGCACCTGTCAGCACCACCATTCTTAAAAACGTAGCACTTGAGCCTAACATCGTGGCGCCTGTAAGCTCCAGTGGCATCGTGCCTATGAGCTGGGGTGCAATCTGTAAGGTCAGCAGTTTGAAACAGCTTTGCAGGACTTTCTACTCCCATGATGTTACAGCCTGAGAAACTCAAAAGGGCAGTTCTACCCTGTCCCATAGCATCACTATGAATAGACATGAATGCCATGCAATGAGCTTTGTTTTTAGTTTATTCCACACCTGGGAGAAAGATGGGGCTTTCTACTTCCAGAAAGAGCTGCAGCCTGAGCACACACAGAGCAGTTCTATAGGCTTGTAGGATTGCTATGGGTTGGCATCAACTTGATGGCAATGAGTTTTTGTTTTTGTTTTGTATCCCAGACCTGCTCAGTCAGGACCTCTAGTGGTGGGACTCAGCCACTGTCTTTGAGCAGGCATGGTCCACACTAGCAGTTGCACACTAGCCATCTGTGAATCACCAATGCAGAAGAACAAGCATTGGATCTAGCTTCAGACCGCCTTGACTCCAAACATGAGTTCTTTCCTTTATACCGGTGAGATCCTGAGCAAGCGCATTCACCTCCCTGAATTTGCGAAAATGAGAATGGCACCTGCCTCACGAGATGAGATGACATAAAGTGCCTGGCACACAGTAGGTGCTCAAAACAAATAACAAAAGACAAAGCCCACCAAATCTTTATTTCTCATTCAGAAACATGGCATAAAAAATCAAGAAAAGATGTTTTATTCCCTCACAATTTAGTTTTTGCACAATGTACTACATCTCCAATTAAGCACCTGTTGCCAAGACGATAAAGTGTTTGATCCAGAAAAATCTGAGTGTAGCTACTGTTTAGTCTCTCTTAATTGTATTTTGCACTATTAGGTTTATAGCTTTAAACAATGCTTACTATTTGTAATAAGAATAGTGGGAATGATGAGTCTCAATTTTACAAACATATCTAAGTCTGAATCAATGTTAAACAGCTAGTATGCAAAGCTAATCTGTCGAATTCAGTACTTCGAGAATGTTCACAAGACTGGCTCCCTGTGAAAGTCTCTGCAGATTCATGATGTTGCCCCCAAGTGGATATTTGGAAGAAAAAAGGTCAGGGGTGGGGGGGGGGGGCTGGGGAAACTCCATCATCTTTAATTCCATTTTCCATTAACTTTTTGAAACCTCCCTCTGTCCCACGTTTTCAGAATGTGATTTTTATAGTACATGCATATCCTATTAATTAGCAAAAGCAAGACTTTAGTTTGGATAGCTCTTTTCATGCATCTGGACCTGCCTGCTCTCCCTGCACGGCTCTATTACAAACACTTAGATTGAGCCTTCGTGTGGAATAAGGAGCCCTGCTGACATAGTGGTTACACATCGGGCTGCTAACCGCAGTGTCACCATTTTTAAAACACCAGCTGCTCTGCAGGAGAAAGACCAGGCTTTCTGCTCCGGTAAATTCACAGGAAATCCCCAGGGGTTGTCCTACCCTGTCCCAGACAGTGTCAACTTGATGGCCATGGGGTTGGAGTGCAGATTGGTGAAAATAAGCAAGGACCTGGTGCAGATTGGTGAAAATAAGCAAGGACCTGGGGCTCGGTATGGTGAGCCTGAATTGAAGTCTTATCTTTGCTGCTGACTCTTGGAATTTAAAACCTTAGTGAGCCCCGCAATCCTAAAGTATAAAAATAGAGGGAACATCTTACATAATTTGTCAGGAAGAGGATCTGTTAAAGATCCTTTAGAGCAGTGGTTCTCAACTTTCCTAATGCTGTGACCCTTTAATGTAGTTCCTCATGTTGTGGTGACCCCCAACCATAAAATGATTTTCCATTGCTACTTCAACACTGTAATCATGCTACTGTTAAGGGTCGTTTGACCCCAGGTGGAGAACTGCTGCTCTAAAGTGTCTATGAAGAAGCCCTTTGGAAACCCTAAGGCATCATAAGATTGCAGAACCACAAAGAAAGTGCTTTGTGTATGGCAGTTCTGTTTGGCTTTTGGGGGATGGGAGGTGGCAGGCCTTAGTCTTTCCTTTACCCAACAATAACCCGATAATCAGATCTACAAAGTGGCTCAAACACCTTTCAAAGATCCAGTTGCCATGAAAACACCAGGGACAGCCTGAGGGAAGCTTGCTCCACAGCTGCACCCTGAAATCCATCAACGATTCCCTAAGCCCAGCCTCCATAAACTTAGCCCTCCTCCGCACTGTGATTGCTTCCGACATTTGCGAAAGCATCCTCGCGTGCTCTCTTGCAGAGCTGTTATTTGGTTTGACGTATTAATGAAATGGTGATCTTTCAGTAATTAAAAGGATCTTGTTTTTAATTGCTTTATTAAGTCTTAGGCAGTGTCCAAGCTTAAAATCAGTCATCACATGTTCTTTGGTACCAATATGTGTTTTCTGCTTTAAGAAAATCCAATATAGAAAAAAAATTCACAGAAAGGAATGAATTATTAATAAATGACATAAAAGATTATCACAGGGTTTATTTACATACGTGATTAAGTGGAAGCTAAAAGCTGACAAACGCAAAATTATTTAAAACAAGTCATTACTATGAAGAATAAAATATCATAGGAGTGCAAGTTTAGTGTATAGAACCATACCAATTCCATTATTATAATAATAATAAAATTCTTAAATGAGAATAGCAAGAATTGTTAAAGATATTTTTGTAATTTGGAAAAGTGGCTACTCATGAAAATGTAATGTTGAATTTAGATGAGTCGTGATGTCTAGTAGTTAATTTATATTATTAAAGGAGGCATAATTTGGTATGATATTTTAGAATACTCTAGACGTAACCAAGATTCTTAGTGTTCTCCATGTAAAGAAGTCACGGGGCTACCATTTCAGCTTGCCTTTCAACTCCGTATCTCTCTAATGTTACTGTTTAAGGGAAAATATCCACATTGTAGCATTTAAACTGGTTGGGTTTTATTCTTTTTGTGTGATAAAAGTGTAGATGAAAATTCTAAAACCTCCACCAGGCTTATTTAGAAGTAAAATGAAAGGTTCTTGTACCTTTGCACTCTACTTTTCCACATCCCTCATCAAAATGCTCCTATCGTTATGGTGATATTAAAATAGAGTGGCACATTTCTTCAAATTAGAGCTAATTATTGAGGAGGCCCTCCGTGGTTGCTCCCCCACCCCTATCCACCAGGTAACTACTTTTAATATAATGCAAAAGGTCATTTTATCTCAGACTGGTATTTTATCGTCTTGATGGAAAAATGTGTATCAGAATGTGTAAAGGATATACTAAATGAAAAAAAAACAACGCGTGTAATCACTTCAAAAGTGCAGTCATCTAATATAAATAAGAAACTTGCTCATGTTGGCTAAGAAGTACCCTGGAACGCTTTAAACATAATGAAAGAATCTACCAAAACGCTTCCAGTCTTTCTTCACATAATGTAGCATGAAATCATGATGCTTTTTGAAACTCTGCGCAGAAATATTTATTTTTAACAACTATTTTCTTCAAAAAATTGTTATGTGGTATTGACCGTGTAATCTATTTGCACAACTAGTTTTGCAATAATGTTCTACTATTAACTGTAAATAAGGAAAATGTAAATTTCATGTAAAAATGGTTGCAACTTTTTGGTAGCTAAAAGAAGTGTACAAGTTGTATTGAACATATAGAATATATACATAACTTACGAATGAAGAATATAATTTCTGAGCTATTTATACATGAAAAATTCAAGAATTTGTAAAAGAAATTATTTTGGAAACAAAGAAAGTAAACCTCATTAGCGACTTAGGATACTTTTATTAGTAAAGTCAACTCTTTCCCACATTGTACTAAGTTCAGACATGGCGGTGCTGGTGTCTTTAATGAAAACACAGAACCGCAGCAGTGCCAACGGGCCCCATAAGCTGGCGGAGTGCTGGAGGCACTGTAATGAGTTAAGGAAGCATTCCCAGATGCCTCTTCTTTTAGTTACCTGTCAGGAACACCATAGTAACTCATCACAACACTTAGCTGTTTGGTTACTTAAAACTCCGGGGCCTAACCAGGCTTTAACTTACATATAAACCAACTCTTTTATATATTTGACTCATGTTTCACCTTTTACAAAGAACGAAGATGCCCAGACAATATTAGATGGCTTTGATCTACTCAAATTCTATATATTTTTAATTCAATCCCTAGAATTATCTATTCTTTATGCAAACAACCAAATTAACATTAATGGAAATATTTTCATAAAATTTGATGGTTGTAAAGTGGCATGTTCTAAATTGCTTAATAGGCTTTGAGGTTTAGATTGCCCACCCTTCATTTTTTGTTGAAAAACAAATAGCAAGTTTAATAAAATATCAAATACTGATTAGCAGATAAAATACTACCATTATCTTGAACATGATTACAAAATTGAAACCTAAGTGCAAAAAGACTAAAAAGGAGTTAAGCTTCTTGTTATAAGATCAATTGAGAGAATATGGAATATTAAATATGCATCCAACAGTTCATTTAATCCAAAAATCATTTTTTAATGGTTCTACCATTAAAATATTCAAAAAGGAGCCTGGTGGCCAGTGGTTCAAAGTGCTTACCTGCTACTCAAAAGGTTAGCTGTTGACCCACCAGTCGGCTTCTATAAAGACTGCCAGCCTCAGAAAACCTATGGAGCAGTGCAGTCTGTCCAACAGGGTCACTCTGAGTCAAATCGACTCAATGGCCGTGGGTTTTAATTTTTAAAAGAAAATAAATTAGTGTATTTCTAGACTATTCATATTTGCACTGTTCATATTATCCTTTGAACTTTCAGGAAAATCATAGCAAGAAACATGTGCACAATACAATCAACTGACATGTAGGTGACTGTATGCATGTATATTTAAAATGCCTATTTATATTTTTATGCCTAAGGGGAAAGCTTGCCCCCCCCCCCCAATCAGAAATATATCAGAAGAGGGAACTGATCATCCCTGGCATATGCTGCTTCCAAATATTTAACTATTAAAACCTGAACCAGTTCTCCTCACTCGCTCCAGAGGGGCACACCGGACACACAGACGAGGACACTGCTCATTTTCAACCGTGTGGCCTATCATGATGGTGCAGAAGTCTGCCGGTGTCTGCGTACTACAGATATATACATAGAAGCACACCTGAGTTGGAAATGGTCACAAAATAAATACAAAGCTGCTTGGATAAAAGGAATCTTCAGTAGTATAAGGTCCTTTTCTTTATATGTGACTAAAATATATATTTTAAAAACAAGTGGGAGAAAATGTGGCAGAGACAGATTAAAATCACAGATTTCCCAGCATTCCAATCATGAGCTGATACAAAGCCAACCATGTTTCCAATGTTTTCCAGTGCTTGGATGGAAGTAGTTTTGTGTTCAGTATTCAAAACCACTGGAAATTTTACATTTAATATATGGACATATGTGATGGGTTGATCTTATCCTACACTACAAATCACCTGATTAGTATTTAGTTAACATTCTGCTGTAGTCATCACTCTAAAATCAGAGAAGTTCCCGGTATTTTTCTCTATCATCTAATATTATTTATGAACTGTACACATGCTCTTAGGTGATACTTTAGCATTCTTTCAAATATACATTATTTGAAAGTGTTCATTAATTCACTGGGTAAGTCATTGAATTAAGATAAAGCTAGTGAATAAAACACCCATGGTTACCATTTTTTTAAAAAATCAAAGAAAGGCGTGCTGACCCGAGAGAAGTCCTGGGTTTTGCTCACTCGATTTATGAGACTATTGACAACTGTTTCCCTGATGGCGTGCCAGGACACTGCCCCAGCGTAGGAGAAGACAGCACGTACAGCTTGTCACAGCTGCGAGGACAGAGAGGGTCACATGCTCGGGAAGCAGCATTGCTATGTTTGTGCACTTGAGGAAAACCAGGGAGAGTGTAGGGACTCTGACACACATCTTACTCAAGTGACCACAAGCGGATTTGGGGGTGTCATTTTTTTAATTGCACAGATGTTACATTAGTGAAGAAGTTCTACTTCCTTCCAGGGTACACGCCTTTTTGAAGAGAAACATAAATTATATTTTCCCTGTTACTTTTTGCTGAATACAGGTTTAAAGAGGTTCACTGAGCACAGTCCTTTAAATTTAGAGTTAAAGGGAACCAAACTAAGACGGTCCCCAATGTTGATTTCTGCTTGCAATGTAAAATGTGTACCCTGCCACTCGGCACAGAAGTGCAACCCCTGGCATGGAGGCATCTGGCACTTCCTGTAGACTACGGGAAGCCTGGCACTGTTCTTCAGATGAAGCATCGCGTAATATAGATGTAATACATTTTGTATAAGACAAAACTTTACAGCAAGCTACTTGAATGTTTATTAAAAAATTCTCAAAATGACATGGAAACTTGTTTACTGTATAAATAAATGCGCTTATACATTGAGTGTGTATATTATTCCAGGTTTTACTGTATCAAAAGAAAACTGGGCTCAGGTGAACCCATATCAGCTACTATACCATATTCATATCCTGGCGATGTTTATCACAAAACATTTTAATCGTTACCTTAGGAATGGATAGTTCTTTTTTAAGGACCAAAAGAATGGATTGCATTTCGGTACAAAAATACTGTTAAAATTATTCTCTTTGCTGAATCTTTTTATAATCCGTATTAGGTGACAAGCAAAAGAATAGTGTTTTAAGACAGAGCAATAGGGTACATTCATCCTTCTAAAGGGGTGCTGTGGTCAAAGAGTTTTGAAAAAAAAGAGAACAGAAAAAACTGAGTCAAACAAAATTAAAGCCAAGTTTATTTACCTTAGGCTTTTACAAGCTGATGTCAATCATGTAGTTCCAAGAGGAAGGTGAGTTTTCCTAAGGTATTTGGCATGGAAACTTCCTTCACAGATATCCTGCGGCCAAAGTTCAGAGGAACATCCTTTGAAAAAGTCAGACGTGTATAAGGGGTGCTAACAAAGTATCATTTGGCAGAAACATGTATGAGTAATATCGTACTTCATAAAAGTGTGTGCTCCACTATGGCAGATGAGGCCATCTGCCCCCCTAAAGACGTACCACTTCTGAAAGCCAAAGGGGCACTCCTCGGTCCTGTAGGGTCACTCTGAGACGCAATCAACTTGATGGCAGGGTTGTGTTTGTTCATTTTTTCCCTCAACTTTGAGCTACCACATAAGGAAGATGAGTATAATGGACCTGAGAATAGTATGGCAATCCACTGTTTTTGATCTGAGCATTAAAATTCCAGGTTGGTGAATTCCATTATTTCCCTTATTCAACAGGAAGGGCTTACAGTGTGGTTAACATCTGCTTTCTAACACCACTTCCAATTAAATGCGGCACTTTTTGTGCCTCAGTGAATGTCCTCTCACCTTATCAAATACATGCTCCTGGATAAAAAACACCGGAGAGACAAAGGGAACATTATTCACTCACATATTCTTATAAAACTGACCAAGTGAATTTTATAGCCAATTATATGGAAATAATTGATGTCAAAATGGCTAGAGCTTACTTTTTTCAAGATTCATAAAAGTGAATGTTGTCTTAAAATGATGTAAGTTTTATGAAAATCACTCCTATCCACTGCAATCCATCCTCCGGCTTTTAAAAAAACTGGAGTTTTTTTGATCACCAGTTATATTAAACTTCTGTCAAATTGTATTAGGCTAGAAGATAATCAGTTAAAGAAAAATATGTGGCTTATTTAAATTTCATTAAGAAAGGCTTATGATGGGGATTAAATTAATTAAAACAGTGCCTGAACTCTACTTGTCAATTTACTTAGTAATATTATTCAGCAATATTGCTTTAATGCCAATCCTGGAATCCATGGGTGGCACAAATGGTTAAGTGTTTTGACTATGAGCCAAAAGGTTTGACTGTTCAAAACTATCTAGAGGCAACTTGGAAGAGAGGCCTGGTGATGTGCTTCCAAAAGGGCACAACCTTGAAAGGCCCCGGGAGCCATTCTACTCTGTACACAGTGGGCCTCCAGAAATCGGGAATCCATTTGTTTAGTACTCCAACTTCCATGAATGCGCTCAAAATACTTGATTTACCGGTCCACAAACCCCATTCGTTTTGTTTTCATGTAAGCCAAACTTCTTGATTTCGAACACTGAACCCTTTTTTATGACCTCTGGTACACATAATAACCACTTATATTTTCTGCCTTTTGGATGTAGTGGGAATCTGTTATCCCACTGCTAGTGAATACTACCATCTGGTGGGAACTCTGTACCTCTGTGTGAATCTGATGAAATGCAGTGAATCTTTCCAACCCCAGAAGCTGTGACTCTTTGGAACCTAGGTGTCACTCTAATTAATATCAACAATCATACTAACTCAACATTTTTTCCATTTACCTCAAAATTCTTTCTATAATGAAAATACCTGGTTTCAACCACAACAAAATTCTATCAAAATATAATTTGGTCTTAAAACAAAGTGGTAGATGGGTAACTTGGTAAATAGTTGGCATTTCACGTAAACAACAATTTCAATTTAAAAATAAATTTTAAAAAGAGCCCCTCTACCACCCGGAGGGAGAAAGACATAGCCATCTGTTTCCATGGTGATTACAGCCTCGGGAACCCAATGGGGCAATTCCACGGATGGGGGTAGAATCCCCTGGGGTCACTATCATTCAGCACTGAACTGGGGCAATGGGTTAAGGCTAACAACTGCATGTTTTTTAGGAACTATGGTATTCTCAACAAGCAAAATCCCAGGCGGTTCTGGTTGTGTGACTAAGGGACAAACCCTTGTACAAACAAAGCATCAAACTAAGTCCTCTTCCAGAATGCCCCCAAACATGAACAATTACAAACAAAATTCCTAAGTGGAAGATACGCACTTCAGATAAGGATAAATTAGCTTTCCCTAGGCTTGCATTGCTTGGCTTCTCATCCAATCTATCTTGAGAGTATATTCTCCTTAGCTTATATTGTTAAAAGTTAAGGCTAAGAAATGTTTACTCAATAATTATACAGCAATATTTTATGATGTTAAGCATTATTTATACAAAGATACTTCTCTAAAAGCCACAATATCCTAATACAAAGGTGTTTCCTTTATTGCTTGAACCGTTTGTGCTAACATGAAAACAGAGAGAGAGAGAAGCGATTTAACAGGTGGGACTGTGAATAGATCCCAGTTTTCCTTCATAGTGATCCAGTTCAGTTCTCCCATGCAGAAGAATTCACAGTATTTCCTTAGCTTTCACATTCTAGACATTCAGATTGCCATAGTGCCCTGCAAAAACTGAAACAAAAGAAACCATCAGCTAACAATGACAAAATCGGTTTTCACTCTGTTTGATTAATTGTATTCCATGGAAACATTTTCAAGAAGGGAAAGAGAACTTTCCAAGACTTGTCATTCTAACCTTGAGCCTACCATCCCCATCAGTAAATACAACAATAACAACAAATAACAGAAATGTTAAACTTTGAAACAATGCAGATATGAAATATAACTCCAATTAAAAACAAACCAAATGAAACTGGAAACAGGTACATAGGAACCATGTGAAACAAGATTAGCTTGACTGCATTATAAATTAAAATTTGCTCTCTCTCCTAAATGAAGCAAGTAAACTACTCTCTCGATAAAAAGTGGTAGACAGATCTTTTAAAAATATTTGGAAGAAGAGCTACCAAACACAGGTCAGAAGATTAAGCAGTAATTTTATATTTAAAATAAAATCAAGTATGTATTTATATCAATAATGAATTATATGTATGTTCGGCTATAAAAAAATTTTAAAAATATGATCTACAAAGTATATTACTCCCAGTATATGATATCTAAAAAACAGTTTTATCACTATGAATCCGTGCCAAAAGGTATGACAAGCTTACTCACATCGTCATAAAGGATATTCACAAGTCCTTGCTGTAAGTGGTCTCTTCTCCTAAAGAAATCTTAAAACAAACAAAAAACTACTTCATTAAAATTGAAAGTCTAATGTAAATCTTGAAAAGGACAGCATTTACATTGACTCAAGGTCAAAGTTCAGAGGGTTGAGCATGAAGGAAGACTAGAAATAGGAAACGCAGGGCAGAGAGAAGCACTAGAGGGCCAGCCACAGAAACAGGAAACACCGGAGGAAGGGGGTAAAGGATGCTACATTGTGAGCTTGCGAAGAACGAGATGAAACACAAGGTATATACATTGTTGAAAGGAAAAAGTATCTGTTTTATAAACTTTCACCCAATTCACAACGAAAAAAATGATCTTTAGTAAATAAAAAAATTTTTTTTTTACTTGGAGCTAAATCTGCTTTATTGAGCCCAATTGAAGATTTAGGCTGGGATGTTACAGTTAACATTTGTTTTATTCAGCAAGAACAATTTATATGCAGCCATTTCCTACGCTTGCCTAGATAGGCTTGCCAGGCTTTGTGGTTACAGTTGCAATAAGGCAGATCTCTGAAGAGCTTTGAGTTGTATTTTCTTTTTTTTTTTTTACTATTTCTTTTTTTTATTTTTTTTTATTTTAACAATTTATTGGGGCTGATACAATTCTTTTCACAGTTCATACGTATACATACATCAATTGTATAAAGCACATCTGTACAGTCTTTGCCCTAATCATTTTTTTCTCTTTTCTTCTTTTACATTTTATTAGGGACTCAAACAACTCTTACCACAATCCATACATATACATACATCAATTGTATAAAGCACATCCATACATTCCCTGCCCCAATCATTCTCAAGGCATTTGCTCTCCACTTAAGCCCCTTGCATCAGGTCCTCTTTTTTTCCCCCCTCCCTCCCCATTCCCCCCTCCCTCATATGCCCTTGGTAATTTATACCTCGTTATTTTGTCATATCTTGCCCTATCCGGAGTCTCCCTTCCCCCCTTCTCTGCTGTCCCTCTCCCAGGGAAGAGGTCACATGTGGATCCTTGTAATCAGTTCCCCCTTTCCAACCCACTCACTCTCCACTCTCCCAGCATCGTCCCTCACACCCTTGGTCCTGAAGGTATCATCCACCCTGGATTCCCTGTACCTCCAACCCTCATATGTACCAGTATACAGCCTCTGTCCTATCCAGCCCTGCAAGGTAGAATTCGGATCATGGTAGTTGGGGGGAGAAAGCATCCAGGATCTGGGGGAAAGCTGTGTTCTTCATCGATACTACCTCACACCCTAATTAACCCATCTCCTCTCCTAAACCCCTCTATGAGGGGATCTCCATTGGCCGACACTTGGGCCTTGGGTCTCCACTCTGCACTTTCCCCTTTATTTAATATGATATATATGACCTGATCCCACCACACCAAGGCAAATCACTGGGGGAGTGCAGCGGAACAGCAAGGGAATGGAGTGGCAAGGTCCCCAGGGAATGCTGAAAGTGGACTTTGGGGCCAGGGCGTGGTGCCCCAACAGACTGGACTGGAAAACGCTCCTAAGGGCCAGCAAACGATCCCTGAACTAACTACAAGCTTTTCTCTTGTGAACTGTTTTGGTCTGTTCTTTTTCAGTGGTTTGTTTTGGTTGTTTTGTTGTCTGGTTGTATACTGTTGCTTTGTGTTCCTCTGTCTAGTTTTCGTGCATGTTAGTGACTCCACAGGTCTGTCTGAATAGGACAGGCTGGATGAACTATCTGGATGAAAAACAACGGGACCGACAGTTCCGGGGGGACTTGGGGTGGGGGGGTAGGGGGGGTAAGGAAGTGGTGTTAACAAACCCAGGGACAAGGGAAAAACATGGGACCCCAAATGGTAGAGAAGGGGGAGTGGCAGGCCTGGTGGGAAATGATCAAGGGTAAGGTTGCTTAGAGAAGAGGTATACTCTAGCCCAGGTGGCGATGAACCATGGTAGTAGGGCAGGAGGAAGGTCAAGGGAGATGGAGGAAAGAGCTAGGAGTCAAAGGGCATTCATGGAGGTCTAGACAAAGACATGTACATGCAAATATATATAGGAGGATGGGGAAATAGATCTATGTGTCTATATTTATAGGTCAAGTATTAAGGTGGCGGAAGGACCTTGGGCCTCTACTCAAACACTCCCTCAATGCATGAATACCTTCTTTTATTAAATTGGAACTCTATGATGCTCACTCCCCCGACACAACGGCTGGAGCCAAAGTGGGTGAACAAGTAAATGTGGTGAAGAAAGCTGATGGTGCCCGGCTATCAAAAGAGATAGTGACTGGGGTCTTAAAGGCTTGAAGATAAACAAGCGGCCATCTAGCTCAGAAGCAACAAAGTCCACATAGAAGAACACACCAGCCTGTGTGATCGAGTGGTCCCAAAGGGATCAGTTACCAGGCATCAAAGAACAAAAAATCTATCATTGACTGCACACCTCCATGATAGGATCGGTGAAGACAAATGGGTGCATAAGCAAATGTGGTGAAGAAAGCTGATGGTGCCTGGCTATCAAAAGAGATAGTGTCTGGGGTCTTAAAGGCTTGAAGGTGAACAAGCGGCCATCTAGCTCAGAAGCAAATAAGCCCACATGGAAGAAGCACACCGGCCAGTGCGATCACGAGGTGCCCAAGGGACCAGATATAAGGCATCATGCAAAAAAAAAAGATATAAGTGTGTGCATGTATGTGTATATATGTGTATATGTATATATGTACGTGTATATATGTATATATATAAAATTTTAAATCTATACTGTCAAATACCTAATGTATTCAGTTAAGGACCCCTGGTGGCATGATGGTTATGTGTTAGACTACTGACTCCTAAATCGGCAGTGTCAGCCCACCGGCCAGCCTGCAGAGAACAGGGGAGGCTTTCTGCTCCTACAGTCAGTCCTGGAAACCCACAGGGCAGTTCCACCTGGGCCTGCAGGGTCACCATGAGTCAGGATCGACTCAAAGGCCACGAGTTTGGGTTTTTTGGTGAGTGTCCCCATTTATGAGATAAATTAATACTTTCATATTCAATTAAATAAAAAATGTTTAAACATATTCAATTAAATATTAGGTTGTTTATAGTGAACATTTCCCAAAACCGAGTTCTAGTCATTTTTCATGATTTATATTCCTGTGTTTAACACCTAATGACTGGTTAAACTAAGGGATGAATAAAGGAACTACATACTATTGTAACATGCTGAAGAAAGAAAGAGACTATTCAAAAAAGACAGTGACAAACTACTGTATCCATACCTGTCAATGCTCGAAGCTTCACACAGCAAGCAACATAATCATCAAAGAAGATTCTGCCATTCTTGCTGTAACGTTTAGCAATAGCACTTAATGTCTGAGGACTTAACCTATAGCCTAAAAACAAGAGATTGATCAATTAAAGGTCTCAGATTAACTAGCATAAGAATATTCCAACACTGTGCTCTCTCACAAAGTTGCAAAAAATTCATCTTAAAATTAAAAATGTGTATTAGAAACAATGCATTTCAGATAGAAACTGATTTTTTTAAGTTCATTATTATTACTGTCGAGTGGTACATAAAGACAGCAGCCTTAGCTTTGTCCTAAAATCAAAGCTAATGAAAAAAATAATCTTATTGTGCATTTGATTTTGAAATAATGCTTTAGTATTTCAATTCTGTAACTCTGTGTATATCGAATGAAAGTTGCTAGTTGACTTTGCTACCTTCCAAATACATTTTTTCCTTTAAATATTTAACTTGTAAGGAACTTGTACAGCCAGAGAAAAGTCAGAAGATTAACAGGGTGACCTGGAAGGGAAAGAAACAGGACAATTTCATACCTGTTTGTGTTCTGTAATTCTTAGCCTAGTTCTTCATATGTTGAATCCTTAACTACAACATCTTAACATTCCTGGTTTCTCTGTTGTTCAGTCTTGTGATTCAAACATTTCTGATAATGTTTTGGTATCAGTAAAAAGTTTTTAATTACTGAATCCTGTTATATGTGTCTTGATTTAGTTTTAAACACTATGCTAGTATTTCTGTTTGATTATTTGTTTTAAAATATAAAAACTGAATTGTAAAATATAAAAATGATTAGATATAAAAATTAACCTGTTCTACATGCTGCCCATTCTGTGCCTTTAATGAGATCTTTACACCTTAAATGGAGCATAAGTGTTGGGCTTTGAACTTTAAGTCAAAACTACCAACAGCTCTTCTGCTTCCATAAAGATTTAGAGTCTAGGAAACCCTACTGATCAGGTCTCCTCCATCCTGTTGTGTCTGTCTGTCTATGTATGAGGTAGGAGTAGCCTTGACAGGCCTGGGTAGAGAGTTTTTTATATCCACTTTACAATGGAACACACTGAGCTGATCTCGGTATTCTTGGCTTTCTACATTATTAGATCAATAAACTTTGACCAAAAACTCTAACACATTCAAATAATGAAAATAAATATCATAGGAAAAATTGTCATTGCACTTACAATGCAACTTAACCCAGGAAATTTGACAAAAGTAATGGAATACCAGGGACAAACTAAGAGAGGAGACAACTAAAACTGCAACGTAACGTAATTACGCCACACAGCTGCATGCTGAGCTCACTACTCGGTAATTATGATGCATGTGGTACTAACAAAGTCTTAAGCTTTCTTCACAGTACTTTCTAAACATAATTGGAATAATTATAAAGGTATTTGAAGATCTTAATTTGAAAAATCTAGAGCACCTTCTGTTTTCCTAAAGTAGTGACCTATTTAAGCTCTTTAGAAGTTTTCTTGTTTGTAAAACGTAATGGTTAATATTACAAAACTATGTTTAATTTTAGACCAAGTTCATCCATTAGGTACTAAAGCTCAGATGTACATATTTATATGGGGAGAATTGACCCCAAAATCATTAGTGTACAATGAAATGTCTATTCATCAACTAAAGTAAATATACCATCAGTTTTAACTCCTTTGAATTGGAATTTGAAGTAAGTCTGCTTAAAATGGGTTCAGATTTTAACTTTCAGAGACATCATTTCTTATAAAAATGTTATTTTTAAAACGGGGGTACGGCAGGAGAGGTTGGGAGGAAGTTGGGAGCTTGTAACAATGAACACAAGAAAGAAGCAGATGTTCTGAAGTCGATTGAGGAGATGATTGTGTAACTGTTTTTAACATGATTCAACCATTGAAGTGCGTGCTGAATAAGACAATAATTATAATTACATAATGATTAATAATTAGAATATTAATGATAAGTAATTAATTAAATAAAGCCATAGCAATGAATAACAATACAAATAACAAAAAAGATAACAATCAAATAATAACATAAAATAACAAAACTATTAAAAATTAAAACCAGGTAATTAAAACCACAAGAGTAATCATAATTAAGGAAAAATTCTCCAAGCGACACAAACTAGAAGAAAGTAAGCATCACTACGTAAGATCGATGGCTTTGCCACGAAAACAAATAGCCCTGGAACCTCAACTCACAAGCTCACTACCTTTAAAGACATTAGAATTCTTGCCAATGTATATGCTTTCCATTATAAAGGATTTTGGCATATGTGCTACATTTACAGAGAAAAGGGGGGGTAGCTTCAATGCTGAAAAACTAGACTATAAAATAATAAACTTGTGACCAAATGAGGGAGATCCCACCAAGCTACAAAATAGAATGTAAATGGGGAATACTAACAATTATATGTATAAATGTAAGTGCATCAGACATAAATCATTTAGAAATTATTCAATCAACTGACATGTATAGTATATCGACTTTTAAAAAACAAATCAGGTAAAATAGCTTCATCAAAGAGTTCTCTTGTTGTCACATGTCAACGAGTCGGTTCTGACCCATAATGACCGCACAACAGACCAGACCACTGCTCTGTCCTGCACCAGCCTCACAGTGGTTCCTGCGCTTCAGCCCTAGGTTGCTGCCGGTGGGTCACTCCGTCTAGCGGGGCCTTCCTCTTTTCCCCTGCCACTCTACTTTACCAAAGTAACAAGCTTTCATTTATCTATAACCTTGAAATCCAACAAGGCAAAGTTAGTGATAATACATTCCTTTGTTACTTAGTAAACTAAGACCATTGGTATGCATCTTATTATGGAGACAAAATCAAGCTAGATCAATTCTAAAAGACTTTAATCTTCTTACCCATAGCTGCAATGGCTTGACCCAATTCATGATGCTCCACTGTGCCACTTTGGTCTCGATCAATGGTCATGAAGTTCAGCTTCCAAGCACTCAGGGCTGCCCACAGTTCTTTGAATTCACTAAATCCCATTTTTCCTGTGTAGTCCCTCTGGTAGTTTATTAACAAAAATACATTTTGGTGCCAAAGAATATTAACCTAACCCTGAACTGTAACCACTGATTAAGAAATTAGCAATGTCTCCATGGAATTAACCAAATATTTCATATAAATAGATCTCCACATACAAATATGAATGTGTGAAATTCTGATAGGTTCTTACAAAGTATTTTCAAACTCTTCAGGCCACTGCGGTCATTGGTCACAAACACCTGGCTTAGTTTTAAGAAATAAAGCAGTCCCTATTCTAGAATATTCTGTGGGTTGTTTTTTTTAAGGATACATCCAACATGGCAATCATAATTCTGCAGGTTTCCAAACTGAAGGCTGTAAAACATATACAATATGTAAATTAGAGTCTGCCCAATTTTATCCATATAACATAATCACAATATCTTTTCCTCAAAACAAAGCATTAGATAAATTATTACCCTAACCAATAAGCTTTTACTACACATCAGGCATTCATGGCAGATAAAAAGGCAAATAAAAATTATTTCAAACTGTTTACTCTGACAATGAGATCAAGGTGTTTCAAATAGCTTTTATTAAATAACTAAGAAATAGGTGTATTTGCTTTGCTTAAAGCCTAGGAAGGAAAACTTCTGCCTTCCTAAACCAAGTAGGAAGTAGGGACAAAGTCAAGCCAGGCACATGTTCAGAAAGTACACAAACTGGAGGAGTTAAGAACTGGGCTGAAGCCTGGGGATATGTGAGGGAGTGGCGTGCCCTGAGTGCAGAAAGGCAGCTAAGTGGCAGGTGATTAAAATCTGGAATGCCACCTTGAAGACCAATAAAAGGCACTGTAGGATTTTAAGGAGCATAGTACTATCACTCGATCTCCCTTGTAGAAACTTGATAGACTAGATTGGAAAGTCAGATGATATGGGAGGTAGGTTGGTAAACCATTTCAGTTTATTATACTAGATTGAGTAAAAGAGAAAGTAAACACTAAACTTAAATAACTGGATTTTGGAGAGTAGAGAGAGGCCAAAGAAAGAAAATATAAGGAGGGGCCAGCCCAATCCAAACTACATGGACAGCCTCCCTGTCCCCCAGAAGAATTCACTTCAGAGGGACATGTCTGATCAAAGCACACAGGAGCAAATGAAGGGCCAGAAAGAGAGAGTGGAGCACATCCTGCCCCACCAAGCCCTCAGGATGATATTCCTGCTCAGAGCAGCCAATGCACAAAGAAGACCATAGGGCTGGCCCCACTACCAGACAGGATGTCCCTCACTGATCCATAGTGCTATGAGGGACAACACTGGAGACACAGTGCAGGAATTGTGCCCCATCTGACCCCTTCACACCAAGGTGAAACACTAAGGGCGTGCAACAGAACTGCAAGGGGAGCAGAGCAATGAAGTCCCCAGGGAATAGCAAAAATAGACTTTGGGGACAGGGCATGGTACCCCATCACAATCAAACAGAAAACACTCCTGAAGGTCAACAAACAGATCTTGAAGTATTTATAGGCTTTCCTTTCTTCCTTTCTTTTTTTTTTTTTTTTTGGTCATTGGGTTTTTCTTGTTCTTTTGCTTTCTTTTGCTTTGTTTTTCTCTGTTTTGCTTTTGTGAATATTATTATCTCTGCATGTCTATCTAGATAAGATAGATGGGATAAACAATCTTGAGGAGGAAACAATAGGCCAGTTATGGGGGGGCAGGCATAGGAGAGGGGGTGGCGGGAACAAGGAAGTGGGTGTTAACAAACCCACAGACAAGGGAACAAGTGATCCAAAATCAATAGCGAGGAGGGTGTAGGAGGCCTGGTAGAGCGTGATCAATGGTAATGTAACTGAGAGGAATTGCTGAAACCCAAATGAAGACTGAATGTGAGAGTGGGACAAGAGGAAAGGAAGACAAGAGGAGAGAACTAGGAGGCAACGGGCATTTATAGAGCTCTAAATGCAGGCATGTACATATGTAAACAGATTTATATATGACGATGGGAAAATAGATCTGAGGACATTGGGCCTCTACTCAAGTACTCCCTCAATGTAAGAATACTTTGTTCTATTAACCTGGCATTCCATGATGCTCACCTTCCTGACATGGTCACTGAAGACAAAGCAGGAGCATAAGCAAATGTGGTGAAGAGAGCTGATGGTACCAAAGATATAGTGCTGGGGTCTTAATGGCTTGAAGACAAACAAGAGGCCATCTAGGTGAGAAGTAACAAAGTCCACATGGAAGAAGCACACCGGCCCATGTGGTCACGAGGTATCGATAGGACCAGGTATCAGGCATCAAAGACACAGAACAAAAAATCATATCATTGTGAATGAAGGGGAGTGCGTAGTGGAGACCCAAACGCATTGCCCATAGGCAACTGGGCATCCCCTTACAGAAGGGTCATAGGGAGGAGACAAGCCAGTCAGGATGCAGTATAGCACCGATGAAACATACACCTTTCCTCTAGTTCTTTAATGCTTCCTCTCCACAACTATCATTACCCCAATTCTACCCTACAAGTCTGGCTAGGCCAGAAGATGTACATGGGTACAGATAAGAGCTGGAAAAACAGGGAATCCAGGACAGATGAACTCTTCAGGACCAATGTTGAGAGTAGCCACATAAGGAGGGAAAGGAGAAGGTGGGGGTACATAGGGTGAACCGATCACAATGTTTTGAGAATGATGATGGCAACAAATGTGCAAGTGTGCTTGACACAATGGATGGATCTATGGATTGTAATAACAGTTGTATGAGCCCCAATGAAATGATTTAAATTTTTAAAAAGAAAGAAAGAAGCTATAAGAAGGAATTTAACGTAAAAGCAAGGGTTTTATACTAATACTTTCATGAGAAATGTTCACGGAAAAACCTATATTTCAATCCCATTTTCCACGAGCTTTTGGAAGTTCCCTTGGATTAGGTCCACACAGTTAGGTAAAGCCTGTGACTGATAGTTACCCATCTGACTCCTGGTGACCCCCATGTGTGCAGAATAGAACCTCCCTGGAGTTTTCAAATCTTGTGACCTTTGGGGAGCGCATCACCAGGCCTGTGTTTGAGGTGCTTCTGAGTGAGTACAAACTACCAACCTTTCAACTAGTAGTGGGGTGCCACCCAGGGCAACACAATTAAAGCTGAAGCAGTTATTCTCACCCCTTCCAAAAGAAGATAGTAAATTTTAGAAATTTTAGTTTATGCTATTGAAACATGAATTTTTTTAAAGAAAATAATTGATTTCAGTCAAAATTTAGACCCATTAAAAAAACAGTACGAGTAGTCCTTGAGTTAAGAGAAATGTTGGTTGTTTTTTTTTAATGTTCAGCATGGTGTAAATGTTACACTAATTGGTTGTGGTGCTGGAAGACTGACTATTCAGTCAACACTCAGTACTTAATGTGTGATAGCTTGGGGGTGTTAGGTGATGTCATATAGACATGTCAAATGTACAACACTCCCAATTTTACAAATAAGGAAGTGGACACTCAAAAAGAATATGTGTCTCAAGTTTATAGGGCTAATAGGTGGAACAGGTAGGATAAGAGTCAAATTTTTCCTTCTTCATACAAAAGCTACCTGGACAGGAGAATATCACATGAGAAGTTGCCCATGTTTTGATCAAGTGAACAATATCCTTTTGACCCTAAAGTTAACAGTGACTCATATTCAGGAAGTGAGAGAATCTAAATTGATGATAAAAATGGCATTGGTAAAGAGAGGACCATAGGGTGGGCCCCAACACCAGACACGACATCCCTCACTGACCCATAGCACTATGGGACAACACTGGAGATGCAGTGCAGGAATTGTGCCCAAACTGACCCCACCACACCAGGAAAAACACTAAGGTCATGTAATACCAAGGGGAACAAAGCAATGAAGTCCTCGAGGAATACCAAAAATAGACTTTGGGGCCAGGGAGTGACACTCCATCAGATTCAACTGAAAAACACTCCTAGAGGTCAATAAACAGGCCATGAACTACTGATAGGCTTTACTTTTCTTGTTATTAGTTTTTCTGTTGTTGTTTTATGTTTTCAGTTGTGGGGTTGTTTTTTTTTTTTGCTTTGTCTTGTTTTTGTGATTATTGCTTATGCATGTCTATCTAGATAAGATAGGCAGAATAAACTATCAAGGGGGAAAAACAATGCAATGATGGTTCTTGAGGGATGTAGAAGAGGGGGAGGTAGAAGGAAGTGGTGTTCCAACAAACCCAGGGACAGGGAAACAACAAGTGATCTAAAATCGATGGTGGGGAGGGCATAGGATGATCAAGGGCAATGTAACTGAGATGAATTACTGAAACCCAAAAGAAGGCTGAACATCATAATTTGATAAGAGGAAAGTAAAAGGAAATAGAGGAAAGAACTAGGGGGCAAAGAACATTGATGGAGGTCTAAATACAGGCAGGCACTTATGTAAATATATTTATATACAAATGATAGGGAAATATATATATATATTAAGTATTAAGGTAGCAGATGGACATTGGGCCTCTACTCAAGCACTCCCTCAACACAAGAACACTTTGTTTTAATAATCTGGCACTCGGTCACTGAAGACAAAATGGGTGCATAACCACCTATCAAAAGATATAGTGTCTGGGGTCTTAAAAGTTTCAAGATAAACAAGCGCTGTGTAGCTGAGAAGCAACCAAGTCCACATGAAAGAAGCATACCAGCCTGTAGAATCATGATGTATTGATGGGATCAGGTATCAAGCATCAAAGACCCAGAACAAAAAATGCTAACGATGTGATGAGGATGAGGGCAGAGTGAAGACCCAAACCCCATCTGGAGACACAGAAGGGTCACAAGGAAGGGAGGAGCCAGCCAGGGTACAGTATAGCACTGATGAAACACACAACATTCCTCAACCCTCGTTCTACCCTTATACATCCGGCTAGACCAGAGCATGTAGGTACACTGGTACAGACAATAGCATGAAACACAGGGAATCCAGGACAGATAACCCCTTCAGGACCGATGATAAGAGTAGCAATAACAGGAGGGCCGGGGGAAGGTGGGGAGAGCAAGGGGGAAACCGATCACAATGATCTACAGTTGCCCCCTCCCAGGGGGGCAGACAATATGGAAGTGGGTGAAGGGAGACAGCGTTTGGTCATAGACATGAAAAAAACTATAAATTATAAAGGGTTCATGAGGGTGGGAGAGTGAGGGAGGGAAGGAAAAAAAGAGCTGATACCAAGGGCTCAAATAGAAAGCAAATGTTTAGAAAATGATGATGGCAACATATGCACAAATATGCTTGATATAATTGATGTATGGATTGTTATAAGAGCTGTAAGAGCCCCCAATAAAATGATCTTTAAAAAATGGCACTGGTAAATAAGCAGATTTTCAACCCAAGAATAGAATTATTATATGTGTGTGTGCATGTGTATTATCTATAATATGTGTACATGTGAGGGAGTAGTATATGTAAGATTAATTTTGGAGGGGAAAGAGCTACACAATTTTCAGAAAATATGACAGCTTTTTACACTCGCATTAAGGCCCATTACAGTAGACAGGAAAATGAGATTTTAAAAAGGAAGTATAGTCATTTAGGAAAAAAGCAAATGAGACAAAAATAAAAGTAACAAAATTTTGGAAGTTAAGAAGCAATCTAGTTACACTGCAGTAAACCTTGGACACTTAAGAAGTAGAAGAATTCCTGAAAAGCGGGGAAAGCTAAAGCTAAAGACAGAAGAATTGGTTAAGACTCTGCTTGAGAAGAAGCCCGGGGAGCCCAATTCCTTCTCTGCCTCAGCTCTGCTGCCCAGCTGTCACACCTACTTCCCTGAAGAAGTCTGAGTGTTTACTCTGCGAGATGATCCATGAATCGCAGGATTCAAGGCATGGTGCAACACAGGGGTATTGATAAACAAGAAAATAATTAATAATTTATGAAAGAATGGTGGGTTATACATTGAGCTACTACCCACCAGCCAATTTTCAAATATACCAGTCACTCCATGGGAGAGAGATGTGGCTGTCTGCTCCCAAAAAGACTGAAAGTCTCAGAAACCCAATGTTCTACTCTGTCCTATAGGGGTGTTACAAATTATAATCATCCGTACTTGATGGCAGTGATTTGGGCTTGCTTTATTTATTTATCATTAATTGGGATTTTATATATCATATCATGCCATGTTTCAATCATGTCAAGTAAAATTGTACAATTGCTACCAGTTTCCAAACATTCTTTTACTGCATGGAATCCCTGACATCGCCTCCCTTTATCCCCCCACCACCACTGTACCCCTATCCCCCTGAGTCCTTTATTCTACTTGCTGTCTCTATCAGTTCATCAATCATGGGTTTCATATACCAAAAATGGCAAAGAGTTCAAGAGGGTAGCCTCCATTGATATACTACCTGGGGATAATATGAACAAAACAATAGAAACCAAAAATACAGAAAATTTTGGAAACCAGATCACCTCCAACCTGTATCACAGGGGGATCTCCTGACAAAGTTTCCACTGTTCAAGTCATATTTATGCCTTTGATCCTCTGTACTCCTCTCTCCGAAGCACTCTGTTCAGTGACCACTTTCCTCCCAGCCCTCAATTTTGGATAGGGAGAATTCTCCGGAGCCTTGTGTCCTATGTAGTTCCACAAATGCATCCCGGGCTTCCCCTGGCGGAAGGGCCCGGCTGAGTCCCAACCTCCTTGTTTCATGGAAAAGACTGCAGAATCACTCCAAGAGCAAAGTCCTAAAGATACTGACACCCCTAGCGCTACGACTCAACTCAAGCACTGTACACGGAGCCCTGAAGCAAACACGCCTAAGCAGGCACCAGAACTGCATTCTGAAAAGTTTACATCAGAATCACCAAGAGTCCACATACATTTGAAAAAAGGGTGGGGGCACAGAGGGGACGGGCGGTGGGGGGGTAGGGGGAAACCTTGGAGGAATAGAGGTAAGACAGAAGAAAATGTGAAAATAAGTAAATAAAGGAAGGGAAAGACTAAAAATGTGATTGCCAGTCTCAGAGAGATAAGAAAAAGCATCCCATCCCAAATGTTAAAAATAGAATAGACGCTCTTGGATATTAAAAACATGACAGCAGGAGTGAAAAACTCCACAGAAGATTCAGGAACTAGAGTTGAGGGCATTTCCCCCAAACAGTAGAGGAGGGAAAAAAGATAAGAGTGAAAAGATAAGAGAAGTCAAAGACCCAGTCCAAACAGCAAGCACTCCAAGAGAGAAAAATAGAGGAACCCTCCATCCCTGGAGGAAGGGCCTGCCCGCAGCAGAGGAGTGACCTGGCTGAGAGTGCCCGCCGTGCCTCTGGCACAGTGCAACCAGATACGGCACTGTGAGAGTCTGAAGACGAGCCACCCGGAGATCGTGTAGCCAGCCCGAGACACACCTGTCAGACAGGCAGGAACCGACAAATAAAGCAACAGGGGGAGCTACTAGCAGTAAAGCAACACCTGCAAACTCTAAGTGAAAATGATTTGTAACCTACAATTCAACTCTTGGCCAAAGTACCAGTTAATTGTGATGGTAGAACGAAGATTTGTCAGGTAAGTAAAGTCACACGATGGGAGAAAGGCAGGGCTTTCTACCACGGTAAAAGGTTACCGTCTCAGAATCTCACAGGGGCAGTTCTACCCTGTTCTATACGGGGCTGTGAGTTGGAATCCACTCAATGGCAGGGACTTTGGGTTTTTTGTTTTAGGGGTGCTTTTGTTGGAAGGTCACAAGAAATTTCCCTCTTTTATTAAGCACCTAGGTCACAAGAAATTACCCTCTTTTATTAAGCAACTAGTTAATAATTTGGTTCCCCGAATTTCACTGTAATAATAATGAGCAAAGAAAGAGGGCAGTTTTACAAAATGGAATGAGTGGAAGATTGAACTCAAGAAAGAAGAGAAGGGGGAAAAAAAGAAAGAAAGAAGAGAACAGAAATTCCAGTACGATGGTGAAGGACAGCCAGGTGAAAACCAAGCAGAGAACACAACAGAAATCTCCTGGAGGAGAAAAACTTCAGAAGATGCAAAGCATGGGACATCTGACAGCTATTAACTTTGAGAAACCAGAGAGTTCAATAAAAAAGTCGTCATCCTGTATCATAAAGCAGTTACAAATAGCACGTGCACGGTTAAATTAAGGTAAATGCTGTTGATCCAGGCAGACTAGCTGGATACGGATAAGGGGGACTACTGCTACTGTGGGTCCAGTTGGCACGTGCACAGGCTTGTTTCAAATACAGCGTCCTTAAACATGACTCAGTCCTCAGATTCTGCCGGTAAGTTTCCGTCCTAGTCTTGTTAGGGTGCCTTCAGTCCAAACGGGCTTCTGAGGACATCTACTGGAACGCTGCAGTTCAACACAGAGGGGCCAGTTCAGAAGATCAGGACAGGGTTTTTGTTTGTTTGTTTTTATCATTTTATTGGGAGCTCGTACCGCTCTTATCACAATCCATACATACATCGTGTCAAGCACATTTGTACATTTGTTGCCATCATTTTCAGAACATTTTCTTATTACTTGAGCTCTTGGTATCAGCTCATTTTCCCCTCCTTTCCCCCACTCCCTCCCTCATGAAACCCTTGATAATTTATAAGTTATTATTATTTTTCATGTCTTCCACAGTTCGATGTCTCCCTTGACCCTTTTATCTGTTGTCCATCCCCCTGGGAGGGGGTTATAGATAACTCATCATGATTGGTTCCCCCTTTCTCACCCCACCTTGCCCTTCTCCTCCTGGTATGGCTACTCTCAATATTGATCCCAAGCAATTTATCTGTCCTGTGTTTCCAGCTCTTATCTGTACCCGTGTACATGCTCTGGTCTAGCCAGATTTGTAAAGTAGAATTAGGGTCATGATATTGGAGTTGAGGAAGCATTAAAGAACCAGAGGAAATGTATATGTTTCATTGGTGCTATACTGCATCCTGACTGGCCTGTCTTCTCCCTGCCACCCTTCTGTATGGGGATGTCCAGTTGCCTACAGATGGGTTTTGGGCCTCCACTCCATACTTCTCTGCTATTCATTGTCATGAATTTTTGTTCTGGGTGTTACCTAATACCTGATCGCATCACCTCATGATCACACAGGCTGATGTGCTTCTTCCAGGTTAGTTTGTTGCTTCTGAGCTAGATGGCCACTTGTTTGTCTTCAAGCATTTAAGACCCCAGATGCTTTATCTTTTGATAGCTAGGCACCACCAGATTTCTTCACATTTGTTTATGCACCTATTTTGTCTTCAGTGATCGTATCAGGAAGGTGAGCATCTCAGAATGCCAGATTATTAGAACAAAGTGTTCTCGTGTCATTTATTGGGGGCTAATACAGTTCTTATCATAATCCATACATATATCCATTGTGTCAAGCACATTTGTACATATGCTGCCATCATCATTTTCAAAACATTTTGTTTCTACTTGAGCCTTTGTTATCAGCTCCTTATTTTTCCCCTCCCTTTCTCACCCTCCCTCCCTCATGAACCCTTGATAATTTCTAAATCATTATTATTTTTTCATGTCTTACACTGACTGATGTCTCCCTTCACACACTTTTCTATGGAATTGTAAAGACGTCATCTTGATAAGGTTTTCTTGAAGGACACAGGACTATCGTGAGAAGAAGGGGCAGGATTTATTAAGAAGAAGTATTTTTGAAAACTGGAAACTGCATTTGTGAGAAAGACCAGAAAAGCTACGCTGAGGAATTTTTTCCATCACAACAAGGCATCTTGTGATTTTCTGGGGAAGCAACGGCAGCCCTAAGAGAATTTCCTTGGGAGACCTCACCCCAACCACACTGCAGCCCCTTTAGGCTTCTATTGGTTCCTGGAACTCAGAGAACATTATAAAGGAACGCAATTAAGAGCCCGTCGAGGATACCCAAACTGCGTGTGATGTGACGTAAAAAGAAGAGTGCGGAACGGGTCAGACGTGGATTAGACGGACACAGCACGTGCCTGCAGAAGAGTAGACATCTAGATGGAGGACATGTACACACACAATAGCTTCACAGTTTGATATTGTTATTTAATGAAGATTTCTTGATTGTGTAGGAATACTTTGTGACTTGCCATTGTCTAACCATTGTAGAAGAGGGGACGAATGGGGAGTATCCTCATATAGAGGTCAGATAGGGTTGAGGTTGGGGTTGAAAGAGAATCAAATACTCATATCCTATAACAAGAAGGTGGGAGTGATGAAGCCAGAGAAACAGAAAGGCGCTGAAGCCATCAGAGAGCCGAAGGGGAGAGTTGTGTCGTTGCAACACCGAGAAGCTGTCAGCTGAAGAATTGGAAGGCTCCCAACCAGAGCCTACCGGCTTCTCCCAGTTTGGATTTGCCATAGGCAGTCAGACGACAGCGAAAGCATCAGCCACTTCCATCAAACCTGGATCAAGGTCGTCTAAAGGCACAGTTCAAACTCCCATTCTAAAAGCCCTTTCAGTAGCAGGAGTTTTAAATAAGGATGAAGTGAACCAGAGGAAATGCCTTCAGAAGCAAAGAACGAGATGAAGGACCTTGGAAGGGAGAGGCCAACACAGCAGGACCAAACTCCTCTAGCAAAATAAGGCGTGTGTTTTCTGATAGCTGGAAGTTATGGGAGAGAAATATAGAATCTCAGTATGAACCTGTCCGGGAATGTGACAGTTAAATGATGCCGTGTGGGGACTGCAAAGTTACAAAGAACAGTTTCCATTTTTAAAGAATGGCCCTAAGACTGCCTTTAGAAAAGCTTCTTTTTTTCCAATTAAAATCAAGCAAAAATAAACCGCAATTGAGAGATACACTAATTAATTCAATAAATAAACCAGAAAATCAATAGCAATAACAGCATACTACTTAAAGATATAAATGCACATGCCAAAGGAATTCGTTGAAAAGGTTGTCTCTGAGTAGCTGATGGGGAGACAGGAAGTCACGATGAGCACTTATTTCCACAATAATCTCTAAAGAATTATTTTAGTCTGTAAGATATGAGCATGTAAAAGTGTGATAACAATTCAAAGCAAGGGGGCAATGGCTAGAAAATGAATTTACTACTTGAATTTTAATGGGGGGGAGGGGGAATCTCACGAGAATAAGTCCCACTAATTCCAGACTCGGTCAAACATCTCTGCAGTTCTTCAGCGTCCACTTCACCATCCTGTTAAAAGTGAAAAAAACACAAACAAAAAAAGATAAATAATATGTATAGATATATATATATAAATAATATGTATACACATATATATAGCCTGATTTCATATGCATTTGTACAAAAGCATATCAAAATGTTAATTGGTTTCTCTATGCCAACAAATAAATAAATTATATGCACTTTAAAATCATTAATATCAAGAAGAAAACTCCAAGGACAATCAACAACAGTAGCATATCACAGAATATCATGCAACGTGAACAATGCTTCCTAAAACCAAACTACATTCTATATTGCTTTTTTATGCATTTAAAATGTAATTTATATTATTTTCCACTGAAAAATAGCAAAACCCTTTTCCCAAACAGCTCAAAGTTGTGCCTTATGAGAGTCAGTGTGCTTTTATTTAAAACAATTAGAAGCATGCCTAAATCTTATTCAGAAACTTCTGGCTCAAGCCCATTGTTAGAGAGATTATTCTAAAAATACTGAATCTTTACCTGGAAGCTCCCCTCCCCCGCAGCTCCCTACAAGTTCCTCTAGAAAAAAATTCTGATGGCTGCTGTCATTCTTCTGATTAATGATCTCATTTGAACATTTTATGGAAAATAAAACCATTTCGTGCAAACAAGAAATTACAGTGGAAGTGAAATTGGTGGAACACTGTGACCATATTGAAGTACCTCATTATATTTCCTTTAAGAACAAGGTATTTCACTCGACATCACATACATTGGCATAAAAGTGAGTAAGAGCGGCAATGAGAGTCAAGTCAGCAAGTTAAAAACACATACTACCAAAAATACCAAGACACTAGAAAGCTCTTTACAAATGATTTCTATTAAGAATTATGAAGACTTTTGTATTTTACTTGCTATTTGGCAAGCAAGTAACAATAACAATTCTACAGATGATGGGGACTATAAAATAATGCTGTTGCTATTGTTAAGTGCCTTCTAGTCAGCACCAATTCACAGCAAGCCCCTGGACTACAGAATGGAGCACTGCCCAGTCCTGGGCCATCCTCACAATTACTCTTATGTTTGAGCCTTTTGTTACAGCCACTGTGTCAATGTAGCATGAAATTAAAAATCCAAAGAAAGACCAAACTTACTGTTCAAATTTATTAGAGACTAATAACCTGCTAATGCAGGACCAATGATTAATATCATATATAATCTGTCCTTATAATTTTAACTACAATAGAAAAGTAAATTCCAACATGATTATTTTGGTGATTGATTTAGAAAAAGTTCTGGCCATAGAAAGTCAAAATGACTATAAATTACATTAGTTCACCCTTTACAAAACATGTAATTTTGCAACTTGGATATATTTATGAATTTCAGAAGTATTTTCCTATTGTATGCTTTGACATACTTAGGCTTTCCATAAGTGTGTTTGTTTTGGTGGAATTAATAGAGAGGTTTAAAGCCTTAGTCCATGGAACAATAACTTCTAAAAACTTCAAATCGCTCCTCTCAAATTTCGCCTAACCTCTGTGCCTTCTATTAGAGAATTCAATGTATTTATTGGTATGTATCAATCAGCGCAGGGTGTGAGATGCTTCTACAGAACCCAATCCAGTGGGAAAAAATATAAAGATTCAGGCGATAGAAAAGGGGTGAGGGGGGGGGGGCGGGGATTTGGAAGAGATAGTTCAAAAGAAGACATATCATTATAATTCATAAGTTTTGGTGGGTGAGCCACGGGCAGAAGAACTTCAGCATGGGAAACAGCAAGCAGAGAGAGGAAGTCAATTTCCACTCTATGAAACAACTGCTTCCTCTCTCAGTCAAATGAATACTGCTCCTGCATCCCACCAACAGATTTTTGAAAATGGAATAATTATGACTGCCTTCTTCTTCTTGGAACTGAAAAAGAAAATTGGCCCGGATAATCTTTAATCCACTTCACACATCTTTCAACCGATGCACTAAAACAGGCTTTCTTTTCCATAGCAATCAACCTTCAAACGACCATTTCTACAATGTACGTAGTATCTCACCTGCCCAGCGACAGCCACGAAGTAAGTCCACATGGGTTCATTAGGGGAAGAATAACTGTCAGGATAGCCAGGATACCCCAGGTGTCCACCCAGGAGGATGGGAGGACCTGTCCCGGGCACCGGCTGTCCCACTGGCATCTGCATCCCCGGCATCTGACCACCAAAATGCCCGAACTGTGAGAGGGAAAAGGGAGGTCATCAGTTCCTTCAAAACTCGGTTTAAAACAACATTTCTGAGGAGCCCCCTGAAAAGAAAG